>NC_133513.1:5697500-6897500 GCF_049354715.1 Callithrix jacchus
AAAAACGGACACCTTTTTGGATTTTTCCAGCTCCAGCTCCTCATCTGAGTCCAGTAAGAGGATGACATCATCTTCTTTGTTCAGTTTGGATGAAGATTTCTGAGATCCGGAACTTGAATGGTGAGGATTTGACTGGGTTAGGTCAATGGGCAGAGACTTTTCTGGAGACATCAGGACCCCCTTATCTCTGTGCTCCAGCATAGACTGACACTCTTTGCCTTTCTGGCCTGGCTCGTTAGACAGCGTGAGGACACTCCTCTCCCTTTTCTGCTTTGATGGCACAGCTGGAGATGGCGAGGTTGGGGACCCCACCTGGGAAGTTCTGCTGCGGGACCGGGGTGTCGCCAGGGCCGGCCAGCTTGTATGATGAGGGTGGGGAGACAGGCAGGGACTCCTGCCCGGGGGAGGCCCCACTAGGAAGCAGCATGGGTGCGGTGGAGACGCCTGCCAGGGAGCCAGGCGATGAGAACCCTCCAGCCCCTTTTCGCCGATAGCGCCACCCTGTCCCTCGGGCTCACTGGTTATTTGTGGCGGCTCTGAGAACTCTCCCTGAGGGGAAGAGAAGAGCTGTTCATAGTCCCCGGCATCATCTGCGCGTGGAAGGGAGATTTCTTTCCTCTTTGCCCGGCAGTCCCCGGAAGGGCTGGAGCAGCTGGAATGGCCAAGCGCCTCCTCCGGTGCCTCCTGCTCAGGGGCCTCCGGTCCCAATGTCCCTGAGCACTGGCGCTGGGGCAGTGGGAGGGTGCACTGTCCCACCTTCCCCCAGGTGGTGGCGGCCTCATCTCCTCCCAGCCCTGATGGCTCCACCTCCTCTACCTTGTCCCGCTGTTCCTGTACCTGGACACTTGCAAGGAGCTGCCCAGAGACCGGACTGTCCCCCTCCAGCCAGTCAGCGTCCTCGCCAGTACCCGATGCCCTTTCTTCCTGGCGCAGCTTTCGCTGAGTAGCTGCAAATTCATAAATTTCCTCCATTTCTTCTTCATTCACTTTTTCTCGATCTTCTTCATGGCCCTTGGATTTCCACAAAGTCTCCGCTTCCTCCTCTTCATCTGCCCACATTGACCTCAAGAGTTCCTGGAAGTTCTCCGCCCTGCTTTCACAATTCTCGGCTTCCTTCTCCTCCCATGGTTTGCCCTCTGAATCTGTAGCAACGGGCACCTGTTCACACAGGTGAACAAGCTCGCTCACGCCAAACCTGTAACACAAAACACCGGGAGTCATCGCCACTCTGCATGGAGGTAGGCTCTGGGCATCCCTGTGGGGTGGGGGACCAGAGCAGAGTCTTCACCAGGAGGAATGACCGTGACCCATGCCCTGCTCCCTCTGAAGGCGGTACCCACACTCCTGCCCAGAAACACCCAGGCCACTTAGTTCCAGACACCAGAGACTCAAGACACTCAGCACAGGGCTTGCTAACTACAGCTGCAGACATAAAGGGGTGTGTTGGGCTGAGTGTGAGGTAACAGGGATTGGCAAGGCTGCAAAACTGGGGTGTCTGTGCTGCCTCAGAGGCCCCTAAGACACAGCGTCAGGGCCAGGGATGGTGGCTCATGCCTGAAATCCCAGCACTTTGAGAGCCAAGATAGCAGGCTCGCTCAAGGCTGGAAGTTTGAGATCAGCCTGGACAACACAGAAAGTCTCCATCTCTATAAAAAAATATAAAAATTAGCCTAGGAGTTCAAGGCTGTATTAAGCTGTGATCATGCCACTGCAATCTAGCCTGGGCAACAGCAAGGGACCCTGTATCTAAAAAGATAAAAAAGGCCACACAGTGGCTCATGCCCATAATCCCAGCACTTTGGGAGGCTGAGGCAGGAGGATCGCTTGAGGCCAAAAGAGTTCAAAAAGAGCCTTAGCAACGTAGTGACACCTGTCTCTCTAAAAAATAAAAAAAAGAATGAAAAAACTTGGCATCAGACACAATCCATAGCAGACCCAGTCTGTCGGGTCAGACCCGGCCAGTTGGCCAGCCAGCCACCTGTTTGAAGGCTCTGTGACCTAATCAGTTCATTTCACATTTCTAAGAAAGCAGCGGAGGGAGGATGCAGCTTTGGATGGGCAAGGCTTCATCAGTGGCAGAGGCCCTGTCCAGAGGTACAACACTTGTCCCTGCTGAGCTGCCGCTTCTCTCCTAAAATGCAGTTGGACAAGCCAGGGGAGCTGTGGCATACCAAGATACAGCCTAAGCATTCTCTCCACGCCTGTTTTCTGGGACTCTGGAAAGGACCCATTTGTTCAGGTCACTGTAGCCAAGGGCCATTCTCTTCTTTTTTTTTTTTTTGATATAGTATAGTGGGGTTTAGTGGCCTGATTCAGCTCACTGCAGCCTCTACCTCCCAGGTTCCAGCAGTTCTCCTGCTTCAGTCTCCTGAGTAGCTAGGATTACAGGCACACGCCACCAGGCCCAGCTAATTTTTATTGTATTTTCAGTAGAGACGGGGTTTCACCATGTTGGCCAGGCTGGTCTCGAACTCCTGACCTCAGGTGATCTGCCCACCTCAGCCTCCCAAAGTGCTGAGATTACAGGTGTGAGCCACCGCGCCTGCCCCATTCTCTTCTTATCACACCCAGGGGGGGCTAAAAACCACGGGGCTTGGCCGGGCGTGGTGGCTCAAGCCTGTAATTCCAGCACTTTGGGAGGCCAGGCAGGCGGATCACGAGGTCAAGAGATTGAGACCATCCTGACCAACATGGTGAAACCCCGTCTCTATAAAAAACAAAAACAAAAACAAAAAAACCTCATGGGGTTTGACAGTCCTCGCCATCCAGTGCTCGGCACCCCTGCCAAGTGTCTGTTCTGGTCTGACTTTCACCTAATGCCCCCTGTTTCACAGAGTCATCGCTGGTCCTGGGCTTGGGATTAAAAGGTATAAACAGGACTCTTAGTTCGCTCAGCCTCAGCCCCGACCCCTCTGCAGCACAACCCTCCCCCGAGCTGTCCACCTGCCAGTTTCAAAGGCTGGGGAGCAATCCAGACCTGTGTGCCAGGGAGCTCAGCTCTGAGCTCAGGCCAGGAGGAAGGCCAGTGTCCGCAGTGTAGAGATAGTGCAGGAACGTGCGGGCGGCCTCGGTGCTCACGTCACCCAGCAGGACACGCTGGGTCAGAACCCCATCCTCTACAGCAGAGAAGCCTTCGTGGTTCACCTGAAGGTGAAATGCAACATGAGGGTTTACTGGTCAGAGAGTTGTAACTTGGAGCAAAGCAGACAGTCTCCAGTGTCCTGCAAGTCACTAGTCTTTTTCTTTTTCTTTTTAGAGAATTTCCAGGAGTGTCTCCTCCTGTTGCCCAGGCTGGAGTGCAGTAGTGTGATCATAGCTTACTGCAGCCTTCAACTCCTAAGCTAATTTTTATTTTTGTTTTGAGCTGGAGTCTCTCTCTGTCACCCAGGCTAGAGTGTAGTGGCAAAATCTTGGCTCACTGCAGCCTCTGCCTCCTGGGTTCAAGCGATTCTCCTGCCTCAGCCTCGTGAGTAGCTGGGATTACAGCTGCATAGCACCACGCCTGGCTGGTTTTTTGTATTTTTAGTAGAGACAGGGCTTCACCATGTTGGCCAAGCTGGTCTCAAACTCCTGACCTCAGGTGATCCACCCTCCTCAGCGTCTCAAAGTTCTGGACTTACTGGTGTGAGCCACTGCTCCGGGCCCCTAGGTTAATTATTAATTTTTTTTGTAGAGATGGGCTCTATGTTGTTCAGACTGGTCTTGAACTCCTGGCCTCAAGCAATCCTCCCACCTTAGTCTCCCAACGTACAGGGATTTAAGGCCTGAGCTGCATGCCGGGTCCCTAGTCTTCTAAATAGCTCCATGCCCCAGGTCAGCGTTAGCCGGTGCTGATGCACATTCTTGGCCAGTAACTTTACAGGTGAGGCTTAACACTTCTCTGCTGTCCAAGCGTATTGAGAATAGACATGCCGAGACCCAGTTAGATTCCTCCTGACAGACACACCTGGGCTCCAGCACTTTGACAGAGACTGATATAGCTCCCTGAGTTCCTGCTGACACTCAGGTCAGATGCTTTCAAATCTGAAAACAAAAGGTTCACCAGCACCTCAACACTGAAGAGATAAATTGTGAGCCTTTGTAATGAGGCAAATAGAGAAGAGAGAAAACAATTCTGGGAAACAATGAACTTTCATTCAACAGGATGAAAAAGCTGATGTTTCCCAATTCTGAGGCCACCCCCTCACACCCACTCCTAACCTCAAGCATGGGTCTTTATCTTCTCCACTGTTAGAGAAAGGGGATGGGAGGGTGGAAGGGAGGTGAGAACATGGTGGGGGCGGGCAGGAAGTGAGGGAGACAGGGATGGGGGGGGGCGGAAAAAGAAGAGCACCTGAGGCAAGGGGAGAGCCTAGTCAGAGAGTCGGGGAAAAGGACGGCATGTGTACTTACATACTGGATGAGAAGCGGGCATCGAGCGTAAAGCACGAACTTGTGGGCATACAGCACCTCCCCGCTGTCCGTCTGGAACTGGATGTCACTCAGGTGTGGGTTATTGACCATGGTGCCAAAGTCAGAAACCAGCAGCCCAAGTGAGAGCTGCAGTGGGAGGGGAGGAAGCGCCGTCACCTCGCCTGCCTCTGCTCCTCTCCCTGCGCAGTGGGAAGCTCCCCACAAGGAGGTGGCACTAGGGTGGGCCTCAAGTCGGGACCTGTGCTCTCCTTTCCTCTCCAAAATGGTTCCCACAGTGGGCTCCACCTTTGAGTGACCCTAAAGCTGTGAGCGGCACAGAAGAGCAATGCACTAGATTGTTCCTCTGACTATTCCAGGGGGTTCCCTGGCACCCATGGAGAGGCCAGATGGGGGGCTAGATGTGAACCCACAGCGCTGGCAGCTCCTGCACTGCCTGGGCCAGGCCGTGGTGTACCTGGGCTCTGAGGAGGTGTACCCATGCCCTGTGATGGACAAGCACCCTGAGTCCAAGAAGCTTGGGGACCTGGCCAAGAGGACAGCTGGGTTCTGTGATGGTGTCCCCAGGCTGGCCCTTGGCCTGAAATGCTTGGCTCTGACATGCAAATGGGAGGAGGTCCACTCTAGGGACAAGCCAGCTCCCACCCCAGGTCCTCCCCACACAGCACCCTGACAGGGAGGCCAGGCCTGACTGCTCCGCTGTGGTCTGGAGCCCAGCCAGGACCTGCACAAAGGGGAGGGACAGCAAGCCCTCAGTAAGCTCGCAGCTACCGGGGAACAAGCAGAGCATGCCTGGATGGGGTAGCCGCACTGAGAAACTGTGGTCCCACACACCTGGGACTCCAGACAGAGCAGGCTCTGGGGGCTCAACCCTGAGGTGCCCCACGGAGTCACAGACAGAAATGGCAGAAGTCTCATGGCAGAGCCCCTAGAGGAACACCAGGGCAGCTGTGGGCCTGTGGCTCTGCTCACAGCTGTCAGGATGTGGCAGCCTTCTGGAAAGCAGAGACCTTTTGGAGAGGCCCTTGCACTTGCATTGGGGGCTAGAGGCCAGTGGTGAGCTGACCCAACCACACACATGGCAGGTGGGAATGGCCGGGACCACAGAGCTTGGGGCAGAGCCAGTCCTTACCGAGGCACGGCCACCCCTGTCCAGCTGCTTGTCCTGCGGTGGCACCACAAACCCAGTCAGAGGAAGGCTGCTGGGCACCATGTCCAACCCTGAGTGGAGGGTTTGCAGGTTAAAGGAATGCCACGGCCCAGCCACGTCCACCACCAACAGTGCTGACCACAGCCCGAGCTGGCCCTGCGATGCCTCGGGAGGCGCTTGCTGCCCGAGGACGCCTTCATGCAAAGCAAGCCCGCGCGCCCGTTTCACCACCACCCACCAGGGAGGTAAGTGAACAGCAAAATGGACACGGTTCACCCAGAGGGTTCCCTCACTGTGGCAGACCGCTCTGTCTTTGGTTAAAGTGGAAGGGAAATCATGATGGAGTTGTCTACACCACATTCACCTTTGAGAAAAATGCAAAGTACCCAGAGGCTGTGTGTTCTCCCAGCAGGTCAGAGCTGCTGTTGCCGTGGTGCAAGAGCCAGTCCTCAGCCACCGGGAGGGGAGTCCTGGGACGGCAGGGCCAGCCCCAGAGTCCCACCCAGCATCTCACCTGTAGCCTCTTCTGAGCCAGCCGGGCCCCCACTGCCGGGCCACTGGCTGGCACTGAACCCCTCCGTCGCCAGGTCCATGAGGTCCTGCAGGGCCTGGTGCTCCCTCTGGCTGGCCGAGGGCGACGGCTCCCTGGAGTCACAGCCTGCAGGTGGGGTGCTGTGGAGAGCGGGTGACCTTCGTGTGCCCGGCTCTGACTGCTCAGGTGGTACCAGCGGTGGCACAGACTCCTGAGTGAGGCCCTGAAAGAGGCCGGTAGGCAGAGTAACCATGTGGCCACTGTCACTGACAGGCACTGCAGAAGCCGTCACATGTGCTGTGCACGGATGAACTTAAAACTACAGAGCAGGACACTGGCTGTGGGGACGGAGGGTCCCCGGAGCTCCAGCCACAGCCCAGAGCAGCCCTGGGATGCTCTTCTCCAGCACTCATGTCAGCAGGCTCCTCCTCTTGTCACGGCCAAGGCCAGGCCTGTGGCATCTGAGTCTGCTCAAAGGCTTGTCAGAGGCCAGTGGGGTCCAGGCCTGCCACCCTCCTAAGTCCTGCAAGTGGCCTCAGGCAGGTGTGTACTGACTCCAGGGCCAGCTGTTGCAGGGCCGTCTGCAGCGTGTGTTCAGAATGCAGGTTCCCAGGCTCTGTCCCAGGCAGTCTGCCAGCCGCCCCAAGACTCTGCATTTTCAACAGCTCCAGGAGCACAGTCCGTGGTGGAAACTAAGGGTCCTCCCAGATCCTACCAGCAGGCCATGTAGTTGCTGTACAGAGAAGTTAGCTGCAACCACCAAGCGTCCCTCTGGCTCCTCCCATCTCTGCCTTTCTTTCCTGGACTTGCCATCACCTGGCTGTGGATCCCCAGTATAGCAGTTCTGGAACTGCCGGCCTCCCCCAAAAGCCTGTGGCATATGCCTGAGGAGAGGGGCTCACCTGGGCGGGCCGCTGGGGCACGAGGGGAGGGACCAGGCTGGCTGTGTAGAAGGCCTCCATGGCCCAGGCCCCGGTCAGTGCGCTGCCCTCCCACAGAAAGCTCTGCTTGCCTTCAGGTGGGGGCAGACACCAGCCTGCCTTTTCCCGCCCTTCCTTTAAAATCCTGCTGGTGGGAAGTGGTGGCGTGCTGGACAATTCCACTTCCTCAGAGAGGAGTAAGGCCACACGGTCCTCTATCTGTCGGCCTGTGGTCTCGGAATCCTGGACTAACAACAGTGGAGGTGAACCTGGAGGTTTCTTCTTGCGACTTTTCTTCTCTAGAGAGAAACAAAAGTGACACTATCAACGGTGGGGTCAACCCACTCACCTGGGACCTGCTGGCGTTTTCTCTCCCAGGTGGGGGCTGGCGGTCTCTGTTCTTGGCCACACAAACCTGCTTCCGGTCTTATCCTCCCAGAAAAGGCACTTTCCAGCCTGAGTGCTGGCACAGCTGCACATGGCTCCATCTCTGACCGGGACAGAGCCATGGCCATCAGCAGGTCCTCAGATGGTGTCTCGTCTATCTTCCGCCTCTTCCGTGGCTCCTTCTTGCTCGAGGGTCCTCTCCGTTTCAGACCTCCACCATGATCGCTGAAGCTAGAAGACAACCACAGAGAAAAGCTATTGGGGCTAGAGGCATGTGCACTTCTGAGGCTGGTCACACTGGCCTGGCAAGGGCTGGGCCTGAGAGAAAAGATGGATGCGGACCCGCCAGGCAGATACATCCCCTGCTTCTACTGCCTTGTGTGAGCTTACTCAATCCAGGCCAAAAGTTCAGCAGGGCCCAGGCACAGGAGAGCCTGGGTCTCTTCATGTGCTGCTGCCCAGCAGGCTCACGGCAGACGTACAGAGCCATCTGCAGTACCTGCACATCCTCATGTGGCCCAGCCCGTCCAGTGGAGGCAGCAATGGATGGCTCTGAGCTGGCTCCCTGGATTCCCTCCACCTTCACCCACCAGTACTTTACACAGTCCTGGCCACACCAGCAGAAAAGGGTCCCTTCCTACAGGGGCTCCAGGCCAGTGCCTCTGCCCATGGCCAGAAGGAAGGGCTTCCCAGCTTAGGCTGCCAATGGTCGACGTTATACCAGCCACCCCGGGACTCTGCATTTGCAATAGGCAGCAGCTCGTCTGGTTTGGAGGAAATGAACAGAAGTGTTTCCAGCTGGAGAGAACCTAGGCTGCCTGGGCGACTCCCAACAAGCTGGGCAGGAAGGAGGAGGGCAGCGGCAACGCAGGAACTTAGCACACTCCGAACCCACCTTCCCTGCACTGCAGTCATGCCTCTGGCTTTGCAAAGGCTTATGCTCTCCACTGGGCCAGGGATGGCTCAAGTTCCCCTTCCTAGATAAGCACAGCCTCCCAGAGGGAAAAGAGCTGCCTGGGCAGCTAGATCCCCCGCCTCTGTGAGGGGAACACAGACTCTCTCCCCTCCTCACTGCCCAGCAGGCCAGGTTTGGGCTGTGGGGAGAATGCAAGTCACTCTGGCTGGGGTGTGCATTCTGATGACCATAGGCTTGGCCTTTGGGGTTGGGGGTTTAAAGACCCCATGGGGCATCCAGCTCCTGCAGTTTTCTACTCTAACGGCCTTCTACATGGGCCAACATACATCTGGTTTCAGTACTTGGAGGTATTCTAAAAGCAGACATGGAGACCTTAACTGAGCAGGTGGTTTTGGTGCGGTCCTGCCAAGAAAGCAACAGTGGCTTAGATGACATCTATTCTAAGGCCCCAAGGCATGCAACCCTGCCATGCTGCTGTGGAGGTACTAAATACAGATAGGCTCCCTGCCAAGAGAATCCCCCTCTGCCCTCTACCGTCTCAGCCCTGGCCCAGCTCAGCTGCCCATGACCTGTGTGCAAAGCAGTGGGTGGGACAAACAGCCATTGCCTTTGGCCTTCTCTTTGCTCCTGACAGCTGTCCCAAACCTGGAGGCGTCAAAGGCCCAAGTTGCCTCTGTTCCTGTGAACCTGGTGTCAGCTCTAGTGTCCTCAGTGGCAGGGCAGTGTGGAGCAGGGCCAGCCCTCTAGCACTTGGGTGGCTGTGGTTTGAATGCTGAGGACTTGTTTCCTGGCTGTGAGCAGGGCCTCTCATTTTAACTTTTAAGCATTAATTTATGCAAGATTTTTTTAAAAAGAGGGTCCTACACTTCTGTTTCACCAACTTTGTTGTTGTTTTTGTTTTGTTTATTAAGAAAGGGTCACCGGGCACGGTGGCTCAAGCCTGTAATCCCAGCACTTTGGGAGGCCAAGGCGGGTGGATCACGAGGTCAAGAGATCGAGACCATCCTGGTCAACATGGTGAAACCCCGTCTCTACTAAAAATACAAAAAATTAGCTGGGCCCAGTGGTGCGTGCCTGTAATCCCAGCTATTCAGGAGGCTGAAGCAGGAGAATTGCCTGAACCCAGGAGGCGGAGGTTGCGGTGAGCCGAGATCGCGTCATTGCACTCCAGCCTGGGTAACAAGAGCGAAACTCCGTCTCAAAAAAAAAAAAAAAGACAGGGTCTGGTTCTGTTGCCCAGGCTGGAGTCCAGTGGTGCAATCATAGCTCACTGCAACCTCGACCTGCCAGGCTCAAGCGATCCTTCTGCCTCAGCCTCCCAAGTAGCTGAGACTACAGGTGAGCAGCACCACGGCCAGCTAATTTTTTGATTTTTTTTTTTTTTATAGTGATGGGTCTTGCTATGTTGCCCAGGCTGGTCTTGAACTCCTGGGCTCAAGTCATCCTCTGCCCTGGCAAAGTATTCAGGTTACAGGCATAAACTACCATGTGTGGCCAATCACCAACTCTTTGAACTGTGCTGAAGAATCTGATATTGACCTTGTGCCAGTGGGACTACACTGAGGGGAAGCATGCAACAAGCATGTAACCACACACCAGTGAGACGGACGCAGTGAGTGACCAGCAAATCCTCAGCTGTGTTAGAGCAGCAGTCCCGAACCTCTTTGGTACCAGGAACTGATATGGAAGACAGTTTTTCCACGGGACAGGAATGGGGGAAATGGTTTCAGCATGAAAGTGTTCTACCCCAGATCTTCAGGCATTAGATTCTTAAAAGGAGAGCGCACCACTTACCTGACAGGAGGCGGAGCTCAGGCGGTAATGCTTGCCTGGCCACTGCTCACCTCCTGTTGTGTGGCCAGGTTCCTACAGGCCACAGACTGGTACTGGCCCAGGGGTTAGGGATCCCTGCACTAGAGGATACCAATTGCCGGATCATGGGATTGGAAACTCAGGAAGAACCTTGAGGGAAATGGTGCAATGATCATTTCTGCACACACCTAAGTGGGCAAGTCCAGAGCCTTCCAGAACACAGACTGTCCCCTCCTCACTCCCTTCTAGACAATGCCCGATTTCCACCTTAAGTGTTTCATTTGTAGAATCAAAGAGGGCTCTATTTTCCTCCAACACCATAAAAAGCTTTCTTTTTTTCTTTAGGCAGGGTCTCACTGTCGCCCAGGCTGGATTGCAGTGGCACTATCCCGGCTCACTGCCACCTTCACCTTCCAGGTTCACGTGATTCTCCTGCCTCAGCCTCCCAAGTAGCTGGGACTACAGGCATGTGCCAGCACACCCAGCTAAATTTTGTATTTTTAGTACAGACAGGTTTTCACTATGTTGGCCAGGCTGGTGTCGAACTCCTCACCTCAAGTGATCTGCCTTCCTCGGCCTCCCAAAGTGCTGGGTTTATAGGCATGAGCCACTGTGCCCAGCCCATAAAAAGCTTTTTTAAATAGAAAAAGCTCTGAGTGCACAAAGCATTACTTGGCTTGGTTTTCTTCCTTTCGTCAACTCACCTGGATACTGGTGGGCTGCCGCCCCCCTCAGACTGTGCTGTCTGCAGCCGCACGGCCTGTAGCAGGAGCTGGGGGCCCACCTCCATCTTCGTGGCACACTGCTTCAAGTGACTGGTTCTGCTCTTTAAGGTGAGAAACTGTTTCCCACAAATGGGGCACTCAGGGATCTGAGGCACAGAAGGTCTTAGTGCCTTTTCAGCTTCATCCAGGCACCTACAGGAAGACCATAAATACAGAAAAACTACCTTTCCCGGGAATGTGGATTGTAGCAAATGTGGGTCCTTGCTGACATGGACATGCTGTGGTCAAAGGAAATTCCCCAAAGCCAGTCCCCTCCATACAGCCTGACTGTCTCCCGACAGCCAGCCCCAAGACACTACATTTAGGTATCTATTAACAAAGTTGGCCAAAGAAAGCACGGAAAGATGAAATGCAGTTACGCAATGGCTTAGAAATTCCACTCCTAAATAGAGACCCCAAAGAACTGAAAACAGGTACTCAAATACATGAAACCCACGTTCACAGCAGCTCTAGTCACAATACCCAAAAGGTAGAAACGATCCAAACTCCCAACAGTGAGTGAAAGAATAAACCACAGTCATACGCCTCATCTAAGACTGGGAAGGAAACTCAGCCTTACCCATAATGAGATACTATTCAGCCAGGGAAAGGAGTGAAGCCTGATCCATGCTACGACACGGAAGAACCTCAGAAACAACACAGGGAGTCAAAGAAGGCAGACACGAAAGGACAACTGTGCGATTTCAGAATCGGCAAAGCCATCCAGACGGAAAGTTGATCAGTGGTTGTCAAGGGAGGGAGGGGCAATAGGGAGTGTCTCCTAATGGGTGTGGGGATTCTTTTGGGAGTGATGAAAATAACCCGGAAGTGATTGTGGTGTGCAACTGTGTGAATATCCCCAAAGCCACTGATTTGTTCAGTTTAAATGGGTAAACTATATGCTCTGTGAATTATATCTCAATGAAGTTATTTTAAAAAGGGGATAGGTTGACAACACAGCTGAGGTGCTATCATCATGGTAAGGTGTGGAGATCCCCACCCCAGCCCTGGGGCACCCGGGGATTCTGGTCACATACACAGGAGTGGTGACGGCCTGAGCTGCCCCCACCTGTTCACATGCTGCTCCCTTCGTGTCACGTTCATGGCTGAGAGGTTCTTTTGACAGATCTGGCAGAAGAACAATCCCTTTTCCTCCAGGCTATCATCATGTGCCGATGCTCTGACCCGGGCAAACTCCTGCTGCAGGGCCAAGGCCACCACGGCGTCGCTCCCTGGGGCAGGGAGCCCAGGCCCATTCCCTGCAGAGAAGCGCCGAAGATCCGTGAGGATAAAGTCCAAAAACAAGCTCACCCTCAGACCTCGGCTCTGTCGGCTCTGGCAGACCATGGGGAGCGGGTGAAGCACCAATAAACCAGAACCCAGCTCCGCCCTGCAGGCCAGGTGAGTTGGGCACTGCCCAGCGAGACTGTACACTAACCAGCGCTCCTGGAACAGCTGCCTCCAGCTTTAACATGCATATGCATTGCCTGGGAAGCCTGTCGACACTCAGGTTCAAATTCAGGGGGTCCAAGTGCAGCCTGAGGCTCTCCACATCCCTAGCAGCCCCTAGGCTTGGCGATGCTGGCAGAGCAGGACCACTCTTTGAGTAGCAAGGACCTAAACTTCCCCACTTCTGCAGAAGTCGGCTACCTCAGGCTTTGAAGGTCCACAAGGCTCATATTCCATCAAAGCTAGATGTTCTTTTCGAAGCTCAACCTTTCCTGCTACCCTTTTACTGCCCATGAGAAAACGAGGGCAGGGTGAAATGCCGTAGGCAGTTAAAAGACAGCAGCATCTCTTACTTAGCATCTGACCAAATGGACGGATTCTGGTCTTGGGATGGCTCCCAAGGTGGCCCATCAGATACTGCTGGAGCAGACCCCTGTCACTCACAAGGGATATGCCCTGAATGCCTAATAAATCCCCAAGTCCTTGATGGCTGTGGCCTACCAATGCCCGCCAGTGAAGCCAGCAAAATAGCACACCTTCATTTTGGTGCCCTGTTTTGTTTGGTTTTCTTTTTTGATATGGAATCTCACTCCAGTGTCCAGGCTGGAGTACACTGACGTGATCTCAGCTCACTACAACCTCCGCCTCCGGGTCCAAGCGACTCTCCTGCCTCAGCCTCCCAAGTAGCTGGGATTATAGGTACCCATCACCACACCTGGCTAATATTTTTTTTTTTTTTAGTGTTAGTGTTTTGAGATGGAGTCTCTCTGTCACTTAGGCTGGAATACAGTGGCGTGATCTCAGCTCACCGGAACCTCCACCTCCTGGATTTAAGAGATTCTTCTGCCTCAGACTGCTGAGTAGCTGGGATTAGAGGTATGTGCCACCACACCCAACTAATTTTTATATTTTTAGTAGAGAAGGGGTTTTGCCATGTTGGCTAGGTTGGTCTCAAATTCCTGACCTCAGGTGATCTACCCACCTTGGCCTCCCAAAGTGCTGGGATTACAGGCGTGAGCCACTGCATCTGGTTTGGTTTCTTAGCGAAGAATCGTTTATCTCTTTCTGGGCACTTGCTGGGTGTGATGTGAAGATAGAGGGAGAACTGAGTCAAATGCTGGGCAGGGGCGGAGCTTACACACCAGCTGGGTGCCTCCTCCGCGCCTCATATGTGCATCCAGGACCAGTGCCTCAGCAGGATATCACATCTGCCTGCTGTGGCACCTGGGGCGGCCTGAGACTCCTTGGTGAAAGCTACTGTAGTGAAATCTGCAATGCAGTGCCAAGGGCCTGCAGATTTATTAGCTCTAGGTCCACCAATAATAGTTTCTTCTCACTTCTTTTCCTTTTGTATATTTTCATCAAAGTTGATGGTCCATATTGTTTCGGGGATGAAGAATGGGACCATCTGGCATTATTATGCTTCTTGGGGTGCGGCCACAGCAAGCACACAGCAGCTATGGGGCACTGTCACTGCACTGTCTTACCTAGAGCCAGTGAGCCTCTAGACCAGAGAGTAGGGTAACCCAATGGTTAGAGGAAGGGGTTAAATGATCCCATAAAGAAATAAATTCAGCAAGTGGGAAATCTTGTAATACAATTAGCCTACCCCATTCTTCTTCTTTTTTTTTTTTTTTTTGGAGACAGAGTCTCATTCTGTCACCAGGCACCAGGCTGGAAGGCTGGAGTGCAGTGGCATGATCTCTGCTCACTGCAACCTCCGCCTCCCGGGTTCAAGCAATGCTCTTGCCTCAGCTTCCCAAGTAGCTGGGACTACAGGCACATGCCACCACGCCCAGCTAATTTTTGTATTTTTTAGTAGAGACGGGGGTTCACCATGTTGGCCAGGATGGTCTCGATGTCTTGACCTCATGATCCGCCTGCCTCGGCCTCCCAAAGTGCCGGCATTACAGGTGTGAGCCACAGCGCCCGGCTGCCCTCCCTCTTCAAAAGGTCCATGCCATGGTTCCGGGCAACGTGGCGAAATCCAGTCTCTACTAACAGTAAAAAAAATTAGCCAGGTGTGGTGGTGGGTGCCTGTAATCTCAGCTGCTCAGGAAGCCGAGTGACAAGAGTTGTTTGAACCTGGGAGGCGGAGGTTGCAGTGAACCGAGATCATGCCACTGCACTCTAGCCTGGGGGACAGAGCAAGGCTCCCTCCAAAAAAAAAAAAAAAAAAAGTTGCTGGGTGTGGTGGCTCACACCTGTAATCCTAGCACTTTGGGAGGCCGAGGCGGGTGGATCGTCTGAGGTCAGGAGTTCAAGACTAGCCTGGCCATCATGGTGAAACCCCATCTTTAAAAAAAAAAAAAAAAGAATAAAAAATAAATAAATAAAAAAGTCAGTGTCATGAGAAAGAAAAGAAAACAGGGGGACTGTTCTAGAATCCAGACCTTAGGAGGCTGCTGAGCTGCAGCAATATGTAGTATGTGAACTACTGAATACTTGTTCAGAAAAAAAAGAAACCTGCTACAAAAAGTGACCTTGAGAGACAACTTGGGACATGTGAATTAGAACTGGGTGCCAGGCACTATTATGGAATTAAGTGTGGTAATGGTACTGTGTGGTTACACAGCAGCTTCTAGAGGGGGAGGGTCCCAATGTCTGTAACTTACCTTCAGATAATACGGAAGAAAAATATGTACATTTATAAAGATACTTGAAAACAGCCAAGTGTTAACAATTGTTAAATCTAGATTGACACATAGGGGATTAGAGGATTCACTGTAATTTTTTTTTTTTTTTTTTTTGAGACAGGGTCTCACTCTGTTGCCCAGGCTGAAGTGCAACGGTGTAATCACAGTTCACTGCGGCCTCAACCTCCTGGGCTCAAGCAATCCTCCCACCTCAGTTTCTCAAGTAGCTGGGAGTACAGGCATACACCATGATGCCCAGCTCATTTGTAAAAATTTTTTGGTAGAGATGGGGTCTCACTATGTTGTCCAGATTGGTTTCAAACTTGTGACCTCAAGCAATCCTGCTCTGGCCTCCCAAAGTGCTGGGATTACAGGCATGAGTTATCATGCCTGGCTTCACTGTAATTAAAAACAAAACAAACCTTGGCCGGGCGCGGTGGCTCACGCCTGTAATCCCAGCACTTTGGGAGGCCGAGGCAGGTGGATCACAAAGTCAAAAGACTGAGACCACCTGGGCAACATGGTGAAACCCAGCTCTACTAAAATACAAAAATTAGCTTGGCATGGTGGCGCACCTGTAGTCCCAGTTACTTGGAGGCTGAGGCGGGAGAATCACTTGAACACAGGAGGCGGAGGTTGCAGTGAGCCGAGATCACACCACTGTACACTCCAGTCTGGTGACAGAGTGAGACTCTGTCTCAAAAAAAAAAAAAAAAAACCTTTCCTGAAAGGAAAAGTTTTCTGTGAATACTGAGGGGTTTTTTTAAGAAAAGGAAAATAAATGAAAGGGAAAGCTTTCATAATAAAAAGTCATAATATTTTTTAAAAAGGAAGAGGGCTGGGTGCAATGGCTCACACCTGTAATCCCAGTAACTTTGGGAGGCTAACGTAGACAGATGGGTTGAGGTCAGGAGTTCAAGACCAGCCTGGCTAACTTGGCGAAACTCTGTCTCTACTAAAAATACAAAAATTGGCTGGGTGTGATGATGCATGCCTGTAATCCCGGTGGCTGAGGCAAGAGACTTGCTTGAACCTGGGAGGCGGAGATTGCAGAGAGCCAAGATCATGCCACTGCACTGTAGTCTGAGTGACAGTGTGAGGCTCTGTCTCAAAAAAAAAAAAAAAGAGGAAGAGGTACCGTGTCAAGGAAACTAGGTGAGAAATGACCCGAGAGACTCTTTTTCTCTGGCTAGATCCAGTGAAGTGCCAAAGGTAAAACATCAAGCAGAGAACCTACCCACAGAAGAAACCCAACCAACGCTGATTCCTTCCTGCCTCCCTTCCTCAGAGTTATGTTAATAACTTATCTCTGTGTAGCAGACAGAAACACACTCATCATACCATTCTCCGCCATCATCTCCTCTTGAGGACTCTCTGGGACAGTTTCTTCTGGCGCAGCCTGGAGGGAGCACTCTTCTGAAGTGTGTCTCAAACGCTCAGGGTCTGCTCTCTTGAACTGCTGCATTCGCTGGAGGACCAATTTTGCCGTGCGGGGTTTGGAGGGACTTGGCACTGCTGTTGTCAAACAGGAAGGAGGCGGCTGGGAGTCGCTGTTGGGCGCATTCTCTGGCAAGGAGGAAAATATTCACAACTGTCTGTTGTAGCTGGAGAAATAAAAGACTCGTCCACCAGATACAGGTTAGGTGTAAGTTTCAAGCGTCCTGATCAGCTAGTTTAGGTTTGACTCACAGATGTGAACAGGACTGGTTGCTTGTTCGTAACCTCTTTGTTTATGGCAATACAGACATAAATATCAATGACAGGAGGGAGTGGGGTGTGACTGCTAACCAGTACGGGCTTTATTTTTAGGATGAAAAAACTGTTCTAAAATTAGGTAGTGGTGGTTGTTGGACAACTCTGTGAATATACTAAAAACCACTGAACCAAACCCTTTTAAAGGGTACATTTTATGGACTAATACATCCAAATAAAGCTGTTATTAAAGAAATATTAATAACAAAGGTGATTGATTATGTCCTAGATCAGTTCTTCTTTAACTTGGGGTCCACAGGTGATCTTCAGCGGGGATCCATGAACCCCCTGAAGTTGTGTGGCAGTTTTGCAGGTGTGTGCATGGGTACATTTTTGGGAGAATCATGCATAGGTTTCATTTGACTGGAAAAGCGCACAAGAGACTAGTGAAGTAGGTAAGGCGGCACTGCGAGCCGAGACTCTACCACCACTCTACTGAGAGGTGATTCTGACCACATTAGAAAAAAAATGTTATTAAAGATCAGGAAGTAAAGGCAAGAAAATCTAGAAAGAAAATTCAGGAGCTCAGAGAGCCCACTGCGTATTATATACGCAAGGCTGGTCTTCACTTCTGCGTGAAGAACGTGTGCTAAGCATATCGCTCAGTGTACCACGGGCAGCAGGGCGGGAAAACTGCTTTAAACAAAAAAAATTGGCCAGGCATGGTGGTGAGCGCCTGTGGTCCCAGAGACTTGGGAGGCTGAGGCAGGGAGGATTGCTTGAACCTGGGAGGTCAAGGCCGCACTGAGTTATGATAGCGCCACTGCACTCCAGCCTGGTTGACAGACCAAGACCCTGTCTTTAAAAACGAAGTAAGTAAATAAATCCATAACAACAACAGAGGGAAAGATGAAAAGGTCTTCAGAGAGAGAAGAAAGAACCTGAAACTTCTGCTGGGACTTGAGCCCACACAGCACCCTCATGCAACCCTCTTAGCAGCCTATCCAAATTAGCCGGCCCAGTCCAACTTTACCCATTTTGGAATAAATTCAAAAACAAGAGAAGCAGCATTATTGTATTGTTTGTGTAACTCATGCCAACCACATAACAGAATTTCATAGAAAATTCTGAAAGCGCAGAGGACTCCAAACATAATCATGTGAAAATTCATACAGGGGCTATATTTTTCATGACTGTTGTTTAAACCAGGAATCAGATGGGCGCAGTGCCTCACGCCAGTAATCCCGGCACTTTGCGAGGCTGAGGCTCGAGGACTGCTTGAGCCCAGGAGTTCAAGACCAGCCTAGGCAACATAGTGAGACCTCTGGCTCTAAATTTCTTCTTTTTTTTTGAGAACGACAGTGTGAGTTTTCACTCATTTTGTTCAGCTTTTCCAAGGAATGTTTTTTTGGAGGACTCATCATTGACCTAAACTTTTTTTAAGCTTAAAAAAAACATTAAAAAGTAAACCAGGAGTTAGCAAACTGTGGTCATGTGGCTGGCTGCCTATTTTTATAAATAAAGTTTTATTGGCATATGGCCATGCCTGTTCATTTATATACTGTCCACACCTGCTTTCTCACACCACAGCAGAGTTGAGTAGTTGTGACAGTCTGTATGGCCTACAAAAACAAAATATTTATGATCTGGCCCTTTCCGGAAAGTTTTCCAGCCCCTGATTTAAAAGAGTACAAATTACCTCGGGTTTCCTCTCTGGAAAGGTCTGCCAGTGATTCTTGCCAGTTACCTGTCTGGATGTTTTGTGCTGTTTCCCAGAGCAGAGGCTGATCTGGAGCAGAGGCAGGCACAACGCCCTCCCCATTCACAGTGAGGGCCGGTTCACTTGCTTGGCATTTGGTCACCGCTTGCTTTTTAGCCCTAGAGGCCTGGCTGCCAGACGGAGGTTTCTTCTCTGCAGGGCGTTGAAGGGTTTTGCTCTTGGTAGCAGTTTGTTTGGTCCTTTTCAATTTGCTTCTTATCTGAGTGCCATTTGAGGCAGCCCTTTGTGCCTTCCTTTCTCCTGACACTTCCTTGGTTCCACGTTTTTTCACCCTTTGGAAAAAGCTAGCGCAGAGTTCTTTGAAATCCTCATCAGACTCATCCATCATCTGACCAGTTTTAAGGCTTTCAGGCTGGTCTTCAGAGGGGAGTGAGGGTCAATCCAGGGACATGTAGATAGATGAGAAAGTGAACCTAAGCCTAGCTCAGCCTCATTCACACTCACAGTTTCATTAGGGTTCCTCTCTATTTCTCCATTAACTACTTGGAGAGTTTGCACAGTCGAACAAAAAGTACCGTTTTCCTCTCTATAATGCTTGAAGTATCTTTGTTCAAATTAGGGCTGTGGTTAAACATGTTTCGAGCTTCCCTCTGTTAATGTCCACAGTCGGGCCGGGCAGAGTGGTTCACGCTTGTAATCTCAGCACTTTTGGAGACTGAGGGGGGTATCACCTGAGGTCAGGAGTCGGCGACCAACCTGGCCAACATGGTGAAAGCTCGTCCCAACTAAAAATAGAAGAAAAAAAAATACAAAAAATTGTCTAGGCTTAGTGGCAGATACCCGTAATCCCGGCCTCGGGAGGCTGAGGCAGGAGAATTGCTTGAATCTGGGAGGCTGAGGTTGCAGTGAGCCAAGACCGTGCCACTGCACTGCACCCTGGACAACAAGAGCAAAACTGTGTCTCAAATAGTAAATAAATAAGTAAAGTCCACAATTCAGAGAATGTTTTGTTGTCCAGTAGATGCCTCTGAGATAGAATACGTATGAACTTGGTGCTCAGATAATTCTCCAAGATCCCGATGATGATGAAGCATATGTGGTTCACTTAATTTCACATCTGTGGAAAACCAAAAGCATGTAAGTGTAATTAGACATTGTCATTTTATGCCATTTCTTCCAGCATGTGGGGTGAGGGAAAAGTCTTCAGATAACAATATTGTCGAATACTCAGTCCAGCCTGGTTAACATAATCTAACCATCCTATCAGACGTCACAACAGAAGGATCTAGAAGCCTGTCAAAGCTTGCTCTTCACAGGTATTAAAATATGTGCATCTTGGAGAGTGTTTTCTTAACTGAAATTTGGGGAGCAAACCCCATGAAAGGCAGTCACCATAGAAACAGGATGATCCCCAAGTCTAGGTAAACTGTCTCTAACACTGATCTAAGACCCCTGGCTATGAAAGAGGCTCCTTCTACAAACACTGCAATGTAAGAGACAGAAAGAGAAACTATATTCCCATGAACACTCAGGAGAGAAAAGGTCACTTTTCTCTATCTTCTTAACCCAGTGAGGGTCTGCAGACTTGGAGGCCTGGAATGTTCCCTATATGCAAAGGTTGGGCCTTTTGGGCATGGTTATTTACTTTGGCACACAGCTTAGTGGGTTTCAAAAATCAAAACTGAATGACCCAATGGCAGAAAGTTACTCCTTTCAAATACAATAATGCAGTCTCCACTGTCCAAGGAATCTGATTAATCATTTTGTTTTCCAGAGCTGAAAATACCTAGAATCTACGCTGTATGGCTGGCTCATTCTTCCGTGTCTTCCCCTTAGGGAAGTATACTGTGGACCCTCTCCATCCCCATTAATCCCTGTCATGGCCCACTGTTTTCACAATGGCATCTGTCATAGGTTATAATCATATGAAATAGATAATATTTGTTGAATGCTTACTGTGTGCTTAGCACTGTTCCAATTGCTTTTCAAGTCAAACTCATTTAATTCTTACAAGAAGCCTGTATGGTGGAATGTCCTGTCATCCTTCTTTACAGCAAGGAAACAGGAAATGGCTCAAAGCCAGTTCGGGAACAGCTTTCAAAGTGGCAGGGCTGAGATCAAACCCAGGTAGTGTGATTCCAAACTATCCGCTCTTGTATTTTTATTCATCGGCTTATTATGTTTCCCATTAAGCTCAACACTTCAGGAGGGTAGACATCGATCTATTTTACTTTGTATCCTCTGGTGGATCCGGTGCCTAACGTGAAAAGAAGTGCTCGACAACTACTTGTTGAATTCATGAACTGCAAAGAGTTCGGTATAATGGGAGTGGAGAGAAAGGTGTAGGGGAGAGGCAAGGATCCGCCCACACGGGCCTGGAAGGTCAGGCTAGGCAAAGTGAATTTTATCCTGCTGGCTGTGGGGAGCGGCTGGAACAAATTTCACCCTCCACAACTGGGTTGAACTCCACATCTCTGTTGATATGAACCTTACAACAGTCTATGTCCTCCTATAGGTGCCCGATCAGTATTTACTGAATGACATAAGGGATCCTGCAAGCCTGCAGGTTTCCAGAGGGAAGGGGACTTGCTCCTCCCTGCTTCGTACCTACCGTGGCGCAAGGCTCACAGCCGGCGCGGGGTGAATGAATGGATCGGTGCGGGGCGGACCCTCCCGTTTCTCCCAGCCCGGCGACCTAGGGAAAGAGGCTGAGGGATCCGCCTGGGCAAAGGGCTGCCAAGGACTCTGACGACTCTAAAGCCAGACGGAGAACCCCGATCCCCGGACAGGCCGGGGCCGAGACCGCTGTGGGGATCCGGATCCGCCACCCTCCTCCCTCCAGGCAGGCCCGGGTCCCTCTCCACCCGAGCGCGGCTCCTCCCTCTCCGTTGGGGCTGCTAGCCTGACGAGGCCACAGAGCCAGCGAGGGAGACGGGCGAGAAAGGCTCTTCTCCCTCAGGAGAGCGAGAACGGCCCGAGATGACAGGACCTTCGCCTCCCGGGTGCAGACTCCCAGCCCCACAGCCCGGCTCCTCCTACCTCCGGCGCCGCCGCGGCACCTTCTTAACGGAGACTCACGCTCTTGCGCATGCGCTTCCCGCGCCCCCGCGGAGAATTGTCTGTGCGCAGGCGCAGAGCGGGCGCGCGCCTTGGTGCGGCAGCCTCGCTTCCCGTCTTCCTCTGCGGCCCCGGGCGCGGGCGCGCGCCGGCCGGCGCTTCCGGTCAGCAGGAGGCGGGGCGAGGCGGAAGCGGCGTTTGCCCCACGTGGATTCTATTAATTGTTGAGAAAGGGTCAGGGCGAGTTTAGTGCACTGTGGCAGCTTTCTGGTTTTTCCCCAGCTCGCTCAGGAAATGTTCGCGGATATAATGGCAGCCCTCTCTAGGCACACCTGTCTGTGGAGCGGAGAGTGAACAGGGTGAGGGGAACGTGGGGAGAGGGAGCAAATCCAGACTGGGGACCCGGGGAGCTTGCTCTCAGGTGAGGCCTGGAGGTCGGGGAGCGTTAGCTACCTGGAGAGGGGATTATACCGCGCGTGCCGCGGCCTGGAGGGATGCCCGAACTCTTAGGCGCAGCTGGGGCAAAGCCGGTCACGGCCTGAGGAAAGGTGGCAGAGGTTCGCCACTGGCTGGCATTTGAGGGACTTCATGTTAAGGCTTTGACCTTCAGCTTCAACGTCGGTTGTTTTTTGAGATGGAGTTTTGCTCTTGTCGCCGAGGCTGGAGTGCAGCGGCGCGACCTTGGCTCACTCCAACCTCCGCCTCCCGTGTTCGAGAGATTCTCGTGCGTTAACTTTCCAAGTAGCTGGGATTACAGGCGCGCGCCACCACGCCAGGCTAATTTTTGTATTTTTAGTAGAGATTTATTTTCACCGTGTTGCCCAGGCTGCTCTCGAGCTCCTAACCTCAGAGAATCCACCCGCTCGGCCTCCCAAAGTGCTGGGATCACAGGCGTGAGCCGCCGCTACCTGATTTTTTTTTTCTTTTTTGTTTAAATAGAGATGGGGGCGGGGGTGGGGGTGAGGGTAGAGTTTCACCATGTTGCCCAGGCTGGTCTCGAACCGTGTCCTCAAGCGATCCTCCCGCCTTGGCCTCCCAAAGCGTTGGGATTACGGGTGTGCGCCACCACGCCGGGCGTTAAGATTTTTTTCTTTAAATGCCTAATTACAGTGAAAACGGATGAAGCCAGGACACCTGTTGGGAGGCTCGTGTTGTGTAATCTAGATGAAAATGAGAATGGCCTGAGTTAGGAAGCAGAGCGAAAAGAATGGAGGAATGTTCTGCATTGTTATGACCTAATTGTTAACGATTTGCCGGTTTCTGGCCATAGCATCTGAGTAGTGTGCTTCTAGTCACGGAAATAAGGAACACAGAAGTGTAGAGGAGTCAGTTTGCAGGGAAAACAATATGATTTTCAAAAGATTTACTGTCATAAAATTCACACTTGGAAATGTACGTTCATTGGTTTTCAGTGGATTTGCAGCCATCATCGCTCATTCCAGAACGTTCTAAAACCTCGCATGGAAACAGCCACGCCCATTAGTGACCACTCCCCAAATCCCCCGACCCCATCCCCTGGCAATCACTGATCTACTCTGTCTCTATGGTTTTGCTTATTCAGTACATTTGATGAGGGTGGAATCGTGATACTTGGCCGTTTCTCCTGGACTTTTCTTAACCATGTTTTCAAGGTGCATCCTTGTAGCATGAATCAGTACTTCGCTGCTTTTCGTGGCTGCGTAATAATCACGTGTATGGATAGACGCTGTTTGTTTATCCATTTATCAGGCGACAAGGATGTGGATGCTTTTGCTTTTTGGGTGTTGTAAATGATGCTGCTATGAACATTGGTGTTCCTAGCGCACGTTTTTGTGTTCTAGGAGTGGAATTACTGGGTAAGACTACGTTCAGCTCTGTATGTTGAGTTTCAAAACCTTCGAAGAGGTTTTCTTTGGTGAAGGATTTAGGAGGTGTTTACTTGCTCCGGCTTGGAAATCTAAGTAAGTTTGTAATACGGTTTCCAATTGGATAAAGTAGAACAAGAATGAGAGGCAGCCCAGAGGCATGGGTAGGGCAGGGTGTCTTGGGGTTTTAATTTATAGAGGAGACTAAGTGACAGCATGAAGAGGCCAGTGCTGTTGAAATAATTTCTGTTTATTTTATATGTTGTTTTTTTTTTTGAGACAGCATTTTGCCCTTGTTTCCCAGTCTGGAGTGCAGTGGCACAATCTCAGCTCATTGTAACCTCCGCCTCCTGGGTTCAAGCAGTTCTTCTGCCTCAGCCTCCTAAGTAGCTGGGATTATAGGCACCTGCCTCCGTGCCTGGGTAATTTTTTGTATTTTTAGTAGAGACGGGGTTTCACCTTGTTGGCCAGGCTGGTCTGGAACTCCTGACCTCAGGCGTTCCGCCCACCTCGTCCTCCTAAAGTGCTGGGATTACAGGCATGAGCCACCACATCTGGCTTGAAATAAGTTCTTTCTTACATTTCTCAAGAAAAGGGGACATGCCAGCACGTGCAGAGCCGCAAAGGAGGCGTCAGCTTTTGGTTAGGAGGAAAAAATAGGAACAAGTAGACAGTCTAGGCCAGATCATTTATGGGTCTTTTTTTTTTTTTTTGAGACTAAGTTTCACTGTTGTTACCCAGGCTGGAGTGCAATGGCGTGATCTCTGCTCACCGCAACCTCCACCTCCTGGGTTCAAGCAATTCTCCTGCCTCGGCCTCCCGAGTGGCTGGGACTACAGGCACGCACCACCACGCCCAGCTAATTTTTGTATTTTTAGTAGAAACGGGGTTTCACCATGTTGACCAGGATGGTTTTGATCTCTTGACCTCGTGATCCACCCGCCTCGGCCTCTAAAGTGCTGGGATTACAGGCGTGAGCCCGGCCCATTTATGGGGTTTACTCAGGAATAGCAAGTCAGGGCAGAGTAAACATTTTTAGGATTCGATAATTTAAGTAATTCCATCAGGCTAAGGTTTCAAAATATCATACGGAAAAAAATTTTAAACAGCTAATAAACATGGACATGGCTGGGATGATATGAAGGATAGTTATGATGGTAGAGATTTTTTTTTTCCAGTCAGATTTAAAATGAAGTGCCTGATTCCTATTTAGGATTTAAATCTCTTAGTGGCCCAACCCCAAATCTGCCTATATTATTTATTTACATAAAATGAATTAGTTGAACTGTGGTTTAGAGGAAGAGAGTTTTCTTAAACCTAATATTCTCAACTGAATCACCTGTGGAATTTTTTTTATTTGGAAAGGCTGGGACATTCCTCTTAGGCCTGTTGAATAAATCTTTCAACCTGTGTCTTTTGAAAGTTTCACAGACGATTCTGATGGTCTCAGGATTGCAAAGCCTGCATTCAGCCAGCACGAACTGAACAAACGCTGTAGGCTAAGTGTAGATGCGAAGAGCTGGGTCGGGATGTTGCGTGGGTTTTCCAGTTACACATAATTCCTCACTTCAAGGAATAAAGCCATCCATGACGGGGAGCTGCTTCTTTGGGCCACAGGTGAACGATGGGAACCACCTTGCCCTGGACCCTATTGTGACTTAACCTCCAGCAGAAGCCTTGGGGTTCATGCTCTTCCACTGTAATTGGTCAGAAGTCACCCATTGCACTAAGCTGAAGGGCGGTGTTCAGAAGTACTAGATGGATGTGGTTTCAGTAGCAGTACTGTGTGTTCCCTGTCAGCCTTTCAGGCGGAAACCCACCGCGCTGTGAAAACACTCAACGGGGGGATCAAGGAAGATTTCAGATATTAAAGGGTGCAGATGGTCCTTGTGTTTGGTAAACCTTACGGGGTGTATCTGAAAGAGCAGATGGTTGCAGAAGCACATGAAAACCTGTGTTATTCCAAATAGATGCGCTCTTTTCCCAGTTCATAGCAGTTGGCCATTTTTGGGTCCTGGGGAAAAAGGCAAAGGTTGAAGATGCTGTGATCATCACTTCCTTACCCTTCTGGAATATTTCCTTTTTGAAAGCTTCTGGCGTCTTCCACCAAATTAATGTTTTAAACAGTTCAGAGGATGAATTGAAAGGCCCTTATCCCAGGTCTGTGGTTGGATTATAAATCATAAAGCCGTAACCTGTCCACCTCCTCCTCTTTTATCTTGACTGGGATTGGGGAGAGGGCAGATTGAACAAGGAAATAATTGTCTTCTCAGTTCTTTGCTCATGTTAACTTTTATTTACTCTCGTATATTCACATTTTCTAGACCACTGAAATTGGTAAAATCAAGAGAGGAAATAACTGTTTTTGTATATCTAAGTATACAAAAGTTACTCTAGATTAGTTATACGGTGTTTCTCTCAGTGTCCTGCCTACCACTGCTCCCTTTGTGTGATTTAGTTCTGTGTGTTCTGCTAGACAAATTTAAGGGAAATTTAAGACAGCAATACTCCCCGCAAAGTACCCACCAGCATAATCCCTATCAGAATTCCAACAGCTTTTTCATTTGTTTGCAGAAGTGGAAAAACTGATGTTAAAATTCATATGGAATCGGCTGGGCCTGGTGGCTCACACCTGTATCCCCAGCATTTTGGGAGGCCAAGATGGGCGGATCACTTGAGGTCAGGAGTTGGAAACCAACCTGGCCAACATGGTAAAAACCCCATCTCTACTAAAAGTACAAAAATTAGCTGGGCATTGTGGCAGGTGCCTGTATTCCCAGCTACTTGGAAGGCTGAGGGATGAGAATCCCTTGAACCTAGGAGGTGGATCTTGCACTCCAGCCTGGGTGATAGAGTGAGGCTCTGTTTCAAATAAATAAATGTCTTTGGAATTGCAAGGGGCTCCTAATACCCAAAACTTAAGTAGCCTCCTACTTTTTTCTTTTTCAAGGACACACTTCGTTATGTTAAAACTGACTACAGTCTATAGTAATGAAGACTGTGGAGTCCTGTACTAGCACAAGGACAGACGTGGGTCGGGGGAATAGAGCTGAGAGGCTAGAAATAAACCCCTACGTTTATGAGCAATTGGTTTTTGTCAAGGATGCCAAGACTAGTCAATGGTAAAAGAATAGTCTCTTCCACAGATGGTGCCGGGGTAACAGGATATCACATGCAGAAAAATGCAGTCGGACCCTCACCTCATACCATGTACAAATATTAACTCAATGGATCAAAGACCCAAATGTAAAAATGGAAACTAAAACTCTTAGAAGACACAAGGGCAGGCCGGGCAGGTGGCTCACGCCTATAATCCCAGCACTTTGGGAGGCCGAAGTGGGTGGATCACCTGATGTCAGGAGTTTGACCAGCATGGAGAAACCCCCTGTCTACTAAAAATACAAAATTAGCTGGGCGTGCTGGTGGGTGCCTGTAATCCCAGCCACTCGGGAGGCTGAGGCAGGAGAATCGCTTGAACCTGGGAGGCAGAGGTTGCAGTGAGCCAAGATCGCACCATTGCACTCCAGCCTGGGCAGCAAGAGTGAAACTCCATCTCAGAAAAACAAAGAATACAGGGTTATGACCTTGGAGTTGGCAGTGGATTCTAGATACGACATTAAAGGCACAAACAAAAATAATTGAACTTCATCAAAATTAAAAACCTGTGTTGAAAAGTACACTGTCATGAAAATGAGAAAGAAGACAGTCCACGGAATGGGAGGCATTTGTGTTTTTTTTTTTTTTGAGACGGAGTTTCGCTCTTGTTACCCAGGCTGGAGTGCAATGGCATGATCTCAGCTCACCGCAACCTCCACCTCCTGGGTTCAGGCAATTCTCCTGCCTCAGCCTCCCGAGTAGCTGGGATTACAGGCAAGCGCCACCGTGCCCAGCTAACTTTTTGTATTTTTTAGTAGAGACGGGGTTTCACCATGTTGACCAGGATGGTCTCGATCTGTTGACCTCGTGATCCACCAGCCTCGACCTCCCAAAGTGCTGGGATTACAGGCGTGAGCCACCACGCCCGGCCCAGCATCTGTTAATCATATACCTCATGAGTCTATGCTGCTATGTCTCCCCTCATCCGGTTCTTATGTGAAGTCCTCACGTGGAAGGTGATGGGATTTAGTGCTCTTACAAAAGGGGCCCATATGGCCACCCATGGTGGTTCATGCCTATAATCCCAGCACTTTGGAAGGTGGAGGTGGGAGGATTGTTTGGGTCCAGGAGTTCAAGACCAGCCTGGGCAACAAGGTGAGACTCCATCTCTACAAAAAATTTAAAAAAGGCCCAAGAGAGTCCCCCTGCCCTTTCTGCCAGCTGAGGCTTTCACCAGACGGAGTCTGCCAACACCTTGATCTTGGCATTCCCAGCCTCCAGAGCAGTGAGGATTTCTGTGGTTTATTAGCCACCCAGTCTGTGGTATTTTGTAAGAGCCGCCCAAATGGACTGACAGTCTAATAGCCGTAATAGATAAAGAACTTTTACAACTCAATGAAAAGACACCTCGGAAAAAGGGCATGGGTCCTGTGGAGAAGCCAAGACCAAAAAAAAAGGGGGCCGGGTGGGCATGGTAGCTCACGCCTGTAATCCAAGCACTTTGGAGGCCAAGGCGGGCGGATCACCTGAGGTCGGGAGTTCAAGAACAGCCTGACCAACATGGTGAAACCCCGTCTTTAAAAAAGAAAAAAAAAATGGACATGGGACTTGGATAAACATTCCAAAGAATGGCAGATGCCAACGAGCACATGAGAAGATGATCATCATTAATCGTTAGAGAAGGGCGCATTGAAACAGCGGTGAGATGCCGTTTCTTAAAAGAATAAGTATTGGTGAGGATATAGAGAAGTTAGAACCCTCATACATTGATGGAGGGAATGGAAAATGGTGCAGCTGCTGTGGGAAACGGTTTGAGGCTCCTCAGCAAGTTAAAGAAAAAATCGTGATCAGCGATTCTGCTCCTGAGGATATGTCCAGAAGAACTGCAGAAGCATCTAAGGGCCAAGCACAGTGGCTCATGCCTGTCATCCCAGCACTTTGGAAAGCTGAGGCAGGTAGATCGCCTGTGGTCATGGGTTCGAGACCAGCCTGGGCAACATGGTGAAACCTCATCTCTACTAAAAATACAAAAATTAGCCGGGCTTGGTGGTGGGTCCCTATAATCCCAGCTACTCAGGAGGCTGAAGCAGAAGAATCCCTTGAACCAGGGAGGCGGAGGTTGTGGTGAGCCAAGATCATGCCATTACACTCCAGCCTGGGTGACAAGAGCTAAGCTCCATCTTAAAAAGCAAGCGTTTCAACAAAAACTCTTACACCTCATATTCAGTCCGAAGACCCTTCAGTGCATGAGTGAACAAAACGTAGATAGAATGGAATACATGTTACAATGCACATTTGCTTACTTCCTTTTTGTCATGTTTTTAGACACAAGGTCTCGTTCCTGTTGCCCAGGCTGGAGAACGGTGGCGTGACTGTGGCTCACGGCAGCCTCAGACTCATGGGCTTAAGTGATCTTCCCAACGTCCCTATACTCCTGACTCAGCCTACCTGTAGTTAGGACAAGAAGGGCTCCTGGGGAATTTTTTTTTTTTTGAGACAGTTACACTGTTTCTGCCAGACTGGAGTGCAGTAGGGCAATCTCAGCTCACTGCAGCCTCCACATCCCAGGCTCAAGTGATCCTCCTGCCTCAGTCTCCCTAGTAGCTGGGACTATAAGTGTGTAACACCACACTTGGCTAATTTTTTGTATTTTTAGTAAAGACAAGTTTTGCCATGTTGGCTCAGGCTGATCTCAAACTCGGGCTCAAGTGATCCACCTGCCTTGGCCTCCTAAAATGCTGGGATTACAGGCATGAGCCACAATGTCTGGCCTGTGGGTAATTAATTTTTTTTTTTTTTTTTTTTTTTTTTGTGGAAACAGGTCTTCTATGTTGCCCAGGCTGGTCTCAAATTCTTGGGCTCAAGTGGTCCTCCTGCCTTGGCCTCCTAAAATGCTGGGATTACAGGCATGAGCCACAATGTCTGGCCTGTGGGTAATTAATTTTTATTTTATTTTATTTTTTTTTTTTGTGGAAACAGGTCTTCTATGTTGCCCAGGCTGGTCTCAAATTCTTGGGCTCAAGTGGTCCTCCTGCCTTGGCCTCCCAGAGTACTGGGATTATAGGTGTGAGCCCCTGTCCCTGGCCCTCAGTATTTCACTGAGTCAGCAGATTTGTTATCACAATAAGGAAAATCGACATGTATGCTTTTGCTTTTTTTTTTTTTTTTTTAAAGAACTTGCTCTGGCTCTCTGCAATCTCTGTCTCCTGGGCTCCAGCAATTCAAAAAAAAGTACTGGAATCACAGGCATGAGCCACCTCGACCAGCCCGTGTATGGTTGTTCTTTCAGAAAGTTCACATGTCATACTTACCACGTTACATTCATTGAGTCACAGTATTTATCACATCATTTAGTCACCTGTGACTGGGTGACAGTCATTTCAGAGATCAAAGGCTTCATGCGGTTAGTAAAGAAACCTGTTCTTTATGTATCTGGAGACGAGGTTCTCACTGTCACCCAGGCTGGAATGCAGTGACCTGATCGTAGCTCCCTGTAACTTCGAGACTGCAGTGAGCTGTGATCATGCCCCTCCGCTCTATCCTGAGCATCAGCGTGAGACCCTGTCTCCAAAAAGAAAAAGGAATTATACCATGCACATTGCATCGTGAGCATTTCTCTAAGTCAGTAGATAGACAGCTGTATTCCATATCCAACATTCCCCTGTTGATAAAGATAGATTTATGCTTTTTATCATAAATTATGCAATAAATGGCTTTGTACCTATAGCCTATCTGTGTGTTTTTATTTCTGTTGGGAGGAGTCCTAAATACAGGATTCCTGGGCTAAAGGGTATGTGTGTTTTGTTTAGTTTGCCTAATTTTTTAGAAAAAAATTGTTTGAGATGGAGTCTCACTCTCTTGCCCAGGCTGGAATGCAGTGGCACGATCTTGGCTCACTGCAACCTACGCACCCCCAGGTTCAAAACATTCTCCTGCCTAAGCCTCACAAATAGCTGGATCACAGGCACCTGCCACCTCAACTGGTTAATTTTTGTATTTTTAGTAGAGACGGGGTTTCACCATCTTGGCCAGGCTGGTCTTGAACTCCTGACCTTGTGATCCACCCGCCTCGGCCTCCCAAAGTGTTGGGATTACACGTGTGAGCCACTGCTCCCGGCTTATTTTTTATTTTTAGAGACAGGGTTTTGCTATCATCAGGCTGGAATGCAGTGGCATGAACATAGACTAGAACCCTTGAGCTCAGACAGTCCTCCTGTTTCAGTCTCCCAGGTAGCCAAGAGCACAGTTGTCTGCCACCACACCCAACTGACAGTTTTTAAAAATTTTTTATAGAGATGGGGTCTCACTGTATTGCCCAGGATGATCTTAAAGTCAGCCTCAGGCTGTCCTCCTTCCTCCTGAAGTACAGGGTTTACAGGTGTGAGCCATTGCGCTGGCTTGGTTTACCTGTTTTAGAAAAAAAAATACCTGTATGGCTGGGCGCAGCACTTTGGGAGGCTGAGGCGGGTGAATCACAAGGTCAGGAGTTTGAGACCAGCCTGGCCAAGATGGTGAAACCCCGTTAGCTGGGTATGGTGGTGGGCACCTGTAGTCCCAGCTACTCAGGAGGCTGAGGCAGGAAAACCTCTTGAACCCAGGAGACAGGGTGCAGCGAGCCCAGATCACACCGCTGCACTCCATCCGGGCAACAAAGCAAGACTCTGTCTCAAACAAAACAAAACAAAAAACCTATACATACTTTTTTTTCCAGAGGCTTCAGAAGAATATAAAAATTCCCTTCTGGCCGAGGCAGGTAGATCACAAGGTAAGGAATTTAAGAGCAGCCTAGCCAAGATGGTGAAATCTCATCTCTACAAAAAAATAGAAAAGTTAGCTGGTCGTGGTGGCGGATGCCTGTAATCCCAGCTACTCAAGAGGCTGAGGCAGGAGAATTGCCTGACCCCAGGAGGCAGAGGTTGCGGTGAGTCAAGATCGTTCCACTGCACTCCAGCCTGGGTGACAGAGTGAGACTCAGTCTCAAAAAAACAAGAACAAAAATCGGAGACTGAATCAGTTTCCATTCCCTTAACAATGAATGTTTTTTACTCATATCCTCACAGAATATGTCTTGAAACATTTTGGTCTTTTACTATGTTAGTGGTTAAAAAATGGTGTCTTCTAGTTTGACATTTCTTTTATTGATTGATTGATTGATTGACAGAGTCTCGCTCTGTCACCAGGCTGGAGTGCAATGGCGCGATCTTGGCTCACTGCAACCTCCGCCTCCTGGGTTCACGGAATTCTGCCTCAGCCTCCTGAGTAGCTGGGATTACAGGCACACGTCACCATGCCGAACTAATTTTTGTATTTTTAGTAGAGACGGGGTTTCACCATGTTGGCCAGGATGGTCTCGAACTCCTGACCTTGTGATCCCCCCACCTCGGCCTCCTAAAGTGCTGGGATTACAGGCGTGAGCCACCATCCAGCCCACATTTCTTTTATGGAAGAAAGTTGAGTATTTTCTTCCCATGATTAAAATTATTTGTTGTTACTTGTTTACCTATGACCTTATGTTTGTGGGCTTTGCATGCTTTTAGATTGTGTGATTAATCTTTTTCTCATTGATTTATAAGAACGCTAGGGCCGGGCGCGGTGGCTCAAGCCTGTAATCCCAGCACTTTGGGAGGCTGAGGTGGGTGGATCACGAGGTCGGCAGATCGAGACCATCCTGGTCAACATGGTGAAACCCCGTCTCTACTAAAAATTACAAAAAAAATTAGCTGGGCTCTGTGGCATGTGCCTGTAATCCCAGCTACTCAGGAGGCTGAGGCAGGAGAATTGGCTGAACCCAGGGGACGGAGGTTGCGGTGAGCCAAGATTGCACCATTGCACTCCAGCCTGGGTGACAAGAGCGAAACTCCTCAAAAAAAAAAAAGAACGCTAGGAAATTGATCTAGTGTTACAATGTCACAAATATTTTTTCCCAGTTTTTAACATTTGTCTTTGTCTTAAAAAAAACAAAAACAAAAAAAACCTTTTTTTTGGAGATGGATTCTCATGATGTTGCCCAGGCTAGACTTGAACTCCTGGGCTCAAGTAATCCCTTTAATTCAGCCTCCCAAGTAGCTGAATTAGCTATGTGCTACTGCGCCCACCTTGTCTTTCATTTTTAATAAAATTTTTTCCATGTAGAGTCTTTCAGGTTTTTGTAGTCAGATGCTTTCTTTTATGCACATACCTTCTTCTAGGGTTTGTCTGACGTTTACATTCTTTTAATGATGTCTCGTAATGAACAAAGGTTCTTCAGAGTTGGAGGCATCACATTACCTGATGTGAAATTATTCCACAAGGCCTTTTTTGGGAGGCTGAGGGGAAAGGCTTGCTTAAGACCAGCCTGGGCAACATGGTAAGACTCTGCTTCTACTCCCCCCGCAACCCCCTCTCCCAAAAATGAAAAATAAATTAGCTGGGCATGGTGGTGCACACCTGTAGGCCTAGCTACTCATGCAGTAACTGAAACAGCATGGTACTTGTGCATATTTTCGTACCATAGATGAGTGGGACAGAATAGAGAACCCAGAAGTAAAGCCACGTGGCTACAACCAGCTGATCTTCAATAAAGTTGACAAATATGCCGTGGGGGAAGGACACCCTATTCAGTAAATGTTGATGGGACAATTGGCTAGCCATAGATAGAAAAATGAAACTGACCCCTATATCTCACCGTATATAAAAATTAAAGTGGATTAAAGACTTAAACATAAGACCTGAAACTCCAAAGATCCTAGAAGAAAACCTAGGAGAAACTCTAAGGGAGATTAGCTTAGGCAAAGAGTATATGACTAAGACCTCAGAAGCAAATGCGACAGGAGGAGAAATTGGCAAATGGGACTTAATTAAATGAAAAAACCAATGCACAGCCAAAGAAATAACAGAGTAAATAGACAACCTACAGAATGGGAGAAGGTAGTTGTAAATTACCTCTCGAAAAGGTTTAATGTCTAGTATTTACAAGGATCTCAACAAGAAAAGAAAAGCTGTTGGTAAGTGGACAAAGGCTGGGCATGGTGGCTAATACCTGTAATCCCAGTGCTTTGGGATGCCGAGGCAGGAGGATCGCTTGAGGCCAGGAATGGGAGAGAAAGCAGGCAAAGGACAAGAGCAGATAATTCACAAACGAAGGCATGCAAGCAGGAAGCAAGCAAGAAAAAGTGCTCAGCACCACTAGTCAGAGAAATGCACATCAAAACCAGCGAGACACCGTCTTAACAGCAGTCAGAATGGCTGTTATTAGTCAAAACACCGCAGATGTTGGCATGGATGCACAGAAAAGGGGATGCTTACATGCTGTCGACAGGAATTAGTATAACCTCTATATAGAAAGCAGTATGGAGGCCAGGTGCAGTGGCTCACACCTGTAATCCCAGCACTTTGGGAGGCCAAGGCAGACAGATCACATGATGTCATGATTTAAAGGCCAGCCTGACCAACGTGGCAAAACCCCGTCTACTAAAAATCAAAAAATTAGCTGGACGTGGTGCCACACGCCTGTAATCCCAGCTACTTGGGAAGCTGAGACAGGAGAATCACTCCAACCCAGGAGGCGGGGGTTTCAGTGACCCTAGACTGCACCACTGCACTCCAGCTTACGCAACAGAGTGAGACTCTCAAAAAAAAAAGGTTAGTGGCTTTTGTATACTTGGTTATTGAGGTCTTCTGTACTTTGAGATTATAAAGTAATTTTCCTCTCGTTCTACAGTTTGAATTTTTACATTAAAATTATTGGCTAGCCGTGTGAGGTGGCTGGAGGTTCTCTAGGCACTGGGTTAGTGTCTCTGTCAGAATGCCCTTTCTGCCCCTGGCTGAGTTCACAGTGGCTGAAGCTCTTCCCATAAGACCCTGAAGCTAGCAGCCACTGTGCACTGCATATGCATGGAGCGATCCTGCTGGGTGCACTGTGGCCAGCATCCAAACGTCTGGACAGACACAACCATTCCTAGTGGTGGCCCAAAGCAGCAAATATTGTGTAACCATTTTTTTTTGCAATTTTCTTCCCTTTTTTTCTTTTTGAGATGGAGTCTTACTCTGTCACCCAGGCTGGAGGTCAGTGCTGGGATCTTGGCTCACTGTAGCCTCTGCCTCCCAGGCTCAAGCAATCCTCCCATCTCAGTTTGTATTCTCAGTTTTCTCAGTAGCTGAGAATACAGGTGTTTGCCACCACACTTGGCGCTCGCTCGCTCATGCTCGCTCGCTCGCTCTCTCTGTGTGTGTGTGTGTGTGTGTGTGTGTGTGTGTGTGTATTTTTAGTAGAGATGGGGTTTTACCATGTTACCCAGGCTGGTCTTGAACTGGGCTCAGTTGATTTACCTGCCCCAGCCTCTCTAAGTGCTGGGGTTACAGGTGTGAGCCACACTGCCGAGCCTGCAATTTTTCTTAGTAAGACCTAATGGGGGCTGGGTATGGTGTCTCACACCCATAATCCCAGCATTTTGGGAGGCCAAGGCAGGCGGATCACCTGAGGTTAGGAGTGCAAGATCAGCCTGGCCAACATGGTGAAACCCTGTCTCTACTAAAATACAAAAATTAGCTGGGCATGGTGTCAAGCACCTGTAATCCAAGCTACTTGGGAGTCTGAGGCAGGAGAATTGCTTGATCCTTGGAGGTGGGGGTTGCAGTACGCCAAGATCATGCCACTGTACTCTAGCCTAGACGACAGAGCGAGACCGTCTCCAGAAAAAAACCGAGTGGGTCTAGGTGTGGTGGTATTTTCCTATAGTCCCTGAAACTTGGGAGACTGAGAGGGGAGAATTGCCTGAGCCCAGGGGTTCAAGGCCAGCCTGGGCAATGTAGTGAGGACCAAAAAAATTAATCCAAAAAAAAAAAGCCAGCGTGGTAGCACATGCCTGTAGTCCTAGCTACTCAGCAGGCTGAAGTGGGAAGATCACTTGAGCCCGGGAGGTTGAGGCTGCAGTGACTCGTGATTACACCTCTGCACTCCAGCCGGGGCAACTAAGCAAGACCCTGTGTCAGAAATAAATAGAAGAACCAGTATAGAATAAAGGTACTAAAAGAAAGCATAGGAGAAAATCATCATGACTTTGGAGTAGGCAGAGATTTCATAAACAGGGGCACAAGTTTGCAAAGAAAACTGCCGAGAAAAAACTGATAAATTAGATGCCATTAAGGCCGGGCGCGGTGGCTCACGCCTGTAATCCCAGCACTTTGGGAGGCCGAGGCGCGTGGATCACGAGGTCAAGAGATCGAGACCATCCTGGTCAACATGGTGAAACCCCCGTCTCTACTAAAAATAAAAAAATTAGCTGGGCATGGTGGCGCGTGCCTGTAGTCCCAGCTACTCAGGAGGTTGAGGTGGGAGAATTGCCTGAACCCAGGAGGCAGAGGTTGCGGTGAGCCGAGATCGCGCCATTGCACTCCAGCCTGGGTGACAAGAGCGAAACTCCGTCTCAAAAAAAAAAAAAAAAAAAAAAAAAAAGATGACATTAAAATTAAGAACCCAGGGGTCCAAAGTGGCTCCCGCCGGAGCTCATGGCGCTCGCGAAGGCGAGGTCATCAGTTCAAGGCTAACCTGAGCAACCTCATTAGCTCAAACTGATTGGCCAAAAAAAAAAAAAAATTAAGAACCTTTATAAGGTACTAATAAGAGTGCAAAGAGGCTGGGCACCGTGGCTCACACCTGTAATTTCAGCACTTTGGGAGGCCGAGAGGCTGAGGTGGGTAGATCATGAGGTTAGGAGTTCAAGACCAACCTGGCCAAGGTGGTGAAATCCCATCTCTACTGACAATAAAAAAATTAGCTGGGTGTGGTGGTAGGTGCTAGTGAGCGTGGCTACTCAGGACGCTGAGGCAGAGAATTGCTTGAACCCGGGTGAGGGAGGTTGCAGTGAGCTGAGGTCACGCCTCTGCACTCCAGCCTAGGTGGCAGCGAAAGACTCGGTCTCAAAAAAGGTGTAAAGAGCTAGGCATGGTGGCTCATGCCTGTAATCCCAACACTTTGGGAGGCTGAGGCAGAAGGATCACTTGAGCCCAGGAATTTGAGATCAGCCTGGGCGACATAGTGAGACCCCATCTCTACAAAAAATTTAAAAATTAGCCAGGTGTGGGGCCATGTACCTGTAGTCCCAGCTCCTCCAGAAGCTGAGGTGGGAGGATTGGTGGAGCCTGAGAAGCCAAGGCTACAGCGAGCCGTGATTATGCCACTGTACCCCAGCCTGGGCAACAGAGCAAGACCCTGTCTCAAAAAAAAGAGGGTGTAAAGATGTACAGACTAGAAGGTATGTGTGGTGTGCATGGGACAAATATCATATACACAATGACAGCACTAGTATCTAAAGACATCCAAAAACACCCAAGTAGTCTAAAGACGAGTGGCCAACAGATACATGAGGAGGTGCTCAGCTTATTTAGTCACAAGGAAAATGCAGATTTAGCCCCGGTGAGGTCACTAATCTCAGCAGCATGAGTGAAATGGAGACGATGGCAGCACCTGGTATGCTCAAGACTTCCCTCTGAGCCACGGTTATTTAGAAGGACGTTGTTTCATGCCAGGTTATTTATTTATTTATTTATTTATTTTGCTTTAGGTGCATACTAGATCTGGCATTTCTCCCCGTGTTATCCCTCCCCTCCCTCCCCTCCCACTGTCTCTCCCCTACCCCCCCAACTGCCCCCAGTGTGTCATGCTCCTCTCCCTGAGTCCACCTGTTCTCATTGTTCAACACCCGCCTGTGAGTGAGAACATACAGCTTTCTGTTCTTGTGTCAGTTTGCTGAGAATGATGGTTTCCACATTCATCCAAGTCCCTCAAAGGACATGAACTCATCATTTTTTATGGCTGCGTAGTATTCCATGGTGTATATGTACCACATTTTCTTTTCTTTTTTCTTTTTTTATGAAACAGAAAGAGAAAGGGGGAGAGAGAACAGGAGTCTTGTTTATTGCCCAGTCTGGAATGCAGTCTAAAAATAGGTGTGTTAAAAACCTCTTTTATGCTGATAATTGTGCTTAACAGTGGAGACAGGAAGGAATAAGGGAAGAAAATAAACAGCCAACCAATATTTCATTTAAGTCTTTGAAATGCTATGCAAATGCTGAAGAGTGATTTACTTCCAATTATGTGGTCACTTTCAAAATACGTGTAATGTGATAACTGAGAAAAATGTATGTTCTGTGGACCTGGGGTGAAGAATTCTATAAATATTCACTGAGTTTACTAGTTCCAGGTCTGAGTTCTAATCATCGATGTCCCTGTTAATTTTCTATCTCATTGATCTGTCGAATATTAACAATGTGGCGTCAAAGTCTCCCGCTATTATTGTGCGGGAGTCCAGGTCTCCTTATAAGTCATTAAGAACTTGTCTTATGTATCTGGGTGCTCCTGTATTGGGTGCATATATATCTATGATCATTGACTCCTGTTGTTGCATTGATCCTTTTACCATTATGTAATGTCCTTCTTTGTTTCTTTTAGTCTTTGTTACTATGAAAGTCTATTTTGTCAGAGACGAAAGTTACAACTCCTGTTTGGTTTTTTTTTTCTCTCTCCATTTGATTGGTGAGTCTTCCACCAACCCTTTGTTTTGAGTCTTTGTGTGTCCTTGCTTATGAGATGGATCTGGATACAGCGAACCGATGGGTTTTGATTTTTATTCAATTTGCCTGTCTGTGTCTTTGATTGGGGCATTTTATCCATTTAAATTCAGGATTAATATTGATATTTGTGAGTTTAATATTGTCATTTAATGCTTGCTGGCTATTTTGCCCATTAGTTGATATAGATTCTTCATTGTGGAGATACTCTTTACCTTTGGTAAGTTTTTGGGATGACTGATACTGCTTGTTCCTTTTTGTGTATAGTGCTTCTTTCAGAAGCTCTTGTAAAGCAGGCCTGGTGGTGATGAAATCTCTGAGTGCTGCTTGTTCCTGAAAAATTTTATTTTTCCTTCATTTGTGAAGCTTGTTTGGCTGGATATGAGATTCTGGGTTGAAAATTCTTTTCTTTGAGGATATTGAATATTGGCCCCCACTCTCTTCTAGTTTGTAGGGTTTCTGCTGAGAGATCTGCTGTAAGTCTGATAGGCTTCCCTTTGTGGGTAACCTGGCCTTTCTCTCTAGCTGCCCTTAGAATTTTCTCCTTTATTTCAACCCTGCTGAATCTAACTATTATGTGTCTTGGGGCTGCTCTACTTGAGGAATATCTTTGTGGTGTTCTCTGTATTACCTGGAGTTGAGTATTGTCCTGCCTTACGAGGTTAAGAAAGTTTTCCTGAATAATATCCTGAAGGGTATTTTCCAGCTTGGATTCATTCTCTCCGTCGCATTCAGGTACACCTATCAAACGTAAATTAGGTCTTTTCACATAGTCCCATATTTCTTGGAGACTTTGCTCATTCCTTTTTACTCTTTCTTCTCTAATCTTGTCTTCTCATTTCGTTTCATTCGTTGGTCTTCAACCTCTGATGTCCTTTCTTCTGCTTGATAATTTGACTGTTAAAACCTGTGCATACTTCGTGGAGTTCTTGTATTGTATTCTTCAGTTCCATTAATTCACTTATATTCCTCTCTAAATTGTCTATTCTCGTTAGGATTTTGTCAAACCTTTTTTCAAGGTTCTTAGTTTCTTTACGTTGGGCTAGAACATGTTCTTTTAACTCACATAAGTTTCTTTTTTTTTTTTTGAGATGGAGTTTTGCTCTTGTTACCCAGGCTGGAGTGCAATGGCGTGATCTCGGCTCACCGCAACCTCCCTCCTGGGTTCAGGCAATTCTCCTGCCTCAGCCTCCTGAGTAGCTGGGATCACAGGCATGCGCCACCATGCCCAGCTAATTTTTTTTTGTATTTTTAATAGGGACAGGGTTTCACCATGTTGACCAGGATGGTCTCAATCTGTTGACCTCATGAGCCACCCACCTCGGCCTCCCAAAGTACTGGGATTACAGGCACGAGCCACTGCGCCCGGCCTAGAATTTTCTTATTATCCACTTTCTGAAGCCTAATTCTGTTATTGGAATGTACTTATTCTCCATCAGGCCTTGTTCCCCTGCTGATGAGGAACTGTGATCCCCTGTAGAGGGAGAGGCATTCTGATTTTGGATATTCTCAGCCTTTTTACGCTGGTTTCTTCCCATCATTGTAAGTTTATCCACCTGTTGTCTTTGTAATTACCGACTTTCAAATTAGGTCTCTGAGTGGACGTCCAACTTGATTCCCAGCGCCAAAATCTGAGCAACCCACTGTGCCAGCTAAAAACAGCGGCATTAAGATTCATGGTGCTTTTCTGCCCAGGAATCTCCGGTCTGGCTTCCCTCTTGAGTTCCTTTTCAATCAGCTAAATGGGTGACTCTGCCTTCCCAGAGCTCCAAATGTTGACCAAAAGGGGACCCAGTCCTGTTTACTCTGCACCGAGAACCGCAGCGTCAAGGCGCCGGCAAAACCTCCACGTCGGCCACAAGAGTCGTGCTGGCAACCCGTGGGGCTCCTCCGCTGGGAATCTCCTGGTCTGTGAGCAACAAAAACTCATCTGAAAGTGTGGCGTCCTCTCGTTCTCTGTGCTTTCACAGGGAGCTATAACCCTGAGCTGCTAGTAATTGGCTGTCTTGGATCTCTCCATTTTCTTTGTCCAGTCTATCATTGATGCGCTTTGGGTTGGTTCAAGGTCTTAGCTATTGTACACAGGGCTGCAGTGAACATACGTGTGCATGTGTCTTTAGAGTAGAACAATTTATAGTTCTTTGGGTATATACTCAGTAACGGGATTGCTGGGTCAAATGGAATTTCTATTTCTAGATCCTTGAGAAATCGCCACACTGTCTTCCACAATGGTTGAACTGATTTACACTCCCACCAACTGTGTAAGAGTGTTCCTATTTCTCCACATCCTCTCCAGCATCTGTTGTCTCCAGATTTTTTTTTTTTTTTGAGACGCTTTTGTTACCCAGGCTGGAGTGCAACGGCGTGATCTCGGCTCACCGCAACCTCCACCTCTTGGGTTCAAGCAGTTCTCCTGCCTCAGCCTCCTGAGTAACTAGGATTACAGGCATGCGCCACCGTGCCCAGCTAGTTTTTTGTATCTTTAGTAGGGAGACGGGGTTTCACCATGTTGACCAGGATGGTCTCGATCTCTTGACCTTGTGATCCACCCTCCTTGGCCTCCCAAAGTGCTGGCCTCCCAAAGGCTTGAGCTACCATGCCCAGCCCGTCTCCAGATTTTTTGATGATCGCCATTCTAACTGGCGTGAGATGGTATCTCAGTGTGGTTTTGATTAGCATTTCTCTAATGACCAGTGATGATGAGCATTTTTTCTTATGTTTGTTGGCCTCATATATGTCTTCTTGTGAAAAGTGTCTGTTCATATTCTTCATCCACTTTTGAATGGGGTTGTTTGTTTTTTTTCTTGTTTATCTGTTTTAGTTCTTTGTAGATTCTGGTTATTAACCCTTTGTCAGATGGGTAGATTGCACAAATTTTTTCCCATTCTGTTGGTTTCCAGTTTGCTCTAATGATGGTTTCTTTTGCTGTGCAGAAGCTCTAGAGTTTAATTAGATCCCATTTGTCTATCTTGGCTTTTGTTGCCATTGCTTTTGGTGTTTTAGACATGAAGTCCTTGCCTATGCCTATGCCTATGTCCTGGATGGTTTTGCCTACATTTTCTTCTAGTGTTTTTATGGTGTTAGGTTTTACGTTTAAATCTTTGATCCATCTGGAGTTAATTTTAGTGTAAGGTGACAGGTAGGGGTCCAGTTTCTGCTTTCTGCACATTGGTAGCCAGTTTTTCCAACACCATTTATTAAACATGGGGTCATTCCCCCATTGCTTGTTTTTGCTGGGTTTGTCAAAGATCCGATGGTAGTAGATGTGATTCTTCTGGGGTCTCTGTTCCATTGGTCTATGTCTCTGTTTTGGACCAGTACCATGCTGTTTTGATTACTGTAGCCTTGTAGTATAGTTTTAAGTCTGGCATTGTGATGTCTCCAGCTTTGTTCTTTTGGCTTAGGATTGTCTTGGCTATGCGGGGTCTTTTGTGATTCCATATGAAGTTTAAAGTGGTTTTTTCCAGTTCTGTGAAGAAGGTCATTTGTAGCCTGATGGGGATAGCATTGAATCTATAGATTACTTTGGGCAGTATGGCCATTTTCATGATACTGATTCTTTGTAACCATGAGCATGGAATGTTTCTCCATCTATTTGTGTCCTCTCTTATTTCCTTTAGCAATGGTTTGTAGTTCTCCTTGAAGAGGTCCCTTACATCCTTTGTTAGCTGTATTTCTAGGTATTTTATTCTCTTTGTAGCAATTGTGAAGGGCAGTTCCCTCTTGATTTGGCTCTCTGTTAGTCTGTTATTGGTATATAGGAATGCTTGTGATTTCTGCACATTGATTTTTGTATCCTGAGACTATGCTGAAGTTGCTTATCAGTTTGAGAAGATTTTGGGCTGAGACGATGGGGTCTTCTAGATATATAATCATGTCATCTGCAAATAGAGACAGTTTGACTTCCTCCTTTCCTAATTGAATACCCTTTATTTATTTTTCTTGCCTGATTGTTCTGGCTAGAATTTCCAATACTAAGATGAATAGGAGTGGTGAGAGAGGGCATCCTTGTCTAGTGCCCGATTTCAAAGGGAATTCCTCCAGCCTTTGCCCGTTCAGTAGGATACTGGCTGTAGGTTTGTCATATATAGCTTTTATCGTTTTATGATATGTTCTGTCAATACCTAGTTTATTGAGAGTTTTCAGCATGAAGGGCTGTTGATCTTTATTGAAGGCCTTCTCTGCATCTGTTGAGATAATCATGTGGTTTTTATCTTTGGTTCCGTTTATGTGATGGATTACATTTATGGGTTTGCATATGTTGAACCAGCCTTGCATCCCCGGATGAAGCCTACTTGGCCGTGATGGATAAGCTTCTTGATGTGCTGTTGCAATCTGTTTGCCAGTATTTTATTGAAGATTTTTGTGTCGATGTTCATGGATATTGGCCTGAAGTTTTCTTTTTCAGTTGAGTCTCTGCCTGGTTTTGGTATCAGGATGATGTTGGTCTCATAACATGAGCTAGGGAGGATTCCCTCCTTTTGTATTGTTTGATACAGTTTCAGAAGGAGTGGAACCAGCTCCTCTTTGTACGTCTGGTAGAATTCGGCTGTGAACCCGTCTGGACCTGGATTTTTTTTGGTTCGTAAGTTATTGATAGCTGCCTCTACTACAGCCCTTGTTACTGGTCTGTTCAGGGTTTTAACTTCCTCCTGGTTTAGTCTTGGTAGAGTACAAGTGTCCAGGAATTTATCCATTTCTTCCTGGTTTACTGGTTTATGTGACTAGAGCTGTTTGTAGTAATCTCTGATGGTAGTTTGTATTTCTGTAGTCAGTGGTGATATTCCCTTTATCATTTTTATTGCATCTATTTGATTCTTCTCCCTTTTCTTTTTTATTAATCTGGCTAGTGGTCTATTTTGTTTATCTTTTCAAAAAACCAGCTCCTGGATTTATTGATTTTTTTGAAGGGATTTTTGTGTGTCTATCTCCTTCAATTCGGCTCCGATCTTAGTCATTTCTTGTCTTCTGCTAGCTTTTGAGTTTTTTTGATCTTGCTCCTCTAGCTCTTTCAATTTTGACGATAGGGTGTCTATTTTAGATCTTTCTTATCTTCTCTGGTGGGCATTTATTGCTATCAATTTTCCTCTCGACACTGCTTTAAAGGCGTCCCAGAGATTCTGGTAAGTTGTGTCTTCATTCTGGTTGGTTTCAAAGAATATCTTTATTTCTGCCTTCATTTCTTTGTTTATCCAGTCAACACTCAGAAACAGGTTGTTCAGTTTCCAAGTTGCTGTGCGGGTTTGAGTGTGTTTCTTGATCCTGAGTCCTAGTTTGAGTGCGCTGTGGTCTGATAGACTGTTTGTTATGATTTCTGTTCTTTTGCATTTGCTGAGGAGTGATTTGCTTCCAATGATGTGGTCAGTTTTAGAGTATGTGCAATGTGGTGCTAAGAAAAATGTCTATTCTGTGGATTTGGGGTGGAACATTCTGTATATGTCTATTAGATCCACTTGGTCCAGCTCTGCATTCAAGCCCTGGATATCCTTAATAATACCGGGGTTTTTTTTTTTTTTGAGACGGAGTTTCGCTTTTGTTACCCAGGCTGGAGTGCAATGGTGCAATCTCAGCTCACTGCAACCTCCGCCTCCTGGGTTCAGGCAATTCTCCTGCCTCAGCCTCCTGAGTAGCTGGGATTACAGGCGCGCACCACCATGCCCAGCTAATTTTTGTATTTTTAGTAGAGACGGGGTTTCACCTTGTTGACCAGGATGGTCTCGATCTCTTGACCTCGTGATCCACCTGCCTCAGGCTCCCAAAGTGCTGGGATTATAGGTGTGAGCCACTGCGCCCGGCCTATAGTCTGTCTTTAATGCTCCAAGTTTGAACAACTATGTATTTTTCTCTTGTTAGGTGGAGTGTTCTCTAAATGTCAGTTACATCCAGTGGGTTGATGGTGGTGTTCAGTTACAGTCTTTGCTGATTTTCTGTCTGCTGGTTCTACATATTATGAAGTATTGAAGCCTCCAGCTCTGATAGTGGATTTGTCTGTTCTTCATTTGTCAGTTTCTGTGTCATGTATTCTGAAGCTCTTTTGTTAGATGCATATACACTTAGGATTATGCTGTCTTGATAAATTGACTTTTTTATCATTATGTAATGTCACTGTTTTATTTTGTTTTCTTTTATGTTTTTTGGAGACAGAGTCTTGCTATGTCACCCAGGCTGGAGCACAGTGATGTCATCAAAACTGACTGCAGCCTGGAACTCCTGAGCTCAAGCTATCCTCCTGCCTCAGTCTCCTGAGTAGGTAGGACCACAGGCACATGCCACCATGCCTGTCTACATTTTTTTTTTTTTTTGTAGAGACAGGATCTCCCTATGTTGCCCATGCTGGTCTGAAATTCCTGGCCTCAAGTAATCCTCCCACGTTGGCCAAGTGCTGAGATTACAGGCATGAGCCATGCACGCAGCCTGGTATCCCGCTTTATCGTAGGTAATTTTCTTTGCGATAAAGTTGGCTTTGCTTGTTTCATGTTAATATAGCCACTCCAGCTGTCTTTTGATTAGTGTTTAATGACATATCTTTTTTTTGAGACAGGGTCTCACTCTGTCACCAGGCCGGAGTGCAGTGGCATGATCATGGCTCACTGCAGCATTGAACTAGCTCAAGCCGTCCTCCCCCCTAAGCCTCCAAAGTAGGGGACTATAGGTGTGTGGCACCACACCTGGATAACTGTTTTTTTTCTTTTTTACAGAGACGAGGTCTTACGATATTGCTCACGCAGGTCTGTAACTCCTGGGCTCAAGTGATCCTTCCACCTTAGTCCCCCAAAATGTTGCATGAGCCAGTGCGCCTGGCCTGTCTAGGTTTTCTTTTGTTACCTGTGCTTTTGATATGATATCCAGGAAATTCTTGTTAAGTTTGATCTTGTGAAGATTTTCTCCTGTTGTCTTCTACAAGTTTTATGGGTTTAGGTCTTACATGTAGGTCTTTTTTTTTTTTTTTTTGAGATGGAGCCTTACTCCGTCGCCCAGGCTTGAGTGCAGTGGCGAGATCTCAGCTCACTGCAACCTCTGCCTCCCAGTTTCAAGCTATTGTCTTGCTTCAGCCTCCCAAGTATCTGGGACTACAGCTGCCCGCCACCACGCCTGGCTGAATTTTGTATTTTTAGTAGAGACAGAGGTTCACCATACTGGCCAGGCTGGTCTTAATCTGCTGACCTTGTGATCCACCCCCCTCAGCCTCCCAAAGCGCTGGGATTACAGGCGTGAGCCGCCGTACCTGGCCTGATCCAATTTTTATATATGGTATTAGATAAGAGTCTGTCCTTGTTCTTTTGCATGTGGAGACACAGTTTTCTCAGCAACATTTGTTAAAAAGACTCTTTTCCCCATTGAATGGTCTTGGCACCCTTGTCAAAAATCACTGGACCATCGATGCCGGGGTTTATTTCTGGGCGTCAGTTCTGTTCCAGTGGTCTGTGTGTCTGTCTTCCCGCCAGTGCCACATCGTTGTGATCGCTGCACTCTACAGGAAGTTGTGAAATCAGGAAGTGTGAGTCCTGAGTCTGTTTCTCCTTTTCAGCATGGTGTTGGCTGTTTGGGGCCCCTGGAGATTCCATATGAATTTCAGCATGTGTTTTTCTATTCTGCCAAAAAAGAAAGTCATTGAGATTTTGCTTCAGATCCCATAGGAACCTTCGGCTCGCTTTTGGGAGTACTGACGTCTTCACGCTGTTTCACTATCTTGTCTTAATATCGTTCAGCCCGTGAAAGTGTTATATTTTTCCTTCATTATCTCTCCTTTAATTTCTTTCTGAGATGTTTTGTAGTTTTCTTTGTACAAGTCTTTCACCTCCCTGGTTGAAATTCCTCAGTATTTTATTCTTTTTAATGCTGAGTGCAATTGTTTTTATAACTTCCTTTCCTGATTGTTCAGTGTTAGTGTGTAAAGATGCAAATGACTTTTGTGTGCTGACTTTGTATGTTGCTGCTTTGCGATTCTCTTACTATAATGTTTTGTGTGTAACCTTTAGGGTTTTCTACATAAAATACTAAATCTCTGATTTGAGATAATTTCACTTCTTCCTTTCCAGTTTGGGGAGATATATATATATATATATATATATATATATATATATATATATATATATATATTTTTTTTTTTCCCCCTAATCGCTCTGGCTAGAACTTCCTGTACTGGTTAAATAGTAGTGGTGGAAGTCAGCATTTTACCCCTTTTTAGCAGTTTTTCAGTCATTCACTGTTGAGTATGATGTTCAATGTACATTTCTCTCTCTCTCTCTCTTTTTTTTGTTTTTGAGACAGAGCCTTGCTCTGTCACCCAGGCTGGAGTGCAGTGGCGAGATCTTGGCTCACTGCAATCTCTACCTCTGGGTTCAAGCGATCCTCTTACCTCAGCCTCCCAAGTAGCTGGGACTACAGGTGCCTGCCACCACGTCTGGCTAATTTTTGTGTTTTTAGTAGAGACAGGGTTTCACCATGTTGTCCAGGCTGGTCTCAGACTCCTGACCTTGTGATCCACCTGCCTTGGCCTCCCAAAGTGCTGGGATTACAGGCATGAGCCACCACGCCCGACCCTCTTTTTTTTTCTTTAAAAAATGTTAGTAAGCCTTCTCAGGTTCAACAACGTAGATTTTTCAAATACGGCTTTGAGTATGTTGAGGTGGTTCCTTGTACTTTCAGTTTGTTGCATGTCTTTGTTATGAGAGGGTGGTGGTACGTTGTGTCGCATGCCTTTTCTGTGGCAGTTGAGATGATGTATTTTTCCCATTATCCCATTACTGTACTGTGTGAATGTTGATTTCTGTAGGTTGGACCATCCATGCCTTCCAGGAACCAATCTCACGTGTGGCATCTAATCCTTCTGAAATGCTGCTGAATTCAGCTTGCTGGCATTTGTGGAGGATTTTTGCATCTATGTGCATAAGGGGTATTAGTCTGTAGTTTTCGTTTATTGAATGACTGGTTATGATATGCGGGTGATTCTGGCCTCATAGAAGGAATTAGGAAGTATTTCTTATTCTCCACTTTTTTGGAAAAGTTTTGAAAAGGGTTGGTATTAGTTGTTCTTTAAATGCTCGTTAGACTCAATCAGTGAAGACTTGAGGTCCAGGACTTTTCTCTGTTAGGAGTTTTTTGATTACTGATTCAACCTGCTTACTAGTTACGGGTCTATTCAGATTTTCTGTTTCTTTGTGACTCAGTCTTGCTAGGGGTTTTTTAATTTGTTTGTTTTTAAAACAGAGTGTCACTCTGGTGCCCAGGCTGGAGTGCAGTGGCACAATCTTGGCTTATTGCAACCTCTGCTTCCTGGGTTCAAGTGATTCTCCTCATTCAGCCTTTCGAGTAGCTGGGACTACATACGGGCACTCGCCACCACATCCAGCTAATTTTTTTTTTAATGGAGATGAGGTTTTACCATGTTGATCAGGCTGGTCTCAAAATCCTGACCTCAGGTGTTCTGGCTACCTTGGCCTCCCAAAATACAGGCTTCCAGGTGTGAGCCACCTACCTAACCCTCGGTGGGGTTTTTTTTCCTGTGGGTTTTTTTGTGTTTTGTTTTGTTTTTTGGGTTGTTTCTTTTGAGACAGGGTGTCACTTTGTCACCCAGTTGGGGTGTAGTTCTGTGATCACAGCTCACTGCAGCCTCAACCTCCCAGGTTCAAAGCGATCCTCCTACCTCAGCGCGCCAAGTAGCTGGGACTGCAGGCACACATCACCACACCTGGCTAATTTTTGTATTTTTTTGTAGAGACAGCTTTTCTTCTTGTTGCCCAGGCTGGTCTTCAGCTTCTACGCTCAGGGAGTCTGCCTACCTCAGTCTCCCAAAGTCTGGGATTTCGGGCAGACGCCACTGCTCCTGGCTGTTTCTCCCTCAATACTGTCAGTTTTGCTTTACATATTTTGACGGTCTGTTATTAGGTCCAATGTGTTACAGTTTTATCTTGCTGTACTGACCCTTTATATAATGTCCTTTTTTATCTCTTATAACTGGTTTTGATTTTTTTTTTTTTTTTGAGAGGAGTTTCACTTTTTTTCACCCAGGCTGGAGTGTAATGGCCTGATCTCGGCTCACTGCAACCTCTGTCTCCCAGGTTCAAGAGGTTCTCCTGCCTCAGCCTCCTGAGTAGCTGGGAATACAGATGCCCGCTGCCACGCATCTGTGAGATGGGGTTTCTCCATGTCGGCCAGGCTGGTCTGGAACTCCTGACCTCAGATAATCCGCCTGCCTCGGCCTCCTGAGTAGCTGGGAATACAGATGCACGCCACCACGCATCTGTGAGATGGGGTTTCTCCATGTCGGCCAGGCTGGTCTGGAACTCCTGACCTCAGATAATCCGCCTGCCTCGGCCTCCTGAGTAGCTGGGAATACAGATGCACGCCACCACGCATCTGTGAGATGGGGTTTTTCCATGTCGGCCAGGCTGGTCTGGAACTCCTGACCTCAGATAATCCGCCTGCCTCGGCCTCCAACTGGTTTTGATTTAAAGTCTCCTTTGTCTGATGATAATAGAGCCTTGCTCTCTTTCGGTTACTGTTTGCATGTAATATGTTTTTCCATCCTTCGACTTTCAATCTATTTGTGTCTTTGGATCTGAAGTGATTCTCAGCCAGGCGCGGTGGCTCACGCCTGTAATCCCAGCACTTTGGGAGGTGAGGCGGGTGGATCACAAGGTCAGGAGATTGAGACCATCCTGGCCAACATAGTGAAACCCCGTCTCTACCAAAAACACAAAAATTAGCTGGGTGTGGTGGCATGTGCCTGCAATCCCAGTTTCTTGGGAGGCTGAGGCAAGAGAATCGCTTGAACCCGGGAGGCGGAGGTTGCAGTGAGCCGAGATCACTGCACTCCAGCCTGCCGGCAGAGCGAGACTTTGTTTCATCAATAAATAAATAATAAATAAGGTGGTTCTCCTCTGTAGTCCTGGTTACTTGGGAGGCTGAGGCAGGAGGATTGCTTGAACCCGGGAGTACAGGTCTAGCTTGAGCAACGTGGAGACATCCTGTGTCTCTAGACAATGAAAGTAAATATAAGGTAAGTTTCTTACAGACGGCATATAACTGGGCAAGGTATTTTCATCCATTCTGGTCATCGCTACTGCAGGGAGCGTTTAATCCATTTACACTTAGTTACTGATCAGGAAGGACTTATGTCATTTTGCTGTTTCTTTCCTGTATACCTTATAGCATTTTATTTATTTTTTTAGAGATGGAGTCTTGCTCTGTCACCCAGGCTGGAGGCAGTGGTGCAATCTCGGCTCACTGCAACCTCCACCTCCCGAGTTCAAGTGATTCTCCTGCCTCAGCTTTCCAGGTAGCTGGCACTACAGGCATGTGCCGTGACACCTGGCTAATTTTTTTTTTTTTTTTTTTTGAGACAGAGTCTTGCTCTGTTGCCCAGGCTGGAGTGCACTGGCAACCTCCGCCTCCCAGGTTCAAGTAATTCTCCTGCCTCAGCTTCCGGAGTAGCTGGGACTACAGGCACCCGCCACCATGCCTGGCTAATTGTTGTATTTTTAGTAAAGACGGTGTTTCACCACATTGGTCAGGTTGGTCTGGAGCTCCTGACTTCAGGTGACCCACCCACCTTGGCCTCCCAAAGTACTGAGATTACAGGCGTGAGCCACCTCGCCCCGCCACCTTACAGGATTTTTTTTTTTTTTTTTTTTTTTGAGACAGAGTCTCACTCTGTTGCCCAGGCTGGAGTGCAGTGGCACGATCTTGGCTCACTGCAACCTCTGCCTCCCAGATTCAAGTGATCCTCTTGCCTCAGGCCCCCGAGTAGCTGCTATTACAGGCATGTGCCACCATGCCTGACTAATTACTGTATTTTTAGTAAAGACGGGTTTTCGCCATGTTGGCCAGATTGGTCTCAAACTCCTGACTTCAGGTGATCCACCCGCCTTGGCCTCCCTAAGGGCTGAGATTACTGGCATGTGCCACTGTGCCTGGCTGTGGATTTAAAAATCTCTCATTACCTGCATTGTTGTCTTCTTTTGTGTCTACCTGGAGTTTTGTGGGTTTTGTGGTAACATGTTTAATTCTCTATCATTTTGCTTTGTGTGATTCTCGAATTTGAACTTGCAGCAGTGTAACTTGAGTAACATGCAAAAATCACGCTTCCTTTTGGAGCCATTTGTTCATGAAAAATAAAAGTTAAAAACTCTGCTTCTTTATAGCTTCATCTCCACCGCTTTCAGTCATCACAAAATGACGTTGTTATATACTGTGTGTCCCAAAACATAGACTCATAATAGTTTTAAATGCCTTATTCTGCTGAGGTGTGTTACGGACCCGAATGTGACCTGTCCTGGTGAGTGTTCCACGTGCTGTTTAGAGGAGTGTGTATCCTGGCGTCGCTGGATGAAATCGTCTATAAATGTCAATTCTATCCTGTTGCTCAGTGGCGCTGCTGAGTTCCGTTATGTCCTCACTGACTTTCTGCCTGCTGGACCTGTGCATTTTGATAGACTAGTGTTGAATTTCCAGCTAGATAGTGAATTCATCTGCTTTTCCTTGCAGTTCTCAGTTTTCGCCTTCAGGATTTTGATGCCCTGTTATTAGGCGTATACGCATAAGGATTGTAATCTCATTTTAGAGAAACACTGCTTTATGTTTTTGTAATATCCTTTTTCTATTTCTGGTCATTTTCCTTGCTCTGAAGTCTGCTCTGCCCGAAATTAATGTAGCTACTGGAAGTTTCTTTTTCTTTTTTTTCTTTCTTTCTTTTTTTTTTTTTTGAGATGGAGTCTTGCTCTATTGCCCAGGCTGGAGTACAGTGGCGAGATCTTAGCTCATCACAAGCTCCACCTCCTGGGTTCAAGCGATTCTCCTACTTCAGCCTCCTGAGTAGCTGGCATTATAGGTGCGTGTCATCGTGCCCAGCTAATGTTTGTAATTTTAGTAGAGACTGGGTTTCACCATGTTGGTCAGGCTGGTCTCAAACTCCTGACGTCGTGATCTGCCCACCTCAGCCTCCCAAAGTGTTGGGATTACAGGCGTGAGCCACTGCACCCAGCTGAACTTTCTTTTCACTAGTATTAGCCTGGTATGCCTTTATTCCAGGCTCCTGAGTAGCTGGGATTACAGGCGCCCACCAGCACGCCTGGCTAATTTTTGTATTTTTAGTAGAGACAGGACTTCACCACATTGCCCAGGCTGGTCTCGAACTCCTGTCCTCAGATCATCCCCCCCGCCTCAGCCTCCCAAAGCGCTGGGATTGCACGTGCGAGCCACTGCGTCCGGCCTCTTCTATTTAATTTTCATCTGACTGTATCTTTATATTTGAAGTGAATTTCTTGGGTTTTTTGGTTTTTTTTTTTTTTTGAGATGAAGTTTTGCTCTTATTGCCCAGGCTGGAGTGCAATGGCTCAGTCTCAGCTCACCGCAACCTCTGCCTCCCGGGTTCAAGCGATTCTCCTGCCTCAGCTTCCTGAGTAGGAGGGATTACAGGCACGTGCCACTGTGCCCAGCTAATCTGGCATTTTTAGTAGAGGCAGGGTTTTTCCATGTTGGTCAGGCTGGTCTTGGACTCCCGACCTCAGATAATCCGCCTATCTCAGCCTCCCAAAGTACCGAGATTACAGGCATGAGCCACGGCACGTGGCCGGGTCTTCTTGTAACGTTTTTTGCAAGGTTTGTTATTGATGACAGATTCCCTTAATTTTTGTTCTTCTGAGAAAAAGCCTTTATTTCTCTTCATTTTTGACCCACGGTATACTTGGGTCTAATTTTTTGATATATTGTGACAGTTTCTGTTTCTTGGTTGATGTATCTAGAACACTGACATATAAAGTGATTATTAGTACAGTTAGATTCACATCTGCGTGTTTATTACGGTTTTCTGTTGCTTTTATTCTTCCGTTTTTCTTTTAGTCTTTCACTCTTTTTCTACTTTCTCTGGCTTTAATTGAGCATTGATCCGATGACATTTTTCCTCTCTTAGCATGTCAGTTATGCATATATATATATATATATATATATAATATTTTATTTTTGCATTTTTGCGGCAGAGTCTTACTCTGTCACCCAGGCTGAAGTATAGCGGCCTGATCTCGGCTCACCGCAACCTCTGCCTCCCAGGTTCAAGAGATTCTCCTGCCTCAGCCTCCTGAGTAGCTGGGACTACAGGCATGTGCCACCATACCCAGCTAATTTTTTGTGTTTTTAGTAGAGATGGGGTTTCACCGTGTTAGCCAGGATGGTCTCGATCTCCTCACCTCAGGTGATCCACCTGTCTTGGCCTCTCACAGTGCTGGGAGTACACATGAGACACCGTGCCTAGTCTTAACTTTATATTTGTAAAAAGCCTTGGCCAGGCGCGGTGGTTCACCCCTGTAATCTTTGAGAGGCTGAGACATGTGGATCACCTGAGGTCAGGAGTTCGAGACCAGCCTGGCCAACATGGTGAAACCCCTTCATGTACTCATTACCCAGCCTCAGGGCTGGCATTTTGAAGTAAATCTCAGGTACTAAAACACTTCATCTTTCTTTCAATATTTTATTAATAGTATGTGACTCTAAAATATACAGCCAAGTGCTTTAGCTCACACCTGTAATCCCAGCATTTTGGGAAGCCAAGGTGGGAGGATTACTTGAGCCCAGGAGTTTGAGATCAGCCTGGGTGACATAGTGAGACCGTCTCTACAAAAAAATAATTTTTTTAAAAAATGAGCCAGGTATGGCCAGGCGTGGTGGCTCACACCTGTAATCCTAGCACTTTGGGAGGCTGAGGTGGACAGATCACAAGATCAGGAGTTTGAGACCAGCCTGGCATATAAAAATTAGGTGGGCACCTGTAATCCCAGCTACTCAGGAGGCTAAGGTAGGAGAATTGATTGAACCTGGAAGGCAGAGGATGCAGTGAGCTGAGATGGCACCATTGCACTCTAGCCTGGGTGACAACAGCGAGACTCCATCTCAATAAAAAAGTCTTTGCCCTTGAATTTGGTATTTACAGTTACAACTAATCCAATTCCACTTTCTTTTTTTTTTTTTTGAGACAGAGGGGTTTCGGTCGTTACCCAGGCTGGAGGGCAATGGCGCGATCTCGGCTCACCGCAACCTCCGCCTCCTGGGTTCAGGCAATTCTCCTGCCTCGGCCTCCTGAGTAGCTGGGATTACAGGCACGCACCACCATGCCCAGCTAATTTTTTTATTTTTATTTTTAGTAGAGACGGGGTTTCACCATGTTGACCAGGATGGTCTCGATCTCTTGACCTCGTGATCCACCCGCCTCGGCCTCCCAAAGTGCTGGGATTACAGGTGTGACCCACTGCGCCCGGCCAAACCCCTGGTCTTAACACATCCTCCCACCTCAGCCTCCAAGTGTTGGGATTAACAGGTGTGAGGTACCCAGCTTTTCACAATATTGATAAAGAGTCAGAGCGTCACTGTGTGGCTCAGGGTCCAGTGCAGTGGCTGTTCAGAAGTGCAGTCCCACTCCTGATGAGTACAGGATTTTGACCTGCTTCATTTCTGACCTGGGCTTATTCACCCCTCCTTAGGAAACCTGGTGGCCTCTAAGGAGGGGAAGTGCCATTTTGATGCCAGACTTAGTGCGGACACTCAGTCCACACAGCCTCGAACTCCGGGACTCAGGCTATCCCGCCTCAGCCTCCTGAGTAGCTGCGCCGCAGGCATGCACCACCGTGCCCAGCGTTGCTGTTACTGTCTTCAGCAAACTGCTATCAGATCAGTTAGGAGTAAGGAAAGTAAAACATTTTGCCATTACTTACTGCTTCTCTAATGCTCTTCCTTTCTTTATATAGGCCTGTATTTCTGACCTGTATTATGTTCCTTCTTTCTTAAAAACTTCTTAACATGATTTTGCAAGGCAGGTCTACTTGATGACAGATTTCTTCACTGGAGAAAGTATTTGTTTCTCTTTTGAAGGGTAATTTTACTAGAGACAGATTTTTAGGTTAGCAGTTTTTTTTTTCTTTACAACACTGTAAATATTCCCCACTCTTTTTCCTTGAATAATTTCTCAAAGAAGCCTGATTTCTTATCCTTCCTTTTTATAGGTAAGGAACTTATTTCCCTGTGGCTTCTCTCAGGATTTCTCTGTCTTTGAATTTCTGTGGTTACTGTAGGCTTGCACGTACTTGGTTTTCTTTGGTTTTTTGGATTTATCCTACTTGGTATTCTGTGAGCTCTCCAGACCTGTTTGGCGTCTGTCACCAGTTTTGGAAAATTCTCATCATCATAGCTTCAGATATTTCTCCTGCTCCTTTCTGCCCGTTGTTTGCTCCCGATACTCCCGTTATGCATATTTATGCCTTTCTAATTGTCCCACCATTCTTGGATGTTCTTTTCCATCTTGTTAATTCTTCCGTCTCTGCATTTCAGTTTTGGAAGTTGCTATTGACATTTTTTTCAAGCTCACCGATTCTTTCCTTTGGCTGTGTCTAATCTATTGATGAATCCCTCAGAGGCATTCTTCCCTTCTCTTACAGTTTTTTTTTGTTTGTTTCTAGCATTTCCTTTTGATTCTTTCTTCGAGTTTTTATCTCTGCTTACGTTACCATCTATTTTCGTACATTGTCTGCTGTTTCCATTAGAGCCCTTAGCATGTTCATCAGAGTTGTTTTAAATTAGAGTTGTTAGCTACGATAATTCTAACATCTCCGCTATTTCTGAGTCTGGTTTTGATGCTTGCTATATCTCTTCAAAGTCTGCTTTTTTTTTTTTTATTTGAGATGGAGTCTCACTCTATCACCCAGGCTGGATGCAGTGACACGATCTCAGCTCACTGCAACCTCCGCCTCCCTGGTTCAAGCGATTCTCCGGCCTCAGCCTCCCAAGTAGCTGGGACCACAGGCGCATGCCACTTTGCCCTGCTAATTTTTTGTATTTTTAGTAGAGACGGGGTTTCACTGTATTAGCCAGGATGGTCTCAATCTCTTGACCTCGTGGTCCGCCCTCTTCGGCCTCCCAAAGTTCTGGGATTATAGGCATGAGCCCCCTTACCCTGCCCAAAGCCTGCTTTTTGTGCCTTATAATTGTTTTATTGAAAAATTTGATGTACTTGTTAAAAGGAATTGAGGAGGCCAGGCACGGCGGCTCACAGCTGTAATCCCAGCACTTTGGGAGGCCGAGTGGGGAGGATCACTTGAGCCCAGGAATTCAAGACCAGCCTGGGCAACATAGAGACCCCATCTCTACTAAAAATACAAAAACTAGCCTGGCATGGTGGCCCCCACCTGTAATCCCAGCTACTCTGGAGGCTGAGGCAGGATAATTGCTTGAACCTGGGAGGCGGAGGTTGCAGTGAGTCAAGATCTCACCGCTGCACTCCAGCCTGGGCGACAGAGTGAGACTTGTCTCAAAAAAAAAAAAAAGTAACTGAGGAAAATAGCTGTTGGGTGTGAGTGTTCAGTGCCTCTGGTTAGCAGTTAGGCTCTGTCTGCTGTGCTGTGAGTACGGGTGTCAGAACCAAAATGTCCTCCTCTGTCTGCTTTTCCTTCCTTGGGTTTCCCCAGAGACTTGTTAAATAAAGTCTGAGATACGCAGGTTTTTCTGTTCTTTTCCCCTGTTACTATAGAGGAGCCCTATGTATGTGGTGGGGAGGGGAACTAAGTCCTGTGACTAGGTCTCAATCTTTCTGTGAGCCCGTGCCCCTGGCATGTGACTTTCACCGGCACTTCTCACTTGGGATTTTTGTCCCCTTTGGTGAAACAGGAAGAGAGGGGGCTGCAGTTGGGCCTTTTCTTTCCTGCCTGTAGAAGGCTTGAGGGCGCTTAGTCTGATTAGGGTCTTGTAAATCCCGATTGAGTTGGGCTCTTGTGAAATAGTGTCCCCTGAGGACAGGCCTTGTTAAGGACAGAAAGCTCTGAACATATTCCACGTGGCTGCTTTCCTCCCACCCTGCCAGAAGCATGAGGGGATTTTTTATTTTTATTTTTTAATTTTGAGATGGAGTCCTACTCTGTCACCCAGGCTGGAGTTCAATGGGACGATCTTGGCTCGCTGCAACCTCTGCTGCCCGGGTTTAAGCAATTCTCCTGCCTCAGCCTCCTGAGTAGCTGGGATGATAGGTGCATGCCACCACACCTGGCTCATTTTTATAATTTTGATGGAGACCTGGTTTTACCATCTTGGCCAATAGAGATGGGGTTTCACCATCTTGATCTTGAACTCCTGACCTTGTGATCCACCCACCTCAGCCTCCGAAAGTGCTGGGATTACAGGCGTGAGCCGCCACGTCCAGTCCACATGAGGGGATTTTTTCTCTGATCTTGAGTGTGAGAACCTGGTTGGCTCATGGAGGTCAAGTCTACACTGAGTCTCCCGCAGGTCATGAATTGCTGTGTAAGTTTTCCCACCCTCGTTTCTGCTCTTGGGCGTCTGCTCAGGTAGGCTCCACTTCACCGTGTTGACCTGTCTCCAGTGTAAGGGGCAGTCATTTGCCCTGTAACTTCAATTCTCTGATGCATCTAAAAGGGGTTGTTTTCCAGTTCAGTTTTTTCTTGTAAGGACGGTAGTGACAACCTCTAAGCTCCTTACATTTGTGACCAAGGAAGAAAAGTCCTTTGCCTTCATTTTTAAATATATTTGGTGGATAAAGATAATTTCAGTTAAAAAAACAAAATAAAAATAAGAATTCCAGTTGACAGGATTTTGTGGGTTTTTTTTCCCAATACCTTAAGAATGTTACTGCTGGCCGGGCGCGGTGGCTCACGCCTGTAATCCCAGCACTTTGGGAGGCCGAGGCGGGTGGATCACGAGGTCAAGAGATCGAGACCATTCTGGTCAACATGGTGAAACCCCGTCTCTACTAAAAATAAAAAAAAAAAAATTAGCTGGGCACGGTGGCGCGCGCCTGTAGTCCCAGCTACTCAGGAGGCTGAGGCAGGAGAATTGCCTGAACCCAGGAGGCGGAGGTTGTGGTGAGCCGAGATCGCGCCATTGCACTCCAGCCTGGGTAAGGAGAGCGAAACTCCATCTCAAAAAAAAAAAAACAGAATGTTACATCTGGCCGGGCGCGGTGGCTCAAGCCTGTAATCCCAGCACTTTGGGAGGCCGAGGAGGGTGGATCACGAGGTCAAGAGATCGAGACCATCCTGGCCAACATGGTGAAACCCCATCTCTACTAAAAATACAAAAATAACCAGGCATCGTGGCCCACGCCTGTAGTTCCAGTTACTCAGTACGCTGAGGCAGGAGAATCGCTTGAACCTGGGAGGCAGAGGTTGTGGTGAGCCGAGATCGCGCCATTGCACTCCAGCCTGCTGATGAGAGAGACTCCTGCTCAAAAAAGTGACTTCTTAGTCTTCTGGCAGCAGAAGCGTCGTGTCATTCTTAACTGTATCTATCCGCACAGAATATGCTTTTCAGCTTAACGGCTTTTAACACTTTTTCTACAGCCTGATTATGATGTGTCTTGGTACAGCTTTCTTTTTTTTTTTCTTTTTTTGAGACGGAGCTTGGCTCGTTACCCAGGCTGGAGAGCAATGGCGCGATCTCGGCTCACTGCAACCTCCGCCTCCCGGGTTCAGGCAATTCTTCTGCCTCAGCCTCCTGGGTAGCTGGGACTATAGGCACGCGCCACCATGCCCAGCTAATTTTTTGTATTTTTAGTAGAGACGGGGTTTCACCATGTTGACCAGGATGGTCTCGATCTCTTGACCTCGTGATCCACCCGCCTCGGCCTCCCAAAGTGCTGGGATTACAGGCATGAGCCACGGTACAGCTTTCTTGAGGTTCCTTGACCTTCTTGGATGTGTGAATTTATAGTTTTGATCATATTTGGTAAATTTTGCTTATTTCTTCAAATATCATTTCTGTCGCCCCGTTTTTTTTCCCTCAGACTTTCAGTTATGTGCACATCAGACAGCTTGATAGCAAACAGTCTTTTTCTCTTTGCCCTGAGTGGTGTCAGTTGCTATGCCTTTAAATTCATGAGTCTTTTCTCTTTCAGTGTTTATTTGATGTTAATTCCATGCAGTGCATTTGGTTTTCATTTCAGATAGTGTGTCGACTGTGTCTGGAACTTCGTTTGGCTCTTTCTTTATCTTCCATTTCGTCATCAGGCTCATGTTTCTCTCTACCTTCTTAAATACATGAGCTTATTGTTGTTAACTGTTGTCTGCGAGTTCCTTGATCTGCCGTTTCTGGGTCACTTTCTCTTGACCGTTTATGGTTTAGGTCGTATCTTCCTCTCTCTCTCGCATTTCTGTTGCAGCCATTTATTACTGCCTCTTGGCCGGGCTCGGTGGCTCACGCCTGTAATCCCAGCACTTTGGGAGGCCGAGGCGGGCGGATCAGGAGATCAAGACCATCCTGGCCAACATAGTGAAACCCCGTCTCTACTAAAATATAAAAAAAAAAATTAGCTGGGCGTGGTGGCGTGCGTCTGTAGTCCCAGCTACTTGGGAGGCTGAGGCAGGAGAATTGCTTGAACCCAGGAGGCGGAGGTTGCAGTTAGCGGAGGTCGCGCCACTGCACTCCAGCCTGGCACCTAGCAACAGAGTAAGACTGTCTCAAAAAAAAAAAAAAAAAAAAAAAAATTATGATTGCCTCTCAACTCTAAATCCACCCTTCCTTGGCTCTTGTGATACTGAACGTTTCTCCCTTGCCCCACGCTGGTTTTTGTCAGTGAAAAGTGCTGGGGAGAAAGGGCATGTCTTTGTTCTGTGGGGCACAGAGGGTGCTCACGCAGCTTTCAGGAAGGTCCCATAGCACCCCAGCTAGCCTCCTGGGAACTTTCTGGTGAGTTCAACAGCACCCCACCCCAACCTCCCCGCTTTCCAGCCCTTCTCAAACAGCCTTCCAGCCCATTGTGTTAGCACCCCCAGCTCATTGTGTTAGCACCCCCAGCTCATTGTGTTAGCACCCCCAGCCCATTGTGTTAGCACCCCCAGCTCATTGTGTTAGCACCCCCAGCTCATTGTGTTAGCACCCCCAGCTCATTGTGTTAGCACCCTCAGCCCATTGTGTTAGCACCCCCAGCCCATTGTTAGTACCCTCAGCCCATTGTGTTAGCACCCCCAGCCCATTGTGTTAGCACCCCCAGCCCACTGTGTTAGCACCCTCAGCCCATTGTGTTAGCACCCCCAGCCCATTGTGTTAGCACCCCCTGCCCACTGTGTTAGCACCCCCAGCCCACTGTGTTAGCACCCTCAGCCCATTGTGTTAGCACCCCCAGCCCACTGTGTTAGCACCCTCAGCCCATTGTGTTAGCACCCCCAGCCCACTGTGTTAGCACCCTCAGCCCATTGTGTTAGCACCCCCAGCCCATTGTGTTAGCACCCCCTGCCCACTGTGTTAGCACCCCCAGCCCACTGTGTTAGCACCCTCAGCCCATTGTGTTAGCACCCCCAGCCCATTGTGTTAGCAACCCCAGCCCATTGTGTTAGCACCCTCAGCCCATTGTTAGCACCCCCAGCCCATTGTGTTAGCACCCCCAGCCCATTGTGTTAGCACCCCCAGCTCATTGTGTTAGCACCCCCAGCCCATTGTGTTAGCACCCCCAGCCCATTGTTAGTACCCTCAGCCCATTGTGTTAGCACCCCCAGCCCATTGTGTTAGCACCCTCAGCCCATTGTGTTAGCACCCCCAGCCCATTGTGTTAGCAACCCCAGCCCATTGTGTTAGCACCCTCAGCCCATTGTTAGCACCCCCAGCCCATTGTGTTAGCACCCCCAGCCCATTGTTAGCACCCCCAGCCCATTGTGTTCGCACCCTCAGCCCATTGTGTTAGCACCCCCAGCCCATTGTTAGTACCCTCAGCCCATTGTGTTAGCACCCTCAGCCCATTGTGTTAGCACCCCCAGCCCATTGTGTTAGCACCCTCAGCCCATTGTTAGTACCCTCAGCCCATTGTGTTAGCACCCCCAGCCCATTGTGTTAGCACCCCCAGCCCATTGTGTTAGCACCCCCAGCCCATTGTGTTAGCACCCCCAGCCCATTGTGTTAGCACCCTCAGCCCATTGTGTTAGCACCCTCAGCCCATTGTGTTAGCACCCCCAGCCCATTGTGTTAGCACCCCCAGCCCATTGTTAGTACCCTCAGCCCATTGTGTTAGCACCCCCAGCCCATTGTGTTAGCACCCCCAGCCCATTGTGTTAGTACCCTCAGCCCATTGTGTTAGTACCCTCAGCCCATTGTTAGTACCCTCAGCCCATTGTGTTAGCACCCCCAGCCCATTGTTAGTACCCTCAGCCCATTGTGTTAGTACCCTCAGCCCATTGTTAGTACCCTCAGCCCATTGTGTTAGCACCCCCAGCCCATTGTTAGTACCCTCAGCCCATTGTGTTAGTACCCTCAGCCCATTGTTAGTACCCTCAGCCCATTGTGTTAGTACCCTCAGCCCATTGTGTTAGTACCCTCAGCCCATTGTTAGCACCCCCAGCCCATTGTTAGCACCCTCAGCCCATTGTTAGTACCCTCAGCCCATTGTGTTAGCACCCTCAGCCCATTGTTAGCACCCTCAGCCCATTGTGTTAGCACCCTCAGCCCATTGTTAGCACCCTCAGCCCATTGTTAGCACCCTCAGCCCATTGTTAGCACCCTCAGCCCATTGTTAGTACCCTCAGCCCATTGTTAGTACCCTCAGCCCATTGTTAGTACCCTCAGCCCATTGTGTTAGTACCCTCAGCCCATTGTTAGTACCCTCAGCCCATTGTGTTAGCACCCTCAGCCCATTGTTAGTACCCTCAGCCCATTGTGTTAGCACCCCCAGCCCATTGTTAGTACCCTCAGCCCATTGTGTTAGCACCCTCAGCCCATTGTTAGTACCCTCAGCCCATTGTTAGCACCCCCAGCCCATTGTTAGCACCCCCAGCCCATTGTTAGCACCCTCAGCCCATTGTGTTAGCACCCCCAGCCCATTGTTAGTACCCTCAGCCCATTGTGTTAGCACCCTCAGCCCATTGTTAGTACCCTCAGCCCATTGTGTTAGCACCCTCAGCCCATTGTTAGTACCCTCAGCCCATTGTTAGCACCCTCAGCCCATTGTTAGCACCCTCAGCCCATTGTTAGCACCCTCAGCCCATTGTTAGCACCCTCAGCCCATTGTTAGTACCCTCAGCCCATTGTTAGTACCCTCAGCCCATTGTGTTAGCACCCTCAGCCCATTGTTAGTACCCTCAGCCCATTGTGTTAGTACCCTCAGCCCATTGTTAGTACCCTCAGCCCATTGTGTTAGCACCCTCAGCCCATTGTTAGTACCCTCAGCCCATTGTTAGCACCCCCAGCCCATTGTGTTAGCACCCCCAGCCCATTGTGTTAGCACCCCCAGCCCATTGTGTTAGCACCCTCAGCCCATTGTGTTAGTACCCTCAGCCCATTGTGTTAGCACCCCCAGCCCATTGTTAGCACCCCCAGCCCATTGTTAGCACCCCCAGCCCATTGTGTTAGTACCCCCAGCCCATTGTTAGTACCCCCAGCCCATTGTTAGCACCCCCAGCCCATTGTTAGCACCCTCAGCCCATTGTTAGCACCCTCAGCCCGTTGTGTTAGCACCCCCAGCCCGTTGTGTTAGCACCCCCAGCCCGTTGTGTTAGCACCCCCAGCCCGTTAGCACCCCCAGCCCGTTGTGTTAGCACCCCCAGCCCGTTGTGTTAGCACCCCCAGCCCGTTGTGTTAGCACCCCCAGCCCGTTGTGTTAGCACCCGCAGCCCGTTGTGTTAGCACCCGCAGCCCGTTGTTAGCACCCCCAGCCCGTTGTGTTAGCACCCCCAGCCCGTTGTGTTAGCACCCCCAGCCCGTTGTGTTAGCACCCCCAGCCCGTTGTGTTAGCACCCCCAGCCCGTTGTGTTAGCACCCCCAGCCCGTTGTGTTAGCACCCCCAGCCCGTTGTGTTAGCACCCTCAGCCCATTGTTAGCACCCTCAGCCCATTGTGTTAGCGCCCCCAGCCCATTGTGTTAGCGCCCCCAGCCCATTGTGTTAGCACCCCCAGCCCATTGTGTTAGCACCCCCAGCCCATTGTGTTAGCACCCTTGCCAGTGGTTCTTGGGCTCTGGCCTTGTCCTGGGACAGCCCAGTGGACTTCATCTATTGGGTAGTTGTGACCCTACCCTCTCCTCAGTCTGAATCCTTCCCTTAGGTACCTCTCTTTACCCCAGGGTGTTCTGTAGATTTCTCTTCATTCCATCTTAGTTAACTCCCTGTAAATAGTTAATAATTCTTACACTAAACTTCCCTTGTTTCAGGTACCATGTGGTTTCTGTCTCCTGGCTGGACCCTGACTGATAGACCTGGTGATTTTTTAAATTAGATGCTGAATATTGTGAATTTTAAATTGTCTGCTGGGCTGGGTGTGGTGACTCACACCTGTAATCCCAGCACTTTGGGAGACTGAGGCAGGTGGATCACTGAAGCTCAGGAGTTCAAGACCAGCCTGGGCAAGTAGTGAGATCCTGTCTCTACAAAAAATAAATGGTTGGTTGCTGAATTTTGTTGAATTCCTTTGAAGAGTATTGGGTTTGGGTGTAGAATGCAGTCAAGTCTCTTGGAAGCAGCCATCTCTAGAGGCTTCTAGGTTTAGTGCGGTGTAGGATGCAGTCAAGTCTCTTGGAAGCAGCCATCTTAGAGGCTTCTAGGTTTAGTGCGGTGGGTCCAGTCCTGCTTCAGTCTGCAGTTGATTTAGCTCAGTCACTAAGGTGATCCCCTTCTGCGGATTCTATGCAGCACCCTGTGGATTAAGAGATCTCTCCAGAGTGGCTTGTGGAACACAAATATTCCCTGCGTGAACTCTGGGGATTGTTTTGTTTGCCCCTTAGAATCCTAAGGCCTCCTGGGCCGCCTGGTACAGTTTTTCTCACTCAGGCACAGATGTTTTCAGCTAAAGACTCCAGGGGACCCTCTGCAGATCCTGGCTCTGCCTCTCTGAGCGGCTGCCCCCTCCCAGGATTCTGCCCTGCAGATAGCAGCCACCTTGGCCTCCGGGACCTGTAAACTCTGTCTTCCCAACTCAGAGACACTGCAGGTTACGGCTGCGTTTCCCCTCCCTGTGCTGCAGCCTGGAACCTGGCTCCTGGCTGTAACTGGTGCAGTCATAGGACCCACTCTCTGGTTTCCCTTCCTTCAGGGGTCACTGTCCTGCACTGTTTTCCACTGACTGAAGATAAAAGTATTTTGTCCAGTTTTCCAGGTGTTCACGGGTCCCTGTTGCTCCATCCTACATGAGTATATAAACGGAGAACCAACAGAACAGCCTGTCAGGAGCTTGCTGAAGTTTCAGCATAGGTGGTGCCTGCTGGCTGAGCTGATGGGCATGATTAACACTTCCCTTTACCTTCTCACAGTAACCACCGTGTGAATGGGAACAGCGAGACGGCAAAGGCTCGCTCAGTGAGCGACGCAGCACCAGCCTGGGTGGCGGCCTCCCCAGCAAGATGCATGTCACTAGCTTTCTGTGGCTGTCACTGCTGGGCCCAGGCGCCTCTGAAGATCAGCACCTCCTCATGGCCTCAAGCAAGGACAGGAGCTGTTCACCCATGAGCTCGCAAGGACAGAGCCACTGTCCCGCCTCCATGGCTCCACCGTGTCTCCAGTGGACTTTGGACAATGGGGAGCTGGCCCAGTAGGGCCACCCGTGTGTGGTCACTCGGCTTTGGGTGGATTAGAGGACCAAGCTAGACTCATCCCCAGCCCCCAGGTGCTGTTGCTGCTCCTGCCTGAGGCCCCATCCACAGCTGCAGCTGTGGCTGGGTGGCTGGTGGTGGCCGGCGTGGCCCTTCTGCAGCTACCCCTCCGTGTGGGCCAGTGGGGAGGATCCTGAAGCAGCCCTGGCAGGGTGAGTGGACCTGTTCATGTGGTGAGAGGTCAGAGCCAGTACTGTTCCCCAGAGCCCTGTGATTCCTGGGGAGGATGAGGCTTGCAGATGCCTTGCCTGCTCTCCTGGGTGCTTTCCTTCCCAGGGCCGGGACCTTGGAGGGAGCCTGTGTCTGCCCATGTTCGAGGGCCCAGCATAGGCAGACCCTCTGGGGAGCCCCTTGTGGCTTGTGGGGAGTCTGGGGCAGGGCAAGGGACAGCATCTTCCACCCACCACAGGCCGTGGGAGGTGTCTGTCCTGAAGACCACCGCTGTGGGAAGGCCTCTTTCGTGTGACTCCTTCCCCATGAAATGGCTTCTCCATACCGTTCAGCCCCACGGGGGCCCTGAGAAAACCCAACGTGTTTTCTGCACACATCACAGACCCCAGAGAAGAGTTTGGTTACAGAGAATCTGACTGTTCATGGCCTCCTGAGGGTGGGTCAGTGGGAGAAGTCCCCAGGGGAGCTTGGGGCCCATGGCCTCCCACTGCCTGGGTGTGGCTGCCCACCGGGAGGCCCATGTTGCCTCAGTGTCCTGCGTTCAGGGTGCCTGAGGGCTGGAAGAGGAGCAGGGGCTGGGGACCAGTGGCTCACAGGCACCTGGGGAGATGGGGAGAACTGTGGAAGCAGCCTTCCCAGCTGTCCCACCCAGGGAAGGAGTGGCCAGAGTTGGAAGAAATACAGCACTACCTCGGCCTTGGTCTTGGCCTCAGACCCGAGGGTCTGACTATAGCTGTGGTGGCAGCTGTGTCGTGGGGGCGGCATCATGGCCTTGGCATTGGCCGCAGGACTGTGGACCAGCACAGACCATCACGAAGTTTCTGCAGGGCTCGGTATGGGAGCCCCTCCTAGCCATGGAGACAGGCCCGCGTCAGCCCCCCAGGATCTGTTGCCCGACAGCTCTGTCTTTTGCCTGAGGCCTGTGTGTCACGTGGAATCATTCTGAGTTTTCTGCTTCTGGCAGTGGCATCTTCTAAGCACTGCTTACTCCGCAGACCGTCCTGCCCTCTCGTTAGGAGCCATCCGTGGGCACTCCAGTGTCACCTGTGGTAACTCCTGCATCCTGCCAGGCCATGGGACGTGAAGGCTGAGGAGTCCAACTTGGCCAGAAGCCCAACCCTCAGTCCTTCCTCAGAGAGGCCTCACACTGAGCAGGGGCAGCCAGCAGCTGGAGAGAGCGGAGCCCTTACACTGTGGCTCCGGAACACAAGGTGCCCTCTGACAGCCCCTTCATCCAGCATATTCTCCGTGAGCACCTGCCGTGGCCCAGGCCTCACTCTCGGTGCTGCCGGCTGAGCGTGGGTTTGTGTGAGGCTGACTGCAGTGTGAGTTAGTGTGATCTTCAGTGAGGAACAGACACGCAGGGTGGAGATGGGGTGGCAGGACGGCATGTGCTCACTGACACTGGATGGTACGAAACAGGCTCTAGTGAAGGAAAGGACAAGCCGCAGAGGAAGCAGAGCGCTGAAGGGAGGGACAGTGCGACGGCCTGAAACTGTCAACTTGAAACAAGCAGTAGGGTCTGCAAGCCCCAGGGCTAGCCCTGGGCAGGAAGCAGCAGTGACGTGAGGTTCTTGTCAGAAGCCTCTAGGGACAGGGTAGGGCCTGTACTGAGGACAGGCACCCCCATGGTCTTTGAGGAGCTGTAGGGGGAGCTTCTGGTGGAAGCAGTTTCCACGTCCTGGCACGTGCTGTCTTGTTAGACATGACCCTGGAGTTCACATGAGGATGCAGAGGTCTTCCGTTCCAGAGGACACTTGGCTGGGCAGAGGGAAATGGCCTTGCGTCCCTGGTGCGCTCTCGTCTGGCACACTGCTGGATGGGACATCTGTGGCTGGAAGATGTCCTTGTGGCCTGTGCTAGTTGACCCAGCCTGGCTATCAGTCCACGTCCCCACCCACTCCCGTTTTCAGTGAGTCACTCCAGGTCCCACAGGCTCTGCCTCTGGCGTGGAAGAGCTCGTGCGAGGCACACCCGCCAAGGACCAGAGGAGCTGGCCACCGTTCAGAAGGCCCCAGCTCGAAGGCCAGTAGAGCCGCCCAGAAGCAGGACGCAGGCAAGCTTGCAGAGGTGAGTCCCACTTCCTGTTCCCACGCGGGTGCTTCTCCCTAGGGCAGGATGCTGAGAAGCTGGCCAGGGGTGGCTGCTGAGTGGCAGAGAAGCCAGAGAGCTGCAGGAAGTATCCTGGGGCTGGGAGACCAGGATGGGGGCTCCGGGCTGCTGAGGCGGCTGGACCTGACGGGGCAAGACCCTTGAGCAAAAGGAGGCAGAGAAGCGAGACAGACATTCAGCACTGGTGTCTCTCTCTCGCCATTTGCTGATGAAGGTGCTTACGGCAGAGGAGCAGAAAGTGGCTGTAAAGCTGAGCAGGACTTTTGGCAGTTTTGTGGAGTTAGGGAATAGTGTGGGGCCTATCAGGTGGAAGGGCCCTAAGAAATCCCAGGCTCAGGCCGGGTGTGGTGGCTGACACCTGTAATCCCAGCACTTTGGGAGGCCAAGGCAGGTTGATCACGAGGTTGGGAGATCGAGACCATCCTGGCTAACATGGTGGAACCTCATCTCCACTAAAATACAAAGAAATTAGCCGGGCCTGGTGGCACATGCCTATGATCCCAGCTACTTGGGAGGCTGCGCCGGGAGAATTGCTTGAATCCAGGAGGGTGAGGTTGCAGTGAGCCAAGACTGTGCCACTGCACTCCAGCCTGGGCAACAGAGTGACTCCATCTCAAAAAAAGAAAGAAAGAAAGAAATATCCCAGCCTGTCATCTGGGACCAACCCAGTCTCACCTGGGACAAGCCACAGGTGGGCTGGTCTTTACCAAGACTGCAGAGGAACTCGCTGTCAGTGGAGTCCCTGATCCGCCTATGGCCGCTTGTCTCACTGATGCCCACCGTGGAGAGGGTGAGCTGTCCCTGTCAGGGGACACGTCCAGACCCCCCGCTATTCTGGACACAGTCCCTGACGCTCAGTCAAAGGCAACCAGGTACGCTGGGAAAGGGGACCACTTGAGACCAGGACTTTGAGTCTGAGGCAGGAGAATCGCTTGAACCCACGAGGCGGAGGTTGCAGTGAGCTGGGATTGCACTCCTTCCCTCCAGCCTGGGCAACAGAGTGAGACTGGCTCTCAAAAAATTGAAATTAAATTAAGATTTTTAAAAATTAGCTGTGTATGGTGACACATATCTGTAGTCCCAGCTACTTGAGAGACTGAGGAGGGAGGATTGTTAGTGTCTAGGAGGTAGAGTGAGCTGTGAATGCACCACTGCACTCCAGCCTGGGCGACAGAATGAGACCCTGTCTCAAGAAAAAAAGAAAAACAATTACAAATCCAGTAGGTGTGTTTACCAGCAGATGGAGTCAGCTGAAAAAGGATTAGTGCTCTAGAAGCAATGTCAACGGAAAACACCGTATGAGGCCGGGCACAGTGGCCACTCCCGCAGCCCCAGCACTTTGGAGGCTAAGGCAGGCAGATCAGTTGAGCTCAGGAGTTCAAGACCAGCCTGGGCAACATGGCAAAACCCCATCTCTACAAAAAAAAAAAAAAAATGCAAAAAATGAGCCAGGCCTGGTGGCGCATGCCTGTGGTTCCAGCTTCTTAGGAGATTGAGGGAGCAGGATCACTTGAGCCCGGGAGGCTGCAGTGAGCTGAGCTCGTGCCCCAGCACTCCAGCCTGGGCAGCAGAGTGAGAGACCCTGTCTCATTTCCTTAAAAATGAAAAAAAAAAAGAATTTAAAAAGAAAATGCCTTGCAGATAACACCACAACCAGCTCACTTTACACTATGTCCTTTTCGTGGACTCTCAGGGTGCCCTCCCTGTCCTTTCTGTGGCCACCCCCCCAGCCTTGGACAGGGAGGGGGCCTGGCTGAGAAGGTCTTTGTACTTGGGAGAGACCGAGGTGGCTTTGGACCTGGGGAATCACTTTTCATGGCGACCCTGTTGGAAACATCAGCTTGCTGGATTGGCCTTCTGGCTCTGTTTCGATGCTCACTGGGAACCCGAGTTCTCATTGTCAGGAACTCAGGCTGCGGGTGCGCCAACCTCCCTGTGCAGCTGAGAAAGCGGCTTTTAAGACAAGCTTCTTTTCATTTGCATCGCTCCTAAAAGCAGAGCTCACACAAGCAGCAGCACTGGGAGTGTGTGGGGAGGGACGGGCAGCCAGCTGAGGCTGAGCCAAGATGCCACGGTTCAGGCCCACACCTCATGCAAGGCAGAAGGCGAGTGCCAAGCTTCCGTAGCAGGCTGGGGTGGTGAAGGGGTGGTCTGCGGAGCGTGACTGTGCCGCTGTTGTGAATCTTTGCGATTCAGATGTGTAGTGTTCTGAGAAATTTCCCATCCTGGGTTATTGCTTTCTTTATAATGAAGAGAAGTAAATTCCTGAGCGATGGTGTGCCCGGGCTAGGGTAGCGCACTGGGCCGTGGTGACTGCATCCTCCTCAGGTGTGGGGCAAGGGCCAAAGCATGGTCATGGCAAAGACACTGGCATTTTACCTGAGCACAGGATAGTAACACTTTTTGGATTTTCTGTTTGTTTTGAGATGGAGTCTCGCTCTGTTCCCAGGCTGCAGTGCAGTGGCGCAATCTCGGGTCGCTGCAACCTCCGCCCCCTGCCTCAGCCTCCTGAGTAGCTGGGACTACAGGTGTCTACCACCACGCCCAGCTGATATTTGTATTTTTAGTAGAGAAGGGGTTTCACCATGTTAGCTAAGCTGGTCTTGATCTCTTGACCTCGTGATCCACCTGCCTCAGCCTCCCAAAATGCTGAAATTACATGTGTGAGCCACCAAGCGCAGCTGGTAGGAGCTCTTTATCCTCTAAGATGCTTTGTCCCTGGGGCCAGCAAACACCTCCCATGGGAGAATAGAGCAGGAACCCCAAATTTGCCAGCTGAGGGCAGGTAGGCCTTATGGGGCTGTGGGAGCCACTGCACTGCTGGGAGGTTCCAGTTAGCTGAAGCCCAGTGTCCAAGTGCCACCTGGACACCCTGCAGTGTCCTCCTGCTGAGTTCGCAGGAGTTTTCTCTGGGGGGCCTCTGGGGGTGGGGCACTCTTGCCTGGCCTGGAGCTCCTGGGTGGGAGGTGGGTTTGTGGCTCAGCTGTGTCCAGCGGTGGCTGGCTGTGGAACACCTCCTCTGCTTTAGTAATACTTTAATGGGTGAGAAAGACCACTGTTTTCCGGGCTACGCTTCCTGGAGCTTGGTTCCTGGAAGCCATAAACGAGGGTAAATGGGTACCTGAGTAAACGCAGCAGAGCAAATCAGCCTCACAGGCCTGGGGCCATTGCGGGGGTGGGGTTGGGTGGGGAGAGGATGTCCTCTGACAAGGTGACATTTAAGCTGAAACTGGAATGACAAGAAGGCCCCAGCTCTCCAGGCAGAGGGGAAGGCTCAGGGATGAGAATCCAAGAGGTCACAGTAAGCATTGGGTTTCGTGTTAGGGACAATGAGAAACTGGTGACAGATTTTAAGTCGGGGAATAATGAGATCTAATTACACATTTGCAAGATATTCTGGGAGCTGTGAGGACAGTCGGGACAGGTACCTGGAAGCAGGGTGGCTACAGGGAGAGGCAGTGGTGACAGGGCTGGTGTGGAGGCTGCAGGATCTGGAGGGCATAGGCTCAAGGTGCATCAGAGACAGGGCTGGCGGGGAGCAGAGCCCAGGATGATCTCAGGTATTCTAGCACCTGGATGCTGGTGGGCCACAGACATGAGCAGGGAAGGCCAGGGAGTGTCTCATGCCCATCAGACCTGTCTGAGGGGAGATGTCCCATCCACGGCTGGTCTGGGACAAAGCCCCTGCTTCAGAGGACAGCAGGGGAGTGTTTGCTGAGCAGGCGTAAGCAGAGGGTCTTTCTAAGATGCAGATCTGGGCATTTAATTGTGTGTGTGTGGTTTCATTTTACCATTAACTGTTACCTTAGTTTTGGATGTGGCATCATATCCAGCAGTATTGCTTAAAAACCTTTTGATTTATAGAATTTTAAGAAACTAATCATGCAATTCTTTTTTCTTTTTTGAGACCAAGTCTCCCTCTGTCATCCAGGCTGGAGTGCAGTGGCTTGATCTCTGCTCATTACAACCTCCACCTCGGGTTAAAGCAAGTCTCCTGCCTCAGCCTCCCAAGTAGCTGGGACTACAGGTGTGTGTCACCATACCTGGCTAAGTATGTTTAGTAGAGATGGGGTTTCACTGTGACCTCCTGACCTGCCCACCTCAGCCTCCAAAAGTGCTGGGATTATAGGCATGAGCCACCGCACCCGGCCTTTTTTCTTCTTTCTGAGATAAGGTCTTGCCCTGTCACCCAGCCTAGAGTGCAGTGGTGCAATCATGGCCCAGTATAACTTTGGCCTTCCAGGCTCAAGCAATCCTCCTGCCTCAGCCTCCCAAGTAGCTGGGACCAGAGATATGTGCCTCTATGCCTGGCTAATTTTTATATTTTTTGTTGAACCAATTTCTTGCCATGTTACCTATGCTGGTTTTAAACTACTGGGCTCAAGCAGTCCTCCCACTATGGCCTCCGAAAGTGCTAGAATTACAGGCATGAGGCACCACGCTCAGCCAGAAAATTTCGGCATATTCAAAAGTAGAGACTACGATGAAAACCCTTCATGTACTCAATACCCAGCCTCGGGGTAATTGTGAAGCAAGTCCCAGGTACCAGACCACTTCATCTTTTGGTATTTTACTAATAGTATGTGACTCTGAAATATAAGGCCAGGTGCTGTAGATCACACCTGTAATCCCAACATTTTGGGAAGCCAAGGCAGGAGGATCACTTGAGCCCAGGAGTTTGAGACCAGCCTGGGCAACATAGTGAGACCCCCCCCCCACCCCATCAAAAAAAATTATTTTTTTAAATTAGCCAGGTGTGGTGGCTCACATCTGTAATCCTAGCACTTTGGGAGGCTGAGGTGGGCGGATCATTTGAGGCCAGGAGTTCAAGACCGCCCTGGCCAACATGGTGAAACCCTATCTCTACAAAAAATACAAAAATGAGCCAGGCACAGTCGTGCATGTCTGTAATCCCAGCTACTAGGGAAGCTGAGGCAGGAGAACTGCTCGAACCTGGGAAGCGGAGGTTGCAATGAGCCGAGATGGTGCCATCGCACTCCAGCCTGGGTGGTAGAGCAAGAACCTGTTTCAAAAAAAAAGAAAAAAACATTAGCCAGGTGTGGTGGCACATGACAGGAGGCTGATGTGGGGTGACCCCTCATCCCAGGCTTCAGTGCACTGCACTCGAGCCTGGGCAACACAGCGAGACCCTGTTTGAGTCCTTACGGACTTAAGAGCTTTGAGAGCCTGTGTCCTCGCATGAAACTTCCCCCGTCACTGCGTCAGGGTTTGCTTTCCAGGACTGCCTCTCACATGGTTTGTTACATAAATGTCTGTTCGTATGAATAAAAGACTGGATGTTTTATAGGATCTAAGTAAGGTCCGCACATTTTACTGACATGTCTCGTTGTTTTATTTATCATCCAGCTCAAAATGTCAGTTTTTTTAATCTGTGAGTTCTGCCTCTCTCCTTCCCATTTTGAACTCTGCTGATGAGCCTGTCCTTGGCCCAGTACAGTTTCCCGCAGGCTGGGTCATACCGTGTCCTCACGGTGCTGTTGAACATGACCCTCTGTCCTTGTCATTTAGATCTAGAGGCTTGATCAGATTCAAGATTGTTTTGGCAAGAACTCTTCTAGGTGCTGCTGTCTTTAGACAGCATCCAGCCATTCCACTCCAGCCTTAGAAGGGACAGAGCTGTCTTTTGTGATGTTAGCAGCCACTGACATCAAGGCTGACATTAGGGACTGCAAAATGGTGACTTTCAAAGGCTAGCGTTCCTTCCTTGTGTATAAGCTGGAATCCACCTGTGTAAAGACAGCCTTCTCGAACTCTGGGCTACCGGGCAGCACTCTGCACGGGAAGGCACTGCCCTGATCCCTGGGCCACCGGGCAGCACTCTGCACGGGAAGGCACTGCCCTGATCCCTGGGCCACCGGGCAGCACTCTGCACGGGAAGGCACTGCCCTGATCCCTGGGCCACCGGGCAGCACTCTGCACGGGAAGGCACTGCCCTGATCCCTGGGCCACCGGGCAGCACTCTGCACGGGAAGGCACTGCCCTGATCCCTGGGCTACCGGGCAGCACTCTGCACGGGAAGGGACTGCCCTGATCCCTGGGCCACCGGGCAGCACTCTGCACGGGAAGGCAGAACACTGCCCTGATCCTTTGACTTTATTTGCCTTTTTGCAGAGTAACGAGTTGACTCCCTAGCACTCCCCCAAGGTAGCTAATAATTATTTAATGCCACCGCGAACTCATGGTTTGAAATACAGTGATATGTTTAATCCATTGCAGTTACTCTTCGGTAGCAAGTTGTTGAATTGAGAATTTCGTTTTTGTTTAGTTTGTTTGGAGATGGAGCCTTGCTCTTTCACCCAAGCTGAGTGCAGTGGCGCGATCTAGACTCACTGCAACCTTGACCTCCTGGGTTCCAGTGGTTCTCCTGCCTCAGTCTCCCGAGCAGCTGGGACTACAGGTGCGCGCCACCACACCTGGCTAATTTTTTGTATTTTTAGTAGAGATGGAGTTTTACCGTGTTAGCCAGAATGGTCTCCATCTCCTGACCTGGTGATCCGCCCACCTCGGCCTCCCAAAGTACTGGGATGACAGGCGTGAGCCACCGCCCGGCCTGGAATTGAGAATTTACTTGTGACAGAATATTGAAGCAGTGGTGAATGACGAACGCTAGAAGTTAAATTCAGTAGGGCAGGAGGTCTCATCTAGTAACTCAGGCATACCCATGATGTCAAATCACAGCTTCCCACTTCGCAGTTCAGAGCACTCTTGATTAAGGTTCAACAATTATTTTAATACTAGGCCAAAAGAGATCCCTCACAGTGATGCCAGTTAGGAGACAGTTGGGTTTTTATCTTGTTGCTGGGTCTTGTCCTGGGATTCTCTGCCCCATCTGAGTAAAGCATTATGGGATAAAGGAATTTCTCAGGGCCAGGAGCTTCTCAAGTTAAATCACTAGAAATTTAGGTATGATCTGGGCCTTCAAATGTGTGAGAAGCTGTATCCTTTTATTTCTCACTGTATTTTCCCCAACTTCTAGTTGACAAGAAACCATTCTTGAGGTCGGGCGTGGTGTCTCATGCCTGTAATACCAGCACTTTGGGAGGCGAGGTAGCTGGATCGCCTGAGCTCAGGAGTTTGAAACCAGCCTGGCCAACATAGTGAAACCCCGTCTCTACTAAAAATACAAAAAATTAGCCAGGCATGGTGGTGCACGCCTGTAATCCCAGCTACTTGGGAGGCTGAGGCAGAATTACTTGAACCTGGGAGGCGGAGGTTGCAATGAACTGAGATTGTGCCATTCCACTCCAGCCTGGGCAGCAAGAGTGAAACTCTGTCTCAAAAAAGAATTTTATTGAAGAGTGTTTATATGTGGGAACGAAGGCAGTATTGTAAGATTTCAAGTCATCCTTAAACAAAATGACCCACCTAAGAACCTGGTCCGGTGAAATCAGCTGGCGTTAGTTCCTCCGAGTTGTTTATATTCTGGTGTCCTTGTGTGTGAGTTATTCATTTATAGTCACTGTATCTCTTTTAAAATAGAAAGTGTTTTTATTATGCATGTCCTTTCAGATCCCACCTGTAGCTGATACTTTGAATCGACCACGTCCAAATCTGAGCATCTTAAACTTCAGCAGGAAGCCGTGAGTTAGTAAGACCTTTTCCGTTCATGTATCAATTTCGGAAGGAAACGGAAGTGAATATTCTAAATAGGGCTTGTTGGTATTAATCTGCCTTTATGTTTGGGGGAAAAAACGCTGAGAACATTGCATGAAAGATGATGCAGGGTATACACTGATCTTTGCTGTTAAAAATGGGGCCGAGGGCCGGGTGCAGTGGCTCACGCCTGTAATCCCAGCACTTTGGGAGGCCGAGGCGGGTGGATCACGAGGTCAAGAGATCGAGACCATGCTGGTCAACATGATGAAACCCCGTCTCTACTAAAAATACAAAAAAATTAGCTGGGCGTGGTGGCGCACGCCTGTAGTCCCAGCTACTTGGGAGGCTGAGGCAGGAGAATTGCTTGAACCCAGGAAGGTTGTGGTGAGCCAAGATCGTGCCATTGCACTCCAGCCTGGGTAACAAGAACGAAACTCCGTCTCAAAAAAAAAAAGAAACGGGGCCGAAATAGTGTGAGCTGTTTGAACATTGTCCTGTTCTGTCACTTTCTTTGTCATTTAATTATAGTCAATTTTTGAATTCCTGTCATACGAGACCTTTTTCTATCTTTTAACCTTTTGTTACCTGCGGTTAATAAACCCTGATTATATGGTCCTTCAAAAAAATCCCTAACAGTTCCACTTATGAAAGAAGTAAACCCCAGTAAGTATTTGTGTCCTGGTAACTTACAGTGGACGTCTAGAAAAACCGATGTTCATCTTACTCGTTTATCCTGGGATGGTGCCTTCAGCTTGGAATCGGATGGAACACCGCCACCCTCGCAAAGATCTTTTTCCATCTTGACCTTCACGGGAATTGCTTGTTGAGTAACTGCCACAACCCAGCTTTGCAGAGAGGATATCTTAGGAAGGAATGAAGCAAGGTAATGCCCGTGTGGAGGCTGTGCACGGCCTTGAGCAGAGCAGTGTGACTGGTTCCCTCAGAACCGAGGATCTGGGGGTGCCCTGTGGGTTCATGGGAGCACCTCCGTGCAGTCTGGGAACCACAGCCCTGCGTCCTTCCCTGTCCCTCTTGATCAGTAGAAATTGCCCCTCCCTGGCCTGCACGTCGCTGGGTGGCACAGCACGGTCTGCGGGTGCACAAAGCCCTACATGGCCTGTGCCACCGCCACAGGTGTTCCCTTGGGGCCATCCGTGTCCAGCCGTGCCGCTTACAGGACTTTTCCTTCATCTTTTAATTTCAGCCACATCAGAGTGCGTGACCTGGCTCAGATGTCAATATGACTGTTGTTACGTGTCTTTTCCTGTGTCTGCGACAGGTTAATTTAACGCAAGAACGCTGCAGGTCCTCAGGGCTGGTGTAAAAACAGCTCACCCTGATGCGATAAAGCAGTCAGCTTTTCTTGTTGCCATTGGCTGCCAGCACCCATTCTTTGTGGATATGAAAACGCCACAGGTGCTGCACTTCCTCCTCGGGCATTCCTCAGCACCCATGCCTGTCTGCAGAGCGGGGCCCAGGATGGAAGGCGTGTACCCCACTCTGTCCCCTGATGTGGAGCTTGGCCCTGCAGCTTGACAGCACCCATGGAATGTGGACAGAAGTGACAGCAACCAGCTCTGCCTCTTCACTGAGGCAGCACATGTTCTGCTTGTGCCCTGGGAGCCTCCACCTTCCACACTGTGGGAAGAGGGTGCCCAGGGAGCTGCAGTCCCTCCAGCCTAGCCCAGGACAAGGCCGGGGAGCAGAGCCATCCCAGCTGACCTGCACCTCACAGCCCTGCAGGTGTGGGGGAAATGCGTGTTGTACACACTGAGTTTTCAGGTGGCTGTTACGTGGTGGCATTGCCTGACACGGACAGAAAAGAGATCCACCAGGGAGAAGAGAGAGTCTGGAGACCCCGCATCGAAGAGGCCACAGGCTGCAGGGGAAGGATGGCTGCTTAGAAGGTAAAATGATACTTTTGGAAATAACGTCATCCTTTCTGACAGAGAAAGACATGGAGGCTCCAGATGGTTGAAGGCCCAGCAGTGATCCCAGGAGGGCCCCATGTCAGACCAGGCTCCTTCAGGGTTGTGCTGCCTTCGCCAGGGCCTGTCCGGAGGGCAGCCACACGGTAGGCGGCGCTTGCCATTTGTACAAGCGAGGCCCAACTTCCAGCCTGCCTTCTGGCAGGCAGAGGAAGCAGGGGCACCGTGCTTCAGAGGTCCCAAAAGCAGATGGGGCAGCATTTGGTCAAGAGCCAGGAGGGGATGACAGACCAAAGGGGAACCCTTGTCCCATGTGCTGAGGGCCGGGGGGCTGGAAACCTGCTCTGTGAGCTCTAATTGGTGTCCCTGTGCCCCACCGGAAGGTGCACCAGGTGTCATCTTTGGTGGAGGACAGTGGCTGCCCTCTAGCCTGGCTCCCTTCCCCGTGATGCGTCACTGTCACACGTGTGTCCAGGAAAGGAAAACACGAAAGGCAGAGGACCAGTCAGTCCCTACGCCAGATGTGTGGCTTTGCTTAGAGACTGGATTTTGATATGCTGCTAGACTGAGATTGGAAACAGGAAAGAACCATCATGGAAACCTTTGGGAAAGCCTGCAGCAGGGCGTCTGGCAGCCTGAGGAGTGGCGGTTTCTCCGTCCCGTAGACGGCGTCTCATGGGGAGGGACAGATGAGTGCATGAGCGCTGCCAGCCAGAGGTGTCTGTCAGCGTCTATGGAATGGGGTGCCCATCTTGAGCCAGAGGTGTCTGTCAGCGTCTATGGAATGGGGTGCCCGTCTTGAGCCAGAGGTGTGTGTCAGCGTCTATGGAATGGGGTGCCCGTCTTGAGCCAGAGGTGTCTGTCAGCGTCTATGGAATGGTGTGCCTGTCTTGAGCCAGAGGTGTGTGTCAGAGCGTCTATGGAATGGGGTGCCCGTCTTAACCCAGAGGTGTGTGTCAGCGTCTATGGAATGGGGTGCCTGTCTTGAGCCAGAGGTGTGTGTCAGAGCGTCTATGGAATGGGGTGCCCGTCTTAACCCAGAGGTGTGTGTCAGCGTCTATGGAATGGGGTGCCCGTCTTGAGCCAGAGGTGTCTGTCAGCGTCTATGGAATGGGGTGCCCGTCTTGAGCCAGAGGTGTCTGTCAGCGTCTATGGAATGGGTTCCAGTCTTGTTGAAGCTGGTTTCCCTTCCTATTTTCAGACCCCACTGGTCTTGCCTTCTCCTTCATGGCCAGTTTGCCAGACCCAGCACTTTCCCGACTTTCGACCTTGGCCTCTGCTTACCCTCACCCCGAGGCCTCCCGCAGACCCCATTTTATTCATTTCCTGCTGTTCTCATGCCTGGATCCCACCTGGGCCTCTCCCAGGCCTTCCAGGCCCTGGTCCACCAGCGGGGACCACAGACTCCTACTCGAAGGGCTGTCCTTGGGAGGGCCAATGCAGCCCCTTCCAAATGGGCAAGACCCAGGGGTGGCTCATTTGGACCTCTCAATGTTGATTCATTTAGCAAAAGAGGACTCAGATTCAGTAAAGGCTGGTGAGACATGACCATCATCCCCGCTGTCCGGGAGCCCTCAATCCAGGCACACACATCTTCTGAAGAGGAGGCAGAGGCTGGGGTGACGCAGCCACAACCAAGGAAGACAGCCCACAGAAACTGGATGGCAAGGAGGGTCCGCCCATAACCTGCAGGAGGTAGAGCAAGGTCCTGCTGTCATCCTGACCTCAGACGTCCAGTCTCCAGAAGTGAGAAGATCCATTTCTATTCTTGTAAGCAACCAAACTCGTGGTAGTTACAGCAGCCTCAGGAAGTGAATACAAATGTAAGCTCGAAGATTCAGAGAAATGAGTGGGTGCAGTGGATCACGACTGTGACCCAGCATTTGTGTGAGGGTTGCTTGAGGTCAGAATTTGGAGACCTTGTCTCCACGAAAAACTTAAAAACTACGCCAGGTGCAGGGCCTCACGCCTGTAATCCTAGCACTTTGGGAGGCCAAGGTGGGTGGATCACTAGGTCAGGAGTTTGAGACCAGCCTGACCAATATGGTGAAACCCCGTCTCTACTAAAAATACAAAAATTAGCCGGGCGTGGTGGCACACGCCTATAGTCCCAGCTACCCGGGAGGCTAAGGCAGGATAATTGCTTGAACCAGGGAGGTGGAAGTTGCAGTGAGCCGAGATCACACCACTGCACTCCAGCCTGGGCGAGAGTGAGACTCTATCGCAAAAAAAAAGAAATTACTGGGTGTGGTGGTGTGCACCTGTAGTCCCAGCTACATGGGAGGATTGCTTGAGGCCAGGAGTTCAAGACCAGTCTGGGCAACACAGCAAGATCCCATCTCTACCAAAAATTTAAAAATTAGCCAGGCATGGTGGCATACCCATAGTCTTAGCTTCTCAGGAGGCTGAGGAGGGAGGATTACCTGAGCCCAGGAAGTCCAGGCTATAATGAGCCATGATTTTGCCACTGCACTCCAGCCTTGCCAACACAGTGTAAGACCCTGTCTCAAAAACAACAGAAACTCAAAAGAACCAAGAACTGACTGGACTGGAGGCCTGGCCTTCAGCTGCTGCCTGGCCCTGTGACCTGGTCACTCAGGATCCCCTGGGCCTAAACACAAAGCCTATTGACCTCAAGAAAGCTCCTCTGCCTGACCGGCCACTTGGGGTGGGCCTTATGGCCCCACCTGTCCTGGCCCCACAGTGCTGCTGCTGCACGGCCCCCGCTGCCTGTTCTGAGCCCCAGCCTCCTGCAGAGTTCCCTGCACCTGACGGCAATGAATCAGGAAGGCAGGCGTGTCCGGACCACAGAGCAGCCATGGCTGTGCAGCCACCAGGGGGCTCCATTTGTAACCCCGGATGTGGCTTTGGTGTCTTACTCAAAGGTGACCTTGTAAGAGACAGGGAGATGGGAGCCCAGTCCCACCCTTCTGCACATACCTTGCCCATCCCTGTCCTATCCCAGAAAATGGGCGCAGCTGCATATGCAAGGGACACAGGAACCTTTGGCCTTGTTATCAGACACTTTAAATGCAAACATGATTAACAGGTGCAGTTTTCACAGCAGCAAGAAACTTGTGCCCACAGAAATAAGCACATTCCAGCAACCTGCCTGTGCGGAAAGCCACACAGCGCCATTGTTTTTGGCACCCTCAGGTGACAGGGCACACATGCCCCAGGGAAGGTCACAGTTGCCTGAACCTTTAAAACTCCCAGGACTTGCACTGTGTGCAAGATCGGGAGCCCAGCGGCACTGCCAGGGCCTTGAAGTGCTTCTTAGAGACCTCTCTTCATAAACTGCTTATTTTCTTAAAGCAGGAAAAGGCGAAAATTGACATCAAAGGATATTCTAGATTCTTGACAGCATTCGAGGATAGCAGCAGCATCTCAGGTGAGCGCCGGTGGAGTCCCTCTGGGTGACGGGCGGGTCTGGAACAGGGAGGGAGGCTTAGAGTCTCGTGCTAACAGCAGAGACTCTAAACGTAGGGGCTCCAGCGTCCCTCCAGGCGGGTTTTCTGGTGGGTGGAGTGACTCAGGGTCCTCTATGTGGTGCCAGCTGCTTGGCTTTCTGGACATTGTAGGAAAGGCTTGCAGGGGTCTCCCCTGCCTGTGTCGCCCTGACCTTGAGCTCCACCAGCCCCTGCCAGTTGGGCTCCAGGAGGCTTGAGTGCTGTGGCAGGGATGACAGCTCACTTCTGCCATGTCTCTGCACCCTGTGCTCTCCCAGGATGAGGGCCATGAGGCTGCTGGGGGCACTGCTGGCACTGGCCACCCTGCTGCAGGTGGCTCTGTCCCTGAAGATAGCAGCCTTCAACATCCAGACATTTGGGGAGACCAAGATGTCCAATGCCACCCTCGTCAGCTACATTGTGCAGGTGAGGCCAGGGTGGCCTCTCCCCAAAAGCAGAGGAGCCCCGGAGTCTGGAGCTGGTGGTGGGGGGGTGCAGAGCCTGAAGCCCAGCAGAACAGGGTCCTGGCTGTGGGCCAAGGTCCTCCTCCCTGCTGTGTTGTCCATAGCTGGCAGAAGGAGCCTGGGCAGAAACATGAGGCTGTGGCTTTGTGGTGCTGTGGGGTCCCTGGGTGGCACCAGCCCTGCTCAGCACTGCTGTTGCCCTGCCTCTAGATCCTGAGCCGCTATGACATTGCCCTGGTCCAGGAGGTCAGAGACAGCCACCTGACGGCCGTGGGGAAGCTGCTGGACAACCTCAATCAGTGGGTGACAGTGGCAGGCTCCTAGGGAGGTGACATCCCATCCAGGCACAGCCTTGCTTCAATTGGGCCCCAAGGGTGGGGACCTGGGCAAAGCCCTGGTGTTGGCAGCCACAGGGGTCCCTCATGACCCTCATTGAGACCTTGTGTTTTTTCAATCCAGGGATGCACCAGACACCTATCGCTACGTGGTCAGTGAGCCACTGGGACGGAACAACTATAAGGAGCGCTACCTGTTTGTGTACAGGTGGGTGGTCCAGAGAGCGAGGAAGCCCCTCCCTCATCTGGGGGGGGGCCCAGCAGAGCGGGTAAGTAGTTTTTCCTATGGGGCAAGAACCTGAGGTGGCAGAGCAGGGTCCAGAGTGGAGTCAAAACATCCCGAGGTCAGGGATCCATGGGGTGACCAGGTGCCTTTCATAGCCAGTGGACAGGCAGGTGGGCCCAGACCCCGCCCTCCTGGGAAGCCGGACTAGGGCAGCCCCAGTCACCTCCTGCCTGGCCTTCCCGCAGGCCTGACCGGGTGTCCGCAGTGGACAGCTACTACTACGATGACGGCTGCGAGCCCTGTGGGAACGACACCTTCAGCCGAGAGCCGGCCATCGTCAGATTCTCCTCCCCTTTCACAGGCGAGTGCTGCCTGGGCCAGGGTGGAGCTCCACCCACTCCTAGGGCACCCGGAACACCTGTGTAACACACTGCCCTCCCAGTCCCTGGGGTTTTCCATTCAAGTGGTTTGGAAAATTACCCCCGTTGGGGGACTGTCCTAACACACAGTTCCAGCTGCCATGGTGACTGAATCTGCCCCCAGGGAATGTGGCTGCTGCACAGTGTACCTCACATGACGCGGTGTCTCCACAGAGGTCAGGGAGTTTGCCATTGTTCCCCTGCATGCTGCCCCAACAGACGCGGTAGCTGAGATTGATGCTCTCTATGACGTCTACCTGGATGTCCAAGAGAAGTGGGGCTTGGAGGTGAGGCCATACAAAGGGCAGTGGGTGCCAGCGGCCTCCGTTGTCCCTGGGCCCACAGGCGGTGTTTCCTGGCAGGATATCATGTTGATGGGAGACTTCAATGCGGGCTGCAGCTACGTGAGACCCTCCCAATGGTCATCCATCCGTCTGCGGACAAGCCCCATATTCCAGTGGCTGATCCCCGACACCGCTGATACCACGGCTATGTCCACGCACTGCGCCTATGACAGGTGAGCAGGGCATCTCGGGGCGTCTCCAGGAGCAGCTGTGACTTGTACATCTGGCTTCAGAGGCCTTTGGACACTCACCCAACTGAGCTTCAGTCGATCCGTTCAGGGAAAATAGTAAAAAGAGCCACGATTTTCAGTTTTGGGGGAAAGCACATTTAGGGATGAGGGGCAGACATCCGGGCTGTGTGGTTGTGGGCATCCACAGACCTGCACTGGCTCCAGCTATGGCAGGGGGAGGTCCCAGAGTTCTTGGCTTAGTTCCTGTGGGCACTAAGCCAGGCCAGTGGGTGAAAGGGGATCCTGCTCTCTCATCCAAACACCCATCAGGATCGTGGTTGCAGGGACGCTGCTCCAAGACTCCGTTGTTCCCGACTCCGCTCTCCCCTTTAACTTCCAGGCTGCCTATGGCCTGAGTGACCAACTGGTACGTGTCCTCCCTTGCCCAGCCACATGGGGACGGGATACAGCCCAGACCCCATGCCCACTTCCCTGCAGGCCCAAGCCATCAGTGATCACTACCCAGTGGAGGTGATACTGAAGTGAGCAGCCCCTCCCCACACCAGTTGAACTGGAGGAAGAGAGGACCCAGCACACCGCAGGACCCACACAAAAAGCCCAATGCTCAGGTTAAGAAATACCTTTTAATTGAGGTAAATAAAGCTCAAGGATGTGGGGCTGTCAATCCTCCTTCCCCTGCCTGGGCAGAGGCCTCCGGTTGTCAGTGTCGCTCCAGGGCCTTGACAAGCAGCTCATTCAGGCGGCCCACCATGGCCCTGGGGTCATCAACGAGCCCAGCGGCTATCATGGCATTCTCGTATATCTGAAACACAAGGGTAGAACCCGTTAGGAGGTGCGCTACACCTTTTCCTTTTGAGATAGATAGTCACCCATTTTTTTTTCCGTCATTACCCAGGCTGGAGTACAACGGTGAGCTCTCAGCTCACTGCAACCTCCACCTCTCAGGTTCAAGGGATTCTCCTGCCTAGCTGGGACTACAAGCATGTGGCACCATGCCCAGCTAACTGTTATATTTTTAGTAGAGATACATTTCACCACGTTGGCCAGGCTGATCTTGACCTCAGGTGATCCACCAGCCTTGGCCTCCCAAAATGCTGGGATTACAGGCATGACCCACTGCGCCCGGCCCATTTTTTCCTTTTTAAAGCAGGATATTTGAGGAAACTGCCATTCCACCCGGAAGGCAGGGAAGTAGCCTGGGTCCCTGCAGTCACCCTAAGCTGTTGGACTCACCTGATCCACCAGCAGCTGAGCCAGGCCAGGTTCGCTCACCCGCAGCTGATTCAGCTTCTTGATGAGTGCATGCCTGCAACAGAGAACCCACCAGAGAAGGTGGCTCAGGAGCACACCCTGTGAGCCTCCCTTCATGTTCTAGAATTGTCAGAGTATTTAAAGCAGGACAGTAAGACTATCCAGTTTTTTTTTCCCCCATAGACTTAGGTGACATTGTTTTCTAAAGGTATGTAAATGATTATTTATAGATGATATGATTACATATTCAGAAAACCCAAGAGAATCAGGAGTTTCAATATTAGAAAATGCTGTAAGCTGGCCAAGTTCCAAGATTAATATACACAAAAGGGACAAAAGAGTTTAGTATAGGAAGACAGGCCTTGGTTCCTAGATCAATAATAAGAGAAGGGAGGAAGGTCCCCCGTGCTGAAACAGTATGGAGCTCTTACAGTTTCGTTCTGGAAAGGAGGAAGGGAACCAGCTCGGGGTAATGAGGGAAGAGGGAGGAGACGGAGCACTGGGATAACTGGTGAGCTGTGCAGAAAACCATTTAGACCAAGATGAATTCCAGAGGGATCAAAGATTAAAAGCATAATTCTAGGGAAGAAATGTTTTATAATCTGTCTTTCCAAGCAAAACAACAAACCCAGAAGCCAAAAACTGATATACTTATTTCATATTTTTCTGCATAGTGTGTAGTGTTTAACCTTAACATGAAAACTATAATTTGTCACTGAGGACTCTGGGGAAATGCAAATTTGCACAATCTCTCCAGAGGACAGCTGGAGTTGAGAAAACCACATGTGGATGATGTGCTCAGACTCAGCCACTCCATTTCCTAACTGCTTCCCTTGAAACACTTTTTTCATATGGAGCCTTATTGTTTTGCCCAGGCTGGAGTAAAGTGGCAGGATCTCAGCTCACTGCAACCTCCACCTCCCACTCCTGCCTCAGCCCCCCCAGTAGCTGGGATTACAGGCACGTGCCACCACGCCCAGCTAATTTTTGTATTTTTAGTACAGACAGGGTTTCACCATGTTGGCCACACTGGTCTCAACTCCTGCCTCAGCCTCCCACGTATATCCTCACATTTCTAGTCTATGTAGCTGGAAAAAAAGGCCATTCTTCATATGCTAATGTGGAGGTCAACTAGTTACCATAAGTGAGAAAAGCAAGGCAAGGACCCACTGCACAGGTTACCCCTTGTGTAACACAGAGGAAACCCACCTGTCCACAAGTGCACATAATCTCTGCAGAAATACATAAGAATTCTAATGCTGGCTATGCTGCGGACATGGATGGGAGCAAATTTTCCCCTGTAAACACTTGAATTCTGAGTTATGTGGACATAACACGAAATTTTAAAGCAAATGCAAGTGAAGTTGGCTGGGCCCAGTGGCTCTGGCCTGTAATCCCAGCACTTTGGGAGGCGGGAGGACCACTTGAGCCCAGGAGGGTGAGGCTGCGGTGAGCTCTGATGGCGCCACTAGTACACTCCAGCAAGACCCTGTCTCAAAAAAAGGTGAAGTCCTTTGGCAATAGACAGAAACGAGCACTTCGGCACAGCGATCTTATAAAACTAGTTAAAGTGGCTGGTGTCCACCTCACTGAGCTTCTCCAGCAGAGGTGCAGGCATTCTGCACACTGGCACTGCTGTGGGAAGGGGCTTACTCAGCAATGCCAGCCAGAAACTGAGTCAGCTTTTCTGCAGGAGTGCCATGGCTAGAAAATGGATCTCCCTCACCCGCAGTATAATTTTAAAAGTTATGGTTGTCATCTGGTCTTTGACAAACCTGATAAAAATAAGCAATAGGGAAAGGACTCCATGTTTAACAAATGGTTTTGGGGAAACTGGCTAGCAATGTGCTGTCACCTAACCCTAAAATTAACTCCAGATGGATCAAAGATTTAAACATAATACCTAACACCATAAGAAAACATAGGCAAAACCATCCAGGACATAGGCATAGGCAAAGACTTCATGACTAAAACACCAAAAGCAATGGCAACAAAAGCCAAGATAGACAAATGGGATCTAATGAAACTCCAGAGCTTCTGCACAGCAAAAGAAACCATCATTAGAGCAAACCAGCAACCAATAGAATGGGGAAAAATTTGTGCAATCTACCCATCTGACAAAGGGTTAATAACCAAAATCTACAAAGAACTAAAACAGGTAAACAAGAAAAAAGCAACCCCATTCAAAAGCAGGCAAAGGATATGAACAGACACTTTTCCAAAGACATATATGAGGCCAACAAACATGAAAAAATGCTAATCAAAACTACACTGAGATGCCATCTCACGTCAGTTAGAATGGCGATCATTAAAAAATCTGGAGACAACAGATGCTGGGAGAGGATGTGGAGAAATTGGAACGTTCTTACACAGTTGGTGGGAGAGTGAGTTGGTTCAACCACTGTGGAAGACAGTGTGGGGATTTATTTCTCAAGGATCTAGAAATAGGAATTCCATCCAACAATCCCATTACTGGGTATATACCCAAAGAACTATAAATTGTTCTACTATAGAGACACATGCACACATAGGTTCACTGCAGCCCTGCGTACAATAGCAAAGACTTGGAACCAACCCAAAAGCCCATCAATGATAGACTGGACAAAGAAAATGTGGCACATACACCACAGAATACTACGCAGCCATAAAAAACGATGAGCCCTTTGCAGAGACACGGATGAATCTGGAAACTGACACAGGACCAGAAAACCAAACACCACATATTCTCAATCATAGGCGGCTGTTAAACAATGAGAACACGTGGACTCAGGGAGAGGAGCAGCGGGTGGGGAGGGATAACATGGGGAAAAATGCCAGATATAGTATGCACCTATGCAACAACCCTGCATGACCTGTACATGTACCTCAGAACCTAAAGTTTAAAAAAAAGTTACGATTGTAACGTGACAAAAGAAAAAAACTATATACTATAAAAAACATCGGCTTGGTGGTGGCTCACACCTCTAATCCCAGCACTTCGGGAGGCCAAGGCAGATGGATGGCTTGAGCACAGGAGGTAGAGGTTGCAGTGAGCTGAGATCACCCCACTGTACTCCAACCTGGGCAACAGAGTAAGGCCCCATCTCAAAAATTAAAATACTGCTTAGGCTAACACTGGGGCGGTGGTAAGGCTATGGACTTTGATTTCCTTTTTGGTAACTTGTTTATGTACTTTCAGTAAAAAAAATTATTGCTATATACAAAATTTCTCCCAAAAAAGAAACTTTACCAGGAGGCTGAGGCAGGAAAATTGCCTGAACCCAGGAGGCGGAGGTTGCGGTGAGCCGAGATCGCGCCATTGCACTCCAGCCTGGGTAACAAGCGCGAAACTCCGTCTCAAAAAAGAAAAAAAAAACTTCACATACAACAGCAACAGTTAAACATGAAACTTTAAAACATCCATTAAGACACATCAAAGAATAATTCTTTAAAAACAGTACCAGAACCCTACAGAAGGTAAGGTACCAAAGTTAAAGACCTAATAACATATCTTCATGGTGCAAAGAGTGATACTGTGATGGTGCCAGTGCCCCTGAAAACTCAGTTAGGGAATCAAAACTATCTCTGTCAAACCCCAGCCGGCCAGGGGCAGTGGCTCACACCTGTAATCCCAGTACGGTGGATCACTTGAGGGCAGTTTGAGACCAGTCTGGGCAATATAATGAGATCTCACCTCCACAATTTTTTTTTTGAGATGGAGTCTCACTCCCACCCAGGCTGGAGTACAGTGGCACGATCTCAGCTCACTGCAACCTCTGCCTCCCAGGTTCAAGTGATTCTTCTGCCTCAGCCTCCCAAGTAGTGGGGATTACAGGCACGTGCCACCACGCCCAGCTAATTTTCTGTATTTTTGGTAGAGATGGGGTTTCCCCATGTTACCAGGACGGTCTCAATCTCCTGACGTCATGATCCTCCCACTTCCTTCTCCCAAAGTGCTGGGAGTTTACTGTGAGCCACCATGCCCAGCTCCACAAAAAGTTTTTTAAAAAATTAGCCAGGCGTGATGCTGATGGTTCACACTCTCAGCTACGCACAAGGCTAAGGCAAGAGAATCATCTGAGCCCAGGAGTTTGAGGCTGCAGTGAGCCACGATTAAACGTCACTGCAATCCAGCCTGGGCAGCGAGTGAGACCCTGTCTCAAAAAAAAGAACACAGGAGAAACACATTCATGACTCTATAAATATTTCTTAAACAAGACCCCAAGAAGGCATCTAACAAAAACTTACATATTCTATTAAGAATACCAACACCTCAGATCTCATAAAAAAAAAAGAATACCAATACCTACTCATCAAAACATAAGGTAGGTGAAAAGACTTTTACAAAAGATAAAGGGTTCAAGAAAAAGGAGGGAAATAGTAGGCTCTGAAGGCCAAACTGGTATAAAGTGGCTGGGGATTCTCTGTCTACCCTGGAAGCAGCTCCCACCACTGGGGCCACAGGGAGACCCACATGAGCCCGAGACATGGAAAAGAATACTTAGAGCAGCTTGGTTCTCCACAACTCCTGACCAAGAACCACCCAAGGCCAGAAGAGCAGAACGGAGGTGTCTGCTGTGCCGAGGTGGGTGGCTACAGAAATGAACTGGTAGCAGCCCCTCTGCACAGGCAACCCTCCCACCAAGTGAGCAACGTGAGACCTTAGCACGCACCAGGATCCATGTACAAAGCTCAAAACAGGCAAAAGAGAGCATGTCCAGGACACGAACAGGTACTAAAGCCATAAAGCAAAATGAAGACGTGGTCACAGGTTGGGTTGTGGCTAACCTCCCTGCGGACGGCAGGCTCCGTTTCACATGGGTGCAGCTTCAACTAAATACAACTCCTTAGAGTCACCCAAATGTCCACAGACCTCAACACACTTCTCTTCTGGGGAATCCCACAGGCTGGAAGGGCCAGGAGCACGGCCTCACCTGGGGTTGATCTCCAGTGTGGGCTGCAGGAGCTGTGCTCGCTCCTCCTGGGTCTTGGCCAGCTGCTGCATGCGCAGGAAGTGCCGGGCGGCCCCCATCTCCAGCACAGTGACCATGGCGGGGTGGGTGTCCAGTCGGAAGGTCACCTGTGAGCAAAGCAGGGGGTTGAGGGTGATAGAGGTTCCCAAGGTGAGAGGGCCAGGAGCTGGCAGGATCTTAACCAGGGGTGAAGGTCACCCAGACCACAAGGTAGCAGGCAGGGAGGGTCCCAAGGACTCCCCTGAACCAGCGCTGCTCTGCCATCCTCCCCACTGCCCACTAACCAGTAGGCCCTGAGCTGCTGCCCCCAGGAGCTGCCCAAATTCATCCTCTGCTCCACGCCCGCCACCCAGCATGAGGCCCCTCCTGCAAGTGGCCCTGCATGAGACACTCATTTCCCTTCTTGCTCTAAGCTAGACCAGTGATGGCGGTGGGGGGGAGGACTTAGCTCTCTGAAGCCCACCCAGAACCCCCGACTAAGAACCCAAGTGAGAATGTGAGCTCCTGAGGGGTGGGGACTAGGATGGCTGGCTGGGGCTGCTGGTATTTCAGTTCTCAGCTCCCACCTACTCTGTAGCAGCACCGGGGAGGGGTTGGGCGATAGGATGCTGCTGCCTTCCTGCCTCAGCGGCTCCCCACCAGGCAACACATGTGCCAAGCAGGGACCCCCGCATGGTCTCCACCTGACACCATGGGCTTCTACTGCTGCTGGAAGGACACCTACCAGGCCACCAGCTGGGAGCCACCAGCTGGCCAGTCTGGTAAGAACACTGAGGGCCACAATGGCAGAGTGGTGGTCCGTCCCCAGGAAAGCCTCACCTTCACATTGGTGACACGCGACCCCAGCACGTTTCTCATCCAGGCCATGAGCTCCTCCATCTCCTTCTCCGACAGGTACTCGGCAGCTGCGGAAGAGAAGGCGAGAGTGAGCTCAGGCCTGCACCCCTACTCCCCAGCTTCTAGGGGGGCCGTGCAGCATCCTGCCAGCTCTCCCACCAGGATGGAGACAGAAGCTAGCAAGATGATGCTTTTCACCTAAAAGTAAAACCTCAAAGGATGCTTCGGGTTGCCTGACGCCCATACAACTTAGTTTGGGCTTTAAAAAGACGATTCGATCGGGCGCAGTGGCTCACACCTGTAATCCCAGCACTTTACGAAGCCAAGGCGGGCGGATCACTGGAGGTAAGGAGTTCAAGACCAGCCTGGCCAACATAGTGAAACCCCGTTTCAACTAAACACACAAAAGATTAGCCAGGCGTGGTGGCATGTGCCTGTAGTCCCACCTACTCAGGAGGCTGAGGCAGAATGGCTTGAACCCAGGAGGTGGAGGTTGCAGTGAGCTGAGATCGCACCACTGCACTCCAGCCTGGGCAACAAGAGCAAAACTCTGTCTCAAAAAAAGACAATTCATGGCTTCTCAGGAAGTTGAGCCAGCTCCAGAAGCCACCATAGCGGGAGCACTGGACAGACCCCTGGTATCTAAACCAGGGGGCACCTCCCTCTAGTCACCAGGGTGCTCCTACACAGCTCCTCTCGGAGGCGGCTGAGCCCAGATCAGCTGAGAAAAACTCCAGGGAAGCCCCCACTGCTAAGCAGGAGAGGCGTGCAGGATGTAGGCACCAGCTGCCTGGAGAGCAAGGGATGCTAACCTGGGGACCCATCCTCAAACTTCTCCTCCTTGTAGTGATCCACGACAATGTCCGTCTCCACGGAGATCAGCTTCTTCTTGTCAAACTCACGAAGGTGCAGCAGCGTGAGCTCATCAAACTGCTCATAGCAGAAGAGAACCTGCGAGTGGCCAAGAGGGGGTCCATCAGACCACCCACCACAGAAGAGAGGATGTGGATGGCGGGAAGGCTGGAGAAGCCAGGTGGGCCACACTGGGGAACACCTGGGCTGCTGGGGTCCCAGGCCTGTGTGACAGTTACTGTGATACTTGGTTCTGAGAAAGGCTCTGACTGCCTTCAAGGCAGAAGCACTCCACACATAAAGAAATCTACATGTGACCTCCAAGTGAGAAACACAACTGTTGCAGTTGGTCCAGCCTCTGTGCCCATGACCCTGACTCGCTGTGCAGCCCTGAGCTGGGTCTTGGGCAGGTTCACCCAGCACAGAGCTGAGAAAGTCAAGACCGTCCCCAAGCTGCAGCCCCGGGAGCCCGTCCTACCCATGGCTCACCCACCTCTGTGTCTTTCTGCTTCATAGCCTCGTAGTAGGGCGAGTGCTCTGCCAGGTGCCGGTTGGGGGCACACAGATAATAGATGTTGCGGGTGCCAGCCCGCATGCGGCCGGCGTATTCCGAGAGGCTGGTTAGCTGCCCGGCCGGCAGTGCAGAGGACTCGTAGCGCAGCAGCTTTGCTATGTCCTCCTGGAAGGGACAGGGCAGGTCAGGCCCACAGGCTCAATGCCCCCCGAAACAGCTGGGCGCAAACCATCTGATGTCCATGGCGTCCTGGCACTCGGGCTGGCCCTGACCCCAGGGACTGTGGTGGACTTGGGGGTTGTCAGAGACAGCCCTTGCTTTGCCTGTCAGGCCCCTTCTGGGGCTCTGGGAGCATGGGAAGCACCTCCTGCGCTGAAGGGCCCAGGGGTTCTCCAGGCAGCTCCATACACCATGCCCTGGGCAGGCACCCTGCTCAACAGCACAGCCCAGCAGGGTGCCCATCTGCACCACTGTCACGTCAGAGGATGCCTCCATCAGCTTCCTCGGCAGCCGCAGGGACGAGGTGGCCCAGAGAGAGGCCTGGAACGCGGCTCGTACCTTGACCTCCTGCTCGGCAGTGGTCACAATGCCCTCCCGCATGAACAGGCCGTAATCTTCAAAAAACTTTGCATATTTCTCAGCATCTTTTTTACTCTGATCAACGAAGAATTTGATCAGCCTCTGCTGTAAAACATCCCGGAGTTTCCTACAGAAAAGAAATGCATTCAACACATATAAGCAGCTTCTATGAAATAGAGCCAGCAGTACGAAAAAATGTCCAGCCCCATTAAGAATCAAAGAAATGGCAGGAGGAGAACTGCAGCCCGAGAGACAGATACCCACGCCCGGAAAATGCTTCCAACCTCTAAGCCAGTTGTTCCAGTCCTGGGAACTGTACTTTAGGAAATAGAAGAGCACACCGAGATCTATGTATCAGGATATCACTGCGGCACATCAAATACAACAATTATGAACAACCTCATGTTCAACAAAAGAATACAGGCAAATTATGCAATGCTAAATGACTATAAAAAATCGCATCTTTTGGCAAGGCGTGGTGGCTCACGCCTATAATCCCAGCACTTGGGAGGCTCAGGTGGGCAGATCACCTGAGGTTGAGAGTTTCAGCCCAGCCTGACCAACATGGAGAAACCTCATCTCTACTAAAAATACAAAAATTAGCAGGGCGTAGGCCAGGCACAGTGGCTCACACTTGTAATCCCACTATACTGGGAGGCCGAGACCATCCTGGCCAACATGGTGAAACCCTGTCTCTTAAAAAAAAAGAAATTAGCCAAGCGTGTAATCCCAGCTACTTGGGAGGTTGAGGCAGGAGGATCACTTTAACCCAGGAACCAGAGGTTGTGGTGAGCCAAGATCGTGCCATTGTACTCCAGCCTGGGGAACAAAAAAAACAAGAAAAACCAGAAAAATCCCAATATGGATAAATTGTAGTGTATCTATAGATACAGGCAAAAGACTATACATTCTACATGTACATAACAATTTTTCATAATTAGAAGCAACACTGTCTATACTATGTACATACACTAATTTGGGATTTTTTTTTGAGACGGAGTCTCGCACTGTTTCCTAAGCTGGAGTACAGTGGCACGATCTCTGCTCACTGTAATCTCTGCCTCCTGCGTTCATGCCATTCTCCTGTTTCAGCCTCCCAAAGTAGCTGGGATTACAGGCCCACACCACCACACCTGGCTCATGCTTTTTGTATTTCTATAGAGATGGGGTTTCACTATGTTGGCCAGACTTGTCTCAAACTCCTGACCTCGTGATCCACCTGCCTTGGCCTCCCAAAGTGCTGAGATTACAGGCGTGAGCCACCACACCCTGCCTTGGATATATACTGAATATATGTACCCTGTAATTTTTCTGGTGGTGCACCACCAGGGAGCCAGCATGCCTGCCACAGCCAGGAGCACAGCTCTCTTCCTGAGGAGTGCCACCCCCCTGTGACTCAGTTCCCACAACTATGAGTGAGGACTCATGGTTCCCCTCACAGGGTGAAACAGGCAGTTATGCAGGCTCAGCAGTTCTCAGTGGAGAAGAAATACTCAATAAACACAGCTGCAGTGCATTCAGAATGGGAAGAGGAACACAGCCACCCGGGCGCAGGGACACCGGGAGCTCCCTCTCCACGCGACCCAGCTCCTGCTTCCCAGACAAGGTCAGACGAGTCCCCAGTTCCACAGGTGTCCTTTGCCTCATCTAGCCCAGGGACACTGCCTGGAACCTGCCCTCCCGTGGCCACTCCTGGGTGGGGTGATGGGGACAGACAAAGGGTGGGAAACTCCAGCACCAGCAATAATTTTCTTGCAGGTGCCAGCCCACGCCCTGTTCACTGAAGTGAGCTGAAACACGACAGATCATCAGGAACCCACAGGCACACTCGAGGCATACAGGGTCAATACACCGAAGAGCGCATCTCTAACGATGACAGAATGGTCACTGTTACGGGGTGGGGGCCCCACTGTCAGGAGCCAGCATGGCTGTGCAGGGGGTAATAAGGACTGAGGTCCCTTTTTTATTGATTATGAAACACCTGTAGTCAGCAGGGAAAATACCTTTTATACAATTAAATGTTAAATCCTCTGACCAAGTAACCCCACCCCTGGCATTCTATCCTAAGGAAATACAGCTGCAGGTAAAGATTTCAGAACAAAGATCGACATGTGCACTGCAGTGTCATACCAGCAGCAACAGCGAGATGGCCCGAGGGACTGCATCGGGAAACTACAGTAGGTCCTGGAATACCATGATAGCAATGAAATGTGCTTCCCAAAAAGCGACATGGCAAGTGCGGCAAATAAACTAGGTGGAAAACAGGCAACAGTGCTCGCGGCGACAGCACACACACACTAAAACTGGAGCGATACAGAGAAGAGTAGCATGGCCCCTGTGCAAGGATGACATGCATATTCATGAAACGTTCCATTTTTTTTTTTGTAAAAAAAAAAAAGAAAGAAAATAGGAAACAGAGAATATAAGCATTATGAATTCAATTGTGTGGGGAAAAAAATCTAAGTGGTCAGGTGCAGGGGCTCACACCTAGAATCCCAGCACTCTGGGAGGCTGAGGCCAAAGGATCACTTGAGCTCTGAAGTTCAAGACCAGCCTGGGCAACACAGTGAGATCCCAACTCTACAAAAAATACAAAAATTAGCCATGCAAGGTGGCTGGAACCTGTAGCCCCAGCTACTCGGGAGGCTGAGGCGGGAGGACTGCTTGAGCCTGAGACGTTAAGGCTGCAGTTAGCTATGACCACACCACTGCACTCCAGCCTGGACGACACAGCAAGACCCTATCAGTCAACCAATAAAACTATCACCGTGGCCTGCTTGAAAACAATCTCTGTGACTCTGCCTCTGAAAGTGAGTCAAGAGGAGGTTACTGCAGCCCCATGTGGCCTATGCAGGGCTGGGCATGAGCTCACCGGGCGGGAAACCACACTGCCCACTGTCTCCCCAGACCTGCTCCTGCCCACGGCACATGACAGACTGTGACTCCCTTGGGGTCAGTGTAGGCCTCTCACCATCACCACAGCTCGGCCCATACCCACACCAGCTACCAAGTCTTGTCCTCTATCCAACAAGCTGCCTCCACTCCAACTCTGGAAAGAAACTGGCGGTGGAACGCACTGCAGGCACATCGGGGCTCCAACAAGGCCCATTCCACGGCCCGCGGCAGGTGCTGGGCTGTTCAGAGACCTCCAAGGCAGCTGAGTACTCACAGGCTGTGACTCTGCCTCTGGCTACCTCTGAAGCCTGCCCTACTTGGCGGCCAATCTACCCACCCTAAACTGTCAACAGTGGTCATCTCTAAGTGAGAGCAGAGGTGACTTAAGTGTGCTCTAGTAAGGAAACGTTACTTGCATCAGAGGGAAAAAAAGCCATTTTGAATAAAGACTATCTGGTGAGCCTGGGGCCAGATTGGGGCAGTCAGAGCTACCAATGAAGAACTGGGAGCCAGGGCACTGGAGGAGTCCCCACCACACAGGGCAGGCCTGCTGCAGGGTCACAGTCACAACCCTGTCCTGGGGCACAGGTGGGCAGGTCTGGCTCTGCGACCCCTCCCCTGTGCAGACTCCAGCCTCGACAGTGACCAGCCACCCCCACGTTCTTCTGGACTACAGGTCTCAGAGGCCAGGCCAGCACCTGGAGGGCTCCTGAGGACCAGGCTTCCCCATCCACCTTGGCTCAGCTACATGGGCCATGGCTAGGGCCCTCTGGGGGCAAAGGAGCGGGTAGGGGCCTTGTCTCCAGCAGGGTCCTCTCCCCCCGGCCGAAGGCTCACCTGATGAGTGCACTCTCCTGCAGCAGCTCCCGGCTGAGGTTCAGGGGAATGTCCTCACTGTCCACCACACCTGGGAGACACAGCAGTCAGGTTCTCCCAGGGCCACTGTCCCTCCACACCACCTAACATTCCCCCATTAACCTGCCCTTCATCTTCACAACCTGCCTTCAACCCAGCACGTGTGCTAAGCGGGAAGCAGGGAGGCAGCACCAGCGGAGCTTCCTCTATGTCCTGCCACCTCCCAGAACAGTGACCCAGGCCGTGTGGGTGGCTGGGCCAGCCTTGGAATACACGTTAAAAATTAATTCTGGGATGGGCGCAGTGGCTCATGCCTGTAATCCCAGCACTTTGGGAGGCTGAGGCAGGTGGATCACGAGGTCAGGAGTTTGAGATCAGCCTGGCCAACATGGTGAAACCCTGTCTCTACTAAAAATACAAAAATTAGTCGGGCGTGGTGGCGTGTGCCTATAATCCCAGTTACTCGACAGGCTGAGGCAGGAGAATCTATTGAACCCAGAAGGTGGAGGTTGCAGTGAGCAGTGACAGCGCCACTGCACTCCAGCCGGGGTGACAGAGCACGACACCGTCTCAAAAAAATAAAAAAACATTAACTCTCAGGGGTGGCTTGCACCTCTGTGTGCCAAGGCTTAAATACTGAAGTCTTTCTTCCGCTATAATCTCACTCAAACGTAACAACTCACACATACATCTCAAACTCACACAGTATCCCCACACATGGAAAGACCTCAATCTGGACACCCTAGTGCTTCCTCCAAGATCAGCCACATGCACGGGGACGCAGGGCAGCTCCCAGGGTGTGTAAACACGGCTGCCACGCAGGCCCGCAGCGATGGGTGGCCACTGAGAACAGGATCAGCAAGGTGCCTCACAGATGCAGCAAGCAACACTGGGCCACACGGGCTCCGCTCACGGACTGGGGCTCTGGGCGGCGTACCTCGGATGAAGCGCAGCCACTTGGGCAGAATGTCTGTGGCCTTGGTCTGGATGAGGACTTTGCGGCTGTACAGTGCAACGCTGGAGCCCAACTCCCGGCTCACATCAAACACGGATGGTTTCTGGGGGTGAGGAGAGGATGCCATCATGCAGCACTGACTCTCCCCAGGCAGACCCTGGCTGAGAGGTGAGGGCGGACGTGACAAGTCCAGCGCCTGTTCCCCTCCTCACCATGCCTTCCCTCCCACGTCTGGTCTGAGCCAAAGCCCAGTGTCCAGGGGCCCCACAATGCTCCACACTGTGGCTCTGCAGGGGCCAAGGGTCTTCTCTGGCAGCTGTTGCTCTCCCCAGCCTACCCACTAAGGAGGACACAACAAAGTGAGCCTTGCACATACCCCTGAACACAGCCAAACCCTGCTACAGGTCAGAGGTCAGCAAAAAGCCCACTGGCCAAATCTGGCTCACTGACTACTTCTGTGTAGCCTGAGAGTAGTTTTTACACTTTCAAATGGTTGAGAAAAGATTTCAAAAAGTAACTCATGACATGTGAAAGAGATGAAAATTCAAGTTTCAGTGTCTACGCAGCTCACGGATCCCAGCCCTGTGTTGGGGGAGGGGGGGGGCGGGCAGCATGAGTGGTGCCGTTTCCTCACCCTGGAAGCCAGGCATGAAAAGCCGGGGCCAGCTCCTGTCTGGGCCTCATGGAACATGGCTGCCTACACCTGCTCCACACTGGCAATTCCTGACTCAGGCCTTGCACCTTTTCATGGGGGATCCAATTAAAATGCAGGGGATCTAGTTAAAATGTGGGGAGACCTGGTTAAACTGTGAGGGGATCCGGTTAAAATGTGGGGAGATCAATTTAAAATGCCAGAGGATCCATTTAAAATGCAGGGAGATCTTGTTAAAATGTGGGCTCCCACTCAGGAGCTATGGGTGGGGCCTGAGACTCTAACAAGCCCCAGGAGACCACACCTGGGGTGGCTCTTTCTAAGACAGATGTTAACTTTGCCGGACATGACAAGAGTTCCAGGCAGACAAGGACAGGAAAGCCTGGGGGCGGGACAGGCTGGCTCTCAGCCCCAAATAGGTCTCCTTATGGCAGGGTTTGTGGAAGCTTCAGTGTGGTCAAGGGAACTGGGAGAGTCAGAGGGGACTTGAGGAAGCACAGAGCAGCCAGTGCAGCAGCAGACCACAGGCCCTTCCCAGAGCACCAGGTGGAACAGCATCCAGGCCAGTGAAGCAAGGCTCTGAGGGCCCCTCCCCAGGCATACCCTAGTCCACGAGCCCACACCCAGGCCTGCACTAAGACATCCATCAAGCCTTCCCTCGCCATGTGTGTCCCTTGTGAGAGAAAACCTCTGTGTCCACCCACCGAGAGGCATCAATTCTTTTGTTCTTTTTTAAGAGTTGTAGTCTCACTATGTTGGCCAGGCTGGGCCGAACTCCTGGGCTCGAGTGATCCACCCTCCTCGGCCTCCCAAAGTGCTGGGATGCAGATCGAGCCGCCGTGACTGGCAGAACCTGTTTCTTGTGCCATCATGCTGCCATGTTAATCATGTGACATCTGCAGAGCTGAAAGCCCTGTGGCCGTGGGGGAACACCCTGGCCCCAGGGGACAACAGAGTCACCCTGAGGGCTGTGGGCCTACTGCAGCACCTCACCGTGTCTGGAACGTAGAAGATGCTGCGGATGTTGAGGGGCGCGTCCGTCTTATAGTGCAGGGTGTAGCGGGGCCTGTCGTAAGCCTGTGCAATGTAACGGTAGAACTCCTCATGCTGCCACTCACCAATGTCCTTGGGGTCCATCATCCAGATGGCCTGGAAACAGAGATCGATGGGGGAGGGTGTCAGGTTTACCACATGTGTCTTCCTAACCATGACGCTGGCCTAAGCTAGTGCAGCATGTGTCCCTGGACAGGCTCCCAGGACAGACGGGTGATGGTCTCAGGTGTAGACCCCTCTCCAGCCCCACCACTAGGCTGTGCAGGGGAGACACACAGGGCTCTGGGGCAGGAGCTTCCCGGAGAGTAAGTCAGGAGGACTAGCAGGCCCTGAGGTGCCCTGTGGGAGAGAACGACACTGCCCAGCAGGGGTGGGCTGACCAATAAAATCTGGGCCATGAGAGAGAGCATGAGCCATGCTGCACCACGGCTGAGCCTCGAGGCGGGAAGCTGGTCACTGAGGACAGCGTGTCACGACTCCAACCAGGAGAAATGTCCGGAACAGGTGGCACAACGGACAGAAAGGAGACCGTGCCTGCTGGGGCTGGGGGAGGGGTGGCAGGGACAGCGCTGCTTTTTGGGGTGATGGGATGTTCTGGAATTGATGCAGAGTGGTTGCACATCTCTGTGGCTGCAGTGAACACCACTGGCTACATACTCACGGGGTGACCCAGATAGATGGGCATTATGCCTCAGTGAACCCTGGTCCCTGACCCCAGCTGCCCAGTGCACAGGGGCAGGGCTGTGGTAGGGGCTGGGCCTCTACCTCCTCCCCACACCCAGGTCTCATCTCCACAAAGCAGCTCACCCTGGGACTCTGGGCTGCATCCCCCAGGCTCATCTCTGCCCCCCAGCCCTGAAATGTACAGATTCATCACCATGTGGAGGAGCTTGGGGATCACCTGCAAGGTGTTCATCCGCCTTCCATTCAGGTACAAGGGGAAGCTGACAAAGTTGCTGTACTTCGTCACCACATCTGGAAGGAACAAAAAAAGCCACACTGCATCTACAATGCTTCTGGAAACGCAAGCTTTGCAGCAGCTCCAGGGTGAGTGCCAGCCTGCTGGGAAGGGTCCTCCATGCTACGCTCACTTCGCAAGTAAAGAAATGGGGCACAGCGGGGACATCTGTCCTCCAAACAGTCTCATGGGGACAGCAGTGGAGCCTGAGTGAGAACCACATTTATGGACAACCCGGCTGCTGTGAAACCACGATGCTGGCTCGTAGCTGGAACGTGGCTTTCTGGGCTGACTCCTGGTACTCAGGGCCTCCCCAAGCATCCAGCAGGACATGGACAGGGAAGGCCACCCTCGGACAGGATTGCGCCAACCCCCCAGGTGCACTAACGGCCAAGGGCCACGCAGAGGGAGAAAGGAGAATGAGCCCCGTCTCTGCCAGGCTGGCTTCTTTCCAGTCCCATCACACAGAACCAGCAGGAGTTCAGGGCAGTGCAGCCCCAGCGGGCAGCCCCTGCCCAGTCCCACAGCAGCACGGCCCTTTGCAGCTCTGCCCAAGTGCCCCTTGTGCAGGCAGAACCCGGGAAAATGCCTGCTGACCCGCTGGCCTCCAGGCCACACATGGATCCCAGAGCGAGTCTGGGCCTGGGCTCCTGCTCACCTCGCACCCGGGCCTCACTGGCAAACTCCCTGCAGTCAGATTTCAGGTGGATGATGATTTTCGTCCCAGTTCTAACTCCCGAAGCTTCCGCGATTTCAAACGCTCCGGAGCTAAAAAAAAAAAAAAAAAAAGGAAGAGCCAGCTGGACGAAATGCTGGGATGCCTCCCAAGTGGGACTCCAGTGGTTCCCTATGGTTTCACAGGCAGAGCCCAAAACAACACAGAGCACACCCTCAAGTGCCCCATTTCTGACCCGAGGGCACCACTCAGGCCATCGAATGCCCATCAAGAACAATGACCCTGTACCAGGCGGCACAGACCTCTCCTCGTTCTCTTGGGCGGGGTGGGGAGGAGAGTCCTCCACCGACCCTGGGCTTAGAAGAAGCTCCTGGGCTTATCCCAAAAGCGGGCCTGGGGCACTATGGGGACCTGGCCCAGCTCCAAATTGGTGCCAGATGCCTGGGGGCAGAAACAAAGGTGGGGATGGGGGAAAGCGCCCCCTTAGAAGAGCAGAAAACCATCTCAGAAGCACAGGGGGGGAAATCCCCCATGGGGCTGTGTTGATGCCTTGGCCTGAGTTTACTCTGAGCCCTGCACTCAGAATTAAACAGGAATGCCAGTTTTGGGAGACGGGGCAGTGAAGATGAGCATACTATGCACACTGTGGGACAGACATGGTGTCATGGAGGGAGGACACCTCGTGTGGCTGGAAGCAGCTCACCCACTAAAAAGCCCCAAGCAGGCTCTGCACCCGACAGAGGCGGAGGTGGGCTAGGGAGGCCAAGTGGGGAAATGCCAGGGCCAGGAGGAAATACAACGAGCTCTCGCAGAAGGTCAGTCACAGGAGGCTGTGGAGGGGCCACTGGGCAAGAGGCCAGTTCTGCAGCCCAGCCACTGAGGAGAGAACTCAGCAAGGGACGGGCCTGCCTTCCCGAGCAAAGTGGTCACCAACCACACGGGACCACAGGTGCCATGGGCCACTTGGAGCCACAAAAGTCACTGTCTCCTCAAAGCCAGAGAGTCAGATTTCACATAAAAAGCCCAGAAAATGCCTGTGTAGGTTTTCTGAATCCAACCCTTTCCAAACTCCATGGTAAGGGCTCCAGCTCTGCCTGGAGCTGCCTGTCAGGTGATGTTCATCACTCACCCGTCTGAAAGCCACTGGTAACCTGGACTCCCCGGGGACGCAGAGCGGGAATAGACCTCCACTCTGTCAGCCACCATGAAGGCTGAGTAGAAACCCACTCCAAACTGGCCGATGATCTTGCTGCTGGCCTCAGCCTGGTTCTGCAGAGCATCCAGGAAGGCCTGTGGGGCAGAGGCCGGTTAGGGAGGCAGCCTCCCTTCCAGTGAGCAGACACTTGCGACACTGCGGCTGTTCTGCTAGCGTAGCCGAGAACCCTTCATCCTTAAAACAGCCACACCGAGTACTTTTCCAACCCATTCTACACATGAAAAGCTAAGTCACAGACAGGTCACACACTGGCCCTAGGACACCCAGCTGGCAGCAGTGGGACAAGTGTGTATTCCACTTGATTCCCAGAGCCCGCAGTCCTGCCTGTCCCGGACAGGTGGAGGCCTGCAGGTCACACCTGGGGATGGGGAAAGAGCGGACTGAATAAGCTTTCCCTGAGTAAGCTCCTTCCACAGGAAAGCCAGGAGTGAGGAGAGGCTCCAAACTGGTTTCTAGATTCCAGTCTGTTGGAGTCTCTTCTTTGTGGGGAGAGTGGAAATCAGACACGTGCGTACCGCACAGCCCTTAATTATTCTACTATAATGCCAAAGGTCCTAAGGCCAGAATCCAGTAAAACGCACCACCCAGTGCCCTGACCCACGCGGCCGATGGAACTTTTTCCGATGTTGGGAACACTCTGCATCTGCCAGGTGCAGCGTCACAGCCTGCTGAGCACCTGGAATGTGGCCTGTGCAGCTGAGGAGCTCAATGTCCACTTTTATTTAATTTTAATGCGTTAACATTTAAGCTGCTCCACGCAGCTGGTGGCCACTGCATGGGACAGCAGACCAACCTTGAGAGAAATACAACAAAAACATAATGTGGGGAAAGTCACCGTTATGGTAGGTGTTTTTTTGAGATGCAGTCTCGCTCTGTCACCCAGGCTGGAACGCAGTGGTACAATCTCAGCTCACTGCAACCTCCACCTCCCAGGTTGAAGCGATTCTCCTGCTCAGCCTCCCAAGGAGGTGGGACTACAGGCACCTGCCACCATGCCCAGCTAATATTTGTATTTTTGGTAGAGATGGGGTTTCACCATATTGGTCAGTCTGGTCTCAAACTCCTGACCTCAGATGATCCACCTGCCTTGGCCTCCCAAAGTGCTGGGTTACAGGTGTGAGCCACTGTAACCAGCCTGGTAGAAATTTCTGCCTGGATGTGATGGCTCACGCCTGTAATCATAACACTCTGGGAGGCTGAGGCAGGAGGATTGCTTGAGCCCAGGAGTTTGAGACCAGCCTGGGCAACAAATCAAGACCCCGGTCTCCACAAAAACATACAAAATTAGCTAGGTATAATGTCACATGCTTGTAGTTACAGCTACTCAGGACGGCTGAGGAGGATCGATTGAGCCTAGGAGTTCAGGAGGGAGGATCGCTTGAGCCTAGGAGTTCAGGAGGGAGGATCGCTTGAGCCTAGGAGTTCAAGGTTGCAGTGAGCTGTTATTGCACTCCAGACTGGGCAACAGAGTAAGACCCTGTCTCTGAATGAATGAACAAATTAATGAATACATGAATGTAGAAATTTCTGTGAATTACTTTGGAACAACAACTGCTCTGTTTTGAAGCACGTGGTAACAAGTGCCACATGGGTGTCACTTGGGCTAACAACAACAAGGAAGAAAAGCACTTGGCCAGCAAGGAGGGCACCAGGGTGACCCAGGGCCACCTGAGTTTGTCCCAGTTTGGCAAAGACCCTGCTGAGGAAACCCTGACCACCCACACCTGTCTTCCCCTTGCAGGCTGCAGTCACACCAGCAGCCAAATGACACCCTAGCCCTAAGGGCTGACTTGTCTCTACAAAGCAGTTATTCTTTCTTTTCTTTCCTTTCTTTCAGAAGTCAAGATCTCGCTCTGTCACCCAGGCTGGAGTGCAGGGGTACAATCATAGCTCATTGCATCCTTGGACTTCTGGGCCCAGGCAATCCTCCTGCCTCCGCCGCCTGAGTAGCAGTGACTATAGGTGCAAGTCACCACACCCAGACCCACAGAGCAGTTCTGACCAGGACCATCAAATCCACAGATGTCGCGTCCCAAGCCTGTTCTCACACATGGCGCTGTCTGTGACTGACCCCTCTGACCCTCTCTGCATCAAGCCCACACAGTTCAGGGACCTTGCAGGAAAGTGTCATGAGGCAGAACGACAAGTGTGGACTCAGACCAACACCCAAGAACCTCCGGCTCACCCTGCTCCAGCTATGGGCAGAGCAATTATTTCAATCTCCTCATCAGTAAAATGAGAACACTAACGTAAACTGGCCCACGGGGCCTGTGCCGGTGAATGAAACACAGTCGGTCCCCGTATCTATGGGTTCCACATCTGCAGATTTGACCAGCCAAGGATTGAAAATGCTCAGAAAAAAATAAAATATAACACAATGATAAAAAACAAAAACAAAAAAACAACTATGTTATACTATATATATAGCATTTACATTCTATCAGGTATTATAAGTAATCTAGAGATTATCTAAAGCTTACAGGAAGAGATGTCTACAAAACATGACACCACTTTAATCCAGGACTGCAGCATCTGCAGACTGGCATCCCAGGGGGCATCCTGGCACCACCCCAGATACTGAGGGACGGCTGTCAGGTCATGAGGTGTTCCCACAGTGCCCACCGCATGGCACGCACCTGACATTCTGACTTCATTGGGCACCCGAGGATGCCTACTGGAGGCGTCCTTGCACCCTGAGGTGAAGGGGGAGGTCATGTGGGGAGTCCGTGCTTACCTTTGACCCCGATCTGGCAATCGTCCCCAGGTTGGACACCAGCTCTTCCTGTGTCATCCCGATGCCAGTATCCTGAGGAGAGAGACACTGTAAGCACCAAGCCCCCAGCACCTGGGGAGGGGGTAAGTGCACCGGCAGCCCCAGGGACTCAAATGGTGTCACTGACATTGGCAAGACAGAGCCCAGCTAGGTAGCACCAGATGCTCAGCAGAAAAGACTAATTCTAGGGGCTGGGCATAGTGTCTCACCCAGCATTTTAGGAGGCTGCAGAGAGCGGACCACAAGGTCAACAGATCAAGACCATCCTGGCCAACATGGTAAAACCCCGTCTCTACTAAAAATACAAACATTAGCCAGGTGTAGTGGCAGGTGCCTGTAATCCTAGCTACTCGGGAGGCTGAGGCAGGAGAATGACTTTAACCTGGGAGGTAGAGGTTGCAGTGAGCTGAGATGGCGCCACTGCACTCCAGCCTGGGTGACAGAGCAAGACACTGTCTCAAAGAAAAAAAAAAAACCCACCATCCTGAAAAGAAAATCTGACACCAGCAATTAGAAGGAAAAGCACAGCTCTTCCGTCATGGAGATGTGGCCCCCACGCCTTTTCCCTGGCTGTGGTTCTGCGGAACAGTAGCCCTCTCCTCTGGTGGCTCTATCAATCCAGCAGAACAATCCAATTGAGGAGCCCAGGAAGCAGGTGTAGAGGGCACAGTTCTGAGGGCGGCCCCCATATCCACCCTACCACCATGAGAAGAGTGGGCAGAAATGCCTCTCCTGGGGCAGACGCAGCCCTCATGTGGGAGCCTCGATCAGGCCCGTCCTGTTGCAGCTGCTCTGGTCTGAGGGCTGGTGTCACCCAAATCCATATGTTGAGACCTAACTCCCAAGGGGATGGCACTGGGAGTGGGGCCTTTGGGAGGTTTATCAAGAGGGCTCCACTCTCATGAATGGGAGTAGGGCCCTTAGAAAACAGGCTTGAGGGAGGTTGTCTGCCCCTTCCACCTTCTATGTGAAGATGTAAGGGGTACTGCCTGAGACAAAGGGCCCTTCCAGGTACCTAATCTGCTGGCCCTTGCTCTTGGACCTCCCAGCCTGTGAGCAATGTGATTCTGTTTATAAACTGCCCCGAGGTATTCTGGTGTGCCCTAAGTTCTAAGGCATTCTGCTACAGCCGCCGGAATCACAACACAGACCAACGCACAGTGGAACACACAGGGCCTTACTGACCACCGCCGCCTCCTTCCTCAAAGCCCGGTCAGACTCCCATCTGGAGTTCCTGACTCAACATTCCCATAACAAAGTGGCAGCCCCAGCTTGCTCTGCTATGACGTGCAAACCACTTAAATAAAAGAGCTCGCTCCAGGCCTCCAGCATCTATGAATTGGAACAAAGGCCCTGCTTCCTTCTAGGAAGTTCCTTTACAAGGCTTCCTCTCCAGGACAGTCCAAAGGGGCTGTGGGAGCCCGCCAGCACCAAGCAGCACTGCTGTCTCCATCGTGCAGCAGGGCCAGTCAATGCCACTCAGCAAAGGATCCACAGGTTCATCGCCAGACAAGGGCCTCTTATCAACACTTGACAGCAAGCAGCAGGCCGGGGAGACTGGCCAGCCATTGCCCTCCCCACTGCAGGCAGTGCAGGCAGAATGGGTGCCAAAACCATGTCACCACCAGCTATTGGGGTGCACACGTGTGTGCGTGTTCCATGGACCCCAGTAGTCAACAAGAAACATGGTACCGAGAGACTTCTGGGGAATTATTTCTGAGGTGCCGGTATGAAGAGTCCAAAATTCATTTATTGTAGATCATGTGGTAAGGTAATCACAAATAAAAACTACTTAAAGTTAATATCCAGTTGATATCAGTCATTAAATATAATTTTCACTGACATGTTTACTTCAGTGCCTCAGGAACTCAGAGTCTAAAGGAAAGGTTAATGTTGGACAAAGGTAAAGGAGAAAATCCAACTAACTGCTCCTATTTTCAATGTATTTTGATTTGTTTCCCAAACTGATCTGCATTGCAATCCCAACCCAAATCCTCACAGGTTTGGTAGAAAAGTGAAGGCTGATTCTAAAATTTATACATAAATACAAAGAACCTAGAATTGTTTTAAATTTTTTGAAGAACAAAGTTAGAGAATTTTAAATACCTAATTTTTTCTTTTTGGAGGCAGAGTCTCACACCGTCGCCCAGGCTGGAGTGCAGTGGCGCAATCTCGGCTCACCACAACCTCCACCTCCCGGGTTCAAGTGGTTCTCCTGCCTCGGCCTCCTGAGTAGCTGAGATTACAGGTGCCGGGCTAATTTTCTGTATTTTTAGTAGAGACGCGGTTTCACTATGTTGGCCAGGATGGTCTCAAACTCCTGACCTTGTGACCCACCCATCTCGGCCTCCCATAGTGCTGGGATTATAGGTGTGAGCCACCATGCTCAGCCTTAAAATGCCTAATTTTAAAACTTCCTACAAAGCTACAAAAATTAAGACCGTGTGATGTGGGCATTTAAGGATTGACACGTAGATCAAAGAAACCAAACCGAGCCCGTAAACAGAGCTGCACAGAGAGTGTATTACTTAACATGTGGCAAAGATGCCAAGGTAATTCAATGGGGATGATAGGTCTATCAACAGACAGTAACGAAGCAACTGGACAGCCATATGCAAAACATAAACTTCAACCCCTACCTCACCCCACACACAAAAATTAACTTGAAATGGATCATACATCTAAATGTAAAAGCTAAAGCTATAAAACCGCTAAAAGAAAACACAAGGCTGGGCACAAGAGTTCACATCTGTAATCCCAGCACTTTGGAAGGTCAAGGTGGGAGAATCACTTGAGCCCAGGAGTTTGAGACCAGCCTGGCCCATAAAGCAAGACTCTGTCTCTACATACAAAAAAAAAATTTTAAGGTAGCCAGGCATGGTGGCATGTGCCTGTGGCCCCAGCTACAGGAGGCTGAGGTGGGAGATCACTTGAGCCCAGGAGGTCAAGGCTGCAGGAAGCTCTGATAGCACCACTGTGCTCCAACCTGGGAGACGAAGGAAGACGCTGACTAAACATAAAAACCTTCCAGGTCATCAAAAACAAGGAAAGTCTGAGAAACTGTCACAGCCAACAGAAGCCTAAGGGAACAGGACAACTAAATGTCAAGTGAGATCCTGGAAGGGAAAAAGGACATGAGGTAAAATATAAGGAAATACGAATAGAGTTGGATTAAGGATAATATATCCATACTGGTTGATTAACTGCAACCAATGTAACATACTAACATAAGATTTCAATCATAAGGGAAGCTGGGTGTGGAGTAAATGGCAATGCTGTACTCTCTTTAAAATTTTTCGAGAGTCACCTACTACAGACACAAGAAAGAAGCCAGACAGGAGAATCCTGGGAAGAAAAGTACCATCAGTTATAACGCCGCTGCTCTGGCCCTGGGAACTAACAACCTGGACGTCCACTCAAGAGACCTAATCTGAAAGCTGGTAATTTCAAAGACAACAGGAGGGAAGAAACCAGCGTAAAAAAGCTGAGAATACTCAAAATCAGAATGCCTATCCCTCTAAAGATGACCACAGTTCCACATCAACAATGGAACAAGGCTTGACAGAGAACGAGCGCATCCCAATGACAGAATCACTCTTCAAGGAATGGATAATAAGAAACTTCGGTGAGTTAAAAGAACATGTTGTAGCCCAACGTAAAGAAACTAGGAACTTTGAAAAAAGGTTCGATGAAATCCTATTGAGAATAGACAACTTAGAGAGGAGTATGAGTGAATTAATGGAACTGAAGAATACAATACAGGAACTCCGAGAAGTATGCACAGGTTTAAACACTCGAATTGTTCAAGCAGAAGAAAGGATATCAGAGGTCAAAGTCCAACTTAATGAAATAAAACGTGAAGATTAGAGAAAAAAGGATAAAAAGGAATAAGCAAAGTCTCCAAGAAATGTGGGACTATGTGAAAAGACCAAATTTACGTTTGATAGGTGTACCTGAATGCGACGGAGAGAATGAATCCAAGCTGGAAAATACCCTTCAGGATATTATTCAGGAAAATTTTTCTAAACTAGCAAAGCAGGTCAACATTCAACCCCAGATAATACAGAGAACACCATAAAGATATTCCTCAAGAAGAGCAACCCCAAGGCATATAATCGTTAGATTTACCAGGGTTGAAACGAAGGAGAAAATACTAAGAGCAGCCAGAGAAAAAGGTCAGATTACCCACAAAGGCAAGCCTATCAGACTTACAGCAGATCTCTCAGCAGAAACTCTACAAGCCAGAAGAGAGTGGGGGCCAATATTCAACATCCTCAAAGAACAGAACCTTCAGCCCAGAATTTCATATCCAGCCAAACTAAGCTTCACAACTGAAGGAAAAATAAAATCTTTTATGAACAAGCAAGAACTCAGAGATTTTATTACCACCAGGCCTGCTTTACAAGAGCTTCTGAAAGAAGCATTACACACAGAAAGAAACAACCAGTATTAGCCTTTCTAAAAATATACCAAAAAGTAAAGAGCACCAACATAAAGAAGAATTTACACCAACGAATGAATAAAACAGCCAGTCAACATCAAATGGCAGTAACCCTAAATTTATATCGACTAAATCCCCCAATCAAAAGACACAGCCAAAACCCAACGGCATGTTACATCCAGACCTGTTTCACATGCAAGGATACACAAAGAATCAAAACAAAGGGATGGAGAAAGATTTACCAACCAAATGGAGAGCAAAAATAAATAATAAATAAATAAAAAGCAGGAGTTGCAATTCTCGTATCGGATAAAATAGATTTTAAAGCAACAAAGATACAGTGGTAAAAGGATCAATGCAACAACAAGAGCTAACGATCCTAACACCCAGATACATAGAGACTTAGACTCAATGAGACAGAAAATTAATAAGGATATCAAGGACTCGAACTCAGATCCGGAACAAGTAAACTTAATAAATATTTATAGAGCTCTCCACTTCAAATACACAAAATATACATTCTTGTCAATACCACATCACACCTACCCATAAATTTAAATGAAACATTGATTGGCCATTATTAATACCCAATTTTTTTCAGAATAAAGCAATATTTCCATTTACTCTCCCTCTTTCTCTTCCTCTTTTTCCTCTCCTTTACTTATTTTTTTTTTTCCTTTCCTTCTCTCAAAAAAAAGAAATCAACTTGTAAACCTCTAGATCCAGGTCGGCAATGTCTCTCTCATTTCCTTCCTTCCCTCCCTCCCCCCCCTTCCTCCCTCCTTCCCTCCCCCCTCCTTCCTTCCTTCCTTCATCCCTTCCTTCCTCCCTACCGTCCTCCTTCCCTCCCTTCCTGCCTTCCTCCCAAAAAAAAAAAAAAAAATTTTTTTCTGAAAATTTAAATCTGTTCTAAAATATTTACAAAAAAAAAAAAACTATAGATTTTTCTGATGTAGACAGAAATCATCTGTTGCCAGGTGACCTGCACAAGGTGATTTTAAAAGGAATTGGTGAGACCAGGCATGGTGGCTCACGCCTGTATTCCCATCAGTTTGGGAGAACAAGGTGGGCGGGCAGATCATCTGAGATCAGGAGTTCGAGACCAGCCTGGCCAACATGGTGAAACCCCTTCTCTACAAAAAATACAAAAATTAGCCAGGTATGGTGGTATCTTCCTGTTATGCCAGCTATTCAGGAAGCTGAGGCAGGAATCACTTGAACCCAGGAGGCAGAGGCTACAGTGAGGTAAGATCGCACCACTGCACTCCAGCCTGAGCAATAAAGTGAGACTCTGCCTCAAAAAAGAAAAATAAAAAAGGAATCCATGAGGGTTTACAACAGGTGTATACATAAGATATTTGACATCAAAAGAAAAAGATGATTTTGCCACTGAAATGCTACTGCCATAAGATTCTCACACTGAAGTGTTAGATATTAATTCAGGCTAGACAGTGATAAATTAAGGCTGCATATTTTATTCCCTAAAAATAACAAAAAGCAGTGTAGCTATCAGTAAGAGAGATGGAATGGTATAATATCTCTGAGACTCCACAAGAACCCCTCCTTTTCTAAACGTTATGTAAGAATAATGTATCAGTATTAGCTCATTAATTGTAATAAATGGGCCAAGCATGGTGGCTAATGCCTGTAATATAACACTTGGGAGGCAGAGGCAGGAGGATCACTTGAGGCCAGTAATTCAATCCCAGCCTGGCCAATTTGGTAAAACCCCATCTCTACTAAAAATACAAAAATTATCTGGGCATGGTGACACATGTCTGTAATCCCAGCTACTCAGGAGGCCAAGGCACGAGAACTGCTTGAACCTGGGAGGAGGAGGCTGCAGTGAACTGAGATCACACCACTGCACTCCAGCCTGGGCAACACATCAAGACTCTGTCTCATTAAAAAAAAAAAAAAAAAAAAGAAAAGAAAAGAAAAGAAAGAAAGAAATGGACCACGCTCATGTCAGATGTTGGGGAAAAACTGGGTACCAAAGGATATAATGGAACTCTGAATTATCTGCTCAAATTTTCTGTAAATCTAGAACTATTCTTTAAGAAAAAAGACAAAAGACAAAAACAAAAAACCATTCTTGTAACATAAACAGTCTTCGTACCAGGAAGTACTGGCACATGAGCACAGGTCCCTCTGCTCAGGACCATGAATCACGTCCCCATGACCCCTTGCCCCAGCCCATCCATTTTCTGTCACGTCCAAGGAACCTCTGTGCTGTAAACGGGAGGGATGTGCAGGCTGCCCCAGCAGCACATCCAGCTCTGTGCCCCAGCTCTGCTCATAGGGACCATTCTGCAGCCAGACCAGATCAGAAAAAACAGGGAGAAAAGAGACTCACTCCCCACCCAATCTTTATGACCAAGGGCTATGACAAACAAATGGCATGTACCAAAGGGCTCAGTCTGGATCTCTAAGCCCAAGAGGGGGCACATAAAGCTGACGCCTTACAAAAGCCCTTCCTTTAACGAAAACAGCCGTCCCTTAAGCTCATTCATTCATGAATGCCTTCATTCATTCATCTGGCATGGCCTTGAGAGCAAGTCAGCACCTTAAAGGAAATACTCAAATCCCGCCAAGGCCTGTCTGTTCACTTCTCCACAGAGACAGACACCCCTGCAATGATGCCATGACTCCGCCGCCACAGGTCCTGAGGCAGCTGTCTTGGAACACAATGTCTCTCAGGGCCCCTCCCTGACCCTCTTTGGCCTTTCTAACTTTTCAGCCTTAAAATTTCCACGAGGCTACAGCAGCAGCCATAAGCACTGCTTCGTCTGCATTTTTAGGGGGAAATGCAGTCAAAAATATGAAAAGAGTACATTAAAAATAAGACATGTTTAGAGATGTTAATAACTGCATACACCAAGACCCTATGTAGCTATACACTAAGATGTTACCAGCAGTTATCTCTGGATGATGGGAGGATTTCAAATTTTCTTCTTACCTGCTTTTCCAAAACATTCTATAATGAATAAGTGCTACTGTAACAATAAATCACAGCAAGAGTTATCCTGGTGGTACAGACGGCCAGCATGTCCCTAGGACCCCAGACATCGCTAGAAGGCAGGTGCGGTCCCTGCTGCGTGGCCAGCCTGCCCCAGGCCTGGACACTGCGGGCAGGTACCTGGATGGTGATGGTGCCTTTGTCGGCATCGGTCTGCAAGTGAATCTCCATTTCTGGCAGAGCTTGGCCGTCAGACACCAGTTTGTGACGCAGTTTTTCCAACGCATCGCTGGCATTGGAGATCAGCTCCCGTATAAACACCTATGGGAATAGAAACGGGAGGCACGGTTGATAAAGGACACTCATCCTGCAGTACCTATCTGGTCAGCTACACTTCCACCAGCTGTTCAAGGGCGGAGAAGAACCGCCGCAGAACAATCAGTTCTCAAAGCATAAAGAGTTTCTGCTTTAGTCAAAGTCAGTTCCTCTGGGCAGGTCACAAAGTAACTAAAGGTGTTGACTTCTGTCAGTCTTTCCTTTCAGGATTTGTTTGTTTGAGACAGGGTCTCGCTCTGTCACCCAGACTGGAGTGCAGTGGCGCAATCACAGCTCACTGCAGCCTCAACCTCCTGGGCCCAAGCAATCCTCCCACCTCAGCCTCCTAAGTAGCTGGGAGAACAGGCATGCACCACCACATCCAGCTAACTGTTTTGAAATTTTTATAGACGGTGTCTTGCTATGTTGCCCAGGCTGGTCGTGATCTCCTGGGCTCAAGTAATCCTTGTGACTGGCCTCCCAAAATGCTGGGATTACAGGCATGAGCGACCATGCCTGGCCATTCCAGGATTTTTCGATCAAACCTGAAGTTATGTGCCCATCTGTTAATTAAAACTTTAAGACGAGCCCTCCAGCTGGGTGTGGTGGCTCACACTGCTAATCCCAGCACTTTGAGAGGCTGAGGTGGGCAGATCACTTGAGGTCAGGAGCTCAAGACCAGCCTGGCCAACATGGGGAAACCCCATCTCTACTAAAAATAAAAAAACTAGCTGGACGTGGTGGCACATGCCTGTAATCGCAGCTGCTCAGGAGGCTGAGGCACGAGAATTGCTTGAACCTGGGAGGCAGAGGTTGTAGAGAGCCTAGATCGCACCACTACACTCCAGCCTAGGCAACAAGAGCAAGACTCTGTCTGAAGAAAACAAACCAAAGAGCCCTGTGAGGAACAATTTCTTTCCCAACTCCTGCACAAGGATGAGGACATATCACTCCAACATCCATTTCTCCTTGATAAGGTTTGGTGGTGTCCCCATCCAAATCTCATCTTGAATTGTATTCCCGTAATTCCCACATGTTGTGGGAAGGGCCGGCGGGAGATAAATGAATCACGGGGGTGTTTCCCCAATACTGTTCTCATGGTAGTGAATACGTCTCATGATATCTGACGGTTTTATTTGAAGTTTTCGCTTGTGCATCCTGCTTATTCTCTCTGCCTGCTGCCATCCATGTAAGACGGGACTTGCTCCTCCTTGCCTGCCGCCAGGGTTGTGAGGCTTCCCCAGATATATGGAACTGTGAATCCAATTTAACCTCCTTCTTTCGGAAACTGCTCAGTCTCAGGTATGCCTTTATCAGCAGTGTGTGAAAACGGACTAATACACTCCTACTCCACAAAAACGGGTTCCTTGGCTTCATCTCTAGTACAGACCACCAAACACCAGATCTACCACACCTGGAGAAAAACGGGGCCTAGGGACCAGCTGTCCTTTGGGAGATGAAAAGCAGCCTGACATCAGACCTTCCATTTAAAGTGAGTGAGAGAGGCCAGGTGCGAAGGTTCACACCTGGGATCCCAGCACTTTGGAAGGCTGAAGTGGGCAGATCACTTGAGCCCAGTAGTTCAGGACCAGCCTGGGCAACATGGTAAAACCCTATCTCTACAAAAAAATACAAATATCAGCCAGGCATGGTGGCATGCATCTGTAGTCCCAGCTACTTGGGAGGCTGAGGAGGAAGGATGGCTTGAGCCCAGGGGCAGAGGTTGTAGTGAGCCAAGATCATACCATTGCACTCCAGCCTGGGCGTCAGAGCCAGATCCTGTTCCAAAAAAAAAAACAAGTAAAAACAGAAAAATTAAGTCCGCAAGAGCACGCAGGTGAAGAGGAAGCAGCAGCCGATCTGAGCGGAAGCTAGAGGTCACTGGAGGCAGGACACAGCGCTCAGCACTACCAACCCAGGAATAGCTCCTGGACGCCTCTCTGGACTTCGAAATCCGGTGCTTTACCTTTCTTCCGGATTCTCTTTTGCCTTCCAGCAATAATCAGCAGGCCAATGATGGTAGCCTTTGTTTTCCTCTTTTTCCTTTTCCTGTTACCCCAAATGACTTTTGTGGGTTTTTTTTTTTTAATAGAGACGGAGGTCTCATCACGTTACCCAGGCTGGACTCATGCAAAATCCTCCTGCCTTGGCTTCCCTAAGTGCCGGGATTACAGGTATGAGCCACTGCACCAGTCCCCAAATGAGTTTTCATTTCCTCAGTAACTCCTCCCAGCTCCACATACACATGACTGGGGAACTTTCTTCTCCAGCAGCCAAAGGCCGCCCAGACCTGCAGGTGGTCACAAGAGGCAAAGGAGCCTCAGAGCACATCCACAGCTCCACAGAAACAGATTTCAGCAGAGCTGCACACTAGGAATTGGGGGACTTGTTTTGACAAGAGGATCTCACTCTGTCACACAAGTCAGTATAGTAACGTGATCATTGCTCACTGCAGTCCCAGTCTGCCAGGCTCAAGTGATCCTCCCACCCCAGCCTCCTGGGTAGCTGGGACCACAGCTCTGTGATACCACAGCTGGGTAATTTTTTTTATTCTTTGTAGAGACAGAGTCTTACTGTGTTGCCCAGGCTGGTCTCAAACTCCTGGGCTCAAGTGATCCTCCCACCTGGAACTCCCAAAGCACAGGCCACTGTGCCAGGCCTGTATTTGGGGAACTTTTAAATTATTGTCAAAATTCAATTAATTCCCAGAGTTGATCCAGCCCAAAGAACCATCTGGATACACTTATCCACGAAACCAAAACAGATTCTGGTAAAAATCCTCTCACTGGTAGCTTAAGATGGGGACCTGCCCAAAGTTTAATGCTTTCTCGCAGTTAATAAATTATCTGGCACTTCTCCAGAATGGTATAAAAACAGTTTTGTCAAAAGAAACCTTGCTAGCGTCAGGCACGGTTAGCAGGGAACGAACCTCTTTTTCTGAGTACAAGGACCGGGCAACGATGTCCAAAAGCTTCTTTGTCTCGGCCTGGAACTCATGTTTGGAAGTAGAACCTAGTAATGAAACACAGACACAACCAATAAAGTTTAATTTCTATTTTTGTGCAAGAATACGCTATGTCACATTCCAAAGAATGTTTAAGTTTATGAGTTTTAAACATTTAAGAGTTTGAACAAAAAGAAACAAGTAGACAGAAACAAAGTCTGGCTGGGCGCAATGGCTCACGTCCATAATTCCAGCACTTTGGGAAGCCAAGGCAGGAGAATCACTTGAGCCCAGGAGTTCAAGACTAGCGTGGGCAACACAGCAAGACCCCACCATCTCCACAAAAATACAAACATCAGCTGAGCATGGTGGCGTACACTTGTGGTCCCAGTGACTCAGGAGGCTGAGGTGGGAGGATCACTTGAGCCAAGGAGGTCGAGGCTACAGTGAGCCTTGACTGTGCCACTGCACTTGGCCCAGGCGATAGAGCAATACCCTGTCCCAAAACAAATCAAAAAGTCTCTCAGGGAAGGAGATCCCAGGGCAGGACAAATCAAGTGGCTCCTGCCTGCGCTGAAAGAACACAGATGGGACAAATCCTCCCACTGCTGAGGACAGTCACCTCAGGCTATGTTGAGGGACTGTTGAGCCTGGTTTCCTGATGTGCATGGTCACAGGAACTGGGCTGCCTCTAAGAACCAAATTACATGTTCTTTCTCTTCTTTTCCTTTCTTTTCTTTTTTGTTTTTAAAGGCAGAATCTGGCTGTCTGCCCAGGCTGCAGTGCAGTGGCATGATCATGCTCACAGCAGCCTCAACCTCCCAGGCTCTAGTGATTCTCCTGCCTCAGCCTCTCAAGTAGCTGGAACCACTGGTGTTCACTACCATGCCTGGTTTTTTTTTTTTTGTTTTTTTTTTTTAGATGGAGTCTCGCTCTGTTACCCAGGCTGGAGTGCAGTGGCACAATCTTGCCTCACTGAAACCTCCACCTCCCAGGTTCAAGTCATTCTCCTACCTTAGCCTCCCTAGTAGCTGGGGTTATAGGCATGTACAACCAAACCCGGTTAATTTTTGTATTTTTAGTAGAGATGGGGTTTCACCATGTTGGCCAGGCTGGTCTTGAACTCCTGATCTCAGGTAATCAGCCCACCTTAGCTTTCCAAAGTGCTGGGATTACAGGCATGAGCCACTGTGCCCTGCTAACTTTTTTATTTTTCATAGAGAAAAGGTGTCACTATATTGCCCAGTCTGGTCTTGACCCCTTGGCCTCAAGCAATCCTCCTGCCTTGACCTCCTTACAAGTGTAAGCCACTGTACCTGGCCTGTATTCTCCAAAAAAGCGGTTTCTAAATTATTTATTTAGAAATCAAAATAACAAGAAAACCTCACTTCTCTTTTTAACTTCAAAGATTCTACTCTTGTCGATCCGCTTAAAAGCCAGAAATGGAGCCACTTCAGGACTGGCTCCAAAGACTGCTTTCTTATACTTCAGAGGGAACGAAAAGACAGCTGCAGAACTTGGTCCGCTGCAGGCTGAGCCAATGCTGAGTTTCCCCCCCACCCCCGCTTCCATGATTATTAGCAGATGTGCCATGAATCACCACTCAGGGGAGGTGCTGCACGGCGAACTCACGGATGGCCACCAGAGGGGGCAAGACACACCCCGACACTGGCAGAAGTCCCTGGCTGGGACAGAAATGGAGGGCGCATCACTCCCTAGAGCCAAGACCTTCAGATTTCACACCTGAGGCGGTAGCTCTACCAATCACTGTCTCCACCTTGAAAATGCCCCCCTACTCACAGCAGTGAACCCAGAAGCCCTCCCAGACCAAAGCGCCAGTGCGGGCTACCGTGCACGCTCTCTGTGCTGCTGATGATCAAGTGCAGGGGTTCCTCCTTGTCCTCCGCAGTCTGCGTGCTGAATGGCTGTCCTGCCTGGAAGCTCCAGGCTGGGTTTCGCCTGGGGCAGAAATGGGCTGCAGTCCTCCGTGGACACAGAATTGGTTTTCCTGAAAAGACAAATACACAAAAAGAACAAGAATTAGGAAGACACAAGGAACAATTTGGTGACTGGTCCCATCAAGCGTGTCTAGAGGAAGCTAGCACGGATGCCTCTACGTCAGGCTGTTGCTGAAAGACAAATCCACAGGACATACACCACAGAATCAGGGTGTGGTTTTGGCAAGGAGACTTACACTGCCATCAGCGTCTAAGATGCTGGTGCTTCTTAGAACCTCAGGAGCAAACTGGAGCGGGTGGGCTGCTGCTCTCTTTTTCTGAGACACGGTCTCGCTCTGTCACTCAGACTGGAGTATGGGGATGCAATCACAGCTCACTGCACCCTCGACCTCCTGCGCTGAAGTGATGCTCCGGCCTCAGCCTTATGAGTAGCTGGGACCACAGACACAGAACACCATGCCACTAATTTTTTTAAAAAAATTTTGTGGAAATGGGGTTTCACTGTGTTGTTCAGACTGGTCTCGAACTCCTGGGCTCAAATGATCCTTCTACCTTGGCCTTACAAAGAGCTGGGTGTGAGCCACCACCTCCGGCCAACAGGTCCTGCTGACAGCACTTCCCACATTTGCCTCACAAGTGAGACCTCGCATCCATCCACCAAACTCAAACCTGGCTGGATCCTTGCCAGACTTCCTTGCTCTTAACAGTCGGGTGAAAAAAAAATCCTCCCAAAAGAGAGCCACATTTTTAAACGTTAATATTCTGAAACTGTCTCATCATGTTCTAAAAGTTGTTTTCATCCAAAGCAGAGTTTTTTATAAAATTAGTGTATAGGGCCAGGCGTGGTGGCTCACGCCTATAATCCCAGCACTTTGGGAGGCCGAGGCGAGTGGATCACGAGGTCAAGAGATCAAGACCATCCTTGTCAACAGCTGAAATCCTGTCTCTACTAAAAACACAAAAATTAGCTGGGCGTGGTGGCACAAGCCTGTAGTCCCAGGTACTCAGGAGGCTGAGGCAGGAGAATTGCTTGAACCAGGACTGGGAGGTGGAGGTTGCAGTGAGCCGAGATGGCGCTACTGCACTCCAGCCTGGACTACAGAGCCAGACTCCATCTCAAAACAAACAAACAAACAAACAAACTGAAAAACAAGGTTCTGCCTTGTAACTAGGAAGATGAGTGATCTTCTGTATTCCTGCTCATCCAGTGGGCTGAGAAAGTCCCCAGAAGAGCACAGCAAGGGAAGAAAGGCAGCCAATGTGTCCCCAGCCACGCACAGTTCACCAACGCAGCCCCAGCCTTTGATGCTACAGAAACCACACAGACACTTTCACTCCAACACAGGAAAGGACTGACCCAAAACCATCACCCACTGACCCCAGGGAGTACATGCCAGGCTTGGTCAATAGATTGGCAATACATGGGCCGGGTGTGGTGGCTCATGCCTATAATCCCAGCACTTTGTGAGGCCGAGGTGGGAGGGTCACAAGGTCAGGAGATCAAGACCAGACTGGCCAACATGGTGAAACCCCATCTCTACTAAAAAATACAAAAATTAGCTGGGCATGGTGGCTCGTGCCTGTAATCCCAGCTACTTGGGCGGCTGAGGATGCAGTGAGCTGAGATCGCACCACTGCACTCCAGCCTAAGCTACAGAGTGACTCCATCTCAAAAAACAAACAGACAAACAAAGATTTGCAATACATGATGATGTCAACAATATGTGGCCGGCCAGCCAGCCAAGCTCTGCTTAAGTCCAAGACTAAACAAACTAGGCATCTAACTGGGAGGCTCTCATCTTGTTCACAAAATTGCAACAAGTAGAAAGGAAGGACACATAGTATCCAGGAATCAGTTAAAGGTTTTACATTTCAACTTTCAACTTTCTAAAAGGTATAAAAACTTGCCTATTCTTAGGCTTATTCCTAGACTTACAAACAGCACAACCCAAGCCTTTTCTTTTAATCTTCTTTGAGACAGAGTCACACTCTTGTCGCCCAGGCTGAAGCGCAGTGCTACGATCTCAGCTCACTGCACCCTCCACCTCCTGTCTTCAAGCAATTCTGCTGCCTCAGCACCCCCAGTAGCTGTGACACTACAGGCAAGTGCCAACGTGCCCGGCTAATTTTTGTATTTTTAGTAGACATGGGGTTTCACCGTATTGGTCGGAATGGTATCAAACTACCGATATCAGGTGATATGCCTGCCTCGGCCTCCCAAAATGCTGGGATTACACGTGTGAGCCACCGAGCCCAGCCAACCCTAGCCTTTCTTTATCTCTGTGCAGACACCTTAAAAACATCTACCACAATTCAGAAAATATTTAATTTCCAACCCATGTAAATATCCAATTCTTTGGGCCTACCTAATCGTATTGTTCACTTTATTCACACAGTTAAAAAAAAAACCCTGGAGCATTTCTTCAGGAATTGAACCGTATTTGGCATTAGAAGAGTTCATGAACAGTCCACACTAAACCAGGGTGCTGAAGTGTCTGTGCCTCTGCCCTGGGAGCACAAGAGGGAAGGGTCCAAGCGCCGCCCACCTATGCACAGATCACATGGTTTCTAATTATTGGTGTAAAATAAACACAAAAAGGGGGCCGGGCGCGGTGGCTCAAGGCTGTAATCCCAGCACTTTGGGAGGCCGAGCCGGGTGGATCGCGAGGTCAAGAGATCGAGACCATCCTGGTCAACATGGTGAAACCCCGTCTCTACTAAAAATACAAAAAATTAGCTGGGCATGGTGGCGCGTGCCTGTAATCCCAGCTACTCGGGAGGCTGAGGCAGGAGAATTGCCTGAACCCAGGAGGCGGAGGTTGCAGTGAGCCGAGATTGCGCCATTGCACTCCAGCCTGGGTAACAAGAGCGAAACTCCGTCTCAAAAAAAAGAAACACAAAAAGGATAAACCTGAAGGAGATAAAACTGTGTGTTTTGCTTCCTACAGCTACTGATACTGGACAGTTTCAAAAGGTCCAGAGTTCTGGGCCAGGCACAGTGGCTCACCTGTAATCCCAGCACTTTGGGAAGCCAAGGCAGGAGGATCACTTCAGCCCAGAGGTTTAAGACCAGCCTGGGTAACAAAGTAAGACCCTGTTTCTGGAAAAAAAAAAAAAAAAAAAACACACAAAAATTAGCTGGGTGTAGTGGCATGTAGCTACTGGAGAGGCTGAGGTGGGAGGATTGCTTGAGCGTAGGAGGTTGAGGCTGTAACGAGCCAAGATCAAACTACTGCACCTGTGCACTTCAGCCTGAGCGAGAGTGAGACCCTGTCTCAAAAAAAAAAAAGTCCCCACTTCTGGGCGGGTGCAGTTCCCACTGGAGGTGCCAAGGGAGAGTCCACCCTCTCCCCAGCTTCTGGCAGCAGCCGGCATCCGTGGTGTTTCGTGGTTTGCAGACGCTCCAGGCACCACCTCTTGTCACATGACAACCTCTTCTCTATGTGAGTCCTGGCCATGTCCAAATTTCTCTCTTCTTATATGGATACCAGGAATACTGGAGTTAGGCTCTACCCCCATTCAGTGTGACCTCATCACAACCCGATACATCTGCAATAACCCAAATAAGGTCACACTCAGATACCAGGGGTCAGGACTTAAACATATCTTTTTTTTTTTTTGAGACAGAGTCTCACTCTGTCATCCACGCTGGAGTGCAGTGGCATAATCTCAACTCACTGCAACCTTCACCTCCTGGGTTCAAGCGATTCCGCTGCCTAAGCCCCCTGAGTAGCTAGGATTATAGGCATGTACCACTACGCCTGGCTGATTTTTATATTTTTAGTAGAGATGGGGTTTCACCATGTTGGTCAGGCTGGTCTTGAACTCCTGACCTCAAGTGATCTGCCCACCTTGGCATCCCGAAGTACTGTAATTGTATACAGTGGCTCGATCTTGGTTCACTGCAATCTCCACCTCCTGGGTTCAAGCAATTCTCTTGTCTCAGCATCCCAAGTAGCTGAGATTACAGGTGTGTGCCACCAAGCCCAGCTAATTTTTGTATTTTTAGTAGACATGGGTCAGAATGGTCTCAATCTCTTGATCTCATGGTCAGCCTACCTCGGCCTCCCAAAGTGCTGGGATTACAGGTGTGAGCCACCACGCTCAGCTTTTTTTTTTTTTTTTTAATAAAAATAGAGACAGGGTCTTGCTTTGTTGCCCGGCCTGGTCTTGACCTCCTGGCCTCAAGTGATACTCCCACCTCGGCCTCCCAAAGCACTGGGACAGTGTGAGCCATTGTGCCTGACCTTCAAACCCGAGCTTCGTTACCTGCACCAAGTGTGTCATGAAGCTTGCCATGGCAGAAACCCGGAACAGAAATCAAGCGGGGAGGGGAGAGGGCTGGCAGGGCTCAGGGAACATGACTCTTGCACATACATCTTCTCGTATGTCTCTCAGAACCACGCTCATGTTTCTCAGACCCAGAAAACAAACCATTAATTAGCTCGACATGGTGGCGCACCTGCAGTATCAGCTACTTGAGAGACTGAGGTGGGAGAGTCGCCTGAACCCAGGAGACAGAGGTTGCAGTGAGCCGAGATCGCACCACTGTACTCCAGCCTGGGTGACAGTGAGACACTGTCAAAAAAAAACAAAAAAGAAAAGAAAAATAAATCATGAAAACAAAACGGGGTGCACAGGAACAAAATGAAACACAAACAGCAAACATGCCTAGCTGTGGTGACGGCACCACCACGCTGAGAGAACTAACCTAAGAGACCTCAGAAAACGGCGCCTTGGCTCTTACTGTAAAATTAACCTTGGAGGACAAGGCGCCATCACTGGGCTCGGGCAGGAGACGTATCCAGCGTGCGGTCAGCGGTCTCAGCCCGACGTACGCATGTATCAAGATCAAGCAGACAGGCTCACTGCCTACCGAGTTGGGGTCCTCATGGTTGAAGGAATGCCACTAACACGGAAGGGGGCAGGGCTAAACCCTACGGTGCTGCATTGGAAGCACAGGCGTCAGTACAGATTCACGACTTTTCCCATGAGTACAGACTCTGGATGCAGAAATCAACCCCGGAGCGTGTACACACATGCATTTTCCCAGCTCTATCCACTGATGTGTGACAGGGCCCAGGCACAATGACCCCCAACACAGGCTATGGAGAGCAAAGTCCAAAAGCTGCTCCAGTTTCAGCACTCTAAAATCCCATGTCCCAAAGAAAGCCTTTGTCCTGGCAAACTAGGACAGCTGGTCACCCTACTGGCAGCCAGATTTTGGTTTATGAATACCTCTCTCCAAAAACAGGAACAAGAGAGCCCTGTGGAACACACAAGAGGAGCCTGGGACACCCTGCGGTGTGCAGAAGGACGGGATGTGTCAGGAGGACACACAGCCCAGCCAGAAGGGCTCCTAGTGGCAGGATCTAGGGCAATCTGAGTGCTGAAATAACGACAGTAATGGATTGTGAACTGTGACCCAGCAAATCAAGCAAACATCAGTGCACACTTAAACAGAGAAGGGGTAGCTCTTCATCACAGCAGAATTCTAACGGATAAACACAAGGAATGGCGGAAAACAGAAAGCATACCATCAGGAAACGCCACAGTAATAACTGTGGCAGGTAGAAATTACTACTACTATTTTGAGACAGGGTCTCACTCTGTTGCCCAGGCTGAATCACAACAGCACAATCACAGCTCACTGCAGCTTGGACCTTCCTGGGCTCGGGTGATCCTCCCACCTCAGCCTTCCAAGCAGCTGAGACTATAGGCTCATGTGTTTTCTGCAGAGACAGGGATTCACAATGTTGCCCAGGCTGGTCTCAAACTCCTCAGCCCAAGTGATCCCCCCACCTCTGCCTCCCAAAGTGCTGGGATTAGAGCGTGAGCCACCATGCCCACCCTAAGGTTATGTATTTTAAGTTGTGGTAGATACTGCCAAGTCACACTCCAAAGAGACTCTATCAGTTTACATTTCCATGGCGAAATACTAAAGTGTGTATCATCCCACACTCCTACCAAGTCAGTATTGAGATGAAACTCTTGGACCTTGGCCTACTGGGCAGATAAAATTTTCACTGTAGTTTCTACTTACACTTCTATTATAAGCAAAACCGAGTACTTTCCCATATTTTAAGTATTTCCTAACTTCCTTTTGTTAATGGACTGTTTCCTTTTTTGTTAATGGACTGTTGGTATCCTCTGATGATTTTTCTACTACATATTAAATCTTATTGATTTGTAAGAGCTTTTTATATATTAAGGAAATTGGTCTTTTGTTTATAAAAGCCTTTCTCATTCCAAGATTAAACATGATTTCCCCATGTTTCATTTTCTAGTCTTTTTGGTTTTTCCCCATTTAATACACAAAATATTTTTGAAAAGATTTAATATAATGTTCATGATGGGAGGAGTATATATAAGTCCTCATAGCTGGGAAAAAGAAAAAATAAGGAATCTATATTTCCAACCAGAACTTCAAGACTTTGTGTAATTCAGAGATTACATTAACTGACAGCATTGCTAAAAGTAGATTTGATTCCATGTTACTCGAACTTTCTAAAACTTTTAACAACTAGGTCAGGTGCAGTGGCTCATGCCTGTAATCCCAGGACTTAGGGAGGCCAGGCAGGAGGGTTGCTTCAGCTCAGAAGTTTGAGACCACCCTGGGCAACATGGTGAAACCCCACCTCTACAAAAAACAGCCAGGTGTGGTGGAGTGTGCCTGTAGTCCCAGGTACTCGGGAGGATCACTTGAGCCTGCAGGGCAGAGGCTGCAGTTAGCCAAGATCATGCCACTACACTTCAGCCTGGGAGATGGAGCCAGAGCCTGTCTCAAAAAAAATTAAAAATTAAAAAAAAAAAAACAACCAAGAAACCACTAGAGGAATAAATCTGCCTGAACCAGATACCAAACACACTATCTGCACAGTTTCCATCTTCACATTTCTCCTACACCCTAGAGGAAAAACCACAAACCTCAATATCAGGCTACAAGGTCCTAAACTATCTGGTGGTTTGGGGTCACACAAAATGGGAAGCACTGAGAGTCTGAATGTGACACTACACATCCCTCCCTTTCCACCCCCCACATACCTACCCACTATTGCCAGTGCCCATGAATGTGACACCACACACCCCTCCCATTCCACCCCACATCCACACCAACCACTGCCAGTGCCCATGCTGCTTCTCCACTCTGCAACCACACCCCTCCTTTCCACCTGAGTTACTTCAAGACATGGCGGCAGGTCTTCTCTCACATTAAGGCCTCCCTGGTCCCCGAAGTTCACAATAATCTCTTCCTATGAATTCACTGCATTTACTTTTTATGCTACCCATTTAAAAAATTTTTGCTGGGCGCAGTGGCTCACACCTGTAATCCTAGCACTTTGGGAGGCCGAGGTGGGTGGATCACCTGAAGTCAGGAGTTCAAGACCAGCCTGGCCATCATGGTGAAACCCCATCTTAGAAAAGAAAAAAAAAAAAAATACAACAATGGCAGTGTGTCATCCTCATCATACAATGCCTAATCATGCTGCTTCTGTCACCCTCCACAATTCCACAGACCAGGACATTCCATGTGCCTCATGATACGCCCATGTGGCCCTTTGCCCTATTTTCTGTTCAGATCTTTTTTAAAAAAAGTGTTGTAAGTGACTCCTGAGGAAAGCACAGAGTTTATTTGTAAAAAAAAAAAAAAAAAAAAAAGAAAGAAAGAAAAAAAAGAAAAAAAAATTTTTTTATATATTGGCAGGGAGCAGTGGTTCACAACTGTAATGCCAACACTTTGGGAGGCCGAGGCAGGTGGATCACCTGAGCTTAAGAGTTCAAGACCAGGCTGGCCAACATAGTGAAACCCCATCTCTACTAAAAATACAAAAATTAGCTAGGCATGGATGGTGGCAGGCACCTATAGTCCCAGCTACTTGGGAGGCTGAGGCAGGAGAATTACTTAAACCTGGGAGGCGGAGGTTGTAGTGAGCAGAGATTGTGCCACTGCATTCTTTTTTTTTTTTTTTTTTTTTTGAGACGGAGTTTCGCTCTTGTTACCCAGGCTGGAGGGCAATGGCACGATCTCGGCTCACCGCAACCTCCGCCCCCTGGGTTCAGGCAATTCTCCTGCCTCAGCCTCCTGAGTAGCTGGGATTACAGGCACGCGCCACCGTGCCCAGCTAATTTTTTGTAGTTTTTAGTAGAGACGGGGTTTCACCGTGTTGACCATGTGCCACTGCATTCTACTGTGGCAGACAGAGTGAGACCCGGTCCCCCCGCCGCCACCAAAAAATAAAAATAAAAAAGCCAGTCAGTCCACAAGAAAAACCTGGGGCAAACAATATGAAGGGTATTTCAGTGGCCACAGAAACCAAAGAAGGAGCAAACCATACTGTGAACACGCCAAGTTCTCCACGAGCTGTGAAGTGAGGAACAGAACGCAGAGACGGGTGCGTCCTTGAAGGAAAATGTCCATGTGCACTTGTTACAGTCATACAGCACTGATAGGACCCACAGGCGACTAACAGTGATTACAAAGGCAGCAGCGGGGCTCTGAGTAGCAACAAGGATTCTGAAAGTTTACCTGTTTACATGGTTTTGGCTTTTTAACCAAACCCTATTTATTTATTCAAAACAGATATTAAGTCATCAAAAATCTGACACTGGGCTGGGTGCTGTGGCTCACGCTTGTAATCCCAGTACTTTGGGAAGCAGAGGCAGGTAAATCACGAGGTCGGGAGTTCAAGACCTGCCTGGCCAACATGGTGAAACCCCTTCTCTACTAAAAATACAAAAATTAGCCAGGCGTGGTGGCAGATGCCTGTAATCCCAGCCAGGGCAACATAGCAAGACTCTATCTTAGGGGGAATAAAACAATATGAGACTGTCGCAAAAGTGCTAATGTTCTTCTTGATGTTAATGCTGAGGCAACTTGAAGGGTGACATGGCACACGGGATGAGGAATTCCATCTAGGGGCCCCTGAGGCACTAGGACCCAATGACCAGGCAAAGTGGACCCAGCAAATATAGAGGGAGGGGGCCTGAGGCACAAACACCAACAAGGTCCGAAGCTCAAGCCAAACACGGACGAAAAAGGTGAGAGCCAGGAGGAGCCTCTGTGCTGCCTCAAAGACCTGAGAAGAAGTTTTTTGAGAAAAGTCTTTCATTTTTCAAGAGGGAGATTATTTTAAAGAAAAAGGCCACGGTGGCTCACACTTGTAATCCCAGCACTTTGAGAGGCCGAGGTGGGCGGATCACAAGGTCACGAGTTCAAGACCAGACTGGCCAAGATGGTGAAACACTGTCTCTAGTAAAACACAAAAATTGGCTGGGCGTGGTGCCTTGTGCCTGTAGCCCCAGCTACTTGGAAGGCTGAGGTAGGTGAATTGCTTGAACCAGGACCAGGGAGGCTGAGGTTGCAGTGAGCCGAGATCACACCACTGCATTGGAGGCTGAGGCAGGCAGATCGCTTGAGTCCAAGAGTTTGATACCAGCCTGCGCAACTGGTGAAACCCCATCTATCAAAAATAGGAAAACTTAGCTGGGCATGGTGGCACACACCTGTAGATCCAGCTATTTAGGGTACTTGAGGCAGAAGAATCACCTGAGCACAGGAGGTAAAGGCTGCAGTGAGCTGAGATCATAGCACTGCACTCTAGCCTGTGCAGTGAAACCCTGTCTTAAGAAAAAATAAAAAAAGGAACCAGGCGTGGTGGCTCATGCCTGCAATCCCAGCACTTTGGGAGTAAGACCTGTCTTAAAAAAAAATAAAAAAGAAACCAGGCATGGTGGCTGACACCTGCAATCCCAGTACTTTGGGAGGCTGAGGCAGGCGGATCATGAGGTCCAAAGATTGACACCATCCTGGCTAACACAGTGAAACCCCGCCTCTACCAAAAATACAAAAAATTAGCTGGGCGAGGTGGCATGCACCCATAGTCCCAGCTACTCAGGAGACAGACGCAGAAGAATCACTTGAACCTGGGAGGCAGAGGTTGCAGTGAGTTGACATCATGCCACTGCACTGCAGTCTGAACAAGAACGAGACTCCTCAAAAAAATAAAATAAAATAAAAATTTAAAAAGAAATGGAGAAACTCCATTTCTACTAAAAATACCAAAATTAGCTGGGCGTGGTAGTGGGCACCTGCAATTCCAGCTACTCTGGAGGCTGAGGTATGAAAATCACTTGAACCTGGGAGGCGGAGGTTGCAGTGAGCCGAGATTGCGCCATTGTACTCCAGCCTGGGCGACAGAGCGCGACTCTATCTCAACAACAACAACAATTATTTAATTAAATTTCATTTAAAAAAAATCTTAAACTCACTAGTTTCAGTTAATGTACCAAGGTCTATTTTCCTTAACATACCAAGACCACCTACGAATCATCTATAGGAAAAAGGCTATTAGTTCAAGAGAAAAATGGCCATTCACAAAAACAAGAAACTTCAACGGCTTTAAATCCTAGAAAAAGATATTTTATCACATTTGTAACTAAAGAAGTGCAGTTGGCCGGGCACAGTGGCTCACGCCTGTAATCCCAGCACTTTGGGAGGCCAAGGCGGGTGGATCACAAGGTCAAGAGATCGAGACCATCCTGGTCAACATGGTGAAACCCCCCATCTCTATTAAAAATACAAAAAGTTGGCTGGGCATGGTGGCGTGTGCCTGTGATCCCAGCTACTCAAGAGGCTGAGGCAGGAGAATTGCCTGAACCCAGGAGGCAGAGGTTGCGGTAAGCTAAGATCGCGCCATTGTACTCCAGCCTGGATAACAAGAGGGAAACTCCGTCTCAAAAAAAAAAAAAAAGGGCAGTTTAAGGCTGGGCGCAGTGGCTCACACATGTAATCCCAGCACTTCTGGAGTCTGAGGTGGGCGGATCAACAGGTCAGGAGATCGAGACCATCCTGGACACGGTGAAACTTCACCTCTACTGAAAAATACAAAAAATTAGCTGGGTGTGGTGGCACACGCCTGTAATCCCAGCTACTCAGGAAGGTAAGGCAGGGGAATCGCTTGAATCCAGGAGACGGAGGTTGCAGTGAGATGAGATATCACCACTGCACTCCAGCCTGGCAAAAGAGTAAGACTCTATTTCAAAAAAAAAAAAAAAGAAATGCAGTTTAAAAGAAGATAGCATTTGCACTACCAGATTTACATAGATGTTTCAAATACTGTCATTCTAGCATCGGTGAAGGTGTGAAACTGTTGGCAGTACCGTCAATGATTCTGGGGAAAGTCAGCAACAACCTAAATGTCCATCATGAGAGGGTTACAAAATTTAAGGAGCATCCACATTGTGAATAGTAGAGCTCTGTGGCAACAGGAAACAAACTCCAGAATATGAGTAAGAGGAAAATGGAAGGTACAGGAGATTACAGACGATCCCTTCCCAGTTCACCTTTGTTTCCCTTCTTTTCCAAGGAACTGTGGGTGTGGGCACAGTCTGCAGGGGCTTCTCTGCAAAGACAGCAGTGGCTGCCACTGGGCAGAGCACAGAATGTCAGGATGGAAGGATAACTTTTTCACTGCACCAGTTTGTTCTGTAAAGCAGCACTGCCTTTTTGTTAATAAAAACAGAATTTTTCTCAGAAAAAACCACTAAGTCAGCTTTAACTCTAACACCTTTCTTTTCTTTTTGAGACAGGGTCTCCCACTGTCACTCAGGCTGGAGTGCAGTGTCATGATCATAGTTCACTGTAGCCTCGACTTCCTGGGCTCAAGAGATCCTCTTACTCGGCCTCCTGTGTAGCTGGAACTACAGGCATGTGCCACCACACTTGGCTAATTTTTTTGTAGAGACAAGGTCTTCCTATGTTGCTCAGGCTGGTCTCAAACTCCTTGAAGCAATCCCCCCACCCCACCACCTTGGCCTCCCAAAGTGCTGGAATTACAGGTATGAGCCACTGCACCCAGCCACCTAGTCTTCATCACTGCCCAAATCTGTCTGTGAAGTCAGAAGCCCCGAGCACAGTGGCCCACTACTCTATCCACTGAAGAACTCCACCTCCAGCTCCTGGTCTCCTGCGGCCCCTTAAACATGCCAGCCCACTCCTACTGGAGCCCTGGCTCCCACCACTCCCTCTGATGCAAACTCTTCCTTGGTCCCTGGTGTGGCCTCCTCCTTCCCCTTCGTCAAGGCTTTGCTTACAGGCCACCTTCTCTGTGAGGCCTCCCTAGACATCCCCTTCTGCTGTGCCTGTGACTTCAAAACCCAGCATTTTCCTTGTCTTTCCTTTGCTTTATGAACTGACATTGCTGTGCATTGTGCAAATGTACCAGGGTTAATCCTCTTTTTTTCCCATAATGCTAGAGTCAGAGCAGGCCATTAACAAACATACGGTGGGCCAGGGGCATGGTGGCTCACGTCTGTAATTCCAGCACTTTCGGAGGCCAAGGCAGGCAGATCACAAGGTCAGGAGATCGAGACCATCCTGCTAATATGATGAAACCCTGTCTCTATTAAAAATACAAAAAATTAGCCAGGCGTGGTGGCTCACACCTGTAATCCCCGCAGTTTCAGAGGCCGAGGTGGGCAGATCACGAGATTGAGATCATCCTGGCTAATATGGTGGAACCTTGTCTCACAAATACAAATTAGCTGGCGTGGTGGCACACGTCTATAGTCCCAGCTATTCAGGAGGCTGAGGCAGGAGGATCGCGTGAACCTGGGAGGTGGAGGCTGCACTGAGCCAAGATCACGCCACTGCACTCCAGCCTGGGCAACAGAGCAAGACTCCGTCTAAAAAAATTATAATAAATACATAAACAAACATATGGTGAATCCTCTCTGGGAAGGTATAGCATGGAAACACCAAGTGTTTTTCAGACTGTGGGCCAAAATCTGTGACCCAATGGTGATGTGACCAATTCAGTGCATTAAACTAAAATTTTTTTAGAAAATGAAAATTAGGCCGGGCGCAGTGGCTCACGCCTATAATCCCAGCACTTTGGGAGGCCAAGGCGGGTGAATCACAAGGTAAGAGATTGAGACCATCCTGGTCAACATGGTGAAACCCCATCTCTACTAAAAGTACAAAAATCAGCTGGGCATGGTGGCGCCCGCCTGTAGTCCCAGCTACTCAGGAGGCTGAGGCAGGAGAATTGCCTGAACCCAAGAGGCGGAGGTTGCGGTGAGCCGAGATCGCGCCATTGCACTCCAGCCTGGGTAACAAGAGCAAAACTCCGTCTCAAAAAAAAAAAAAGCTTTGGATTCTATAAAATGAACTATGAGTTTACTAGTAAGTTTACAAATCTGTAAGCTTCCTTCCAGAGGAGTAAAGAGCAGAAATGATGGTCTCTCACAAAGCAGAAACACTACACGGAAAACCACAGGATGCAGCCTCTAGCCTTTCCCCACAGCACCTTCCATTACTCTACCATTGTTCCATGCTCATCACCACAAAATTCTCTGCTTTCAGCAAGTCAACTCTGACAGTTTCATTTCTCCAGTTTATCAAGTTCTCTAATTAGAGAAATTCTTTTTTTTTTTTGAGATGGAGTTTCGCACTTGTTGCCCAGGCTTGAGTGCAATGGCACAATCTTGGCTCACCGCAACCTCTACCTCCTGGGTTCAAGCAATTCTCCTGCCTCAGCCTCCCCAGTAGCTGCGATTACAGGGATGTGCCACCGGACCTGGCTAATTTTGTATTTTTAGTAGAGATGGGGTTTCTCCATGTTGGTCAGGCTGGTCTCGAACTCCAGACCTCAGATGATCTGGAATCCCGCCTCAGCCTCTCGAAGTGCTGGGATTACAGGCGTAAGCCACTGTACCTGGCAAGAAGATTCTTAAGTACATCAATGTTCTGGAGAGAAAGACCTGTATTCCTTCACAAATGTCTGAGTTGTTAGCTCTGTCATTCTCAACACTTATGCTTCTTGAGGCTTCCTGTGTTCCAGAACCTGGTCTAATCATTCTCTACTATGATATACTGACACTTCATTAATCAGGAAATCTAACTCCTTGAACACTAAGAGAAAGAACAAGAAGGGAAAGGGCACTTCGGAACTGTCAAATTATGGGCCTGAAGCCCTCATGGTAAGCTCTGGTCAGAGAAGATTATTGGCACCCACGTGAAATCCGTATCTTTCTTTTTAACAATTTAATGCTAACAAGTTTCCCAGCCGCATCTGAACACTGGGAAAGGAGACACCGCCCCACAGAGGCCTACAAGTTAAACCCACAGTAAGAGGCCAAAAATATCAACACTCACAATGCAGTTTTGATGTGGGGACACTATAGACGAAGGATTCTTCACATTTCAATGGCCCTGCCGGAATCTATGGATTAAAACAAGAGACAGAAACTTCACAGCCACAATCCCGACCCCGAAAACATCAGAGTCCAGTTACAGTCCATCTCATGGTGAAGTCTTTTAGAAAGACTTCTTCGTATAACGGTTAAAAGCAAATGTTTCCGTTTAAAAGTCATGGAAAATTCGCTTGAACATTACATTGCCTGACAAACACTGCAATGCTGGCGAGTGTGAACAGCACAACGTACTGTCTTAATTTCTCCTTCAGGGCATGTATCACTAACCCGACACATACAGCTACATCAGAAGGACCCATGCCCTTCTGTCTTGTTCTCAGCAGCATTGCTGTATAGCCGCCTGCTCTTTTTTTAATATGGCATTTAATTTAGCAATCTCAAAATTATTTACTTACTTACTTACTTATTTATTTATTTTTGGGACGGAGTTTCGCTCTTGTTACCCAGACTGGAGTGCAATGGCACGATCTTGGCTCACCGCAACCTCCGCCCTCTGGGTTCAGGCAATTCTCCTGCCTCAGCCTCCCGAGTAGCTGGGACTACAGGCGCGCACCTCCATGCCCAGCTAATTTTTGTATTTTTAGTAGAGACGGGGTTTCACCTTGTTGACCAGGATGGTCTCGATCTCTTGACCTCGTGATCCACCCGCCTCGGACTCCCAAAGTGCTGGGATTATAGGCGTGAGCCACCTCGCCTGGCCAAAATTAATCTTATACATACTTTTTTTTTTTTGAGACACTATTGCTCTGTCACCCAGACTGTAGTGCAGTGGCACAATCTCAGCTCACTGCAACCTCCAACCTCCACCTCCCAGGTTCAAGCAATTCTCCTGCCCCAGCCACCCGAGTAACTGGGATTACAGTGCCTGCCACCACCCTAATTTTTTTGTATTTTTAGTACAGATGGGGTTTCATGTTGGCCAGGCTGGTCTCAAACTTCTGTTCTGAGGTGATCCACCCACCTCAGCCTCCCAAAGTGCTGGGATTACAGGGAGAGCCACCGAGACCAGCCTGATGTGTTCTTTTTCAGACACTCAGATAACTCAGCCCCCTTGGTCCTAACCAAGTTGAAGGTGTTCCTGGTGGTACTGGGCAGCTGGATCTCACCTTCCTCTGCCATCTAAGCCCCAGCACCACGGCTTATTCAGATGGCCAAGGTGTCATGGACACTACACCTCTAAAGAGCTGTTTCACAGAGAGAGTGGCATCTCACCAACAATCACTACTCCCCTCCACCCTGAAAAGAACAGCCTGCGAGCACCGGAAATTCACCTGAATTCTCCTGAAGGGTGCAGCACACCAGATACGGAAATCAAACAGCACAGGCTCCAAATAACGGGAGAGCAGAGGGAGGAGGCAAAACAAGTCAACAAAATGAAGTACTGAAGGGGAGGGGCAGCCAGGCAGGTGCCCCTGCAGGAGCGGGGTCCAGGTGAGACTCTTTCTGGAAGATGAAACAAACCTGCTAGTGCTTGTACCCTCAGCAAACTGAGGAAACCAGCTCTCCTGACCTTCTCAGTGCTGGCAGCAGACCTACTCTTACAACTCTGATTTCCAAGACAGGAAATTACAGCATAGGCTCTAGCTTACGGAGACCGAAAAGGCCTAAGACCTTAAAGCCGGCACCAAGAAGTCCTATCGTGGCTGCCTGACAGTCCTGTCCTGGCAAGATCATGAAAACAAGAGCATCTGGCATAACCAGGAGACTGGGCTCAGCATCCTCTGTGACTGTGGCAGCCACCTGGTAACGAAAAATGACCAATCCATCACCCTATCTACCTGAACACACAATCACGTTTGCTCTTGATCTTTCCAGGTCTTCTCTCTCCTTTGGGAGGCAGCCTCATCTGTCTACTGGCACATATGACACTTCCGACAGTTGAAGCTGCGAAGAAAAGGTCTCATGGTGGTTTACAGTGTGTGGACCTAACAGGCCAGGTGGCTGGGCTCCCCTAACATCAGGCCCAGGTCCAGCTCTGTGACTGTCCTGAGGATTGCAGGCCAAGGCTGCTACCTAAGAGCTTGTATCTGACAGAAAAGACACAACTGCTAGCTTCATTCACCATGGACTCCTGCAAGTCTCTTGTCAAACCAATTATTCACGGGCATCTCCTTACCCTTGCACGTGCAGTTTTCCAGACATGGAATGCTGCTGCCTCCCCTCCAGTGAAAACAGCCTTCCAGGTTTGGCCCAAGTAGACCCTCATCTGTGAAACTTATCCTGGTGCAAGCAGTGCCTGTTTCTATGCTCCCTAATGTGCTGCCCAGGCCACCAAGATGATCCTGGTACACTGCCCAGCAGTCACCTATGACCCCAGACAGCAGGGTCACAGTTTAAGACTCAGAGGATATGGGAAATGTATTTGTTAAATACAAGTTATGAGCAAAAATGAAAAATAAAAGTCCACAGGCAGAGATCCCAGCCCACCTATCACAGAGATATTATGAGGGTGGGCAGGACATGGTGGCTCACACCTGTAACCCCAGCACTTCAGCAGGCTTAGGCAGGCAAATTACCGGAGGTCAGAAATTCCAGACCAGCCTGGCTAACATGGTGAAACGCCGTTTCTACTAAAAATACAATAAATTAGCTGGGCATGGTGGTGCACACCTGTAATCCCAGCTACTCAGGAGGCTGAGGGAGGAGAATCACTTGAACCCAGCAGGTGGAGGTTGCAGTGAGCCGAGATTGCACGACTACACTCCAGCCTGGGCAACAGAAGGGACTCCATCTCTAAATAAATAAATAAATAAATAAGATATTCTGAGGGCAAGTGACTGGGCTGGCCGTGTTGGGTCAGTGAGATCTTAAAGGTTAACTGCCTGAGCTCCTGGGTGACTGAGGCAGTACAGCACGGGCGAGAGGATTCCACAGACATGTGAAGTCAGGCACATGCTAGAACCTAGAAACACTTTCCCAAGAAGATAAAAAATATTTTGCCTGTCACAGTGGCTCATGCCTATAGTCCCAGCACTTTGGGAGGCTAAGGCAGGTGATCGACTGAGGTTGGGAGTCTGAGACCAGCCTGACCAACATGGAGAAACCCTGTCTCTACTAAAAATACAAAATTAGCAGGTCGTGATGACAGGTGCCTGTAATCCCAGCTACTGAAGAGGATGAAGCAGGAGAATCGCTTGAACCTGGGAGGCAGAGGCTGCAGTAAGCAGACTACACCATTGCACTCCAGTCTGGGAAACAAAAGCAAAACTCAGTCTCGAAAAAACAAAAAAAAAACAAACAAATTTTGAGAAGTCTGACTTTTCTGCATGGGGGGATCCGCCTAAACCATTCTTCCTCCCCTACTGCACAAGACATGTATCTTCTTAGCCAAATTTACTCACCACTCAATCAATCCAAACAATTTGCCTCACATTCACCCACAGGTGACAATAGCAAGGGCATCTACAACACAGCAGGCTACCAAGACAGAGGAATGCTTGAACCACTGCACCAGAAGTTGGAGGAGGAGAGGACAGAGATGATTAAGAAAAAGAGATAAAGCAGGCAGGGTGTGGTGGTTCAGCAATCCTAGCACTTTGAGAGGCAGGTGAATCACCTGACATTGGGAGGTCGGGAGTTCGAGACCAGTCTGACCAACATGGACCAACTCCCTCTCTACCAAAAATACAAAAACGAGCCAAGCATGGTGGCATACGCCTGTAATCCCAGCTACTCAGGAGGCTGAGGCAGAAGGATCACTTGAACCTGGGAGGCGGAGGTTGCAGTGAGCCCATATCACACCATTGTACTCCAGCCTAGGCAACAAGAGCAAAATTCCATCTCTAAATAAATAAAAAGAGATAAAGAGAATTAAAATCTTCCTGGGCTGAAAACTGACATATCATCCAAATGGAAGTGACAGTGCATGATACAAAGCATGAATTACAAACAGCTGTGGACACCTGAAACCACGAATGACAAAGATAAAAAATCTTAACCTCCAAGGAGGGAAAAAAACCTGAGTTAGCTACAAAAGAAACAAGAACCAAATGAATAGGACAGTTGGCCAGGCACAGTGGCTAACCCCTGTAATCCCAGCACTCTGCAGGGGCTGAGGCGGGCAAATCACTTGAGGTCAGGAGTTTGAGACCAGCCTGACCAACATGGTGAAACCCCACCTCATAAAGACAAGAAAAATAAATAACAAATTGATCAGACAACAGTGCTAGAAGAGAGCCAGAGCATCACTTTCTGAAGGAATATTATTGTTTTTGCTGTTGAAATGCAGTCTAGCTCTATCGCTCTGAGCCCGGATCACAACACTGCAATTCACCCTGGGAGGCCCAGCCAGACTCGGTCTTTAAAAAACAAGACATCTTTTTTTTTTTTTTTTTTTGAGATGAAGTCTCCCTCTGTTGCCCAGGCTGGAGTGCAGCGGCACCATCTTGGCTCACAGCAACCTCTGCCTCCCAGGTTCAAGTGATTCTCCAGCCTCAGCCTCCAGCATAGCTGGGACTACAAGCACATGCCACCATGCCTGGCTAATATTTGTATTTTTAGTAGGGACAGAGTGTCACTGTGTTGGCCGGGCTGGTCTCGAACTCCTGACCTCGTGAACCGCCCACCTTGGTCTACCAAAGTGCTGAGATTACAGGTGTACAGGCGTAAGCCACCACGGTGCCACGCCACAAGATACCTTTTGCAGACGATTGGTTTTGAAAAGACATAACATTAATCGCTGAAGAAAATACCTTTGGAATAGGCAATCTTGATTGCCTGCTAATGGGATATAAATTGATAAGGCCTTTTTGGACAATTTGGCAATATCTGCTAACATTTCAAAAATGCATAGGCTTTGAAACATCAATTCTAAAACTTTATATAAAGCTAAAGAAATACCGCACGCGAACGAACATGCAAGCACTCACCCATCCTATGCAGCATAGTAATAAAAATTAAAAGCTGAAATAATCTTTATTGCCTCCATTAATAAGACAATGTTTAAAGCAAATAACACGTCCGTCATACAGAATACTCTGTGGTCACTGGAAAGCCCCTGGACCTGTGTACACTGACATGAAAAGAGGTGGAAAGAATGACCGGAGCGTTAAAATTTTCTGTAGCGCAATGCATACATAGTTAGGCTATTTAGAGAAAAATAGTTATACGGATACATTTATATTTACACGTGTGTGTAACAGTGTGCACAGCCCAGAAGGAACGCCAAAACATTCACTGCTGTTACCTCCGAGTGGGGAGTGGGAGAGTAGAGGTTAGGGTCATTCTCTCTTTTCTTTTTACAAATATTTATTGGCACATCCATCAATTCTAGGCCCCGAGGATACAGCTGCGTCAACCACCCCGAGTCCACCGGCTCTGGGAACCCCGGTGACCGCTGCTGGTTTTGTTCACTGTGGCGTCCCCAGAACCTGCACCGCGCCGGGCACTCAGCGGGCGCTCACATGTGCGTCCAATGAACGAATTAACAAACGGTCTGTACGCTATCGGGGGGCGGGGAGGGGTAAAGCATGAGCCAGGGAATTCAAACGATCACCTGAGTAAGTCTGTTCCCCGCGAAAGGCACCCGCCAAGACTGCGCTCCGGAGCGGCTCCACCTGCTCGTGCTAGACCTGACTGGACCTAAAGCTTCAGGAGGGACTACCACGCGGCCCCTCTGCCCGACCCCGCGACCACCCAAACCGCGGCCTCCTTCAGGGCTCCAAGGCGCCGGTGGCGAGGGGAGTCCAGCCGAGGAAAAGGCTGTCCGGCAGGAGCTGCCGAGAAGTGGAGCGAAAGGAAACGCTCCTGCAGCGTTTGGCCTCACCTGACCTCACACGCCCATCAAGCAGGTGCCGGCGCCTCGCGCCCCGGAGCACCTAGGAGGAACGCCCCTGGCGTCTCTGTGGCCCGGCCCGCCCGATGCCCGTCCAGCCAGGCTGCCCTCACCTCCCGGGGCGGCCGCCAACGCCGGCGCCCGCAGTAGAGGCCGCAGTCGGCTGCCCCACAGCAGTATCGCCTGCAGTTCGCGCGCCATGTTGTTCTCCCAGAGCGCCGCGCGCAGCTACGCTAGATGGGACGGGACGTTGCGGGGCGGGGCCGTCCTTCGGCGCATGGAGATGACGTCACGGAGGGCGCCGGGCTGCCCGGACCGCTGCCTGCTCGGGTGCGTGGGCGGTTACGGCGCTCACAGTCGGGCCTGCAAGCGGGACCTTCGTAACCTTGGGTCGCGTTATCAAGGGCGACGGTCCCTGCGTGCAGAGCTGGGAGAGGTGGCCCCGCTGTCCCCGGCTCACGCTGGCCGGCTGCGCCTTGCGGTGCGCATCCCTGGAATGGGGCGGATGTCGGTACCACGCGAGGGTGTGGAGGCGGCGCCGGGGAAGAAGCATTTCACGTCTCTTCGGAGTTTATGAATCCTGACCGTCCTTCTAGGGCGCTTCAAGTCTCTTGCAAACCAAGACTGGCCAAAAAGCTAAAGCGCATTAGGAAGGGAATTCCAGGCTTGACTGACTACACCAAAACGTGAACTCAGTAACCACGACCACCAGGAAAACTGGGGTTTTTCGTTTATTCCACTTCTCTTGTTCTTGCTGAGAAGAGTCAAACTCTAAAATATAAGTTTATTCTGAGCCGACTATGAGTGTGCATGGCGGGAGTCACAGTCCCAAAAGGTCCTGAGAAGTTCTGCCCAAGGTGGTTGTGTTACAGCTTGGTTTTATACGTTTTAGGGACACATAAGACAACAGCCAGTACGTGTAAGAGATGGGTTGGTTCGGTGTGGAAAGGCAGGACAACTCAAAGGGTAGGGTACTTAGAGGTCACAGGTGGATTCAAAAATTTTCTGATTGGCAATTGTCTCAAAGAGTTGAGTTCTGGCTGGGCGTGATTACAGACTCACGCCTGTAATCCTAACACTTTAGGAGGCCGAAGTGGGCGGATTGCCTGAGCTCAGGAGTTCAAGACCAGCCTGGGCAACATGGTGAAGCCCCATCTCTACTAAAATACAAAAAACTTAGCCAAGCATGGTGGTGCGTGCCTGTAGTCCCAGCATCTGGGGAGGCTGAGGCAGAAGAATTGTTTGAACCCAGGAGGCAGAGGTTACAGTGAGTTGAGATCATTCCACTGCCCTCCAGTCTGGGTGACAGAGCTGACACTCTATCTCAAAAAAACAGTTGAGTTCTAAAGACCTGGAATAAAAAAATTAAAAAAAAAAAAAGTAGTGTCTGAGTGAAGAGAAGAGGTTGTGGGCACCCTCACAGTGGCTCACGCCTTTAATCCCAGCACTTTGGGAGGCCAAGGTGGGCGAATTGCTTGAGCTAAGGAGTTGAAGACCAGCCTGGGCAACGTGGTGAAACCCTTGAGACCGTGTCTGTACAAAACACCGGTGGTACAGGCCTGTAGTCCCAGCTACAAGGGAGGCTGAGTGGGAGGATTACTTAAGCCCAGGAGGAAGAGGTTGCAGTGACCCCAGATCATGCTGTTGAACTCCTGCTTGGGTGACAAAGCCACACCCTGTCTCAAACCCTTAAAAGTTCCTAGACCCTCAGCTAATCTCTTCAGGATCAGAAAAAGACTTGGAAAGGTGGCCAGGTGCGGTGGCTCATGCCTGTAATCCCAGCACTTTAGGAGGCTGAGTTGGGTTTATCACTTAAGGTCAGGAGTTTGAGACTAGTCTGACCAACATGGCAAAACCCTATCTCTACTAGAAATACAAAAATTAGGCCGGGCACAGTGGCTCATGCCTGTAATTCCAGCACTTTGGGAGGCCAAGGCAGGCGGATTGCCTGAGCTCAGGAGTTTGCAACCAGCCTGGGCAACACAGTGAAACCCCCTCTCTACTAAAATACAAAAAAAATTAACCAGGCGTGGTGGCGCATGCCTGTAGTCTCGGCTACTTGGGAGGCTGAGGCCGGAGAATCACTTGAATCCAGAAGGCGGAGGTTGCAGTGAGTGGATATTGTGCCACTGCACTCCAGCCTGGGCAACAGAGCAAGAGAGAGAAGATTAGTTAGGACTAGTTTGGCCTGAGATACTAGAGAGTGAAACGACAGCTCAGCCTTACGTGTCCAGAGGAATTGCAAGGCCCCCTCCCTGCTGGCGTGGCTGCCTGGTGGCTCTGTCCCTGCCACCTTGCCACCTCAAGACTGCTCCTTCGCCTGGGTGCTGTGGGCCTGGATTGCAGCTGATTGGCGTCCTAAGCAGTGTCTGCCACATCCCAGGGTCCCCTTGGGTGTAAAGAGGGCCCCTCAGTCCAGGTTCTCACACTGGTCCTTGGGGCATGGATGGAGGACAGAAAAAGAAAAAGGACTTCGGGCAGGTGGAAACGCAGACCATCTAGCTTCTTCCCTGAAGTCTGGCCTTGAAGGTGCCGACTCCGGCAAGCATGAGGTGAAGGGGACACTTGACCATCATCTCTGTTAGCCCTGTCACTTCTTCATAGCGAGTGCCACACTGGCCTCCACAGCCTCACCCCTGCAGCTCATGAAACGTGAAGGATGGCAGAAATGTGTTCCGCCTCGCTTGGGTGGTGGGTTGGGACGCTAGGGTGTGGGGCAAAGCATGACTTGATTTCCTCTTCCTGTAAGTCTGCGATTGTCACAGAAAGGACATCTCCCAGTGCCTCTTTGTTCCCTGGGGCAAGCAACATGGTCAGGGAGCTCCTTCCAGGTAACTTTGGGTTTCAAGCCCACTGCAGGGGGGCTGCCCCTGGTGTTTCTCAGCCTTGGCTCTGCTGAGACTCCTATCCTGTTGGGAGAGGATCTGAGGCTGTCACTGACTGGCTGCCACCTCCTTTTTTTTTTTTTTTTTTTTTTGAGAAAGAGTCTCACTCTGTCACCCAGGCTTGAGTACACTGGCATAGTCTCAGCTCACTGCAATCTCTGCCTCCTGGGTTCAAGCAATTCTCCTTCCTCCGCCTTCCACGTAGCTGGGATTACAGGCATGTGCCACCACATCTGGCTAAGTTTTGTATATTTAGTAGAGATGGGGTTTTACCATGTTGGCCAGGCTGGTCTCGAACTCCTGACCTCGTGATCCACCCACCTCGGCCTCTCAAAGTGCTGGGATTACAGGAGTGAGCCACCATGCCGAGCCAAGAAAAGTCTTTCTTGCTGCTAGCCTGGAGCCATAGGGATGCCAGATCAGAGATGATAAAGCCTGCCCATCAAGCCTGATAAAATTCAGGTCCCTCAAACGCATTGGGTAGGGATGGATCAGTGTCACCCACACTAGGAGCTTGGCACTGTGGACACTAGGGGTGCCTAGCATGAGGGCTGTCAGCGTTTCTTTTTCTCCAATGCCAAAGTTAACCAGTAAGCAACCCAACATGGGCAAGCTGATGCCCAACAGGCCTTTGTAAAACCTTGGTCACCACTTACTGCCTCCAGGATGCTTGAGGGCTGCATATAAATTCCACAGTTTCCTGAGGCACTCCCAAAGTGAGTCCAAGGTGAATGCCTGGATAGAGGAGATAGAGGATGAGAGGCGGAGGTGTAGGACACTTTTCCAGCAAAGGATTAAGGAGCCGGCACCCCCTCAGTCCCTTGATGCTCTGTGAACTTGACAGTTACTAAGCACCTTCGTTTTCCTACAGGAATACGTGTAAACAGTATTTGCTGCATGCCGTATTTTCCCATCTCTTCACTTTGTTATCCACGGGGGAAGGCAGAATCTGGACAACTCAATCAAGGTTGAGGCTGAGGCCCTTGCCCCAGGCCCAGGACTCCAGGCTGGGAGGTGTTCATTTCTCAGTCCCCTCTGCCTCACAGAGGCAGCCACTCACCCTTTATAGCCTCATCTGTCCCTCGAGTCTCTTCCTAATCCCCTTAAAAATATCTGAAATACTTACATTTTTTTTCTTTCTTTTTTTGAGACAGAGACTTACTCTGTCACCCAGGGTGGAGTGCAGTGGCACGATCTTACCTCACTGCAACCTCTGCCTCCTAGATTCAAGCAATACTCCTGCCTCAGCCTCCCGAATAGCTGGGATCACAGGCGCATGCCACAATGCCTGGCTTATTTATATATATATATATATATATATATATATATATATATATTTTTTTTTTTGAGATGGAGTTTCACTCTTGTTACCCAGGTTGGAGTGCAATGGCACGATCTCGGCTCACCGCAACCTCCACCTCCTGGGTTCAGGCAATTCTCCTGCCTCAGCCTCCTGAGTAGCTGGGACTATAGGCGTGCGCCACCATGCCCGCTAATTTTTTGGTATTTTTAGTAGAGACGGGGTTTCACCATGTTGACCAGGATGGTCTCGATCTCTTGACCTCGTGATCCACCTGCCTCGGCCTCCCAAAGTGCTGGGACTACAGGTGAGAGCCACCGTGCCCGGCCAATCTGAGGTCTTAAAAGAAGCCTCTCCATGCCACATTATACAGGGCAGCTCATTCTGTTTTTAACATGTGATGATTTCAAAGGCAGCATCAAACACATGCTCTGTGGAGACAAACTCCACTGGGCATCTGCAATCCTTTTTTTTTTTTTTTTTTTTTTTTGAGATGGAGTCTCGCTCTGTCACCCAGGGTGGGATAGCAATGGTGTGACAGCAATGGTGTGACCTCGGCTCACGGCTCACTACAACTTCCGCCTCCAGATTCAAGCAATTCTCCTACCTCAGCCTCCCAAGTAGCTGGGACTACAAGCAAGTGCCACCACACTCAGGTAATTTTTTGTATTTTTAGTACAGCCAGGGTTTCACTGGGTTAGCCAGGATGGTTTTGATGTCCTGACCTTGTGACCCGCCCTTCTTGGCCTCCCAAAGTGCTGGGATTACAGGTGTGAGCCACCGCACCTGGATTTTTTTTTTTTTGGTCTCACTCTGTCATCCAGGCCAGAATGCAGTGATGCAATATCAGCTCACTGCAAACTCCACCTCTCTCCTGCCTTAGCCTCCTGAGTAGCTGGGACTACAGGCGCGCACCACCACGCCCAGCTGATTTTTTGTATTTAATATAGACAGGGTTTCTCACCACATTGCCTAGGTTGGTCTCGAACTCCAGACCTCGTGATCCACTCACTTTGGTCTCCCAAAGTGCTAGGATTACAAGCATAAACCACTGCTTCCGGCCCGCATCTGCAATCTTATGATGACAAGCTGTTGAGCTAACTCTAAGTCATTAGCCAATCTGAACCATCTTTGAATCCAAGTAGTTTTACCAGTTTTTATTATAAACACCATCACATTTCAAGTTTCCTCTTTTCGATCACAAATATAGGACTTTTTCTTCTCCTCTTAAGTATACAGCATGAAACACAGCGTTGCGGCTTTCCAGCTTTCTTACAGGTATTTCCTTATGACAAGCTTAGGGTGAGCATCCACATCCTTCGACATCTGGATTGCCTAAGATGGTTGCACGGGATGCAGCCTCCGAAAAGAATGAGGTCGGTACATAAAGTTTTGAATTCCAGGGTAACCTGAAAGAGAGGCCCCTCCACTGCCCACATTAAAGGCAGCACAACCAGGAGGGTGCTACTGAGTGTGGGCTTAGAGCTGCTGCTCCTGGGCTCCAGCCCACTTCTTGTTTGAACACGTGGCTCAAGGCTTCCCCATGGGTGGAAAAGGTGAAGAGGATCGTGGAGGTGTAAGAATCCAGCAGGCAGAGCAGGGACAGCAATCTCCACTGGAGGCCAGGCCTGTGTTCCCCTCCTGGGATGGGGTGGATGAGGGCTGGCTGAAGGTGCCAGATAGTGGTCTTTTACCTGGTTTATTTTACATCTTATAACTCAAGATTCAAAGCTGTATGCTAAAAACTAGATTGGACCTTTCCAATTTCTTAGAAAGATTCCTTGAATTTAGATTCGCAAATCAAGTATTCAAGTATTTTAAAAATAACTGTGAAGGCAAGGGCCCAAATGGAAGCTATTTGGGCCACAATTTCTAAATTTACCATCACCCCCCACCTAGACCACCCTTTGGCTGATGAACTAGGGATAAAGTGAGTTCTCTGGGTGTTGGGGCGGCAGACTAGGGGATAAACTTCAGCTCTCCCGACGATGATCCTCTTTTGTTTTGCGATTTTTGTGAACTGGTCTCACCCACTCAGTAAGGGGGCCTGAACTGGACTCTAAGGGAAGTGGGGCCATGCGGCCGAGTCCGAGTGTCCTTCGAAGTGGGGGACCTTTCTCACTGTAACAGGATCTGGAGCTGGTGCTCCAAGATGTCTGCCCCTCAGTGTTTTCTCCAAGGCCACATAGGACAGGCTGCATGGTGGCGGCAGGATGTTGGGGAAAGTCAGGAAGCACCTTTCGAGCCTGGAACACCCTCTATCTCGAATTCTGGGAGTGGTGTTTGCAGGGAGCTGCCTGAATATGGGAGGAAGCCCTACTTCTGGGGGCGCAGCTATGACAGGCAGGGAGGATGGAGTGGGCCAACGGCAGTTTCAGACCAACTGGTGACCCTAACTGTGTTATATTCACCTGTGAGCCTCGAATGTGTGGGGCCAACGCTGAGCCACACCTCAGTCTCTGGGAATAAACCCTCCAGGTGGCCGCTAAGCCTGGACCACAGTTCCCAGCCACCACCCATGCCACCACGACCACAACCACAGCCCCAGCCTCTCCGCTATGAGCGAACAACCAGAACCATGTCTTACAAAGAACAGACTCCAAAAATATATATAAATAAATAAAAACCTTAAACATTCTTACAGGGATCTTAGAGAACAGAATACATGTTAAAAACCTCAGTAATTTATATCAATTTTAAGCGGTACTTTATATACAATGGGGAAACACATGCATAGTCCAAATACAATGTTGAAAACAGCATTTTCATAACAAAACCCCGAACACTAAGTGTTAATACCATGTACATGAATTCAAGAAGGACCACCCTTTTTGTCTGTTGCACACAGTTTATTTAACAATATGATATAAGAAATGAGTTGGTATTTTACCATTCTATACAGTGATTGAATCTTCTCGAGTTTCGTATTTATAGTAATTAGAGCGCTTGCATGATTTACACTAGAATTGCTTTTCCTCATTTCAAGTTTCACATAGAAGAAAGGAAAGAAGGCTTCTTCTCTAAACATTAGCATGGTCTAAGAGTGATCATCCCTATGTTTTGTCTAAAACCAGTTTTATCAGAGAAACAAAGCAACAATTTCTACATCTGCAAGACAAGAGTTTGGCTTCAGCCATTATGTATAGATAGATGTGTGTGGGTGTGAGTACGTGTGTGTGCACGCCGGAGTCAATTCCTATCGTCCAGGGGTAATACTGGGAAACGCCCACAGAGTTCACTATAGAAAAAAAATCTTCCCGACACATCAGAAAGTTATCGGGATACATTATAAGCTTGCATTATTTCAGGAATCAGTTCTGAATATTATTTTTCTTCTTACTTTTAAACATAAATGTTTAAAGTCTTGAAAATACAAATAAAAAATATGAATATAATGAACTTGTTTTTCCCATTAAAAAAAGGCATGAGTCACCAGCAATGACGACAAAAAGAATTCAAACAAACCCCCCTCCCCCAAAACAAAAACAAAACAGAAACCACCCCCCCAAAAAAAAAACAAAAAGAAAGAGAGAGAGAGAGACCAGATATTTAAATCAACTGGTTTTTAACAAAAAAATATATTCTTTGTATTGTTTCTTTAAACATCAATCCGCCCTCCATGGCTTGGAAGTCGCAGTTCCGTCTAGGAGTAAAAAGAACCCAGACGCCTGAATTTTCAGTACAAAAGGTCCAAGAACATGAAAGGGAAAAAGTGATGCTCTCACAATGCTACAAGCCCTCCACAAACTTCTCTAGCGTGTCCCCCGTGGTGTCCCCGACCAGGGACAGTTCGCTGGACAGCGCACTCCTGCTGGGGGTGTTCAGCTGGGGGAGCATTGCACTCTGTTCGGGGTTCCCCAGGTGTCCCTGATCTATGGAGCTGGCCATAGTAACTGCGAGTCCGGGGTGGGGGGAACCAGTCTGGGGTGAGACGTGGTGTGGCGAAGGCTGGGGCTGTATCCGTGGTGACGGGCTGGAATGTGGAGGCTGGGACTGGGGCCGAGGAGACTGGACAGGGGCTGGAGACCGCACCTGGTTACTAAGGGATGTGGCGATCTGCTGGCCAGGAAGATGCGAGGCCTGTGGCTGTCCTGAGAGCATGTGTTGCTGGGGGCTCATGGGATTCGGCTGGCCTGGGGACCCAATCTGCTGCTTCATCTGCTGTTGCTGCAGAATCCGCTGCTGCAGGGCTTGCTGGATGTTGGGGGTGCTGTCTGCCCCCATCCCTGGCTGCCCCATCTGGCTGAGCTGTCCCATCTGGGCCGCCATCTGGCCTATGGAGCTGCCCTGGAGGGGGAGATGCTGTGGCATGCGCTGCTGCTGCTGCATGGCTGGCGGGTAGCCTCCAGGTCCTTGAGGCTGCTGGAACTGGCCGTGCCCTGCCATGCCCCCAGCCATGCCAGCATTCCCTTGCTGCTGCTGCTGCTGCTGTTGCTGCTGCTGCTGTTGCTGCTGTTGCTGCTGCTGCAGCAGCTGCCTCCGTAACATTTCTCGGTACTGTGGATTCATACTCGCCATGTTGGGGTTGTGTCCTGGGTTCATGATGTTCAGGGCCTGGCCCTGGGGGTTCAGGCCTCCCATTGCCTGCTGCTGTGGAGGCACACCGGGCCGTGGCACGCCAGCCTGCATGGCGTTCAGGTTCTGTAGGCTGGGCTGCTGGTGTATGCCAGGCTGGGGCTGCATGCCGGGCTGGGGCTGCATGCCGGGCTGGGGCTGGAGGCCGGGCTGGGGCTGGAGGCCGGGCTGATTGGCCACATACTTGGCTGTGCGCTGTTTGATGAAAGCTGCCATTAGCTGCGGGTTTGACTTGAGAATGTTCAGCACCTGCTGCTGCTGCTGAGGGGAGCTGGGTGACTTCAGGGTCCGCAGCAGGTCTTGCAGGGCGCTGGGGGAGATGCTTCTGGGTGGCTGCACGCTGGGCATCCGGGGCCCGGCTACAGCTGCCTGGGCCTGCATGGACATCACAGGCCTGGGCATGCCTGGCATCGGCTGCTGCTGGGGAAGGGGTGCCTGTTGCCACTGGCCGGGAGGCATGCTGGGCATGACAGGCCCGCTCACCTGGTTGGGTCGGGGCACGTTCAGGCTCACAGGGGCCATCTGGCTTCCTGGGGTCCCCATGCCCGTGCGTCCTGGGGGCATGCCATTGTTGATGTTCACCCGGTACAGGTGCTGCTGCTGCTGGGCCTCACGCTCGATCTGCCGAGCCGCTTCCACCGCTGCAGGTGGGGGCTGGGCCGGGGGCGGGGGTGCTGGCACCTGGCTGGTGGGCTTCCCTGCAGACACCGTGGTGGGGGGCTGAGTCCGGGCCACGCTGGGGAAGCCAGCTGGTGACATGCTCACGGGTGAGGGCTGGGGCTGGGCAGGGGGCTGCGGCGTCTGGGGTGTGCTGGGCTGCTGCGTGGGGGTCCCAGGTGGTGCTGAGGTAGGAGAAGGCAGACTCTGCTGAGGCACGTTGCGGGTGTTCATGGTGGCCATCCGCCGGCGCATGAGCTGGGCCTGCTGCAGGCGGTGCTGGATCTGCTGCTGGCGGAGCTTGTGTTTGATGTTGAGGCAGAAGGGCACGGGGCATTTGTTTTCTTGGCAGTGCTTGGCGTGGTAGCAGCAGAGGGCGATGAGCTGCTTACACACCGGGCAGCCCCCATTGGTCTTGCGCTTACAGCCCTTGGTGTGCTGCACCACCCGCTTCATCTTCTGGCAGGATGGCAGCGAGCAGTTGGCGTTGCGGCACTGGCATGCGTGCACCAGAGACTGGATGCAGCGCTGGATGCTCAGCCGGCGGGACTCCTGGGGGCTCTTTGACTGTGGCTCGCCCTGGCTGCTGCCCTCGTCGTCCAGACCCAGCCCCCACTTCACCATCTTATGGGCATGGCTCTTCGTGTTATAGCAGTTGATGCAGAGGTCGTAGTCCTGGAAGCGAGAAAAGGGGACAGGCTGGTGTCAGCACGGGGCCCAACACCAGGAACCCTGGCCGTTTCCCTCCATCACTACGTCTGGGTCCGTGCCAAGAGAACCAGACAGGAGACCCAGACAGGATGGAAGCATGGACAGGACAGGAGCACGGGCCGTGTACATGCTCCTCCCAAAGACCTTGACTCCTGGGAATAGCCCTGAAGGCTCAAAGATAACCAGACTTATGCCCTGAGACCTCCCAGCCTGTGAGTTTATGGACAGTAGACACCAGCCCCCTTCCTTTTGGCTTCCTCTGCCCAGGGAGTCACACTGGCCCCGTCATGGCCTGTCCTGCTCCTGTACCTGGACTGTGAAACCTGACAGTGAAAGGCCGAGGGAGGCTGGTCCCTCCCAGAGCACCGACAGTTGCCATGAAGCGCCTCTGGAAAGGCCTGGGCTACCCTACCCATGGCGTGCCAGTGGACTTTCCCTAATGCAGAAGCCGGTTACTAAAAACTGCTTGCACCTGGCAACCTGACGGAGCCCTAGAATCAGGTACGAAGTCTGCCTTCACAGAAAGAGGTAAAAACTGCCACATGCAAAAACTAGAAAGAGGACAAAGGACACTGGAGAAAGCTGGAGTGTGGAAGAGAGGCGTGTGAAGGTGGAGAGAGAAGAAGCCCTCGCTCGGCTGAGGACCGCTCTGCCTGCCTACAGACACCACAGCAAGCGAGTGGGCTCTGGGGTGGCAGGTGATGGTGACTGTCCTGGGAGGGGAATGGTGGGGTCTGTCACCTGCCTGAGCCCATGCAAGGAACACCCATGCAAGGGACCAGAGGGTCCCAAGCTACCAAGAGGACAGCGGGTGTTCCCAGCCATTTAGCAAGACCAGAACTGGGCACAGATAGGACAGACTTCCCTGCAAAGCCTTTCTCTGGCTGTCCCCACTGCCAGGCCTGTGGACATGGCTACACAGAGCAGGTTTAGGAAACACAAACATGGCGATGCCTTCTGCCTTGTGATACTGTCCTAGTTCCAGAGGACTCAGCGCAGCCGCCATCAGGTAGAGACACTGACCCCAGCACCCACGCAAAGGGACGGGATGCTTCGTCAGCTCCCAGGCTGGCTGCGGGCCTACCTCGCACACAGTGCAGTGCCAGCGCGTCTCCACGTGGTGCTTGCACTCGTTGCAGGTATAGACGAAGCGGTCCTGGCCCTGGGTGTGCAGCTCCACCAGCATACACAGCGTGGACCACTTGGAGCGGCGCAAGGAGGAGAACTCCCAGTGCTTGTCTCTGGCGAGGGTGAGGAAGGCATCTCGCCCGTCCATGAGGTCGCAGCTAAGCAGGGGGTCGGGATCGACGATGGGGGGCAAGGTGTTGATGACAGGCCCGGCGTGCAGGTGGATCACGAAGAAGACCTGCAGGAGAGGAAGGGCTTTAGTCCCACACAGGGGACATGGCACCTCTGGTGGTTAAGTGTAGGACAGGCGCAGCCAACCCAGCTTATAGGACAGGCAAGTGGCTGAGCCTGATGGCCTTGATGCTTTGGGATACAACAGAATTGGTGACACGTTGCATGACATCATCCAACTGGTCCACTCAGTCTCCTGAGGGCCACCTCCCTCCCACCACAGACCTGCACGGGGCCCAGACCGCCAGCTGCACGTCTGTCCCTGCTCTGGGCTGGAGGCAGGGCTGCAGCACCGCACCCCGAGCCCACCTCCTTGTGTTTCTCCATGGTGGCATAGAGCTTCTGGGACAGGTCATTGGACACGTTGGGCATGCTGGGCTTCTTCTTATTGGCGCGGCTGATGCTGCTTTTGTTCTTGTTGGTCTTCTTATTGTTCTTCTTCTTGGCATTCTTGCTGTCGCCCTGACTGCCCTGCAATAACAGGCAAGGTTGTGAGACCAGGCAAGTGCTCCTCCACACCTGGCATGGACTCCCAGTTCCCGGGCCGTGGGTGTCAGGAGGCTCAGGCCAAAGCAGGTCACCACCAGGCAGAACCCACATGTGCACAGCCACAGGCAGCTACAGATGCTGCTGCCTTGAGGACAGAGCCGGGCCTGTCCTCAGGCAGTGCTGGTGTCACTATCAGCTTTAAGCTATGTTGCCTTTTGAGGGGAAAACAGACCCAGAGTGTGAGTTCAGAAACGAATTAATTACAGCAGTAGGGGGCATTTCCACTGTGTCACAACCATACATGGAAGATTCCACGTCACAACTGTGGTCAGCAGCGGTCTGCCTTAAGGAAGGCTCTACACACCTGAGAAAGCATGAGAGCTTCCAGAAGACAGGAAAGCTGTTCACGGCAGAAGCAGCTACCCCGGCAAGAGCCGGGACTCTGAGGCTCCTGCAGGGTCCACTCAAGGCCCACCAGGGGCAGGCCAGCACCCTGCCAGGGCCATCAGTGTTATGCCTGACTGGCTGAAGTTGTGATTGCTCTCAGCCCACAGGCTCCTCCTCTGGAAACAATGCAGGCTTGCTACTCATACACTTCAACAGAGAAAACTCAACTAGGTCCAAACAGCTTTTTTTTGGTGTAAGGGTGCAATCTTGGGTTCAAGTGATTCTCCCGCCCCAGCCTCCCGAGTAGCTGGGATTATAGGCATGCACCATCATGCCCAGCTAATTTTTCTATTTTTTAGTAGAGACAGTGTTTCACCATGTTGGTCAGGCTGGTCTTAAACTCCGTTAACCTCAGAGAATCTTAGTGTTCAAAGATGGGTGTCAGTCCGGGGACAATCCAATAACCCTGCCCAACTGACAAGGAGCTGAAGGAGCCGAAATGTCATGCAAGATCCTCTGTGAGATTCAGGGACAGAAAAAAAACATGAGAAGAAAACTGAGAAAACAGGATCAAAGTGTGGACTTCAGCTAATCATAATGCATCGGTCAATGCTCACCATGGCAGCAACTGTGCCACACAAAGTAAGACGTTAGGAGCAGGAGAAACAGGGCGCTGGAATTACAGTGGCACTCTGCTCAATTTCTGTGTCAGCCCTAAAACAAAACAAGTTTTTTTTTTTGAGACGGAGTCTCCCTCTGTTGCCCAGGCTGGAGTGCAATGGTGCAATCTTGGCTCACTGCAACCTCTGCCTCCTGGGTTCAAGGGATTCTCCTGCCTCAGCCGCCTGAGTAGCTGAGATCACAGGCATGTGACATAATGCCCAGCTAATTTTTTGAGTGGAGACAGGGTTTCACCATGTTGGCCAGGCTGGTCTTGAACTCCTGACCTAGGTGATCCACCCACCTCGGCCTCCCAAAGTGCTAGGATGACAGGCATGAGCCACTGCGCCCAGCCGGAAGCCTATTTTTATAAAATTATAAAAGAAATATGTTCACGAAATTAAGAAAATACAGACAAGTACTTTAAAAAAGTTGTTTCATGGCCAGGTGCAATGGCACACGCCTGTAATCCCAGCACTTCGGGAGGCCGAGGCCGGCAGATCACAAGGTCACAAGATGGAGACAATCCTGGCCAACATGGTAAAACCCCATCTGTTGGCCGGGCGCGGTGGCTCACGCCTATAATCCCAGCACTTTGGGAGGCCAAGGCGGGTGGATCACGAGGTCAAGAGATCGAGACCATCCCGGTCAATGGGGTGAAACCCCATCTCTACTAAAAATACAAAAATTAGCTAGGCATGGTGGCACATACCTGTAATCCCAGCTACTCGGGAGGGTGAGGCAAGAGAATTGCTTGAACCCAGAAGGTGGAGGTTGCGGTGAGCCGAGATCGTGCCACTGCACTCCAGCCTGAGTAACAACAGCGAACCTCTGTCTCAAAAAAAAAAAAAACAACCATCTGTACTTAAAAAAAGAAGTCCAAAAATTAGCTGGGAGTGGTGGTGCACACCTGTAGTTCCAGCTACTCAGGAGGCTGAGGCAGGAGAATCGCTTGAACCTGGGAGGCAGAGGTTGCAGTGAGCCGAGATCGCACCACTGCACTCCAGGCCCTGGTGACAGAGTGAGACTCCGCCTCAAAAAAAAAAAAAAAAAGTTGTTTCGTTTTTCTGGTCTTCCTGAACAGTAGTAGTATTTTACATTCTGGAGCTCTCCTTGTGCATGTTTGTCTCTGTCTGCCACGTTCCTCATGAAGCTGGGAGTGTGCAGAGGGAGCTGGTTCCATTTCTCACCCTACCTGACATTATCACAAGCTTTTCATCATTTCCCAGACTTGACAGAATGATTTTTAATGGCAAGAGTGCTCCACCCCATGTGCCGGCCCTCACTAAAGCTGACCCCCAAAGCGAGCTCCTGGGGTGTCGCTGCCCACTGTTACACATGGGACAGCATGTCTACCTGCCAACACCTCAGCATCCCACCCTCCCCAGCACACACAAGTCCCCGGTGCACAGGGAATGCTGCCCCAGCTCGAGCCCCTGTCGAGCCTGTCTGAACAGCCCTGTCGCTGCCATGCCACAGGCAGGTGTCCCCTCCTGGGGTGGGACCCAGCTGCGTTCTCCCTCAGAGCCCTCTCCCTACACCAGCAGGGGCTGTGTCCCTGTGCTGTCGAACATTTGTGAAAGGCTCAGAGCCAGGGCACCGGCTCTGACGGACCCCAGAGGAGCCTGATGGCCCAGATTCCTTCTTCCGCAGTGACCCCCAACCCTGTACAGGCCTGCAGCAGCTCTCATCAGGCCACCTCCTGCCGTGGCATGTGGGACACAGAGCCTGGGTTCGCAAAACCAGCTGGTCGCTGTCATGCTGATTACAAATACCTCCCCCTTCAAAGCCTATCTTGGATGTGGTATCCTCCAGAGTCACCCTTAGGAGGTGGAACTTGAGCATTAACTCACCAGAAACCAGTAAAGCTAGCTACGCTCCAGCAGGAGCAAGTCAGAAAACAACAGGCCTGGAGCTCTGCTTAGGAGCCATCTAGAGCATAAACCTGCACAGGACCCTGCCCGTGCTTCCTCTGTCCAGCAAATGACACTCTGGGGTGCTTTTTAGCAGGTGGCCATCTCTCAACCACTGGTGCAGTGAGCACGAGAGTGCACGGTGGAAGGAGCCTAGGCTCCACTGAGCCCACAGACCCGGCACCCACCTCACAGCCCTGCTCTCACATGCGACAGGCACTGCAGCAGCAACAGGTCCCCAGTTGGTGCCTGGCTGCTTCACCCCTGGCAGCTGCTCAGGCCCATGCAGGAGCCGCCTCTGTTCATGGCTTTTCCTCACCAGTCACAATGGCCTGTCCCAAGTTCTGGGGCTGCAGTCTTCAACATTTGTCACTGCTCTCCCTGCACCTACAGCTATAGCCCACACCCACGCCACCACCATCTCTTCCCCAGACAGCCATACAACCCTGCACACAGCACGCCTCCTCCCACTGCCTGGCGGGTCCTCTCCCCACACCATCCTGTGGTGGGCAGGTCTGGCCCACTCTTTACCTCCTCAAGGTTCCTTCCCCTTCACAGCTCCACCACAATCGGAGCACACCACACTGGGGTCTGGGCTCTTTTTGTTTCTCTTACCAGGACACAGCTAACCCCTTGGGGGCAGACATGGGGTTTTGTTTGGCTCACTCTGCACTGCCTGGCACTCAGGGGCAATACTGAGGAGAGAGAGCAGGAGGGCATGAGCACCACATGCAGAGCAGCCACCAAACATGGGTACAAGGCCTTGGCAACCTGGTGCCTCTTTCTCGAGTCACTTTTTACATCAGTGGGTTGTGTCCTGACTGCCATGTGACCTCTTTTCTGCCTTCCTCTCTCTGCTCTCCAAGTCCAAATGGACCCCCAGCCCCAGAGAGCATCCACTGAGCAGAGGGTGCAGCGCCCACACTGCTGCCCACCAACGCCACATGCTGCAGATAGTGTCAGTGCACGTGTGTGAACAGAGACACCACTGAAAGGACCTAACAGCCAACACGTGCTTCCCAGCCTGCCACCCTGGCAGCTCCGGCGGGCTGTGTGGGCAGGCGGGCTTGGAGGAGGACCTGTACCTCGGTGGTTTCACTGGCTGCGGTGCTCTCTTCCTTTTTCCTCTCCTCTTCTTCTTGTTCTAGTTCCTTAATGCTCTCTTCTAACACATTGGGCCAGAAATCACCTTCAAAATAGGGCAGTTCCTTGGCACTGGTGAGTCTGTCTTCAGTTGCTTGTTTGAAAATGTCCTGCGTGGGCAAAGCACAATGAGATGAGGGCCATGCATGTGGGCCCCAGCATGGAGCAGCAGACCCCCCTGCATGCACGCCCCTCACCACAGTGCTGGCCCCCCCCATGTGTGCAACAGTTATGCACAGGCCCCGAGGCCCAGCGATGAAAACAGCACAACTGTGCGGCCCTCGGACAGCCAGGGCAAAGCCCATCAGCCGAAGAAAATGCTTCTAAGTTCTCACTTTATGCTTTTTCTGCTTTCTAATCCTCGTAAGTAAACATTATTATCAAGTATGTCAATGCAAGAAAGAGACACGTAAGTAACCTTCACTCAGCTGTGACAAAAGCCACCACCTTCCTTCAGCACCAGGTACCTTGTAGTCATGAATGATCCGCTCTGCAAACGCCTTGTCCAGCATCTTTTTGTACCATTCCTGCAGTCGTTTTGGCTTGGGGATTTTTTGATCAGGTGGGTGGCAGTGGAAGATATAATCATCTCCTTCACTTGGAGGACAGGCCCAGATGTGCCCTGTCACATACCTGCAGGACACACACACATCACATGGAAGCGCCAGTGAAATTGGCCCTGCCTTTAAGAAGTCATAGCAGAAGAGCAAGGACTCAAGCCAGGACAAAAGTAACCAGAAAGAGGAGAGAACGAACACCCACAATGCTGGAACTTCCTCCAGCATTGGCGGCAAGGCTGGAACTTCCTCCTGAGCAAATGCAAGCCTAGAATCCTGCCCTGAAATACTTCTCTCTTGGGGTGCACACACAGGGCAGGGCCAAGCCTGCAAAGGAAACCTGAGGCCTCATTAAAGAGCCAGGGAATAGCCGGGTGCGGTGGCTCACGCCTGTAATCCCAGCACTTTGGGAGGTCAAGAGATCGAGACCATCCTGGTCAACATGGTGAAACCCCCTGTCTCTATTAAAAATACAAAAAATTAGCTGGGCACGGTGGCGCGTGCCTGTAATCCCAGCTACTCAGGAGGCTGAGGCAGGAGAACTGCCTGAACCCAGGAGGCGGAGGTTGGGGTGAGCGGAGATGGCGTCATTGCACTCCAGCCTGGGTAACAAGAGCGAAACTCTGTCTCAAAAAAAAAAGAAGAACCAGGGAATATGATGGCTCATCAAGGCAACGCCATCCCCTTCCTCCTGAGCTAGCAGTTCAGCTGACTATTTCTCTCTCTGAGAGTCAATGTCAACATAGTATCATTCATTCTGTTCAAGACACTTTGATCAAATGCCCCTAACCTTTTCAAGATTCAGAAAGGAATGGGGCAGGTCTACAGTACAGAAACCAAGCGCTAGAGAAGAAAACCAGACCCAAGACAGCAGGCACTGCAGGGTTCTGTTTACACAAAGGATCCAGAAAAGACAAATTCAGAGAGACAACAAGTAGATTAGTGGTCACCCATGGCAGAGATGGGACAGGAATTAACAGCAAGGGGCAGGAGGAATTTTTTTTTTTATTTTTGAGATAGAGTTTATCTTTTTGCTCAGGATGGAGTGCAATGGCACGACTGGCTCACTGCAACCTCTGCCTCACTGGTTCAAGTGACTCTCCCTGCCTCAGCATCCCAAGAAGCTGGGATTACAGGCGTGCACCATCATGCACAGATAACTTTTTTTGTGTGTGAGACAGGGTCTTGTTCTTGTTGCCCAGGCTGGAGTGCAATGGCACAATCTCGGCTCACTGCAACCTCCACCTCCCAGCTTCAAGCTATTCTCCTGCCCCAGCTTTCCCAGTAGCAAGGATTACCCTAGGCACCCTCCCCCATGCTCTGGCTAATTTTTTGTATTTTTAGTAGAGACAGGGTTTCACCATGTTGGTCAGGCTGGTTTCCTCCTCTGACCTCTGGTGATCCACCTGCCTTGGCCTCCCAAAGTGCAGGGATTACAGGCATAAGCCACCACACCTGGCCAAATTAAAAAAAAAATTTTATTTTATTTTTTGAGACACTGTCTTGCTCTGTCACCCAGGATGGAGTGCAGTGGCGCAATCTCGGCTCAGTGCAATCTCTGCCTCCCAGGTTCAAGTGCTTCTCCTGCCTCAGCCTCCTGAGTAGCTGGGATAATAGGCATGCCTGACTAATTTTTGTATTTTTAGTAGAGGCAGGGTTTCACCATGTCTGTCGGTCAGGCTGGTCTCGAACTCTTGACCTGTGATCTGCCCACCTTAGTCTCCCAAAGTGCTGGGATTACAGGCATGAGCCACCGCACCTGGCCTTTCTTTGTATTTTTAGTAGAGACGGGGTTTCACCATGTTGGCCAGGCTGGTCTTGAACTCCTGACCTCAGGTGATCCACCTGCCTCAGCCTCCTGAAGTGCTGGGATACAGGCATAAGCCACCGCACCTGGCTGGCAGGAGGAATCTTAAGGCCAGTAACAATGTTCTGAAACTGACTTCTGATAGTTGCACTTATCAGTAAAGTTACTAAAAACTACTGAATCATACACCTAAACAGGAGAATTCTACGGTATGTACATTTTGCCTCAATAAAGTAAACAAACACAAATAAAAAGAAATGAACAAAAAGTAAAGGCAGGATTGCAACATTCCTAGCAGCCAGGCCTGTGAGTTCCGGGAAGCACCTGAGAAGGGAAGCTTTGGAAATTCTGAATGGATCTCAGGATGTAAAAATAAAAACATATAAAAAAAATCCATTATTTCACAGAATAAACATACATTTCACAGAATAAACATACAGTAAAAAATAAAAGAGTTTTTACTATTCCAAATAATTCAATCCAAACTCACCCCAATTTCTTCACATACTCTAGATATCCAATAAGGATCTCATGGTAAACAGCTGTGCGGAGGCAACGCGGCCGGAAGAAATGAATACTGTCCAGATAAGAAATGTACACCCGCCTGTGGGAAGGAGGCACACGCTTAGCTCTGGGTACCCCTCAGACGTAAAATCAAACAGGCAATGAAAACCATCCTGGAAGTTGAATTTTCAGACAGGGTCTTGCTCTGTTGTTCAGGCTGGAATGCAGTGGTGCAGTCACACCCTGCAGCCTTGACCTCTTGGGCCCAAGCAATCCTCCTGCCTTAGACACCCATGTAGTTAGCATGACAAGGCATGTACCACCCTGCCCAGATCATCTTTTATCTGTTTTGTGGAGATGGGGTCTCACTTTGCTGCCCAGCGTTGTCTCAAACTCCTGGGCTCCAGTGATCCTCCTACCTCAGCCTCCCACACTGCTGTGATTACACAGGTGTGAGCCACTGCACATGGCCAGTTTTTGTTTTGATGGTATTTACACTGGCCACCAAATAGGCTGTGATGAAAAATAAAACAAATAAACAAAATAGTCACCGACCACACTGCCAACCAGTTAAATGGAATTCAGTTTTTGTCACTGAAGAAAAAGATGAATGGCATCACTCAGTACAGAGAGCCACAATTAGGGCAAACTGAGAAAAGCCACTTTTAGTTCCCTCTCGCCCAGATTCCTGACTGCACATGAAGTCCCTCTTGGCAGAGTTATTTCCTTTGTGCAGGTGCCAGGCTGTCCCCACCCCAGTTTTACCTGCCTTAGGTAAGAGGGGGACGCACACAGACTCACCACACAAAACAAGCTCACTGCAGTCATCTCAACAGTTCACTTCCTGTGAGCTTAATGGAAAACACAGCTAACTACTTTGGTTAGTTAACTGTGGCTTGATTTACTTTAATCCCCTATGATGGCTAACAGGCTCCTCTGGGACACTTAAGAGCCCTGGTCTATCCTAACACAGCACACTGAATGACACACCCCAGAAGGAGCTGGAAAACTACCTCGTATTTGGAGGGGGGCAATCAGAGCCGTATTCTTGCACGTGCATTCCAAAAAAGCAGACATCCACGCCGTCAATTTCCTCAAAAGCAAACAGTGCTTTGGTTCGATATGGGAAAGATTCAGACATTTCCCCAGAATCCACAAACCTGAAACAAAAGCCAGAGCCTGACATTTACAAAGGCTGTTGCTGACAAGGTGCTTCTGCACACCAGGCCTGCTGCTCTAACTCTGTACACTGCAGACAAGGGGAGGCATGGAGTCCTCAGACCGTGGCCTGGAGTCCTCCCTATGGGCCGAGCAGCCCTGGAGTGTGGAGAGCCCATTCTTTCTGACGAGTTTCCCCCACTAGACAACTGTACCTCTGCGAACGATATACGGGATGCTGAGGAGGACCGGCTATACAGCAGTCCCCTTATCTGCAGGGTACATGGGAAACCATGGTCAGTATCAACCTCTATGTATGCTTTTTCTTATACATCTGTACCAGTCACAAAATTTTAATTTATAAAACAGGCACAGCAAGAGATTAACAAGAATAAGTTATAATAAATCAAGACAATTATAAACAGTATACTGTAATACAAGTTATGTGGTCTCTCTCAAAACAGCTCAGTGCACTGTATCGGGTAGCTGAAACCCAAGAGAGGAGAACCGATGGCTGAGGGGGGCTACTATATTCGTTTGCTGCTGCAAAGTCTTTGAAGTATGACATCAAACTCAAGAGCTTTGCAGAGAGCAGGCTCTGGCAAGCAGGCGTGGGGACTGCTCGCAGAGCACTGTAGGCAGCAGGCACACCGACCGTGACTTCATTCCAGGCTTGACCTCCACCGTCTTGTCTGAGCTGGCCACCACTCGAACAAAAACCTCCCCGGCTTCAGGGTGATTCTGGCGTCGCAAAAATTTGTTCACTCGGTCTTCCAAGTGGTTTCCCAGTCTCGTGGTCTGCAGTCCTAGGAAGTCCAGAAGGAGCAGGTGAGAGGGCTTCAGCAGCACTGCTGAGACAGTGGCGAAGACTACAGAATCCACCCTCTTTATGGCACAGGCTGATATTTTAAAAGAACTCATGTTCTCCAAACATGGAAGAAATCTAATCTGTCCTGTGACACGTACAGAGAGCCACGTGTGTGTGTGTGTGTGTGTGTGTGTGTGTGTGTGTGTGTTGGTGTGTTTTTTTTTTTACTTTTTTTTTTTTGAGACAAGAGTCTCACTCACTCTGTTGCCAGGGCTGGAGTGCAGTGGCGAGGTTTTGGCTCAGCTTACTGCAACCTCCACCTCCCTGGGTTCAAGTGATTATCCTGCCTCAGCCACCCGAGTAGCTGGGATTACAGACACCAACACGATACCCAGCTATTTTTTGGATTTTTAGTAAAGAGAGGGTTTCACCATGTTGGCCAGGCTGGTCTCTAACTCCCAACTTTGTGATTCACCCACCTTGGCCTCCCAAAGGGCTGGGATTACAGGCATGAGCCACCGCATCTGGCCAAATATATATATTTTTGGGAGATAAAGTCTCGGTTTGTCACCCAGGCTGGATTACAATGGCACGCTCAGCTCACTGCAACCTCCAACTCCTGGGTTAAAGTGATTGCCCCGCCTCAGCCTCCTGAGTAGCTGGCACCCACCACACGGCTGGCTAACTTTGTATTTTTAGTTGAGAAGGGGTTTCACTATGTTGGCCAGGATGGTCTTGAACTCCTGACCTCAGATGATCTGCCTGCCTTGGCTTCCTAAAGGCCTGGGATTACAGAAGTGAGCCACTGTGCCGGGCGACTTGAGTGTTTTATAAGAGAAAGGTGGACTCTGGGATCTCAGGCACTCCACTCCTGCAAACTGTTTATGTGCCCAGATGACTTGCATCTTTATCTAACAGGATGGGACAGAGGAGCCACAGAGGTGGACCCAAAACTGACAGGGGCTCTAGGAGTGGAGCAGAGGGATTTTTCCTGTTGCTATTTTTCCTGCTTTCCCTGGAGGGCAGAGCTGGCATACCCTCAGTGGGCTCCTCCTGTCCAGCTCTGAGGACAAAGACCCTACTACAGAGTCTGACGTGAGCGTGTCATGTTCCAGGGCTGACAAAGCAAGCTCCATCCAGGGTCTGCCTGGTGCCCCAGGAGTTGGCATAGTATTGGCGTCCACCGCCTTGTGCAGCACGTGAATGAACTTTCCAAGCCTTGGTGAGGGGAGCCTAGGACAGGCTGCCCTCTTCACTCACGGCTAGCTCCAGGTGGCCACTGTCACAGGAACGACCCAGAGGCAGAACATTATTTCAGTACAGAGAACTCCTCAAGTACAGGTTAAAAAACGAGAATGGAAAGTTGCAAAAGGTTCTTAGTGATTACTTATAGACAATGAGATTTTAAAAAAGTTTCTTCCTGGAGAAGGGAGGGGGGCATGGAAAAAAAAAGTTTCTTCTTTGTTGGCTTTTAAATAGTTCCTGGCCGGCGCGGTGGCTCACGCCTGTATTCCCAGCACTTTGGGAGGCCGAGGTGGGTGGATCACGAGGTCAACAGATCGAGACCATCCTGGTCAACAAGGTGAAACCTGTCTCTACTAAAAATACAAAAATTAGCTGGGCATGGTGGTGCGTGCCTATAGTCCCAGCTACTCGGGAGGCTGAGGCAGGAGAATTGCTTGAACCCAGAAGGTGGAGGTTGCGGTGAGACTAGATTGTGCCATTGCACTCCAGTCTGGGTAACAACAGTGACACTCCGTCTCAAAAAAAAAAAAAAAACGAACAAAAAAAAGCAAACAAATAAATAAATATTTCCTACATTAGTGAGAAAAGGAAAAATCAGAAATTTTAGGAGATTCCTTAATGAGCTGGAAAATTTAGACTAAAGTTCTAAATTTCATTTTTCTACAATAAACAAACCAGTGGTGCTGCTTTTTGGGTAAGTTGTACCTGAATAAAAATGATTTAAAAAGAAAAATGTGGCTGGGCACAGTGGCTCACGCCTATAATCCCAGCACTTTGGGAGGCTGAGGCGGGAGGATCACCTGAGGTCAGGAGTTTGAGACCAGCCTGACCAACATGGAGAAACCCCGTCTTTAATAAAAAAACAAAATTAACCAGGTGTGGTGGTGCATGCCTGTAATGCCAGCTATTTGGGAGGCTGAGGCAAGAGAATTGCTTGAATCCGGGACGCGGAGGTTGTGGTGAGCTGAGATTGTGCCATTGAACTCCATCCTGGGAAACAAGAGTGAAGCTCCGTCTCAAAAGAAAAATAATAAAATAAAACAAAAAAAGAAAAATGTACAATGGCAAGGAAAAACTACATGAAAACGTTAAAGCTGGCCAGGCCCAGGGGCTCATGCCTGTAATCCCAGCACTTTGGGAGGCTGAGGTGGGCAGATCACCTGAGGTCAGGAGTTCGAGACCAGCCAGGCCAACATGGCAAAACCCTATCTCTACTAAAAGTACAAAAATTAGCCGGACATGGTGGCAGGCACCTGTAATCCCAGCTACTCAGGAGTCTGAGGCAGGAGAATCTCCTGAAACTGGGAGGTGGAGGTTGCAGTGAGCTAAGAGATCACACCACTGCATTTAAGCCTGCATAACAGAGCAAGACTAGCTAAAAAAAAAAAAGAAAAGAAAGTTGGCCAAGCTATAAAAATAAAGGGAGGAGGGACTGAGAGATGTTTTACCCTTGATAAGATGGACACCTTACGGCTTCCAGTACCACTCTGAGCCCTGTGCTCAGCACGCCCCATGGCTGAGATGACCATTCTGAGAAACGCAGACTTCGGGGACTCACAGCTGTACCGCCTACTCTCAGTGAAGCCCCTGAAGAACATTCTCACTTTCTTACCCTCATGCAACTGCTGAGCAAGTTTCACTCCACAACGAGGTGGCTTCCAGCTCAGAAAGTTAGACATGGCTCAGAAGGGCCACGCTGCTGTGAAACACCTTGTCTCCTCTCCCTTGTGAAAAGATAACCCCCACACACTACTATTTTCAAGTATCAAACAGAACGACTTCTTTTTTTTTTTGAGAGGGGGTCTCATTCTGTCACCCAGGCTGGAATGCAGTATGATCTTAGCTCAGTGCAGCCTCGACCTCCTGGGCTCGTGATCCTCTCGCCACAGCCTTTTAAAGTGCTGGGATTATAGGTGTGAGCCACCATGCCTGGCCAGAATCAACCTTTTACATTAGGTCTTTACTTTTTTCTTCAAATCACCTAAATTAACTGTACTATATAAAGAGGCATTTAAACAGCTGCCAAGGACCAACAACATGTTGTGTGCAGGAAGGCACACGGAAAAAGGAGAGGAGCCAGCACATTCAGAAATAAACATTTTAGTGATGCAGCTTCTTGTGGGGAAAAGGACTGTTTTTGTATGCATGAAAACAAAAACAAAAACAACACTCTTCCAGAGTAACTTCACTATTTGACACCTGTGATCCATAAACAGGTGCGCTCCAGAGGCTGCCTCACAACAGTGCAAGGGTGAGGGGCAGGCCGTGCCCCCTGCGGTGCACACAGTGCCGCCTTCCTCATGGTGCTGCCTCCTGCTCTGTATCTCTTGACTTGGCTGCTGTTCCTACTTTTTCATCACTCCTTGTCATGCTGCAGTTATGTCCTTCTATGTGCCTTTATGCATATGTGCAAATATTTTTATAGGATACATGTGTAAAAGTAGACTTGCTAAATCTAAAAATGGACATTTTAAATTGTGCCCCTCACTTTCTGGCATTCAACTTACATTTTCATCCATGGCACATGACGAGCCTTTCATGCCTTTTTGTTTCTGATCTTTGGGTTATATCTTTTTTAGGAAGGCTTTTCATAACTCAACACAGTAAAATTATTACTTTTTTTTTTTTTTTTGAGACGGAGTTTCGCTCTTGTTACCCAGGCTGGAGTGCAATGGCGCGATCTCGGCTCACTGCAACCGCCGCCTCCTGGGTTCAGGCAATTCTCCTGCCTCAGCCTCCTGAGTAGCTGGGATTACAGGCACACACCACCGTGCCCAGCTAATTTTTTGTAGTTTTTAGTAGAGACGGGGTTTCACCATGTTGACCAGGATGGTCTCGATCTGTTGACCTCGTGATCCACCCACCTCGGCCTCCCAAAGTGCTGGGATTACAGGCTTGAGCCACCGCGCCCGGCCTATTATCCTACTTTTATCCTGAATGCACTGGTAGTTTTGTTTATCTTTCTCACTTTTAACCTACCTGAATTTGATTTTTCATATACCTTCGTATATGCAAAGGAGGTGGTTTTAAATGCAAGATTAAGGAAGCATACCTTTACTCTGTGACCAGAGACACTGCAAAGACTGTGCGCGCGCGCGCGCGCACACACACACACACGCACACACACACACACACACACACCCCGACAGAGCAGAGCTGCCTCTTGTCTCCTAGGCCCTTTTCTCATGTAATGTTCCATTTCTAGATCTAAGGCTCATCTACCGAATGCCCACGGGTCCTTCTGGAGGCTGGGGTGGGAGGGGGGCTGGACCTGCTCTGGGGTCACTTGTGCCATTCCCCCAAATCACCTCTTGCCCCTTCCAGGCAATGACTGTTCTATGGAGGCCTGGCTGTCTGGTTAATTCTATGTTGGTTACTGAGCCTCTGGCCTAGGAAAGAGCTTCTATTTTGCAAAAATGCTTTAGTGAACTCACTCAGAATGGATCCTCTGAAGCAGGGCCTCTCAAATGGAGGCCCTGTGCCCCTCCAGGGGACATCTGGCAATGTGTGGAGACATTTCTGGTAGACATAATTAATTCTTGAGGAAGGTGTTACTGGCACTGAGTGAGGTCAGGGATGTTGCTAAAATCCTGTAATGCACAGGACAGCCCCCACAACAGAGGACGACCTGGCCTGAAACGTCAACGGTGGCTCAGTTGAGAAACTGAGCTAAGGAAAAATATTACAATAGTTTATCAATGAGTGATATCTCAAAAGTTTTTAACAGAGGCAGTGCAAACTATAGGATGACTCTGGATTTTGGTTAACAACAGAGTTTCAACTTGAATTAAGACTTAGTCTCAAGTCTACAGTGTGGCTTCCTCCTCCCCTTCCCCAGTGCATGGTCCATCCCAGCATTTCTATTTCTCTTCTACTCCCAGCTCCCCGGATACCCTGGTCTGGTTAGGGATCCCCTGGGCAACATGCTAGTCACCTGTCCTGACACAGAAAGGTGACGGCTCTAGGGAGCAGCGGGCCAGTGAACTTTAGAATACTGCTGCAGTTGCCCTTGTGTGGTTTGCTGGTTAGCTCAGCAAAAGGACAGCCTGGCACGTCAAGCTGCAGAAGGCTATTCCAAGACTTGAGAACTGACTCTATAAAGATTAAGTAATCATAAACCTTTGAAAAAATGCTGTCTTTAAAAAGAAAAGTTAGACAGGCACGGGGTCTCATGCATGTAATCCCAGCACTTTGGGAGGTCAAGGCGGGTGGATCACAAGGTCAAGAGATGGAGACCATCCTTGTCAACATGGTGAAACCCTGTCTCTACTAAAATATAAAAATTTGCTGGGTGTGGGGGCACACGCCTGTAGTCCCAGCTACTCAGTAGGCTGAGGCAGGAGAATCGCTGGAACCCAAGAGGCAGAGGTTGGAGTGAGCTGAGATCGTGCTACTGCACTTCAATCTGGTGACAGAGCGAGACTCCACCCCCATCCCCCCAAAAAAGTCTACTCATGAAAAGTTACTTCCAGTAGTAACAGGTTCTTTCTGCTTCTGCACAGGCACCACCAGCCACAGTAACATGTCCAGTCAAGTCCACATGCAGGCCAGGCTCCTACTGCTCCAAGGGCGGCAGCTGGTTCCCAAGGTCCCTGGCTCATGCCCCACTGTAGCAGAACCCAGAGCCCACAGGATGGACCCATGGCAGCCCACACAGGGCCCAGGGTCAGAGAGTGCTGGCCAGCGCCATACCAGTGTATATGCACACATGCCCAGGCTGAGGGATCTTAGTCTAAGCCACTTGAGAATAATCTGTTGACAAACTTCTCTCAGAATTTACAAAGTTTACTGTATATCTAACCTTTCATCTAAAACATGCACTAATCATAAAAGCTTACTTTCATGTAAGAATCAAGCCAAGTATCCTCTTTAAGGATGAGACAAGAAAAATACAAACAACTGGGGAAAAACTAACAAAAATCCTTGACAACCAAATCTGAGAACCACATGTTGAGAGAAATCAAAGGACAATGGGGACAATTTATACAAGTTTCTAAAATGTGCACTCTGGGAAACAGAAAGCTCCCTCAAACTTACTCTTAGCACTGAACTTGTTTTCTTTTCGAGGTCTGCCAGTTTTCTTCAAGCAGTTATCGCATACAAAACTGCAAAAATAATAGTGGTATGATCAGACTGTGCATAATGATGTATATTGTCAAACCAATGAAATGCAGCATTCAGATATTTTTTGTTAGTTGTTTAAATCACATTATTATAAAATTAAAGAGTGAAGAGGCAGACTGCTTTGATTCCACACTTTGTAAAGCGGGTAAACACTTAGAACTTAAATTTAGAACCAACTGCCATCTCTCTTAGTTGCTGAATTCTTGCTGACAACAATGAATGAGATGCAGCAGCCACTGCAACGGCCCCCCTTTGGCTCTGTGCAGAACCGCCCTCCAGGCCACGGGAAACTACTCACCCTGAAGGCCAAATGATGTCATAGTGCAGAACGCAGATCTGATGCATCTTCCGGCCACACTCCTTGCAATCAACGAAACTAGGAGACAAAGAAGGCTCACTGTTAAGCACACGGCAGCACACAGAGTCACTTGCAGAAGTCTGTGTGCGTCCACACCTTGTTCTCTAGGTTACTTTGAGTAGTGCTGACATTAATGCGTATGTTGGCAACTTTGGCTATATTTTACGAAGCATCCATATGATATCTTCTATAGGAAAAAACTTTCTTCCCTTCTTTGTACAAGTGCTTCATTCTTCTTTTCTCCCAATCTCCTTTTGCAACCAGAAGGGAAACTTTATTTTTTTCTTCAAAGATGGGGTTTCTCCATGATGGCCAGGCTGGTCTTGAACTCCTGACCTCAGGTGATCCACCCACCTTGGCCTCCCAAAGTGCTAGGATTACAGGCATGAGCTACCATGCCCGGTGGGAAACTTTACAGCATAATACTTTCAGTGTTCTAAATAATTCTCTTAAGTCTAATATTATTTAGGATACTAAAGGGTAACACAGCCAGTTCAAAGCAGCCATGCTAGGCCTGAGGCACAAAACACCAGTTATGAGTCACTTATAAATGGTGGAACGTGTCAGGCCCACTGGTAAACTGACAGGGGTTTATTCAAGTAAACCCTGGTGAAGTGAGAGGATGGGTCACCCATTCCCCATAAATCCTCCACAATGCTCTACAGCAGCCCACGACCATGACCCACCAGGGCTCGGAGAACTGCCTCACCTGAGAATCTTGAATGCCAAGATGCCTTTACGTCAGGATCTTGGGTTTTATTAACTCCCTCCCTTGCCGCCATCACAATGCAAACCTCCAAGGAGGCTGAAGGGACTGGCGAGTATTGTGACTCTCTCTCTGCTCCTGAGCTCTGAGATAGGGCTCCTCTGCAGGACGCCCCTGCCCTTGCCCCCTTAATCTGTCTGCTGCACATGCTATGCAAGCCCTCGGCCATGGGTCTACCCTCACATGGGTTCTCTGCCCAGTGTGCAGAGAAAAAACACAGACACAAAACTGTGAAACGGTGGCGGCACCCGTTCATGGTCCTATGGCGCTCTCTGACAGGCCTGCTCTATGTGGCTCCCTCTCCCTTCCATGTGGCAGGTGCTTTGAATCTGCATTCCTTTCCTCCAGTGCTGTATCCCCCACAAGCCCTGTCTTTCAAAACTCAGCCACTGAGCTCATCCCCTATAAGAATTTCAAAGGTTGGTGCCAAGAACTTCCTTAATTCCTGTGCTGTCTCCAAAGATTCCCTGCTCTCAGCTCTTCCCCGCAGTGTCAGGGAAAAGGAGTGCTCCCCACCCCCAACCAAACCGTACTGGGGCCAGGTGCAGAGGGTCAAACCTATAATCCCAGCACTTGGAGAGGCTGAGGTGGAAGGACTGCTTGAGGCTGGGAGTTTGAGACAAACCCGGGTAAAATACGGAGACCCTGCCTCTACAAAAAATTACAAAATTGGCCGGACGTGGTGACTCATAAAGTCAGGAGTTTGAGACCAGCCTGGCCAACACAGTGAAACCCCATCTCTACTAAAAGTACAAAAATTACCCAGGCATGGTGGTATGTGCCTGTAGTACCAGCTAGGGAGGCTGAGGCAGAAGAATCACTTGAACTTTGGAGGTGGAGGTTGTGGTGAGCCAAGATCCTGCCACTACACTTCAGCCTGGGCAACAGAGCAAGACGTCTCAATAAATAAATAAATAGAAACAAAAAATTAGCTGGAAGTTAACCTCCTCTGCCTACTGACCATCCACTCTAGGGGCCTTGTATTTTTATTGAGTATCCTGCGTTCTTTCATGCCCCTGTCTCTAGAATGCTCTATAGCTCTGACACAAGTGTCACCTTGCCAAAGAAACCAGGCCCAACTGTAGTGATGCTGCTCTGCCCAGGTGGGGTCCCTTCCGGCTGGGACTCACCTGCACTGTCTCCTGCCTCAGGCTGTGCCATGACCCAGCTGTCTCTCTAGACTACGACCAGCAGGAAGGAGACCCCTTCACTCATCCATGCATTCCCTCTGCCTGGCACCTACCACTTCGATGTAATCTATTTTGAAATTGAAAAGTGGATATAAATCATAATAACTATAAAGTCACAGAGAAAAAAACACATGTGAAAAGAAAGGTGGAAAATCAGGAAAAAAAATCCACTGGTCACAAGCAGGATGGGTGCTCTGCCCTGGCATCTTGCCAAGACTACAGCTCTAGGATTTACATAATTGTCCTGTGTACCAGGTGCTGGCAGAGATGAAGTAACCTGCCAAAAGTCAAGCTAGGTTTCCAGAGGTGGCCTGGGTAGAAATCTGTGCCTACCACTTTAGCCGCTGGCCTCCCTGGAGTGAGAGGGTCACGCGAGGGAAAGCAGAAGATGTTTCTCGGCTTTGGCTGAGTCACAGCCCACATCTCCCCAGCAGCCAACACTCCTGGAGCCTGTGCTTACCACAGGGACAAAAAGCAGCCAGTATCACCATGCACTGGAGTGCCCTCAGAACCTTACATTGGGAACCTGGGAAGGGGCGACCACACTGAAGAAACTCTGAAGTCTCTTAAGGGGCTGTTATGAGGCAAGGTAAGCAAATGCAGCACTCTCACTCACCACTGAAAAAAGGCCTTAACATGCATCAAGCTTCCCATTATTTGAGAAAGCAGCTTCTAAGAGGTTTTCGTTCTGTTATTTCCCTTTAAACGATACTACTAGTACTATTTCAACAAATATTCCTACCTTTGGTCGCTAAAGATTCACACAAAATGGCTTCTTAAAGACACCCATAACCAAATTCACACAGAACAAAAACATCCCATTAACCTTGTCACTGTTAAAATCCAGTAACTAGAGAACATGTTAGAGGCAGACATACTTTGTTTACGTTTAAAAAGAATCTATATTTAAAAGATATTAAACTCAAGGCCGGGCGCGGTGGCTCAAGCCTGTAATCCCAGCACTTTGGGAGGCCGAGGCAGGTGGATCACGAGGTCGAGATCGAGATCATCCTGGTCAACATGGTGAAACCCCGTCTCTACTAAAAATACAAAAAAAATTAGCTGGACATGGTGGCGCGTGCCTGTAATCCCAGCTACTCAGGAGGCTGAGGCAGGAGAATTGCCTGAACCCAGGAGGCGGAGGTTGCAGTGAGCAGAGATCGTGCCATTGCACTCCAGCCTGGGAAACGAGCGAAACTCCATCTCAAAAAACAAAAAAACAAACAAAAAAAAACTCAGACCAGAAATTCCTCTTAAGGCAACATATTTCCAATGTTTTTACCCACAACCCACTCTATAAAGAGTAACTTTACTGATTTCAAAGCAAAATTAAAAGTAAAAGGCCGGGCGTGGTGGCTCACGCCTGTAATCCAAGCACTTTGGAGGCCAAGGCAGGCGGATCACCTGAGGTCGGGAGTTTAAGACCGGCGTGACCAACATGGTGAAACCCCATCTCAAATAAAAAAACAGGTAAAAAAGAAACAGTTATATACTTACGGTTCAGGGTCTAAGGTATCATTTTTCTTCTTTTCAAACTGATCCTTTGAAATTGTCCTTGTTTTAAAAAAAAAAAAAAATGTTTTATTAACTAAAATTTATCTGTTGAGTATAAACTATAGGGTCTTCTGAATGTTATTTTGTAACTAGTTTTACAAACAAAAAGAAATGATGGCCCGCTAAAATTTCAAGTACATGTAATGATGGAATGAATAGAAAATTTAATTTCACAGAACACTACAATTTCCTTTCCCACATATTCCACTACCATTTCTTTTCTTTCCTTTGTTTTAGAGACAGGGTCTCGCTCTGTTGCCCAGGCTGGAGTGCAGTGGTGTGATCATGGCTCACTGCAATCCCAGTCTCCTAGGCTCAAGTGATCTTCCTGAGTAGGTGGGACTATAGGCACGCACCACCACGACAGACTAATTTTTTGATCTTTTTGGAGATGGGGGTCTCGCTATGTTGCCCAGGCTGAACTCAAACTCCTGGGTTCAAGTGGTCCTCCCACCTCAGTTTTGAGTAGCTGGGGCTACAGGTACTAACCACCATGCACTGCTAAGTTTTTTCATTTTTTATACAGGTGGAGGTCTCACTATGTTGCTCAGGCGACAATCCAGTTATTAATCACACAACTAAAGAGAATAGGATGACAATGGAAATCAATTCAAAATGTAGAATTTCAGTCACTCTGGTTTCTCTTACAAGGCGCTAGGTTTTTTTTTTGCACTTGAATAAAGAAAAGGTATTGGAGCATTAAGTGCCTACACTGCTGGAAACCACTTCTGTGGCAAAGTCTTCCTTTCTGTTAGGGGAACTCACACTGTGGGTAGGGTGGTAGGGATCATGGAAGACTGAGGAATCCAGTCTGGCAACAAGAGGGAACCACATAGCACTGGCAAACCTGGGCAGAAGCAGTGGGTAGCTGGCAGGCTTTTAGGTATTTCAAGCATAGAAATAAGTTGATCACACAATTAGTGCATTTGCATTTTCTTGCCACACACTGGCCATTCTTTCTTTTTTTTGGGGGGGTGGGGGAGGGGGAAGAGTCTTGCTCTGTTGCCAGGCTGGAGTGCAGTGGTGCGATCTCGGCTCACTGCAACCTCTGACTCCTGGGTTTAAGCAATTCCCCTGCCTCAGCCTACCAAGTAGCTGGGACTACAGGTGCATGCCACCACACCCAGCTAATTTTTCTATTTTTCCTAGAGATGGGGTTTCATCATGTTGGTTAGGATAATCTTGATTTCTTGACCTTGTGATCCACCCACCTCGGCCTCTCAAAGTGCTGGGATTATAGGCGTTAGCCACTGTGCCCAGCCCACTCTGGCCATTCTATGGTTCCAAGGTAACTCTGCCAGATAGTAAACACTGGAAGGAAAAGTTTAACCCTGTGCAGGAATGAACTAACAAAGTTACACCTGTCCACTTTGGAGCTGATGAACAATAGGTAAAGCACTAGTGAGGGAAGGAGACACATTTATACTTTTGGCCAAAAACTGGGGTTGGAGAACACTGGAATCAATTAATCTGCATTAGAGCGCAGCAACCGAAAGCATGGAGGTTTAAGTGGAGATAAACTAAATGTAAAGAGTGGGGATGTATATCAAACTAATTTTTTGCTACTGCCAGTTCTGTGAATGGGAGTAGGTATAACTGAAAATTTACAGGGTCGGGCAAGGTGGCCCCTGTACTTTGGAAGGCAAAGGCAGGAGGACTGCTTGAGGCCAAGAGTTCAAGACTAGCCTGGGAAACTCAGTGAGACCACGTTTCAAAATAAAAGAAAATTCGTAATTCCCCAAAATGGTAGTTGACAACCACTACAAAAAAGCAATTACTTTATGTAGTTTTTTTTTGAGGAGTCTTGCTCTGTCGCCCAGGATGGAGTGCAGTGTTGCGATCATGGCTCACTGCAACCTCTGCCTTCCGGGTTCAAGGTTTTCTGCTGCCTCAGCCTCCTGAGTAGCTGGGACTACAGGTACCCGCCACCACGACTGGTTAAATTTTTAAATTTTTTATTTTTATTAAGTAGAGACTGAGTTTCACCATGTTGGCTGGTCTTGAACTCCTGACCTCAGGCGATCCACCCACTTCAGCCTCCCAAAGTGCTGGGATTACAGGTGTAAGCCACCACGCCTGGCTGGAGAAAACAATTATTTTACAAGAAAAGACCAAGGTCAAGAGAGGCCAGCGATCTACAGTGGTAGGCTACAGTACTACTGCCCTGAATGATAAAGAAGGCAGAGGTGGCATTATGGTTCAGCCAAAACACATTTTTCAGTATAAACGTGTAAGTTTATACTAGCCTGGGCAACATGGCGAGACCTCGTCTCTACAAGAAATACAAAAAATCAGTTGGGTGTGGTGCACCTGTAGCCTCAGCTACTTGAGATGCTGAGGCAGGAGGATCGCTTGAACCCAGAAGGTCAAGGCTGCAGTGAGTAGAGATAGAGTCACTCCACTGCAAACCACCCAGGTGACTGAATGAGACCCTGTCTCAAAAACGAAAACCCAAAAAACACTGCATAAAAGTCAAAATGACAGTGGTACTTCCCTTATAGTAATGATAAGAGGGAAAAACAACTTAAGGCCACCCTCCTCTGCCCCTGAAAAAATGACAGGATGGTACTTACGTTTGGGGTTGTGAAGGGTCGTCACCCAGGGTCACATTCTCGCCCTGGATCTCTGTGAAACACTTCTCACAGAAATGATACCTGTCAGCAAGAAGGCCATACTTGGGTGAACTGGTCCATCATAACACACAGCCACCCAAGCAACGAAGCCACCAATCAGAGCAGGGCAGAGCACCACGACGAAGGGGGGGCGTTGTTGGTTGATTGATGGGTCAGTGAGGACAATGAAAGGAACAGGGGGCAGGTGGGGAAGGGCAGGATTAGAGAACAGGGAAGGGAACAAATAGCACAGACACAGAGGTAAGACGCAGACACCGAGACAACACAGAGCAGAAAGCCAAGGCAAAGCATTGATTAGCATTCGGTCTCACTGCACACGTCACAGGCCATCATCACTAACAACGACAGGCTCGGTCCGGCTCCAAGAGGCAAATGTTTTCAAGGAGTTGTTAACACTAGAATTGCGTGGAGCCCAAATTTAGGAATCTGAATTTTGTTCTTACTCAGAGAAAGTCAAATATAACTCTAGGGTTTGAGATGGAAAAATTTACTTGAACAAAACAGTCTGACAAAAGGCCTTAAAAAAGCAATTTAAACTGAAATAGCTTTATTTTTCAAAATGGAAAATTTATGCTTGACAGCAATTCACAGATTTCATTTCCGGTATTAAGCCAAATCTTTAAATGTATGAAAATGCTGAGCACCCAGAACTGTTTTAATTTTTCCTGTTCTTTTTTTTTTCATGTTAATCATTCAGTTAATTGTATTACAATACAAATGAAACCAAATCCATATTCTAGACAAACATTTAACATAAATGCAGTCAAGGGTCAAAGACTTTCCACCCATTTATCAATATGAATATATACAGTAAGAAATGTGATATATTGTATAAGAAATACAATATATGTAAATCCATGAACAATCTTTGAAAATTCAATTCTAAGCTTTGATTTGATATTTTGGTACTGGGATTAATCATTCATCAATCTGAAAGACTTAGCAAATGACTGTTCTGACTTGGGGGCCATCCAAGTTAAGTGAATTTAATCTTTAAAGAACAATCTGCATTTGAGAAATTATCCATCACCCCGATTTCTTGTAAGACAATACAGAGCCGGGGCTCAAGCTATCAAATACAAACAATTAAAATAAAAACTACTAAATGTTTGGAAAGGACATAAATGAGAAATCAACAGAAATACAGGCTGATGCTGCATAAAACGAGATGAGTACACAAGAATACTGTAAAATAAACAAGCGGGTGGAGGTGGACCATACAAGCGAGAAGAAGGAGTGTCAGGTAGCGACGGCAGCACGAATGCGGTTTAGTGCTCAAAACTATGTCTATGAGATGCCAGAAAGGATTAGTATTAAAAACGGTGTGACAGGACTCGAGCGCCAGGCTGAACCACCAAGTGCAGAATGGGACGCAGCGGCTGCAGTCTCACTTGCTCACGCACTCACTCGGCTACAGAAGACAGGTGTGGGCCACCGCATGACCGGTTTATTACCATTAGGACAGGTCCCCCACAAGTCCCAAATCTAATCTTAATTCCACACACTGAGCATTTTGTCTGTTATATTTCACTAACCACACAGAAACAGCAAACCTTAAAGCATACAACTTCAGAGCATGCATAATATCTCAAGATGAGCCAATTTTTTTGCATCTGGTTGGTGAGGAACATGACAGATTCACTGTGGGTAAGGACTGGATTAATGAAGGTTTCTTGCTAGGACTAATTTATTTGGGACTAATTTAATAAATGATGTCAAATTTAAAACTCTGACAGGGAACAGACATGTTTCTCTCTCCTTCCGTCTCTCTCTCTCTCCTCCCCCCCCATACACACACACACACACACACACACACACACACACACACACACACATATATGTATTTTTTTTTTTCCTGAAAGAACTGTAGCAATATTCTGGCCACTCACTATTTTGTAAATACCCTAAAATCCTCTATGGAAAAGAACTTCCATGTGCAGGAGGGCATGGTCATCACTGGCAAGAAGGAATTAAAGTATAGAAACTATTACCAATTCAGTGGCAACCAAAACAATATGTAAAAAAGACATTCCCTCAATCCCCAATCCCCTTTTAAGTAAAACTCTGAATTGAGTGATCCATCCAGGATACAGTCAAACATGCAGCACTATGGCCAGCTAGAAGGAACTGTGAAACACGTTCTGAAATGAAATTCCCACCATAATCACAGGTGAGTCTAAAAAGTTTTCAATTCCTAGACAAACTCTTCGCTTTTATTCAAGGACAGCAAGCCCAGAAACATCCAGGAAACAAGAACCATGAACCCATCTTTTCTCATTTGAGGAAACTGACACAGAAGGAGGCATTGGTGGCAGAATGGCAGCCCTTGGAGGGTTGGGAAACGGAGGCTCTCCCTGTGCGATCAACTCCCTAGAACTGGGAGCCAAAGTGTGTTAATAGACTCCTCGTGTGTCCCAAAACTGCTGGAAAAATGGACAATTTGGCCTGTTCATGTTTAAGGAAGGGAGGAAGAGGGGCCCGTGGCTTCACTTTATTACTATTCTGAGAGACGAAGACGGCACACAGAGCAAGGAGCCGTCACCTCCAACTAGCAAATCAGATAAAGCAATCCTGGCAATCAATGGGTGACAGATGTTGTTGCTAGACCGCCCCTACCTTCTTACCTGGTCCATACTTTATTCTCCCTGGAAATACATAAAGGCTCAGAAATTCCCTTTCCAACTTAGGCACCTAGATGACATTTTGCCTGGTGTGAAGCAAGCAGTTTGATGAAGATGGAGTTGCAAAGGAAATACTTCCCGTGACCCACTGATGTTGCATTTCAGGGTTGCTAAAGTTAGTTAGTACAACGTAACTGCAGAGTTTATCTGTAAGGGTAATTTAATATACGGAGTAACTTTTCAAATGCAGATTGTTTTAAAGCACTGTACAAGTACATATGAATAACTGGGATATCTATAGATAAAATTTATATTATCTACAGACACTAACTGGGAAAGCTAAAGAACAGTTTTCCCAACACGAGTTACTTTCAAATTGCAAAGTGTGAAAACAAGTGAAAATGTAACCATACGCTAGTTTATGTATTAGGGTTTCACCTGTTTAAATGGTCTATAGGATCTTCTATTGTTCTAAGTGCCCAGCGTAGGACTACAAGTGCCAAGACAACTGTTTATAAGAACACTACGGTGTTCATTAATAGTCAAAGTTCAAAATGAAAACATAAGCACTTAAAATATTTGTTACAGAATCAGGCCACTGCTTTCTTAGGATTATAACATGCTAACCTACTCAGATACAGTCGTCTAGAGCATGCCTCGGGTCAGCTGAGGAACACTATGCCTACGCTTCACTAATTATCACTAATAAAATGGAACTCCTTTATTTGCATTTCCACTGTTAAAAATACATTTTGTTCAGTAAAAATGCAGTTCTATACAGAAATAAAATTAAAGGTTTCAGAACTTTCAAGATGGTCCTGTGTTGGTATGCCATTAATGACTCTCTGATCCTCCCAATTCCATTTAATTTTAATTGTTCTCAACATGTAGGACCAAAATCTGTGCAAATCAGCAAAAGCAGTGCCCTAAAAGACACAGGAATAGACCCCATACATTTTAGAGACAGTGGTAAACAATCTACCTTCCTTCTAGGCCAAAACTGCGTTGGGCAATGCAGTAGCAGGGCTGGCATTTTTCTGGGTATAGTTAACATTAACCTTTTCTCTGAAAATACCATTAACTCTACTTTGCTTGGTGCGAATGTTTTTTAAAGTGCATTCCTATTCATTATTCCATCGTTGGGCACTTGACAAAATGAGGCTGCCAAGGAAGATGCTATTGTCTGTATCACGGACAAGGCCAACCTTGATCCATTACCACATCATGGGGCGTGAAGATCATGGGGCTAAAGTCTAAAAGGAGGGGCCGGAAACTCCAGAGAAGCAGCAAGGGACTCTGGGAAGGAGCTATGGTACCATTTCAAACTTGATCATAAAATGTTTCTGTTGATAAAGGGGAAGTCAAGAGGGAAATCACACTCCAAATGTTAGACTATTTCAGCTTAACAACTGCATAGGCTGCACTTCCAGCAGGGAAGCGGTATAGGGTCTGTCCTTCCCCCGTGCACTGGCCTTTCATTACATTAAACGGTATGAGGAATAAGCAGGCCAGGCTTATTCCTAATAGAAAAGGCTCACAAACCTTTAAGACAATTTTGTGCCCAAAGCATTTTTTAAAAAAACAGGATTTGGATGGGAGTTATAATCTTGAAAATGGACTTAAAAAAAAAAAAAAAAAACTGAAGAATGAAAACACATAACCACAAAATTCCAAGTTTTTCAGGCCTGTGAATAAATAACAAAAAGCCTCCTGTCTTCTCTGAAGTATAGGACATAAGTGGTTACTATGACCAAACAGGAGTAAAATGATCAAAAACGCCACACCCCAGCATTGACACTTAATACTTGAACCTAAAGACAAAGAAAAGGCAAAAAGCTCTACCTTGGCCACAGAGAATCCAGTTGCCAGCTCATAAAATGGAGGCAATGCCACAGTTTGAGCAAGACTCCTGACCTGTGGCTCAAGGCATGTTGCACTCACAACGCAGCTGCACGTGGACACTTAAAGGCTGCGGTACAGATAAGCTGACTTCTCAAACAACTCCAAAACTACGCAAGCTGTATGTGTGTGGGAAGCCACAACAAAAAATACTGTTTTCACTCTCTATTTTAAGACTAGAAAACTGTTATTTAGTCATCTTCATAATCCAAAAGAATGGATTTTAGATTATCAAAAAAAATACTTCTCAAGCAGAGTCACCACTCACAAAACCCTGAAATGGCCATCTTGTAACAGGGGGGTGATTCTTGAACTCAATTAAATTGCCAGATCTCATTTGGTATAGTGATGCTAATGTAAAATTTAAAAATAAAGATCATGGACCCCTTTCCTCCACCTTAAAGGAAGTAGCACTCCTGCAAATCTTTCCATTAGACTGACCAGGCCAAATTACTCAGCCAAACATTTGCAGGCAGAAGCGTAAAATACACATTTTCTACTCTATGAACTTCTTGAAAAAAGCATGGCAAGCTTTATCACAGTTACTCTCAACTTCAGACGTCTGTTTCCAGGGCTGGGTTTTAGAAAGGGCATGGTTCAAGGAAATAATGCACCTAATCCAAGTAGTACGGCAAGACTTGGCGCTGAGGTTAGTTTTTACACTATAAAAGTACGCTTTATAAGTAGGAGGCCATGGGCCTATCTGAGTGAATAACAGACACTGAAACCGAGCCACTTTTCTTTTTTCTGATAGAGATGAAGTCTCGCTCTGTTGTCAAGGCTGGTGTTAAACTCTTGGCTCAAGCGATCCTCCAACCTCAGCCTCCCAAAGTGCTGGGATTACAGGTGTAAGTCACCACACCCAGCCTGAAATTGGGACACTTTAAGTAACGTACACAGACTATAACCAGATGGACGTGCCTTGCCCTAAGACATAAGGCAGGATGCTGCTCAGTGCTTACCTATTCTGATAGCTGTAGTAGGCGGCATCTCGAGGAATGGTACACAGCTGCTTCCCATAGCAGCACAAAGTCTGTGGGGAAAACTCATACTGCAAAAATAGAGGAGAAATACTTTTATATAAAAATACATTCTGTTTACTGTACTATAATGTTCTAGTCTACTAGACCATTAGCAAATTATTTGTTAGTATATTAGATGGTTTTCTAACAATTTCAGTAGCTTTAAAGACATTTTGGGATAGCATGTGATAGAACTGGCTTTAATTAAGAGACATTTATTAGAGACAGATACCATGGGCGGAGGGGCAGCTAGCAATGCTTCCCCACAGTCTCCCTCAGTACACGCCTGTACACCCTGCTCTGATCACCCATCACATCACTTCAGGCATTAACGAAACACCAGTTTGCACATATGCACTCCCAGTACACAGGTGTGATCTCATATTAGTGTAACACCCTTCTGGCTGGATTAACCAGGAAAATTCACTTTCCGGAAAAACTTAAAGCTGTACCTTGCGTCCACAGCAATATCCAAGGGACTGCATGACAGGGTCAATTTCCTGCTCAAAGACCTCTGCAAGCTTACTGCAGAACTTATAGACTCGGGATGTCTTGCGATTATAGAGCCAGGCATTGTTGAACATGAGCCAGACGTCGTCCACATACTGCCAGGGCTCTTGGTATTGCCCTGTGTCCAGCTTCCGCTTGATGGTCGAGAGGTCCATGGGATTCTTTACAATGTCAAAATAATCCTAAAAAACAAAATGGTCTCAGTCTAGGGAATTCCCCGATATCTAAATCCCAGTCTTGCTTGGCAGCATTGTCTTAAAATAACAGCAATAGCAAGTACCACAATAAATTCCGTTCCTAACAGTAAGAAATGGGAATTAAAAAGAAAACAATCTCGGATGCACCTGATTTTACTCACTACAAGTGTAATTAATATTTTCAAGTATAATCACATTACATACCTCAAAGGCAAAAATTAAAAAAAAATGTTAGAAGACACATTTTTTTTCTTTTTCTTTTTAAAAGACAGAGTCTTGCTCTGTTGCCCAGGCTGGAGTGCAATGGCGCGATCTTGGCTTACTGCAACCTCCGCCTCCTGGGTTTAAAAGATTCTCCTGCCTTAGCTTTCTGAGTAGCTGGGACTATAGGCATGCGCCACCACACCTGGCTAATTTTGTTTTAGTAGAGATGGGGTTTCACCATGTTAGTCAGGGTGGTCTTGATCTCCTGACCTTGTGATCTGCCTGCCTTGGCCTCCGAAAGTGCTGGGATTACAGGCAAGAGCCACCGTGTATGGCCAGAAGATACTTTAAATAAACCATTTAAAAAACAGATCTTTAATCCACTGAATTAAAATAGTGAACAAGTATATCAAACAGTGTGTATTTCTAGATATTAACTTTTCTTTTTTTAAAGATGGGGCTTCACCATGATGGCCAGGCTGGTCTTGAACTCCTGACCTCAGGTGATCCACCCACCTCGGCCTCCCAAAGTGCTAGGATTACAGGCGTGAGCCACCGCGCCCAGCCAATCACTCTTGATGCTATCAAGCAAAATGAAATTCCAATATAAACAAAAAACTAGTAATGACTCCTATGTAGAATCTGTTCGGTCCCCATGGCCTTTGCAAGGCTATCCAGGAATATCAAAGAGAGAGAGCCCTATTTTTTTACAGTTGATGTTCACAAATTCATACAGAAGTGACACAAGGTCCCAAATATAAAGTGAAGTCTCAGGGGCATGTGCTGCCCTTGCTTCGTGCACCCCTCCAAGGACCAGGGCTTCAGGAATAGGTGAAATCAAACAAACTAAACACTTTTATTGATAAAAATTCACAGACAGCAATTTTTTTATGTTAGGAGAAAAATATTTAAAGCAAGGGGGTTATTTTATCTCATTTCAGGAGATAAAACAACGGACACTCAAAAGTCAAATCTATTTATATGAATTAACTTACTGGAATTCCAAGGAGCTGGGGATCTACAGGCTGCCGGAAAGGTAAAGACTCTGGGTCCTGTCGATACAGTGCTTCTAGGGTCGGCATGAGTGCCTGACGTAACTCCTCTGGTTTAAAGACTGCAGAGAAAACATCAAGCAAAGACTCTCAGTAAAGGGTGCTCAGATCCCTCCTACCTCTCATTAAAAACAGGAGCCTGGCCGCTGTGACATCCCAGCCACGACGTTCTTAAAGCAATTGAGGGGCTCTCGTCCATCACTGTAAGTATCCTGGGACTAAAGCTTCTGAAAATGCACTAGTGTCAGAACTGCATTCAGGTTATGAGAGAAAATACCATTGAAAAGTCTGCTTCTTCCACGAAAGGTTTCCAACATTAAAAACGTATTGAAAAAGAAAATCAAGCTCACTCCCAAATCTGTCTCATTCATAAACCTGTGTGGTAAATAAAGCCATTTCAGGCCGGGCGCAATGGCTCACACTTGTAATCCCACTACTTTGGGAGGCTGAGTCGGGTGCATCACCTGAGGTGAAGAGTTCAAGACCAGTCTGACCAACCCGGTAAAACCTCGTCCCTACTAAAAATACAAAATTAGCCAGGAGTGGTGGGCGCCTATAATCCTAGCTACTCAGGAGGCTGAGGCAAGAGAATCACTTGAATTTGGAAGGAAGGGACCTTAAAAGAGCCTAAGAGGAAAAGTACTTTTTATCCTTGGCTAAATTAAATTCAGGCTGCTGGCGACAAATGGTTCTAAATCTCATAAATGTAAACAGTAATAGTGCTACAAAAGAAAGCATTTTTATAAAAAAGTTTTGTTTTGTTGGACAGGGTGGTCGTACCTGTAATCCCAGCACTTTGGGAGGCCGAGGCAGGTGGATCATGAGGTCAAGAGATCGAGACCATCCTGGGTAACACAGTGAAACCCCATTTCTACTAAAAATACAAAAATGTTAGCTGGGCGTAGTGGCACGCACCTGTAGTCCCAGCTACTTGGGAGGCTGAGGCAGAAGAATTGCTTGAACCTGGGAGGCAGAGGTTGCAGCAGGCTGAGATCACACCACCGCACTCCAGTCTGAGCGATGGAGCACGACTCCATCTCAAAAAAAGTTCCGTATTGCTCACTCTCACATTTACTAATGCCAATTTCTCCAACCCCTCAGCCATCTTACTGCCTACTACACTTTCTGTTGTCACTAATACAAACATAAATACTGGCTGCGAAATACATTCAAGACTGTACATTCATACAAACCCTAAATGAGTATCGGAACAGGTGCTAGGGAAGCTGTTTGGTGTGGGAGGCTGTCCAGTCAGCAGTCTGGCCACTTGGCTCATGTTCACTCTCACAGAGAAACAACTGGAGGCAAAGATGTCTCAGGCATTCTAATGCCATAGCTTGTAAGTGATACATAATTTTTTGTGTTCTTTCAAATTTAATTTAATTATTGAGACAAGGTCCCACTCTGCTGCCCAGGCTGGGGGACACTGGCATATTCTTGGCTCACTGAAGCTCTACCTCCTAGGCTCAAGCCATCCTCCTGCCTCAGCCTTGGGAGTAACTGGGACTACAGGTGAGTGCTACTATGCCTAATTCTTTTTTTTTTTTCTCTGAGATGGAGTTTTGCTCCATTGTGCAGGCTGGAGCGCAGTGGTGTGATCTCAGTTCACTGCAACGTCTGCCTCCCAGGTTCAAGCAATTCTCCTGTCTCAGCCTCCCAAGTAGCTGGGATTACAGAAGCCTGCTCCCATACCCAGCTAATTTTCATATTTTTAGTAGAGACGGGGTTTTACCTTGTTGGTCATGACGGTCTTGAACTCCTGACCTCAGGTGATCCAATTGCCTTGGTCTCCCAAAGTGCTGGGATTACAGGTGTGAGCCATTCTCCTGGCCACATGACTAATTTTTAAATTTTCTGTGGAAATGAGGTCTCACTATGTTGTCCAGGCTGGTCTTGAACTCCTGAGCTCAAGTGTTTGCCCTGCCTCAGCTTCCAAAGTGCTGACATTATGGGCATTGAGCGATCATGCCTAGCATTTTTTTTTTTTTTTTAAAGGCAGAGTCTCACTGCCACCCACACTGGACTACAGTGGTATAAGATCTCAGTTCACTGCAACCTCTGTCTCCCGGGTTCAAGTGATTCTCCTGCCTCAGCCTCCCAAGTAGCTGGAATTACAGGTGCGCACCACCATGCCCAGCTCATCTTTGTTCTTTTAGTAGAGATGGGTTTTCACCACATTGGCCAGGCTGGTCTTGAACTCCTGGCCTCAAGTGATCCACCTGCCTCGGCTTCCCAAAGTGTTGGGATTATGGGCTTAAGCCACCATGCCTGGCCATCATGCCCAGCTCATTTTATATTTTTAGAGACGGAGTCTTGCTCCTTGGCCCAGACTGGATTGCAATGTGGTGGGCCCCACAGTAGCCACTGCAGCCGCAAACTCCTGGGCTCAAGTGATCTTGGGGCATGGTGGCACGCACCTGTAATCCCAGTTACTTGGGAGACAGAGGCAGGAGAACTGCTTGAACCAGGGAGGTGGAGGTTGCAGTGAGCCAAGATCGCACCACTGCACTCCAGCCTGGGTGATAGAGTGAGACTCCGTCACAAACAAACAAATAACATCAGAATAAAATACAGTAAACATTTAAAGTTCTAGTTGGGAAGTGGCAAACATTGGGTACATAAGCCTGTCATCAACTTTGTGTGGGGTGGGGATGGTCTAACTTACAAATTCTGGAAAGCACCACGTGATTCCTAACTGGGAAAGTAAAAGTTTAAAGTTGAAGGAGAAACACACATATTTAACACGCTCACTTTAAAGACGAAAACAGGTGCACAAAGAACATGCCCCAGAGCTCATTCCCATCAGAGGCCAAGATCTGGTCTCTTGACCAACTTCTGTAGACACCACCTCCCCTCCAGGGTACCTGGCTGCTTCAGACACTGGATTGAGGTCTGGACAAGCAGGTAAAAACCCCAATGCAGCACTCCCCAAGCACAAGGTCCCTAGCACTTGAAGGCGCAAAGGCCTGGTCTAGGCTGCAGATGTGCCCTTCAGAAGTGTCAGAAACACATACACATCCTTGCTTCCCACTAACTCCTTTCTTCTATTTTATGCAGAGATGAAGTAGCATTTGGTAGTCTTTGAATAACTTTACAAGAAAAGAATTATGTAACAACCTTTTCATTCCTCTAAAGGAGGGGCTGGCAAATTATGACCAACAGGCCAAATGTAGCTGCTTGCTTTTCTGTATGGCCCAAGAGCTAAGAATGCATTTTACATTCTTTAATGCCTGGGGGAAAAAAGAAAATACTACTATTTCATGACATGTGAAAATCACACAAAATTCCAGTGTCTCTAAAAATACAGCTTTATTGACACACAGCTGTGCTCATTCATTTATACAGGATCTGTAGCTGCCTCCGCGCCACAGTGACAGCGCTAAGGAATGGTAACAGAGGCCTCAGGAGATCGCGCCATCACACTCTAGGCTGGGCGAAAGAGCCAGACTTCGTCTCAAAAAACAAACAAACAACAAAAAAAACCCTAAACTGTTTAAAATCTCTGCTGAGGAGAGTATTTTCAAACTCTTCTCTTCACCAGCACCTTTCTGTAAGAAGAACCCACATACGCAGAGGTGGTCAGGAGTGTATGTGAACCTCACTTCTCCCTTCCTCTGGCCTAAGGACCTGCTCAACGTGGCAGGACTGCTGCAGCACACCAGCAGCTCCCAAAACGCGGCTCTCAAGCCCTTGGAGGCTCCCGTGCTGTCTCATATTGCAGTCCCCAGCCCCCAGTGGCTACTGAAATTTCACCAAATGAATACTACCACCAAAGATAAAAAACACAGTTTGTCAGTCACCCTGGTCACATTTTAGGTGCTCAACTTGTAGCACTGCCCTAGGCCCTTCTATGTGCTGTGAAATGAAAATTATTTCACCTAAACTGAAACCATGTTTGTTTTTTGTTTTTTTTTTTGAGACGAGGTCTTCTGGAGTACAGTAGTGTAATCACAGCTCACTGCAAATTTGACCTCCTAGGCTCAAGCAACCCTCCTAACTCAGCCTCATGAATAGCGAGGGCTATGGGTGTGCCACCACCGTACCCAGCTAAGTATTTTATTTTTTCTATAGAGACGGGGTCTCACCGTGTTGCCCAGGCTGGTCTTTTTTTTTTTTTTTTTTTTTTTTTTTTTTTTTTGAGACGGAGTTTCGCTCTTGTTACCCAGGCTGGAGTGCAATGGCGTGATCTCGGCTCACCGCAACCTCCACCTCCTGGGTTCAGGCAATTCTCCTGCCTCAGCCTCCTGAGTAGCTGGGACTACAGGCACGCGCCACCGTGCCCAGCTAATTTTTTGTATTTTTAGTAGAGACGGGGTTTCACCATGTTGACCAGAATGGTCTCAATCTCTTGACCTCGTGATCCACCCGCCTCAGCCTCGGAAAGTGCTGGGATTACAGGCGTGAGCCACCGCGCCCGGCCGCCCAGGCTGGTCTTAAAGTCTGGGCCTCAAGTGATCCCTCCCACCTAAGCCTCCAGAAGTGCTGGAATTATAGGTGTGAGGCCCAATGCCCAGCTTGAAATAATTTTTGTTTGTTTTGAGATGGGGTCTCTCTCTTGTTGTCCAGGTTGGAGTGCAATGGTGCAACGCAGGCTGGAGTGCAAAGGTGCAATCTCAGCTCACTGCAACCTCCACCTCCCAGGTTCAAGCAATTCTCCAGCCTCAGCCTCCCGGATAGCTGGGATTACAGGCATGTGCTACCATGCCTGGCTAATGTTTGTATTTTTAATAGAGACAGAGTTTTGCCATGTTGGCCAGGCTGGTTGTGAATTCCTGACCTCAGGTGATCCATTCGCCTCGGTCCCCCTAAGTGCTGGGATTACAGGTGTAAGCCACCACACTTGGCCTGAAATGATTTTTATAACACTAAATCATCTTCTGCCTTTTGCACTATGTTGGACATCTGCACAGATGAGAGAAAAGCAAGGGTGACTAAAATCGCCAACATCTTAGAAAAACAAAAAAAGCAAAAGCAAAAAGCAAAAGAAAGCCAGTATCACCAAACTCTACTGTTATCACACATTGCTGCTGCTGTACAGTCACAAGAAAAAAAAATACCAGCCATGCTTAAGACAATATGTTAAAAAATTTATTTTGTTTGGTAGAGATGGGTTCTTGCTATGTTGCCCAGGGTGGCTTGAAACCCAGGCCTCAAGTAATCCTCCTGTCTCAGCCTCCCAAAGTCCTGGGATTACAGGTATGAGCTACGGCTCCTAGCAGAGAAAAAATATTATCTGTGAGACAGGGTCTCACGCTGGCAACCAGGCTAGAATGCACTAGCACAATCATGGTTCACTGCAGCCTTGACCTCCTGGGCTCAAGCAATCCTCCCCCATCAGCCTCCTGAGCCAGTGGGACCACAAGTACACGACCACATCTGACTAATGTTTAAATTCTTTTGCAGAGACAAGGTCTCACTACATTGCCCTGGCTGGTCTTGAACTCCTGGACATAAGTGATCCTCTAGTCTTGGCCTCCCAAAGTGCTGGGATTACAGGTAGGAGTCACTATGCCCACTTGTTTCTTAAAGTATTTATTTTTGATATAGGGTCTTGCTCTGTTGTCCAGGCTGGAGTCCAACAGTGCCATCACAGCTTGCTGCAGCCTTGGAACCCTGGGCTTGTGTGATCCTGCTGCCTCAGGATCTGCCTGTAGTCCTGAGCAGCCAGGACTAAAGGCACGTACCACCACACTTGGCTAATTTTTTTATTTTTTGTAGAGACAGGGTCTTACTATGTTGCCCAGGCTTGTCTTGAACTCCTAGACTCAACTGATCCTCCCACTTTGGCCTTCCAGACTGCTGAGATTACAGATGTGAGTCACCACACCTGGCTGAAAAAATATTCTTCATGAGGTGGTAAAAAGTATTCCTTGTATTAAATCTCAGCCTTTGGTACCTGTCTTTTATTCTGTGTGATGAAATACTCTGTGTGTATGTGTGCTGCATACACACAGTGGCCCTATTAGGAGGCAGTACTAGTGCAAGTGTCAGAAGTGAGAGCTGAAGTAGCTGCTTACCTACATGGAACACATTAAAACTTGCAAGAATGACTGAGACATAAACTCCAGTTACATGGCAGATATTTTTTCAGAAATGAACAAAAAGGGATAGTTACTTCAAGGACAAGTGACAGTATTTGTTGCCAATGATAAAAGCTGGGCTTTCATTAAAAAAATCTAAAGTTTTGGAAAACTTGTACATGGGCGTGGCAGCTTCTCAAAGTTTATTATTACTAATATTTTTTGAGACAGGGTCTCATTCTGTCACCCAGGTTGGAGTACACTGCCATGGTCACGGCTCACTGCAGCTTCAACCTCCAGGCTTCGGTGATTCTCCACCTCAATCTCTCGAGTAGCTGCGGCTAAAGCCAGGCACTACCATGCCCAGCTAATTTTTTTTATATAGAGAGGGTTTTGCCAAGTTGCCGAGGCTGGTCTTGAACTCCTGAGCTCCAGGCTAGAGTGCAGTGGTGTTATCATAGACTTTGAATTCCTGGTCTCAAGCAATCCTCCCGCCTTAGCCTCCCAAAGTGCTGAGGTTACAGGCGTGAGCCACCTTGTCTGACCTGCTTTACAAAATTGAGAAGACCTGTTTGAAGAGACTGACGGGGGCATCAACAAATGTGATTTTTTTTGACACTGTATATTGAAATATGTCAACATTTGGAAAATCTGCAGAACTTAGTGTCAATTGAAAAAAAAAAATTGCGTGTACATGAAAGATCCATTCCAAGTACAAGATGGATCAATGGATTCTAATGTCATAAGAGTATGAAAAATCCAGTGCTATAGATTCCAATTCCATGTTGCAAAAAAGAAACTTTCACTGGTTGAATTTTGGTACAGTATGAAAGAACATCCACAATCGGCTGAAAGGGCGATGAACATACTTCCCCCTTTACCAACTACAGGACAGTATGAAAGAACATCCACAATCGGCTGAAAGGGCGATGAACATACTTCCCCCTTTACCAACGACAGGACAGTATGAAAGAACATCCACAATCGGCTGAAAGGGCGATGAACATAGTTCCCCCTTTACCAACGACAGGACAGTATGAAAGAACGTCCACAATCGGCTGAAAGGGCGATGAACACAGTTCCCCCTTTACCAACGACAGGACAGTATGAAAGAACGTCCACAATCGGCTGAAAGGTCTATGAACATACTTCCCCCTTTACCAACGACAGGACAGTATCAAAGAACATCCACAATCGGCTGAAAGGTCTATGAACATAGTTCCCCCTTTACCAACGACAGGACAGTATCAAAGAACATCCACAATCGGCTGAAAGGGCGATGAACATAGTTCCCCCTTTACCAACTACAGGGTTTTCTTCATAGACTCCAACCAAAACAACCAATCACAACACTGAGAATGCACAGGCAGATACCCTTAATAATATCACTACTCTTACTTATTTTTGCTTTGGAAAAATTATTTTTCATATAAATGTTTTCTATGGGTGCCATGTAACAGACTACTTTAAGTGAACTAAATGTTTAAAAAATTTTCTCTGTTTCTTTTTTTGTGTGAGACAATAATTTCGCCTTGTCTCCTGGGCTAGAGTGCAGTGATGTGATCTGCGCTCACTGAAGCCTCAAACTCCTAGGCTCAGGGCAATCCTGCTGCTTCAGCTTCTCAAGTAGCTGGAATTACAGGTCTGCACCACCACACTCAGCTAATTTATTTTAGTTTTGTAGAGATGGAGGCTCACTATATTGCTCGGGCAGGTTTTGAACTCCTGGCATCAAGTGAACCTTCCGTCTCGGTCTCCCAAAGTGCTGGGAGCCATTGTGCTCAAATTTCTCAATTTTAATTTCCAATACAGTAAGCAATGATAGATAATCCACACAAACAACTACTCTCCAGGACCCCTAACTTCTAAGAGTATAAAGAGGCCTGAGATTCACTATACTTCACACTCTCCAGGGTCACTGCAACATGGTTTCAGTTTCTAAAATTTTGTTGCAATCTTTCCCAGAAGTGTCATCTGCAGCCTTGGACTTTCTGAGTCCCATCTCCCATTTCTAAGATTCACTTGACAGTTTTCTGATACCCTGATATCTCTTGACTTTGGACACGTCAAATGGATTCCATCCAACTTCCAATGTGAGGTGGGCGCAGCCCATAGATCTCAGACCCTTAAAGCTGCCTAACCCACCCCTTCCCTGTGTCCTCTGCACTGGGTCCCCAGGCGCCACCCTGCTCCTCACTCTGCTGCCCCGGACTCTGGATGCTCAGCTTCCTCACTGTATTGGCAGAAACCTGCTGCCTCCAGCTCAGGCCTATGCTGTCATAATGATCATTTTCCGCAAAACATGGCTGCTTTGGTTATTCTCCTACTCACATACATGACTGGTTCTTTATACTTTTATGAGTATAGCCTGCTCAAGGACCCAGACGCATTTCAACCCCAGCCCCTGGAGGCACCATCTCAGAAGACAGCACTGCAGCCTGCGTGCCCGTGGAGCCACAGCTCATCACTCACTCCTACCACAAGCCCTGTGGGCACAGGGCTGGGGTTGCTCAGCCTCAGTGCTTCTGCAGGGGAATGGCAGGCAAGAATGGTAAAAGGGCAGACAGAACGATGTTTCTACTTCAGCTTTTCATCCTCTACGTGGAATCCCAACACTATGGAAAAGCAGCACCGCTTAATAAGGTAATGCATAAACACCAGCCTACTTTTTTTGCGCGGCTGTGAGGGAGACGTTGACTGAGAGGCTGTGCCGTTAGTGCTACTCTCCTCTTCCTCTTTAACTTCTACTTTCACTTCAGGTTTCTTTTCATCCACTTCCATTGGTTCTGATTTCTGCTCTGCTGTATCTGTTTCTTCTTTAACTTGAGAAGCACCTTGCAAATCCTCCTCCATCATCTTGAGAAAAACATTACAGATAACATATGAATATCAAACACCTTTATGTTACCTCGGCTTCACTAAAAGGCTCTTACAAACCTAGGTAGGTTTGTTAAAACCTTTCACTAGTCAGAGTTGCATTTATGATACCTGTTCTCTTCCAGAAGAAGAAATAAAGCCCTGGGTATTCATTAAGTTGCTTCAGTACAGGGTCAATGCAATTACAGTCCTAAATTTAAAAGGTTGTTTTGAGATGGAGTCTGCTCTGTCATCCAGGCAGAAGTGCAGCGGCAACATCTCAGCTCACTGCAACCTCCACCTCCCGGATGCAAGCAATTCTCCTGCCTCAGCCTCCCGAGTAGCTGGGATTATAGGTGTGTGCCACCACACCTGGCTCATTTTTTATACTTTTGGTAGAGATAGGAGTTTTATCATGTTGGCCAGGCTGGTCTTGAACTCCTGACCTCAAGTGATCCACCCATCTTGGCCTCCCAAAATGCTGGGATTATAGGCACCAGCCACCATGCCCAGGCTAATTTAATAGTTTTTAAATGTAAAAGTGCTTTAAAAAATTGCACACACAGTTAGGTGCGGTGGCTCATGCCTGTAATCCCAGCACTTTGGGAGGCCAAGGCGGGCAAATCGTGAGGTCAAGAGATAGAGACCATCCTGGCCAACATGGTGAAACCCTGTCTCAACTAAAAATACAAAAATTGGCTGGGCGTGGTGGCGTGTGCCTGTAGTCCCAGCTACTCAGGAGGCTGAGGCAGAAGAATTGCTTGAACGCAGGAGGTAGAAGTTGCAGTGAGCCGAGATCACGCCACTGCACTCCAGCCTGGCGCCTGGTGACTGAGCAAGACTCTGTCTCAAAAAAAAAAAAAAAAAAAAATTGCACATACTCAGATTTTTCACAAACAGATACTTCTAATTTGAAAAAAAAAAATCTCCTTGAAAATTGGGCAGGGACCAAAAGTCCTTCTCAGAGGCAAGAAGTGTGGTATGGGACAGCAAGGAGCAGTGGGAACTGTGGCTAACTAGAGAGTCTGCCACAGCTGGTGCTCACGACCAGACTCCTGTCACACAGGAATGCAGGCACAATACTGAAAGCGTCTCATTTTCCAAGAAAAGCCAGAAATCTAGAGTTTTATTTGCAATTTCCTGATTTTTAAGATACTGTGTGGGCCAAACACATTTACAGGCTGGATCCAGCCCATGGTCTGCCAGTTTTCAGCTTCTGCCGTAAGTGAATTAGTAAATGATTTCATCCATCTTCTACAGTCTACCTCTGCAGAAACACAAATGAATGGGGAACATAAATAAAAAGTTGTTGGAGGACTCAAATATTGCAAATACAAGCCAGTATTCTTAATTTCTGGCAAAATAAACCCACCCCTTATATTTATTTTAATTTTTTGAGACAGACTTTTGCTCTTTCACCCAGGCTAAAGTGCAGTGGCGTGATCTTGGCTCACTGCAACATCTGCCTCCTGGGTTCAAGGGATTCCCCTGCCTCAGCCTCCCACGAAGCTGGGACTACAGGCGCACACCACTAGGCCCGGCTAATTTTTTGTATTTTTAGTACAGACGGGGTTTCACAGTGTTAGCCAGGATGGTCTCGATCTCCTGACTTCGTGATCTGCCCGTCTTGGCCTCCCAAAGTGCTGGAATTACAGGTGTGAGCCACCGTGCATGGCCATGCCACCCCTATATTTAAAAACGAAAAGCCAAGCTGTTTTAAATCTATTTCCTACACACTGAACCACGAACACACATTCAAACAAAATATTCTAACTAAAGTGAGGGACACCCATGGCACGCTCCCAGCCTTGCCCAAGAACACCTGGGTGACGTTACAACACAAAGCCATCAATGCATTCCTACAGAGTGGCACCCACCTCAGACCGGGGCTCCCCCTTGGATTCACCAGGATCGGGCTCAGTGTTCTCTGTGTGGGCCTCCACCTTCATTTCTAGCACAGGTACATCGGGTCCTGGCTGCTGGGAATTGGTTTCTGCACTGGCCACCGAGGACGGGGTAGGGACCCTGTTATCAATGCTGGCTGCTGCCTGGGAAAGCTGTGAAAAAACCAAAAGCACTGATTTCAGTAGGCAAGGCAACATAAATGATCTTCAATTATGCTGCTCATGAAACCTACAATTTCCCGTTACATTTCTCAGTACTGCTCCAGCAGGCATACTTCCGTGAAATAACCAAAGAACAGAGGTCAAAGTAGGAGTGAGTTCTAGAGGAAGGCACCAGGAGCCAGAAGCACAACTCACATCTTGTCACAAAGGCAGAGGTAACAGTAGAGCTTTGCAAACTTTGATATAAAATTATTTTCTCAAAGTTTTCTAGCTAAGTCATGAAAGCTCATATTTTGAAATTAATTCCCTTCAATATGGTGGTTAATGTGTATGGTAAAAGGTTGAATTATGAATGTCTAAGCATATCTGAACAGAGGGAAATCAAGTGCCTATCTAAAGACGAAGCATTCCCCAGCCTGTGTCTATAGTGGGAACACGAATGCTGGTGAAGTAAATGAACGTTATGAGAAGGAACCACTAAAAGAAATCTTAATTTGCAAATTTTTAATCAACAGAGTTTTTTTGAAATGGAGTCTCGCTTTTCACTAAGGTTGGAGTGCAGTGGCGGGACCTTAACTCACTGTAACCTGCGCCTCCGAGGCTCAAGTGATCTTCCCACCTATGCCTTCCAAGTGGCTGGGACTACAGGCACACAGCACCATCCTTGTCTAATTAAAAAAAAATTTTTTTTTTGGTGGAGATAAGGTCTCACTATGTTGCCCAGTCTGGTCTTGAACTCATGGGCTCAAGTGTTTGTCCCACCTTGACCTCCCAAAGTGCTGAAATTACAGGTGTGAACCACCATGCCTGGCCTGGCCATCAGACAATTTTTATGGGAAAATTACCTCCTAAGAGTCTCCGCCCAAAGACAGTAGACAGAGAGAGGCTTACCGGCGTGCCAGGAGGCTGGGCGTGCACAGGTGTTGGCTGCTGCTGCGATGACTGAGGGGTAGCCACAGACGGGGGCTGAGCTGGGGTTTGAGGCTGTGGGGTCACCTGGGACTGGGCTGCTGTTTGGACTGTAGGGGTGCTCTGGGTTTGGGTAGCACTGGGCACTGAGCCAGGAGTCGGGGTAGGAGTCTGCCCGGAAGACGACACAGGAGTTGATGGCTGAGTGGGAGCTGCTGGCTGGGGAGGAGTCATCCCAGGTGGTGTAGGGTGCTGGAGAGATGGCATGCCAGCAGCCGTGGAAGCAGGAGGTGGTGTCGGGTGCAACGGTGACTGTGTCACTGGAGGGCAGGGCAGCTGGCTGGCCTGAGGCCCCAACATGTTGAGAGGGTTAGGAAGAGCAGCACCAGGCACCTGTCCCTACCAGAAATGGACAGAGAACGTCAAAATTATTTCTCCCATTTGAAAATGTGACAAAACATTTGGAAAATTAAAGGTTATGAAATTTTGTTTGTTTGTTTGGAGACAAGAGTTTTACTCTTGTTCCCGAGGCTGGAGTGCAGTGGCACGACCTCGGCTCACTGCAACCTCCACCTCCTGGGTTCAAGTGATTTTCTTGTCTCAGCTCCCCAAGCTGCAGGGATTACAGGTGCCTGCCACCATGCCTGGCTAAGTTTTTTGTTTTTCGTAGAGATGGGGTTTCACCACGTTGGCCAGACTGGCCTCAAACTCCTGATCTCAAGTGATCCTCCTGCTTCCGTCTCCTGAAGCGCTGGGTTTACAGGTATAAGCCACCATGCCCGGCCAAATGTATGGCAATTTAATCATACTTTCTTGATGAGCTGTGTTGGTTTCTTGGGAGTATTCTGTTTGTGAAAATTCATCGAGCTATACATTTGCAATGTGCACTCCTCAATGAAGTGCACATTTCTCATAGTCTAATTTATATAATTAAAATAACCACTGAAACTTATGGCTTAAACAAGCACATCTACAGCAGTCCCCTCATATCCACTCGGATACATTCCAAGACCCCCAGGGGATGCCTGAAACCACATACAGTACCGAACCCAGTATTTACCATGTTTTTGGGATCTAACAACCAAGGTAGATACACAGTGACTAACAGTGTCTACAGCATGGAAATGCTGTACAAAGAAACGATCCATATCCCTGGTGGCAGAGTAGGACAGTGCGAGAATTCATCACATAACTCACAATGACATTCAATTTAAAACTTTTTTTTCCCTTTTTTTGAGATGGAGTCTCACTCTGCCACCCAGGCCAGAGAGCAATGGTGCAATCTTGGCTCACTGCAACCTCCACCTTACTGGTTCAAGCGATTCTTCTGCTTCAGTCTCCTCAGGAGCTGGGATCAAAGGCGTGATCCCAGGTATGGTAGCACCACGCCTGGCTAATTAATTTAAAACTTATCAGTGGTTTATTCCTACAATTTTCCATTTAATATTTTTGGACCATGGTTGACCGCAGGTAACTGAAACCTCAGAAAGTGAAATGGCACATCGGCGGTGGGGGGGCGCACTGTACACTGACCAGCCTGTAAGCTTCAAGTTCCGTAACATGTTCGCAATGTTCTTTAACGTTTTCCAAGCTTAGCTTTAGCAAAAGATTTTTTTTTAAGTTAGTTGCTTCTTCCAAACTCCTCTGGTGACCACCCACCTCAGCCTCCCAAAGTGCTGGGATCACAGGTGTGAGCGACCACACCCGGTGAATTTTTGTGTTTTCGGTAGAGATGGGGTTTCACGGTCTCTATCAAAGACACTTCAGATACTTCAAATGTGGAGACACTTCAGAATTATTTGCGGACCTTTTAAAAACGATTCTGAATCACTAATCTAGAGTAGGGGTTGGAGAACTCCCACCTGTGGGCCAAACACACAGAGCTGCTTGTTTCTTTCTTTTTTTTTAAAGACAGGTTTCACTATGTTGGTCAGGCTGGTCTTGAACTCCCGACCTCAGGTGATCCGCCCACCTCAGCCTCTCAGAATGCTGGGATTACAGGCGTGAGCCACCGCGCCCAGCCAAGAGCTGCTTGTTTTCTATAAATAAATTTTATTGGCACACGGTCACCTCATTTATGTACCACAGCAGCTTACGCACTACAAGAACAGAGGCAAATAATGAAAACCAAAACTGAATTGAATGGCTTGCAAAGCTGAGGATACCTGGCCTTTTGCAAGAAGTTTGCTGATCCCTGTTCTAGAGCAATGAGATGTTATGGAAAATTAAGAATAATTAGTGAGGAAATACATAATAATGACTTATTCAGCATTACTTCACATTAAAAACGGAAAACAAGGCCAGGTAAGGTAGCTCACACCTGTAATCCCAGCACTTTGGAAGGCTAAGGTGGGTGGATCACCTGAAGTCAGGAATTTGAGACCAGCATGGCCAACATACTAAAACCCTGGCTCTATTTAAAAAAAAAAAAAAAAATTAGCTGGGTATGGTGGCACACATCTGTAATCACAGCTACCTGAGAGGCTGAGGTGGGATAATTGCTTGAACCCAGGAGGCAGAGGTTACAGAGCCAAGATTGTGCCACTGCACTCCAGCCTGGGCAGCAGAGCAAGACCCTGTCTCAACACACACACACACACACCCCCAAGAATTTTATCTGTTGGGGAGGATTTGGTCTGTTTTAAATACATGTATATTTTGTATACAGTAGCAATCATATGCACTACAACAAAAGAGGAAATAAGGAACAAATAAATGGACAATTGTTTTCTTCAGCTCTAGATTGAAAAATTAAAAACATTCAACAAGAAGAGAACTATTGAAATGATTCTGTTAGCTTGACTTCACCTGGCAGTGGAGACAGGCCAAAAGATATGAAAGCCAAATCTCCAAGAGTGAATTCATGGGTCCTTCTCATTCCCTTTTAAAAATTCTAATGACTCAGGCCGGGCATGGTGGCTCACACGTGTAATCCCAGCACTTTGGGAGGCTGAGGCAGACAGATCACAGGGTCAGGAGTTTGAGACCAGCCTGACCAACATGGTGAAACCCTGTCTCTACTAAAAATATAAAACTTAGCCGGGCATGGTGGCATATGCCTATAGTCCCAGTTACTCAGGAGGCTGAGGTAGGACAATTGCTTGAACCTGGGAGGTGGAGGTTGCAGTGAGCTGAGACGGCACCACTGCACTCCAGCCTGGGCAATACAGCAAGACTCCGTCTCAAATAAAAATAAAATTCTCATGTCTCTCAGAGTCACGTTAAACTTAAAATCTGAAATACACAAACAAAAAATAAGAAGAAAACCCAAAGATCAAAACACAAAAGCCCACAAACCAAAAAAATCTAAATCCATTTCCGCTTCTGCATGTAGTTAACCCAGAGAGGATAAGAGAAATTCCATAAAAGGTAAGACCTACAGGACAAAGGAGAAAAAAATAAAGAGATACTGATACACAGAAGTGGAATGTGTGTTCTGGATGAAGGAAGACAGGCTTACGTCACAGAAAGCTGGGGCTACGTGAATATTGGTAGCCATGGTCCCAGTGGGGCACGGTACCTGTGACACGCCTGTCTGGGCTGGCGGCTGGCCCATCCCCACACTGTTCACACTCATCGCTCCGCTGGATGACGGGAACTGGTTTTGTGGCAGAAACTGGCTCTGAGCGGGCGCCTGGGCCATCATGTTGTTGGTGTGCGCACCCATCATGTTTGGAGGCTGAGGCATTCGGGAAGGAGAAATGGCCATCTACGAGACAACAAGCATCACCAGAGCTGTAGTTCAGAAGCCGACGGCCAGAGTTTTCAAAATGGATCAGAAAGACCCAAGGCCTCACAAAATCCCAGAGGATGCCAAGCACAGGGCTGAAATCCCGCCCTTCCTTGTGGGAAGAGACCACTACTTGCTAAGAACTTCTGGGCTTCTGGGTACTTTACACACTTTCTCAGGCAATCTCTCAAATAAGCCAGCTTCAAAATGTCCTCTGAAGAGAAATCAATAGCAGGCTATAACTTAAAGTTTAAGACATGCCTATGAGTTCTCTAAAGTGTTTAGAAAGCAGCCTCGGTAGAGCGAGCTCTCAGTCAACAGATGCTGACAATTCCCTGCTGGCCATATATCCCAGGCTGCAACTCCCACATTCTCACAAAGCCACACATTCCCATAAATTGGTTATTCCAATAAAATAACTAACAGTCAAATAATTCTCAGTGTAGTAATGAAGACTTTTCTAAAAAGGAGAGATGAAAGAAGGAAAGCATAACCCAAATTCAAAGGAACAGGAACCACAGGATTCTCAAGTGACAGGAATCCTGCTGCTTAGATAATGTTCCATGTGAGAGGGAGGGCTATCTGCAGCACAGCTAAAGGGAAGCACTTACCCCTGGCACTGAGCCCATGCTGTTGATCTGTACAGAGTGGTTCATTGGGGAGGCTGTACGAGGTCCCATGGGTGCTTGTGGCAACTGGACGTTCCCCAAAGACATGGGGTTAAATGAATTCATCCCTGTAAATGTACCCACAACAGTTCATTAGGAAAAGCACCCACAGGAAAACAGAATTACAGCTTGCTAAATAAACTCTAAGTAAAGTAAGATGGAACACACAGGCCACAGAAAACTGAATGGAAATCACCCAATTAATCAATGAACATGATGAAGGAACAGACTTCTCCACATCCAGGGAAAATGGCATCAATGTGGTGGTGGTGAGGGTGGCATGATGGGGTATGCTAGGCAAGGATGAGGATATGAAGGCATAAGGTTGGTTAAGACAGAACAAGAGTGTGAGACGTTAAACAAGGCTGAAGTAGAGCTGAGCCAGAAGGCAGCATACAGAACAAAGTATCACAGAAACAAATAGGGTGAGGAGGTGCCCTGAAGGAAGAGGACAGCTGCCCCACCCCAATCTTCAAGACGTTTCCTAAGACCAGGGCAAGATTCTGTGCACACCCAAACCTAATGCCTCAGAAGCAGCGGGTGTGCATCACCCTAGACTTCCTAGCTCCGTGCTGGGTTTACATTCATTGTTAGAATCTGTGCTAAGACTCCAAACATTGTTTTAATTTTGCAGGCACTTTAAGAATTATGAAGTGCCCAAGAGTCAACTATCCTCAATCCCGGCCTCCTGCAGGTTCCAGAAACACCGCATCACTAAAAGAGATTTCACAGCCAGTAAGTTTCTCCAGAGTGTGGTGTCTAGTTCCTTCCAATTTCCAACAATACCCTGTCAACTCTGAGATCTAAAGAAGCACCAGTTTCAAGTTCGTCTTGGGAGCAACACTAGAATGTGACAGAACCTTTTAGAGAATTTCCGGGAGTCGTTGCCTTAGCACTGCTGTAGCCATGAAAAGGCTCAAAGGATGACTCTCATGGAGCACTACCTTTAACGGTTACCTAGAAATACCACCCTCAAATAACCAAGTGCCGATATAGACCAGGAAGACTTTCCAGGGAGTATGTAATATAAGTTTCCCCTCCCTTGAGAATTTTATAAAAGAAAAGGAATTACTAAGAAACAGCACTTAAAAAAATCTGTATTTACCCAGATGTGCTGGCAGGGAGGTTGCTAAGTGCTTACCTAGAAAACAGCTATTCCAATATTCTGCTGCTCAACAGCAAGCTCATCACATCCCACAGCAGCAGCATCTTCCTATCCAGACTGAAGCCCTGGACCAATCCCTAACACAACAACCAGTCACTCTCCTAAGGCTCAATTTCTGACTCCTTCATTTCTTCTTCTTCTTTTTTTTTTTTTTTTTTTTGAGATACAGTCTCGCTCTGTCGCCCAGGCTGGAGTGCAGTGGTACGATCTTGGCTCACTGCAACTTCTGCCTCCTGGGTTTAAGCAATTCTCCTGCCTCAGCCTCTTGAGTAGCTGGGACTATAGGCACATGCTGCCATGTCCAGCTAATTTTTGTATTTTTAGTGGAGATGGGGTTTCACCATGTTGGCCAGGCTGGTCTCAAACTCCTGACCCTGTGACCTACCCACCTCGGCCTCCCAAAGTGCTGGAATTACAGGCATCAGCCACCGTGCCTAGCCTTTTCTTTTTTTGAGATGCTGTTTCACTTTTGTTGCCCAGGCTGGAGTACAGTGGTACAATCTTGACTCACTGCAGCCTCTGCCTTCCGAGTTCAAGTAATTCTCCTACCTCAGCCTCCTGAGTAGCTGGGATTACAGGCGTGCACCACCACACCTGGCTAATTTTTGTATTTTTAGTAGAGATGGGGTTTCACCATGTTGGTTAGACTGGTCTCAAACTCCTGACCTCAAGTCATCCTCCCGCCTCGGCCTCCCAGAGTGCTGGGATTACAGGCGTGAGCCACCGTGCCTGGCCAGACTCCTTGATTTCTTTCACCCTTCAAATCTAGTCCATCAAAACAAATCCCTGATAAGTTTTTTCTATAATATCAGCTATCCGCCATGTCTTTTCCAGGATCTAATATGAATAAAAGTTTAAAAATGATCTCTTCTTCCCTCCCTCCCCAAACTACTCTGCCAAAGCAAAGCTTCCTTCCTCAGAGTCTTCTGGATAATTATTTTACAATCTGGAAAAATATCCTCCCGCTTGGGTCTCAATGGTCAAGAGCCACAGGGTTTTCAAATGCTCCCTACCTCAAAAGAAAAATAGCTGTTTCAACCAACAAAAAAACCATAGGCTCCCTACTTAAAAACCTTTCAAGGTTGCTGAGACAGCTGCTGCCACCCCAACTTGGGGCAGGACCTGTGTGTACACACTCTCCAGAAGTTGACATCCAGCCAGGTGGGCTTAAGCCCTAGGACCAGAAGCAGCCCCTGCTGTCACCACCTCACCATCTGCAAGCGCTCCGTGGTGTAGGACTGGCTTGCATGCTTCTCCTTCTCAGCATTCAGAAGGACTTCCTCTGCGCATCTAGAGGGCTTCTTTTTCAGACTCTTCCTGAGTAATGTACCAAACCCACTCTACCATCCATTAAAAAAATAAAAAGCTAACTACTACTTCTGATCTCTTGGAAGATCTTTCCTACTATATCTCCAAACTCCACACTATAAACAGATGCACACTACCTGCAGAACTGAATTATGACCATCAGCAAAAAAGGAATGGAAAGAATAAAGGGTTAGAAAGAAATACACAGGGGAAGAGGAAAAAAAAAACCAGTAAAAGTTATAGCTGTTGAATGTTAATATGATTCACAGCAAATAGTTAATACCTTGAGAAACTTGCATGCGATTCACTGGAAGGGGTAGGGGTCCATCTATGGTGGCAAAAAAACAAAAACAAAACACCCTAGTTATTTAATATAATCCTTGATTCAGGAATAGGAATAGGAAATTTTTCTTTGAGATGGAGTCTTGCTCTGTTGCCTAGGCTGGAATGCAATGCTATGATCTCAGATCACAGCAACCTCTGCTTCCCACGTTCAAGTGATTCTTCTGCCTCAGCCTCCTGAGTAGCTGGGACTATAGGCATGCACCACCAGGCCCCAAGAATTTTTGTATTTTTTCTTTTTTTGAAACAGAGTTTTCACTCTTGTTATCCAGGCTGGAGTGCAACGGTGCGATCTCGGCTCACCACAACCTCCGCCTCCTGGGTTCAGGCAATTCTCCTGCCTCAGCCTCCTGAGTAGCTGGGATTACAGGCACACGCCACCATGCCCAGCTAATTTTTTTATATTTTTAGTAGAGACGGGGTTTCACCATGTTGACCAGGATGGTCTCGATCTCTTGACTTCGTGATCCACCCGCCTCGGCCTCCCAAAGTGCTGGGATTACCGGCATGAGCCACCGCACCCGGCGAATTTTTGTATTTTTTAGTAGAGATGGGGTTTCATCGTATTGGCCAGGCTCGTCTTGAACGCCTGACCTCGTGAACCACCCACCTCGGCCTCCCAAAGTGCTGGGATTATAGGCCACTGTGCCCAGCTGGGAATAAACAGAAAATTTCTTATTAGGACTTCAGACTTAAAAACAGCCAACAAGTCCAAAAACACTTGTGTTCCAATGCTGGTGCACCCTTTAAAGGGCCTTCCCAAGAGACAAACTCAGAGTCCCAACATGGCCTGAGGCAGGTGGTCAGGGCCACTGCCACATCAACAGCTTCTATAGGTCACATGTCAAAGACTAATCCTCTATTCTTAGAAATACACCCCAAACATGAAGGAAAACCAAGGAAACAGGCTAAGGATTGGCAGAAGGAAATGGAATGCTTACTTGGGGGTCTCACAGGTTGTGCCTGTGGAATCACAGGGGGCTGAGCCCCTGGGGCTGGTAGGGCTGGCTGGTTCCCCAAGATGCCTTGTTTATGTAGACGCGACCTCCGTTTTTCTTCTAGTTCTTTTTGTATCTTGTAGATTTTCTCTGCTAGTAAGTGATAATATTCATCCTAAAAAGCAATCATATTCAATATGAAGCCGTTAAAACTGTAAAAAGCAACAGAATGATCTGTGTTGTAGGTTCTAACTAATGAACTTCTTCACTGAGTACACTGGCAAAAGTATGCAAATACCTGATGCACCAGAAGCCCACGCTCCTGCTCAATTCCCAATGATTTTACAGGACATGTCAAATAGTAGGTACTAAATACATGTTCCATTTCACTCAAATCAACTTCTTGAATATTCACTGATGCTAGCAATAATACATCACCACCTAATATGAAAAATATATCCCATGGACATAATGTAAATTTATATACTCCATGTACCAATGTAGCTAACCAAGAGAGTTGTGCAGGAAATTTGTGTCTTATCTGGGAGGTCTCCTTGGCCCGTGGCCTCATGTCTCTCCCAACTACACAGATTCCACTGTTTCCAGATAACAACCAGACAAATGTAGTGCTGTCTAGTACAGATGCAGTAGAGGCGAGAGCACGGTGAGCAGCTACCTACCCTGCTGTTGGCAGACTCGTACATGTCCCCTTCCACTTTCTTAGCATAGGCTACCAGGTTTTCCATGCGGCGATCCTTTAGAGCTGCGGGATCTGGTGTTGGGAAGATGGCTTGGACTCTGAAAGGATAACACATCTATCAAACTACTTCCTTTTTTTCCCCTAGAGATAAGTCTTGCTCTGTCACGTAGGCTGGAGTGTAGTGACACGATCTCAGCTCACTGCAACTTAAGCCTTCTGGGTTTAAGCAATTCTCCTGCCTCAACCTCCCAACTAGCTGGGACTACAGGTGTGCACCATCACACCCAGCTAATTTCTTTTGTATTTTAGTAGAGACAGGGTTTTGTCGTGTTGTCCAGTGTGGCCCTGAACTCCTAAGCAAGGCAATCCGCCTGCCTCCGCCTCCCAAAAGTGCTAGGATTATAGGTGTGAACCACTATCAAATTATTTTCTTTCTTCTTTTTTTTTTTAAAAAAGGGGTCTCAGCCGGGCACGATGGCTTATGCTTGTAATCCCAGCACTTTGGGAGGTCAAGGCAGGCAAATCAACTGAGGTCAGGAGTTTGAGACCAGCCTGGCAACGTGGTGAAATCTTGTCTGTACTAAAAATACAAAAATTAGCTGGGCATGGTGGCGGGTGACTTTAATCCCAGCTACTTGGGAGGCTGAGGCAGGAGAATCACCTGAACCCAAGAGGCAGAAGTTATAGTGAGCTGAGATCACGCCATTGCACTCCAGCCCTGAATAACGGGAAGACAGGCCAGCTTAAAGACATGGGGTCTCACTCTGTTGCCCAGGTTGGAGTACAGTGGCATGATCATAGTTTACTGAAGCTTTGAACTCCTGGGCTCAAGTGATCCTTCCACCTCAGCCTCCCAAGTAAGCTGGGAGGTACAGGTGCACACCACCATGCCCAGCTAATTTTTAAGTTTTCTGTAGAGACAGAGTTTTACTGTGTTGCCCCGGCTGGCCTGAACCTGGGCTCCAGCAATCCTCTGACCCTGGGCTCCCAAAGCACTGGGATTACAGGTGGGGGCCACTGCACCTGGCCTGAAGCTACTTCCAGTGCCATCAGATGAGCACTACAAAATCAGAATTATCTATCTCTGGTGGCAATACAATGTGGAGAAAAACGCCAAGCCTCTCTTGCCTAGCATATCAATACATGAAAGAAGTAACTCCCTGGAGACAATCCAGACCTATCAACTATCTACACATCAAACCTATCAACATTTTGCTATTAGCAAGTATGTGCTGGGTCATTTCCAGAATAATACGATTTCAAAGCTCTGATTTCTAAACTACCTATTACTAAAAAAAAAATTCGATCAAAATAAGGAAGGGAAAAAACTCAAAGGGAATGTAAATCTGGTTCATTTAAAATAATTAGCTCAAGAAAGTTAGGCCTGGTATCACCACACTTCATACCACCCAGCACTTTGGGAGGCCAAGGTGAGAGGATTACTTGAGGCCAAGAGTTTGAGAGCACCCTGAGCAACATGGCAAGACTCCATCTCTTTCTCTTCAAACAAACAAACAAACAAACAAACAAACAAACAAACAAACAGGCAGGGCTCAGAGGCTCACGGCTGTAATACCAGCACTTTGGGATGCTGAGGCGGACACATGACTTGAGGTCAGGAGTTTGAGACCAGCCTGATCAACATGATGAACCCCTATCTCTACTAAAAATACAAAAACTAGCTGGGGGTGGTGGTGCATGCCTGTAATCCCAGCTACTTGGGAGGCTGAGGCAGGAGAATTACTTAAATCTGGGAGGCAGAGGTCGTAGAGAGCTGTTATCGTGCCACTGCACTTCAGTCTGGGTGACAAGAGCGAGACTCCATCTCCAAAAGAAAAAAAAAAAAAAAAAAGAAAAGTTAATTGTTAACTTTTTGTTATGTTAACTAACTGTAAGGTGAGAGTGACATGCCATCTATACTCTTAAGTTTATCTCATTCTGAGGGATCTCCACAACTAGAATCTGGAACTAGAAAATAAGATGAAGCTTTTGAGCTAACCCCAGCCCTCTCATGCAGCTCAAAGTGCAGAGGCACATAAGACCAAACTGCATCAAGGATCTTTGTCTCCATGACAGGGGCTGCAACTCAGTGCTCCTCAGCAGTACAGAGCCACCCATGCTCTCTTTGACAGCCCCACTCAGCAAGGACACAGAGTGTGGGAATCTCTGGCCTGCCCAGGGCTGCCAGAGTTCTACCCGCAGTGGGAGTGGCTCCCTAAATAAGCGAATGGCTCGTACAGCCTAGTAGGGTACTGTCATCTGGTAGCCAATGGGCAACACAGGAACAAAACCAGGTATCTATGAAACTGCAAACCTGTTACGTACAGTTTATGCACTAGATGGCTCCGCAGGTCCTGAGTGACATGTTCGTGCCAGCCTTTCCTTACACCAGTGCTGGAAGGAGGAGCTGCTGTTGGTATGGTACTGAGAGTTCCAATGCTACCAGAGTTGGAGCCATCGTTCATCAGGGGGCTAGGGAGGAAACAAGGACACTTCGTCCATCTACCGAAGGAACTGAAACACACTTAGTCTAATACGGTTCATTTACCACCATATGTGACTTTTAAAAATCTAAGTCAGGAGAGCCAAGTGATGTATGTACACAAAGTTAAACTACGTTTAATCTATTACCTGTTCTACATTTATAATTAAAGAAAAAAGAAAAACAGCATTCATCCCTCACCACCCCATTTAACTATTTTCTCTATCGCGCATTTAGAAAGAATCAGGTCTGTGCGGTTTCGGCCCACACTTCCGTAGGACTGCCACTCAGAACTGAAACACGATCTTACTTTGCAGCCCCCAGGGAAGTTGGAAGAGCGGATTCTGAAATCAAGTTTGGGGGCTGCTGATCTGTTGTTATTCCTCCTGCTGGAATCGTCATTGGGTTATTTCCTTTAAAGACAGAAAGAAAAGAAATCGATCAACTCTTAAAATTTTAATATATACTTCAAAGTGTTGATGACAGATAACCAACATGTCACCATATAAACAATCGGTGATTATTTAAATAAGCGATTCTGATCAGTTATAATAAGCACAAAGGCAGGAACCCCGAGTGTCATATTTCAATAATGGTAACCAACATGCACAAATAATCAGTAGACGCCTCCCCACTCTACTTTGTAACCAAAGTAAAACCACTAGGTTAGCTGGTATCTAGTGACCCATACGCAGCCTCCAACTTTCATTCTGCTTCATGAATCTCTCTCCTAAGTGACTCAGCTGCCCTGACACATGCCTCTATCATTACCCCCAATATGAGAAAATAAAATCATAGAAATTAAGCTCAGGAAAAAATATCGAGGTGAATTTGTCTACAATCTTCATACTAAAGTAAACGAAAGCTGAGATTCAAAAGGTTAACCCTGTCCCAAATTACACCATCAACAGGAGAGGAATTACATTAAGACTTTGGTCTCAGGATTCTAGTCTCCTGGCCAGTATTAATGAGATATTCATTAGGGCAGTTGTTTTCCAAAAAGCAACAAATAAAGTGACTTTAACTGGGCATATTTTAAGGTGTAATTTTTAAGAGTATAATACTTACTCTATTAGGAAAAGAACAAAACTAGAACAACTAGTTAACCAGACTTGACTTTACAAACATCACTACTTAGCTTAAGCCAAAATGTAAAGGGACTGTGTCCACTTAAAGTAAAATGTTAAAGAAACCATATGCAGAAATGACAAAAATCATGGTGATGTGTAAGCAAATGACCAAACGCTGGCAAATAATGGGCTGGGGTGACAAAGGAATATTGGTGTGTCCGGCAGCCTGAGCCAAGAACGTCCCCAGGACTCCTGTCTTTAACCTGCTGAAGTCCAGGCTGGCACTTCTAACTGCAGGGAAGACCCTAACCCAAATGTGTGAGAAACTGCCAGACACAAGTTCTCCATCAAATAAATGACAAGAGTCAGCAGGAGGGGTCCGCTCAGCATCTTGACGTGTGAGATCTGCATTCTGAGCCACATGGCACATTCTTTATGAAAACTGTCCAGACAGAAGTGGCACAGAATGCAACAAAAACATTGCTTTATTTGCAAATGCAAATAAAAAATTCTTTTTATAAGCATGTAACATTTTCCTTGCATCAGACACTTCAGCTTTTTCCTGTTAGATTTTTATTTCAATCATTGTAGTAAAAAACAAAACAAACAGAAAAGTGCCTTGGGTTCCATCACTCCATTCCCTTCAGTGCATTTGGACAAGTAGGAACGAGGTTGAGAGTTCTTTCACCTACCCAGGGGGTTGAGAGTCCTCATCTGCTGGTGGGTTTGAGGCTGTGCTGGTTGCTGGCCAGGAACCTGAGGCTGCAGCTGCGTCTGGGGCTGGTTCATGTAGGGGAGTCCGAGAGCAGCATAGGCTCGCTGCATGGAGCTGGGGTCTATGGGATTTGGGTTACTTAAAGAAGTGGCATTCTGTTGCCCTGTGCCAACAGAACCAATTGTGTTTTGAATCCCACTAGCCGGAGACCCCAGGATGGCTATAACAACAAAGAGACAGACAAACAAGAAAGGTTAGCAAAAGGAGGAAGCCCACAAATGGTTTAACAACTTCTGAGAAGCAAACACATTTTACCAAAAGACTACACGTGAATATCAGAAAGCCATGAAACAAGGCTAGGGAGAAAGGAGCTGTTTTGAAGGAAATTCTCATTTATTCCGCCTTGCAGTAAGAGAAGAACAAAAAGCTAAAGAAAAGTCAAGTTTCTATCTTAGCATGCAACAGATCATAAAATCTCACTTAAAAAAATTAGTATATCTTAAAATCTAGAGACTCCTTAAGAAGTCAGTTCCAGGGAGTGGCAAATGGATGACAAAGGAAACATCTGATTCTCTGGGGGCCAGCAGACACCTCTGAGATGAACAGAGGAGCACCCTCCTGCTGCTGATCCCAACCCTGTCCTTCACTGCTCACCTGCACAGGTAGAGAAGGAGCAGAGATGATACCTGGTCAGTCACTTTTGATTAATAAATCTATGCTGTGCTCTTCCAAATCACATAACTGGAATTCCTTGAAACTTACACAAACAATGACAGCATGAACACAACCTTTTGACGGGATTCCTATGCGGCAGAGCACCACGCTGAGCTCTCTGGCTACATGAAGCTAGTCAAGAAATACTGCACGTGACCGACTGATCTGTTTCAAATTAAGGATGGAGGAAAGCTTTGCAATTCCACATCAGTCTTGTTATCCAGGGGTCTCCTCAGTACTCATGATATTCAGGAGGTGGCTCTGCCTCACATGGCCATCATCAGCTTCTGCTACCTAGGCCCACTGCAGGAAGCTACGCCATCCAGTCAGCTAACCCCAGGAGACTAAAGGAAAAACTGGTGTCAACATAAGGAACTCCATCCCAAAGGGCTTCTGATGTCACAGAGAGACAAGTCCAAACTTGCATCAATTTGGGGATTGCAAGGTCAATAAATCTACCTACCTACCTATCCACCTGTTTGCCTGCCCACTCATCTGTCCCAACAACCCAAATGTTGTTGACTGAAATTTTATCATCTGGTAGAAGTTTTATATAACAGTACTGATTATTCTTCTTATTGTTTTTTTTTTGGAGACAGAGTCTTCATCTGTCGCCAGGTGCCAGGCTGGAGTGCAGTGGCACGATCTCAGCTCACTGCAACCTCCGCCTCCCAGGTTCAAGTAATTCTCCTGCCTCAGCCTCCTGAGTAGCCGGGACTACAGGCGCATGCCACCATGCCCAGCTAATTTTTGTATTTTTAGTAGAGACTAAAAATACAGAGTTTCACCATGGTGGCCAGGATGGTCTCGATCTCCTGACCTTGTGATTCGCCCGCCTCGGCCTCCCAGCGTGCTGGGGTTACAGGCTTGAGCCACCGCGCCCAGCCTGATTCTCATTTTTGAGTTCCTTTCTAACTGCCACAAATTTTAGAGTCATGTTAAAAAGAGCAGCTTATAGTGTTGCTACTATAAGACAACATTTTTGATATGTAAAACACAATCACAAAGCCTTTCTTTCAAATTCAGACCACCATGTATAACGGTAATATTCTCACATTCAACCATCAGTGCACACATAATAAACAACCCCAATACTTACCAGAGCAATTTAATTAAACTAAAATGTGTGAAAAAAAATTCCTCGTAATTACATATTCCATACTATTAACTTTTCTAATATGGATATTCAGATCAACTCATTAACACTCATTAGACACAATTACGCACACCAAGCACTCATTATCATAAATGAAAAGCAACTCCCAAGATGCACTTTATGACGAGTGTGTAGCTGAAGTCAGTCGTGCACAATACCTTTAAAAGTACTCTAATACTACGCCCCAAAACGTTACACACGTGTCCACCATACTTCTGAAACCGACATCCTATATTCTGAAGAAGCACTATGGTATAAAAATGAAAGTAATAGTGGTAGGATAGTTTATTTTGCTATAACCTTGTGATATAAGGAAGAACAGGACTACATGATATTTAACACACATGGTGATGAACTGTGGAGAGGAACTTAAAGAAACAAAGTATACAGCCTTCCATTTCCGAGTGAATGCTTGATTGACGTCTTCCTACATTTCCCTTTTCTCCACACTTCCCCAAGTGCCATCCATTTAGCTAAAATGCCCCACCTTACAGTGAATGCCCCTGCTAAGCTCACAGCCACTTACAGGGCAGCCAATGCCTCTTACTCACACAGGCCTCCCATCCAAGCTGCTGACATGGTCACTGCATTTTGTATTAAAAGCATTAATTTTCTAAATGTAAATATTATATTTTTATCTTAAAGGAAAATATATCTATGAGAAGTAAGCATTAAAACTCACCATTTCTAAAATTCAGAAGCAAGGGAAATAATCTGCAAACAAATAAAGAAGGTCTCTGCCATTTAAGTATGGCTGAATTTGAAGTTGAAATGATGCTGTTAGATGAAATGATACAATACTGAAGGGTAAGGGAGCTCAGGCATTCACTGTGGGGCTGATGGATGACTGAAAGGGGAGTCCTTATGTACCAGCAACCATCAACTGTACTGCAACCTCAAGGTGCTCCAAGTGCTCCATGGTGGTGCTCCCAATCCCTCTCTGAATTCCTACAGTGCCTCCTGTGTCCCTGCTTCTTCATTTACTCACTCACCCACATGACAGACTCAGTGAGTACACTCTGCCAGGCTCCCAGATATGATGTGTACATATGTTTCTGCATTCTCTGAGCCTAGAATCTGTTGGAAGGGACAACAGATTAATCTAATAATCACCTAACATAACCAAACTGCAGCTTGGAACCCTGGGGCAGAGAAAATCAGGCTCATCTCATCTTCCCTATGCATCCCTGAAAGGTGGGATTAAGGTGTCACTCAAGTTTTGCTCTTCACCGCCTGCCACCTGCCACATGGGCCATGTGACTTGCTGTGCAGAGTCCAGGGCATGTGCCAGGTATAGCGCAGCAGCCAGCATACCGTGGGCCCTCCCAGCACAGCCCATAAAGCACCTCAGAACTGAACAGAAATGCATAGAGAGCTACAGACAGCACTGCTCCATCTACCTGGCATTCCTAAGAATGAGGTTTCTATATTTATCCTTTCCACAATATTGCTGCCTACCTCTTCCAGTGTCTAGGCCATGTGCTCATTTGGCCATTTTTGCAACTTTTTTCCTCACTAGAGCATAAAGCTCTACCTTTTAGGAAGCCACAACACACCTGTAACACACTAACACACAGGCTGGATTCTTCTCCTGGGCCCATCAGGTGACACACCTGTCTCAGATATTTATCTCTTTAAAGCACCCCAACATCCCCCAGCCTCACCACCCCTTCTGATATAAGTTGAAGAAGAATCCTATGACCTATGAACAAAAGGCCAAGTTTTATAGCAGACACTCTTTCTGGGACTCACCTGCCATTCTTCACACACAAAGAATGTTCCACTAAGAGGCCAGGCGCAATGGCTCACGCCTATAATCCCAGCACTTTGGGAGGCCAAGGCAGGTGGATCAATTGACGTCAGAAGTTCAAGACCGGCCTAGCTATCTTGGTGAAACCCCATCTCTATCAAAAATACAAAAATTAGCTGGGTGTGGTAGTAAGCACCTGTAATCCCAGCTACTCGGGAGGTTGAGGCAGTAGAATGGCTTGCACCCGAGGCAGAGGTTGCAGTGAGCTGAGATTGTGCCACTCCACTCCAGCCTGGGTGACAGAAAGACTGAGTCTCAAAAAAAAAAAAAAAAAAAAAAAAAGTTCCACTAAGGTTAAGAGGTTACCTGTATAGTCTATGCTGCTGATGCAAAGTATTCAGTTACCCCGACAACTTCAGCCCTCAGTCATTCTCAATAAAACTGAACTCCATTTGGAAATTCAGTGAAAAATCAACAAGAATTAAGTGTGTAAGCATTGTCAGGATGTGGGGAGACACACCATGAAGCAAAGCAGTAGCTGCTAGAGCTGAATCTACAGCCACACGAGAGTGAGCCGCATGTCACCCAAGGCCGGCCAGAAACTGCTAGTGGGAGGCAAATGTATGAGGAGGGCCAGCTGTGGGGCTTGAGTCCGCCTGGTTTCGGTATACTTGGGGGGTCATGGAACCAGTTTCCTGATGATACCAAGAGACATTTAGATTTCTACTAAAAAAACAATGCTAGAATTTATTCAGGTGGCTCATAGCTGTAATTCCAGGACTTTGGGAAGCAGAGGTGGAGGAATCACCTGAGGTCAGGAGTTCCAGACCAGCTTGGCAAACATGGGGAAACCCTATCTCTATTAAAAATATAAAAATTAGCCAGGTGTGGTGGCGTGTGCCTGTAATCCCAGCTATTTGGGAGGCTGAAGCAGGAATCACTTGAACTAGGGAGGCAGATGTTGCAGGGAGCTGAGATCACGCCACTGCACTCTAGCCTAGGCAAGAGAGTAAGACTATGTCTCAAAAAAAAGAATTTACTCAGTCCTGCAGACATCTCTATAAAGTTGCTGGTGGTACCACCATACCTCACAGGTATTGTACGGACCAGGACCTACTTCCCACCTGGCACCTTCCTATGCACAGTGTGGGGGGGCATGACAATGAAGAGAGGTACTGAGGGGGACCCAGGCACCGCCAGGCTGGCGAGCCAGCCTCCTACTCCCATCAGATGGAGCCACAAGCCCTCAAGCAAAAGGCTTTCTTCAGAAGCCAAGTGACACTAGCTCAGCGACACTGCTCCTTGATAGCAAGGAGCAAAGCTGTTCAGATGTAACACATCACCAACGACCCTTTGGTGCTTAAGTCTGGGTCAATCAAGCCCGCCATTCTCTCTACAGCCTTCAGATTCTGCTCCCTACTGTTCCCCATCCCACCAGTTTGTCACAACAGGTGAAAATCTCTGAAGGGACCTCAAGTAGAACAAAGGGGCTGCTCCACACACACTCACAGGGCACCTGATGGGCAACTAAATGAGTGGCAGTTCGAAGGAGGGAGATCTTGACTCCATTTAATGAAAGGAGGTGTTTTTCAGTTTTGTTTTTGAGAAGGAATCTTGCTCTGTTGCCCAGGCTGGAGTGCAGTGGCAAGATCTCAGCTCACTGCAACCTTTGCCTCCTGGGTTCAAGCAATTCTCCTGCTTCAGCCTCCTGAGGAGCAGGGACTACAGGTGCCCACCACCATGCCCAGCTAATTGTTGGTATCTTAGTAGAGAAGGGGTTTCACTGTGTTGCCAGGCTAGTCTTGAACCTGAGCTCAGGCAATCTGCCCACCTTGGCCTCCCAAAGTGTTAGGATTACAGACATGAGCCACTGCATCTGGTCGAAAGGAGGTGTTTAAAACAATCTGTGGCACCTATAGATGGAACATGTTGCCAGGTCAAGCAGTGGGCACTGCACTCATGGAGATACCCGGCAGCAGCTGGGACCATGGCTGAAGCACCCAGGGCAGTGGGTGGAATAGGCTGGCTCTGGGGCTGACGGTGCAACCTTGCTTCAACAGTCCCTGTGGGACTCTGGGTTGGAAAACCCATGGTCTCCCTCAGAGAATGACTCAAACCCTGTCACCAGCTCTGGCCCAGACGCCTGCCTTTCAAGGCATCCAGAACAGTGCATCTCAGACTTTAATGTGCACGCCAATCACCCGGAAATTTTATAAAAACGCAGGTTTTAATACAGGAGGTCTGAAATGGGGCTCTAATTTCTTTACTGCTTACAAGCAACCCAGGAGCGCCTGTATGGTTTGCCTGAGGCCTACACTTGGAGCAGCAAGAACTTCACCAGTGAGGCAACATGAGCTCCAAGACCCATGACCACAACCTGGTCACAGGTCCCACAACCCAGTCCTCATTCCACTCTGTGCACTGGAATTTATTGGAGGTCAGATGGCAGGACTGAATTAAGATATCTATCTTGGAGAGTCCTAACTATTCAACAAAAATTGAACACTGCTCTAAGGGATGGTTGGCTTGAGATCAGTGATTACAGAATCTTTAAAAAAACAATTCAAGGCAATTGAATGAGGCCAGACACAGTGGCTCAAACCTGTAATCCCAGAACTTGGTAGACCAAGGGGGGAAAATTGCGTGATCTCATTAGTTCAAGACCAGCCTGGGCAACATGGTGAAACCCCATCATTACAAAAAAACCCACACATGCAAAAATTAGCCAGGGATGGTCCCAGGTACCCAGGAGGCTGGAGCAGGATGACTGCTTGAGCCCAAGCTGTTGAGTCAGCAGTGAGACATGGCTGCGCCACTGCATTCCAGCCTGGGTGACAGAGAAAGACTGTCTCAAAACAAACCTCACAAAAACTCAACACAGGCCAAAAAGGTAATCGATGGTCTGGGCTTCATTTCAAAGAATGTCAGATTAGCTCCACAGGTGATTCTGGAAGGTTCTCTCAGTAGAGACATCAATCACAGAAGTTAGAGAGAAGAATGTGTGCTGACCAAGGAAGTGTGCCATAGATAAGGCCAGCACTGGCCTATGGGAAACAATGCCTAAAAAGCAGAGTCCTGGGGCCCCGAAGGCGGTCTCCACAGAGCAAGCACAGGTGGGTCTCAGCAGAGTTCCTGCGGCTTCCAGGAGCTCACCACAGCCCACCTCTCTGTCGACCTTGCTTGCACAGGGACCCTAGTCCAGTCAAATGCATGCCCTCACAGGCTGTGTACTGTGCGGACACCGTCCCCACTGTCTGAAATGTTCTTTGTTATTTTGTTTGCACTGGGCTCCATCAAGTCCTACATTTCTCTATAAAGTAGTCAGGTGCACTCCAATTCTCCTAAAAAAAAAATTCTGACTGCACTCACTCATCTCTACCTCAGTCCTCTGAGGGAGATCACTGTTCCATTATTTATTATTATTATTATTATTATTATTTTTTGAGACGGAGTTTCGCTCTTGTTACCCAGGCTGGAGTGCAATGGCGCGATCTCTGCTCACCGCAACCTCCGCCTCCTGGGTTCAGGCAATTCTCCTGCCTCAGCCTCCTGAGTAGCTGGGATTACAGGCACGCGCCACCGTGCCCAGCTAATTTTTTGTATTTTTAGTAGAGACGGGGTTTCACCATGTTGACCAGGATGGTCTCGATCTCTTGACCTCGTGATCCACCCGCCTCGGCCTCCCAAAGTGCTGGGATTACAGGCATAAGCCACCATGCCCGGCCCCCTTCCGTTATTTTAAACATATATATCATCTTCAAAGCCCAACCTTAAGCCACGGTAGGGTCAGATTCACATTTTCCTCTCTGGGTTCCCGACTCAAGAGTTAACACACAATAAGCATCATTTGATTTGTGGGGAAGAGGAAAAAAAGCAAAATTTACAGAAAGGATATGGCCAAAACCTTGTCACTTACACTTTTATAAAAAACTACCAAAACTTTGTAGCAAGTTAATCTACATCTTCCTTATGACTTTATAAAATCAGCCTGGTAATATCTTGCATTATGACTAGTAGAAAACCTGTGGTTTACCACTTGAGAGAGCATGCACGGAATCAATTTTCACAACACTGAGGCAGTTAGAAGGATGGTTTAAAAAAAAAAAAAAACCACATACACTTCTTTTTCCTTTTAAAACAAAAACCACGTAAGTGTTTCTTAAAAAGAGAAATCACAAAACTATGACTGTCATGGTAATATGTACCAGAAACAAAAGATCTTCAAAAAGCCACACCCCCAAATTAAAAGCTAAGAATAAATCTAGCTCATTATTCACGGAGAATAATGTATAACTACAAACTTGAAAACGAGTATTTTGGCACTTAAAGAGCCTATTACTGAAATGTGCCCTAAAAGACAAGAAGTTTAGCCATCACAATATACTGAAGAAAAAAGTTGGGAGGAGAAACAGACTGTATTCCATTAGAACTACTGTCCCAAATATCTGGTCCTAGAAGACCCAGGATTCTAGAGTGTCACTTTATATGAGATACCCAGGGAAATTTTTATTAATTCAAATTTTGGTCAATCAAAGAATAACTTTTTTATTTGAGACGGAGTTTCACCCTTGTTGCCCAGGCTAGAGTGCAATGGGGTGATCTTGGCCCACTGCGACCTCTGCCTCCCAGGTTCAAGTGATTCTCCTGTATCAGCCTCCCGAGCAGCTGGGATTATAGGCATGCACCACTATGTCCGGCTAATTTTGTATTTTTAGTAGAGACGGGGTTTCACCATGTTGGTCAGGCTGGTCTTGAACTCCTGACCTCAGGTGACCAGCCCACCCTGGCTTCCCAAAGTGCTGGGATTACAGGTGTGAGCCACTGCGCCTGGCCAGGAAACTGGCTTTTAAAGGAAATTCATTTGGTTCCTCTGCAGGGAGGCAGATAACAGGCCCCATCACCACGGCATTTCTCTTCTCTGTGATAGGGACATCCTGCTTTAAATGAAGCAGGGTAAGCATTAGCTCACTGCCCACTCCCTTGCTACCAGAGGGAGGTGGGCCGGACAGATTCAAAGGAAAACCACGGGTGCTGTTACTGGCACGCCATTCCATGGTACTCTTAGGAACAAAGTGCTTTTTCCATCTTTCCCTGGGCCACTCAGAAACAACCAGAAAGAAAACCAGCACATGTTCTCCAGGCAGCTGTGGGGACTTGAGGAAGGATGATCAAGAAGAATGAGAGGAACGAACACTTAAAACACAAAACAGGGAGAGTGGCAAGATGGCACAGACGAGATGGAAGAAGATGAGGAAGACTGTGTTGTGCTAGAAAAGTCGCTAAGGGGGCAGCTCCAGCCACGAGGGGACAGGAGATTGAAGGGTACTTCCTAGCTGTCCGAAACTGAAGGACACACCCAAAGACCACGGTTTTTACCTCTAAAATGACAGGAAAAGGGTTTAAAAACAAGGAAGTTCATCCTTCTTACTGCCTGAAGCCTACAAACAGCAGGGAGCCCCAGAGCCCCACTACAGGCCTCCCAAGGAGCAGGGATTGCTACGTCAGCTGAGCCAAGGGCTACAGACAACCCAGACAATAGCAAAACGATGGGGTGACCAGGATGCAGCAGCCCTATGGCAGAGGCTCCCACTTCAAAGCAGAGGGAATGGTTCGTCTGGGGACCGCAGCTCCAGAGAGGGAAACCTTCACAAACATCCATGTGGGATTTTATACTGACCCAGCCTGACTGACAGAGCCTTCAAAATTCACTTCAGGATAAGGGCTTTCCAATTCCAAAAGTGTCCCCTCTGTCCCCCTCCCCCAGATACCACTGCTATTACAGTGACGTGGAATTTAAATTCTCACGTACTGAGCAACTGTCAGGAAATACCATGTCTTCACGTTGGCTCTCTGATCTAAGTGACTCCGCTGTTCCATGTAGCTTCAAGTGCGTGTGAGCAGGGGGCAGGGAGAGGGAGAGGCAGTGAGTAAGTCAGGGTCCAACACTCTCACAGCCTTCCCGACACGGAGAGCCAACCTGCCCTCTGAGCTTGGCTGTACCTTGGGCCACTGTCCGCCCTACCTCACCCTGCACTCCGTGGCTCATAACCCCTGCCCACTCCCTACCTACTCTCTGCACTTTCTTAGAAACAGCTTCTATTCTCATCTCCAAGCTTCTCTGCCCCCGTGCTCACTTACTTTGTTGGTTTCGCTTGTCACTGGCATTTTTCAAAGGGAGGCAAACAGGACAGTCATGTCGTGTGCAGTTCTTCCAATGAGAGATGATTTGTCGTGAAGATGCACAATGGGCAACTATGACCAGAAAAACAACGAGATGTTATTTTTCTATCCAAATCGTCACACTTTCAATTATACCTAAATTATAATGCCAGATTCCATAAGAAAATGGTAACAAGTGTAACCATAACACAGTACAGGCAGTCCTCAACTTACAAACAGGCTGTTTTCCAAAAAGTTTGTAAGTTGACTATTGAGAAATCCAAACAAAACCTCCCCTAGAAGCAATGTTATGAAGGATGGGTGATCAAGGGCAGCCCGCAAAACAAAACAGAAATGATTCCACCTGGAATACTGAACAACTGCAATGAAAGGGAGAACAAGTAATAGTCCTGCGATGTCACTATTTAAAATAAAAATGTTCAATTATGTTTCAAGATGAAACCACCTAAATACTACAGAGAAGAAACACAGATAGAGAAGCAAATGAGAAGTCTGTACAGATTCCAAAAGGGACTCTGGGCACTTGGTGAAGAAATGCTCAAGAGGGTAACTGACCCGGGTTATTCCGTCTTCATCTTCTAAAGGTCTAACCTTACCCTTCCTCTGCTTCTCTGCTACAACAGGGTTACTCTGGGAACTCACACATGTTACAGCAGGAGACAAGGAGACCAGGGGGAGATTCCCCCACAAGGTTTATGAGCATAAAAAGAGAAGGAAAGAGAACAAAGATTAAAGGAAAGTACAGCTGTTAATAGGAAACACTTCCTTTAGTAGAAATGAGGTGTTTGAAGTAAAAGAGGAGACAGAGGGCACATGAGGTGCCTAGTTCACCACCTCCTCTGGGATGATACAGTGAACAGTTCCCCATGTCACTGCCAGTCACCCAGGACAGCTTCGCTGTCATCTGGACCTGCCTCAAGACACAGGACAGAGGAGCAAGACAGCAGGCTGCCAAGACAGATGCTGGGGTGCAGGAAGGGCGTGTGCCTGCACGTGCATGTGCTATGTTCGCTGCCCAAAAGAAAACCACGATCTAGACATTCACAACAAAGACAGTGCTCAAGAAGTAACCAATGTCTTCCGTGAGAGGGGAAGGAGGAAGAGAACAAATGCAGGGCACAGCTTCACGCAGAAGTTCACAGAGTATCAGAAAACCAAATCGCCTTTCTCCTCAGCAGGTAAGACTTCCTGGGGTACCTGACTGTTGTGTGGGGATCGTGAGCCCAACATGTCTTGCCACACCAAATGGAAAGCAGCACTCAGGCTGTCGGAGACTTATCAACCAGAGAGCTGATGGACAATAAAGGCAAATTCTTCCTGACCTCTGCCACTAGGAGTTCCAAAAACAGCACTTACCTTGGCAGGCTTTCCCAGCCTGACAGTGCGTCATGTGATTCAAAACGTTTTTCATGGTTCGACAGTGTGGGAGCGAGCAGGCCCGAACCTCTCCGTTTGCTTGCTCTCGTCTCTGACACTTATGAGCATGAAGCAGTAGAACCAGCTGCTGCTGTATCAGTTTGCGTTTTTCAGGATCTGCAGTGGGGCCCGTTGCAATTGCTTGTGTGGGTACAATTCCCACTGTTGTTTGCATCTGGGACTAAAATAAAGCATAAGAATAAAAACACTTTAACCTCTCAGAGTTCCAACTCACATTCATTAATTATTTATCAAACAAAAACAAAATCTGATGGATAATACTAACCACAGAGAAGGCTACTGTAGTTCTCTTTAATCCACTGATGACTTTAAGAAGATCCAGAAGCATGGACATAAACCCAACTCAGCAGCAAAGCTGACTCAAGTTCACTTGTATACAATTATCATCCAGGCAAGACAACGGCTGACCTTTCACTGTGGCAACCAAAACCCAACTCACTCGACAATGCGCACAACCACAGGAAAAGCTGTGTCTTTTATCAGACGGACCATCGGACACTGCCGTTTCTGTAGGTTCCAAATGGCCAAATGCTGGCAATTTCATGGGGTTCAACCTAATTAAAAAGATTGCCAAGGCCTGACCAATTGCAATGTGCTACAAACATTTGATGTAGCAAAAAGAATCAGAGCCGCCTTTTGGATTTCATTACCACATGACCAGAAGGACAACGCCTGCAGCTTGATTTCACAGCAAACATTACCTCTCCTAAACAACTAACGACACTCAGCCTTATACAACCACCCAGTTCAATGGTAAATGTACCGTCTTATGAAATGCTTTGTTTTTCATTAAAATTTCCACTTAGACAGCTGACAAATTTTAAATATTTGATGATCTGCTAAAAATACAGAGAGTTTGCTTTCAGTTGCCTGAAATAACAAGCCAGATGAAACAAACCTTTTAACTGCAAGGAAAATGGAAAAAGGGACCCATAGAATCTTATTCTTTACAAACTACCAGCATTCTTCAGATAAACGTACTAAAAGACTTAGGCAATAAGAGAATTGTTCCTAATGTGCAACAGTATCCTCCACAGCTCCAGGATTCCAGTCTTCTAGCACTCTACTCCAGCTACTCCAGCTTGCTTCCACGACCATTATTACCTCCCCTAAAGTACAGCACTCTGATTTGTTAAAAATGTAAGAGTCAAACCCGTATATTCATGATGAGGAGAGAAAACTGTAAAAATCATTTTCAATGAATCAAAGCTCACTTTTAAAAGCTTACAGAGTTTTCTGTTTTGGTTTTACCTTTACGAGAACTAGAAAATACATGTGTAGAAAAGCTGCATGGCTTTGCTAGGGAGCAAAACTCTCTGAAGTCTGAGAAGGAGCTAAAGCAAAATCAGCATCCTGGCCGAGAAGGAGAGCACCGTGAATGTACGGCTCAGCTTCTCAGAGACAGCCTCCTTCCCTTATGTTTACTTTTTCCCGACCATAAAAGTATATATGCACACTGCAGGAAATCTGGAAAGCAAGAGAACCACTACAGAAATAATTAACAACAATTAAAATCCCATTATCCAGGAGTCCACTATTAAAGTGTTGATAGAAATTTTCTATATAGATGCATATGCATGAACCATAATCAACAGAACCTCTTATCTTGCCTGCAATGCACATTTTGCTTAGTGTTTTTCCCCAGAATCTGCCCCGTAGCATTAAACTGTCTGACACAGCGGGCTGGGATGACTTGTAGTAAAGGTGCGGCATGTTACTCTCTACCGTTATATTCATTTAACTAGTGTCCCGTTATGGGGTATCAACTGGAATCCCTGGCTCCTTCCTTTATTTTTTACAATTTTAACTAAAGCTTCAGTAAGCAAACAGCCCTTGAGCTGTTCCCACAAGCACGCAGTGCTGGTGTTACGTCCACTGCCTGACTGGCTTATCCCTGTGAATTGGAAGGTCCATCCAGCAATCAACAGGAATGGAGATGTGGAAGAGCCGGAGAAACATAAAATGAGTCTCATTTAGGTCTCTTTCTTTTATGTTTATGAAAATTTCAAACATACAGAAAAGTGGAAAGGAAAGGATATCATCATTTCACCTAAGAAAAAGAACAATCCCTCTTGGGTATCAGCTAGTAACGAGTCATATTCCAATTTCCCCGGTTGCCCAAAACATTTCTTTTATAGCTGGTTTGCACAAATCAGGACCCAATATGAAGGCTGACATTCTCTGTCTATTGTGTTCTCCCTTTTTTCACTCCTGACACTGCCTCTAAGAGACCACACAGTTGTCCTCTCACTGTTTCTTGAAGTACAGAAATGTGACATACCAAAAATTTTATATAAAAAAAGTAGGCAAAAATTTTAGCTCTACAAGTAAGTTATAAGCAGACTGTTCTCAATTCACCAAAAATTAACACATTGCTTTTGACTTGGGATTTAAAAAGGTTCTTCTTTTAATTTCAGGGACAAGGTCTTGCTATTATGCTGCCCAGGCTGGCCTCCTGGGCTCAAGCGATCTTCCCACCTCAGCCTCCCACGTACCTGGGATCACAGATGTGTGGTGGCATCCAGCTGGCTTGCTTTTTATTTTTTGAAACAGGAGTCTCACTCTGTCACCCATCTCAGCTCACTGCAACCATCTGCCTTCAGGGTTCAAGTGATTCTCCTGCCGCAGCCTCCCAAGTAGCTGGAATTACAGGCACCCACCACCACACCTGGCTAAATTTTTTATTTTTAGTAGAGATGGGGTTTCATCGTGTTGGCCAAGCTGGTCTCAAACTCCTGACCTCAAGTGACCAGCCTGCCTCGGCCTCACAAAGTGCTGGGATTACAGGCGTGAGCCACCACACCCAGCCTTGCATGTATCTTTAATATTATCTTTTGCATTACACCTGACCATATGTCGCGACAGTATGGCTGAAAACTATATGACAAATTTAAAACTTGTTCTGTCATTTGTCTACTTCTGGATGGAGGACAAATGTACAGTTTAATGTGCTCTACATATTGTTTACATGCATCTCAAAAGCCATTCTGAGGTGACGCTGAGTCAAAGATGGGATAGAAAATGTTTTACATCCCTGTGCCTGGCTCTCCTCATGGAATTCTACATATTTGTCTGAGACTGGCTTAGTTTTGCAGAGTACTTACGAATACAGGGGTGCACTTAATTTCCTCCTCTCCCAGGATGGTGTTCAATGAGCCATGAGAGTTAGATGTGAACTGTAGGTGGTCCCTAAATCTGTCAGAAGCATCCTTCAGACTTTCCCAACTTCCCTGCCCAGTTTCCACGGGCAGGCAAGCACTGAGGATGGAGGTAGGGTACTTCAGAACCTCCTTTTCAAGCACAGAACAAAGCCATCGTGGTGGAAGCTGCCCCAAAGGCAATCTACATTTTGTGTGATTGTGTTTCCCTTTTTTTTTGAGACAGAGTCTCACTCTGTCACCCAGGTTGGAGAGCAACGGCACGATCTTGGCTCACTGCAACCTGTGCCTCCCAGGTTCAAGCAATTCTCCTGCCTCAGCCTCCTGAGTAGCTGGAATTACAGGCACCACCACACCCGGCCAATTTTTGTATTTTTAGTAGAGACATGGTTTCACCATGTTTGCCAGGCTGACCTTGAACTCCTTACCTCAGGTAATCTACCCACCTCAGCCTCCCAAGAGCACCCGCCTGCAATTTTGCTTTTCTAAGAGTCAAGAAAATTTTGAAAAAACAGTAAAAATAAAGGAGCAATATATATTGCCAAATACTGAAACATACTATATGAAGCTAATTTCTTTGTCTAAGTCCAGAAATAGATATATGTACACATGAAATTAGGGAACAGAAGTCCCCTCTTATCCTAAAGGGACAGGTTCCAAGAACCCTAGTGGATGCCTGAAACTTCAGATAGCACCGAATCCTGTAATACTATATTATTTTCTATACACACACACCTATTATGAAGTTTAATTTATAAATAAGGTATAGTAAAAGATTAACAGTAACTAATAGTGAAATGCAGCGATTATAATAACACTGTAGTAACAGCTACATGAATGTGGTCTCTCTCTCTCTCACCTTATTATACTGTAGTCACTTATTTTTGGACTGCTGGTAAGTGGAACCCCAGATAAGAGGAGACTATTGCATCATGAAGGTGGGGCTTTACATCTAAGAGTGGTGAGACATCTTTGATCCTTATCTTCCCTTTTATTTAAAGAAAAAAAAACTTCAGATGGACTAAAATGGATAAAAACAGATTAAAATGGAGAAAAAAATTAAAATACTTTTAAGACACGAGGATGAGAAGGCCTTCTTAACATAGACACGTAATAAAAGCAACAACAAATACAAAAACGTTCTACAGCTTGATGCCCGGGCAACACAAGGGAAGGAGGGATCGTTTCTCAATGGCAGTGAGGAGGAGTGCAGGCAATGGACGGTCCGGGCAGAAGAAGGAAGATAGCCTTCTCTCTACCTCCTACTCGAAAATGAACTCAAGGCGGAGCAAAGACTTAGTGTAAGAGTGACAATCATAACATTCAGAGAAGAAAACCAGGAATAAATCTTCACAACCTTGGATTAGGCAGTTTCTTAGCATGTCACTAAAAGGACAAATGACAGAAGAAAAATAAACCGGATTTCATAAAAAATTAAAAACTTTTATGCTTCAAAGGATACCATCACGAAACAAGGAACTGTGAAAGTGGAAAGTGAAAGACAACCCAAAAAGTGAGAGAAAATACTTGCAAGTCACAGGTCTCATAAAGCACTTGCATCTAGAACCTATTTTTAAAACTCCTGTAACTCAGTAATAAAAAGACAAATAGCCCAGTTAAAAAATGAGTGAAAGTGCTGGGCATGGTGGTCACGCTTGTAATCCCAGCACTTTGGGAGGTCAAGGTAGGTGGATCACATGAGGTTGGGAGTTTGAGACCAGCCTGACCAACATGGAGAAACCCCGTCTCTATTAAAAATACAAAAAAATTAGCCGTGCGTGGTGGCAGGCACCTGTAATCCCAGCTACTCGGGAGGCCGAGGCAGGAGAATTGCTTGAACCCGGGAGGCGGAGGTTGTGGTAAGCCGAGATCCCGCCACTGCACTCCAGCCTGGGGAACAAGAGCAAAACTCTGTCTCAAAAAACAAACAAAACCAAGAATGAAAGCTCTGAATAGATATTTCTCCAAAGAAGACACACAAATGGGCAGTAAGCACACGATAAGTTGTCGAACTTTATTAGCCATTTGGGAAATTCAAGTGAGACCACAGTGAAATACCACTTCACACCCACCACATGGTTGTAGTAGAGCAAGCGCTAAGCAGTAGCAACAGAGCGGCCAGGACGTGGAGAACTCCGAATACTCATGCACTGGTGTGGGAAGCAGAAGGCAGCAGCCACTCGGGAAAACAAGCTGGCAATTGCTCAAAAGGCCAAACACAAAAATTACCATATGACCTCTGCAATTCCTATTTTCGGTATATAACCAAAAGAACTGAAAATGCATGTTCACACAACTGTAAAAAATGTTCACAGCAGCCTTTACAAATAGCCAAAAAGTAGATACAATTCAAACACCCATCAAGTGATGAAGGGAAAAACAGAACATGATATATCTCCACAATGGAATACTATTCAACTGTAAAATGGGAAGGAACCACACACACTACAACACGAACTTTGAAAACACGCTTAGTAAAAGAAGCCAGTCACAAAGACCGCATGTCCTATGATTCAATTTCTAGGAAATACCCAGAATAGATACATCTATGGGAGTTGAAAGACTAGTGGCTGCTTGCTAGTGGGGTATCGGGGGAAATGGGGAATAACTGCTAATGGTACTGCATTTCTTTCTGAGGCAGTGAAAATGTTTCAAAATTGACTGTGGTGATGGTTACACAACACACTAAATACCATGGAACCGTACACTTCAAAGCGAGGACTGTGTGGTACATGAATTATATCCTAACAAACTGTCTTTAAAAAGTTCTTACTCATCATTAAAGACCTTGCAATTCTCAAGTACTCTGGCAATTCAGTGTGATTTTGGAAAGTAACATATATCTGAAAGAAAACTATCCATTTCTTTCCACGGTAATTCCACTTCCTGTAATTTATTAAGGAAGTAATTGGACAAGCATGTTAAAATATGTGTGCCAAAATAATGCATCACATCCTGATTGAATATTGAAAACTGGAAAAAATTCTAAATGCCTGTCAAAGGTAGATTAATGAAACGTCCTATGGCTACAGACTTACAGTGAAAATAAGGCAGACCTCAAATAACCCTCCAAAGCCATGTGGAAGCAGGGGAATGGCCCAGCCAAACCCTGCCTGAATTCCTGACTCACAAAAAACTGGGAGAAAACATCCAATGACTGTTATTTAAGGTAACAAATAACAGTAACAACAAAAAGGTAGACCTTCATGCAGTAAAAAAAGCTGTTTCAGCAACTACAATTTTTAGAATTAAAAAGCATTCTATTTTGGGGGAAAATCCCTGAGAATACAAAATCAGGAGAATCAATATGAAGATGATGAGGAATAAAATATAAAAAATTCAATTGTAAAAGCATTGGAAGATAATTAAGGTGAGTGCTTCGTTATGCACAGGTAGTAAAGGCTTTAGTCACAGAGCATAAAGCAGTGGTTCCTCACTATTATCAGTAAAACTTCTTTTGATGTTTGGAGACAGGACCTTGCTCTGTCATCCAGGCTGAAGTGAAGCAGTGCAATCAAGGCTCACAAGCTCAAGTGATCCTTTGACCTCAGCCTCCTGAATAGCCGAGATCACAGAAGTGTGCATCGCGACGCCAAGTTAGGTCTTAGAGAAAGGGTCATGCAGCGTTGCCTGAGCTGGTCCTGAACGGGTCTCAAGCACTTCTCTCACCTCGGCCTGAGCCACTGTGCCTGGCCTTTCAGTAAAAATTCCTAAAATACAGATCCTCCCATTTTCCCCCAAGAGACAAGCCTGCTTTGATTTAGACTTTTCCCAATTTTTCCAAAGCTACCATACACGTACTTTTACAATAAGAATAAAGACATTCGAGAAGCCAGCAGTTGGTCGTACACCTGTAGTCCCAGCTACTCAGGAGGTGAAGGTGGGAAAACTGCTTGAGGCCAGGAGATCAAGGCTATATCATTGTGCCTGTGAATTGCTACTGTATCCCTGCCTGGGCAGCACAGCAAGATCTTGCTGCTAAAATAAGACAAAAACAAAACCAAAAACATTGAGAAAAGAGAGAAAAAAAGAACAAAAGTCCCATGGGCGATTCCAATGCAGCAGGGAACTGTACCATTACATAAGTGAGAGGCCAGATTACAGAAAGACTGGCATTCTCTCTATGACTAAAGCCACTAAGAACAGGTGTAAAGGCCATGGATGAATTAGAACAATTAAATCTAAAAAACATAAAACAAAACAAACAATGATGGAAAGATTATTGCTTCTCCTCTCAGACCATCTTTATTCCTTACTCTGTGCCAGGCTTTGTGTTCAGGGTCCAAGGTACAGCAGCTCATGGAAGACCACACGTCCCCACGGGAGGAGTGCGCTGGGAGCTCAACACAGAACAAACAGGTGGAGTAACTGAGGCCCCAAGGAAAGGGCCTTGCCTAGGTGGTGAGCCGGCCCCCTAACAGCAGAGCCCTGACCCTGCACCTCTCTGTGACCCTCCTCCACAGAGGGCTGCATCTTGCTTTATAAAGTATTCTAAGAGAATCTGATAGGAAAACTGTGAAGAACAGAACCGAAGCAACTCAAATGCTTACGTCTCTAAACATAAGCACCTTAAATCTTACTCATAAGAGGAATGCTCATCAAAATAAGATGACATAATTTTGTCCTATTAAAGGACAGGGAGGCCAGGCGTGGTGGTTCACGGTAATCCCAGCACTTTGGGAGGCCAAGGCTGGTGGATCATCTGAGGGCAGGAGTTTGAGACCAGCCTGGCTAATATCACGAAACTCCGTTTCTACTTAAAATACAAAATATTAGCCGGGTGTGGTGGTGCGTATCTGTAATCCCAGCTACTCAAGAGGCTGAGGCAGGAGAATCAACTGAACCTGGGAGGCAAAGACTGCAGTGAGACGAGACTGTACCATTGCACTCCAGCCTGGGCAACAAAAGCGAAACTCCATCTCAAAATAAAAAAAGGGGGGAAAAAAAAAGGACGGGGTGATAGTCCCTGGCCTTGGGAAGACGGTGTGATGCTGGTAACTGGGTACATGGCTTTTGTCGGAAGGCAGTATAACAGTATCTGTCAAAAGCCTTAAAATATATGCAATATGCATTTCTGTAGCAAGAATCATTTCATGGCAATTGTAATCTGGAAGGAGGAGGTGAGTATGCTGTCAGAACCATACTGGTTTAAACCTTAGTCTCCCCTGCCTGTTACTATTTTGAGCCACTCAGTAACAGCAGGTAAAACATGAAGCTCACTGAGCTCACTCACCCCATCTGGTATCTTCACTCGGTTTAGCACAGGCTCTTTGCATGTGTTACTTGTCACATAATTCGGCAGCCTCAACCACTGTTTACACTCCGCTGTCAAACTACCTTTAAAAGCAAACTCTTTATATTACATTTACTCTGGTATTCCTTTTTTTTTTTTTTTTTTTTTTTTTTTTTTACTTGTTTGAGACAGAGTCTGGCTCTGTTGCCTAGACTGGAGTGCGATGATGCGATATTGGCTGACTGCAACCTTAGCCTCCCGGGTTCAAGCAATTCTCCTGTCTCAGCCTCCCAAGTAGCTGGGTTTACACAGGCACATCACTGCACTTGGCTCATTTTTGTATTTTCAGTAGATGGGGTTTTACCATGTTGGCCAGGCTGGTCTCGAACTCCTGACTTTAACTGATCCACCTGCCTCAGCCTCCCAAAGTGTTGGGATTACAGGATTGAGCCACTGTTCCCAGACTATTCCTTAATTTTTAAAAGAATCTAATGTGCATTTTTTATTAGGATTTTTATTGCTACATGTATAGGTTTTGGGTAATTTAGCCCCAATACCATTTTTTCTTGTAATGCCCTATATTCCATGCTAAGGACATAAAAGTCCATACAGAATGTGGATAATAACACTTATCCTAACATTTCTTACAGAAAATAAGTCATTTTTCACTGCGTGTCCAAGAATAGGTTATCATGTCTTCAAAGGACCCTGTGTTCCAAATGGTAAGAAGGGACTGATCAAGAAGGAACAAGAAGAGACTGACCAAGAAGAGACTGACCTAGAAGGAACAAGAAAAACACTGTTGCCCCTCCATGCCCCAGATCCACGCCAGGCTGGGATTCCTGCTGCTGGTTCCCAACCTTTCACATCTCAACAGGGTCCAAACCCATGCTCCATGGATGCTCCCCCACCTACCTGGAAACATAAGTCCTCCACAATCTCCACTTAGAGTCAGAAAACGACACCAAAGAGAACATGAGGCAGAATGAGGGTGGGCTCTGCAATCAGAATCCACCGTAAGGATCTACCACACTGGTTATGCAAAGCTGTGGCGTCATAAAGCAAAACGCCTATTAAATGTACACAGCTGCCAACCTGGGAAGAAGTGATATTCACCTCTGAGGTGAGAAAGATCAACTGGGAAGAGACACAACATAGCTATTTTGATAGAAGGGATGTTTCCTGTGTTTTCTTCTTTTTTGCTTGGTGTTTACTGATTGTTTAAAAAAATAACATTATCTTAAAATTTAAGATCTAAATTCAATAGTGAAATAACCTAAAATGAGCAAGCTAGACCAGAATGATTTATAAGTAATCTTAAAGCTGTGATTTAACATAGCAAGAGAATGGCTAAGGTGAACGGGACAGTCTGAGCCCAAGCCAAGGCTCAGTTTAGGAAATGTGGCCAAGGACAGCAGACCTGCCACTCCCTCCCTACTCTCTTCCTGGACCCACAGCCACAGCCATCAGAACCCAGCAGACTACCTAGAAAGGATGCGAGTTACTTGCTACAGCACAAAGAAAACCTACAAAGTGGCTGGGAGTGGTGGCTCACACCTGTGATGCCTGCATAGACCAGCCTGAGCAACATGGCAAAACCTGTCTCTACTAAAATATACAAAAAATTAGCTGCATGTAGTGGCACACGCCTGTGGTCCCAGCTACTCAGGAGGCTGACGTGGGAGGATCGCTTGAGCCTGGGAAATGGAGGATGCAGTGAGCCGAGACTGCGCCACTGCACTCCAACTGGAGTGACAGCGAGACCCCATCTCAAAACAACAACAATAAATCCCAACCAGACAAAGAAACAAACAACCTGCAAGGTGGAAGGTTCTGGATCTGTTCCTACGGTCAAAAGTGACAGGTGGACCAGACCAGGAGCCGGAAGACCAAGTCCACAAGAATTACCCCTTTACTAAAAACTTAAAAGTTTTTAGAACAGTCTTCTTGAATACTGTTGATACATATATATATATATGTATTCTTCAAGAATACTTATGACATCTATAGGTTCTAGGGATTAGAAGAAAAACTGAAAAAAAAATTTTACACAATAATTTTTTGGTAACTTGGCAAATTAGTTAATGGACAGACACTCTCTTTTTGGTGACTTGAACTCAGGGCCATCTCAAAGGATTACGGAAAAGTAAAAAGAAGTTAGGTTTATTTGGGCTGTGAAGAGACAGACGTAGTTCATACATCTACAGAGAAAGTGAAGTATTCCCATTACTGCTAGCTAGAAATGGCCTTAAAAGAAGCATGACCTGTGCTGTTTACTGAGTTGTTTCTTACAGGATTATTGCGATATACTTACTGAGTTCTCATGAAAGTCACTTCATTTCTCAGAAATGCCGGCTAGCTCTGTAATTTCTTCCAGCAGGCAGAGGCTGCAATGCTGGTTGTTAGTAAGTATGCAGCACATCTTATATAGACAACAACAACAACAACAACGACAAAAAACTACCCCTCTGGCTGGGCCTCCACTTTACACCAGTATCTCTGAGATGATTTACACTTCTAGCAGGAGGCTTTGCTGAAGAAAGGGTTATATTAATCAGACTCTAGAAAAGATACTGCTGGTTAATGGGAAACCCATACTGAAAAGTGAAATGACCTTGACTGAGCACCTGTAATACGAAAGACTGGCTACTTTTTCCTAATTTATACTTTCTTGTTATTTGCAACACGTCACACGCTTAGATTACATTTCCCAGCTAATACTTATTGCCAAAAACAATGGGGACAAGTTTGAACAGAAGCAAGAATTTATACTGAGTGATGTCTGAAAGCCCTGCATACATGTTTTCTCAGCGATCTTCAAGACAGATGGTGCCAATAGATGTAAACTCTTAGAAATACGCAAAAACTTATATACTAATAATTAGGGACAAGGGCTTACTTCCAAACCTTTTCCCATGTTTCCCAATTCAATTAGTGAGACCCAATTCATAATCATGGTGTAATTTTTATATAGAAACTGTTATCGTGGTGAAGAGATGACATGACTATTCACCCGCCGCCTCCACAGAATCTAAAGGACTTTCTTTAGTCCTAGTATAGAGGGAGATATTAGACAAGCAGTGATTTTAATATTTCGACTTGTGCGGTGAAAGGAGCTTATGCATAAGGTTAGGGAACACAGACATTTGTGCAAGGAAGCCAAAACCTGGAGGAGCTCAATGAGGACAACAAAGAGAGACATCCTGGCATTCATGAAGCTTAACCCCGTGCAGCCAGTTTAAGTCTTGTTCCCTCAATGATCAAACCCTAGACACAGGAGAGAGAACACTATGAAAATATGACAAACAAGATTTGGGGGTAGGGGAAGATGCGGACGTGAAGGCCAACAAAGGAAGCCCACTCCACAGTGGACAGCTGGCCACGACGCCAGTGGTTAACGGCCTCAGCAGACAGTGGCTTTCATGATCTTTATTCCACATCAGAATCACTGGAGCAGCTCGGGTAAAACCAGGGGTTCCAGCAGACCACAAACAGCCACAAGTCCATGTATTCAGGAATTATCTGAATTACATTTGAGGGAATTAGGTGGTATTAATTGGGAAACTGAGAAAGAAAAAATCACTTTTACAAGTAGAAGTGATGACAAAACATAGATTCTATACCTTCCTCCCTAAGAGACTGTGAATTGAGAGGACTGGGTGAGGCCCTGGAACTGCCAGTCACTCAGATGCAGGTGGGGCCCTGGATAGCGTTGAGACATAGCAGTGGAATGAACCCCCAGGAACAGGGGGCCCTGGAAGGCCTACAGCCCACAGCTTGCCTCTCAGGTGCTACCAGTGTCACTGCCCCAGCTGTGATATTCTGGCAGACACAGAAACCACTTTTTCACCCTCCCATCTACACAGTCTTCCAGCCACACCTCCCTTCCATTCAGAGATGGGGATCTACAGCTGCCATGGGCCCCATCCACAACCTCCACACCAAATTCTGACACTCGATTAAAACAAATCATAACATCACTCTCATGAGCAATTTTAAATAAGCATCGCTCCCAATGAATCTTCTGCATCTCAACTTTAAGAATGGTGAAGTCTCCATAATGCATTTCTTTTCTTTTTTTTTTTTTTTTTTGAGACAGAGTCTCACTATGTTGACCAGGCTGGAGTGCAGTGGCACTATCTCTGCTCACTGCAATCTTTGCCTCCTGGGTTCAAACAATTCTCTGCCTCAGCCTCCTGAGTAGCTGGGATTACAGGCACCTGCCACAACACCTGGCTAATTTTTATGTTTTTTGGTAGAGATGGGGTTTCACAATCTTGGCCAGGCTGGTCTTAAACTCCTGATCTTGTGATCTACCCATACCTCAGCCTCCCAAAACGCTGGGATTACAGGCATGAGCCACCACGCCTGGCCCATAATGTAGTTCTTAAAAAAAAAAAAAAAAAATCCCACCTAGGAACTTCACCTTAGAAATAACCCTTGTGGGAGAACCTGAAGATGAGGCGCCTCTGGTCACTGAATGTTCTCAGTCCAAGATGTGTCCCACTTCTACACAGTGATCTGTGAAAATGGCAGAAAGCCCAATCCAAAGCTTAAGCAAAATGTCATCAGGAATCAGGTGGGTTCTGCTTCCAGAAGGACCACCCTTTGCTTCTCCTCCTCACTCAACTGACGTGTCTTCAACTTCCTGCATCACACCCTACCCTGTAAGCCGATGGCCCACCTTACCTCCATGACCCACCTGAGCTGGTTCCTGCTCAGCCCTCAACTTCTACTCACGCCATGCTCCCTTCCCTCATGAGTGGCCTTTCTGGACTTCCACCAGTTCCTATGCAAGCCAGTGTTCTCCCAGTACCCTGGCATCTCTGTGGCTTCTTCTCAACCTTCCAATCTTGCCTTTAAATCTTCCTCAATGTGGCCGCCTCTGATAGCTCCAACTAAGGAGGTCCCATGTCAATCTGAACCACCACATGCTACTCAAACCTCTTGGAGCAGTCTGTAACGATTTGTTTTCCCTGGCCACTACGTCCTCCCTTTCACAAAAGCAGGGTGAGCTCTGTGTCACTCCCAGTTGCCTTCTGGGAGCTGATTCCAGCACCTGAGCCCACAAAAGGCTTTCAATGCATGTGACCAATCAATCGAATGATCACATCCTTCCCTTCCTCAGTGCTACCCAGTAATGTTGGACTCCTATAGAAATTAGGAGATGAGAGGAACGAGAGCTCCCTGACCCATGACCACATGGCTAAATCACTCCAGCAAAGAGCTCCAGAAGGCACCAAGTGATTTCACACTGGAGACCATGTTTGGGACACCAAATAGTTGGGTACCCCCCCAAAGCATGACAGTAAATGCAAATGTGGTAGACACTTCATATTTTTATCTTTTTCACTAAACAGACTTAGATTTCTTTTTAAGTGCTTACCCTCACTGTGCAAAAGTCTGTCAGTTTTGAGGCCAGGTATAATTTTGAAAATTCAAAAGGACCACAAAACGCATTTGAGGAACTGCAGACAAACCGTGTAAGCACGGGATGGTGAAGCATTCCTTGCAGGCTCAGGGCTGCAAAAATGTGATCTCAGGACATATTGAACAGTTTTAATTATGCTTTGCAAACAGGAAGCTACAAAGCTTTGAACAATCCAAACCCTTCAGAGTCTCAACTTGCTCAGCTGTAAAATGGGACCTGGAATGATGTCTCTCAAGAGGCTATTGCAGATATAGGGTAAAAATTACCTAGAACGATGTCGAGGAGACCATATGTGCTGGTACCCCACTTTCCCAACAGTCCCCTCTGGTTCCTATCAATGCTATGTGGAGAACTGAAGACAGTTCCTGGGTCACGCTGCCTCACAAAGGCACATATGGGCACAGCTCAACCTGATCTGTCCCCTCTAGGGTCAGTGGTGTCATTCAGTTTACCCCCATCAGACATCTGTGGATGTGTCTCAAAGTCCACAGGGGTTCTCGTGAGACAGTGACCACCAGGCAAGCGATGCAGTTCCCATGAACAAATAGGCTTTCTCAGTTTACCATGACCCTGAGAAGACCAGACAGAGGGAGAGACAGAGGAAGAGAGGGGTTGGGGCAGGGAGCAAGAGGGGCGATGAAAGGAAGGAAAGGGAGGGGGAGGGAGAGAGAAAGACAGGCAGAGAGGAAGAGAAGTGGTTCTACTTCCAGACGTCTGGAAGACAGGCAAAAGGATGAGATGTTGTTGCTACTGCTTCTCCTAATTATTCTCCAGAGCAGTTTTCAATTCGGGGTGAATATGCCCTGGGGAATGTATGTTGGTGCCCAGAGCCATTTTTGGTTGTCATGGCTTAGGGGAGAAGGTTGTGAGCACCCAGTGGGTAGTGCCAGGGATGCTGCCCAACATCCTGCGGGGCACACCTACCCCACAACAGAGAATTGCCATTGGTGCAGAGGCAAAGGGGAGCCTGTCCCAGACCAAAGGGCTCCAGCCCTGCTGCAGGTGAAGGGAAGGAAAAGCCTCTTTGTAGTCCCAGCCTAATCTGCCCTTGACAAGCGCACCACATCTGGCAAGTTCAGCTCTCTGGAGCAGCAGTAGAGGCAGCAGAGGGGCCCAGAGCAAAGAGATTCTGTCACTAAGCTGTGGATAAAGGAGAGGGGATGGGGATGTGGGGCAGGAGAATATTTTAAAAGAGGAAAGGGAGGAAAATGTTAGGTCAGGACTTCCCGGACTATAAAACACAGGAGTCTTAGAAAAAGCAAATGCTTTCACTCTGAAGCCTGGTTACTGAGCAGGCACAACTAATGACAGCCAACTCCAGAGTCCACACTACTGTCCTTTCGGTGAGGACTGGAAAAGGAAGTGCAGGAGAGAAAAGGATGTGTGTGGTGCCAGAGCCCAGCATTACAGAGGTCAGTGCTGCTCCCTGAACTTGAGGGGCTGACCCAGGGACCTCTGGGCTCCATTTTGGGTTCTGGACCTGTGCTGTCAGGAACAGGACAGTCCTGGCAACAAAAAGTTCTAGAAAGAAAGGAGCAGATGAAGGAAAGTTATAAGGGGACTGTCAGAAGAAATAAAGAAGTCATAAGAACTTTAGGTTGTTTTCATAGTTTTAAAAACAAGATTTGTTACTTGTACATACCCAACCATTTTTTACCCCCGAAGCTTGTTGACCTGTGTCTAGAATTTTTTTTTTTTTTTTTGAGACAGAGTCTCACTCTGTCACCCAAGCTAGAGCATAGTGGCCCAATCTCGGCTCACTGAAATCTCCATCTCCCAGGTTCAAGCAATTCTCCTGCCTGAGCCTTCCGAGCAGCTGGGACTACAGGAACGTGCCAACACACCTGGTTAGTTTTTTATACTTTTAGTAGAGATGGGTTTTCACCGTGTTAGCCAGGATGTTCTCGATCTCCTGACCTCATGATCTACCTGCCTCAATCTCCCGAAGTGCTGGGATTACAGGTGTGAGCCACTGTGCATGGCCCCAACCACCTTTTTAAATGGAGGTACCATATAGCAGGGAGCCAGCACCTGACAGGACACCCCATTATTCCCATTTCCTGATTTTATCAAACAAGAAGAGAAACAAATCTGGCTCTCTCTGCTTTCTGACAGCCTCAAATCTTCTAAGTACTGTAAGCAATGTTGATTTCTTAGTTTGAAAAATGACCAAGGTTATAGAAAATGCATCAGAGGAAGCTGGATGAGATGAAGGATATACAGGAATTCTCTGTACTGTCTTACAACAAATACTTCAAAATAAAAAGTGTAAAACACGGAAGTCAAAAAGCAACCTTTTCTAAACACATAATCCTCCTTCTTGTGATCTTCCCAAATCACTACTGCAGAAACAGGTGAACAGTGGCTGGGAAGGTGTGGGTCCCAGCAACAAGCACAGGGCTGGGAAGGTGAGGCTCCCAGCAACAAGCACAGGGGGAGAGTTGGCTGCCTGTGGTCTTCACCCACCAAGGGCACACCAGACACGCAGCAGCTGGGGTGAGCAAGAGAAGCCAGACAAAAGAATGCACTCCCCTCAGTGTTTTGAAATAAAAGAGATTCTATTATTTCGTGGTACAAAAGGAGATACTTTCTCATGAATATCTTGGTTCATCAGGCTCAGAAGTGATAAGAACAGTTCCTGTTTTATAGATGGGAAACCTGAGAGAGGATAAAGACACGTGGAATCACCGATCGTGTAAGACATTAATACGCATCTCATCAACAGAGTATCATCCTCGAAAACAAATGTCCTTCATCTGACAGTAACACAAATCAATGGGCTTCTACTGATATCATCAACCCACTAACAAACAGGAAGTATAGGAAAAACCAGTCTCTCTGGGTCTCATCATTCTGGAGAGAAAGGTAAAGTGATTCATGTACATGAATTCTCTCCATCAACAAAGGAAGCCTGGGAGGAGCGGCTGAATCACCCTCACCTGTCTCTCCTGTTGCTAGCTCACCACAGAAGATGTTAAACTCATTCAGAGCGAGACTCATGAGAAATCTGGGCTCTCTTCCTATCACCTACTGACACATTTTTAGCTATAGATGTTCACTGTGAGCATGATAAAAATCCACAGACCACGGCACCCCCTGGGGAGCCACAGCACTGAGAGCCAAGGGTAACTTACCATATTTGGCACGTTGGTGACTGAAGTATTCTTGATGTCTGTAGGGAAGGTGGGCAAACTGTTGACCATGCTCTGTTTGCTGGCTAACTGGGGGTTCACTCCAGTGGCTCCCATTGGCTGCCCTCCAGCTTGACTAAAGGGCTGTCCAAACGGACTTGTGTTCCCAGTTATTCCCATCTGAAACAAAAAGAGGTAATATCAACTGTGGTGATGCAGTCACATACAAAATGAAGGGCCTGGGAAAGGCTCACATGGTTTCCTATGAAATAGAAATGATAAATGCAATGATCAATTCAAGGTTCATTATCAGGTTCACATGCTCCAGAAAGAAGGCTCATGAAGCTGCTCCTAGCAGCCACTCTCCCCTCACCCTAAAACCCCATTCCCTAAGAAGCTGAGCTGTTTCCCCTACCCTCAGCCACTCTCCTCACTCAACCCCTCTTGCCCCAGCAATGCGCCAACGCCCGAAGAAAGTCATTTGGAAAACAAAATCTTCCAAAGCTGCTGCTCAAGGAGAATTCTTTCAGTTTTCTCCTTAATTACTCCTTAAGAATCTAGTTTTTGTTAGGTTCCCCATCAGATTTGAACCAAGTTTTCATAGTTCAAAACACACAGTGGCAATATTGGCAATGAAATGATGCAACACCTGGGATCTCCTTCAAAATACATTTGACCCATGAACGACATGAGTGTGAACTGCATGGGTCCACTGGAACGTTTCTTCAATCTCTCCAGCTCCCCTATAACCTCCTCAGCCTCTGCTACGCAAGAAATCAAGACTAGTCCCTCCTCGTCCTCCTGAATCTACTCAACGTGAAGACTACGAGAATGAAGACCTTGATGACCTACTTTCACTTAATGAATGGTACATGTATTTTCTCTTTCTTATGGTTTTCCTAATAACATTTTCTTTTCTCTAGCCTACTTCACTGTGAAAATACAGTATATAATACATAAAACATGAAATTTGTGGCAAGCAATTGTATATGTTATTGGTAAGGCTTCCGATCAACAGCAGGGGATTAGTAGTAGTTAAGCTTTTAGGGAGTCAAAAGATTATAAGCAGATTTTCAACTGAGCAGAGTCAGCACCCTTAGCCCCTGAGTTGCTTAAGAGTCCCCTCTAATCCACTGAGGCAGGAAGAGGTGAAGGGAAAAGGCCCTAGATGGAGAGAGCCTGGTAAAGTACTAATAATCACTAACCAATCAGTAGGCGATTGGTACACAGAAGTTATGGTACCCTCTCTACCATTGTACATGTGTAAAATTTACTTTTTTTTTTCTTTTTGGAGACAGTGTCTCACTCTGTCACCCAGGATGGAGTGCAGGAGCGTGATCTTGGCTCACTGAAACCTCTGCCTCCCAGTTTTAAGCGATTCTCCTGCTTCAGCCTCCAGAGTAGCTGCAATTATGGGCTCGTGCCACCAAGCCCAGCTAATTTTTATATTTTTAGTAGAGACAAGGTTTCACCACGTTGGCCAGGCTGGTCTCAAACTCCTGGTGATCTGCCTGCCTTGGCCTCCCAAAGTTCTGGGATGACAGCCGTGAGCCACTGCGCATGGCCTAAAATTTTCCATAATAAAGTTTTTACAAAATTAAAGTGAACTGAAATCAAATATATAGTAGATAAAGTGAGGAAAAGGAAGGAGGAACCCTCAGCTATGCTTCCGCGAGGGCCTGCAACCAACTGGTATTCTTTCCATCAATAGACGTACGCCAGGTTCCCTAAAGACCCCCAGCTCCAGCCTCCACAGGTAAACTCAGGAATCGCCACGGCAATATCCCAGGGCTTACCTTTCTCCCTGTGAAGCAACAAAGACTAATTAAGAAACTGGATGCCTGGGCTGCCTGTCTTTGCTTTTTCACAAAGCTCTAATATTCCACCTGCTGTTTATTGTGAACTCTGCCTTTCTGGTGTAGCGGTCCATCTGATGTACTGGGAAGGTCCCCGCATAGGGAAAACCTCCAGGGGTGAGTTTCCAGTCAAGAAATCATAGCTCAGTTCTCTCCATCAGCCTCACACAGTAACTGCCATGCCAGCACGTCCACTCTGGGTAACTTACATTCCCTCTATGGATTTCAATCTCCTCACCTGTAAGATGAGTGTCTTGAACAAGATGGATCATATTACTTCTTTCAGCTCTAAAAGTCTAGACTACAAACAAATCAACACTCAACATAACTGACCCTTTCTGCTGAAATGCCTGTACAAAAACACAAATAAAAACCAAAGGAGTATAACCAGAAATCTCTAGTTCTGTGCATTTCATACACAGGTGACTTCCTTCCACATGTAGTCCTCACAGGAGACATTTCTCACCTTTTTGAAAGCAATCACTTTCAAGCCTCCATTAGGTGTTCTACTTAAGTGAACTGAGACACTAATTCTTCACCGAGTCCACAAACCAGTCTCAACTTCAAGCTCAAATGACTTAATCAAGGTGAGATGGTAGCTCAATAAATACTAAGGGCATTTCTGATTTGCAAGAAGCTTCCTTCAATTGTCATCTGAAACTTAATTGAAGCAGGAATTTAAATTTTCAGAAACGACTCCACTAAATTAATTCCATGGAGCAATTACCACTCTCAGAATTTGTCTTATTAGATATAATCAAAATGCTGAAACACTGTTCTTAGAAGCCTAGAATCTGAATACAAGAACTTGAACAACAAAAAATACATCTTTTTTTTTTCTCTAGTTCCTAAATTTCTCACTTTGGACAAAATATGACAGAACACATGCATTCATTTTCCCTCGATCAATCCGTCCTTGAAGTCGCCGGTTATTCACCAAATACCTGCCATGAGCCAAGCCCAGTTCTGAGGCTGTATAGACGTATTTCCAACTTGTTATGGAGCTCACACCTCAATTTGACAAACAGACAAAAATCAACATCTTTTGGAAGTTTCTAATTAATTAGGCCCAGTACTGACAAACCAAAGCGGGTGGGAGGTTAATGCGGTGGGGAAGGGTACAGGTAACCATCTTCCTCACACTCCAAATGCCCAGGCACCCTGGCCCCAGAGAAGAGGGGACCTAAGTACCAAGAGGCCAGCGCACTCTGAAAGGGGTCCCATGGATCTCAAAGTTCACCTGACTTGCTTCAGAAATTTCCAAAACTTCCTAGACATTTTGACTATTTTCCTAAGATAGCCTTGCCAAAGTGAACATGAGGTAGACGTGTGTGGTCAGGTGGGTAATACTTGCCTGGCTACACTCTGGGGCCCTTTTCTAACTGGCCAATTTGGGATTTTTGTGTTTTTGTTTTTGAGACAATCTCATTCTGTTGCCTAGGCTGGAGTGTAGTGGCACAATCTCAACCCACTGTAACCTCCACCTCCCAGATTCAAGCAATTCTCGTGTCTCAGCCTCCCAAGTAGTTGGGATTACAGGCATGGGCCAACACACCCAGCAAATTTTTGTGTTTTACAGTAGAGAAGAGTTTTGTCATGTTGGCCAGGCTGATCTCGAACTCCTGGCCTCAAGTGATCCATAAGACTCAAGCCTCCCAAAGTGTTGGGATTAAAGGTGTGAGCCACTGTGCCTGGCCATAACTGGTCAATTTCAAAGGGTAACCCAGTGTTCTGAAGTGCTCTCACAGGTTTCATCAGGAAATATGTTTGCACCTTTTCTTCTTGGCCATCAGGTAACAAATTGAAGGAAACAGTCTCAAGTTTTTACCTTGATTCTTACAAGGTAAAAAACATTTCAAGTCAAAGATCATGAACAGCGTGTAAGGAATGTGCAGCTCATAGGGATCTATACAATTCTTAAAAATAGGGGAAAATGGCCAGGCGTGGTGGCTCATGCCTGTAATCCCAGCGTTTTGGGAGGCCAAGGGGTGGGCGGATCATGAGGTCAAGAGATCAAGACCATCCTGGCCAATGAGGTGAAACCCTGTCTCTACTAAAAATACAAAAATTAGCCGGGAGTGGCGGTGTGTGCCTGTAATCCCAGCTATTCGAGAGGCTGAGGTAAGAGAATCGCGTGAACCCAGGAGGTGGAGGTTGCAGTGAGCCAAGATCATGCCACAGCATTTCAGCTTGGGCAACAGGGGGAGACTCCATCTCAATAAATAAATAAATAAAAAATAATAATAATAGAGGAAATATCCTGTCCTTAGGCTATGACAAAAACAAACAAAACCCAGGCTATATACAGGAGGTTAGGGTTCAAAACCCTGGCCCCAGGACCAGCCCCAGCCTCTCGTTGTCAGAATAAGTTAATAGCCAGGCCAAAGAGGTGCGTTCTCCCACAGGCTCACTGCTCATTGCCAAGCAAGGCTACCTCCTGGTGCCAAACCATCTTCTGGCAGAACTCAAGAGTCATGCACCAGTTCTAGGCTGCAGTTCTGGATAAAAATCATCTGCTTCTAGAGATTCTAGATTTCTAAATTCCTAATATGTATCTATTCTCCATTGATCAAACGGAGCATTGCAGTCCCCAAGTCTAGACTAACACATACTTTTTAGAACCAATACTCCAAATGAAATACTAAAATCAAGATGTATAATTCTAAATAACAAAAACCTACATATTTCTTTTAACTTCCTAACAGTTACTTAATAACAATTAAGTAGGCTGGGCGTTCATGGCTGCAATCCTAGCACTTTGGGAGGTTGAGGCAGGCAGGTCACTTGAGGTCAGCAGTTAGAAACCAGCCTCACCAACATGGTGAAACCCTACCTCTATTAAAAACACAACAATTAGCCGGACATGGTTGTGTGTGCCTGTAATCCAGGTTGAGGCAGGAGAACTGCTTGAACCCGGGAGGCAGAAACTGCAGTGAGCCAAGATCTTGCCACTGTACTCTAGCCTGGGTGACAGAGGGAGACTGTATTTAAAAAAAAAAAAAAAAATTTTCAATGGAGACTCTTCAGGATTTCATTTAAAGCTGCTAGATAACCTCTATATAATCTTTAAAAGTTTTTTCATTTTTAATTTTGGGGGTATACATAGTAGGTATATATATTTATGGGTTATATAAGATTTTTTTTTTAACAGGCATGCACTGTGTAATAATCATGTCAGGGTAAATGGGGTCTCCATCATCTCAAGCATTTATCCTTTGTGTTATAAACAATCCAATTACACTCTTTCATTAAAAATATACAATTAAATGATTTTTGACTAGTCACCTGTTGTGCTAGCAAATACAAAGTCGTACTCATTTTTTTTGTATTCCATATACTCTTTTAAGAACAGAACAGAATAGGCTAATAGTAAAATTAATATATTTCAGTTAATATAATATATGTTCAGTTAATAGTAAATTTATTAACAAATTAAAACCCATAAAATATATTTTGCCTCATCCAACAACAGTCCATACATGTTACAAGTCTCTTTTACTTTCTTCCTAACAGAACTCCTTTAAGCATTTAATTCAAGTTTAATCTCAGAAAATAGGAAAAGTTAACTACAGTAAGTACCTAAAAAAGAATAGGCACTTCCATAATGAAACTAAATTAAATAATGCCTCACAGCTCTCCCAGGTTTCCCATGAAAAAGCACTGTGACCAAGTGTATCAATCAACTAACTGTTTGAGAATCTACTTCTGTTTTCTATCACTTCATTCAGAGAGTAAAAATATGTAAACCACAGTCCCTGTGTATGACAAGAAGAACACTGAAGCCGATCATGAGGTTTCCCCAATTCCAACCACTGCCACCAACAAAGAATGGGGATGACACTGGATTCCCCTTAACATGACTGCAGTGAACTCTGATGAGGAAATTCCTCTTTACGCTCCCCTCAAAACCGGAGAACAACACAAAAAGGCACCCGCAGCAGATCCTGGTGCTGAGTCCAACCCATCCAACACGTCCTGCTGCTGTGGCCCTGAGGTGTCTGGCAAGAAGGTGAGTGACCATCATGAACACAGAAGAAGGAAAGGTAGACTGTGACTGTCCATCTACTCCAGCAGACACAGGTACCATGGAAAGTACAAAGAACAACACAGCTCTAGAGGATTATCTGTCATGCCCGAACCCAAGAGCTTTCCACTTGCACACTGAATTATGGACCCATCAGCCTCCATGGTCACCGCTGGCTGCCAACAGCCTCCTCTGTTTACCTCAGTGGGTGGAACAAATACTATCATTTTCGCCTTGCAACAATATGACAGCTATCAAAACATTAATAAGAAAACAAGCTCCAGGCTCACAAAGAACAGAAAATTTCTCTCTATTCACTAACCAGGAGAATACCTCTACTACTCACCTAACTCCCCTTCTCAAGTGAGATCTAGTCTCGTAAATAAGGTAGTAAACAGAAATCCAAGAAGTAATTAAGGGGTTTAAGGAGAGAGAAAAGTTAGGTCAAGTCCATCAATATCTCCAGAAAAACTCCTAGTACTGAAAAGGAGTTTAGACTGAAAGGTTATAGAAGAAATCATCAAAATACAACTTTCTCCCCAGAACAGGTTTTCTACAATAGTAGAAAGCCAAGCACTCATTTTCTTGCTCCTCTGTTGAACAAGGTCAGAGAAACATGTTCTTTGCACTTAAGGCCAACACAAGTTACAGCCCCTTTCCCACCATCCACAGGCCAAACTCCATGGGACGTGGCAATGAGCCAGGCAGTCCATGGGGGCAGGGGAGGGAGGATTGAAGTGGGCAATTGTTCACAATTCTGTGTGATGTTCATTTCTGAGGGACACCCTAAGATCTCCTAAAGATTAAGAACACCTGCCCTGGGGGGAAGGAAACTCCCTCCATGCCCCCCATTTTCAGGGAAGGGCAAGCTAGTTCCTGATCTCATACAACCCTGAGCTAGCTACACGTGGGAGTCTTTTCAAGTAATAGTCCAATTCCAGAGATATCAATCACTCATAAAAACAACCACTCCCCCAGTTTTCATCGCCAAATGTCCTTTGGAAGTGCACACTCACAAGAAGGGGTTGCCCATACCCACTTATGAGCTACATACCTGACAGGGCCACCAAGTGATCAATGAGGGGTTGTGGGGGGAGGAGGATGGCCAGAAATGCACTGGCACACAGGACTTGACCTAGAGTCGACCAGGCCGTCAGAAATTCTCAGTGGCAACAAGTGCTGAGTTTGATGTTTGGGTTCTTTTTTTTTTTTTTTTAGACGGAGTCTCACTCTATCCCCCAGGCTAGACTGTAGTGCTCCTAGCTCACTGCAACCCCTGCCTCCCTGGTTCAAGCAATTTTCCCGCCTCAGCCTCCTGAGTAGCTGGGATTACAGTGCGTGCCACTATGCCTGGTTAATTTTTGTATTTTTAATAGAGACAAGGTTTCACCATGTTGGCCAGGCTGGTCTCAAACTCCCGAGCTCAAGTGATCTGCCTGCCTCGGCCTCCCAAAGTGCTGGGATTACAGGTGTGAGCCACCGTTTACTCAGCTGCTGCAAAAACAGGAGCCCACTCAGGCTGTTCTTGGAGCAGCTGACTACTTCAGCAGTTTTCCTCACATCTCAAGACAAGTCTCAAGCCACACTACACAGCAGAGCACTCAGCAAGCGGGCTTTGGGGCAGGGGTGGGGGTGGGGTCACTGATTCTGATCAGAAACATACCAGAAAAGGAACCAAAATAATAAATAATGTTCAGTAACACGCTATGCAAAGACAAGTGGAGAGGTAAGACTATCTAGTTAAAATCTACCACTTCAAAGATGAGGAAAGGGTCCCCCAAAAGCGCAGGGACACACCAAATCAGCCTGAGAACTCAGCAGAAGCTCCCCAAAGCCACTGCTAGAGACTTCGCCCTTGCGTGGAGGCTTATCACCACCCTGCTTAACGGAACTCTGTCTCCTTCAAGCTCACCAGTCCCACACCAGTACCTGGGACAGAGAGGGGATCTGTCTATAAAAACAGAGTGGCAAAGTGAGGCCCATGGGCCAAAGGCAGCTCAATGCCGCTTTTTTTTAAAAAAAGTTTTTCTAACTGGAACACAGCCAAAAATACAATTTCACTCATAGAGGCAGTATGCCACTGTGGTCAACTATGTAGGCTCTGGGGATATCTGAATGGTGGCTCTGCCACTTGTTAGGGATTTACTTCAACCTCTTTGCACCTTGGTTTTATCGTCTATAAAGTGGAGACCACAGCCCCAGCTCTAAGGGTTGTGTGACAATTAAGTTCATATATGTGAAGCACTAAGATGAGCGGCTGGCACAGTGAGTGCCACGGGTGAGGAGATGCGAGACAGCTTTAGGAAGAATCTTTCTACACTACATGTAATTTCTCTCTGACCACACTTAAGCAGTAATGAAATAAAGGAACGCTTTTCAGAGAACGTATGATGGTGGAGATTGGTTCCAACATGAAGGATGGTAGGGAAAGGCCAGCTGGAATTATTGGCATTTGATTATGAGACATTTTCAGAGAAACACTCGTGACGACAACAATCTTGTACATTTGCTATTTGTAGAAATATTCTGAAGAGGCCATTATTTTTCAATTGTCCTAGTGAATCACAAGCGTTTCCAGTTTTCATTCTACATTGTTTTGCAGCTTTAAAAACAATGAATTCAGGATGTTTATCTGAAACTTAAAATATACCACAAGCAATAATGACATATGATCAAAATACCCTAGCCTAACATTCTTGGGCTGAAATTTAAACCAAAACATAGAAGAACTGAACACGAAAGAACACTCCCACGAAAAAAGAAATTGATGCAACTATCACTCATATGCCACCACGACACAGCAACAAACTTCCATTTGATGTGGCTTCAGCCTAACCTGACATATTTTTTAAGCTGGAGTTTTTAGCATCTTTCTCCACATGCTAGTATACACTTAAAACCACAAATTCATAGAAGGTGTAGAAAACAACACAGTTCCGTACGTCAAGAGCAAAGTTTGCTAAATAATGTAACGGCCAGAAATATTTATTGTTTTCAATGACATAAAGAACCAGAACTAACCCAGACTATGGCCAGATCACTTGTAAAGCCAAAAGCATTTTCTCTTGGCAACCTACCATTGTTGGAAGAAAGCCAAGAAAAGCAGTTTGCATGGAAAGACATGACTGCATTCAGTTGTCTGCCATCACCCGCTTGCTCCTGGAATCCTTCCAGTACAGCAACTTGGCAAACAGAGAGTAGGGAGAAACAACACGACACTGACTACAGTGCCACAGACAGCACTCGGCTGTCCAGGGTGCACCTGGGGCGGGAGAGTGGGGCCACAGCACCTGGGCAGGTGAGCCGCACACCTTCCCCCTCAATTAAACTCTTATGTACCACCAACTTGGAATGAATTCAGGAAAACAAACACCCCCCAGGTCTGAACATATGCCCTGGAAGGGTTGAGTCCTAACTGGAAGACTGGTAACAAGTATTTAGCAACTCTCACTGTATTTCACTTGGATAATGTCTTTCAAGAAGCATTCCTCATCTTCTTGGGATAAGATCCTCCAAGGCGGGGCCAGGGGTCTGAGATTAACCTGGGAAACAAAGCGAGAACCCCGTCTCTACAAAATATAATTAGCCAGGTGTGATGGTGCATGCTTGTAGTATTAGCTATTTGGGAGGCTGAGTTGGGAGGATTATTTGAACCCAGGAGGTTGAGAATGTAGTGATCCATAATTAAACCACTGTACATAGACATACACACACACGTACACACACACACACACACACACACACACACACACACAGCCATGACCAGAATGATGTGACTTAGAAGAGTGGAAATACTGGCCTGCATCCTCACTGTTAGTCACCCAACTGCTCCAGAAACTTCTCGCAGTGAAACCAGCACCCTAATACTGTTGGTACACCTTGGCAGGTACCCACAGTTAAGAGATGCTGGCTCCCCAGGGTGCAGTCCGCATTAATGCATAAGCAAAAATAATGGGCCACGGTCATTGGAGAAACTCTTTCTAATCCTGTTTCTGCCCCTAATCAGCCCTATAACTGGGACAAACTTCTTGGTCCCTTCATTTTCCTTAGCTGTAAGATAGGAAGCATTTAGATTATTATTAGGTGATCTTTAAAGTTCTTTCTAACTCTAAAAATCTGATGACATTTTTGATTTCCAACCATCAGTGCTTGATTCATAAGAAGCCTGCACTCCTGGGAGATGAAGCAGTGAGTGACAACTGAGGGCTCTGAGTCTGCAGAGGAGGCCCTCACCACGGCAATGCTCCCTGTGGGGCCCAGAGTGGATGGCCAGCGGCCTTTCCAGGAGACTGGGGAGCTCGCAGAGCAAGTCCTGCCATCCCCATTCCCCAGAGACCAGGCTTCCATAGCCCCACACCCTGAACACCACTTCCCAGAGAGTTTTACACAAAGAACAGCTGATCTGAGGCAAAATGATCCAAGAAAAGGGCGACAAAACTTAAACGCATTGTTTCCTCTAATTCTTCTAAGTCCTAAATTTTTTTTTTTTTTAGGTAGAAGAGTAGCCTCTTCAGGATTGAGTATTCCTTTCAAGGCAAGCCAAGCCAACTTCATAGGGGCAATGGAAAAAGAGAAGAAAAGAGGAAAAGATGACAAAAAATATGAGAAAGACTTTATTCTATAAAGACTGAATCTTGGCCAAGCGCAATGGCCCATGCCTGTAATCCCAGCACTTTGGAAGGCCAAGGCGGGTGGATCTCCTGAGGTCAGGAGTTTAAGACCAGCCTGGCCAACACGGCAAAACCCCATCTCTACTAAAAATACAAAAATTAGCCAGGCATGGCAGGATACACCTGTAGTCCCAGCTACTCAGGAGGCTAAGGTGGGAGAATCACATGAACCCCGGGACAGAGAGGTTGCATTCGCGACTGCACCACTGCACTCTAAGCCTGGATGACAGAGCAAGACTGTCTCCAAAAAAAAAAGGGGGGAGCCAGTCTTTACAAAGACAAAGTTAATTTACACTGCAATCCAGCTATGGCACAGTGGGACAGAGGGACTCAGTAAGTCACCTGACGAAGCAGGTGTTTTCCCCAGACCCTTCACATACAGCGCTCATGCAAGACAGAGAAGCACCTTTTTCCATGAATCTACGATCCACTCACTGATGCAAAGTGACGCCAAGAATGCAAAAGAAGGCTTTAAGACAGACAGCCCTACTATTTCTAGTAAACTTAAGGGAGAACAAATGCTGACATTTCAGAGGACTGTGTTCCCCTGCTACTTTGGGGCAGGAAAACAGAATGAATTCTTAAACCAGGCAGGCCGTCAGCTCTACTGTGGGAGCAGGAAGAACAGCTAGAGGGATGAGCCCTGGGAGTCGATGTAAGGATGCCTCAGGGTTCTGTGTCACCTCCTCATGGAAAGCCTCCTGGACCTCAGTGACAAGAGGACTGCAGAGGCTAAAGGAAGATTTGCTCAGCTTATTAAATGCCATAACCCTAAAAGTGTAAAGCACACTCAAAGACAGATGTTAACAAAACTATGTGCGTCCACCTCTTACCAAAAGCTGAGGTGTAAAAAGTCCTAACAAAAGTAATAATTGGCAAAGTAAAATCCTCTTCAATATAGCTGTTCTTCCTGATTGGTGATGTCAGTGAGGAGACAAAACAGGGAAGGACGCTGAGGGAGCGGGGAGCTGGCTCAGTGTGCTGTTGTCTCTGTGCCTTGTTCTGAGAGAACGCATGGGAAGCACCTGGAAGAGGGAGAGGGCGAGGTCAACATAAGGCACCACGGGTACCCCAGAGGTCACTCTGATTACTGGCAGGGAAAACGCGCCCTTTAAGTTACAAAAAGAAAAAAAGGACACAAATGTATAATTGCCATAAAACACACACCTATACACAGCAAGGAGGACAGAACACCAAAATATTTTAGAGTGATTACTCTGGAGGGCTTGTAGGCAAATGTTGTTAATATTTTTTTTTTTTTGAGACAGAGTCTCGCTCTGTCGCCAGACTGGAGTGCAGTGGCATGATCTCGGCTCAGCAACCTGTGCCTCCCAGATTCAAGCAATTCTCCTGCCTCAGACTCCCGAGCAGCTGGGACTACAGGCATGCACCACTATGCCTGGATAATTTTTGTGTTTTTAGTAGAGATGGGATTTCACCATGTTGGCCAGGTCTGAATCTCTTGACCTTGTGATCCACCTGCCTCAGCCTCCCAAAGTGCTGGGATTACAGCCATGAGCCACTGTGCCCAACCTTCTTTCTTAATATGCTTTATATGACTCAAAATCTCTATACAAAGCATTAACTTATTAGTAGGAGGAAAAGTAGTTTTTTAAAGTCGTTCTTTACTCGAACATTCTGACTGCCCATAATGACGAGACAACCCTGTCAGGTTGCACAACCTGTATTTAAAATATTAAACTGTTGCCGGACGCAGCAGCTCACACCTGTAAACCCCAGCACTTTGTGAGGCTGAGGCAGGTGGATCATGAGGTCAGGAGTTCCAGACCATCCTACCCAACATAGTGAAACACATCTCTACCAAAAATACAAAAAATTATCTGGGCGTGGGAATGAGGGCCTATAATCCCAGCTACTGGGGAGGCTGAGGCAGGAGTATCACTTGAACCTGGGAGGTAGTGGTTGAAGTGAGCCAAGACTGTGCCATTGCACTCCAGCCTAGGCAACAGTGCAAAACTCGAAAAAAAAAAAAAAATTAAACCGTCATTAAACACTGAATGAAACTAGGTAAATCAAACTGATAGTCGTAGAGATTACAGCTAAGTGGTAAATGAAATCAAACTCGCCCTGGTTACAATGTAGCTGTAACCTGTCAGGCTTTGCTCTAATGCCTTATATACGTGGCCAGAGAACAGTTTCAACGAGCCTCAGCACAGGACCAGCACTCTCTGCAGGGATGGCCACAGAGGAAAGAAAACAGAAACAAACGAGGCTGACACCTCCTCAGGACAGAAAAAGCCATGAGGCTGACACCTCCTCAGGACAGAAAAAGCCATGAGTGAATCTAACAGCTTATGGTTTTCCTCCTCAGAAATCCCATGGTTGGCTCTTGGTACCACAAAGGTACAATGATCCCTGCTGTTTTAAACTCTTTGTTTCAAAGTTCAGGCAGTGAGGGATGCCCCTTCATCCTCATCTACCTGGCCTGAGCTTTGGAGAGCAGCAAGCAAGAGACTGGAGCATGAGGAATGGACCTGAATGCATTTAGTTCCCAAGTTTCCATGACAAGGCGCACTTCTAGTCGGACAGTGCCTATTCGAGCAGCAGACCTTTCCAGCAAGGGGACAGCTCGGCAGCTATCATATCACCACTTGCCCCCGGCTCTCTTCAGTAGTGATGCTCTTATCTTTAGGACACTGGAAGTTGAAAAGGCTGTGGCAACACAAGCACTCATCTAGAAATGCGAAGCGTGTTCAGGTCTTGCAGGAGGAACGTACTGTGCGGTAGGGACGCACATAGGGCCATATTCACCCAAGCCAAAGGTAAGACACACAAGCCACAAGGAAATCAGACATGTGCTGTTAACAGGTGTCACCAACATAGACTGTTAAATGGCATTTGAAGAGGGAGAGGGGTCCTGACTGGGAGGCCAAGAAGGGGATCAAGAGCTGGGCCTGCAAAGGTGGACACGGTAATAGCCACATGGTAACAGCTGCAGCTCTGCAACCTCATCGTGAACAGAAATGGAGTGAAACACCTCTGAGAGGGGCCTGGAGAGCCATGGATCTTGCAGTTTCAAAATCCATCTCTAATAAAATAATCAAAATGTCCATAAAAAAATGGCAGGATGAGAAGCCATCCAGCTGCAGGTTAACTGACAGAGCTAAAGTGTTCATTAAAATGAACACGGAAACTGGAAAGCTCAAGAGAGCTGGTTATTCATACTGATGGTTAGTCACAAAAGGCAAGCACTGTCTCAGAAGAACATCACTCGTAACATCGACAGGAACAAACGCTGCTCTGATCTCTCCACTCAAATCCCGAAGGACTCAAGCCAAAAGTGGCAGCCTCCCACCTCTGGACACTCCCATCCCCACACACCTTTGCCTTACTGAGCCCATATGGTGAGCCTCATTCAGCACATCTAGGATGAACCACAATGGACCTCTTGGAGACTACAACTGCCACGAAGGCCAGTGCCTCCCATTCTACAGTAACTGTCTAAGTAAAATGTGCCAGGTGTTTAATTAATTAATTTTTTAAAATTGCATTTTAGGTTTTGGGGTACATGTGCAGAACGTGCAGGATAGTTGCATAGGTACACACGTGGCGGTGTGATTTGCTGCCTTTCTCCCCTTCACCCTCATCTGGCATTTCTCCCCATGCTAACCCTCCCCAGCTCCCCGCCCCCCACTGTCCCTCCCCTATTCCCCCCAACAGACCCCAGTGTGTAGTGCTCCCCTCCCTGTGTCCATGTGTTCTCATTGTTCATCACCCGCCTATGAGTGAGAACATGCGGTATTTCATTTTCTGTTCTTGTGTCAGTTTGCTGAGAATGATGTTCTCCAGATTCATCCATGTCCCTACGTGCCAGGTTTTTAGGGAAAACACACTCCATCCCCTACTTGGACTGTCCCCTTCTCTATGGCCCCATCACTCCCTGTGCCTCATCAGTATGCTCATTCATCGCTGATATATACACGCCTATTTGCCATTCACACAGGACTGCTCTAACTTCCTGTTTCTGATTTAAATGGGATAGCACATGAGAAAATGCTCTGAAAACCACAAAGCACTGTGCAATCTTGAGGTGCCTTTAAGATCTCTTTCTAAAAATAGAGCACAGAACATCTCTAACATCAGACAGGACTCTAGACAATGAACAGACTTTCTACAATACTGAAAATAGGCAAGCATCCTTACTGCAATAATTTATAAAGTCAATAATTGCAAGACAATGTCTAAAGTTGGCATTTCTCAGTATTATCTATCTCTTGCTTTGTTCTAGGAAGGATTTCAGCTGGCTTGTTTTCCAGCTCATTCTTAATTACTTGGCAGAAAAACATGAAATGAATAATACGACTCACTGCTAAGAGCATTAAGTTTTTACTTCGTAAATAAAAAAGCAATCCCTGCAATCACATTACTTTAGACCACGTGCCATTTTTTTGAAAGCCACAAACCACACTGCCACATTCTTATCCAAAAATATGTAGTAATTGCACAGATGTGTATCTATGGAAGTAAGGCCTTAGAATTTAAATCAGTTGATAAGCATTTACACTTCCTGACAAGGAAATGTCACTGGCATTCAATTCCTAGCCCTGAGTGTCTCAAGGGCTCTGGACACTTGCCTTAGTAGAGCACTGAGAAACGGGCTCACTCCTCTTCCGACAACAAAGGATGCATTTTTTATAAAGTAAATCAAAGATGATTAAAGATGCCAGAGGGAAACCTAATCTGTGAGTAACTTTGCCTTTACTTCTTAAATTACTAAGACAAATTTCTTGTTTCTGAGATCCAGCCACACCATTTAAACCTCTTATAAGAGACAAAGTTTTCATTAAAATGTCACTGTGTATCCTCAAAAGCATAAACAATAGAGAACCCTGTAAAAGAAAAAAAATATAACAAGAATTCAGTCATATGAACAGGTTAGAATAAATGAATCAAATCTATGTGCATGAATTTTAATACTGTTCTTAAAAAAGCAAGATAAGGCCAAGCGTGGTGGACTGCTTGAGCTCAGGAGTTTGAGACCAGCCTAGGCCAACATGGCAAAACCCCATCTCTCCAGAAAACAGCTGGGTACAGTGCGGTACTCCTGTAGTCCCAGCTACTTGGGAGGCTGAGACGGGAGGACTGCTTGTGCCCTGCAGGCAGCTGCAGTGAGCTGAGATAACACCATTTCACTCCAGCCTGGGTGACAGAACCAGACCCAATCTAATTTAAAAAAAAAACCAACAAAAAAGATAAGATGAATATGTATCATGTGAAAGATTCCTTGATTTTTACAAATTGATTTCATTTAGTAAAAAACTATGAAGAGACAGATCTTATACACCGAAAAAGACCAAATAAATCATGTAGATACTCTGCATTAAGGTAGAGTGTAAACCTCCTACCCTTAAACAAAGGATGGCATGGAGGAGTGAAGCAAACGTTACAGTGGAGAAACTCGAGAGGCACGACTTCAGCCAGGTGGCTATGGGCAGCATCAACCATAGTGGTAAGTCACACTGACAGAATGCGCCCTCAATGTGATGTGGTAAAAATGGCCGTTGGCTGCTATGATCTTCCTTTCAGAAGCGCATAAACCCAGTCTCACCATGAGAAAAACAGCAGACAAATGTGTACAGAGGGGCATCCTGCAATACATCTGACGGGCTCTCCTGAAAACTGTCAAGGTCACTGAAAACTAAGGAAAGTCCGAGAAAACATCATAGCCCACAGGCGCCTAAAGAGACGTGATGATTAAAAGTAATGTGGTGTAGTGAATGAGACCCTCAAAGAGGACATTAGGGGAAAATTAAGAAAATCTGATTGAAGTATGGACTTCAGTTAATCACAGATATCAATATTGGTTCATTACTTGTGACAAATACAACAAAAGAAATGTGACAGGCTAACACTAGGAGTGTGTGGGCGGTGGGGAGGAGGTACAGAATCTACTGTACTATCTTTCAATTTTCCTGTAAATCTAAAACTGTTCTCAACAGTCCACTTACTTGCACCCACTTGTAGCTTCACCTCCTCAGAAAGTTGAGGCTTAGGCCAGGCACGGTGGCTCACACCTGTAATCCCAGCATTTTGGGAGGCTGAGGCAGGCAGATCACATGACGTAGGGAGTCTGAGACCAGCCTGACCAACGTGGAGAAACCCCGACTCTACTAAAAATATAAAATTAGCCAGGCACGGTGGTGCATGCCTGTAATCCCAGCTACTCAGGAGGCTGAGGCAGGAGAATCACTCGAACCTGGAAGGTGGAGGCTGAGGTTAATTTAAGTCTACTTAAAAAATAAAAAAAAAAAAAAACTATGAAAGAAATGATAAATATCAACAGGCATGAATTCTACAAAGGTGTCGGTTACACTATCCTTTGTTCTTGTTTTGAAAATTTTAAAAACTCAGAACATTACACATCAAACCTTTCTTTGCTACATAATGTAAGACAAATATTTTTTTTTTAAAAGAAAGGGATCTTAATTTTTATTTTTTTTTTGAAACAGGGCCTCACTCTGTCACCCAAACTGGAATACAGTGATGCATGCAATCACAGCTCACTGCAGTCTTGGCCTCCTGAACTCAAGCAATCTTCCTACCTCAGCTCCCCGAGTAGCTGGGACTACAAGGCATGTGCCACCACACTCAGCTGATTTTTAAATGCTCTGTAGAGATGTAGTCTCACTGTGTCGCCCACACTGGTCTCAAACTCCTTGGCTCAAGCAATCCTCCTGCCTTAGCCTCCTTAAGTGCTGGGATTGCAGGTGTGAGTCACTGCAGCTGGCCAAGATCACTTTTAAAAATCATGTTTAAGAAAAATATTTATGCTGAGCGCGGTGGCTGATGCCTGTAATCCCAGCACTTTGAGAGGCCAAGGTGGGAGGATCATGAGGTCAGGAGATTGAGAGCATCCTGGCCAACACGGGGAAACCCCGTTTCTACTAAAAATTAGCTGGGTGTGGTGGTTCACACCTGCAGTCTCAGCTACTTGGGAGGCTGAAGCAGGAGAATTACTTGAACCCAGGAGGCAGAGATGGCACTGAGTTGAGATCACGCCACTGCACTGCAGCCTGAGCGACAGAGCGAGACTGTTTCACAAAAAAAAAAAGAAAAGAAAAATAATTAAGAAAAGAAAAATAAATATTATAATTTTTATAGCCAGAAAAGCTGACTTCTTTATGGGTCTTACAAAAACTGCTTGGCTGAATTAATACTTCAGATGAAGAGCCACAGTCCAATCAGACCACAGGCAAAGCTTATAGCATACAAGGGTGTGTTTCTAGAAAGATATAAGCAATAAATTCTTTCATTTGACAAAAATACTCTCGGGAAATTAGACTCACTCTCCCAGTTATCTGTTCTACAAATTTTCTGTATGGGGAAGTAACTTGACCCACACATGGAAAACAGGGTCTCACGTCTTTCCCCACCATATTTTGAATCCAGCTATATTACAGACAAAAAGATGCAGCAGAAAAAAATACAGGTTTGGAGTCAATCACAGGTAGATTTTAAGTAAAAGTCTGCCACTTTCCAACATGTGTCATCTTGAATAATTTCCTGGATAGGCAGGAAAAATGGTTCAGAATATTTTACTCCTTGTTATAAAAGACATATGGCAGCCACCTCACAGGATTATTAAAAATGAGATGAAGCAAGTTCATGTTTGCAAAGCACCCAGCACAGTGCCCAGTACAATAAGCATGTCCTTTTCTATTCTTCCTCTTACCGTAATTCAGGAAGAATAAATATAGTAATTGTTATCCTTGCTCATACCAGGATCACACTGAAATTTTATGCTATAGACATATATATAATTTTGAAAAATGCCAAAAAAACTACATGGTAATCAACATAAAAACCCTTAGATATTTTAACTTGGTGACAGATGGACAGCAAATTACTGTCTACAGTAATTTGTATGAATGTAACTCTTTTTAAACTATAGCAAAAATATTTTGGAAAAGTTGGTCTTGAAGTTATGATTTGGACCCATTTACATTAAGAATGTTGGATGTGGCACTTACCAGGTTTCCACACTGAAAACTTAATCCTCAGACGATTCAGAAGATGAGATACTGTTTAAAGTGTGAAATACACAGTCACTATGGGACAACCATTTTATGCCATAATGTTATGCTCACCATTAAAATGGAGAGTATCTCCCAGTGTGACCACACACAACCACCACATCACCAACAACTCCTAGGGCTTACTGGAGCTGTACCTAAGCATGCAGGACTACTAAGGAATTGTGAAAGGAACAGATTCTGGAGGTGGCACAGAGCTAGAGACACAGATGTTCTGATCAGCCAGAGTTTCAAGATCTTGCTGAACACCCCCAGGAATTAAACTGAGACCCCCAAAAAATACCACGTCTAAGGAACAGGGCTTCTTGAGACGTGCCCTAAGAAAGTTTAAAAACAAGCCTTGAGAGAATCAAACTGATCTGAGTAATTAAGTGCCTGTCAGAACAAAACACACTAACAAAAGACAATCAAACCCATATTCAACAACATTATCACCCACAATGTCCACTACACAGCCTAAAAGTACTGGACATGCCACGGAGCAGGAAGATATGACCCATAACCAGGAATTCTACATTTAAACAAACAAAAGACTGCAAATGAAACAGATACATAGATGACAGAGATGTTGGAATTTGCCTCTAAAAGAAGAGCAGGAAAGGAGAAAAAAAGGAACAAAACACAGAAGGGACAAACAGAAAACAAGATCAGAGACCTAAACCCAACAATTATCAACAATAAATATAAATAAACTGAACACTACAATTAAAAGACTAAGGTTATTAGAACAAATTAAAACAAGATCTACTGCTATGCTGCTTACAAGAGACATATTTTAAATGTAAAGACCAAGAGTGGGCTGGGTGTGGTGGCTCATGCCTGTAATTCCAGCACTTTGGGAGGCCGAGGTAGGCAGACTGCTTGAGCTCAGGAGTTCGAGACCAGCCTGGGCAACATGTTGAGACCCTGTCTCTCCTAAAAATACAAAAAAATAGCCAGGCGTGGTGATGCATGCCTGTGGTCCTAGCTACTTGGGAGGTTGAGGTGGGAAGATCACTTGATCCTGGGTGGGGGGCAGAGGTTACAGTAAGCCCCAGATTGTACCACTCACTGCACTCTAGCCTGGGTGAGAGTGAAATCTTGTTATCAAAACAAAAAGAGTGGGGAAAAAACCCAAACTCTGTGAATGCTAATCATAAGAAAGTCAGAGTCTACATTAAATATGAGAAAAAGAAGATACAAAGACAGACAATATTAACAACAACAACAAAAATTTTGTAATGATAAAATGCTAAATTTACCATAGGCCTAACAATCTAAAATACATATTCACCTAATAAAAAGAGATTTAAAGCACAAGAAATAAGTAGTTACATTTTGTTCTGACTAAAAGAAAAACCAGACAAACCTATAATTATAATAGTAGATTTTAATAATCCTCCCCTAGTAACCAACAGAACAAAAAATAATCAGTAAGGATTTGAATATAATCAACCAACTTATTCTAGTTGACAATTATGAAACAGCACATCCCATAACCATAGGATACACATTCGTTTTTTGGTTTTTTTTCTTTTTTTTTGAGACAGAGTCTTGCTTCATGCCCAGGCTGGAGTGCAGTGGTGGAATCTCAGCTCACTGCAACCTCTGTCTGTGGATTTAAGCAATTTTTGTGTCTCAGGCCCCCCCAAAAGCAGCTGCTACCACAGACAAGCACCACCATGCCTGGCTACTAATTTATCTTATATCTTTAGTAGAGACAGGTTTCACCACGTTGGCCAGGGTGGTCTCAAACTCAAGTGTGGCCTCCCAAAGTGCTGGGATGCTGCAGTGAGCTGAGATGGTGCCACTGCACTCCAGTCAGGGTAACAAGAGTGAAATTCTGTTTCAAAAAAATAAATAAATAACAATTAAAAAAAAAAGAAAAACCATCCCTGGGCCATAAGACAAGTCTGCAATTTCCATAACAATCATACCGAGTATGTTCTCTGAACACATCGGAGTTAGAAACCAGTAGAAAGAATCTGCAAAATTCCTAAATATTTAAAAGCTAAACACATTTCAGCATAATCCATGGGTCAAAGAATAAATCAAATGTAAAAAATAAAAATATTTCAGATTAACTTTAAAAATTTATTATAATTTATGAGATGCAATTAAGAACAGTATTTGGGGCACGTTTTGATGTTTACAGATTAAAAGGATTCAAAGAAATGAGGAAATGAAAAAGGAGCATAGGGTTTAAGGAGAAACTTATTGCCCAAATGTTAATATTGGATAAGGCTAAAATCAATGATATAAACTTCTACCCCAAAGAAAACCCAAAATAAGCAGAAGCAAATAAAGACAGAAATGATGACACAGAAAACAAACAAGAAAAGGCTGACAAAATCAAAAGCTGGCTGTTTGAAAATATCAGTAAATTGATAAACCCCAACCTAGAACAACAGGGAAAAACAAGAGAGCACACCAGACATTATTAAAAATTCTATGCACATTAAGAAAACAGTAGAGAGGCCGGGTGTGGAGGCTCACACCTATAATCCCAGCACTTTGGGAGGCGGAGGAAGACGCCTCACTTGAGGTCAGGAGTTCAACACCAGCCTGGCCAAAAGGGCGAAACCCCACTTATACTAAAAATATAAAAAAATGTACTTGTAATCACAGCTACTTGGGAAGCTGAGGTGGGAGAACTGTTTGAACCCAGGAGGTGGAGGTTGCAGTGAGCTGAGATTGTGCCACTGTACTCCAGCCTGGGCAACAGAGTGACACTCCATCTCAATTAAAAAAAAGAAAAAAGAAAAGAGAAATGTTGTGAACACCTTCATGCCAAATCAATTCAAGAACTTAAATAAAATGGATATATTACTTAAAAATACAAATTACCAAAATTAGCACAAGAAGCAGAAAATCTGAATAGCTTAACACCTACTAAAGTAATTAAGTCATAACTTAAAAACCTTCCCACAAGGAAAACGCCAGACCTGGATCGCTTCACTGGTGAATTTTATAAAACATTTAAGGAAAAAATAATATAAGATGAACTCTTTCAGAAGAGAGGAAACATTTCCAGGTAACGTCATGAAGCCAGTGTATTACTGTTATCAAAACCAGAAAATTATAGATCCATATCAGTCATTAATATATAATCATGCTTTGGCCGAAGACAAGGATATCTTCTGAGAAAAGTGTCATTAGGTAATTCTGGTCACTGTGGGAACATCACAGAATGTACTTACACAAACCCAGATGGTGCAGCCTACTACACACCTGGGCTATATGGTATAGCCCACTGCTCCCAGGCTACAAACCTGTACAGCTTGTTATTGTGCTGAATACTGGAGATACCTGTAACACAACTGCAAGTATTTGTGTATCTAAATGTAGAAAAGACACAGCAAAAACATATTATAATTTTACAGGACCACAGTTGGATATGTAGTCTGCTGTTGACCAAAGTTCGATAGGTAGCACCTTACTGTGGAAGCATAAATCCTGTACAATATTTTAATAAATCAGATCCAGTAATATATAAAAAAAGATAACACTCCACAATCAAGTAGGGTTATGTCACAGGAATGCAAGGTTGGTTCAACATTCAGAAAGATGTAATTCACATTCGAAAAAAGAAAAAAACCACCCTATGACTCATCTCAATAAATGAAGAAAAGATGTGACAAAATTCAGTAATAACTTATGACCAAAAGACTCAGCAAACTAGAAACAAAATTACTCATCCTAATGAATGATACCCAAAGCCTACAACTAATATCATACTTAGTGAAAGGCTGAATGTTTTTTTCCACAAATCAAGAGTAAGAAATGGGATGCACACTGTCATTGCTTTTATTAAACACTGTACTAGAGGTCCTAGGCAGAACCTTAAAGCCAGAAAAATAAATAAAATGCATACAGATGAAAAAGGAAGAAGTAGCTGGGTGAGGTGGCTCATGCCTGTAATCCCAGCACTTTGGGAGGCCAAGGAAGGCAGATCATGATGTCAGGAGTTCAAGACCAGCCTGACCAACATGGTGAAAACCCGTCTCTACTAAAGATACAAAAATTAGCCAAGCAAGGTGGTGCACGCCTGTAATCTCAGCTACTCGGGAGGCTGAGGCAGGAGAATCGCCTGAACCAGGGAGATACAGGTTGCAGTGAGCCAAGATCACGCCACTGTACTAAAGCCTGGGCGACAGAGCAAGACTCCTCCTCAAAAAAGAAAAAAAAAAGAAAGAAAGAAAAAGAAAGATGCAACTATTTTTATTCTCAGACAACATGGTCCAGAAAATTCTAAGACATCTTAAAAAATCAATCAGTGAGTTTAGCAGGGCCACAGATACATTAGTACAGAAAAAAATTATTATACTTCTCCATACCAGCAACAAACAAATAATGATCTAAAATCTAGGAATTAAACAGAAATGAAAACAAGAAACTAAGTAACATGACTTTAAAACTTACTGTAAAACTAAAGTACATCTATCAAAGTTTCACCCACGAAATAATAAAATGGACTTCATTAAAATTAAAAACTGTCCCTTCAAAGTTCATGTCAAGAAGATGAAAACACAAGCCACAGACTGGGAGAAAATATGTGCAAGAGACACATCTGATAAAGATCTATTTGCAAAAATATACAAAGAACTCTCACAACTCAACAATTAACAATGACCTGGTATAAAAATGAACCAAAAACCCTAACACATACGTCATCAAAGATACATAGATGGCAAATAAGCATATGAAAAGATGATCCACATCATATCAGAGAAATGCAAATTAAAACAATGAGATACCAATATTCACTTATTAGAATAGCCAAATCCAGAACACTGTCAACACCAAATGCTGGCAGGATGTACCCAACAGGAGCTCTCAATCATCACTGGTAGGAATGCAAAAAGTTACAGACACTGTGGAAGATATTTCCGCAGTTTCTCACAAAACTAAGCAGACTTTTTTACCACATAATCCAGCAATTGTGCTCACTGGTAATTACTCAAAAGAGGTGAAAACTTTTATCTAGACAGAAACCTGCACATAAATGTTTATGGTTAAGTTTATTCCTAACTGTCAAAACTTGGGAGCAACCATGAAGTCCTTCAGTAGGTAAAGGGAAAAGATCCAGAGGAACCTTAAATACATATCATCAAATGAAAGAAGCCAATCAGAAAAGACTACACACTGTATGACTGTAACTTTACAAAAAGGCAAAATACGGAGACAATCAGTGGTTGCCAGGGTTTGGGGGGAGGAGAGAGGGATGAAGAAGTGAAACACAGAGGACTTTTAGGGCAGTGAAAATACTCTGCATGACACTACAAAGATGCACACATCATTATACATTTGTCCAAGCCCAGAGAATGTACAACACCAAGAGTGAACCCTAATGAAAACTACAGACTTTGGGTTCATTATGACATGTCAATATAGGTTTATTGATTGTGACAAACTGTACCATTCTAGACAGGGGAGTTGGGGAGGATGCTGATAATGGGGGAGACTATGAACTAGGAAACAGAGGATAGATGGAAAAATCTCTGTACCTTCATTTAGTTGTAAAGCCCAAACTACTCCAAAAAAATAAAATCTTTAGGGCCAGGCACTGTGGCTCATGCCTGTAATCCCAGCACTTTGGGAGGCTGAGGCAGGCACAACACAAGGTGAGGAAATCGAGACTACCCTGGCTAACATGATGGAACCCTGTCTCTACTAAAAATACAAAAAATTACCCGGGTATGGTGACAGGTGCCTGCAGTCCCAGCTACTCAGGAGGCTAAGGCAGGAGAATCGCTTGAACCCAGGAGGCAGAGGTTGCAGTGGGCTGAGATCATGCCCCTGCACCCCAGCCTGGGCAGCACCCTAGCCTGTGCGACAGAGCAAGACTCTACCTCAAAAAACAAAAAAATCTTTAAAAGATTTCCTAAGGAACAAACTAAATGGATAGAAAAATAGATCAACTGAACAAACTAGAACAGATTACAGGGATTTTTTTCTATCAAGGGACAGTTAGTAAATAATCTAGTCTTTGCAGATAACCTATAGTTTCCATCCCAGATTTTCTTTTTAAATAATCCTTTAAAACTATAAAACCCATTCTTATGTGGCAGGCCATATAAAAACGGGTCATGGAGCTGGATGTGGCCTATGAGATATAGTTTGCCCTTAGACTGCTGACTCCTACTTATACAGTCAATTTCATTCCTATTTAAGAGAAATGAAAATTTACATGCCCACAAAAAAACTTGTACAAAAATGTTCACAGAAGATTTATTCTTAATAGCTTCAAACTGGAAACCATCCCAATGTCCATTAATGGGAGAATGGACAAGCAAACTATGCTATAGTCATACAACAGAATACCACTTAGTAATAACAAAGAACCAGTTCATGCCAACTACATGGATGAATCTCAGAAAACAAGTGTGAGCAAAAGAAGTCGTATTAAATAAGCACGTACTATATTATTCCATTATATGAAGTCTGAGAACAAGCAAAGCAATTCATGGTGAAAGATATTAGCAGTAACTGTGGGGGTTGAGTGGGGACAGAAAAAGGGAGGCATACAAAGGAACATTCTGGGTTAAGAAAAATGTCTTGAATTTTGACGGGGTGTGGGTTCTGCGGATAAAGGGTTTTAACAAATATAAGATCTGTGTATTTCATGCTATGTAAATTATACCTCCAAATATAATAAAAGTAAAATAATATTTTAAAAATAAATATAGGTAGGTATTTAACTTGACCTGTAGCTGCTAAAGTAACAAAGACAATCGTTTTTCTTCTAAGTACAGCCTCATATACAGCAGTCCCATAAGATCATCATGGAGCTGAACAATTCCAATGGCCTAGAGACATAGCAGTTCACACTGTCATAGCACAAGGCATTACTCACGTGTCTGTGACACTTCTGCTGTCAACAAATCTATGTACCACCAACTATATAAAAGCGGGGCTCAATTACTCAATAATGATAACAAATGACTATGTTACTGGCTTATGTATTTACTACACTTTATTAGAGTACAGTCCTACGTTTTAAGTTAACTGTAAAACAGCCTCAAGGAAGGACCTACGGTAGGTATTCCAGAAGGCAGCACTGTCATCACAGGAGATTAGAGCCTCCATACGTGTTACTGCCTCTGAAGACCTTTCAGTGTGACAAGATGTGGAGGTGAAAGAGTGATATTCATGATCCTGACCCTATGCAGGCCTAGGCTAGAGGGTGTGTGTGTACATGTTTGTGTTTTAGTTTTTAACAAAACAGATTGAAAATTGAAAAAAAAATAGAAAAAAGTTTATGAATAAGCACAAATACTTTTGTACAGCTGTACATGTTGTAACATGTTTGTGCTTTAAGCTAAGTGTTAATACAAAAGAATAAAGAAGTTTTTTTAAAAAACATAAGTTTACAGCTGGGTGTGGTAGCACGTGCCTGTAATCCCAGCACTTTGGGAGGCCGAGACAGGCAGATCACGAGGTCAGGAGTTTGAGATCAGCCTAGCTAACATGGCGAAACCCCATCTCTACTACAAATACAAAAAAAATTAGCTGGCCATGGTGGCATGTGCCTGTAATCACAGCTACACAGGAGGCTAAGGCAGGAGAATCGCTCGAACCAGGAAACTGGAGGTCACAGTGAGCCAAAATTGTGCCAAAGCACTCCAGCCTGGTGAAAGAACGAGACTCCATCTCAAAACAAAAACAACCGAAGTAAGCTAAGGTTAATTTATTAATAAAATTGAAAAAAAATAAATTTAGTGTGGCCTCAGTGTACAAAGTGTGTATAAAGTCTAAAGCAGTATACAGCAACATTCTCAGCCATCTTTCACTCACCACTTTCCCTCACCTACAGAAACCTCCAGTCCTGCAAACACCATTCATAGTAAATGCCTTATATAGGTCTATTTTACACATACACGACAGCCTCTCCCTCACCCCCTACCACCACACACACACACCAGGATCTGTGCTGCCCAGGTCAGTCTCCAACTTATGGGCTCAAGTGATCCTCCTGCCTCAGCCTCCTAAAGTGCTGGGATTGCAGGCATGGGACAGAGTGCCTAGTCAGGTATGCCATTTTAAATCTTTTATACACTATTTTTTACCATACCATTTCTATGTATAGAAATGTTTAGGTTTATAAATACTTAGCACTGTGGCATTGTGTTACAACTGCCCACAGTATTCATTACAGTAACATGATGTACAGATTTATAATCTAGGAGCAACAGGGTATACTATATAGCCTAGGTGTATGATAGGCTATGCTATCTAAACTACACTCTATGATCTTCCCACAGTAACAAAATCACCTAAGGATGCATTTCACCCCCATTGTTTTTTTTTTTAATTTAATCACCCCCATTGTTAAGTGGCACGTGTCTAAGTTACTCTTCAAGGTGGCCACCTAGGAGATCCGTCAAATAAAAATCTTCATTGTTGTTATGCTAAACATTCATTCTGTTTGTGTTATAGAAAATAATCAGCCACAAAGTTAACTGGAAATACTACTCCAACTCTGACTTTAGAAAAGATAAAGCCGGGTGCGGTGGCTCATGCCTGTAATCCCAGCACTTTGGGAGGCTGAGGAGGGTGGATCACGAGGTCAGGAGTTCGAGACCAGCCTGGCCAACATGGTGAAACTCCATCTCTACTAAAAATACAAATATTAGCTGGGCCTGGTGACGTGCGCCTATAGTTCCAGGTTTTAGGGAGGCTGAGGCAGGAGAACTGCTTAAATCTGGGAGGGGGAGGTAGCAGTGAGCTGAGATCAGGCCACTGCACTCCACCTGGCAACAGAGCAAGACTCCATCTAAAAAAATAAAAAGATACATGATTATAGATAAAAGCCTAGTAGAGAAAACATCAGATGTATGGTTTCTTTAGCACTAAGTATGACTAGGTTATAGGCTTACAGGCCAAGATTTTCTTTTCTGGGCATTTCTGTGCTAATTTTCTATAATAAACATCAACTTTTTAAAACTTAATACAGGATTTCGATCTGTTGCCCAGGCTGGTGTCAAATTCCTGGCCTAAAGAAATCCTCCTGCCTCAGCCTCCTAAGGAGCTGGGATCACAGGAATGTGCCACCAAGTTCAACAGCTATTTTTACTACCAAAAAATGTTTTCTGAAAATATCAGAAAAGCAGTCTCATTATCACTTCAAATGTTTTGTGGCTATCTCAAATATTTTATGTGGCAAAGCACCTTGCCAGTTCACTACTCAGTATTCTCTGAAAGGTTTTCTGTAAACCTATGTACTATGCTAATAATGTTACATATATCACCTCATTTAATTGACGTGGTTCTGTAAGATAGAGATTTTTATCCATTTTTAACTGATACAACAATTCTCAATGGCAGCTACTATTATCCTCAATTAAAAGCCAAAAAAACTAAAGCCCAGAGAGATTAAATAAGTTTCCCATAGCTAATAATTAGCGAAGCCTGGATGTGAAATGAGGCAGCTTATTCCAGAGCCCATGCCAGGCTTGAAAGCACTTAGCCCCTACATCTGCAGAAGGCAGTCTGAGGTGCTGCTGTTACTGCTGCTGCTGCTACGTATACTGAGTACCATGTGTGTGTCAATCCGTTTAATACACACATGCAATCCCATTTAATTAAGAAGTCTAAAAAAGAAATTCATGAGGCTAGGCACAGTGACTCATGCTTGTAATCCCAACACTTTGGGAGGCCGAGGTTGGCTGATCACCTGAGGTCAGGGGTTCAAGATCAGCCTGGCCAACATGGTGAAACCCCATCTCTACTAAAAATACAAAAAATGGGCTGGGTGCAGTGGCTCACACCTGTAATCTCAGCACTTTGGGAGGTTGAGGTGAGCAGATCATGAGGTCAGGAGATTAAAACCATCCTAGCTAACACGGTGAAATCCTGTCTCTACTAAAAATATAAAAAATTAGTGTGGCGTGGTGGCACACGCATGTAGTCTCAGGAGGCTGAGGCAGAAGAATGACTTGAACCCAGGAGGTGAAGGTTGCAGTGAGCTGAGATTGCGCCACTGCCACTGCAGCGTGGGTATGAGAGCAAAACTCCATCTCAAAAACAAACAAACAACAACAAACAAAAAACAAAAAATTAGCTGGGCTTGGTGGCGGGCACCTGTAATCCCAGCTACTTGGGAGGCTGAGGCAGGAGAACTGCTTGAACCCTGGAGGCGGAGGTCGAAGTGAGCCGTTATCATGCCATTGCACTCCAGCCTGGGCAACAAGAGCAAAACTCCATCTCAAAAAAAAAAAAGAAAAGAAAGAAAGAAAATTCATGATTAATTATCATAGGAAGGTAGGTACATCCTGAATCATACATTCTACAGAACATCTATGCTCATTTTCCATTATCATCATAAGATCCTAGACTGCTTAACATGTCTACTAAACATCTGTGCCCACGCAAGTTACATACATTCTGCATGATGCTGTATTAATTCACTGGACTGCAGAATTTCATTCTATAAACTATTTTTGTTATCTTTTAAAAGAGGCCAAATTAAGATGTGCTTAATATAAAATTCCATTATTTCTTTGCATTATTTTAATGCATGACTTCGCATGAAAAAGTGAAAAGCAACAGACAACTGTACAGTATTATTTCTCTTGCTATTAAATATTAGAAATTCCAGACAGGCATGATGGTTCACACCTGTAAACCCAGCACTTTGGGTGGCCATGACAGGAGGTCAGCTTAAGCTCAGTTCAAGGCCAGCCCAGGCAAACATAGCAACACCTTGTCTGCATTAAAAGTAAAAGAAAAAAAATTGGTTGGAGTTTGCGTTTCAGGCTCTTTCTGGTCTATCTTCTGGCAATCTGAGAGTTCGTCATCAATTTCTGCTGGGTTTCAAAGATCCAGGAGAAGGTAAGTGTTGTGTCATGACTGCTAATGTACCCATCACAAAAGTTTAATCCAACCTTGGTCCCAAGAATCTTCACAAACACTCACTGAAGAAAATTCCCAGGTCAGGGGCCTCTCAAAACTTCCGCTCCAAAATGTTGATAACGAACCTTAGTAACTTGACAATCAACCCTACTACCAAATTCCCTGCCCCTATGCTGGAAGGTTCACCCCAACAACAGTGTATGGGGGAGCAACGATCTTCAAAGAAATCAGAGATGACTTGATTTACAGGAGAAGAGTACGAACACTGCCGTCTACGCAAAAAGGATGGCAAAATTGAGATACCTGTTACTGGGCAGAGCTAGGCATGAAATAGAACTAACACTGACTGGGCTTAAGGGAGTTCAGAATGAATCAAGAAGTGGACGATTCAGATGTTGCTGTAGTTTGTGTGTGTGTAACAGATGGGAACCTTCTGAGAATGCTACAAAAGAGAATTACAACAATGAGCCACGTCAGCCATAAGCCTTATTCTTGTACTTTTTTTTTCTTGCTGGTAATTTCATGCAGCAGGTTGAGAAAGCTACTCCATGCTACAATAAACTATATAGGAAAAACTTTCATAATGAGTTCTAGGATGTATTTTTTCTTTTATCTTTTCCTTTCTACAGCGATACTACTGATGTATAAGGGATCTCTGTAGTCTGAAGGCATCCAAATAACTTCAGTATACTTCAGCTCTACTGTTTAATTTGACTCAAAGAAGCCAAGAGGACCTAAGTATCCTCATGTGTTTTAGAAGCCCAAAGTCAGCGAGATGAAAGCCAGTATCAAGAATGTGAAGTAAAGTCACTTGTGGGTAAAGAAAGCACTGGGTAGCTTGCCTAGAGCACAACAGTAAGAAAAATTTGGGTTGCATTAAGAGGAAACTTTGTGTTCTTTTTACAATTTTCAGTACAAATAAAGGTGTATATATGAGTATCAATTTAAAAAAAAATAAAAAAACTTAGCCAGGCATGATGGTACACACCTGTAGTATGAGCTCCTTAGGAGTCTGAGGCTGGAGCATTGCTTGAGCCCAGGAGTTCAAGGCTGCAGGAAGCCATGGTAATGCTACTGCACGCCACTCCAGCCTGGGTGACTTGAGTGAGGCCTTGTCTCAAAATAAATAAAATTAGAAATTCCCAATAATATACCCAAAATACAGAAAGTGGATAAATGATTTCTTAGCCAACTTGTTTCTACTAATTTTTTACTGACTGGCCAAGCATGGTGGCTCAAGCCCGTAATCCCAGCACTTTGGGAGGCTGAGGTGGGAGGATCACGAGGTCAAGAGATTGAGATCAACCTGGTCAACATGGTGAAATCCCATCTCCACTAAATATACAAAAAAATTAGCTGGACATGGTGGCGTGCACCTGTAGTCCCAGCTACTCAGGAGGCTGAGGCAGGAGAATCACTTGAACCTGGGAGGCGGAGGTTGCAGTCAGCTGAGATCACGCCACTGCACTCCAGCCTGATGACAGAGCAAAACTCCATCTCAAAAAAATAAAAAATAAAATAAATTCTTTACTGACTATATTCTGCTAATCCATTCCTTTAGTGCACAGCTTCTCAGAGTGTGGCCCCTGACCACCGCAGTTAGGGTCACCTATGAGCTGGTTAGAACTGCAAGGCCAGGCGCGGTGGCTCACGCCTGTAATCCTAGCATGTTGGGAGGCTGAGGCGGGTGGATCACGAGGTCAGGAGATCAAGATCAGCCTGGCCAAGATAGTGAAATCCTGTCTCTACAAAAAAGAAATGCAAATTCTCAGGTCCCACCCCAAATCTGCTGAATGGAAGCAAGCTGGAGGCAGAAATCTGTCTTAACAAGCCTGCAGCGACTCTGCTGGACATTCCAGTTTTGGTACCACTGCTTTATAGTATCTAACAAAAATGATAGCTCACTGAGTCCTGAGAGCTGATCTAATTTGCACTAAAAATACAAAAATTGGCCGAGCCGTGGTGGTGTGCACCTGTAACCCCAGCTACTTGAGAGGCTGAGGCAGGAGAATTGCTCGAACCTGTGAAGTGGAGGCTGCAGTGAGCCAAGATCTTGCCACTGCACTCCAGCCTGGGGGACAGAGTGAGACTCCAACTCAAAACCAAACCAAACCTTTACTCCAGGAAGCTCACCAGTCAAAAATTAAGCCCTGTGTTTTCTGATGACTTTCTGAAAAAGATGAATATTCCAAAAACTTTATTCAAAAAGTGAGCCCTAATCTGACCCCCTATGAAGATGGTTTACCATACAAACTATTTTAGTCACTTTTCAGATTCATTAGTTAAAAGAAAGTAACTTGTAAGATTTCTCAGGTCACAAAAGCAAATTCTTACCAACCTTAAAATTAGAATGCCTCTGGACCCCTTGACCTGGTAATACTGTAGCAGCTTCCGGCTTCCTTCTGTCATCTCTGTGCGCAGCAACATCTCTAACACCTACAGTCAAGGGAGTGTCTGTAGTGCGGCTTCTAAATCCCACCCAAATGTCTTTTTTGCTCTCTTTCTACAGGACAAGTGTATGAGTTATTTTTAGTAGACAATGAGAACATGCTCCTTGCATAAGATAACCTGTTAAGTTTTGCTACTGTCAAATTTGAAAAACTGTTTTGTTTTTTTTAAAAAGAATTACTATGCATTCATCTATCACAAGAGTAAAGAAAACAAAAGAAAAAAATAGTGATACTATGTTTTGTTAATAAATAATACTGCCATGTTGTCAACAAGGGTCATGTTTTTCCTACTGTAAATATTTTCTTTAAGAGTCACACACAATTAGGAATGAGAAAAGGAGAAATAATCGCAAATATCAAAAGTGACTAAGAACTGCACATATTTGTGCGCAGCTCTCAGTTAACAAATTTTAAAGGCCACATGAAAAGAAATTTCCACTAAAATAGAAACTAAAAACAGACTATATTGCACTAGTGCTAACAGGCCCCTGGCCAGACTGTGAACGCAGGCCTGGTTCTGCCACTTACTGGCAGCCTTTCTTAATCTGCAACATGGGACTTACCTACCTTCGAATTTTTTTTTAAACAAAGATTAAGAATATCTGTTAGTTTTTCTCAAAATCAAAGCAAATTTAGACTTTATTAAATAAAAATTATATTGACCTAAGAGATTACTAACAGCCTAAAAGAGCCAATATTTATAAAAAACAGCAATAAAGTTGTCAAGGATTTGTTCTTTTATTTTTTTTGAGTCAGAGTCTCACTCTGTCGGCTATGCTTGAGTGTAGTGGTGAGATCATGGCCCACTGCAACTTCGCACTCCTGGGCTCAAGCAATCCACCTGCTTCAGCCTCCTGAGTAGCTGAGACTACAGACGTTTGCCACCATGACCAGCTAATTTTTAAATTTTATTAGACACAGGGTCTCCCTATGTTCCCAGGCTGGTCTTAAACTCCTGGGCTCAAGCAATCCTCCCACCTCAGCCTCCCAAAGTGTTGGAAATATAAGTGTGAGCCACCACACCTGGCACTATTATCAAAGATGTTCAGTCACTTCCAAGGGAAAAAAAGCTTCAGGTCCACATCACTTTAAGGGTGAAGTCTCTCAATTCTTCTTCTTTTTTTTTTTTAAAGACGGGGTTTCACCATGTTGGTCAGGCTGGTCTTGAACTCCCGACCTCAGGTGATCCACCCACCTCGGAAGTCTCTCAATTCTTAATGGAATAGATCATTCCAAATCAATCTAAACTGTTTCAGAGAATAAATACAAAAGACTTTCAAACTCTTTTTGACCAAGTTAACATAATACTGATATAAAAATTGACAAAGCACTAAAAGAACTATGGATCAATTTAATCACTGAGTAATGAGAAACAAAATTCTAAATAAAACACTAGCAATTAAAACTCAGCAATACATTAACTTTTTACAATTACAGAGATGGCCCAATTTGATATTATAAAACCTATTCAGTTAATCTATCACATAAATAAACGAAAAGTGAAAAATCACAAGGTAATCACCATAGGTAGGTATCAAAGAGAAATTTTATAAAACCTAACATTTAGATTTTATCATTTATTTTATGAAGAATAGATTATGCCCTAATTTAGAAAGAAATATACAAATGACTGCAAACCAAAGCTCATATTATTCTTAATAATAAAACACCAGATACATATCCAGTTAAGTAGGATACAACACAGGAGGGATGCCTAAGAGCATAAAAACTGGTACAAATATTAGCAAGAAGAAAATAAAAGTATCAATAATGGAAAAGATTACTATCTCCTTGGAAAACCCAACACAATCTCCTGAAAATGTATTAGAATATTTAAGATAATCCCATAAAGCAGCCAGAGTACCAGAGTAGCATACACATAACATCTTTCCTATATTAAAACAGCCAGTTAGGCTCGTCTTCACTTCTCTGTGTCCGGTTCTCCTAGATGCCTAGCTTGTGTGGCTCTGTGACCTGCAGATATTGGAGATCCACAGCTAAGACGCCAGGATCCCTTGGAAGCCTAGAAATGGAACCGTTGACATTTAGGGATATGGCCACAGAATTCTCTCTGGAGGAGTGGCAGTGCCTAGACACTGCACAGCAGAATTTATATAGAAATGTGATGTTAGAGAACTACAGAAACCCGGCCTTCCTGGGCAGACAAGCAACCTCATCAAGCAGCTCCCGACACCACAGCCAGATAAATCCACAAAGATGGGAAAAAACCAGCACAAAAAGATGAAACCATCAAAGACCAGAACGACACTTCTCCTTCAAGGCATCACAACTTCTCAACAACATAGGATCACAACTTGACTGAGGAGTGCAACAAACTGACAGAAACAGGCTTCAGAAGGTGGCTAATAAACATTTCTGAGCTAAAGGAACATGTTCTAACTCAATGCAAAGAAACCAAAAACCTTGAAAAAAAGTTAGACAAAATGCTAATTGGAATAACCAGGATAGAGAAGAACATAAACAACTTGATGGAGCTGAAAAACACAGCACGAGAACTATGTGAAGCAAACACAAGTTTTAATAGCCAGATCAATCAAGGAGAAGAAAGGATATCAGAGATTGAAGATCAACTCAATGGAATAAAAAGAGAAGGGAAGACAAGAGAAAAGAGTGAAAAGAAATAAACAAAGCTTCCAAGAAATAAGGGATTATGTGAAAAGACCTAATCTACGCTTGATCGGTGTACCTGAATATGATGGGAGAATGAATCCAAGCTGGAAAACATGTTCCAGGATATTATCCAGGAGAACTTCCCAAGCCTAGCAAGGCAGTCCAAATTTCTCTTCTTTTTTGAGACGGAGTTTCGCTCTTGTTACCCAGGCTGGAGTGCAATGGTGTGATCTCGGCTCACCGCAACCTCCGCCTCCTGGGTTCAGGCAATTCTCCTGCCTCAGCCTCCTGAGTAGCTGGGATTACAGGCACGCGCCACCATGCCCAGCTAATTTTTTGTATTTTTAGTAGAGACGGGGTTTCACCATGTTGACCAGGATGGTCTTGATCTGTTGACCTCGTGTTCGTGATCCACCCGCCTCGGCCTCCCAAAATGCTGGGATTACAGGCTTGAGCCACCGCGCCTGGCCGGCAGTCCAAATTTCAAATTCAAGAAATACAGAGAACTCCCCAAAGATATTCCTCAAGAAGAGCAACCCCAAGGCACATAATTGTCAGATTCACCAGGGTTGAAATGAAGGAAAAAATGCTTAGGGCAGCCAGAGAGAAAGGCCAGGTCACCCACAGAGGGAAGCCAATCAGACTCACAGCAGATCTCTCTGCAGAAACCCTACAAGCTAGAAGAGAGTGGGGGCCGATATTCAACATCCTTAAAGAAAAGAACTTTCAACCCAGAATCTCATATCTGGCCAAACTAAGCTTTGTAAGTGAAGGAGAAATAAAATCCTTTATGGAGAAGCAATTTTGTGAGAGATTTTGTCACCACCAGACCTGCCCTACAAGAGCTCCCGAAAGAAACACTAACCATGGAAAGGAACAAGTACCAGTCACTGCAAAAGCAAACCAGTGGCAAAAACCAAAATTGCAATGAAGAAAATGAGGCAACTAATGGGAAAGAAAACCAGTCAGTGACAAAATGGCAGTATCAAATCCACACATAACAATATTAACATTGAATGTAAATGGCCTAAACACCCCAATCAAAAGACAGACTGGCAAACTGGATAAAAAGTCAGAACCCTTCAGTGTGCTTTATTCAGGAAACCCATCTCACATACAAAGACACACATAGACTCAAAATAAAGGGATGGAAGAAGATTTACCAAGCAAATGGAGAACAAAAAAAAAGCAGGGGTTGCAATCCTAGTCTCTGATAAATAGATTTCAAACCAACAAAGATCAAAAGAGACAAAGAAGGACACTACATAATGGTAAAAGCATCAATCCAACAGGAAGAGCTAAGTATCCTAAATACATACGCCCCCAACACAGGAGCACCCAGATACATAAAGCAAGTTCTTAATGACCTAAAATGAGATTTAGACTCCCACACAATAATAGTGGGAGACTTCAACACTCCACTGTCAATATTAGATCAATGAGACAGAAAATTAACAAGGATATCCAGGACTTGAATGCAGAGCTGGACCAAGTGGATCTAATAGACATACACAGAATGCTCCACCCCAAATCCACAGAATATACATTTTTCTTAGCACCACATTGCACATACTCTAAAACTGACCACATCATTGGAAGCAAATCACTCCTCAGCAAATGCAAAAGAACAGAAATCATAACAAACAGTCTATCAGACCACAGCGCACTCAAACTAGGACTCAGGATCAAGAAACACACTCAAACCCGCACAACAACTTGGAAACTGAACAACCTGTTTCTGAGTGTTGACTGGAAACTCTGAAAAAAAAAAAAAATACTAGACTTCCATAGAATCAACCCAAATGTCCATCAATGATAGACTGGACAAAGAAAATGTGGTACATATACAGCGTGGAATACTACGCAGCCATAAAAAAACGAGTTTGTGTCCTTTGTAGGGACTTGGATGAATCTGGAAACCATCATTCTCAGCAAACTAACACAAGAACAGAAAGCCAAACACCGTATGTTCTCACTCTTAGGTGGGTGTTGAACAACGAGAACATGTGGACTCTGGGAGAGGGGCATCACACACTGGGGGCAGTTGAGGAGGGTAGGGAGAGACAGCAGGGGGTGCGGAGGGAGGGGAGGGTGAGGAGGGATAACATGGGGAGAAATGCCAGATATAGTATGCACCTAAAGTAAATAAATTAATTTAAAAATATACCAAAAAAAAAACCCCAGCCAGTTAGATAATGAAATAGAACTCATCCCCAACAGCAACAAAAATCCCCTAATACCTCCAGAAATAAACGACATAAGAAAGATTGATTACACAGATAAAGAAAACCATACTATGCTTCTAAGGAACATAAGACCCTCAGAAAAGATCATTTATATGCATAGGATAAAAAGACTGAGAAAGCCACAAAACTGTTAAAATGTCACATCCCTCCTAAAATGGTTTATAAAGCTGTACTGAATCTTATAAATCCAAAATCCCGACTTTTTGTTTTTAAAATTTGAAAAAAAGTCCTAAATTTATCTAACACAGTGGTTCTCAACCCTGGCTGCCATGAAAATCATCTGAGGAACTGCACACTGTATGAATGTCCCTATCATATCCTACAGATTCTAACTTAACTTGTCTACATGTGCTTCAGACATCATATTTTTAAGAACTCTACAGATAAATCTGATAAAGCGTGGCCAGAGCTGAGAACCACTTGTGTGAGGAATAAATAGAGCGGTCATATACTAAAATTCATCACACAGCTGGGTTAATACGTTTCTGGTACAGGAACAAACAAAGGTCAATGCAACTAAAAGGAGTTCAGAATTAGACCCAAATCCTATATATTTGAAAAGTGAATCAAGTATATACCAAAAATAGCATAACGTATCAGTGGAAGAAAAGATGGATTACCAATTATCTAAATAAATGGTACTAAGATGATTATAACATGAAAAATACATATACTGCTGGATCTCTGTATCTCACTCTTTATGCCAAAATAAACTGAGTTAAAGATTTGTGGAGGCCAGGCACAGTGCCCCATGCCTGTAATCCTAGCACTTGGGGAGGCCAAGGTGGTCGGATTGCTCGAGCTTAGGAGTTCAAGAACAGCCTGGGCAACATGGCAAAACCCCTCCTCCACAAAAAAATACAAAAATTAGTCAGCTGTGGTGGTGAGTGCCTGTAGTCCCAGCTACTGGGGAGACTGAGGCAGGCAGATCACCTAAGCCCAGGAGGTGGAGGTTGCAGTAAGTCAAGATCATGCCACTGCACTCAACCCTGGGCAACAAAGTGAGACCCTATATCATAAAAAAGAATTAAGAAATAAGGAGAAAAACACAGGAAAATATTTTATAACTTTTTAACAGAAAAAGCACTTCTAAAATGTAATATAGCCCTAAAAGCCATGGAGGAAAGAAAGAGATAAATGTGTTTCTATGAAAACTGAAAACATATGCCAGGCATGATGGCTCACGCCGGGAATCCCAGCACTTTAGGAGGCAGAGGCGGGCAGATCACCTGAGGTCGGGAGTTAGAGACCAGCCCAACCAAGACAGAGAAACCCCATCTCTACGAAAAATACAAAAAAAAAAAAAATAGCTGGGCATGGTGGCACATGCCTGTAATCCCAGTTACTCAAGAGGCTGAGGCAGGAGAATTGCCTGAACCCAGGAGGCGGAGGTTGCGGTGAGCCGAGATCACGCCATTGCACTCCAACCTGGGCAAAAAGAGCGAAACTCCAGCTCAAAACAAAACAAAACAAAAGAGAAAACGTACATTTGGTAAAAACATATTGTAAACCTATGTGACCATATTCCTGAAAAAACAGGCTATGGAGAATAACAACGGGAAAAAGATGTATTAAGAGACTTAAGAATATAAATTAACAAGAAAAAATGGGAAACAATTCAAGAGAAAAATGGACAAAGATTATGAACAATCAGTAAAATACCTCATGAAAAGTCAGAACAATCCAAATATTCATCCTCAGAGGATCACGTCCATAAATTATGATACAGCATATGATGGAGTACTGTGCAATCAGTAAAAATAAATAATCTGTGCAGTGTCACAGAAAGCCATCTAAGGTACACGATCAAGTAAAACAGCATGGTGCTTATGTAGTCTGGTTTCATTATGTATTTTAAATCTGCATCTGTAAGGAGGGTGCTGCTTTTTTCCTACAGTTTGAATTATTTCATAGGATGTACCTCCAGTGTAATAATTCTTAAATTATCGGCCAGGCGCGGTGGCTCAAACCTGTAATCCCAGCACTTTAAGAGGCCGAGGCGGGTGGATCACAAGGTCAAGAGATCAAGACCATCCCGGTCAACGAGGTGAAACCCCGTCTCTACTAAAAATACAAAAAAATTAGCTGGGCGTGGTGGCGCGTGCCTGTAATCCCAGCTACTCGGGAGACTGAGACAGGAGAATTGCCTAAACCCAGGAGGCAGAGGTTGCGGTGAGCCGAGATCGCGCCATTGCACTCCAGCCTGGGTAACAAGAGTGAAACTCCGTCTCAAAAAAAAAAAAAAAACAAATTATCTTTTTAAAAAAGTGCTTTTCTCTGTGCATTTTAAAATCTAGTTGGCTCTGCTACTGTCAGGTTCTAGAGAGGGAATGGTTTTAAAGTGGGCTTATCTCTTGCTCTTTTTGCCAACCACTACTTGGTCTTTCATTCCACCCCAAGGCCATGACACATCTTTCAAAAATGCACTCTACCCACCTTCAGTGGGTTGCTTTGAGATACTTATAGGAAAAGACAACTATCCCCAACACGCCAACAAGGCTCACTTTCCAAACAGTGACATCCAGAAGTTGCTGTTTGAAAGAAAGACCACTTGGTATAAAGGAACCCCAGGATGGAATGAAAAGCCTGAGCGGACAGAGAAGCATAAACTGTTACAGGTGTAATTGCAAAGCCCAACCTCTGAAAGACACTCCCCAGGATGAATAGCAGACAACAAACAAAACAAGACTCTTTAATAAATTGTAAGGTTCCTACAGACTATCAGATTCTTTAACAGATTCTTAGGAGGCATATCAACTGAATGAAACATAGATTTTGAGTAAAAATCTATTAAAAAAAAAATTACAGGCCAGGTATGGTGGATCACACCTGTAATCCCAGCACTTTGGGAGGCTGAGGCAGGCAGATCACGAGGTCAAGAGATAGAGACCATCATGGTCAACATGGTGAAACTCTGTCTTTACTGAAAATACAAAAATCAGCTGGGCGTGGTGTCATGCACCTGTAGTCCCAGCTACTTGGGAGGCTGAGGCAGGAGAATCAATTGAACCCAGGAAGCGGAAGTTGCAGTGAGTCAAGATTGTGCCACTGTACTCCAGCCTGCTAAAAGAGACTCCATTTTAAAAAAAAACCAACCAAACCAAAAAAAACCCCAACAAATTATAACATATGAGGCCACTGGAAAAGTGACTCTCCTATAGACACTGGATGACATGAAGTTACTGTTAAACTTGTGTATGTATATATGTATTTATTTATTTTTGAGACAGAGTATCACTCTTCTTGCCCAGGCTGGAGTACAATGGCGTGATCTTGGCTCACCACAACCTCTGCCTCCTGGGTTCAAGCAATTCTCTTGCCTCAGCTTCCCAAGTAGCTGGAATTACAGGCAGGTACCACCACACCTGGTTAATTTTGTATTTTTAGTAGAGACGGAGTTTCTCCATGTTGGTCAGGCTGGTCTCAAACTCCCAACCTCACGTGATCCACCCACTTCAGCCTCCCAAAGTGCCAGGATTACAGGCATGAGCCACCACGCCAGGTCTAAATTTATTAACATGTGATAATGACCTTGTCTAACTGCTACATACATGTTATCAAAAGCTCTTGAAGTACAGTGCAAGATCCCAGACCGTTGAGAAGACCATAAAATACTAAGACATTATTTGCCTTTTCACTCATTCTCTCACAGTAACACAGTGGATCTAGTTTTCTAGCTGCTTTGTGATGTGTGATGCCACTGTGCTGGACAGACTCTGTTTTACTACTGAATATGGTAAATACTGAGAGGTATACTGCATATGTTAAGGAAATCTCTTTGGCGTCCTCCGTAATTGCTAAGATTATTCACAAATCTTGAGATTAAAAAAAAGTTTGGGAGATCATTGCTTTATACTATTATGTCGACTTCATATGCTTTAAACTCTCCAAAATAGAAGGAATTTTATAAATGGGCAGTAAGGAGTAGAGTGATGAATGAACTAGGAAAGGAACAACTATCAATCTATCCAGCAACCGTAAACCCATGAGAAGTTCCTTCTCTATCAACTCGAAATGACACACTCATACAGACTCTTCTTCAAATGCCAGGTACAAGTAAAATTCAAGTTCAGGTTCTCCTCTACCAACATTTCAAAAGATACAAATACAATTTAAACATTGAGAATTACTTCATCCTCTTTTCTAAAGTTAAAAAAAAAATCCTCTCGTTGTTTACAGTCACAGGGTTTCAGATCCAGCACCCAACAGTCTCAACAACCTTGTGGGGAAACTGCTTTACTCTTGTCTCCCTCACCCCTACTCGGCACTAATCAAATCCAAAGAACAGCCCAAACTGATTTTCTGTTCTGGGATGTGTGGAATTCCACTGCCTGAAAACGTGCCTGCTAGCTGCTGTTGAGAAGCCTGTGGCCGCAGAGCGTCCACAATGTTTGTCACTTCAGTGGGAATAGGCCCCGCTTCCTTGTCTATGCTTCGCCATGCTCCTCCCTGTCAGCCCTGGGCTTCTCCAGCCGTCACATCTATCTAAGCATTTGCCTTCCCCCTTCACCAAGTTAGTTTCTACTCTAGAAGGCAGTTGCAAGGCTGGTGGCTGCAAACCCCAGTCCAGGCCTTTCTCTAGCAGAGCTCTTGACCTTGTGTGTGTGTATTGACCTTGTATGTGTGTGCAATGGGCGGGGGCCAAGCTTGAAACCACATTTCTTCTTTTCTTTTTAAAGAGACAGGGTTTCACCATGTTGCCCAGGCTGCTCTTGAACTCCTGGACTCAAGCTATCCACCCGCCTCGGCCTCCCAAAGTGCTGGGATCACAGGCAGGAGTCACCGTGTCCAGCATCCATTTGAATGCTTCTTAAAGCCCAGAGCGCTGAGCCCAACTCCCAGTTTCTGAGTCAATAAAGAAGTCTGCATATCTAACAAGCTCCTAAGGGATACTGCTGCTGCTGCTGGTCTGGGAGGAGCCCACTTCAAGAACCACTACACTGGTGTTTCCTCTGGGACCCGAAGGCCTGTGCTTCTCCCAGGTTCTGCCACCTCTTCCTTGTTAACATGTCAAGAGAGTGAGTTGACCACCTTGGAACACAGCTTTCTCCATCAGTGAAATGGAGACCGACAACAGACACTTCACTGGGTGGCTGCAGAGGAGCACGCAGACCAGCAAGCACCTCATCATGGGCAGTACAGAGGCAGGAAGCAATCTTTATCAGGTTCACTGATGCACTCCAAAGCCGATTCCAATAAAAGCGGTCTCTTTCAGCCCTGTGTTCATTCATACCTCCATACACTTTCCTCAGAGGCTGAAAACTGGCAATCCCTCCAAAGGCAGGCCCTGTATTTTTCCAATTGCCTGACCTGCAAGCTATCCTACTTCTTTAAGAATTCACATTTTAAAGACAGAAATGGGGCAGAGATCTCTATCCTAGAAAGAAACCTGTCTCTTCCAAGCATTAGTGGCACGTGGAGAGCTCAAGAGAAGGAAGAGGAGTGGGCCACATGGTCCCATTTTACGCTTTACTCGCAGGGAAAGCCTGCGGTTAGGTAGGAAGTATTGAAAGCATTTCAGCTCACTTACCTTGGCCATGCCTCCTGCCTGTGCGGTGTTCAGTCCTGCGTGGCCGGCCATTTGCGGGGAAACCTGCGTTAGGGTCTCAGCCAGCACGCTGCTCGTGGCCCCCTGCATGGCTGGAGTAGGGTATGGCATTCCAGCTCCCCTTCCTCTACCAGCAGCCCCAAGAGATCCATTCATGACTTGCGCCTGTCCTTGAGAAGCCTGATTCATTAAACTATGGCCAGAGTTACTATTGAGGAGGCCTGGGTGGGTCTGGTTAAAGTTAGCATTCATGCAGATACCAGGTCCAGTCTGTGACGTGGTAGGGCTGCTAGTCGCCAGCTTTTGTGCTTGAGGATTCAGTGCCTGGGAGGCAGGGGGGGTGGGCCCAGAGGTGCTGGCTGCCTGTTTTGGCAGGCTGGGGGCTGAAGAATCTCCCTGGCTCAGAGGACTCTTGCCCATGGCACCGAGGCTGGACATGTTCGCACTGTTCGGCTGCCCTTGAGCCTGGCCACCCAGGCCCTGCTGCACGGGGCTGCTGGCGCTCACATTTCCTATTCCTGGGTTGATACTAGAGCTGCTGCCTCCTCGTAGAAGCTCCGACAGTTGTTTATGTTTGGAAGCAGCATCTGGAACAAGGTTCCCACTGGTTAAAAGGCCTAATTCTCCTCCATTGGGTATCAGCTCATCAGGAAGATCATTTTCCAAGTCAAACAATGATCCAAAATCTAGAAATTAAACAGAAATGGAAATGAGAAACTAAGCAACCTTAACAGCTCTCCAACTGCCCTGTTTCTACTATCTTAACCTAATGATTGGGCATTCAGCATGGAGCACTAGCATGTCTTAAGAGTCAGGTCAAAATGATTTGCAAGTTTGTTTGGGAAAAGAAAAAATATCCTTCAAATTCTGAAAACAGGAAAGTTAAACAGAGATGAGAAGGACAGCCCTACTAGATGTATCATATCCTAAAACAATAATTAAATACTGTTGTGTGAGGGCAAACGCAGATATATAAAGTAAAATAAAACAAGCAGCAGCCCCAAAATTCAATGAATTATAATTTTAAAACACTCTTAAGCATCTATGCGTGCAAAGAAGTAACTGAGCACTGACTTAGGTAACCGATTTGGAGAGAGTAATGCCCAATCTTAATTACATTACTTCAAAGTTAAAATACCAAAACAACAACAACAAAACTGGCTTTAACACAACATGAAATCAGTGATTCCTGAAAGTGCTGAAGCTGCGGGAAATGCTAATAAAGACATACACAGAAACTACAAAGGGCTGAAAATAAAAGACAGTAAAAGCCTAAAAACATATTTGAATTCTATGAAAGGGGTAAATGCCAATCATACAGGAAGATGAGAAGTACACCGAGTCCCGAGGATAAACGGACAAAGGAGTCAGGCAGATCACTACCTCAAAGGGAGACAGAACACTCAGCAAAACAGACCATCTTTCCCCATCAGGAAACAAGTGGGAACTAGAACAACCTTTTTCTGGCCCCTTTCAAAGTAACTTTTCTCTGAACCGTGGTCTACACATGTCATCTCTACCCTCTCATCTCCCACACACTCTAAACCACGACGGTCAGGCTATTCACGTACGTGCAAAGGAAAAGGTATGTAGAAATATATTCATTTTAGTATTATCCATAGCATCCAAAAAAAAAGTAATCCCAGCACTTTGGGAGGCCAAGTGGGCAGACCACATGAGGTCAGGATCTTGAGACCAGTGTGGCTAACATGGCAAAACCCTGTCTCTACTAGAAATACAAAAATTAGCTGTGTGTGGTGGCATGCGCCTGTAATCCCAGCTACTCAGGAGGCTGAGGCAGGAGAATTGCTTGAACCTGGCGGGGTGGGGCAGAGGTTGCAGTGAGCAGAGACTGCACCACTTCACTCCAGCCTGGACGAAAGAGCAAATCTCTGCCTCTAAAAAAAAAGAAGGAAAGAAAGAAAGAAAAGAAAACTAAAATCTGCTAGGTGCAGTGGCTCACACTTAGAATCCTAGCACTTTGGGAGGCCAAGGTGCAAAGATCACCTGAGGTTGGGAATTTGAGACCAGCCTGACCAACCTGGAAAAACCCTGTCTCTCCTAAAAATACAAAATTAGCTGGGCGTGGTGGTGCATGCCTGTAATCTCAGCTACTCGGGAGGCTGAGGCAAGAGAATCACTTTAACCTAGGAGGTAGAGGTGGCAGTGAGCCGAGATTGTGCCATTGCACTCCAGCCTGGGCAGTGAGAGCAAAACTAGGCTCAAAAAGAAAAGACAAGAAAAAATTAAAGCCTTTTTTCTGCATGGTGGCAGACCGTAATATCTGCTTAACCAATATGCCTGACCCCATGCTGCTGGCAACACCCACATGATCTGAGGTGGCTGCCTAGGAGGTTCCTCTGAGGAAGGGCAACACCTTCTCTGGCCACAGGAGGGAGAGTAACCAGATAAACCAACCACCATGATCATGTTCCCCTTTGCAGGTAACACAATCTCAACCAAGGGAATCTGAAGGTACGCTGAACCAGGACCACCATGTAAAGGTGTTCCAGCCTCATAGTAGGGATGCTCAGAAAGAAATCTCTTCCTCTTCTTCACTAGATCTCATCGTGGGCGGGTGACAAACACCCTGTAGCCAGGAGAGCAGACACCACTCGCACACTAAGAATGGCTGCAGCCAAAAACACAAACACCTGGGGTACGGAGATCATCTCTGAACTGCCGAGTGATGCAACCCTGGTACCTCCCCACCTTCTAACTTCATGTTATGTGAGAAAATACACTTGTTATCATTTAAGCCATTTCAGCTGGAGTTCAATGCAACTGCAGCTGACAGCATCCTAACAGACCTATCATGTCTATGGAAGAAGTTCACACACCTTTGCATGGCATGCAAGGCTATCTTTCTTCTCAGCCTTCCTTTACAGGACAACACCGGATGACCCCTACTTTCCAACCACAACACTGACAGCTGTCACATGCACTGGTAAACTTTCTTCTTGAATCTTATTCTAAAACTGGCCTCAATCCCCCCTCAGGTTAAACACAGCAACTATGAAGACTTTCTTTGGGCTGCCCCTGCAGAATTGACCAGGAAGTCCCTCTTGTCACCCTGGAAAACCATGTCTAGCACACAGTTTTAGCTTCCCACCTGTCTATAAGTGATTCGAGGAGTGTGCACATGCAACAGTTTTTACAGAAAAACTGAGACTGAGAGTAAGCTGCAGACAGTATGACACTGTCCTCCTAAATACTTCAGTAGGCATCTCCCACGAACAGCCTCTTACATAATCACGGTATGCGTGTGCAACTCAGGAAATGTAACATTGACACAATACTTAATACACTGTCCTTACTCAAATTTTTTGGTTGTCCCAATAATGCCCTTTATCACATCTGTCTCTTCAAAATTATATGTCCTGTAACCATGAGACTACAAGATCCGAGATCTAAGTATCACGGTGCATTTAATTGTCATGTCTCTGTTGCCTTGTTTAATCAAAAAATGTTTAAAAGTTCCCTGCCCTTTGTCTTTTATAACTGACTTTTATTTCATTTTTTTCAAACAGAGCCTTGCTCTGTCACCCAGGCTAGATGGAGTACAGTAGTGGGATCTCAGCTCACCACAACCTTTGCCCCCCGGGTTCAAGCGATTCTCCTGCCTCCACCTCCCAAATAGCTGGGATTACAAGCATATGCTACCACATCTGGCTAATTTTTGTATTTTTAGTAGAGATGGGGTTTCTCCATGTTGGGCAGACTGGTCTCGAACTCCTGACCTCAGGTGGTAAGTCCACCTAGGCATCCCAAAGTGCTGGGATTTGAGGCATGAGCCACTGCGCCCAGCCATAACTGGGGTTTTTGAAGAATAGAGGTCAGTTGTTTTACAGAAGTCCTTCAATTTGGAGTACCTCCTCATGGTTACAGAACATGTCATTCTGAAGAACAGGAATCTGATCCTGGCTATAGCAGACAGTTCCATGAGGACACAGGGCCTGAAACTGGTAAACTAGGTCTCAGCATGCTTCTGAAGGTCCCAATCCGTAGCTTTTATGCTATTGTGGTATCCTAAATTTGGAGATTCACTAAGGTGTCCAGGTACAAAGACTGCACAATGTAAGACTTTATTAAAAAATCCTCTGTCATAACCTGCCCTTCAGGCTTTGTCCACCTGCACACACACTTGTACTCAGTACTCCTTCATGAATATTTTTGTCCAACCCAAATGATACATGTTTGAGGTGGTAGATATCCTAATTGCCCTGATTTGCTCATTACACAATGAATGCATGTTACAAAATATTCTGTATGCCATTAATATATACAATTATTACATGTCAACTACAAATAAAAAGAAAATATAAAATATATACCCCCCAATAACAACTTTTTCTTTTTTATTTTGTTTTATTTTCTAGAGAGAGGGTCTTGCTCCATCACCGAGGCTGGAGTGCAATGGCACAATCACAGCTCACTGTAACCTTGAACTTCTGGACTCAACCAATTCTTCCGCTTCAACCCCCTATAGCTGTGACCACAGGTGTGCCCCACCACACACAGCTCATCTTTTGTTTTATTTTAAACTAATTAATTAATTATTTTGACAGGGTCTCACTCTGCTGCCCAGGCTGGAGTGCAGTGAAATTGCAGGCTCACTGTAGCCTCCGTCTCCCGGGCTCAAGCAATCCTCCAACCTCAGCTTCCAGTAGCTGGGACTACAGGTGCGCATCAACATATCCAGCTAATTTTTGTACTGTTTTGTAGAGACAGGGTTTCACCAGGGTTTGCAGGCTTGCCAGCTAATTTAACAAAAAAATTTTTTTTAGAAATGGGGTGTTGCTATGTTGCCCAGGCTAATCTCAAATTCCTAGCCTCAAGAGATATTCCCACCTCAGTCTCCCAAAGCATTGAGATTACGGGCATGAACCACTGGCAGCCCAAAATAACTACTTTTAAAAATGCAGTGTTTCATGAAAAAAATTCATCTAAACCAGGAAGTGGAGTCATTACATTAGAGATCAGGGTGAGAATGTAGAGACCATGTCAAGCAAGCACCGTAAATCAGAAGCAAACAAGTGCCAAATATTTTATATTTATGTTCGGAAAAATCTGCAAAAGGTGACCTAACTGGCTATTTCAAACATCTGTAAGCACTCTTCCCAGGAGAGGCAGACCAGGCCACAGAACAGCAGACACACTCAGAGCATAGTCACTTAAACCCAGCAGGGCCTGGTCTCACTGTGGGCCAGTGCGAACAGGACACCTGGAAGCTGGGCATAGAAGTTCAAATCCTGCATCCCTGGGTAAACTGCTTCATCACTGCATCTTTATACCCTCACCTATAAAACAAGGGTACCAGCACCCCAGAGTTACATGGCAGAAGTTGAACTGTGGCACCTCGGGCCATAGACAGCGGTTATCTTATTATATCTTGCAGAGTAATTTTGCTCCAAAAAGGTCTTACCTAAATAAATTCACCCATCATCCTGCCTCTCTCAAAGCTATCAGTTTTCATTTGTAGTTTATTCCAGTTCTTATCAAATTTACAGACAAGTTTCAAAGTTGTAAGCAGGCCTTCTGTCCGGGCTACTGTTTTTGTTTTTCACTGGTCTGCTACACTTGGACCACCCTGACTACGATTTCATCCTATTTCAGTCCAAATACGTATACCAGCCGTTTGGGTGAAGGAAGGGTTGACTAATTCTGTAATTCACCAGTCCAAACACATATGAGTATGTATAAAGCCAAATATATAGGTGTGGCTTTTTAAAAAGACAAGATGGGGCAGGGCACAGTGGCTCACACCTATAATCCCAGCACTTTGGAAGGCTGAGGAGGGCGGATCACAAGGTCAGGAGTTCGAGACCAGCCTGGCCAATTTGGTGAAACCCCATCTCTACTAAAAATACAAAAATAAGCCAGGTGTCGTGGTGGGCGCCTGTAGTCTCAGCTACTAGGGAGGCTGACACAGGAGAATCGCTTTAACATGGGAGGCAGAGGTTATAGTGAGCTGAGATCACGCCACTGCACTCCAGCCTGGGTGACAGAACGAGACTCCGTCTCAAAAAAAAAGGGGGAGGGGGCAAGACGGGGTGCACACATAACCGTACCATCACCCTTCTGTTTACCACTGTCACCACATTTCCATATTCTCTAGTTCAAAAAAAACTGACAAAGGGGAGTGAAGGAGGCAGGCCAGGATATTGCAACACGGCACAGCTTTGCTTTCTACACACCGAAGTGTCCCAACACATGGTTGAGCAAGAATAATCTGAATCATAGGAAGTTCCTAAGGTTCAGGACTGACAGTGACCACTTCCAGTCCCAGGTAAGTTCTCTTCATCACCGGGGGCTCGGGACAACGCAAAGCAAAGGCTGCAGGAAAGCTGTGGGCACCCTGCACCCAGGGCATCTGCACCTTAAGGGAGACTTCCTCAGCTGATGTCAAACAGCAAACACTGCCTGTCACACTTCCATAGCTACGGACAATAATTTTCTCTTTTGGAGCTTCCTGGCTGCCAACTAGGAGGCGACCCCTTTCATTAAGCTGAAATGAGAGAAAATAGAGGCTACACACTTCTCCATTTCTATCACACTCTTACAAGGCTGGGGAGACCCAGTGAGGATGAGGAAAATAGCAGGGACTTGGGAAGGAGAAAGTCACAGCCAAACTCAACCAGCCTCAGGAAAAGCAAGCTGTTTACCAAGCAAGGTACAGAAGACATTCACTTCTATACTAGGAAACCCAAGCCAGTGGTCTGCACACAGACCGTAAGGTGGGGATCCCTCCTAGACACTGAAAGACAAATGGTACCCACAGTGTTCCAGGGTCCATCCTTAACAATCATGATCAGAAATGCAAGGAACGAACTACTAGAATCAAACAGCAGGTGGGTGGCTAAATCAATCTCTGCACCCAATAACATTTGGAAACAGTCTCATTTGAAAACAATTTCAAAAACATCAGCCAAAGTGTCTACAGAACACACCTTTCTTCAGGTTTTCTACAGTCTCCCCTTTCATGATACCCTATTTTTTTCTCTGATTTCCACTTCAAGCCCCAAATTATCTGCACTGATAGGACTGGTTTATCACACCCTCTCCTGGAAATATGAACTCTTTTATGTCCTACAGACATGAGTTACAATTATGAGAACAACTTCACGTTATAATGTGTGAGGCTGTAAGCTCCCTGAAAACAGGGATCCTGTCTTGCTCAGTACTATCTACTCAGTGCCTAGCATAAAATGCTTTGTATGTACCAGGCACTCAATAAACCCATGTGCTGAATGAGTGCACAAATTAGAGGATACACAATAGGAACAAGCTGTTTGTCTAGTCAAAGATATAAAGTAGTAATAACGTTTACTACTACTTGCTGAAAACAAACAATAATGAATTCTCCAGAAATACACTGACTCATCTTCCTCTTTATGCCTTTTTCCTACTGCCTTCTTTACCTTTTAAAGGATCACCCAAGTATATTTCACTCTGTGGCTACAAACTCAGCATCAATGAACTTCAACCCTAGAACTGACACACAGAGTAAATGGCATAATAGAGAATGAGCAACAGTAGTGTGAGAAATAAGCACGTAAGAGTTCAGATGCTGTTTTGTGATGTGTTCATATTTCTCTGCTTTCCCTCCCACACATATTTTCTCTTCCCCACCCACTCCTAATTTCCCTCTCACATTCCTATTTCCTGGGAAAAAGGTCGCCTTCCTTTAGATTTTTTTTTCTTAGTTTCTTCAGCTTGTCTTCTTGCATTACTTTTGTGATACTGTGAATAGGTATTTGGTTTTCTACCCTGTCTCCTGGCATCCAACTCCCGGCACACAATCTTTGGATCTCCAAAGCAGTGTTAGTTAGTTAGTTAGTTAGTTAGTTAGTTAGTTAGTTAGTTAGTTATGAGATGGAGTCTCACTGTCGCCCAGGATAAGGTGCAGTAGCACAATCTCGGCTCACTGCAGCCTGCACCTCCCTGATTCAAGCAATTCTCCTGCCTCAGCCTCCTGAGTAGCTGGAATTATAGGCATACACCACCATGCTGGACTAACTTTTTGTATTTTTAGTAGAGACAGGGTTTCACCATATTGGTCAGGCTGGTCTTGAACTCCCAACCTCAGGTGATCCACCTGCCTCACCCTCACAAAGTGCAAGGATTACAGGCATGAGCCACCACACCCATCCAGTATACTCATTCTGTATACTCATGAAATGACTGAAGGCTGGCAGCCCTTAGGTTGCTTCAGATGGGAGCTGGTCACAAGGAAGACCAAGTCATGACTAACAAGAGGACTGGGACTTTCAGTCCACCTTTAATTTTCAGGGAAGGGAGAGATGCTAAAGCTTAAGTGGATCCCCAATAGCCAATGATTTAATTAATCACGTCTGTGTAATGAAGACTCCATAAGAGTTTCCAGATAGCTGAACACATGGAGGTTCCTGAAGAGTGGCACCCCTGGAGGGGGCAAAAAAGCTACATGGCCCTCTCACATGCCTTGACCTATCACCTGATATTCAGTGGTATCCTTCATAATAGCCTACACAATAAAAAAACAGTAAACATGTTTCCTTGAGCTCTGTGAGCCGCACCAGCAAATTAATCGAACTCAAGAAGGGGCTTGTAGGAACCCCATTTACAGCCAGTGGAATACACAGGTAAAACAACTCGGGGCTTGCGAAGGAGATGGGGTGGGCAGTCTTGGGGACTGACCCCTCAACTGTGGGATCTGACACTATCTACATGTCAGCTGGTGACCACTGCATAACGCAGCGCTTGCTCAGTGTATGTGTGCAGCTGGGGGAACCTCCACAAATGTGGACCCAGAAGTGTTCCATGTTGACTGTTGACACTTGGTATAGGAGCAAATGAGTACAGAAGAAAGTTGATTTTTCCTACATCCTCCGACTTGTACTATAATCATGACGACTCAAATGCTTCTGTTAAATTTTTCAAAAGCTAAATACTTTTATTTACCTACCCTCAAAAAACTTCCAAAAAGAATTTTTAATTTCTAAGTTAACACTGGACACAGGAAGAGGTAATGCATATGTTAACTGTCTCAATTTTGCCAATCTATGATGTATATATATTTCAAAACATCACGTTGTATATGATAAATACAAACATACAATTTCTATGTTAGTTAAAACAAAATTTGAAGGAAAAAAACTTCATCCAGCAAGGGCAAAGAATCCTGGAAAAGTTCACATCTAGAGATGAGGAATCTACAGAGTGGTGGAAGGATTCGAAGGGTCATTATTATTGTTAAATGACCCAGAGGCCACATTCGGTTCTTGGTGTGTTTTCTCATTCAGTACTAACTAGACATGATGGACACAGTAAGTGCAGTCAGGTGTAGTGAGAAGAGTACTCAGCCAAGCCCTGTCTCAGATCACAGCTGTCACCACGGCTACTGCCTCCCTGTGTACCCCTTCTTAGCTCTAAAATGGAAGGACAGCTGGGTGCAGTGGCTCACGCCTGTAACCCCAGGACTTTGGGAGGCTAAGGCAGGTGGATCGCCTGAGGTCAGGAGTTTGAGACCAGCCTGGCCAACATGGTGGACCCCAGTATCTACCAATAATACAAAAATCAGCAGGGTATGGTGGCAGGTGCCAGTCATCCTAGTTACTCTGGAGGCTGAGACAGGAGAATCGTTTCAACCCAGAAGGCAGAGGTTGCAGTGAGCAGAGATTATGCCACTGTACTCCAACATGGGCAACAAGAGTGAAACTCCACCTCAAAAAAATAGATAGATTAAATTAAATTAAATGGAAGGACAGTAGCACCTGTTTCACAGGATCACTGATGAAAGAATTCAATCATACAATGTTTTACAATACAACATTTAGCACTGAGCCTGGCATGCAGTAAGGACTCAAAAAATATAACTCATTATTGTCATGGCCCAAGCCTATCTCCCAAGGCAGCTATGAGGGCTGATCTAGCCAAAGCCTGAAGAACCTGGCACCCCAGGGCTGGTACAAGGCAGGCACTCAACAGCCGTCACTTATCAATGGTAGTGACTTGCTAATAAACTCAACCCTGCTGATATGTTGCAATTCTAGTAGAATTAAAGATTACTTAGCTTTGAAAGTTCTTTTATACAATAAATATAACGGAACAACTCTCCATACCAAAAAAAAAAAAAAAGGAAAGAGAAAAGCTGTTTTATTAATATTTATGCCATCATAAGTAATTTTTATCTAAGCATTTAAACAAGTTCCCAAAAGACATCTAACTTTTTTTTGTTTTACAATGACTATTAGGAAATAATTAATCAACCTCCTTCTAAAATCTTCCTTAATTCAGGCTTCCTTTATGCAGATACACCAACCCCTAATTAGAACAGAATGAGGTTGAACTTCATTCTGAACAGCGATCTTATCTTAAGCAAGTCTTGCCCCTCCTCAGAATCACTGATCTGCTCAAGGGCCAGAGAGCTCCGCTGGCAGCCCCCTCCCTCTCCTCCCCTGTAGAAGAAAGCAGTCACTGCTCAGGGGCCCTCACTCCGTGCGGACTGGCTGGGTTTATTTGAGACTAGAATACAAGTCTGCCTCCCCAGAGGACTGTACTCTAATTGAGGAAGGCAGCGCATGGACACGAACTCACAAACTTAAATTGATTAACACATATGTCATATTTTCCAGCCAAGTGGAATAAGGTAGTGAACAACAGTGGGAAAGGCTTCAAGTAAGAGGCAAACTGAGTAGAACTTTAGAGGGAAAGGACACTGAGAAAAGACAATTCCGAAGAGGCAGGGACGGAAGGTAACAAGGCAGGCAGGCAGACCTAGCTGCTCTGCTGTGGGGTGCATCAAGGTAAAAACTGCAAACGGCAGGAGCCCCTCGGTAGGTAGAAGTCGAGTACAGCGGGAAGGGCCTCACTACGGTAGGCACCCTTGCTCTGTTGCCCAGACTGGAGTGCAGTGACATGATCCTGGCTTATTAAATTGGGGTTTAATAAACCAAACTGTCTTAAAGCCCTCAACATTATACTAGCACTTAATATTTATACTAGAGCCTAGGATTCGAGTTTTCTCGTTTTCCTGTCATATGCTGTATTTTGTACAATGGACAATATAAAGGTGGACATTAACAATGATCTTCCCCAAGGAGTCCATTCTTTCCTTTCTTTTTTTTTTTTTTTGAGATGGAGTCTCACTCTGTCAACCAGACTAGAGTAGAGTGGCACAATGTTGGCTCACTGCAACCTTCCACCTCCCAGGTTGAAGCGAGTCTCCTGCCTCAGCCTCCCCAGTACCTGGAACTACAGTATGTGCCACCACGCCTGGCTAATTTTTGTATTTTTAGTACAGAGGGGGTTTCACCATGTTGGCCAGGCTGGTCTCAAACTCCTGACCTCAAGTGACCCACCCACCTTGGCCTCCCAAAGTGTTGGGTTTACAGATGTAAGCCACTGCACCGGCCACAGGAGTCCACCCTTCATTAAGGACATTCCAGTGGGGTTTTCCCTACTGTATCAGATCCACATACCTACTGTAGTGAGGCCCTTCCCAATGTATCAAACTTGTACCTACCGAGGGGCTCCTGCCATCTTGGAGTTTTTCCCTTTAAGCTCCCCATGGCAGAGTAGCCAGCTTTGCCTGCCTGCCTTGCAGCCTTCCATCCCTGACTCTTTCGAATTGTCTTTTCTGTGTCCTTTCCCTCTAAAGTTCTGCTCAGAGTTTGCCTCTCATTTGAAAGCTAAATTACAGGATAAATATGCTTCATGTCACAGAAGGGTCCGTCCAGGGGGACTCTTTTTTTAGATGGAAACCTGCCTAGTAAGTACACTGAATATGGAAACATCATAAACCTCAAAGTCTGGAGTAAGGCGAAAGAAATCAAGCTACGGTATTAGGTTAGACTCATGGAGATAAAACTTACAGACCTTAGAAACTGTAATACAAATCAGAAGGGAAATACCTGATTTATTAAAACGCACTTAATACAGTTTTCAAGAATAATTATACCTGGAAAAGGTAAAACCTAGTTCGTTTAACTGATGATGAAATTGTTACTTTTTCATTCATTCCCAAATGCACTTCATGGCTATACTCTGTATCCGGTATCGAAAAACATCTTGCTTCCCTGAATGACTGCTGTTTACCTTTCATTTAAAGAACCCACTCAAGACAGGGCCGGGCACCTATAATTCCAGTACTTTAGGAGGCCAGGTTGGCAGATCACCTAAGGTCAAGAGATCAAGACCAGCCTGACCAACATGGTGAAAACCCGTTTCTACTAACATTACAAAATCAGCCAGGTAAGGTGGTGGGCACAAGTAATCCCATCTGCCTAGGAGGCTAACACTGGAGAACTGCTCAAACATGGGAGGCAGAGGCTGCAATGAGCCGAGATCATACCATTGCACTTCGGCCTGAGCAACAGAGCAAGATTCTGTCTCAAAAAGACAAAAAATAAAAATAAAAAACCCAGACAGTCCTTACTGAAAGTTGTTGGCTGGGCACAGTGGCTCACCCTATAATCTCAGCACTTTATAAGGCCAAGGCAGGTAGATTACCTGAGGTCAGGAGTTCGAGACCAGCCTGGTCAACACCGAGAAACCCCAATCTCTATACAAAATTAGCTGGGCATGGTGATGCATGCCTGTAATCCCAGCTACTCGGGAGGCTGAGGCAGGAGAATGGCTTGAACCCAGTAGGTGGACGTTGTGGTGAGCCAAGACGGCACCATTGCACTCCAGCCTGGGTAACAAGAATGAAACTCCAGGAAAAGAGGTGAGAAGGGAGAGGGGAGTGAGGTGAGGGGAAGAGGGGGGAGAGGGCAGAGAGGCGAGGGGGAAGAGGGAGGAGAGAGGGGAATGAGGGGAGGGGGGGAGGGGAGTGAGGGGAGGGGAGAGAGGGGGAGGGAGAGGGAAGTGAGGGGAGGGGAGAGAGGGGGAGGGAGAGGGAAGTGAGGGGAAGGGGGAGGGGGGAGGGGGAGAGGAGAGAGGAGGCAGAGAGGAGAGAGAGGGAAGAAGGGAGAGGGGAGAGGGAAAGGAAGGGAAGAAAGCTAGTTCTTTGTCATCTGGGACTCTAAATCGTCTTGGAAATGAAGCCAGCCTCCTATTTTCATTTGGTGCACTTAGAAGTCACAGGGAAGTGCCATTCCCAGACAGCCAAGACAATTTTGTTTCCTCAACACGGTTTGTGTGCTGCCTCCCTCAGCCCTGAACGGTGGGTACAAGGGTGAACAGAAGGTAGCTGACACAGCAGCCAGCTGCCACCAGACCACAGTAATAACCCAGCAGCCCCTGCACGTTAGCCCAACTATCTGGGACAGGAGAGCAAAAAGGGGTTCACTGTTTACTACCACCATAGCTGAGAAGGGCACCAGACCCCAGGGAGGTGCCAGTCAGCTGCCGTCCACCCTGCTTACAGGGAGGATTCTCCAGTCAAGAACAGGATTCCTCCTGTCCAAGGAGGAGGAATGTGGAGGCTGAGCTAGAATCTAGCCCTTGCAGAAGCAGCCCCAGACCCCAGATTCCCAGCCACCTCATATTCCCCAGCCATACCATAAGAATAAGCAAACAAACATCCAGAGACCAGGTCCTTTGCCCCAAATGCTGTGAGATGCAGCTGGTAGGCGGCAACACCAAGATGAAAAAGGGGGAAAGATCATATCCCAGACACGAAAGCAAACTTGGAAGTGCCAGTCCATGTACAACACATGGAAGCATGTGTGCTATTTGAGAGCCACAAGCAGGAAATTAATGCATTAAATCCAAAAAGTATACAAGGACCGGGCACGGTGGCTCACACCTGTAATGCTGGCACTTTGGAAAGCAGAGGAAGGTGGATTGCTTGTGTCCAAGAGTTCAAGACTAGCCTGGGCAACATGGCAAAAGCCAGTCTCTACAAAAAAAAAAAAAAGTACAAAAGTCAGTCAGGTGTGGTGACACATGCCTGTAGACTATGCTGATAAAGAGTATCTGTGGTGGCCGGGTGCAGTGACTCACGCGTGTAATCCCAGCACTTTGGGAGGCCAAGGCGGGTGGACCACGAGGTCAGAAGTTCAAGACCAGCCTGGCTAACATGGTGAAAACCCATCTCTAAAAAATTAATTAATTAATTAAAAATAAAAGAATATCTGTGGTAGGGCATGGCGCGGTGGCTCACACCTGTAATGTCACCACTTTGGGAGGCCAAGGTGAGAGGATTACGAGGTCAAGAGACTGAGACCATCCTGGACAACATGGTGAAACCCCATCTCTACTAAAATATAAATAATTAGCTGCAAGTGGTGCCATGCACCTGTAGTCCCAGCTACTCAGGAGGCTGGAGGCAGAAGGCTGGAGGCAGCCAAGATCGTGCCAACGTACTCTAGCCTGTGTGACAGAGCAAGACTCTGTCTTTAAAAAAAAAAAAAAAAAGAAGAAGAAGAAGAAGAAACAAAAAAAAAAAAGAGTAACGGCTGGGCACTGTGGCTTAGGCTGTAATCCTAGCACTTTAAGAGGCCAAGGCAGGGGGCTCACCAGGTCAAGAGATCAAGACCATCCTGGCCAACACAGTGAAACCTCATCACTACCAAAAACACAAAAATTAGCTGGGAGTGGTGGTGCATGCCTGTAGTCCCAGCTACTTTCGAGGCTGAGGCAGGAGAATCGCTTCAACCCAGGATGTGGAGGTTGCAGTGAGCTGAGACTGCGCCACTGCAGTCCAGCCTGGTGACAGAGCGAGACTCCAATTTGGGGAGGGGGGAAGAATATCAGCAACACATCTAGTAATGTCTACACTGAGAATATATGTGTTGCTTTTCACATTTTAAGACTCTATCAACACACATGCTCTTGAAGAAAATTTGGTATGATCAAAACTATAAATGCATATGCCTTTTAACCACTAATTCTATTTCTATGAATCTGTTCAATATATTTGCTTGTCCACATAACTATACAGGGCTATTCATAAAGCACTGTGTGAGAAGACAAGACTGGAAATCACCTAAATATCATCAGCAGGGAGAGGATTAAAGCAATCAAGGCACAGTTCACATAGAGGAACAGTAGGCAACTACAAGAGGACAATAAGGTATGCGGCCATGTCTATACCCCTGCTACCTCAGTTAAGAAGAAAAAAGTGGCCAGGCATGGTGGCTCACGCCCATAATCCCAACACTTTGGGAGGCCGAGGTGGGCACATCATGAGGTCAGGAGTTCAAGACCTGCCTGCCAACGTAGTGAAACCCCATCTCTACTAAAAATACAAAAATTAGCTGTGTGTGGTGGCACGCACCTGTAGTCCCAGCTACTTGAGAGGCTGAGGCAGGAGAATCACTTGAATCCAAGAGGTGGAGGTTGCAGTGAGCTGAGACTGTGCCATTACACTCCAGCCTGGGTGACAGAGGAAGACTTCATCTCAAAAAAAAAAAAAGAAGCAGAAAGCAGGAAGGGGGAAGACAGAGCTAAGAAGAGACAACAGTGTCTGCCTGGATACAGACAAACTCTGGAAGAGAGCACTACTCCCAGTGGTTACCTGGGAGAAACTAGGTGGAGGGAGGCTCTCTGTATGGCTTTTGTCCTCTGAGTTTTCTGAGCCATGTGAATGAACTACTAGTTTAAGTAATTAAAGAAATTGATTTTTGGGGTCCAAAGTGGCTCCCGCCGGAGGTCATGGCGCTCGCGAAGGCGAGGTCATCAGTTCAAGGCTAACCTGAGCAACCTCATAAGTTCAAACTGATTGGCCAAAAAAAAAAAAAAAAAAAAAAAAAAAGAAATTGATTTTTTTTTTGAGATGGAGTCCCACTCTGTCATCCACAGTGGAGTGCAGTGGCATGATCTGGCTCACTGCACCCCCCATCTCCCTGGTTCAAGCCATTTCCCTGCCTCCGCATCCCAAGAAGCTGGGACTACAGGTGTGTGCCACCATGCCCAGCTGATTTTTGAATTTTTTGTAGAGACGCCGTTTCACCATTTTGGTCAGGATGGTCTGGATCTCCTGACCTCATGATCCACCTGCCTCAGCCTCCTAAAATGCTGGGATTACAGGTGTGAGCCATCGTGCCTGGCCAAGAAACTGAATTTTTTAAGATACCCCCTCCAGGGGTGTATTGGCCCAGGTGATTAACTTCAGCACCAGGTGATAACACCTGGAATGATTCCCAGTGCTCCAGTTTCCAGTTGGAGTGTTCACAATTTGAGGATAAAATCTGCAAGGGGTTCAATATTAGTTTAAAATATATTTAGTGTTCCAATAAGCTTAAAAGGTTGGAAAAGAAAGGGCACTTTAAAGAAGAACTTTTCAAAAGTAAGTATTTTTTCCTAAAGAGATGTAACAATCGACATGTAATATTTTGTAGGGAAATCTGACATTAATTCAAAATACTCAAACATTAGTTGGCTGTCAGGTCTTGTAGTTCTAGCAAATCATGAAGAAACCTCTAATATAAACATGATGTTAAAAGTGAAGAGCTTGTGCTGGGCACAGTGGCTCATGCCTGTAATGGCAGCACTTTGGGAGACCGAGACGGTCGGATCACCTGAGGTCAGGAGTTTGAGACCAGCCTGACCAACATGGAGAAACCCCGTCTCTACTAAAAATACAAAAATTAGCTGGGTGTGGTGGCGCATGCCTGAAATCCCAGCTACTCGGGAGGCGGAGGCAGCAGAATCGCTTTAATCCAGGAGGTAGATGTTGTGGTGAGCCTAGATCATGCCACTGCACTCCAGCCTGGGCAACAAGAGCAAAACTCTGTCTCAAAAAAAAAAAAAAAAGGGAGCTTGTGACAAAGGAAGTGATGATTGAACGCCACAGTCAAACACTCACATTTTCCTGTCTCTGGATGGCACCTCTTAGGAGTAATTTGTACTTTGTTCAAATAACTCTTGTTAGAAGTCTAAAGGCTTAGCAACACGAATTAATCAAAACTTTGCTTCTCACCATTTAATTAATTCTCCTAATCACATATATAAAAATAAATAAAACAATGCAAAAACATCTATGCCCCCAAAATATGTTTTGCTTTGAATTTTTTCCACTAATTTTTCTTTTTTCATTATAAAATACATTTATGATTTATGATTGTTTAAAAAAAAATATGCAGAATATAAAATGAAAACAGCCCCAAACATTCCTAGCTCAACATGAAAACCAAGTTCTAGAGACTTCCTTCCAGAAGTTCCCTATACACACCACCAGCATCTCTCCTTTCACCCCTACTAGAGATCTAATCATGGTTCTGCTCTGTCCTGACTTTGTTTATTGATTTTCAATCTTATCTTGCCTTCTAAGTGCCCATCACGCTCCCTCACTTGGACCTGCAATGCCAGGGAACTCAGCTACTCTTCTGATGGAAACGCACTGATTTAACCCTTTATTTTCTTTTTTTTGAGATGCAGTTTCGCTCTTGTTACCCAGGCTGGAAGTGTAATGTCGCGATCTCGGCTCACCGCAACCTCTGTCTCCTGGGTTCAGGCAATTCTCCTGCCTCAGCCTCCTGAGTAGCTGGGATTACAGGCACGCGCCACAGTGCCCAGCTAATTTATTGGATTTTTAGTAGAGACGGGGTTTCACCATGTTGACCAGGATGGTCTCGATCTCTTGACCTCGTGATCCACCCGCCTCGGCCTCCCAAAGTGCTGGGATTACAGGCGTGAGCCACTGCGCCCGGCTAACCCTTTATTTTCTAAAGGACTTCTGAGTCATACTCCGTGTTTTACAATCTCTACATTAATCAACTAAATTAATGAAAAGGTCTGGAGTCCAAAGAGAATGTTCGTAGAAGTCCTACCAAACAAGAAACTTTACCGGCCTGGTGCTGAAGTAGTTGCTAATCTACAGGTACTTGTATTTCAACTAATAAGGTGGGTAATAAAAACCAGAGGTTTTAAGAATCTATTTCAGGAACTGAGAAACAATAAACACAACTTCTGTGTGGGGTGGCTGCATGACATGAATTTTGATGATCTGATGACAGTAACAAAACCTCTAATATCTTTGATATGACATAAAATTAATTTTTAAAAAACTTTATGCCTAGGCAACATAGCAAGACCCTGTCTCTACAAAAATAAAAAATTAGCAGGGCATGGCAGTACATGCCTATGATCCAGGTTACTCTGGAGGCTGAAGTGGGAGGATGGCTTGAGCCCAGGAGTTTGAGGCTACAGTGAACTAGGATCTCACCACTCACTCCAGCCTAAAAGACAGGGCAAGACCCTGTCTCAAAAAACAAAAAACACCAAGAAAACTTCCATTATTCATATTCATATAATATCGTGAAAACATTACAATTGTTTGTGTTATTAATCTAAGTGCAGTGCCAAAACATTACCATTAAAAAGAAAACTTAATTAGAACAAAGCCTGGGCTGAGCACAGTGGTTCACATCTGTAATCCCTACACTTTGGGAAGCTGAGGTGGGAGGAATGCTTGAGCCCAGGAGCTCAAGACCAGCCTAGGCAACACAGGAAGACCCCATATCTCTACTAAAAAAAAGGTAAGCCAGGCATGGAGGCATGCACCTGTGATCCTAGCTACTTGGGAGGCTGAGGTGGGATTGCCTGAGCCAAGGCGGAGGCTGCAGTGAGCTGTGATCACATAACTGCACACCAGCCTGGCGAACGGAGATCCTGTCTCGAAATAAATGAAAGTAAAATTTAAAAACCAGAACAAAGCCTGCACCTCTAATACTAACATTTCCAACAGCTGAGATACGTATCACTCTGAAATGCACTTCTAGTGGAATAACATAATGAGCTACTTAGGGAAAAAGAGTCAGAGGAGACCATGTTTGCCTGGTTATGCACAATCCACCTCCAAAATACGGAAGAAACAGCTGACACTGGCTGCCTACGGGGGGGAATGACCAGTGGCCCCAGAAACAGACAGGAGGAAGGGTTTTCACCAATTACTCTGCCTTTTTGAATTCTGAACCATATGAATATAGTATCTACTCAAAAGAACTTAATTAAACTTTTAAAAGAAAATTCTGTTGGTATAAAAATTTCCTAACATCTTAAGAACTAGTTCCACTTCTTAAGCTACTTTTCATGGGGCCCTTTTCCTCCCAAATATGGAGCTCAGGAGGGGAAAGCATTGTCTACTCTCCCTAGAGATTGGATGAAAAAAATACACCTTGAAAAAGCTAATCTATTAAGGTCTTTTAGGTGTCATGGATGCCATGTTAACCTCCACGACCTGCATGGACACTCCAGATGAGTTCCTGAAAAATCTAAAGTAACTGGAAGAACAAAGAAATAATCCACCCCTGAGGCACCTACTTAACTTTGAGACATTCTCTATGATTGTTCCCTAATCCCACCCTAATTGGTGAAGCCACTGGACTTTGTAACCACACCCCTAAGACCTTCTCCCAGCTTGCAAAAAATCGCCCTAAACTGTAACTTTCCACTGCCCCCCGACAAACCCATAAAACCAACTTCTATCTTACCACCTTTGCTGATGCCCTTTTTGACCTCAGCCCACCTATACTCAGGTGAATAAAGAGCCATATTGCTCACACAAAGCCTGTCTGGGGAGCGGGGGGCTCTTCATTCAGAGCTCACATTTTAACAATCTAGACTTCTGTAAAATAAATCACAAGAGTTCCCCCAATTACTCTGGATGTGGGTTTTTTAAAACTGAATTTTGTTTTGTAAGCCCTAAAAAAAAAAAAAAAAAAAAAAAAGACAACCCAGACTCTCTGGTCTGACATTCAAGGCCCTTGGTGACATTACCTCACCTTCAGATGCCCAAGCTGACTGCTCTACTCACCCTCAATGAGCTCCAGTATCCTCCCTGCAGGCATCTGCTTCCTTTTAGTCATACATCGAGCTCAGTGTGAAATGTTATAAGCAATGGTGGGTACTGCTCACCCATAACCACACAACTCAGAGTTCCTTGAGAACAGAGGCAGCTTCTGCCACCACTGTTATCACCAGAGCCCAGCAGGGTGCCCCACACATAAAATGCACTTAAATATTTGCTGAATAAAACAATGAAGTGGGAGGAGTCAAGACTGGATCCCAGGCCTGACCAACTCCCGCATTGCAGTGCCACAACACCTTGAGTCTCCATCCTCTCAGAAGCAAAACCAGGAGGCTTCCTAAATTCTGGTAGCCCAGTGAACATCAGCCAAAAACAAAAACTGTCACAAGAGCCAGCGCTGCGTGCTGTTCCCTCTACCTGGAACAGTACTATCTGCCATCTCCTATTCACCCTCAGGTGTCAGTACTAACGTCACAGCCCCCAGGGACTTCCAAAACCCTTCAAAACAGGCTCAGTCCCTGTCTGGTGCCCCAGTCAATGCACAGTACGTCCCCTCCAAGGTCACGCCTAACTGCTGTTACCAGTCCAGTCTCCACCATCACCCATGAGGGCGGAGACGGGGCCTACCGCTTCCCCACTAAAGCACCAGGGCCTATACCACAGCATAACAAATATTTTCTCAATTAGTGAACAATCCTGAACAATGTGACCTAAGCCATGAATATTTCTGAAAGAGTCTTTCATCTCTCTTTTGTTTTTTGGTCTTGCATCTTTAAAAGGTGATCATTTTGCTGGGTGCGGTGGCTCACTCCTGTAATCCCAGCACTTTGAGAGGCCAAGGTGGGTGATCACCTGAGGTCAGGAGTTCAAGACCAGCCTGGCCAACATGGTGAACTCCCATCTCTACTAAAAATCCAAAAGAAATTAACTGGTTATTGTGATACACACCTGTAATCCTAGCCACTAGGGAGGCTGAGGCAGGAGAATTGCTTGAACCCGGGGGGTGGAGGGTGCAGGGAGCCAAGATTTCACCACTGCACTCCAGCCTGGATGACAAAGTAAAACTGTCTCCAAAAAGAAAAACAAAAAGATGATTGTTTTAAAAGAACTTTGTCATAAATAATATATAGGTGATACGTATCTTAGAGCAAACTCTAGGCAAACAGAAGTAAATGTACTTAGAGCTGTGCTGTCCAATACCGTAGTGATTAACAACACGTGGCTATCCTCATTTACTTAAATCAAATACAATTTAAAATTTAGTTCCTAAGTCACACTAATCACAATTCAAGTACTCAAAGCCACACATGGCTCGTGGTTCCAGTACTGTGTCATGTAGATACAGAATAAAATAACCCTCCCAAAAGGGACCACTGGACAGCGCTGACTTGAGGCATCCCAAACAAAGGAATCATCTCAATCCACCCTCTTCCTGCTGGGAAAGAATCCGTTTTCCCCTAAAGTTTCAGTGACTGAGAAAGTCATCAGTGAAAGCAAAACACTGGATTCTCTCACCCTCATTCAAATGATCCCCTCAGAGATTTTTCAACAGAAGTGCAACTCTGGGCAGGTGTGCTCTTCAAACAAAAACCGACTCTCACGGTAGCAGAGGAGCAACCAAAACGACAGAGAAAACCTACCAATATTTTTTTATGTCTTTTTGTCTTTTTCAGTACAGGTGACTTACTGAATATGTAAATCAGAATTAAGTAAAGATATCCACAAATTAAGGAAAAAATTCTTTGTCCCCCACGGGGTAATTTTTACTTATTAAAAAAAAACAACATCACACCAAATTTAATGGAAAAACAGTAACCTCCATTAAAAGAATTTCCTATTATAGAATCTGCAGGAGGAGCAAAGTCTCACAGTACAGTACGGAGCTGAATTTGTTCCTTTCAAGATCAGTGGTGGCTGAGCCCAAGAGGAAACCGAGTCTCACTGGTGTTCCTTTCAATCATCAACCTGACTAAACTGGATAGTGATCCAAATCGTTTTCTCCTCTAACTCTGTTTCCAAAAAAGACTATGTGTATAATTCTCTGCATTCACTTTTCCCTTTCCTCTAACCGCTAATCTAAATCAAGGCTTTGTTCTGAAGCAATAACTAGAAACACAGTTCCATTTAATGAAGAGTTCAATTTTCCAATAAAGAACAGTTGAACTGCAAACACAGACGGAGTAAAATGAGTCAAACGATTACCCATTTTGTAGGATTCCCGAATACTAGCTATTAACTCATTTTCTTACAAACTGGTTCCTAAACTGCACTAGAGCTAGTACTGGAAGCCAAATAGGCAAAGGCAGAAGCTTCCCATGTACTCAGGGAGAAGCCTCCTGATTCTGGGTCAGGCTACATCACCTCAGTCCTCACAGGCCCAAGAGGTAGGTGATGGCTAATATTCTCCCATACAATTAATAGTAACAGCTGCTTCAACCTGCTAAATGCCAGGTACCCTAGTAGCCCAATGTACCAAGGTAATCAAAGTAAGCAGAAATAGAGCCAGGCATAGTGGCTCCATCCTTGTAATCCCAGCTGCTCAGGAGGTTGAGGCAGGAGGATTGCTGGAGGCTAGGAGTTCAAGACCAGCTTGACTAAGCAAGAACCCATCTCTTTAAAAAAAGAAAAGAAAAGAAAAGAAATGGAATATTGTAGGGGAAAAAGTTCCTTTTAGAGATCTATTTCTCTCTCTCTCTCTCTCTCTCTCTCACAGACACACACACACACACACATCCAACCCTGCAAAACTCAAACATGACATCACCAGCCAAAGTCACAGCACTGATGAGCTGGGAGCTGGGACTCAGAGTCCGCTCTAAGCAGGAGCCAGGGCTCCCTTCTCAGCACCACACTGAAGGCCTCCCAGTAAAAAAAAAAAAGAAAAAAAAAAACCTCTTGACATTTCCTTCAACTCTGACTCATGGTTAGAAGGTTCTACTTTTAATCAGGTGACAAATACTCAAAACATTTTAATCCAAAGCAACTGGGTCAAACTCGTAGAGTCCATGATTGTCCGAGCAAACCCTAATTACCTGAGACATTTCTATAGCTCGTTTCTACGTCCTCATTCAGTTTGTAACCAAACACCCAAACCTGCTTACTTAAACTGTTGGACAAGCCTTCTCGACAGATTACCATAAAGAAAAGTAGCTTATTTTTCCATTTCACTGGTTATTTTAAGCATAAAGTTAAAACATGTTGAGGTGGTGCAGTGTTAATAAGAAAAATCCAAACTAGGGGGAGGAGAAGCAGCTTCTGAATTACAAAAAGATTTGCTTTGCAACAGTACGGTACAACTCCACTACACTGCCAATTTTCTCTCCTTGTTACAGATTATTTAGGTTCAAAAGGTTGATTTGGGTGCAAATGGAAGATAAATCTACTGTATACAGTACAGACTGCATATTAGAAAGGCAAATTAAGACGTTTTCAAACAACAGCAGACAAGATACCTAGAAATGGGAAAGTAAAGTCAGATTTAATCATGTAGAATTATTTTCCCCATTAGATTTTACTATTCTTAGCGAGGGTTCAACTAAACAGTCTTTTGATTAATGGAAATGAAACACGGGGGAAAATGTCACACGGGATAATATCCAAATCTTTCTTAAGGGTAAGTTTTAAAAGGAATTCAACTTTTAGAGACAGAGCCCAAAAATAGCCTTGCTTCCTACATTTAGAACCAGAAAACACCCTAAAGGCAGTACAGACAGCCACAGTCATCAGCTGTACTGTCTAGGAACTTGAACAGTAAAAACTCTAAAGAGAAAGGGGCCGCTTGTGCTTACGTCCAAGGCTTTCACACAGCCTTCTCCGATTGGAGTGGTGTGCCCTCACGCAAATCTCTTCAGGTCACAGCTCAAATGGCACAGATCTGACCACTCCAGGGGACTCTGCTCGTGACCTATTGTAGTACTCCTGTCAGCAGAGCACAACCCCCAGTGAAAGGGGAATGGGCAAAAGCCCCCACAGGCACAGCTCCCATGGCTTACACTTCTGCATCGAAGACTCATGCAATGGGAGAATTTTCCTGAAAGCCAAGCTTGGGCCTGACTGGGAAGAGTGGAATCCTTTTACAGTTAAAGCAGGGAATGTATCTGAGGGATGCATTGCAAGGAAAAGGACTCAGAGAGGACCAAAGGGAACGCTGGGCACTTCTGCTAAAAAGTAGACTGCATGGCCAGGAGTTTCAAAGCTTAGGAGAGACTGTCTGGGGGCAACCAGAAGAGGACTCAGATGTGAGCCATGGGCCTACAATGATACCCCAGGAAACAAACTGTCGTGGTCAGGGTGATTTTCCCAACAACCAGGAACGCATGGAAAACAGGCAGGCTTCCCCACCTCCCAACTCCCGGCTCTGTGCTGGCTCAGCAGGAGGGCCAAGACAGGAGCACAAGGCCCCTTAACCATCCGAGGGCCTGCCTCCCACTGGGGCATCACCCCTGGGCTTTTGCACACAAGGACATTCAGGAAACAGGGGAGGGAGTAAATGAAGCCTTATTCGGATCACCCTTTCTGGGTCTGGAGTTTTTGCACTTGACTGTGTTTTGTATTCTTTCCTCAAGTTTTACCTGCAGGTTTTATCTTGTCAGATGGTTCTAAGCCAAAGGCACCTATCAGAATCCTGTGTATACTGCTACTGCTTAACAGGTACTTCGAGATGAATATGAATCACATACTTCAGTGCTGCTTACATAGTCCATGAAATATGCTTCAAAATGATCAAGAATTTTCAGTGTACATCCTAATCTGATTTAAAAGAAAAAAAAATTTCAGAGCACATGACACCATTTAAGTTTTCATAATGTTAAAGTTTCATGGCGATCATGTTCCTATTTTTAAAAATGCAATCAAGGGCCGGGCTTGGTGGCTCATGCCTATAATCCGAGCACTTTGGAGGCCAAGACAGGCGGATCGCCTGAGGTCAGGAGTTCAAGACCAGCCTGACCAACACGGTGAAACCCCGTCTTTAAAAAAAAAAAAAAAAAAAAAAGAATGCAATCGAAAATGGAGACAGAATCAATGATATAGATGACAGAATTCCTGGCTGTGTTATCTACTAAGGCTACACTATCACATGTGTGCCTGCACGCTGGTCTCTGGATACGAGCACACAGCTTCTGTCCTTTCCAGAACTGCTGAAAGACAGGTCTTGGTCCAATCAGACTAGCACTCCCAGTAAGTCCTAGGACTACAAGGTACGCCAGCTTCCCTGGTGAATGCCAGTGTCAGTTCCCATTAAGCACATATGCCAGACACACATCATCTCAGGCTATCCTCATAACCACCCTGAAATGGGAATCGTTATTATCTCTGTATTACAGATGAGGAAACTCTGAGCTCAAAGAGCTGATGTAACTTGCCCCAAACATGCTCTAGCCCCAGTACTCCTAAGGCCAGCTGGATTACGGAAACAAATAACAGACCCAACTTGAATATAGGTCACAATTTGCTTAAAAGTAAAATCTAAAATCTTAACAAGAAAACGATGAGAACTTCGAGGGACAAATACTATATAATTCTTTCACCAATTCTCTCAAATATTTCCTGAGGGCTTACTGTATGTCAGGTGCTGCCCTGGGGAGGGAAATGTTGGGAAGGGGGCTGTGGAAAGGCTCTAGAGTTCTTAGGCTCACCTCCAGGAGTCACAGGAAGGGGAGAAAGCCTAGAGCCTGAGATGACAAAGAGGGTTGAGAAATGCCGTGTGGGCCACTGGGGTCAACAAAAAGCAAAAGAACAAAGAAAAATGAATGGGTCACCTGGCTTTCTGATAAACTCCCCTGATTTTAAATCAAGTCGTCCACAGAACTGTTACAGGGGAACAAAAAGAAAAAGAGGGAGAGGGCCCTGATAAGCTCTGAAGTACTCCAAGACAGGAGACCTGTCCTAGCGGGCTGCTCACCTGGGCTCCACTTCCAGCAGCTCAGGAAACTTGCCCGGCTGCTGTTTTCCTTAAAGCTGTCTGTGCAGCGTGGCAGGCCAGTGCTCCCCAACGGGTGCTCAGAGAATTAAGCCCCACATTATATCAGGGTCACCAAATTGCGGCCCTTGGGCCAAGTCCTCAGATGCCAGCCTTCGGAACTAAAGCTTTACTGGAACACAGCCATGCCCACTGGTCACATATCGCCCATGGCTACTTTCTTGAGTAGTTGCAACAAGAGACCATAGGGCTCACAAAACCATGCATGCTCTCTGGCCCCCTGCAGAGTTTGTAGACCCATAAATAGGCTAAAAAGAGTTCTGGGGTCAATCAGGATTGAGAGTGTACAACTGCAACCCCTCTCCCGCAGTGCCCCATCACAGCACACCAAGGCTCTGTGAAAGCCTGCAGTCAAATTCCTCGGCTACAACCAACACATCTGAGCACAAATCCTTTGTTGAGAAACACCTCTTAGCATGTTTCTGGGAATATACGCAAATACCTGGTTTGAGTAACGTAAAGAGGGGGTGCCCTCACTAACAGGACCCCAAAAACTAAACTGGCAAGCTTTCCTAACCTTCAGAAACTCAGAATAAGGTACATTCCATCTTAACTAAGGTAAGACATACTTTGGCAAAATCATTTTCCTGTTTTCAAATACATTAAGTAAAAACACAAGTCAGCACTTAGGGACCCCCCTCCCCCCCACCACTCCACCAAGTTATCACATACTTTGTCACACAATTACAACATACAACTTAGAAGCTGTGAAAACACAGGCTAGCAATCTAAGCATCAACTTCTAACTGCAGGACTAAGCCTCAGTCTCTTTTTAAGTTAGGCTCCATTGTTTAAGATTACAGAATCAAATCTGAATGCTCAGCCAGGAGCGACTCTCCATCTTCTGAAGGACCTCTAAGGCGCCCTGTGCATGACTTGTCCTTGCCACCTTCATCCCTGGGACCTTCAAACACAGCCACCACTCTCACGCCTCTCAGTTATTCAAAAGCTAGGCAAGGTCATGGAATGCCCTAGCCCTAACAGTCTCTGTGACAACTTGCATTACTATTTAGCCAGAACTCACTGATGGGGTAACATTACTTAACCATTTTTCATTCTCCCTGAGGTAAACAGGAACACAAGCCACACACTTCACACTGACAATGACACCAGAACCACAGGGAAAAGGGGGAGCCCCTAACCAGGGAGGAGGAACACACTCCCGGGTGCCCTCACCACAGGTGGTTACAAACCTTCCCCCTAGGGATCTCATTGAGGGGTGGGAGGGCCGGTACTGAAACTCACCAAGCATGGCAGGTTCCTGGGTCCTGGATTCAAGCAAATGCAATGTTTACAGACAGAGACTTAGAAAATAAACATGTAGAACTACTGACTTTAACAAGCTAGGCTGGGTCTGGTTTTGACCCCGTATCACCTCCCAAGTCCAGTTCCTTGCTAGAAAATAGCAGTAGCAGCCTCTTCCCGTCCTCCCAGGACGCTGTAAGGTGACGTGGAGAAGAGCACTCTGACACAGAAGCTCCACACACATAACAGGTCATTTGGTTGGCAACCACATTCACCGCCAGCTTTCTTTAAATAAGCTTCCCTATTGCATTTAAAGGGACTGTGATTACGTCATAAAATGTAATCACAACTGCTTAGAGCCACTTACACAACATAGGAGGAAATATAGTTATGTTCAATTTTCAGAATGTAGTTTTTCTTTTCCTTTTTAGCCCAGAGACAGGGTCTCACTCTCTCACCCTGGGCAGAGTACAGTGGCGTCATCATAGCTCACTGCAGCCTTGACCTCATGGGCTCAAGCGATCCTCCTGCCACAGCCTCCTGAACAGCTGGGATTACAGGATTATACTATTACACCCAGCTAATATTAAATTTTGTAGAGAAGGGGTCTCACTATATTGCCCAGGCTGGTCTCCCACTCCGGGCCTCAAGTAATCCTTCTAAGTCTCCCTAAGCACTGGGATTACAGGCATGAGCCACCACCCCGGCCTGCAATTTCAAAAAACTTTATAGGGGGCCGGGCACGGTGGCTCAAGTCTGTAATCCCAGCACTTTGGGAGGCCGAGGTGGGTGGATCACGAGGTCAGGAGATCGAGACCATCCTGGTCAACATGGTGAAACCCCGTCCCTACTAAAAATATAAAAAATTAGCTGGGCATGGTGTCGCGTGCCTGTAATCCCAGCTACTCGGGAGACTGAGGCAGGAGAATTGCCTGAACCCAGGAGGCAGAGGTTGCGGTGAGCCGAGATCGCGCCATTGCACTCCAGTCTGAGTAACAAGTGAAACTGTCTCAAAAAAAAAAAAACAAAAAAAACTTTATAAACAGCCTGTTGTGTGCAAATTTTCCAAAAAAACAAAACAACCAGTCTACTGCTTGCCTGGATATTTGTCTTATACAATTAAATCATGAATCTCTGCTGTTGAAAGACACAATATGCTATTTTAACTCAGACATATTAAATAGAGAAGTTTCCAAAACACCCAACTAACTATATACTGATAACATGAAGTCCCCACTTCTTGTGAGGGTGCTAAGTAAAGGAAGACCTCATCTGTGAGAAAGTGTAAAATGCTGCTTTAACCTCTGAGGCCACCACATTCTGTGCCGCTCTGGGCTTCTGCTCCAGCGGCATGAAAGGCATTGTTTTTCCTTCCTCTTGCTACCCTCCTTCGCGGCACATTCCCTATTTCTGCATCATCTCTGCGTAAGCTTCCCAGCCTTCAGTGACTTCTGTCTGTCAACAGTTGCAGTGACATTTATCACTCCGAGGTGCCTCCTGACCTCAGGAGTGCTGTTTGCAACACCCACGCTCCCTGATGAGCAGCACCCTGGCTGAGCAGTGCCCCATTGTTGGAGGGGGCACTCTTCTCTCAGCTCACCACCCCCCCCACAGACATATCTAAATGACACTGGTGGCCCCACAGGCCAGTCTCACAAACATGCCCTGGAGTTCAAGTAGCTCCTGTTTCTCAGGCTGCTGTCTCCTCCTCCTTTCAACCCCTCAGCTCCCAGAGGTCCCCTCCCTCAAATGGGATCATAGGCATTGGGCACATACCTGCTCCACTAGGCCGAATTTTCCCCTGGGAGCCTGGGAGACACATCCCCTCGATAAAAAGATTGAGTCCCTCAAAAATGTTATTCTCTGGTCTGTCCCACATGACCAAATGCCTCCAGTCCTTAAGACGACTGCAGGCATTTATCTGTTTAATATACATCCCTCAGATCTCCAACCATCTCATTACTTGATTTCTTAGATTAGTAGTTAAACCAGACATGGTCATCCCGTTTTTTTTTTTTTTGGAGACAGGCTCACTCTATCACCCAGGGAGAGTGCAGCAGCAAGATCTCGGCTCACTGCAACCTCTGCCTCCCAGGTTCAAGCGATTCTCATGCCTCAGCCTCCCAAGTAGCTGGGATTACAGACACCTGCCACTCACTATGCCTGGCTGGCTAATTTTTGTATTTTTAATAAAGAAAGAGTTTTGTCATGCTGGCCAGGCTGGTCTGGAAGTCCTGGCCTCAAGTGATCCGCCCACGTCCACCTCCCAAAGTGCTGAGATTACACACATGAGCCATGGTGCTTGGCCCCTTGTTTAATGTGGTTGATAAGGATTCATTCCTTGATCCTCCACACGAACAGCCCCTTTCACAATAGTGTGATGGTGATGAACGGTAACCCAGGACCCAGCTTAAGTATGATGCTGATTTTCTATTTTGGACTAAATTGGACCATCTCAAACTGACTTTTGTTTCCACAAAAGAGCTCCTGAGCCTTGCAAGGATCAAAATTGGAAAGGAAGGGGGAAAGGGTGAGTAAGTGTGGAAAATCCTTTCTGATCAACTTTGTTCTTTACTAAGTAAACAATTTTGTTATTTATTAAGCATCTGGCCATCCAATAACGGAAACTATCAAAAAACCTATCCTTTGGGCTCCATCTTGGAAACAGCTGGATGTACACAGGACAAAGCTTTTTGTTAACGCTTGTGTTACTAACTGTCCTCCTTTTTAACACAAAATCTACAACAAATTCATTCAACAATAGCAGAGCCACAAAGCCACCCAGGTTACCAGTCTCAGCAGACAGCCTTCACAACTGAACTTGCCTTGTATGACCTACCTACGTCTCACAGAAGTGAAGGTTCTTCACTCAAACACAGCAAAGTTAATGAAGAAACGGAGATCTGTTTTGCAGCAAAGATCTCTTAAACTATTGTTCTTTAAGGGACTTAAAACTATTTTGTTTACAGATTTCTCACTTCAATAAGTTCATTTTATAAGATTAATGTCAAACTCAACTTTTAATCAGCTAAAAAGAAAAGCATTATTAGTGATTTTTATATACCTCGAGCATCGTTTACTTCTCCCCACTGTTTAAGGAATTTTAACTTGATAAGTTCTCTCCTCGTGATTTTTAAAAATAGTTTTTCACTTCTACATTAATATTAAATGTCGCTTATCAAAACTTGATTCCAGGAATTGTAGTCAAGCTTAAGCCACAAAATTCAAGTTTTGTTTCAACAGCAGAAGCAGATTTCTGAATATGCTAGTGGTCGGTCACAGAAATATTTCCACGAGTTGAACAGCTGTGTCTAGTGCAAATCTGAAGGCAGCAATGTAATTCAATTTGGACTCATTCATTAGAAACTGACTTTCAGACGCTGCCACTGCAAGACTACTGGAGAAATGCAAGCTGCGCTGGAGACAGAATTGTTCGCAGCGGCACACAAGTTTTTGCCACAAAGGAAAGAGCTCTCAAAGAGGAAATACAACTAGTTCATGTTACCATGAACCAGCGCAGGAGGACCCAGAATTACTGAATGAATAGAAAACTAAAGTACTACTCTTAAACAGCTATGATTACTCAAGAAACTTTCCAGGGAAGCTGTTTAATTAGAGGAAACAAACAAAAAAGGTGATTTATTCCGTATCCTGGTATATTTTTTAGAAAAATTGGAATTCCTACATTCCTTAATTTTTTGTACATGTACACGGTGAAAACAACACAAACTCAAACGGTGACTGCAGCCGAAATGAACTTAAAATCTGCCGTTTCACTTTCTTTTGAAGTTATACATGGAAACGAAACACTAAATGCCTAGTTGACAAAAAAAAAAAAAAAGTTTTGAAAATAAGCACTAAGCATCCTTCCAAGGAACTCACTCATTCCTAACTTCAGTCTAACTCAAAGCTGGCGGCTGCTCTGCGTCCTCTGACTGCAGCCTGGTCAATGTGTCGCCAATCAAGAAAACACATCGCGCTACCTCTGGCCGCGATCTTGCTTTCTCTAAGCATCAAATGTACCCTCCGCTGTCATTCCTCTGGACAGCCACGCGTGTGGACGGCCGTGGAAGGGTGCGTAGGGCATTCCCAAACAAACCCACACGCTGCACTTTACTTCTTCTCTTCTGGAGTGCCACTCACGTCCCCGCGAGGAGGGCTGATCAGGGGCGGGTAGGCCGAGTGCATCGTGCATGTGCTGCCCCATCTGGGCCCAGTGACAGTCCTGCGACGAACTTCCACCCTCCGGCGCGGGGCGAGAGGAACCGGCTGCCGGACCTGCTCCGGGCTCCCGGCTCGGTCGGTCTCCGCGACCACGACCCCTGGGCACTCTCTTCCGGATGGGGGTGACAGCGCGCCCCGGGATCCCGCTGCCCCGGACCCCCTCCTCACCTGTGCTGTCATTCGCCGAGAAGCCGGGCGAGCTGAGTTTGGCTCGTTTGGGGTTAGGAGGTCCGTCCAGCAAGTTCTCGGCCATTTTCACCTGCTCGCGAAAACAGCCCCGGGAGCGGGCGGCCGGGCAGGCGAGGGCCCGGGCGGGGGTCGGGGGCCCGGCCGGCTGCGAGGGAGAGGAGCGAGCGCCGGCCGTGAGCCGGCGGGCGGGCGCCGAGGGAGAGGGAGGGCGCAGGCCGGGTGGGGGAGGCGGCGGCCAAATCTCAGCCACAGCAACAGCGCCCCGCAGCGCTCACCGCCCGCCCCCGGCCGCCGCCGCCGCCGCCGCCGCCGCCGGCCGCGGCCCCCTCATCCCCTGCCCGCCTCCCGAGCGCGACACTCCGCGGCGGGGACGCCCCGGCGGCCCGGCTGCCCCCCCGGGGCCGGCTGGCAGCGACGGCGCCCGGCCGAGCGGCTCAGGCAGTCCCCGGGAACATGGTGGTGCCGCCGCCGCCTCGCTCCCCCCCCCGCGCCCCACTTAATGAATTCGCTCGCGGCCCGACGACGAGGGGGCTCCGGGCTCCGCTCCCCACCCGCGGCCCGCCGCCGCCGCCGCCGTGAGGAAAAACAATGCGCCGAGCGGGGTCGCCGCCGCCGCCGCCGCGGCCCCCCCACCCCCCGTTCCGCCGCCGCCGCCGCCGCCGCTGCCGCCGCCGCCGCCGCCGGGCTCCGGGAGGCCGAGCCGAGAGGCGAGCGGGGCCGCCGGGGCGGGCGCCGAGGGCCGGGCGGAGCGGGCCGGCCGGGCGGAGCGGGGTACGCGGGCGGTTGTGGGGCCCGGGACCGGCGGGGCCGAGTAGATCGCGCTCGAAGCCCCGGTCGGGTCCGCGACAAGATGGCGGCTGTTGATTCCTCAATTAAAAAAAAAAGAAAGTTTTTTTTCTTCTCTTTCCAGAGCCTGAACGGGGAGGGGGTGGGGGCGGGGCACGCCAGTGCGTCACCCCCCCCCGCGGCGTCACCACGCACAGCCCCCGCCCCGCCCCCTCCACCTGCGCCGGCCGCGGCGGAAAGAGCCGAGCGTGCTCGGGCGGAAGGGCCGAAGGCGCGGCCGCTGAGCAAGGGGCGGCGGGTGGCCGGGCGCGGGCGAGGCCTGCGGGACGCCGGGGCTACGGGCTGAGCCGCGGCTTTTGTTCTGACGGCGACTAGGCGACGACTGCCGTGGTTCCTGGCCCGAGCGGACTCCAGGAGCAGCGGCCTGGCCATGGATCGGGCCTTGGGGTGTGGAGTCGACGCCGGCCCGGGCCCGCCCGTCTCGCTGGGGCGGCGGTGCTTGTTCCCAGCTCCGCGCTTCCCGGAGACCCTCCTCGGTGGTGTCGGGCGGGGACTGCCGGGGGCGACCCCAGCCCAGACCACGCCACGCCACTAGCCCTCGCCGCCAGGGAAGTGGAATGGCCCCTGCGAGGTACAGACCGCCCTCGGGTCCGCCGACGAGGTGGGCCGATGGGGAAACTGAGGCAGGAAGGGCAGAGCAACTTCTCCAAAGTCGCCAAGGCAGAAAGTGGCAGGGCCAGAATTCGGATCCCGCCCCACCTCGTGATACTAGAGAGTGAGGGGACCTCACGCCTGTTCCCAGCCCGAGGCGGCGAGGCCGATATCCTCACCTATGAGAGTGGGGTGGCGAGCGCCAGCCTGGGCCGAGAAGGGCCCGCGCATAGGGCTTAGGCCTGCACGCCCCGGCCGTGCTCCCCGCCCCAGGCAAGTCGCAGGTGCCCCAGACGGATGCGGGCCTGGGGAGGCCCCCACGCGAGACCACAACCCGCAGGACATTTCCACGAACACCCAAGGTGTTCCCATCTCAGTTAGTTATCTGCCCCTCCAAACCTGCCCGGCTTCCTCATAAAGGTATCAGCAGCAACCCTATTTCCTAAGCCAGAAACCCTGAGTTCCTAAGTGAGTCATTGCGGACTCCTCCTCACCGGCCACGCACTCCTCTCCCGATGGTGTTGACCTGGGAGACGGCTCCTCTCGCACTGGTGGCGATGGCGGTAGCTGCTCACTTAAGTATTCTTTGCCCTCTTTTGTTTCTCTCCACGCAGCAAGAGTTAACTTCCCGAAAAGAGAGGAAAAAAATCTGTTTAAAACAACTCCCGGGCCGGGCAGGGTGGCTCATGCCTGTAATCCCAGCACATTGGGAGGCCTAGGCCGGCGGATTACCTGAGGTCAGGAGTTCGAGACCAGCCTGACTAGTATGATGAAACCCCCGCCTCTACTAAAAATCCAAAAATCAGCTGGGCGTGGTGGTGCGCGCCTGTAATCCCAGCTACTCTGGAGGCTGAGACAGAAGAATCGCTTGAACTTGGAAGGTGGAGGTTGCAGTGAGCCGGGATCAGCCACTGCACTCCAGCCTGGGCAACAAGAGTGAAACTCCTTCTCAAAAACACACCAAGACCCTGACACAGAAAAAGGAAACAATATTCTTTAAAAAAAAAAAAAAAACATGTATCAAGTCTCCTAAAAACATTGTAATATGTACATATGGTGACTGTCCTTGAGTGTCAAGACCGATTGTTCTGCTTTTCTCTGTTTATCCGTACTGTTCAAAGTCGTGCACCACCACACCAGCACCCCTCTTGAGTCTCTCTTCCCCTTTCCACGGCTCAGTTCACCATCATCATCCTACACCCACTTACTTGGCCAATAGGCATTTCTCATCATTCAGGCCTTTTTTTTTTTCAAATGCTGTTCCCTGTGCTAAGAACACATATGCCTGGCAAATTCAATCTCATCCTCCATGACCCAGTTCAAATGTCACCTACTCCAGGAAGCCCTTCTAGTCCACTCCTCAGCTCCCGTTATCACTTCTGGGCTCTGTGAGAGAGCACCTAACACATCTTGCCCTATCTTCCCCTCCTCCACTGCCCCGGAATTAGTTCATGTTTTTACTTATGTATCAAATAGCTCTTGAGAATCCCAAGGCCATTGAGGCTGTGCTAATCCCCTTGGCCAAAAACATAAAGAGATCCCCATATTTCCCCAAGAAATTGATTGGGACAGGCTTCAGGCCATTCCTCCATAGAGGGAACAAGGTGTCTGGCCACTTACACGCCCTAGGGCCTGCCTTGGGGCAGTGGAAACACCGTGCAGCCCCCCCAGAGGCCCCTTGGAAAGTGGTTTGCAAAGAAGCAGGCACAGGAACTTGAGCCATTCCCCCACAGGTGTGCAGCTGTGATGCAGATTCCCTTTTTTTTTAAGAGTGAGTTTTACTCTGTTGTCCCGGCTGGAGTGCAATGTCACGATCTGCGCTCACTGCAGCCTCCACCTCTGGCGTTCAGGCAATTCTCCTGCCTCAGCCTCTCGACTAACTGGGATTACCTGCACCGGCCACAACACGTGGCTAATTTTTTTGTATTTTTAGTAGAGATGGGGTTTCACCATGTTGGCCAGGCTGGTCTCTAAGTCCTGACCTCAGGTGATCTGCCCACCTCAGCCTCCCCAAGTGCTGGGATTGCAGGCGTGAGCACAGCCACAGGTTCCATTATATACAGGAAGTCAAGGGAACGCCAGGACTCAGAAGTAAATGACCTGGGCATGGCAGGGCTGGGCCTGGAACCCAGGTCCTCACTCTCCAAACCCCTTGACTTCCCGTCTCTCCATGCTCCACCCTCAAACATCCCTGCTCTGCAGTCCCTTTTTCTCTCTCATTGTTCTCGCCTGGTATTCACTGATACCTGTTTTTATTTTCCTTTCTATTTCTTCTCCCTTCAGTTTGACCCAAGGAATACTGAGCTCAGACACTGATGGGGAGTAGCATGGAAGGGACTGTGGCTCCCGCCTGCACTCACCTGGCTGGGGATCACCATCGACAAGTGAGTGCCTTAGGGATACCAGGCAGCTCTGCTATGCCTACCACGGATGGCACTTCCTACAATCCTTGAAGGAAAAATTGTCCTCATTTCACAGATGAGGACATAAAGCTCAAAAGAGGACAAGTCGCCGAGCCATGAAAGGGCTTCGCTCCGGTGCACACCTCCGGCTTCCTGCTCTTTCCACAAACCTCCCTCTAGTCTCAGAAGCCGCATTAAAAAACAACCAAGGGAATGGGCATGATGGCTCCTGCCTGTAATCCCAGCACTTTGGGAGGCTGAGGCAGAAGGATCACGGGAGCCCAGGAGTTTGAGACCAGCCTGGGCAACATAGTGAGACCCGCCCCCCAATCTCTACAACAAAATTTTAAAAAATTAACTGGGTATGGTGGCATGCTCCTGTAGTCCCAACTACTGGGGAGGCTGAGGCAACAGGATCATCAGAACACAGCAGGGAGCTGTGATTGAACCACTGCACTCCAGCCTGGACAACAGTGAGATACTGTGTCAAATAAAAAAAGAAAAATAAATGGAATTTTGGCCAGGCATGGGCCTGTAATCCCAGCACTTTAGGAGGCTGAGGTGGGCAGATACTTGAGGTCAGGAATTTGAGACCAGCCTGCCCAACATGGTGAAACCCCATCTCTACTAAAAATACAAAAAATTAGCTGAGCATGCTGGCACATGCCTGCAATCCCACCTACTTGGGAGGCTGAGGCAGGAGAATTGCTTGAATCCAGCAGGTGGAGGTTGCAGTGGACCAAGATGGGGCCACTGCACTCCAGCCTGGGCGACAAGAGTGAAACTCCATCTCAAAAAAAAAAGCAAGAAAAAGAAATAGAATTGTTGCAATTTGATATTTGTTGTCCCTTTCTAGGATTAAATAGATTAAAAGCATCAAGTGTGGACTTTACCTTCAAGATACAGAACAGCATTGGAGAGAAAAACATAAACATGAACCACATTGAAAAGATAAGCAGAGAATCAGAATAGCACAAAACCATAAAAACTGCCAGCCCAGGGGTAGGAGTCCTGGGCTGGGGGGCAGAGGCTTGGGGGAATAGTCCCAGGAAGACAGGATTCCAGCCAGTTCCCAGCAGACAGAGGGCAGACAGAGCTGGGGTCAAATCCCAAACCTACTGCTTTTTCTTAGCTGTGTTGAAAACAAATACCTCCTCACCTGCCAAGAGAGCTGAGGTGTGGTGATGAGATGGAGGGTGCATGGGGTTCCGGGCACACCAAGGCACCATACTAGGCAGTTGCTATTTGGGGTGGTGGGAAGCAGGTGCTGAATGGGGAGGGGCCCCCTCTCCTCTCTCCACCTTCCACGTAGGAGGCCGCACCCGCCTCTCTGGTGGGAGACTTGCTGTTGTTTTTTGACCATCACTGTCCCTGAATCTTTCCTCCCTCACTTACCCTGGTGCCTCCTTTTCCTCAAACACATTGGTAGCTCCGGTTTCAGCCCTGATTCCACCCTGTCTCTTCCATTCCCAGCCAAGGAAACTGGAACAAGTTGTCTACACAGATTGGGTTCATTTCCTCTTCTCCCATGCCCTGTGTTTTTTGTTTTTCTTTTATTTTATTATTTTGAGACGGAGTCTTGCTCTTTCCCCCAGGCTGGAGGGCAGTGTCACAATCTCTACTCACAGCAATCTCTGCCTCCCAGGTTCAAGCAATTCCCCTGCCTTAGCCTCCCAAGTAGCTGGGATTACAGGTACCAACCACCAAGCCCAGGTAATTTTTGTATATTTTTATAGAGATGGGGTTTCACCATGTTGGGCAGCTGGTCTTGAACTCCTGACGTCAGGTGAGCCACCCGCCGCGGCCTCCCAAAGTACTGGGATTACAGGTGTGAGCCACCGTGCCCTGCCTATTTTTATTTTTGAGACAGTCTTGCTCTGTCACCCAGGCTGGAGGGCAGTGTCACAATCTCGACTCACAGCAATCTCTGCCTCCCAGGTTCAAGCGATTCCCCTGCCTCAGCCTCCCGAGTTGTTGGAACTACAGGTGCCCACCACCACACCTGGCTAGTTTTTGTATTTTAGTAGAGTGTTACGGAGTTTCACCATGTTGACCAGGATGGTCTTGATCTCCAGACCTCGTGACCCACCTGCCTCAGCCTTTCAAAGCACTGGGATCACAGGAGTGTACCACCACACCCAATTAATTTTTGCATTTTTTATAGAGACGGGGTTTCACCGTGTTACCCAGGCTGGTCTCAAACTCCGGCTCAAGTGATCCTCCCACCTCAGCCTCCCAAAGCGTTGGGATTACGGGGTGAGCCACCACACCCAGCCTGCTTTCAGTTCTTTTGGGTATACACCCAGAATGGGATAATTGCTGTCCCATATGGTAATTCTACTTCTGACTCTTTGAGGAGCTCTCATAATGTTTTCCATAGCAGGCGTATCATTTTACATTCCTACCAGCAGGGCACAAAAGTTCAAATTTCTCCACATCCTCACCAACACTTAGGCTTTTTTGTTCTTTCATTTTCTTTTCTTTTCTTCTTTTCACTGGGCCTTCCAGTTCATTCCTTTTAACCGCCATCTTGTATTCTATTGCAGGAACAAAGCACATTTTATTTATCTGTTCTCCTCCTAAGGGACTGGTAGATCGGTCCCACTTTTTTCCTATCACAAACCGGGCTGGAATGAATGTTCTTGTACGGGTTTCCTTGTGCACCTAAGAGCATCACCATGTGAACCCTGAGAAGTAGATTTCCTGGGTTTAAGGTTATATTAGGCAGAGCCCTGGTAGAAGGAGATGGCACACTTAAAATCAGCCAGTGCAGCCGGGCATGGTGGCGGGTGCCTGTAATCCCAGCTACTCCGGAGGCTGAGGCAGGGGAATTTCTTGAATTCGGGAGGCGGAGGTTGCGGTGAACCGAGATTGCATCACTGCACTCCAGCCTGAACAACAGAGTGAGACTCTGTCTAAAAAAAAAAAAATCAGCCAACTTATGGAAGGTTTCATAGACGAACTGCTTGCTCAGTTAGGGCAGGTTGCAAGGAAATGATAAGGGACAGGGCAGGAACCCGGGGCTTGTAGCAGCTGAGCTGTTACTGCCACGAGACTCAAAGGGACATGGAGGGGAGAGCTTCCCAGACCCGGGAAGAAAATAGTTGTGAAGAGATGGTTATCTTGAGAGGGGTGATCTTTTGCCAAGGGACTCAGCTGCCTTGAGGTGACCAAATACCATGACCACTCTTTCCCTCCCTCCCTCCTTCCCTTCCTTCTTCTTTCTTTCCTTCTTTCTTTTTTTGAGACCGAGTCTCACTCTGTCACGATCTCAGCTGACTGCCAACTCCACCTCCTGGGTTCAAGTGATTTCCCCTGCCTCAGCCTCCCAAGTAGCTGGGATTACAGGTGTGTGACACCACATCCAGCTAACTTTTTGTATTTTACTAGAGACCAGTTTTCCCCATCTTGGCCAGGATGGTCTCAAATTCCTGACCTTGTGATCTGCCCGCTTCGGCCTCCCAAAGTGCTGGGATTACAGGTGTGAGCCATCGCACCCAGCCTCTTTCTTTTTTTCTTTTTTCTTGTTTTCCCTTCCTTCCTTCCTTTGTTTCCTTACTGCCTGCCTGCCTGCCTGCCTTCCCTTTCTTTCTTCTTGTCTCCCTTCCCCCCACCTTCCTCCCTTCCTCCTTTCCTTCATGGAGTCTCATCCTGTTGCCCAGGCTAAAGTGCAGTGATACGATCTCAGCTCACTGTAACCCCCACCTCTTAGGTTCAAGCAATTCTCCCGCCTCAAACCTCCCGGGTAGCTGAGATTACAGGCCTGGCTAATTTTTGTATGTTTAGTAGAGATGGAGTTTCACCATGGTGTCCAGACTGGTCTCAAACTCCCAGCCTCAGGTGATCTGCCCACTTTGGCCTCCCAAAGTTTAGAGATTATAGGCATGAACCACCATGCCCGACCACTTTTTCTTTAAAAAAAAATTTTAATTTTTTTTTTTGTAGAGATAGGTCGTGCTTTGTTGCCCAGGCTGATCTTGAACTCCTGGCTCAAGCAATCCTCTTGCCTCTGCCTCCCAAGATGTTGGGATTACAGGCATGAGCCACCATGCCAGGCCCTTCCTTCTTCCTTCTTTCCTGTCTGTCTGTCTTCTCTCTCTCTCTCTCTAACAGGGTCTCAGTATTCCTTCTTCCTCCTTTCCTATCTGTCTCCCTCTCTCTCTCTCTCCCTCTTTTTCTAACAGGATCTCACTTTTCCTTCTTCCTCCTTTCCTGTCTGTTGTCCTCTCTCCCTCTCTCCCCTTCTCTCTGTCTCTAACAGGGTCTCACCATTCCTTCTTCCTACTTTTCTGTCTCCCTCTCTTTCTCTGTCTCTAACAGGGTCTCACCATTCCTTCTTCCTCCTTTCCTATCTCTCTCTCTCTCTCTCTCTGTTTCTAACAGGGTCTCACCTTTCCTTCTTCCTTCTTTCCTATCTCTCTCCCTCTCTCCCTCTCTCACAGGGTCTCAGGTTGGAGTGCAGTGGCACGATCACAGCTCACTGCAGCCTTGACCACCCAGGCTCAAGCAATTCTCCCGCCTCAGCTCACCGAGTAGCTGGGACTACAGGCATGTGCCACCACACCTGGCTAATGATTTCTTACTTTTTGTAGAGACAGGGTCTCACTATGGTACCCAGGCTGGTCTCAAACTCCTGGGCTCAAGCCATCCTCCCACCTCAGCCACCCAAAGTGCAGCGATTACAGGTGTGAGCCACGGCCCCCAGCCTTTCCTTCCTTCTGATCTCCCACCAAACTGCCCACCAGGAACCCAAGCCCAAGGCATGGCAGCCTGTCCACGTCAGCCTCCTGAGGCCAGGGCAGCGTGAAAAGGGGTGAAGGGATCGATTCGAGGACCATCTGGAAGATGTCTGGCACATAGAGAATAGCCATCCTCACCTGCAGGGGGAATTTTCAATTTGCCTGGTTTTTCGGTTTTTTGTTTGTTTGTTTGTTTGTTTTGAGACGGAGTCTCATTCTGTTTTCCAGGCTGGAGTGCAATGGCACCATCTTGGCTCACTGCAACCTCCACCTGCCAGGTTCAAGCGATTCTCTTGCCTCAGCCTCTCAAGTAGCTGGGATTATAGGCGTGCACCACCATACCTGGCTAATTTTTTTGTATTTTTAGTAGAGATGGGGTTTCCTCATGTTGGTCAGGTTGGTCTCGAATCCCTGACTTCAGGTGATCCGCCTGATTTGATTCATTTCCGTTCCCACCAGCGATTTATTTACCCACAGGCTCACATCTTCGCCAACATTAGCTGTTATCTACCAGACTTAATTTTCATTCATTTTCCCAGCCTTCCGGGATGAAATGGTGCCTCGGAATTTTAACATGCTCTTTCCTAATCACTAATGAGGCTGAGTATTCTCAGGAACTTCTTTGTTCGGGGCAGATTTTATGTACTACGGATCACCTTCTACTTTGCTCTTTCGCTGTTGGGTTGTTTTTCTGATTCATTCATCAGAGTTTCTTTTTAAATTTTGGATGCTAATCCTTCATAAATAAATTGTAACTGTTAGGCCAGATGTGGTGGCTCACGCCTGTAATCCCAGCACTTTGGGAGGTCGAGGCAGGGGGGCGGCTTGAGCCCAGGAGTTTGAGATGCACTTGGGCAACAGAGTGAGATCCCATTTCTACAAAAAAAAAAAATTTTTTTTTAACTGGCTGGGCATAATGGCACGCACCTGTAGCCCCAGCTACTCAGGAGGCTGAGGTGGGAAGATTTCTTGAGCCCAGGAACTGCAGGCCGCAGTGAGCTGTAATGGCACCACTGCACTCCAACCTGAGCAACATGGTAAGACCCCAGCTCAAAAAAATAAACTTGTAGCTCTTCTCTCCTGTCTGTGATTTATCTTTTATCTTTTTCCTTGCAGTATTTTCTGTCATACAGAACTTTTACATTTTCTCTTCTTTTTTTTTGAGACAGGGTCCTGCTTCATCTCCCAGGCTGGAGTGCAGTGGTGTGATCCCGGCTCACTGCAACCCTGTCCCAGGTTCAAGTGATTCTCGTTCCTCAGCCTCCCAAGTAGCTGAGATTACAGGCACCCGCCACCATGCCTGGCTAATTTTTATATGTTTAGTAGAGATGGGGTTTTGCCATTTTGGCCAGGCTGGTCTTGAACTCCTGACCTCAGGTGATCTGCCTGCCTTGGCCTCCCAAAGTGCTGAGATTACAGGCATGAGCCACTGCACCCAGCCAGAAATTTTACATTTTCTTTCTTTCTTTTCTTTTTTTTTTTTTTTTTGAGACAGTCTTGCTCTGTCACCAGGCTGAAGGGCAGTGGCACAATCTTGGCTCACTGCATCCTCCGCCTCCCGGATTCAAGTGATTCTCCTGCCTCAGCCTCCTGAGTAGCTGGGACTACAGGCGCACGCCACTACGCCCAGCTAACTTTTGTATTTTTAGTAGAGATAGGTTTTCGCCGTGTTGACCAGGACGGTCTTGATCTCCTGACCTCGTGATCCACCTGCCTCGTCCTCCTAAAGTGCTGGGATTGTAGGTGTTAGCCACTGCACCCAGCGAGTTTTACCATACCATCTCTTGCCCTTCGTGGTATGTATCTGTGGCTTAGATCTCCTTCACTACTCTGATGTCATAAAGATGGTTTCCCATGTTTTCTTCTAGAAATTTTACAGTTTTGCTTTTTCACATTTGGGTGTTAAAGCATTCTGGGAATGTGCATGTGGGCATGTGCTTATGTGTGGTTTGAGGTAGGGATGTACTCTATCTTTTTCCTTACAGATAGCTAACATGAAATACTCCATCCTCGTGTCTTTGATTTCTAATGTCAACTCTTATCTTGTACCAAGATCCTCTCCCACTTCCCCTTCCCTCCCTTCTTCTCTTCTTTCTTCCTTTCTCTTTCTCCTTCCTTCCTTTTTGCTTTCTTTCTTTCCCTCCCTCCATCTCTTCTTTCCCCTTCCCCTTCTCCTTTCTCTTTCCCTCTTTGTTTCAAGGCAGGGTCTTGCTCTGTTGCCCAGTCTAGAGTACAATGACATAATCTTGATTCACTGCAACCTCTGCTTCCAGCGTTCAAGCAATTCTCCTGCCTCAGCCTTCCAAGTAGCTGGGACTACAAGCACGTGCCACCACACCCAGCTAATTTATGTATATTTAGTAGATATAGGGTTTTATCCTGTTGGCCAGGCTGGTCTTGAACTCACTCCTGACCTCAAGTGATCTGCCTGCCTCGGCCTCCCTAAGTGCTAGAGTTGCAGGTGTCAGCCACCGCACCTGGCGCCAAGATCCTTTCTTCTGTCAGCTGGCATATTTGTATTCCCCTGTGCCAATATTACAATGTTTAAAATCTTTCCCAGTAACGGTAACTCCTGGTATCTGGAGAGCAGAGTTTCCCCCACCCCTCGTCCCCTTCAAAGTTGTCCTGACTATTCTTGACTCTTTTGCTCTTCCACGTGAATTTCAATTTTTCAAGGAGTGTCAAGAAAACATTGGGATTTTCATTGGAATTGCTTTGAATTTGTAAATTAATTTGAGGAAAATTGCCATTTAAAAAATAGTGTAGAGTCTTGGCCAGGTGTGGTGGCTCATGCCTGTAATCCCAGCACTTTGGGAGGCTGAGGAGGGTGGATCACTTAAGGTCAGGAGTTTGAGACCAGCCTGGCCAACATGGTGAAACCCTGTCTCTACTAAAAATTCAAAAATTAGCCGGGTGTGGTGGCACAAGTCTGTAGTCCCAGATTCTAAGGAGTCTAAGGCATGAGAATCACTTGAGCCCAAGAGGCGGAGGTTGCAGTGAGCCAAGATTGAGCACTGCACTCCAGCCTGGGCGACAGAGACAGACTCTGTCTCCAAAATAAAAATAAAAATAGAATAGTGTGTCTTCCTAACAATTAGCAGGCAAAACAGAAGACAAAGAAATGTGGCACTTGATGCTAGGAGAAGCCAGTGGCAGAATCCAAACTCCAGGAGGCTCTGCAGGGAAGCACGCTTGAGTTCTTTAACAAATAAAGTTCAAAAAAAAAAAAAAAGCCAAAGCAGTTGAAGGGAGAACGTGTAAATCAGGGGTGTCCAATCTTTTGGCTTCCCTGGGCCACAGTGGAAGAACTGTCTTGGGCCACACATTAAACACACTAACACTAACAATAGCTGATGAGCTAAAAAAAAACCACATAAAAAAATCTTGTAATGTTTCATGAAAGTTTCCGAATTTGTGTTGGGCTGTATTCAAAGCCACCAGGGCCACATGCAGCCTATGGGCCATGGTTTGGACAAGCTTGCTGTACATTTATTTATTTATTTAATTTTTTTTTTTGAGGTGGAGTTTCGCTCTTGTTACCCAGGCGGGAGTGCAATGGCGCAATCTCAGCTCACCGCAACCTCCGCCTCCTGGGTTCAGGCAATTCTCCTGCCTCAGCCTCCCTAGTAGCTGGGATTACAGGCATGTGCCACCGTGCCCAGCTAATTTTTTTTGCATTTTCAGTAGAGACGGGGTTTCACCATGTTGACCAGGATGGTCTCGATCTCCTGACCTCGTGATCCGCCCGCCTCGGCCTCCCACAGTGCTGGGATTACAGGCGTGAGCCACCGCGCCCGGCCCGCTTGCTATAAATTAAGAGCCTTAAGCAACATAACAACAAATTGTGTTGTGAATCTTGTATGGATCCTGAATAAATCCAAATAATGAGACAATTAGAAATGGAAACAATGACTGTTATGGAATGATACTTAGAACTTACCATTAATTTTTTATTATATTTTAATTTTTGTAGAGGTAGGGTCTTGCTAAATTGCCCAGGCTGGTCTAAACTCCCAGGCTCAAGCAATCCACCTGCCTTGGCCTCCCAAATTGCTGGGATTACAGGGGTGAGCCACCACCCACAGCCAATTATTTAAAGTGTGATGGTAACATTATGATGATGTATTTTTAAATAGTCCTTGTCTTTAGAGGCCAAGGCTGAAATATTCATACTCTATAAACATTACATTATAACATATATAAATGTATATAAAATATAGTATGATAATAGGATGGCTGGGAGTAGGTGGGTTAACAGATAAAGCAAGATTGGCCAGGAATAGTTACTGAAGCTGAGCGATGGGGACCTGAGAATTCACTATATAATTATGTGTACATTTGTGTGTTTGAAAAATTCCCATAATAAAAGTTTTTAAAATATGAGGGCCAGGTGTAGGGGCTCCTGACTGTAATTTCAGCGCTTTGGGAGACCGAGGTGGGAGGACTTCTTGAGGCCAGGAAGTCAAGACCAGCCTGGGCAACACAGCAGGACCCCAAGACCCCATCTCTGCAAAAAAATTTAAAAATTAGCCAGGCATAGGATAGAATATATTTGCTGGGAAGAACAAAATAAATAAACAAATAAGAAAAAAGAAAAAAAAGACTCTTTTTGGCCAGGCACAGTGGCTTACACATATAATCCTAGCTCTTTTTGGCCAGGCACAGTGGCTTACACATATAATCCTAGTTCTTTGTGAGGCTGAGGTTGGCAGATCACTTGAGGTCAGGAGGTCGAGTCCAGCCTGGCCAACATGGTGAAACCCGTCTCCACGAAAAATAGGAAAATTAGCCAAGTGTGGTGGTGGGTGCCTGTAATCCCAGCTACTCAGTAGGCTGAGGCACAAGAATTTCTTGAACCCAGGAGGTGGAAGTTGCAGTGAGCCAAGATCATGCCACTTTACGCCAGCCTGGGCAACAAAGTAAGACTCTATCTCAAAAAAACAAAACTGTAGTTTTGTATGTTTGCGGTGCCTTTCTAGGTTTAGACATACTTAAATACATAAATACTTACCATGAGGTTACAGTTGCCTGCAGTGCTCAGTGCAGTAACGAGCCCAGGAACAATGGGCTGCACCATATATCCTGGGTGTGTAGTGGGCTGTACCATCTATGACTGTGTAAGTGCACCTTGCAATGCTCACACAGTGACGAAATCGCCTAATGATGCGTTTCTCAGAACATATCCCTGTAGCTAAGTGACACTTGGCTCCATTTCTAAGTACAGTGGCAAGTGTCCATATAAGAAGAAGGCAGAGGGTATTTGACACAGAAAGAGGAGACAGATACAAAGAGAAAAAAATACGAAGACAGAGGCAGAGATTTAAGTGATAAACCCACAAGCCAAGGAATGCCAGCAGCCACCAAAAACCAGAGGCAAGGGACAGAACCACCCCCTCAGAGCCTTCAGGTTCAGTGTGGCCCTGATGACATCTTAATTTCAGACTTCAACCTCCAGAACTGTCAGAGATTTTGTTGTTTGATTTGTTATTGTTGCTGTAGTTTTTTTTTTTTTTTTTTTTAGACGGAGTTTTGCTCTTGTTACCCAGGCTGGAGTGCAATGGCACGATCTTGGCTCACCGCAACCTCCGTCTCCTGGGTTCAAGCAGTTCTCCTGCCTCAGCCTCCTGAGTAGCTGGGATTACAGGCGCACACCACCATGCCCAGCTAATTTTTTGTATTTTTAGTAGAGACAGGGTTTCACCATGTTGACCAGGATGGTCTTGATCTCTTGACCTCGTGATCCACCCGCCTCGGCCTCCCAAAGTGCTGGGATTACAGGCTTGAGCCACCGCGCCCAGCCCCGTTGCTGTATTTTTTGTTGTTGTTGTTTTGTTTTTGTTTTTGGAGATGGAGTCTCGCTCCGTCACTCAGGCTGGAGTGCAGTGGCACCCGATCTCCACTCACTGCAATCTCTGCCTCCTAGGTTCAAGCAATTCTTGTGCCTCAGCCTCCCGAGTAGCTGGGATTACAGCCACGCGCCACCACCCCTGGCTAATTTTTGTATTTTTAGTGAGACAGGTTTCACCATGTTGCCCAGGCTGGTCAAGAACTCCTGACCTCTACTGGTCTGCCTGCCTTGGCTTCCCAAAGTGCTGGGATCACAGGCATGAGTCACCATGCCTGGCCTGATTTTTGTTGTTTGAAGCCACCAAGTTTGTGGCCATTTCTTACAGCAGCTTCAGCTAACAAATACACTGATTAGAATAGAAAAATCTTATAATCATCTCTTTTGATGCAAAAAAATCCCATCTGATAAAATTAAATACCTATTCATAATTTTAAAAAAATAGATAAAGAAGAAAAACAACTCACAGCAAACTAAAATAGAAGAGGTCCTCTTTGACCCAATAACAGGCATCTGTAGAAAACCTACAACAAAAGCACCATACATCTTTAATAATTGATCAGTTGGAGCTGGGTACGGTGGCTCATGCCTGAAATCCCAGCACTTTGGGAGGCCGAGGCAGGTGGATCATTTGAAGTCAGGAGTTTGAGACAGGCCTGACCAACATGATCAAACACCATCTCTACTAAAAATACAAAAATTAGCCAGGCATGATAGTGCACGCCTGTAATCCCAGCTACTCCCAAGGCTGAGCCAAGAGAATCGCTTGAACCTGGGAGGCGGAGGTTGCAGTGAGCCGAGATTGCACCATTGTAGCCCGGGTAACAAGAGTGAAACTTCATCTCAAAAAAACAAAACAAAACAAAACAAACAGATCAATTGGACCTCATCAAAATGCAAATCTTCTGTTCTTCAAAAAATATCATTAAAAAAATGGCAAAGCAAGCAACCCACAGGACCCATGGGGAGGAAATGTTTCCAAAACATTTACCCATTAAAGCACATGTATCCAGAATACACAAAGAATTCTACAACAAAATAAGAAAACAATCCCACATATCAATGAAAAAAAGGTTTGGTTAGCCATTTTACCAAAAAATATATACACATAGCAAATGGGCATATGAAGAGATCTTAAGGCCGGGTGCAGTGGCTCACACCTCTATGCCCAGCACTTTGGGAGGATAAGGGAGGCAGATCACTTGAGGCCAGGAGTTCGAAACCAGCCTGGCCAACACGGCAAAACCTCGTCTCTACTAAAAGTACAAAAATTAGCCAGGCACAGTGGCAGGCACCTGTAATCCCAACTACTCAGGAGACTGAGGCACAAGAATCACTTGAATCCAGGAGGCAGAGGTTGCAGTGAGCCAAGGTCATGCCACTGAACTCCAGCCTGTGTAACAGAGCAAGACTATCTCAAAAAAAAAAAAAAAGAATACATCCTCAAAATTTTTCATTATGTGGGATGTGCAATTTGAAACCACAGAGAGATAATATTTAACAACCACCAGGAATGGCTACAGGATAAATAAAGAAATAAATACATACGTGAATAAATAACCAAAATAAAATAAAATAACAAATGTTGGTGAGGAGAAACAAAATCACTCATACATTGCTGTTGGGTGTGTAAAATGGTGCTCTTCAGAAAAAATAATTTACCCATTCTTTTTTTTTTTTGCCTTTTTTGAAACAAAGCCTTGCTCTGTTGCCCAGGCTGGAGTGCAATGGCCCGATTTCAGCTCACTGCAACCTCCGCCTTCTGGGCCTCAAGCAATTCTCCTGCCTCAGACTCCTGAGTAGCTGAGATTACAGGCATGTGCCACCACACCCGGCTAATTTTTTTTATTTTTAGTAGAGATGGGGTTTCACCATATTGGCCGGGCTGGTCTTGAACTCCTGACCTCAAGTGATCCGCCCACCTCGGCCTCCCAAAGTGCTGGGAATACAGCCACCATGCCCAGCCTACCAATTCTTTAAGAAGTTTAACACAGTCAGGTGCAAGCCTGAAGCCTGTTACTTGAGACGCTAAGGCAGGAGGATCCCTTGAGCCCAGGAGATTAAGACCAGCCTGGGCAACATAGTGCGACCTCATCTCAATAATAAATAAATAAATACGTCTTTAATATACTCTTAGGTATGATGCCAGAAGTACAGGGCAATGAAAGAAAAAGAATGCCATCCTGGCCAACATGGTGAAACCCTGTCTCTACTAAAAATACAAAAATTAGCTGGGAGTGGTGGTGTGCGCCTGTAGTCCCAGCTACTCGGGAGGCTGAGGCAGGAGAATTGCTTGAACCCGAGAGGCAGAGGTTGCAGTGAACTGAGATTGTTCCACTGCACTCCAGCCTGCCACCTGGCAACAGAGCGAGACTCTGTCTCAAAAAAGAAAAGAAAAGAAAAAGAAAAAGAAAAAATGATTAATTAAGCTGGGCACAGTGGCTCACACCTGTAATCCTAGTACTTTGGGAGGCTGAGGCAGGCAGATCACCTGGGGTCAGGAGTTCAAGAGCAGCGTGGCCAACATGGTGAAACCCGACTCTACAAAAATCCAAAAATTGGCCAGGCATGATGGCAGGTGCCTGTAATTCCAGCAACGTGTAAAGCTGAGGCAGGAGAATTGCTTGAACCCTGGTAGCAGAGGTTGCAGGGAGCAGAGATCGTGCCATTGCACTCCAGCCTGGGCGACAGAGGGACTCAGTCTTGGACGTCCTCAAAATAGAAGACTTTTATGCATGAACACGAGCACAGCAAAGAGCAACCCGGAGAGTTTGGAAAACATTTGCAAATAACATATCTGATAAGTGATTAATATTCAGAATATGTGAAGAAATTCTGAAACTCGAATACAACAAAGCAAAGAACCCAATTAAGAAACGAGCAAGGCCTTGTACAGTGGCTCACACCTGGAATCCCAGCACTTTGGGAGGCCAAGGTGGGCAGTCACGAGGTCAAGAGATGGAGACCATCCTGGCCAACATGGTGAAACCTCGTCTCTACTAAAAATACAAAAAATTAGCTGGGCACGGTGGCGCGTGCCTGTAATCCCAGCTACTCAGGAGGCTGAGGCAGGAGAATTGCCTGAACCCGGGAGGCGGAGGTTGCGGTGAGCCGAGATCGCGCTATTGCACACTAGCATTATTCACAATCTCCAGAATGTGGAAGCAACCCAAGTGTTCTCCCATGAAGGAATGGAGAAACAAACTATGCTCCATCCATCAATGGGATATGATTCAGCCCCACAGGAAGTTCATTCTAACACTTGCTACAATGTGGAAAACATGGCTAGACCTTGAAGACTTGCTAATAAGCCAAATGCAAAAGGGCCAATATTGCCTGATTCCAATCATATGACATACCTCACACAAGCAGAAGAGTAAAATAGAATAAATGAATTCAGAGGCCAGGTGCGGTGGCTCACGCCTGTAATCCCAGCACTTTGGGACGCTGAGGCAGGATCACTGGATCACTTGAGGTTAGGAGTTAGAGACCAGTCTGGCCAACATAGTGAAACCCTGTGTCTACCAAAAAATTCAAAAATTAGCTGGGCATGTTGGTATGGGCCTGTAGCCCCAGGTACTTGGGAGGCTGAAGCAGGAGAATCGCTGGAACCCGGGAGGCGGAGGTTGCATAAGCTGAGATCACACCACTGCACTCTAGCTTGGATGACAGTGCAAGACTCTATTTCAAAAAAAAAAAAGTTGAATTGGGAGACAAAAACTAGAATAGTGGTTACAGCTGGTGGGAGGAGGGGAAAGCAGCAAGTTCATACTTAATGAGGACAGAGTTTCAGTTTAGGAAGATGAAAAGGTTCCGGAGAAAAATATGGTGATGGTTACACAGCAATGTGAAGATGCTTAATGCCGCTGAACCGCATGCTCAAAGAGTGGTAAGACTGGCCGGGCGCGGTGGCTCACACCTGTCATCCCAGCTCTTTGGGAGCCCTAGGCGGGCAGATCACCTGAGGTTAGGAGTTTGAAATTAGCCTGGTTCACATGGTAAAACCCCATCTCTACTAAAAATACAAAAATTAGCCAGAGGTGGTGGCGGGTACCTGTAGCCCCAGCTACTCAGGACAGGAGAATTGCTTGAACCTGGGAGGTGGAGATTGCAGTGGGCAAGATCATGCCACTGTACTCTAGCCTGGGCAACAAAGTAACATTCTATCTCAAAAAATGGCAAATTTTATGTTATATATAGTGTATCACAATTTTTTTTAAAAACCCAAATTTTAAACCGGCCTCGATGGTTCACGCCTGTGATCCTAACACTTCAGGAGGCCAAGGTGGGCAGAACATGAGGTCAGGATTCAAAGATCAGCCTGGCTAGCATGGTGAAACCCTATCCCTACTAAAAATACAAAAATTAGCCAGGCATGGTGGTACGTGCCTGCAGTTTCAGCTCCTTGGCAGGCTGAAGCAGGAGAATCACTTGAACCTAGGAGGCGAAGGTTGCAGGGAGCCAAGACTGTGCCACTGCACTCCAGACTGGGTGACAGAGCAAGACTCCGGCTCAAAAAAAACAAAAACAAAAAAACCTCCATGACAACAAAAACAAAAGTAGCAAAAAAAAAAAAAAAAAAAAAAGAATTTGACTTTATCAAAATTTAAAACTTGTGTATTTCAAAGGCAGTGTCAAGAAAGTGAAAAGATGAGGAAAATATTTGTAACTCATATATCTATCAGAGAATTCTATTTAGAATATATAAATAACTCTTACAAGTCAATAACAAAAAGACAAACAACCCAGTTAAAAATGAACAAAAGGGCCGGGTCTGTAATCCCAGCACTTTGTGAGGCCGAGGCGGGCGGATCACCTGGGGTCCAGAGTTCGAGACCAGCCCGGCCAAAATGGTGAAACCACATCTCAACTAAAAATACAAAACTTAGCCAGGTATGGTGGCGTGCACCTGTAATCCCAGCTATTTGGGAGGCTGAGGCAGAAGAATCGCTTGAACCCAGAAGGCGAAGGTTGCAGTGAGCTGAGATCACGCCACTGCACTCCAGCCTGGGCGACAGAGTGAGACTCTACCCCACCCCACCCCGCCAAAAAAAAAAAAGGACAAAATATCTAAATGGGCATTGCTCTGAAGAAAGTATACAAATTGTTAAAAAGCCCACGAAAACACATCAACATCATTAGTCCCCAGGGAAGTGCAAATGAAAACCACAGTGAGATACAACTTCACATCCACTAGGGTCCCTGTAATAAAAAAAAAGAGAGAAAATAACAGGTTTTCGCAAGGATGTAAGGAAACCGAAACCCTCGTGCACTGCTGACGGAAATGTAAAATGCTGCAGCCTCTGTGGAAAACAATCTGGCAGTTCCTCAAAATGTTAAACGTTTGATCCACAAATTCTTCTCCTGGATATGTACCAAAGAGAAACAAAAACCTATGCCTATAAGAAACTTGTACACAAATATTACCAGTATTACTCATGATGGTCAAAAGGCGGAAACAAATCACGTGTCCATTAACCAATGAGTGAATGAACAAAATGGTCTATCCCTGCAACGGAATATTATACAACCACAGAAAGGAAGTGAGTGTTGATACATCCTACAACACAGATGGACCTTGAAAACGTTCTGTTAGGGAGGGAAGAGACCCCTCTTTCCTGTCTCTTGTCTCAGAGGTGGAGGAAGTGAAAGGTGAGACATAGCAGGTGTGAGGTCAGTGGCAATGTGATAAGATGAACCCCCCCACCCTTAATCACACCCCTATCTATAGATCCAAGGCATCATATGGAAAAGACACCCTCCATTGTTCTCACTCAGTCTCAAGCCCCCACCCGGTCGCGTACCCCACGCCTACTTTATCGATCACAACTAGAATCGTAAGCCTTTAAAAGAGCTAGGAATACTGACCGCGGTGGCTCACGCCTGTAATCCCAGCATTTTGGGAGGCTGAGGCAGGTGGATCATGAGGTCAGGAGTTCGAGATGAGCCTGGGCCAAGATGGTGAAACCCTATCTCCACTAAAAATAAAAAAAATTGCTGAGTATAGTGGCATGCACCTGTGGTCCCAGCTGCTCGGGAAGCTAAGGCAGGAGAATTGCTTGAACCAGGAGGTGGAGGTTACTGAGATCATGCCACTGCACTCCAGTCTGGGTGACAGAGCAAGACTCCGTCTCAGAAAAAAAAAAAGCAGGGGAGCTAGGATTTTGTTGGGGAGCTCAGTTCTGGAGACACAAGTCCGCCGATGTGCTCGGCCGAATAAAGCCACGTCCTTCTATAAATCTGGCATCCAGGAGGTTTCGTCTGCAGCTTGTCCTGCTACATTAGGAGAAAAAAGCCAGACATGAAAGCTACATGTTATATGACTCCATTGATACAAAATGTCCGTAACAGGCAAATCCACAGGAACAGAAAGATTAGTTGTTGCTTAGGGTGGAGGGTGAGGATAAGAGCAGAGGGAAAGGGAAGGGACGGTTAGAGGGCAGGCGACTTTGTGCCATAATGAAAATGTTCAAAACTTGTGGCAAAGGTGCACAATTCTGTGAGCTTATTGAAACCATTCAGTGGTTAAAAAAAAATTACCATGATGCAGACGTTTCACAAAAATGAGGTATCCACACAAGAAAAAGAAGCACATGTCTGCACACATACTTGCACACAGTGTTCTTAGCGTCATTCCTTTGTGTGTGTTTCAGACAGGATCTCGCTCTGTCACCAGATGGGAGGTCACTGGCATGATCTCAGCTCACTGCAACCTCCATCTCCCAGGCTCAAACCATTCTCCTGCCTCAGCCTCCTGAGTAGCTGGAACTACAGGTGTGTGCCACCACGCTTGACTAATTTGTTTTTTTTTTAAATTTGAGTAGAAATGAGGTCTCATTATTTTGCCCAGGCTGGCCTCAAATTCCTGGCCTCAAGGAATCCTCCCACCGCAGCCTCCCAAAGTGCTGGGATAATATATGTGGGTCACTGTGCCTGGCCAATTTCATTATTCTTTTTCTGGTTGGTGGTTTTTAAGTTCTGTTGCCCAGGCTGCAGTGCAATGGTGCAGTCTTGGCTCACTGCAATCTTCGCCTCCTGGGCTCAAGCAATCCTCTTGACGCAGCCTCCCAAGTATTGGGACCACAGGTGTGCACCCTCTATACCTAGCTACTTGCCTTTTTTTTTTTTTTTTTTGGTCACACTCCGTTCCCCAGGCTGGAGTGCAGTGGAGAAATACTGGCTCACTGCAACCTCCACCTCTCAGGCTTCAAACTCCCAAGTAGCTGGGACTAAAAATTCATGCGCCACAATGCCCAGATAATTATTTTATTATTTTTTGAGACAGGGTCTTGTTCTGTCATGTAGGCTGGAGTGCAGTGGCATGATCATGGCTCACTGCAGCCTCAGCCTCCCAGGCTCAGGTGACCTTCCCACCTCACCTTCTGGAGTACCTGGAACTACAGGCACTTGCCACCACACCCAACTCATTTTTATATTTTTTGTAGAGACGGGTTTTGCCATGCTGCCCAGCCTAGCCTTGATCCCTTGAGTTCCAAGCGATCCTCCAACCTCAGCCTCTCAAAGTGCGAGGATTACAGGCGTGAGCCACTGCACCCAGCCAGCCTAGCTAATTTTTGTATTTTTAGTAGAGACAGGTTTCACCATGTTGGCCAAGCTGGTCTCGAACTCCTGGGCTCAAGTAATCCACCTGCCGTGGCCTCCCAAAGTGCTGGTATTATCCTGCTTTTTGAACAAGGGGCCCTGCATTTTCTTTTTGCACTGGGCCCTGCAAATGATGTCGTCAGGCGTGAGGCCATGATTAGGTCCCACTTCAGACACCCAGGCTTCAGGGTTTCAGATGACAAAATCCAAACCTGGCTTCTCTCCACGCCTCAGCCCTGGCCTCCTTGTGTTGGCTTCAGTCTCAGGCCTCCTGCAGAGGCAGGATAGAGCTGGTAGCTCCAGAACCAGCGGCAGCAGAAGCAGCAGCTCAAGTCTTTCCTGCCAACGCCAGCAAGGCCTCCTTGAGTTTCTTTTCTTTTTTTTTTGAGACAGAGTCTCACTCTGTCATCCCAGCTGGAGTACAGTGGTACTGTCTTGGCTCACGGCAACCTCAGCCTCCCAGGTTCAAGTGATTTTCCTGCCTCAGCCTCCAGAGCAGCCAGGGTCACAGGAATGTGCCACCATGCCTGGCTAATATTTTTTTGTATTTTTAGTAGAGATGGGGGTTTGCCATGTTGGCCAGGCTGGTCTCGAACTCCTCTCGTCTTAGCCTCCAAAATGTAGGACTGGTGACTTGGCCTTTCTGCTAAGTCTGGGATGCGGGTCCTCATAGTCTGGCCACCATGGCTGCATGAGGAATTTGACCAACCCACCCCATGAAGGGGGTATTCTAGAAAGAGATCTATAAAACCATCCAAAACCCAGGCCAGATGTGGTGGCTCACGCTGGCAATCCCAGCACTTTGGGAGACTGAGGAAAGTGGATCACTTGAGATCAGGAGTTCAGGACCAGCCTGGCCAACATGGTAAAAACCCCGTCTCTACTAAAAATACAAAAATTAGCCAGGCGTGGTGGCACATATCTATCTGTAGCCCCAGCTACTCGGGAGGCTGAAGCAGGAGAATTGCTTGAACCTGGGAGGCGGAGGTTGCAGTGAGCCAAGATAGTGCCACTGCAATCTAGAGCAAGACTTCATCTCAAAAAAAAAAACACCATGCCATCCAAAAGCCCTCTCCTGTGGAGAGGGCAGACCAGGAGGGTGGCCACCTGATTATGGCATGTACATTCTGATGTCCAGAGGAGTAGGAGGTCCTTGCCCTGACAGTGGAGCGAATACTTCCGTCAGTAGGTCCAGCCTCGCCTCCACCACCCACCATCCAGCTCTCCAGCAGGATCTGCCTTGTCCTTTGTCCCCTCAGACCCTGTTCTGAGGTCACAGTGGAAACACCTGCACTGGACTTGGGGAAAATTTCCCTTCTAGAGGGTCTGCATTGTCTTTGGCAGCCCACTTCTTGTTGGCATAAGAGAGAACCCAGAAAGTGAGTGATCACCATTTCTGCTTTGCCAGGTTTTTCTGGCTTCACACACCTGCTGAAAGCCTTCCTAACATTTTTTTTTTTTTTTTTGAGATGGAGTTTCGCTGTTGTTACCCAGACTGGAGTGCAATGGCACAATCTTGGCTCACCGCAACCTCCGCCCCCTGGGTTCAGGCAATTCTCCTGCCTCAGCCTCCTGAGTAGCTGGGATTATAGGCACGTGCCACCATGCCCAGCTAATTTTTTGTAGTTTTAGTAGAGACGGGGTTTCACCATGTTGACCAGGATGGTCTTGATCTCTTGACCTTGTGATCTACCTGCGTTGGCCTCCCAAAGTGCTGGGATTATAGGCGTGAGCCACCGTGCCCGGCCACTTTTTTTTTTTTTTTTAATAGGATCTCACTCTGTCACCCAGGCTGGAGTACAGTGACACAATCATAGCTCACTGCGGCCTCCAACTCCTAGGCTCATGTGATCCTCCTGCCTCAGCCTCCCAATGTGCTGGATTATAGGTGCACACCATCACGCCTGGCCTAGTGATTTCTTTCTTTTTAAAAAAATTTTAATTAAAAATTTAAAATAGGGGCTGGATGCAAGTGGCTCACTCCTGTAATCACAGCACTTTGGGAGGCTGAGGCTGGTGGATCACAAGGTCAGGAGTTCGAGACCATCCTGGCCAACGTGGTAAAACCCCATCTCTACTAAAAATACAAAAGATTAGCTAGGCATGGTGGCGTGCACCTGTAATCCCCGCTACTCTGGAGGCTGAGGCAGGAGAATGGCTTGAACCCAGGAGGCGGAGGTTCACACTGTCGTACTACAATCTGGGCAACAGAGCAAGACTCCCTCTCAAAGAAAGAATAAAAAAAGACCCCCCAAAAATTTTTTTAAATAGAGACAAGGTCTCACTATGTTGCCGGCATGCTTTCAAACTCCTGGTCTAAAGTGAGGACAAAGAACACCTCCCAAAGTGTTCTTCCAGACAATTCCACAGGTGGGAGTAACTGAACCTGCCTCCCAGGTTCAAGCGATTCTCCTGCCTCAGCCCTCTGAGTAGCTGGGACTATAGGCACACACTGCCTGGCTAATTTTTGTATTTTTCGTAGAGATGGGGTTGGTCTTGAACCAGGCTGGTCTCAAACTCCTCACCTCAAATGATCCACCTGCCTAGGCCTCCCAAAGTGCTGGGATTACGGGCGTGAGCCACTGGGCCCGGCCCCAGCTCAGTTTTATCCAGCCATAGTTTCCCACCCTAGGACTGGAATCTTTTTAAATTAAGTTTTCAAACCCTGATCAAGTCAGGGTCTCTGGATAGAACCGTGCCATGGGAGTTCCTGTTCTTACCAACAGGCCTCAGGCTACCCTCTGAGTCTGTGCTGCCGTCTTGGCCACCACCCCCGGGGGTTTCTGCCCTCAGGCTGCATGTAAGCTATGCTTGACGAAAGAAAAGAGAGAGAGGCTTTTCGCAGACTAGTGCCGAGCTCAGCCAGGAACCGAGAGGTCAGTCACTTAATGTTTGGTGCCTGGGGTCAAAAAATAGAGTGGAAAAAAAAAAGACTAAAAGCAAACAATTTATGTATCACTTGCAAAAGTTCTTGAAATTTAAAGCTTTCAAATTATACATATATAAAATCTTATCTGGTCTTATGTTCTGGGGTACATGTGCAGAACGTGCAGGTTTGTTCATAGGCAAACATGTGCCCTGGTGGTTTCCTGCACCGATAACGTAAAACCATCAGTAGGGTGTTAAGCCCCACACACATTAGCTATTCATCCTGATACTCTTCCTTCCCCCACCACCTCCAAAATTAAATTCTTAAAAAATTGTGAGAAAAATTCAAGGACCAAAGGAAAAAAAATAGACAAATTAAACTTCATGAAAAAAAAAAACTTTTTTGTTTTTAAGACAGGGTCCTGCTCCGTCATCTAGGCTGGCATGAAGTGGCACAATCACGGCTCACTGCAGCCTTGACCTACGTGGCTCAACGGGCCTTACTGCCTCAGCCTCTCAAGTAATTGGGAGTACAGGCACTGCCACCACATCTGGCCAGTTTTTAGTTTTTTGTTGAGACGGGGTCTAGCTATGTCCCCCAGGATGGTCGCCACCTCTTGGCCTCAAGTGATCCTCCTGCCTCAGCTCCCAAAGTGCTGGGACTACAGGGGTGAGCCACCATGCCAGGCTGTTCTTCAAACAATTTAAAATATGCATATAAAAAGATACTATCAAAAGAGTAAAAAAAACAACCCGCAGAATGGGAGAAATATTTGCCAATCATTTATCTGATAAGGGATTTACATCCAGAATCTAAAGACACCTCTAAAACTCCATAGCAAAATCAAACAACCTGATTCAAATACGGGCAAAGGACTTGAGCTGACACTTATCCAAAGAAGACACACGAAGAACCAACAAACATGAAAAGCTGCTCAACGTCTCTAACCATGAGGGAAATTCAAAGCCACAATGACACACCGTGTGCACCTGCCCCTGCTTGGGGTGGCTGCTATCCAAAAAACCCAGAAAATAACAAGCGTACGTGAGGACGTGGAGAAATCTGAATCCTTGCATGCTGCTATTAGGAATGTAAAATGGTACAACCACTACGGAAAACAGTATGGCAATTCCTTAAAAAATTCAAAATAGAATTACCATATGATTCAGCAATTCCATTTCTGGCTACATACCCAGAAGAATTGAAAGCAGGGTCTGGAAGAAATATTTGTACATCTATGTTCATAGCAGCATTTCACAAGAGCCAAAATGTAGAAGCAACCCAACTGTCCAATGACAGATAAACAGCTAAAGTAAATATAGGCCGTGCTTGCAATGGAATACTATTCAGCCTTGAAAAGGAAGGACATTCTGACACAGGCTATAACATGGATAAACCTTATGCTAATGAAATAAGCCAGACACAAAAAGACAGATACTATTAACACATTATTCTGCTTACATAAGGTACCTAGAGGAGTCAAAGTCATAAAGACGGAAGGTAGAGTGGCAGGCTGGGCACAGTGGTTCACACCTGTAATCCAATGCCTTGGGGGGCCAAGGCGGGAGGATCGCATGAGTCTACGAGGTTGAGGCCAACCTGGGCAACATAGACAGACCCTGTCTCTGCAAAAAATAAAAAAATTCAGTGGCTATCTATGGTGGTGTGTGCCTGTAGTCCCAGTTCCATGGGAGGCTGAGTTGACAAGATCACTTGAGCTCAGGAGATCAAGGCCACGGTTAGCTATGATTGTGCCACTGCACTCCAGCCTGGGCAACAAAGTGAGATCCTGTTTCCTTAGAAAAAAACCCAAAACTCAGCCAGGTAGAGTTCCCCACGCAGTAATGCCAGAACTTTGGGAGGCTGAGGTGAGAGGATTGCCTGTGCCCAGTAGTTTGAGACTGCAGTGAGCTACAATCGTGACTGCACTTGCACTCCAGCCTGGGCAACAGAGCAAGACCCCATCTCAAAAAAAAAAAAACCCACAAGCTTAAGGAGGGAAAAATAACAATATAAATGACTAAGATGATAAGGTTTATGTTATGTGTATTACAGCACAATCAAAAAAAAGTAGTAACATAGTTTAAAAAAAAAATCATGAGGCCAGGCACGGTGGCTCACACCTGTAATCCCAGCACTCTGGGAGGCCGAGGTGGGTGGATCATGGGGTCAAGAGATCGAGTCCATCCTGGCCAACATGGTGAAACCCCGTCTCTACTAAAAATACAAAAAATTAGCTGGGCACGGTGGCACGTGCCTGTAATCCCAGCTACTCAGGAGGCTGAGGCAGGAGAATTGCCTGAACCCAGGAGGCGGAGGTTGCGGTGAGCCGAGATCGTGCCATTGCACTCCAGCCTGGGTAACAAGAGTGAAACTCCATCTCAAAAAAAAAAAAAAAAAAAAGAGGACGGGGTAGAGCTGAGCTCTGTTCGGCCACCGTGTGAGTCAGCCATCAGCAGAAGCCCAGCGGACAGAGTGCTTTCTCTCACGGATGTTGAGAGCAGAAAACCACAGCACAGGAGGGACACTGGGTGGCGAGAACTGAGAGGTTGGCAAACACGTCTGCAACAGGAACAAGGTCTGCCCGACCTGTCCTGGGCGACACTGTGAAGCGCAGCAATCAGGTGTCGGCAGCAAACTTGTGCAAGCTCTCTCTCTCTCTCCTCTCTCTCTCTTTTTTTTTTTTTTTTTGAGATGGAGTCTTGCTGTGCTGCCCAGGCTGGAGTGCAGCTGCACGATTTCAGCTCAGTGCAACTTCTGCCTCCCAGGTTCAAGTGATTCTCCTGCCTCAGCCTCTCAAAGTGCTGGGATTACAGGTGTGAGCCACTGAGCCTGGCATTTTTTTTTTAAGACAGGGTCTTGGCTGGGTGTGGTGGCTCACACTTGTAATCCCAGCACTTTGCCAGGCCGAGGCGGCAGATCATGAGGTCAGGAGTTTGAGACCAGTCTAGCCAACATGGTGAAACCCCGTCTCTACTAAAAATACAAAAAATTAGCGGTGTGTGGTGGTGTCACCTGTAATCTCAGCTATGTGGGAGGCTGAGGCGGGAGAGCTGTGTGATCCCGGGAGGTGGAGGTTGCAGTGAGCTGAAAAGACAGGGGCTGGCTGTGTTGCCCAGGATGGAGTGCAGTGATATGATCACGGCTCACTGCAATCTCTGCCTCCCAGGCTCGATCGATCCTCCCGCCTCAGCCTCCTGAGTAGTGGGGACTACTTGCACTTGCCACTGTGCCCGTGGAGGCCCCACTTAAGTCCCTACAATGATAACCCACTGTGACTCAACCCCTCACAGGGATACCCAGGAACAGGCAGGGAGCCTCATGCTGACTGCTGGGCTGGAACACGGCACATGGAGGGTGCTGAGTTCCAGGTCACACTTGGATCGGGGCCAGGCAACCCTCTTTCCCTGAAGCAGGGAATCCCTCTGCCTGCTGTTGGCATAAAAGTAATCGGGTCTATAGGGACAGTTTGACGACCCTCCGCCCTCCCTTCTGGACTGAAGGACTTGGGCTCCAACTGCCCGTGACTGAGACAAGTTGCCTGATTCAAGGTCACAACTCCTGTCCCGAGGTGGCCGAGGCAGGGGGAGAATCTTAGCCGCTTCCCTGAACCCAGGTCTGAAGGGGAGTTAGGAAGCCGAAGCCATGCTGGATCCTACGTCGCAGCCCTGAGTCTCCTGGGCCCGAACGGCTTCCGAACTTTCCCAGGCAAGCTAACCTCAAGAGCCTGAGAAACCTTCCCCACACTCCTCGGCAAGTCACAGTGCGCGTCCTGGGAGCCCCATGCGGGGGGGTTCAATCTCGGTCCACCATAACCTCTGCCTCCCGGGTTCCTTCAAGCGATTCTCCTGTCTCAGCCTCCTGAGTAGCTGGGATTACAGGCATGTGCCACCGCACCTAGTTTTTGTACTTTTAGTACAGACGGGGTTTCACCATGTAGGCCAGTCTGGTCTCGAACTCCTGACCTCAGGTGATCCACCCACCCTGGCCTCCCAAAGTGCTGGAATTATAGGTCTGAGCCACTGCGCCTGGGCGCCTTGTATTCTTTTTTGGGGCTACCAAAACAAATGACCACGAACTGGGTGGCTTAAACCACAGAAATTTATTCTCACCCAGTTCTGGAGGCCTGAAGCTCAAAATCAAGATCTGAGCAGGCCGTGCTGCCTGAGAGGCTGTAGGGAGGACCCGTCCTGCCTCTTCCAGCCTTCCTGGGCTTGTGGCCCCATCACACCAGGCTCTGCCTCCATCTTCACGCCGCCTTCTCCTCGGAGTCTCTGTGTCTGTTCCCTCTTCTCTTCTCTTCTCTTCTCAGCACTTGTCATTGGATTTAGGGCCCATTCTGATCCAGGATGAGCTCATCTTGAGAGCCTCAGCTGTATCACACCTGCAGAGGTCTTGAGTCCAATAAGATCGCATGCTGCAGGTTCCAGGTGGACATATCTTTTAGGGGAGGCCACAACTGAGCAGTCCGGGCTTCCGTTTCTATGGCAACACTAAGAGCAACCAGTGAGCTCCGGTGAGCTCTGGAAGGGCAGGGTCTTGGTTGCATTTGTCTCTGGGCCTCCGGGGGCTACTCAGAAGTGGTGACAACATGAATAGCTCCATCTGCCACCGCTGCGAATGTCCTCTCTTGATGGTGCTGAGAGCAACATGCAAAGTGTAGGGGAGATGCAGACCCTACCCCCCATGCCAGCACCCCCAATACTGCAGCCAAGGGAGAGTTTCTGGCCCTGCCCTACCCCTCTAGGGTAAGCAGGTGAGCTGGCCAGCTTAGGAGAGAAAGAAAGCCCGATGGCTTGGATGTCTTTTGAAATTTTTCTTTTTTTAAGACAATCTTGCTCTCTTGCCCAGGCTGGAGTGCAGTGGTTCGATCATGGCTCACTGAAGCTTCGAGCTCCTGGGCTCGAGCAGTCCTCCCATGTCAGCCTCCTGAGTGGCGGGGACTACAGGCATGCACCACCACATCTGGCTAATTAAAAAAAAAATTCTTGTAGAGATGGGGTCTCACTGTGTTGCCCAGGCTGGTCTCCAACTCCTGGGCTCAAGTGATTCTCCAGTCTTGCCCTCCCGAAGCACTGGGATCACAGTTGAGAGCCACCACACTGGCCGTCTTTCGAAACTTTCCACCAAGCATAAAGAGTAACTATTTTCCACTGTCAAGGCTGAAGTGTTAAGTGCGTCTGTGTCGGCCACGCCCATCACCTTACCTTCCCAGGAATGCAGGGCCCTGAGACATCAGCTGGAGAACGGCACGTATGAGTTAGGTTCTCCAGAGAACCGGAGCCAACGAGATGTATACAGATGTGCAGGAAGAGGCTTGGCATGAGGAACTGGCTTACGTGGTTGTGGAGGCAGAGAAGTCCCAAGATCCTCCATCTACAGCCAACCCACACTCAAAGGACTGGGAACTGGAAGCCCATGGGGTAAGTCCTTCTCTGAGTCTGAAGGCCTGAAAACCAGAAGCACCAATATCAGGGAGCAGGAAAAGAAGGACGTCCCAGTTCAAGCCGAGACAATCCACCGCTCCTCTGCCTCTGCGTGCTCTTCCGGGTTGTACATGCCCACCTGTGTTGGTGAGGGTAATCTTCTCTATTGAGTCCAGCAACTCAAATGCTAATCTCTGCCAGACTCAGTGGCTCACACCTGAAATCCCAGCACTTTGGGAGGCCAAGGGGGGCCTATCACTTGAGGCCAGGAGTGTGAGACCGGCCTGGCCAACATGGTGAACCCCATCTCTACTAGAAATACACAAATTAGCTGGGTGTGGTGGCACATCCCTGTAGTCCCAGCTACTGGGGAGGCTGAGGCAGACAATTGCTCGAACTCGGGAGGAGGAGGCTGCAGGGAGCTGAGATCGCACCAGTGCACTCCAGCCTGGGTGACAGAGCAAGACTGTGTCTCAAAAATGAAAAACAAAACAAAACGAAAATGCTAATTTCTTCCAGAAACCACACAGACAGACCCAGAAACAATGATTTAGCAGCTATCTGGGCACCCCTTAGCCCAGGCAAGGTGCCACAGGGAAACAACGGTCACACTGCACCTGGTGGCACTGGCTCCTCTGGTGGCAACTCAGCTATGAAGCGGGGAACTGAACTAGCCTCATGGCGCTCTTTCCTATCATCTACGTTTTGATATCGTACAACGGGAACCCATTTGGGCCGGTAATTGGAGTGTGTCCATTTCAGTCTGTTCTAGGGATCACAGCATGCTTAGAGGGAAAACTCAGCCACGAAGGGAGGTGCCATCACAGTCCTCTTGATACTGTACCTTCCAGGAAGCCAAAGGATGTTTCCGGGGCAACCAAAGGGACAACGGCCACTGGACATGCTCTCTCTCTCTCTCTCTCTTTTTTTTTTTTTAGACAGGGTTTCACCATGTTGGTCAGGCTGGTCTTAAACTCCTGACCTGAGGTGATCCGCCCGCCTTGGCCTCCCAAAGTGCTGGGATTAGAGGCGTGAGCCACCACACCCGGCCAGGTGAAATCTCAAAAGGTGACTGGCCAGGCATAGTGACTTGTGCCGGTAATCCCAAAGCTTTGGGAGGCCAAGGCAAGAGGACTGCTTCAGTCCAGGAGTTTGAGACTAGCCTGGGCAACATAGCAAGACCACATCTCTAAAAAAAAATGTTTTTAATTAAAAAAGAAAATTAGCAGCCAGTGCGGTGGCTTATGGCTGTAATCCCAGCACTTTGGGAGGCTGAGGCAGGTGGATCATGAGGTCAGGAGTTCGAGACCAGCCTGGCCAACATGGTGAAACCCCACCTCTACTAAAAATATAAAAATTAGCCAGACATGGTAGCACATACCTGTAACCCCAGCTCCTTAGGAGGCTGAGGCAGAAGATTTGCTTCAACCAGGGAGGTGGAGGTTGCAGTGAGCTGAGATCATGCCACTACACTCTAGCCTGGGAGACAGAGTGAGACTCTGTCTCAAAAAAAAATTAGGTAGCTGGATGCAGTGGCTCATGCCTGTAATTCCAGCACTTTAGGAGGCTGAGATGGGCAGATCACAATTAGCTGGGCATGGTGGCATGTGCCTGTAGTCCCAGGAATTTGGGAGGCTGAGGCAAAAGAACACCACTTGTAGTCCCAGCTACTTGGGAGGCTGAAGTTGGAGGATTGCTTGAGCTCAAGAGGTCGAGCCTGCTATACTCCAGCCTTGGCAACAGAGCAAGACCCTACCTCTAAAGTCAAATCAGGCTGGCAGCGGTGGCTCATGCCTGTAATCCCAGCACTTTGGGAGGTCAAGGCAGGTAGATCACCTGAGGTCAGGAGTTCAAGACCAGCCTGGCCAACATGATGAAATTCCGTCTCTCTAAAAATACAAAAATTAGCTGGGCATGGTGGTGAGCGCCTGTAATCCCAGCTACTCATGTGGCTGAGGCAGAAGAAACACTTGAACCCGGGAGGAGGAGGTTGCAGTGAGTGGAGATCGTACCGGCGACAGAGCAGACCTCCGTCTCAGTAAAAAAGTCAAATCAAGGGGGCCGGTTGAGGAAAACAAAAAAAAAGTCTCATCAAATCAAAGGCAGCAGCTGAGAAGCACATTTGCCTTCAAGGAGGCTTCACACACGGCTGCCGAGAGAGGGGGTGGCCATGTGGGTCTCCGCATGGTGGCTCCCCAGAAGATCCCTGTTCTTGGAAGTGATGAGGATGTGAGATCATTTGTGTGGCGCTTTCTCTCTTTACCCCATGTGCCCCGCTCCCCTCTGTGAGGTCCATGGGCATGGTGGTGTGACGGGGGGACCTTGGAAGCACCAGGGAACAAGGCTGAGTCCTAGCTTGAAGCCTGCATCTCACTGTCTGTAGAACTAGGCAGATCTCCTCACTTCCTGCCAGTTGTCATGAGGCTCCAATGACAGGATGGGGAGAGAGGACACAGCACAGCAGACTGGGCTTTCGACCCAGGAGGGGCTGGGTGGCTCACCTACAGGCTTTACCTCCACTAGCAGTCAACTCCAGGCAAGCTGGGTTCTCGGAACCTCTTGATAAGATGCCGTGAGCACCTGAGGAGCATAGGCGCTGCCCACCGAATGGTGGTTACCAGATCGTGGAAAGCAGTGAGCTCACTGCCTGATGGATAGTGGGAGCCCTGCGTGTGAATCCTTTCCCTCCCTCAGTGGTACATGAGGAAGCCGTGACAGAAGGGATGAGGCTGTCATTGAGTGACCTGAGCTGGGTGGCCACAGGGTGGACTGCAGGAGGCCCAGGTGGGGACCGGCATCCATGAGCCGTCTTGGTTACCAACTCACCACACGTGGGTGGCTTCTACTTTTTGCGGCACACGGATGTTTAATGACTTACGCAGCCCAGCCCCAGCTAAAGCCACAGTATCCAGTCTACTGTGGACTCTAAATGATGAAGAAATCGTGTTTGGTCCACATGACTCATGACCCTTAGAATCCCTTACACTGCAGCGTGCGTGGTTCTGCGCATCCACGCACAGATGGGGGACTGTCGAACAGTTCTCGGTTCTGCGCGTCCACGTACAGATGCGGGGACTGTCTAACAGTTCTCGGTTCTGCGCATCCACGTACAGATGCGGGGACTGTCTAACAGTTCTCGGTTCTGCGCATCCACGCACAGAGGGGGGACTGTCGAACAGTTCTCGGTTCTGCGCGTCCACGCACAGATGCGGGTACTGTCTGACAGTTCTCGGTTCTGCGCATCCACGCACAGATGCGGGGACCGTCTGACAGTTCTCGATTCTGCGCATCCACGCACAGATGCGGGGACTGTCTGACAGTTCTCGGTTCTGCGCATCCACGCACAGATGCGGGGACTGTCGAACAGTTCTCTTTTAGGGAAAATTTTTTTTTTTTTGAGAGAGTCTCGTTCTGTCGCCCAGTCTGGAGTGCAGTGGCACAATCTTGGCTCACTGCAACATCTACTTTTCAGGCTCAAGCGATTCTTGTGCCTCAGCCTCCTGAGTGGCTGGAACTACAGGCATGCACCACCCTGCCCTGATCACTTTCGTATTTTTTTTTTTTTCAGTAGAGATGGGGTTTTGCCATGTTGGCCAGGCTGGTCTTGAACATCTGGCCTCAAGTGATTCACCCACCTCAGCCTCTGCCAAAGTGCTTGGATTACAGGCATGAGCCACTGTGCTTGGCCTGGGATATTTAAAAAAAAAAAAAAAAAAAAAAAAAAAAAAAAAAGTAAGACTCATCAATTGCAGCAAGATTTTTTTTTTTTTTTTTTTTTTGAGACAGAGTGCAGGGATGTGATCCCAGCTCACTGCAATCTCTGCCTCCCGGGTTCAAGTGATTCTCCTGCCTCAGCCTCCTGAGTAGCTGGGATTACAGGCACGTGCCACCATGCCCAGCTAATCTGTATATTTTTAGTATAGACAGGGTTTCACTATGTAGGCCAGGCTGGTCTCAAACTCCTGACCTCAGGAGATCCACCTGCCTCAGCCTCCCAAAGTGCTGGGATTACAAGCATGAGCTACCCAGCCAAGATTTTTATTTATTTATTGTTTGTTTGTTTTTAAGAGACAGAATTTCTCTCAGTCAAGCAGCCTGAGTGCAGTGGCATGATCATAGCTCACCGCAGCCTCGAACTCCTGGGCTCAAGCAATCCTCTTGCTTCAGCCTCCTGAGTAGCTGGGACTATACATGTGCACCACCATGCCTGAGTAGTTCTAATTTTTTCTTATAGAGACTGGGTGCTAAGTCGCTCAGGCTAGTCTCGAACTCCTAGCCTCATGCAGTCCTCCCATCTCTTCTTTCCAAAGTGCTGGGATGCCAGGTGTGACCCATTGCACTTGGCTAAGATAAATACTGAATACTCAGAGCCAAATAGCAGATGACTAAGGAGGGCTGATGTCTGCAGGGTTTACTCCATTGCATTGTACAGTGGACCTTGGCACCCCTAAAACAAGCATGCAGGTTGTCACCAGGATCAGGGGACAGCAGAACTTTGTCACACTGTCTTGCTGGGGTGTTGTACAAAAGCTGCCATGAGCGAACTACAGTGGGAGCTCCACTCTCCCAGGACACAGAGACGGAAGCAGGATCCAGGACTCGTGCCTCCTTGGTGCTCTCCTGCTACCAGGTGGCCTCTTCCTTCCTTCAAGTCCTCTGTCCCTTTTCCATTTCTCTCTGCCTCCTCTACCTGTTCCCGCAGGCATCTGGCCATGACCTTCTATGGGAGCTTCTGTTCCTCTTTACCACTTGAACCCTTCAAAATAGCCCCCATGCAAACTGGGATGTATATGACCTCCCACAGGCAACAGCAACAGTGGACTTTACCTACTTCCATTGTAAGATGCTCCTTGGAGGGTTGAAAATGACTCTGGGGGCCGGGCGCCGTGGTTCACGCCTATAATCCCAGCACTTTAGGAGGCTGAGGCGGGTGGATCAATTGAGATCAGGAGTTCGAGACCAGCCTGGCCGACGTGACAAAAGCACGTCTGTACTAAAAGTACAAAAATTAGCCAGGTGTGGTGGCAAAGGCCTGTGATCCAGCTACTCAGGAAGCGGAGACAGGAGAATCGCTTGAACCCAGGAGGCAGAGGTTGCAGTGTGTCGAGATAGTGCCTCTGCACTTCAGCCTGGGTGACAAAAGCAGGACTCTAAAAAAAAAAAAAAAAATGATTCAGAGGCAAATGCATTCGACATGGGCCCTGCTCTCTCCTGACCCACAAAGCTTTCTGTCTGGCCCTCTTGAGGGTCCTGACCTCATCCTTTCCTCTGAGTCCAGCCCTCCTCGGGAGTCTGACTTGAATGGTGCAAATCGAAGGCCCATGCAGAGTAAGACAATCTTGATGTGGCCACAGCATCCCTGGACAGATGGCGAGGAGCCCAGCCCTTTAGAAGCAGTCCTAGGGCTACACCATGATAATCAACGTGCAAAATGCGGCCACCCCTCTGAATGGTAACAACGGCAGCCGCCCCTCTGAATGGTAACAATGGCGGCCACCCCTCTAATGGTGGCAATATTTGAACCATCCTCCAACAGCAGACACCCACCAAGCGCTTACCCTGCCAGCTGGGTAAGTACTCTCTACACACGATCTTGGTGACTCCCCAGAACTGCTCTGGGAAGTAGATGCCCTTATTCCCCTTTTACAAATGGATCACCCGAAGCTCAGAAACATATCCAAGGATAGGAGGACACCAAGGCCCATCCGAGCTCACAGTGACAGCACTGAGTCCCACACCGCAGAGGGCGGGCCCGGCGTGCTGGCCACAGCCACAGCCACAGCCACAGCGTGGGGAATCTGCCCTTAATTACATAGCAGGGAGTGATCAGACGAGTTCTATCACATACCAACAGTGCAGGCCCCTCTGGCTCCTCTACCCAAGCACCTCCTGGTAATGGACGGAGGGCAGGGAGAGGAGGAGAGAGGAGACCTGGGTTCTGCCTTCCCCAGCCCCACTGTGCTGGGCACACGGAGGTCCACCTGGCGGTTGGCCCCTCTGGGCCTTGAGCCAGCCTGGCGCAGGCAATGTACTGTTCACTGGCATCTGGACCCATGTTTGTGCCTTAAGTGTGACAGGTGGCCCTGAGCCCAAACTCCCTGTGCTCCCTCTCCCTGTTTCCTGATGGAAGAAACCCTAGTTTTGGGCCCAGGCTGGGACTCAGACATTTTAGAAACCTGTGTTGGGCCAGTGGGTCAGGCCTCACCAGAAGCTCGTGCAGAGGCCAAGGAGCCTCCAGGAAATCACTCAGCCGTGGAAGGGAGGAGCTGGGCCCAGCGAGTTGACCTGGAAAAGTAACATGGCCTATGACATACCAACACCGCAGACTCCTCTGGCTCTTCAGACCCTGAGGCATGCGTACCCAGAGAGCAGGAGGAAACGGGGGGTGTATATATGCCATAAAGATGAGTTGATTGGCCCTATAAAACAGGACACAGGCACTGCTTTGGCCATGAGAGTAGCCACCAGTAGCCCAGAGAGATCAGATGCAGCCTCGTGAAGCCGTAGTGGCCAATTTGAGCGCACACATAGACTCAGCCTTCCGTGATACCTTCTCGGGGGCTGCAGCAAGGCCAGGGCGAGAGCTGGCCGGGTTATGACTGCCTTCTTCCCACGGTGGCAGCATGCACCAGAGAAAGGACATGGGCTCTGGGCAGCTGGGTTCTTTTACCGTCCGAGGCAGTCTTACTGCCCAGGCAGGAGTGCAGTAGCACAAACTGCTGCCTTCTTCCCTGCGGTTGTGACCTCCTGGTCTCAAGTAATCTTCCTGCCTCATTTTTTTTTAATTTTTTGTAGAGACAAGGTCTAACTATGTCACCCAGGCTGGTGTCAAACTCTTGGACTCAGCTATTCTCCTGCCTCAGCCTCCCAAACTGCGGAGAGGACAGGCATGAGCCACCACCCCTGGCCAGGAGCTGGATTCTAATCTCCTTCTCAGCACTTCCTTGTGTGTGATCTGGGGTAAGTTAATTAAAGACTTAAACTGGGAATGAGAATGCTGCTGCCCGCTGTGGTTTAAAATATGTCCACAACAAACTCTTTGATATTCCCCCCTTTAAGAGGTGGAGCCTCATCCCCTGCCCTTGAGTGTGGGATGGAATTAGTGACTCGCTTCTAAATAATCAGGCAGAGGTGGTACTGTACGACCTTGGGGACTGTGGTCATAAAAGGACTGTGGGTTCCTTCTTCTTCCCCTTCTTGATCTCAGATCCCTCCTCTGGCAAAAACCAGCTGCTATGTCACTAAAACAGCGTCGATCACTGGTGAAGACCAAATCCTCCAGCCAGCAGCCACGTGAAGGTGTCATCTTGTAGGTAGCTCCACCAGCCCCAGTTGAGCCTTCAGATGATGGAAGCCCCAGCTGACATCCCAGGTGCAACCTCACAAGAGACCCTGAGACAGAGCCACCTGGATTTAAATGACCATGATGTTCCTGAATTCCTGACCTGTAGAAACTGTGAGATAATGTTTTTTTTTTTTGAGATGGAGTCTCACTCTGTCACCAGGCTGCAGTGCAGGGTGCAGTGGTACCATCTCAGCTCACTGCAACCTCTGCCTCCCAGGTTCAAGCAATTCTTCTGCTTCAGCCTCTCGAGTAGCTGGGACTATAGCTGCCTGCCACCACGCCCAGCAGGCGTGCTGTATTTGTATTTTAGTAGAGATGGGGTTTCACCATGTTGGCCAGCATGGTCTCAATCTCCTGACCTTGTGATCCACCCGCCTTGACCTCCCAAAGTGCTGGGATTACAGGCGTGAGCCACCGCGCCCACCCTAAATGTTTGTTATTTTAAGGTAATATTTTTTTGGGGGTAGTTTGTTACAAAACAATAGATGACTGATACGCCCATCTCAAAGTATTTGTCAGGATTTACTGGGCCAACATATACAGGGAGCCAGATGCCCAATGGACCCACGGTTTCATCAGCTCCTTTCCACACTGATATCTCAGCAGCCCCTTCCTCATGGGGGCTAAAGTTTGGACTCTGGTTATGCCACTCAGGGACCAGCCCTCCAGCAGGTTCCTGGCTTTCTCCTCCTTTCCCCCAGCTACATCCTGGCCTTGACCAGCAGAAACCTTGTCACATTGAGGGAGGCTCATGCTCTAAACAACAGATCAAAGAAATTGGTTTGTATGATGTTAAACATTTTTTTTTTTTTGAGACGGAGTTTCGCTCTTGTTACCCAGGCTGGAGTGCAATGGCGCGATCTCGGCTCACCGCAACCTCCGCCTCCTGGGTTCAGGCAATTCTCCTGCCTCAGCCTCCTGAGTAGCTGGGATTACAGGCACGCGCCACCATGCCCAGCTAATTTTTTGTATTTTTAGTAGAGACGGGGTTTCACCATGTTGACCAGGATGGTCTCAAACTGTTGACCTTGTGATCCACCTGCCTTGGCCTCCCAAAGTGCTGGGATTACAGGCTTGAGCCACCGCGCCCGGCAGATGTTAAACATTTAAAAAAAACTTTTTTAAGAGATGGGGCCCTTACTATGTTGCTCAGGCTGGACTCGAACTTCTGGCCTCAAGCAATCCTCCCACAGCAGCCTCCCAGGTACCTGGGACAACAGGCACCCGACTGTCTCAATCATCACTTCTTGCTTAAAATCCTTCCATGGCTTCCCTTTACCCTTACAGTAAAAACCCTAAGCCATGACCATGGCTACAAGCTTCCTGTAACACACCCCCAACCCCATGGTGTGTCATGATGTTCTCCACGCCCTGCAAACTGACCAGTCACCACACTTCATTTCTCCAGCACAAACCATTCTTCCACCTGACCTTCAGAAAGCTGCCTTCTTTCCTGCAGTTCTCATCTTTACTTAGTGTCACCTTCTCAGAGCACACCCCACCCAAGGTCCTCTTGACCACATCATCTCATCTTTTTTTTTTGAGACATAGTCTTGCTCTATCACTAGGCTGGAGTGCAGTGGCACAGTCTTGGCTCACTGCAACCTCTGTCTCCCAGGTTCAAGTGGAAAATAGGTTCTGTGTGGATGCTGGGCCCTCAGGGGTCCTTCCCATAGTAGCACTGAGCCCACATGGGCTGGCTGTGCGGGATAGGAGATTCTGCCAGAGAACATGAGGGGCCAGGCTGCAAGCCCCAGTGTGGAGGTCCCGGCTGTCACAGGGGAACGTTGCCCAGGACTGGATGCTTGGTGAGCTGATGAGACCTTCTCTCCCATCGATAAGACTGCCCGTGGCTCACACTCCAGCACCCGTCTTGCACCACAGAAGTGAGAGCTACCTCTGTGAAACACTGTTGGCGTTGCCTGTATCCAAACCACCAACCTGCTCTTTGCTTTGTCTCTCCCTCCTGTCTGACTGTTCTACCAGGACTTTTTCCCCCATGGAAAGATTTCATCTTTTCTGAGTGGCTGGAAAGCTGGTAAAACAAAGTGACAAAAGGCATTTAATGAAAGATACTAGATTAATAAGGTTGTGCCTATTTCGTCCCTCTTTCTTTCTCCCTCCTTCTTTCCATCCTTCCTTCCTCCCTCCCTCCCTCCCTGTCTCCCTCCTTTCTTTCTTTCTCTCTCTTTCTTTCTTTTCTTTCTTGATGGAGTCTCGCTCTATCACCAGCCTCCTCCCTCCCTCCCTCCTTTCTTTCTTTCTTTCTTTCTCTCTCCCCCTTTCCTTTCTTTCCTTTCCTTTTTCCTTTTCTTTTTTCTTTCTTGATGGAGTCTCGCTCTGTCACCAGCCCGGAGTTCAGAGGTGAGATTCTGGCTCGCTGCAACCTCCACCTCCTGGGTTCAAGTGATTCTCCTGCCTCAGCCTCCAGAGTAGCTGGGACCACAAGAGCGTGCCCACAACACTCAGCAAATTTTTTGTATTTTTAGTAGGGACGGAGTTTCACTGTTTTAGCCAGGATGGTCTCGATCTCCTGACCTCGTGATCTGCTTGCCTCGGCCTCCCAATGTGCTAGGATTACAGGCGTGAGCCGCTGCGCCCAACCTATTTTGTCTTTCATAGGGTCACGCTGGGAGTTGTATGGGGGAAGAGAAGTGTTCTTTTCGTATTCAATTATTCAACTGCCTAAACCGGAAGGTAGTTTCCAGAAAGAACTCTCCTGCAGCTGAAGGCAATTCTCCCAGCCTCAGCAGCTGCTTGGGGTAACACGCACACCCTCTTGGTGTTAACCTCCCTCGACTTCAGGCAAATGGCTGATACTTACCTGGCTGTGGTGGGGCCCCTGCCACACACTGTCCCGGGCAGAGAGGCAGCTTTGGCTTGCCAGCTCCACGAGCTGCCAATCATCATGCAGGAAATCAACTTGCTGGCCAGACCTCCCGCATAAAGGCCCCGGGAGCAGCAGCCACCGGAGCCGAGAACTTGGAAAGGGCAGGGAGGAAGCCGCTGGCAGAACGAGGAAAACCTGTTCCAACGTGGGAGGTGGGAGGGGCTGCGCTGGGCAGGGAGACTCGGTGGAGGGGTTGGGTGGTCCTGGTTCATCTTGACCCTTGACTGTCTAGCAGGGGGATTTTTAAAAAACTGGATAGAAATTGGGTAAGATATGCTTGTTTAATGGGGAGAGATAAGGTGAGGGATTTTAAATGTTAGAGAACAATTGGGAAACCTGCCCCTTATGGAAAACCTGAGATGCGGAGAAATTCCCGCAAAACTGGGAGGGAGCAGGTGCCAGCCTCGCTGATGCAGGCTGGGGAGTGTCTTTCTCTCTGTAGAATGAGCCCAGCGGTTCACCCTTAGTCTGTGGTTGGGGGTGAGGCAGGGAAGCTGGAAGCAACAACAGCAGCAGCAGAAGTGTGGCTCCAGCCTGGTTAGGAGCAGAAGTGTGGCTCCAGCCTGGTTAGGAGCAGAAGTGTGGCTCCAGCCTGGTTAGGAGCAGCGGATCCCTCCTCAGCAGGGAACTGCAAGTCAAAGCCACAATGAGGCAGGGCGCGGTGGCTCACACCTGTAATCCCAGCCCTTTGGGAGGCCGAGGTGGGCAGATCACCTGAAGTCACAAGTTCGAGACCAGCCTGGCCAACATGGTGAAACCTCATCTCTACTAAAATTACAAAAGTTAGCTGGGCGTGGTGGTGCATGCCAGCGGCCCCAGCTACTCGGGAGGCTGAGGCAGGAGAATCGCTTGAACCCGGGAGGCGGAGGTTGCAGTGAGATGAAATCTCACCGGTGCACTCCAGCCTGTTCGACAGAACGAGACTCTGTCTCAAAACAAACAAACGAAAAACAAAGCCACAATGAGGCACCACCTTATACCCATGAGGATGCCACAGTCAAAACCACAGAGAATGAAAAGTGATGGCAGGGACGTGAAGACAGGGACCATTTATGCACCTTTGATGACCATGTAAAATGGTGCAGCCATTGTGCAAAATAGTCTGGCCATTCCCCAAAAGTTTAAACACAGAGCTGCCAGTAATCCCACTCCGAGGTATATACCCAGGAGAAATGCAAGTCGGCATCCGCACGAACACGTGTGCACACAGCAGCGCTGCCTTTAATAGTCTAAAGCGGAGACAACCCAGATATCCACAAACTCATGAATGCATAAGCAAAATACGGTCTATCCATACAACGGAATATTATTCAACCATAAATAGGACTGAAGCCAGGCACAGTGGCTCATGCCTCTAATCCCAGAACTTTGAGAGGCTGAGGTAGGTTAATCACCTAAGGTCAGGAGTTCAAGACCAGCCTGACCAACATGGTGAAACCTTATCTCTACTAAAATACAAAAGTTAGCTGAGTATGACTCTGGGCACCTGTAGTCCCAGCTACTTAGGAGGCCGAGGCAGGAGAATCACTTGAACCCGGGAGGTGGAGGTTGCAGTGAGCTGAGACTGCAAGATTGCAACCCCGGACTCCAACCTGGGTGACAGAGTCAGACTCTGTCTCAAAAAAAAAAAAGGGTGGGGGTGGGTAGGGGGAGGACAGGCACGGTGGCTTATGCCTGTAATCTCAGCACTTTGGGAGGCCGAGGCAGGCAGATAACGAGGTCAGGAGTTCGAGACCAGCCTGACCAACATGGTGAAACCTCATCTCTACTAAAAATACAAAAATTAGCCAGGCGTGGTGGTGCATGCCTGTAATCCCAGCTACTCAGGAGGCCGAGGCAGGAAAATCGCTTGAACCTGGGAGGCGGAGGTTGCAGCGAGCTGAGATTGCACCACTGCACTCCAGCCTAGGTGACAGAGGGAGACTCCATCTCAAAAAAAAAAAAAAAGGAGTGAAGCACACTGCAACATGGATGGAGCTTGAGAACTCTACGGTTGGTGAAAGACGCCAATCACAGAGGACCATGCTCTGCTTGATTCCATTTCTCTGAAACATCCAATATCAACAAATCTATACAAAGAGACAGGAAGTAGATGAATGGTTCTCTGGAGTTGGGACTGGGGAATGGAAGGACTAGGGAAGTGACAGTTAAGAGATACGGTGTTTCTTTCTGGGATAATGAAAATCTCCTAAAGTGGATTGTGCTGACGGTTGTACAAGTCTGTGAATATATGAAAAGTTATTGAATTGTATACTTAAAAGTGTGAATCAGGCCAGATGCAGTGGCTCATGCCTGTAATCCCAGCACTTTGGGAGGCTGAGGCAGGAGGATCACTTGAGCCCAGGAGTTTGAGACCAGCCTGGGCAACATGGTAAAACCCCATCTCTACACTAAAAAAAAAAAAAGCGCATCATGCCGGGCACAATGGCTCATGCCTATAATCCCAGCACTTTGGGAGGCTGAGGCAAGTGGATCACGAGATCAGGAGTTCGAGACCAGCCTGTCCAACATGGTGAAACCCTGTCTCAAAAAAAAAAAAATAGTGCATCATATGGTATGTGAATTATATCTCAGTAAAACTGTCTAAGAAAAAGAATTTTGGGTCAGGGTGTCTCTCTGTCTCTTTTCAGTCTGTGTGGTAGGATCTCCTATAATCCCTCCAGCCATCTGTGAAATGATGGACTGCACTGGAGACGGTGAACAGTAAGGGAATTCCTTGTTACAATAAGTACGTAAGATAAGGGCACAGGTTCTACCCCGAGGCCCCCATGGAAAGTGAGCGTCACCCTGAACATTCAGACTGAAAACAATCGATGTATAATTGACCGCGCAACAATCTGCAGTAATAGGAGAAACAGCTTCAAGAGAAACTGCAGGAGAAATGGAATCAGTAATGAATAACCTTCCAAAACAGAAAGTACCAGGCCAAGATGGGCTCACTGGTGAATTCTACCAAACTCTTAAGGAAGACATGATACCAATTCTCTACAGTCTCTTTCAGAAGACAGAAACTGAGGGTATACTTCATAATTCATTCTGTGAGACTAGCATCACTGTAAGCAGACATTACCAGAAAGGAAAACTTTGAGGCTGGGTGCGAAGGCTCTCGGCTGTAATCCCAGTACTTTGGGAGGCTGAGGCAGAGAATTGCTTGTGCTCAGGGAGTTTAAAACCAGCCTGGGCAACATAGTGAGAGCTTGTCTCTACTAAAATTTCAAAAAAAAAAACAAAAAAAAACGGCTGGGGGTGGTAGCTCACACTTGTAATACCAGCACTTTGGGAGGCCAAGGTGGACAGATCACCTGAGGTCAGGAGTTCAAAACCAGCCTGGGCAACATGGTGAAACCCTGCCTGTACAAAAAATATAAAAATTAGCTGGGCATGGTGGTCCAGGCCTGTATTCCCAGCTACTCAGGAGGCTGAGGCAGGATAATTGATTGAACCCAGGAGGCAGAGGTTGCATTGAGCCAAGATTGCACTACTGTGGTCCAGTTTGGGTGACAGAGCGAGACTCAGTATTAAAAAAAAAAACAGTCGCCGGGTGCGGTGGCGCACACCTGTAATCCCAGCACTTTGGGAGGCCGAGGCGGGTGGATCACGAGGTCAAGAGATCAAGACCATCTGGTCAAAATGGTGAAACCCCGTCTCTACTAAAAATACAAAAAATTAGCTGGGCATGGTGGCACGTGCCTGTAATCCCAGCTACTCAGGAGGCTGAGGCAGGAGAATTGCCTGAACCCAGGGGGCGGAGGTTGCGGTGAGCCGAGATCATGCCATTGCACTCCAGCCTGGGTAACAAGAGCGAAACTCCGTCTCAAAAAAAAAAAGAAAAGAAAAACAAAACAGCCATGGTGGCTCACGCCTGTAATCTCAGCACTTTGGGAGGCCAAGGCGAGTGGATCACCTTGAGGTCGGGAGTTTGAGACCAGCCTGACCAACATGAAGAAACCCAGTCTCTACTAAAAATACAAAATTAGCCAGGCACGGTGGCACATGCCTGTAATCCCAGCTACTCAGGAGGCTGAGGCAGGAGAACTGCCTGAACTCGGGAGGCAGAGGTTATGGTGAGCCGAGATCGTGCCATTGCACTCCAGACTGGGCAACAAGAGGGCAGTTCTCTGTCTTTAAAAAAAAATTAGGCTGGGTGCGGTGGCTCAAGCCTGTAATCCCAGCACTTTCAGAGGCCGAGGCGGGTGGATCACGAGGTCAAGAGATCAAGACCATCTGGTCAACATGGTGAAACCCCGTCTCTATTAAAAATACAAAAAATTAGCTGGGCATGGTGTGTCCGAGCATGCGCCATTGCACTCCAGCCTGGGTAACAAGAGTGAAACTCTGTCTCAAAAAAAAAAAAAAAAAATTAGGTAAGTGTGGTGGGCAGACCCATAGTCCCAGCTATTTGGGGGTCTGAGGCAGGAGGATTATTTGAGCCTGGGAGGTTCAGGCTCCAGTGAGTCCTGACTGTGTCACTGAACTCCAACCTAGGCAACAGAATAAGACCCTGTCTTAATTTTAAAAATGAAAGAAAGAAAACTACAGACTAATATAACTTATGAACATAGATGAAAAAATTCCCAACAAAATAACAGTAAATTGAATCCAGCAATGTATACATAGAAGTAGACAGCGTTACCAAGTGGGATTTGTCCTAGGTATGCAAGCCTGGTTCAACATTTGCTCATCAGTTAATGTCATCCATCACACCGACGGTCTAAGAAAAATCGGACGACCATATCCACAGACGTTATACCCTCCACAAAAATCAACGCAAAATGGATCCTAGACCATTTTGAGTTAATGCAATACTATAAAACTCCTAGAAAATAACATAGGAGAAAATCCAGATGACCTTGGCCATGGCAGTGACTTTTAAAAAACAATAAAAAAAGATACAATCCATGAGAAAAATAACTGATAAGCTGGATTTCATTAAAATTAAAAATGTCTGCTCTGTGAAAGACACTTGCAAGAAAATAAAAAGACAAGCTACAGACTTGGAGAAAATATTTGCAAAGGACATATCTGATAAAGGACTGTTATCTAAGATATACAAAGAATTTTTAAAACTCAACAATAAGAAAATGAACAGATGGATTGAAAAATGGGCAAAAGATCTAAACAGACGCCTCACCAGAGAAGACATACAGATGGTAAATAAGCATATGAAAAGATGCTCCATATCATATGTCACTAGGGAAATACAAATTAAAACAATAATGAGCCGGTGTGGTGGCTCACGCCTGAAATCCCAACACTTTGGGAGGCCGAGGCGGCAGATCACGAGGTCAGGAGATCGAGACCAGGCATTGTGGCACATGCTGTAGTCCCAGCTACTTTGGAGGCTCAGGCAGGAGAATTGCTTGAACCTGGGAGGTGGAGGTTGCAGTGGACCCAGATTGCGCCACTGCACTCCAGCCTGGGAGACAGAGAGAGACTCCATCTCAAAAAATAACAACAACAATAAAAATAAGAAAACAATTGTAGGAGGAGCGGCCGTGGGAAACAGATCTCTCGGACACTGAATACAGGGGGAGGGATGGTTTATTTGGCTGGGAGCAAGGTGGCATAGTTACCTAACAGCCAAGCTCCCCTAACAAGGAAAGGTTTCGTCTTCATATAGGCTCATACTTCAGATGTTACACGTGGAAGAATCTTAGGTTTATAGCTTAACATATGAAAAGGGTCTTGGTTTACAGTCTCAGGAATTACATATGAAAAGGTTTCAGTTTACAGTCTTAGGAATGAAAAGGGGAAGTTTACAGTCCTAGGAATGAAAAGGGGAAGTTTACCTGAGATGCCTGGGTCTCCGTCTTCACAATGAGATACCACTACACACCTATTAGAATGGCCCAAATCTAGAATACTGACACCACCAAATGCTGGTAAGGATGTGGAGCAACAGGAATGCTCATTCATTGCCGGTGGAAATCAGCTTTGGTAGACAGTAAACATACCCTTACCATATGATCCAGCAGTCACACTCTTTGGTGTTTACCCAGATGAGTTAGAAACTTAGGTCCACACAAGTATCTGCACAGAGATGTTTATGGTAGTATTATTCATAATTGTCAAGACTTGGACACACCCAAGATGTCCTTCAGTAGGTGAAGGGATAACTAAACCTCGGCACACATCCAGACAACAAAATATTATTCGGTGCCAAAAAGAAATTCAATGGAATATTATTCAGTGCTAAAAAGTTATCAAGTCATAAATTTTTATGAAAAGACATGGAGGAACCTTTTTTTAATAACAATTTTTAACTTTATTAAAATAGGGATGGTGTCTTACCATGTTGCCCAGGCTGGTCTCAAACTCTTGGGTTCAGGCAATCCTCCAGCCTCAGCCTCCTAAAGTACTGGGATTACAGACACGAGCCACCGCACCCAGCCATCAAGGAACTTACTTACTTATTTATTTATGGAGACAGAGTCTTGCTCTGTTGCCCAGGCTGGAGTGCAGTGGCACGATCTCTGATCACTGCAACCTCCGATTCCCTGGTACAAGCGATTCTCCTGCCTTAGCCTTCCAAGTAGCTGGGATTACAGGCACACACCACCATGGCTGGCTAATTTTGTATTTTTAGTAGAGATGGGGTTTCACCGCGTTGGCCAGGCTGCTCTCAAACTCCTGACCTCAGGTGAATCACCCTCCTTGGCCTCCCAAAGTGCTGGAATTACAAGCATGAGCCACCGTGCCCAGCCATTGACAAACTATAGAAACACATGTTAAGTGAAAGACACCAATCTGAAAAGGTCACAGTATATGATTCCAACTATATGACACTCTGGAAAAGGCAAAGCTATGCAGATATGGACACAGTAAAACAACTACTAGTTTCCAGGAGTTAAGGGAGAGGGAGAGATGAATAGGTGACGTGCAGAGGGTTTTAGGCTGGTGAAACTATTCTGTATGATACCATAGTGGTGGATCCACATCATTATGTATTTGTCTAAACACATAGAACGTACAACACTAAGAGTGAACCCTAATGTTATAATGTTAACTGTGGACATCAGGTAACAGTGGTGTGTGAGTGTAGACTGATTCTATCTATCTATCTATCTATCTATCTATCTATCTATCTATCTATCTATCTGTCTGTCTGTCTGTCTGTCTGTCTGTCTGTCTATCTATCTATCTATCTATCTATCATCTGTCTATCTATCTATCTATCTGTAAGGTCTTTCAGGCTGACTGAGGGTGTCATGGATGCCACGTAAACCTCTGTGACCTGCAGGGACACTCCAGATGAGTTCCTGGAAAATCTAAAGTAACTGGAAGACCCATAAAAGAGAAAGTAATGATCAAGCCCTGAGGTGCCTACTTAACTTTGAGACATTCTTTATTCTTCCTTATTCCAGCCCCAAATGATAAGGCCACTGGACTTTGTAACTGACCTTGGTCAACCGCACCCTATGACCCCCTCCCAGCTTGCAAAAGACTGGCCTAAAGTTACTTCTGTAACTTTCCACTGCCTACCCCAAACCTGTAAAACAGACCCCTATCCCACCGCCCTTCGCTGACGCCCTTTTCGGCCTTAGCCCAGCCATGCTACTCACACAAACAAAGCCTGTTTGGGGATCTCTTCATTCAGCGTGCACATTTTAACATTTAGTGCTGAAAACCCGGGACGGGGTACTCCTTTGGGGAGACCAGCCCCCTCTCCCTGCTCCCCCTCTGGGAAGAAACCCACCTGAGACCTCAACACATCACAACAGACCAGCAGCTCGCACCACCTTCGGATCAGGTAAGCAGTCTCCCTGTCCTCTTTTCCTTTAGAGAACGTGAGACAAGTCTCTCTCCGCCTCTCTCTTCTCCTTCAAATCCCATGGAGACAAGTCTCTGCCTCTTTCTCTCTCTTTTCCTTTAAATCTTTCTCCTTCTGGGAGAGACAAAGAGACATTCTTTATCTGTGTGGAGCTGGAGGAGACAAGTCTGTCCCTCTCGCTCAAAAACTCCAATGTTGGTCACGGACTTGGGAAGACTGTCTTCCCTTGGTGTCTGGTCAATCGTGGGGACGCCTGCCTTGATCGCTCACCCAGGTTACAGCCCAGGAATCAGTCAGGGATGCCTACTGAAAACCCTGGCAGCTGCTCACTCCTCCTAGTCTCGTCTCTACTCCTTTCCTTAAAACTTCTCTCCTTTGCTGGCGGCATCACACTACCTGACTTCAAACTATACTACAAGGCTACAGTAATCAAAACAGCATAGTACCGGTACCAAAACAGAGATCTAGACCAATGGAACAGAACAGAGGCCTCGGAGGCAATGTCACACATCTACAACCATCTGATCTTTGACAAACCTCACAAAAACAATCAATGGGGAAAGGAGTCCCTGTTTAATAAATGGTGTTGGGAAAACTGGCTAGCCATGTGCAGAAAGCAGAAACTGGACCCCTTCCTGACACTTTACACTAAAATTAACTCCAGATGAATTAAAGACTTCAACATAAGACCTAACACCATAAAAACCCTAGAAGAAAACCTAGGCAAAACCATTTAGGACATAGGCACAGGCAAGGACTTCATGACTAACACGCCAAAAGCATTGGCAACAAAAGCCAAAATAGACAAATGGGACTTAATCAAACTCCACAGCTTCTGCACAGCAAAAGAAACAATCATTAGAGTGAACCGGCAACCAACAGAATGGGAAAAAATTTTTGCAGTTTACCCATCTGACAAAGGGCTGATATCCAGAATTTACAAAGAACTAAAACAGATTTACAAGAAAAACAAGCCCATTCAAAAGTGGGCACAGGATATGAACAGACACTTTTCCAAAGACATATATGAGGCCAACAAACATATGAAAAAATGCTCATCACTGGTCATTAGAGAAATGCAAATCAAAACCACACTGAGATACCATCTCACGCCAGTTAGAATGGTGCTCATTAAAAAATCTGGAGACAACAGATGCTGGAGAGGATGTGGAGAAGAAATAGGAACACTCTTACACGGTTGGTGGGAGTGTAAATTAGTTCAACCATTGTGGAAGACAGTGTGGTGATTTCTCAAGGACCTAGAAATAGAAATTCCATTTGACCCAGCAATCCCGTTACTGGGTATATATCCAAAGGATTATGAATCGTTCTAGTAGAAGGACACACGCAGACGAATGTTCATTGCAGCACTGTTTACAATAGCAAAGACCTGGAACCAACCCAAATGCCCAATGATGACAGACTGGACAGGGAAAATGTGGCACAGATACATCATGGAATACTATGCAGCCATCAAAAATGATAAGTTTGTGTCCTTTGTAGGGACATGGATGAACCTGGAAACCATCATTCTCAGCAAACTGACACAAGAACAGAAAATCAAACACCACATGTTCTCACTCATAGGCGGGTGTTGAACAATGAGAGCACATGGACACAGGGAGGGGAGGGGAGCATCACACACTGGGGTCTATTGGGGGGGCTTGGGGGGACAGTGGGGAGTGGGGAGGTGGGCAGGAATAACATGGGGAGAAATGCCAGATATAGGTGATGGGGAGGAAGGCAGCAAACCACACTGCCATGTGTGTACCTATGCAACAATCTTGCATGTTCTTCACATGTACCCCAAACCTAAAATGCAATAAAATATATATTAAAAAAACAAACAAAAACTTCTCTCCTTCACCAGGGGCAATATTCCGCCCCCTATTCCTCGGTTTTCACCTCTAGCCTTCATCCTGAAAAACCTAAAACCTCTTTAACTGTCACCTGATCTGAAACCTAACCATCGTGGCAACACGGCCTGGCCTCAGTCCAGATGGCCAGAAAACGGCACTTTCAATATGTCTTATGTAAACCAGTCATCAATAAATTAAACCTGGCTGGGCTGGCTGGACACTCTAACTGGGAGTCACGGCCTCTTCCAATCCCTGGTCCTCTAATCCTCTCTTTCTCCTTCTCTTAGTCTGACCTGGTGTTTTCCGATTAATCTCTCAATTCCCACAAAATTGTATACAAACGACAACCAATCAGTCAGTGTGACAAATCCTCCTTCTACCAACCCACAATATCACCCCTTGCCCTGAAGTCTCCCAGCAGTCGGAATTCTTTCCCATGTTCAGGTTTCCGCGCCTCCCCCAGTCCCACTGGAAGAAGCCCTGGGAAGCGTCGCCCCGTCCCGTCCCGCTCTGCGCGGCCTTCCTGATGCTCCACTGCCTCCCACTCTGGATTTCCTTTTCCTCTATATTACTAATATAAAAACACAGAAATGGGTGTGGTGGCTCAAGCCTGTGACCCCAGCACTTTGGGAGGCTGAGGCGGGTGGATCACGAGGTCAAGGGACTGAGACCATCCTGGTCAACATGGTGAAACCCCATCTCTACTAAAAATACAAAAAATTAGCTGGGCATGGTGGTGCGTGCCTGTAATCCCAGCTACTTGGGAGGCTGAGGCAGGAGAATTGCCTGAACCCAGGAGGCGGAGGTTGCGGTGAGCAGAGATCGCACCATTGCACTCCAGCCTGGGTAACAAGAGCAAAACTCTGTCTCAAAAAAAAAAAAAAAAAAAAAAGACAGAAATGGAAGGCTCTTTAGGCTGACCGACGGCCCCGTGGATGCCACTTTAACCCCTGTGACCTGCACGGACACTCCAGATGCATTCCTGAAAAATCTAAAGTCACTGGAAGACCAGGAAAAGATGAAACGGGGAATCCCTGCGGTGCCTACTGAACTTTGAGGCATTCTCTGTGGTTCCTTATTCCCCGCAAATGATAAGGCCTTTGTAACCGGCCTTCATCAATCTCTTGACTCTACACCCTACGACCCCCACCAGCTTGGAAAAAACCACCCTAAAGTTACTTCTGTAACTTTCCACTGCCCACCCCAAACCTATAAAACCAACTCCTATACCACCGCCCTTCGCTGATGCCCTTTTCGGCCTCAGCCTGCCTGCACCCGGGTGAATAAACAGCCATGTTGCTCGCACAAAGCCTGTCGCAGGGCGTGGGGAGGTGGGGACGGGGGGGAGTGTCTCTTCATTCACAGCATGCATTTTAATGCTATCTATCTATCTATCTATCTATCTATCTATCTATCTATCTATCTATGTATGTATCATTTATCTATCTATCATTTATCTATCATCCATCTATCTATCTATCTATCTAGTCTTGTTCTGTTGTTCATGCTGGTCTTGAACTCCTGGGTTCAAGCAATCCTCTTGCCTTGGCTTTTCAAAGTGCTGTCCACTATAGATTTATTGACTAACAAATACACCACTCCAGGCCAGGATATTGATGGTCGGCTTGTTGGGGAGGTCGTATGTATGTGGAGAAATGGATATGTGAGAATTCTCTCTACTTTCTGCTCAATTTTGCTGTGAGCCTAAAACAAACAACAGAAGGAAGGAGGGAGGGAGGGAGGGAGGGAAAAAGAAGGAGGGGGAGGGAAGGAGGGAAGGAAGGAAGGAAAGAAGAAAGGAGGGAAGGGAAGGGAGAAAGGGAGGGGGGAGGGAGGGGCAGGCTGGGCATGGTGGCTCATGCCTATAATCATAGCACTTTGGGAGGCCAAGGTGGGAGGATCACTTGAGGACAGGAGTTTGAGACCACTCTGGCCAACAATGTGAAATCCTGTCCTTACTAAAAATACAAGAATATTAGGCATGGTGGTGGACACCTGTAATCCCAGCTGCTTGGGAGGCTGAGGCAGAATTGCTTTGATTGAATTGATTGAACCAGGAGGCAGAGGTTGCAGTGAGCCGAGATGGTGCCACTGCACTCCAGCCTAGGTGACAGAGTGAGACTCCGTGTCAAAAAAAAAAAAAAAAAAATTAACCAGGCATGGTGGTGCATGCCTGTAATCCCAGCTCAGGAAGCCGAGGCAGGAGGTTAATTTGAACCCAGGAGGTGGAGGGTGCAGTAAGATTGTGCCATTGCACTCCAGCCAGGTTTAGAGCAAGACTTCATCTCAAAAAAAACACAACTCTTGCTGACTTTTCAACACCAACAATGGAAGCTAGAATTAGTAGAATAATATCTCAATCTGTTGGAAAGAAAACTATACCACCTAGCACTTTGGGAGGCCAAGGTGGGTGGATCACCTGAGGTCAGGAGTTCAAGACCAGCCTGGCCATCATGGTGAAACCCCATCTTAAAAACTAAATAAATAAAATAAAAGAAAATAAAACGAAACCACACAACAACAGCAAATTTGCCAAACTAGGATTTTACTCAGTGAAAAAGTTCTTCAGTAAAGAGAAGTCTAGGGTGGTCTTCAGACAGAAACAAAAATTGTCCCAGAGGGGACGTTGGGGATGGAGGAAGGAAAAGGGGATAAAAATGTTTCACTCTGTTGTCCAGGCTGGAGTACAGGGGCAAGATCTCAGCTCACCTCAAACTCCATCTCCTGGGTTCAAGTCATCATCCTAGACTCCGCCTCTCAAGCAGCTGGGATTACAAGCATGTGCCACCATGCCCAAATAATTTTTATATTTTTAGCAGAGACAAGGTTTCACCATGTTAGCCAGGCTGGTCTTCAACTCCTGATGACCTCAAGTGATCTGCCTGTCTTGGCCTCCTGAAGCTCTGGGATTACAGGTGTGAGCCACCACGCCAAGCCGCTTATTGTAATTTTTAGAATAATTACTAAAAATGGCAAAAACCCAAATAACTCTCTAAAACAGGAATAAAATGAAAATGTAAAAATTCAACCAAACTAAACAAAGGCAAAAATGAGATAAATGAACACAGAAGGCCGGGCGCGGTGGCTCACACCTATAATCCCAGCACTTTGGGAGGCCGAGGCAGACGGATCACCTGAGGTCAGGAGTTTGAGACCAGCCTGGCCAACACGGTAAAACGCCGTCTTTACTAAAAATACAAAAATTAGCCGGGTGTGGTGACAAGTGCCTGTGATCCCAGCTACTCAGGAGGCTGAGGCAGGAGAATCGCTTGAACCCAGGAGGCGGAGGATTCAGTGAACCGAGATGGTGCCACTGCATTCCAGCTTGGGTGACAGAGTAAGACTCTGTCTAAAAAAAAAAAAAAAAAAAAAAAAAAAAAATTAGGCTCGGCATGGTGGCTCATGCCTGTAATCCAAGCACTTTGGAGGCCAAGGCAGGTGGATCACGAGGTCAAGAGATCGAGACCATCCTGGTCAACAAGGTGAAACCCCATCTCTACTAAAAATACAAAAATTAGCTGGGCATGGTGGCGCGTGCCTGTAGTCCCAGCTACTCAGGAGGCTGAGGCAGGAGAATTGCCTGAACCCAGGAGGCGGAGGTTGCGGTGAGCTGAGATTGCTCCATTGCACTCCATCCTGGGTAACAAGAGCAAAACTCCGTCTCAAAAAAAGAAAGAAAGAAAATGATTTGACAGTTTCCACAAAAGGCATCTGTGAAAAGAAGAAAAGGCCAGGCGCAGTGGCTCAAGCCTGTAATCCCAGCACTTTGGGAGACCGAGGGGGTTGGATCACTTGAGGTCAGGAGTTTCATGTCAGCCTGACCAACACGGCAAAACCCCGTTTATACTAAAAAGTAAGAAAATTAGCTGGGTGTGGTGGTGCATGCCTGTAATCTCAGCTACTTGGGAGGGTGAGGCAAGAGAACCCTGTAAATCAGGCAGGCGGACGTTGCAGTGAGCCGAGATTGCACCATTGCACTCCGACCTGGGGGACAAGAGCAAAACTTCTCAAAAAAAAAAGAAAAGAAAAAGCAAAAACAAGACACACACACACACAGAGAAAAGGAAAAAGAAAATAAGGCAAAAATAAATACAACAAATGAAAAAGGTACTTCACCACAAAAATAAGAGTATATTATCAAAAACTTTAGGCCGACAAACTTGAAAATTTGGTGAAATGAACAGATTCACAGGAAAATACAACCTCACTGACACAAAAAGAAATAGAAAAATCTTAGTCCTGTAATTATCAAACAAAATAAACTGTAATTTAAAAACATCCTGGCCAGGTGCCAGTTTTCTGTACTAAAAATACAAAAATTAGCTGGGCGTGGTGGGTGCCTATAATCCCATCACTTTGGGAGGCCGAGGTGGGTGGATCAGCTGAGGTCAGGAGTTCCAGACCAGCCTGGCCAACACGGAAAAACTCTGTCTCTACTAAATTAGCTGGGTGGGGTGGCGCACGTCTGTAATCCCAGCTACTTGGGAGACCGAGGCAGGAGAATCGCTTGAAACCGGGAGGCGGAGGTTGCAGTGAGCCGAGATCTCACCACTGCACTCCAGCCTGGGCTACAGGGTAGGACTCTGTCTCAAAATAAATAAATAAATAAATAATTGAAAGAAACACTCGAGTGATAAGCATAAAAAAGCAAAAACAAACAAACAAAAACATGCTAAGATAAAACCTCGGGTCGTAAATTTCTTCACTAGGGAATACTACTAAACACTGAAGAATGAAACAAAGCTAAATTATAACCATGCTTCTTCTACAAAGTAGAAAAAGAATCGCGAACTAATTTGAGGAGGCGAGCATAACCTTTGTACTAATACTCAACAAGAATGGTTAAAACAAATACAGATTAACGTCACTCATTCATTTAACCACGAAAATCCTAGACACTAGCCAAAACATTAGCAACTCAAATCGGGCAATATATAAAAGGGTAATACAGACTGACCATATTGGATTGATGCCAGGAATGCACATTTGGCATCACGTTAGGAAAGCAGTTGATGGAATCTACCATGTTGATAGATTGAAGGAGAAAATTCAGCCGGTTTGGTGGCGTATGCCTGTACCTTGAGAAGCCACAGCATGACGAGAGCTTGAGGCCAGGAGTCTGAAAACAGCCTGGGCGACACAGCAAGACCCTGCTTCTACGAAAAATTAGCTGGGCATGGTGATGCATGCCTGTAGTCCCAGCTACTCGCAGGCCGAGGTGGGAGGATTGCTTGAACCCAGGAGGTCGAGGCTACAGAGAGGCATGATTGTGCCACTGCACTCCAGCCTGGGCGACAGAGCCAGACCCTTTCTCAAAAAACCAAAAACACATGGGATTAACTACACTGTGATGTGTCTGTACCACGGAATACATACAGCAGATAAAATGACAGTGTAACTATCTCAAAAATAAAAAGGTTTTTTTTTTTGAGACGGAGTCTCACTCTGTCACCCAGGCTAGAGTGCAATGGCACCATCTCGGCTCACTGCAACATCCACCTCCTGGGTTCAAGCAATTCTCCTGCCTCCACCTCTGGAGTAGGTGGATTACAGGCACCGGCCAGCACGCCTGGCTAATTTTTTTTTTATTGCTTCTTTTTTTTCTTTTTTCAAAACCACAATCAGAAGAATAATTTATATGTGTGTGTGTGTGTGTGTGTGTGTGTGTGTGTGTGTGTGGTTTTAAAGATGGGGTTTCACCATGATGGCCAGGCTGGTCATGAACTCCTGACCTCAGGTGATCCACCCACCTCAGCCTCCCAAAGTACTAGGATTACAGGCGTGAGCAACAGCGCCTGGCCAATTTTTATATTTTTTTATATTTTTAGTAGACACAGGGTTTCACCACGTTGGCTAGGCTGGTCTTGAACTCTTGACCTTAGGTGATCTACCACCTACCTCGGCCTCCCAAAGTGCTGGGGATATAGGCGTGAGGCACCATTCAGGGCCTCAGAAATTAAAAGTTTTAAAAAATGATGGTGTGGATCTGTATGTCTGCATGTAAGGAAGGAACTCCATGACACATAAGGGAATGAGCAAAGCGAATCCCAATTCTGCACCAGTCAGTGCGCCGCGACCCTCACGCATCAGAATCACTGTGCGATTCGCGTGTCATCGTTCGCCAGTGAGACCCAGGCACTGGGTATTTAAAAACAAACAAACAAAGCAACCAACAGTTATTGTCACGTGCAGCCCTGCGCTGAGAACCCCGGTAATAAAAGGAGCTACGGCCATTATTTTGGACTTAGCGTGCAGCCGACATCGTTCTGAACACTTTGTCTGTAGCAACTCACTGCTTACAAGTCCAGGAGGAGGGTTCCGTCATCCTCCCACTTCACAGATAAGGAAAGTGAGGCGCAGAGTTTCCGCAGCTTGTTCAGAATCATGCAGCCAGTGGATAGCGGGGCTGGTACTTCCGGGACCCAAGCTGTGGCTCTAAAAAGCTAACAGAATCCCACGCAGTGGTGGTGGGGGAAGAGGAGGGCAGAATTCAGGGATTTTCAATTTAAGTCTGCAGGGGTGGGGCCCAGGAACTTAATGATCCCCAGGTTTGCAAACTCCCCGATAATAACCACCTGGAGCATTCTTTAACTCTAGGATTCCTGGAAATCTCAGAGATTCTGCTTCCTGGGTCTAGGGCAGGGTCCCAGGTGGAACCAGCTTTGAGAACCTGGGCAGCCACAGACAGCAGCTCACCCTCGAGGGGGCCATGCTTGCTTCAAACCTCTGAAATTCTTTTTTTTTTTTTTTTTTTTTGACAGAGTCTTGCTCTGTTGCCAGGCGCCAGGCTGGAGTGCAGTGGTGCGATCTCGGCTCACTGCAACCTCTGCCTCCCAGGTTCAAGCAATTCTCTTGCCTCAGCCTCCCGGTGCACGCCACCATGCCCAGCTAATTGTTTTTTGTATTTTTCAGTAGAGACGGGGTTTCACCATGTTGGCCAGGATGGTCTCGATCTCTTGACCTCGTGATCCGCCCGCCTCGGCCTCCCAAAGTGCTGGGATTACAGGCTTTTTTTTTTTTGAGATGGAGTCTCACTCTTGCCCAGGCTGAAATGCAGCGGCACGATCTTGGCTCACTGCAATTTGTGTCTCGTGCCTCAGCCTCCTGGGTAGCTGGGACTACAGGTGTGAGCCACCATGCCCAGCTAATTTTTGTAGTTTTAGTAGAGACTGAAATTCTTAATGATTTAAGAATTTTAAGAGACTGAAATTCTTAATAATGTAATATTCGCCAGGTGCAGTGGCTCGCGCCTGTAAACCCCAGCACTTTGGGAGGCCAAGATCAGGAGTTCGAGACCACCCTGACCAACATGGTGAAACCCCGTCTTTACTAAAGATATAAAAAAGCAGCTGGGCGTCGTGGCAGATACCTGTAATCCCAGCTACTCTGGAGGCTGAGGCAGGAACCTGGGAGGCAGCGGTTGCAGTGAGCCGAGATCCGGCCACTGCACTTAAGCCTGGGCAACAGAGTGAGATTCCATCTCAAAAAAAAACAATTTTTTTTTTCCACCTGGGAGACAGTGTGAGACTCCATCTCAAAAAAAAAAAATTAATCTTTGAATGTGTGTTTTGCAAGTGATGGGACAGTGTGACGTGTTTCAGGGGCTCGGGGTCTAAGCAATGTCACCCCTACCCCCTCTCTGCCTCCCTGGGAAGGCTTTCCGTGGCAGTCCCCTCCACACCAGATGCCCCAGGCTTGGTTACCCTACCTGACCCTGCCTCGTGCACTACCATGCTCTGCCATTTATCCTCTGTCCTCGGAGGGCCTGGTCACAAGCATGGGGAGGGCTGGAGTCGGGTGTGCTGCCTGCAACATTGTGGGGTGGTGGCCATCCCTGCCCCAGGCTGGCAGCACCCGGCACACCTGTCTTGGCGGGGTTCGTGACCTCTGCGAATCTTGGCACAGATGTTTAAAGATCTCTGGGGGTCCCCGTCTGCAATGCACTGGGGCAGTGAGCCTACGGGAGAAGAGATTCCTGGGTAAACCTCCGCCTGAGCTCCGTGCCTGGGGAACCCCTCTTCCTCCTTCCACCCTCTCTGAGTCAGGCCTGCATTGGTCTCTCCCAGCGTACTGAGGACAAAAGCACAACACAGATGGTGTGATCTCTGTGATTCTGCCTGCAAGTTCAGTGCTCTCGTCTGTGTGCTTAGAGCTGGCATTGCACAATACATAGGTGAACAGTAAAGTTCATGCTGATAATCTACAGTTTGATTTCTCTTCACTTACAACATTAAATAGAAATAAAAAAAGTACACCATGATGAGTCGAGGGAGAGAGACCACAGAAGAAAGGGAAAAGTTTACACGTTAATATCTTTCACAACACTTTGTTTTGGCTTTAAAAAAAAAAATTTTTTTTTTTAAGATGGCATCTCCCTCTGTCGCCCAGGCTAGAATGAGGTGGCACGATCATAGTTCACTGCCGCCTCAACTGCCCCAGCTCAAGTGATCCCCCCACCTCAGCCTTCCCAGTAGCTGGGACTGCAGGCATGCAGCGCTATGCCCAGCGGATTGAAAACATTTTTGTAGGTCGGGCGCGGTGGCTCACGCCTGTAATCCCAGCAATTTGGGAGGCCCAGGCAGGCAGATCATGAGGTCGAAGGATCGAGACCACCATGGCCAACATGGTGAAACCCTGTATCTAAAAAAAATACAAAAGAAAAAGAAAAAAAATTAGCTGGGCATGATGGCGAGTGCCTGTAGTCCCAACTACTCGGGAGGCTGAGGCGGGAGCATCGCTTGAACCCAGGAGGTGGAGGTTGCAGTGAGCTGAGATCATGCCACTGCACTCCAGCCTGGGGACAGAGCAAGACTGCAACTCAAAAACAACAAAAAAAGTTTTTTGTAGGCTGGGTGCAGTGGCTCATGCCTGTAATCTCAGCACTTTGGGAGGCCGAGGTGGGCAGATCACCTGAGGTCAGGAGTTCGAGACCAGCCTGGCCAACATGGAGAAACCCTGTCTCTACTAAAAATACAAAAATTAGCTGGGTGTGATGGTACATGCCTGTAATCCCAGCTACTTGGGAGGCATAGGCAGGAGAATTGCTTGAATCTGGCAGGCAAAGGCTGCGGTGAGCTGAGATCATGCTATTGCACTCCAGCCAGGGCAACAAGAGCAAAACTTCCGGGGTCTCCCTATGTTGCCCAGGCTGGTTTTGAACTCCTGGGCTCAAGCAATCCTCCCAAAGTGCTGGGATTATAGGTGTGAGCCACCATATCTAGCCTGATCCAACTTTTTGAACAAGGGGTCCTTCATTTTCATTTTGCTCTGGACCCCCAAAATTACACAACTGGCTCCAATCTCAGGGGTTCTTATTGTCAGGAAGTTGAAGAAACTTCAGGAATACGGCTGGGTGCGGTGGCTCACGCCTGTAATCCCAGCGCTTGCAAAGGTCGGGATGGGCAGACCACTTAAGCTCACGAGTTCAAGACCAGCCTGGCCAACATGGCGAGACAAAAATACAAAAATTAGATGGGTGTGGTGGCGTACATCTGTAGTCTTAGTCCCAGCTGCTTGGGACGCTGAAGCGGGAGAATGGCTTGAGACCAGGAGGCAGAGGTGTCAGACAGCTGAGATCGTTTCACTGAGCTCCAACCTGGGTGACAAAGCCAAACCCTGTTTCAAAAACTGAAAGAGAGGAAGGAGGGAGGGAGGGAGGGAGGGAGGGAGGGAGGGAGGGAGGGAAAGAGGGAGGGAGGAACTGTAGAGGAATGTGGATTGGAGAAAACTCTAAATTTGTGTCTCTGTGTTGCCAGTAGCTGGCCCATTTTGCTGAGCATTTTAGTTAAGGACACTGCTGTAGACATCTGAGCTTCCCTGGGCTCCCCAGCTACAGGGCCACGTCTACGAAGACACCACAGGCTCCAAACCACCTTCCTTATGGTCAATGGGCAGCAAGCCAGGCTCTCCAGACAGAGCTGGGGTGGAGGCATCTCAGGCGAGTGGGCAAGTACTCTGGAAGGGCCAGCCAGGGGTGCTCAGTATTTGGCATGGGTGGACACTGGCCTGGGGAGAAGGGTAGCTGCAGGCCCTGGATAAAAGGCACTGGGCCATTTTAAATTTAATTTTATTAATTTATTTATTTAGAGATGGGGTTTCACCATGTTACCTAGGCTGATCTCGAACTCCTGACTTTATGTGATCCACCCGCCTCGGCCTCCCAAAGTGCTGGGATTACAGGCGTGAGCCACTGCACCCGGTCTGAAAGGCACTGGGCCATTTTCAACCAGTTGTATATTTACATATGTATATGTGGATAGACAAAGATGCAATTTCACCTGAAAAAATACAGTGTACCTTAAATTTGATTTTTTTTTTTTTTTTTGAGACGGAGTTTCGCTCTTGTTACCCAGGCTGGAGTGCAATGGCGCGATCTCGGCTCACCGCAACCTCCGCCTCCTGGGTTCAGGCAATTCTCCTGCCTCAGCCTCCTGAGTAGCTGGGATTATAGGCACGCGCCACCATGCCCAGCTAAGTTTTTGTATTTTTAGTAGAGACGGGGTTTCACCATGTTGACCAGGACGGTCTCGATCTCTTGACCTCGTGATCCACCCGCCTCGGCCTCCCAAAGTGCTGGGATTACAGGCGTGAGCCACCGCACCCGGCCCGATTTTTTTTTTTTTTAAAGACAGGGTTTTACCATGTTGGTCAGGCTGGTCTTGAACTCCCGACCTCAGGTGATCCACCCACCTTGGCCTCCAAAGTGCCTGGATTACAGGCGTGAGCCACCACGCCTGGCCTTAAATTTGATTTTTTTTTTTTTTTTGAGACGGAGTTTCGCTGTTGTTACCCAGGCTGGAGTGCAATGGCACGATCTCGGCTCACCGCAACCTCCACCTCCTGGGTTCAAACAATTCTCCTGCCTCAGCCTCCCGAGTAGCTGGGATTACAGGCACGCACCACCATGCCCAGCTAATTTTTTGTATTTTTAGTAGAGACGGGGTTTCACCATGTTGACCAGGATGGTCTTGATCTCTTGACCTTGTGATCTACCCACCTCGGCCTCCCAAAGTGCTGGGATCATAGGTGTGAGCCACCATGCCTGACCTTAAATTTGATTTAAAAAAAAATTTAAGACAGATTCTCACTCTGTTGCCCAGGCTGGAGTACAGTGGCACGATTTCAGCTCATGGCCACCTCCTCCTCCCAGGTTAAAGTGATTCTCCTGCCTCAGCCTCCCACGTAGTTGGGATTACAGGTGTGTGCCACCACGCCCAGCTCATTTTTGTATTTTTAGTAGAGATGGGGTTTTGCCATGTTGGCCAATCTGGTCTTGAACTCCTGACCTCAGGTGATCCTTCCGCCTAGCCTCCCAAAGTGTTGGGATTACAGGTGTGGGCCACTGTGCCCGGCCTAAATTTGAATTTCAAATAATTTCAAACATCAATTTTTTTTTGGTGTAAGTATATCCCAAGCCATGCACTATTTGGGATATACTTATGCTAAAAAAAATTATTCACTGTTGCTGTGACCCTCATAGTTATGTGCACACCCTGTATTTTAATTTGCCAAATCTGGCAACATCCACTGTACAGGAAGTTCAGAGATCCATATTCTAGTCCCGGCTTTGCTCTAACCAGAGGTGGGAGCAATCTCAGGCCTCTGGTTAAAAGAAGCCCCTCTCCACCTCCCCCACTGCCTCCACTATCCAAGGTGAGAGAGAGGTACAGTCAGACACACCACAGCTAGACCCCAAGCGGATGCTTTCTGGGTCAAGGCCGCTCAGAGAGGTGAGATTTTGCAGCAAAGGATTCCGTGGGCATGCACAGAGGACGCACGCTAAGTGTGAGGCGGTGTTCCCAACGCCGAGCAGTGCATTGGGAACGATACTGACGTCCAGTGCCCCCACCCCCAATTCAACTGGTCTAAAGTGGAGCGAAGATACTTGTCTTTTTTTTTTTTGAGATGGATTCTCACTCTGTTGCCAGGCTGGAGAGTGCAGTGGCCCGATCTCGGCTCACTACAACCTCTGCCTCTCGGGTTTAAGAAATTCTCCTGCCTCAGCCTCCCGAGTATCTGGGACTACAGGCATGTGCCATCATGCCCGGAGAATATTTTTGTATTTTTAGTAGAGACGGGGTTTCATCATGTTGGCCAGCATGGTCTCGATCTCTTGACATCGTGATCCACGCACCCGGCAGATTCTTGCCTGTTTTAAAAAGTTCCCCAGTGACTCCAGTGTAACCTGCGCGGTAAAGAAACTGCAGGAAGCCGGGTGCAGTGGCTCACGCCTGTAATCCCAGCACTTTGGAGGCCAAAGCGGGCGGATCACCTGAGGTCAGTTCAAGACCAGCCTGACCAACATGGTGAAACCTCGTCTTAAAAAAAAAAAAGAAAGAAAGAAAGAAAAATACAAAATTAGTTAGATGTGGTGGCTCATTCCTGTAATCCCATCTAGTTGGGAGGCTGAGGCAGGAGAATCGCTTGAGCCCGGGAGGCGGAGGTTGCAGTGAGCTGAGATCGCACCATTGCACTCTAGCCCGGCAACAGAGCAAGACTGTCTAAAAAAAAGACAAGAAGAAAAGAAACTGCAGGAGTCTGGACGGCTTCCAAGGATGGGTCAGGGGCTGAAGGCGGTCTGCGCAATTGGCCCCGGGCTTGCAGAGCTGGAAGAGCCCGAGTAACACTGGGGCCACTTCCGCCTGCATAAAGAAAGGGGTACAGGCAGGACTGAGGCAGGACTGGGACCCCATCCCTGTTCCTGAGCCAGCACCCGTCCCACCCCTGGCACGGCGCCTCCAGAAACCCGACAGGGGGAGCGCCTGGACCCGGGCAGGACGCCGCGTGGGGGACGCTGGCCGCGGACCCCTGTTCCAAAGGCGGCCAGAGGCTGGCTCTGAATCCCAGGGTGCCCAGGCCACGCTTGCTCGGTCCCGGAGCCTGGGACTCCTGAAACCGCCGGGCCTCGTTTGGGCTTTGGGGTTTGGGGTCGCAGGTCTGAGCGCTCCGGCTCCGGCTGGCGCTAGGTGGCACCCGAGAGCGCGCTAGGCTCTCCCTGGGGAGCCCTGGGGCCCTCCGGGGTCTCCCTGCCCCAGCGCAGGCAGACCATTGACCCCCTGCGTGGCCCAATTACAGGATCCTTGGGCCACGCCTTCTCAAGGCTCAGCACTTCGCCCAGCCCCTGGCAGGGATGGAGAGTCGTTCGCCTAACAGGGTTTGGGTCAACAGCCTGCGTAGAGGACCGTGGTCCCATAAGATTATCATGGAGCTGAAAAATTCTTAACATTCTTATGGCCTAGAGACTTCACAGGGGTGCGCATTCCTCACGAGTTTGTGGCGATGCTACTGTGAACCAACCTGCTGTACTGCCCGTCGTATAAAGGTCTAGCACAGGCAATGATGCGCCGTACACAATACTCGGTCGTGATCATACACAACTATGTTACTGGCTTAGGTATTTACTACACTGTACTTTTTTCATTTCATTTTGTTTTTTTTTTTTTTTTTGAGACGGAGTTTCGCTCTTGTTACCCAGGCTGGAGTGCAATGGCGCAATCTTGGCTCACCGCAACCTCCGCCCCCTGGGTTCAGGCAATTCTCCTGCCTCAGCCTCCTGAGTAGCTGGGATTACAGGCACGCGCCACCATGCCCAGCTAATTTTTTGTAATTTTTAGTAGAGACGGGGTTTCACCATGTTGACCAGGATGGTCTCGATCTCTTGACCTCGTGATCCACCCGCCTCGGCCTCCCAAAGTGCTGGGATTACAGGCTTGAGCCACCGCGCCCGGCCCTTTGTTTTGTTTTTATAGAGACAGGGTCTCGCTCTGTTGCCAGGGCTAGAGTGCAGTGGCGTGACCATAGCTCGATGCAGCCTCCGCCTCTGGAGCGCAAACGGTCCTCCTGCCTGAGCCGTCTGAGTAGCTGAGACTACAGGTGTACGCCACCACTCCTGGCTGTGTGCCCAGAGGAGCTGCTCAGAGGCAGTGCTGCTGTCATATTTATACCCGCTTTTAATTACATGCAAATTAAGGGGCAGATTATGCAGAATCTAGGAGAAGGGTGGTAACTTCTGGGTGCTGGGTCGTTGCCATGGAAAGGGATGCTAACTCCCAGGTGTTGCTATGATGATGGCAAACTGACACACGGTGGGCTCTTATGAAAATCTGCTTCTACCCAGTCCCTGTTTTAGCTAGTCCTCAATTTGGTCCTCGTCAGGAATCAAGTCCCACCTCCGACCTCAACGTGATGGCAAAGGAGACTCCCAATGAGGACTGTGAGACATAAAATGTTGGCCAGGCACGGTGGCTCACACCTGTAATCCCAGCACTTTGAGAGGCTGAGGCGGGCGGATCATTGGAGGGCAGGAGTTCAAGACCAGCTTAGGCAACATGGTGAAATCCTGTCTGTACAAAAAATACAAAAATTAGCCAGGTGTGGTGACATGGGCCTCCAGTTCCAGCTACTTGGGAGGCTGAGCCTGGGAAGTGGAGGTTGCAGTGAGCCAAGGTCACGCCACTGCGCTCTACCCTGGGTGACAGAGTGATACTCCACTAGAGAAAAGGAAAAAAAAATTAAGAAGAATCTAGGCTGGGCACAGTGGCTCACACCTGTAATCCCAGCACTTTAAAAGGCTGAGGCAGGAGGATCACCTGAGGTCAGGCGTTTGAGACCAACCAGGCCAACATGGTGAAACCTCGTCTCTACTAAAAACACAAAATTAGCTGGGCGTGGTGGCACACACCTGTAATCCCAGCTTCTCAGAGGCTGAGGTAGGAGAATTGCTTGAACCTGGGAGGCGGAGGTTGCAGTGAGCTGAGATAGTGCCACTGCACCCCGCAGCCTGGGGGACAAGAGTGAAACTCCATCTCAAAGAAAAAAAGAAGAATCCAATTTTGTTCAGCATTATCTTCATGTAGATGCTTGAATGATTGTTGAAAAATGAGAAAAAGGGATCCATTCCTCATGCGTCTACTGATGCTGTCTGTCTCTAAAGCAGGACATGCCAAACAGCAAAGCAGCCCCCAAGCGAACACGGACGAGGAGCTCTGGAGGTTCTGCGAAGTGGAAAGATTTCCTTTCAAGAAACTCAAGTTAGCTTTCAGAAAATGGGCCGGGTGCGGTGGCTCAAGCCTGTAATCCCAGCACTTTGGGAGGCCGAGGCGGGTGGATCATGAGGTCAAGAGATAGAGACCATCCAGGTCAACATGGTGAAACCCTGTCTCTACTAAAAATCCAATAAATTAGCTGGGCACGGTGGCACGTGCCTGTGATCCCAGCTACTCAGGAGGCTGAGGCAGGAGAATTGCCTGAACCCAGGAGGCGGAGGTTGCGGTGAGCCGAGATCGCGCCATTGCACTCCAGCCTGGGTAACAAGAGTGAAACTCCGTCTCAAAAAAAAAAAAAAAAAGAAAATGATCTTTCCTATGTTACTAGATATTTCCTTTTTTTCTCTCCCCATTTTACTTAAATAACTTATTCAATGATCATTTATTTGCCAGCCTTCAAAGCCAGATCCGGGAAATACAAAAAAGCCGCCAATTAGAGGAAACCATCCCCGTCTCTGGGAAACTCACTAACTTCGTAGAAAGGAAGGCTCGTAAATGATGCCGATATGGCCTGCCTGGGATTTCATGGGAACGCATGTGTTTTCGTGTTTGGAAGCACAGAGGTGTAAGTATTAATTTTTTAAACTTAGCATAATGAAACATTTCAAACATAAACAAAAATAATAGTATAATGAATCCTGCTACCCATAACTTACAAAATGATTGTCTTGTCGGCACCTGCCTCGCCTGGGCCTCATCACCTTGCAGGTTACTTTCTTTTGCTTTTACAGTGTTATTTAGATGTAGTTACCTGTAGTAAATTCACCCACTCCAAATGTATAACCAATGCTTTTTAGTAAATTTGTAGAGTCAAGTAACCAGCACAACCCAGTTTTTAGAACATCTCCACCCTAAAAATTTCACTCTCAGCTATTGGCAGTTCTCCCTTGCCCCAGGAACCATGGATCTTTCTGTCTCTATAGGTTCGCTTTTTCTGGACATTTCATATTCCCTTTTTTTTTTCGAGATGGAGTCTCATTCTATCACCCAAGCTGGAGTGCAGTGGCACCATCTCGGCTCACTGTAACTTCTGCCTACCGGGTTCAAGCAATTCTCCTGCCTCAGCCTCCTGAGTAGCTGGGATTACAGGCATGCGCCACCACGCCCAGCTATTTTTGTATTTTTAGTAGAGACAGGGTTTCCCCATGTTAGCCAGACTGGTCTGGAACTCCTGACCTCAGGTGATCCACCCACCTCAGCCTCCCAAAGTGCTGGGATTATAGGCGTGAGCCACTGAGCCTGGCCTCTTTTTTTTTTCTTTGAGACGGGATCTCATTTTGTCATCCAGGATGGAGTGCAGCGTCACAAACATGGCTCACTATGGCCTCAACTTCCTGGGCTCAAGTGATCCTCCACATCAGACCCCTGAGTAGCTGGGAGTACAGGCATGCTCTACCATGTCTGGCAGATTTCCATGGCTGGATACTGTGCTGTTGCCTGACTATGCCTTATTTTATGTATGCATTATTAGCGGATGACACACGTGGGTTACTTACGGTCCCGGGCTGCTACAAACAACAATCCGTGAACACTGGCATTCAGGTCTTCGTGTGGACGTCGATTTTTGTTTCTCTGGTACATACCTAAAAGTGGAATTGCTGTGTCTCACTGGTAAGTTGAACTGCCAACTTTTTTACCCAAAGTGGCTGTCCCATTTAAAATTCCCATTGGCAACTTAAAAGGATTCTAGTTTTTTTCACATTCTTGCCAACATTTGTTATTCCTTTTTTTTTTTTTTGAGACAGGGTCTCACTCTTCCCCAGGCTGGAGTGCAGTGGCGCAATCACGGCTCACTACAGCCTCGACCCCCTGGGCTCAAGCGGCCCTCCTGCCTCAGCCTTCTGAGTAGCCAGGACTACAGGCACATGACGCCCTGCCTGGCTAATTTTTTAGTTTTTGTAGAGATGGGCTCTTACTACATTGTCCAGGCTGGTTTCAAACTCCTGGGCTCAAGCAATCCTCCCATCTCAGCCTCCCAAAGTGCTAGGATGACAGGCATGAGTCACTGTGCCTGGCCTCACCTTAGTTTGTAAAAATATTGATGGTGGAGGAAGGGACGGGAACATCCACCAGCACCAGCCTGGGTCCTCTGACAAAGGCGCTGAATATTTTGCTCAGCTCTGTGCTTCTGTGCTCGGGCCAGCCACGCATACTTGAACACGAAGGAATGTGCTTGAATATGAAGGAATGGAAGCCACAGGCTCAGGCCTGGCTTCCGTCCAAGGAGCCGTAATAGTCACAGGTATCTGCTTCCAGCTTCTTCTCTGAGAAGTGGGGTGTGGGAAGAGGACCCCGTTTCTGTGGCAAGTTCTGGTACTGAGGTGGGTTCTCTATCAACAGAGAGGAAAGAAACCTTGGTCTAAAGCCCACGCTGGCCGCCACTTCCTGTGTGCCTTATGTATGCCTGAGCCTTTACTTGCCTTCCTGTAAAATGGGATTCCTTGCATTTTACTGAATTTTAGGACATTTTATTAGAATTAACATACTGGTTGCTGAGGAGTTGTTGGGACCCCAGGAATCTTTAGGGTGTCTCCAAGCCTTAGCTTTTGCAAATAAATGCTGTGAAAAAGAACCTGGTGCATGAGACATTTTTCTTGTTTGGCCAGATCTGTAGAATTCATTCCCAAAAGGGCACGTGTTGTTTTGATTTTGACAGCTCTTGTTTAATCGCCCTTTAAAGAGGTTGTGCCAGTTGTGATTCCCATCAGAACCTGTCTCCAAACCTACCATGAAATACTCTGGCGCAGACAAGAATGCTCGCTGTGGCATTCTTCATCACAGCCCCGAGCCGGAAGCAACTCAAGCGATCCTCAGCAGAAGAGAGAAATCGTGGCCTCCTTGTACAATGAAATATTACGCTGCAATGAAAAGAGACAAACCTCTGCCGCACACGGCAGGGAGGAACCTCCTAGGCCGGACTGACAAGGGAAAGAAGCCAGACCCAGAACGGTCCTTACCCCAGGATTTCTGTGAATTGACTCACCCCAAGGTCAAAAGGAAGATGCAATCTAGGGTGACAGGGATGAAAACAGAGTGTCCCCTGGGCGGCAGAGGGAGTTAGCTGAGCTTCCAGAAACGTCCTGTATCTTGTTTTGAATGATAGTTGTATGAGTGTATCAAAGTGTGAAAACTCACTGAACTGTGTGCATTTTACTGATGGAAGCTGCACCCCAACGAAAAGTTAAAAGATTTCAAAAAATTGCCTACATTGACGTACAAACCACACGGCTGCCCCAGCAGGCAGACTCCCGAGATGCAAAAGCTTAGGACGCAGGCTGTCTTTCTTTTGTCCAATCTTTTGCCAGATGTGGGTTCTGGGCACAAAGAGGTGAAGCACGAGGTCCCTTCCGCTGCCTCCAGGGTTGTCCAGCGTTCCCCTCTGCACCCCCAAAAGAGCAGAGTCACACCTGCAGGGGAAGAAGGACCAGAGCGACTCTGCACCCCTTGCCCCACCGCCTCCTTCTCTGTTTGCCCTCTGACCCGTGCTGTTTCATTGTTCTCTTCCTGGATGCCGTCCCCTGGTTCAGACAATTCCCTGTACCAGCTGCTGTGCAGCTGCCTGGCTATTTATAGCCCTGGTCATCAGCCCCTTCCTCCCACCCTTGGCCCTACTCCTGGGACCGCCCTCCTCACCCCCCACCCACTTTCCGAGAGTCCAGCTGTGTCCGCCCAACCTGGAGAAGAGCAGGGATGGTGGTGGCTGAGTTCCTTAACAAATATCATAGAACACAATTTTTAAAAATGATTCTGGAACATTCCAGGACCTGTTGTGGGGAGGTGCCTGACCCTGCGGAGCTGATCCCTGGGTCTCCTGAGGTGACCTTAATTGTCTCCATGGCTTTTGGATGAGGTGAGATGAATCTAATTTTTTTTTTTTTTTGAGACAGAGTCTCGCTCTGTCTCCCAGGCTGGAATGCAGTGGCATGATCTCGGCTCACAGCAGCTGCTGCCTCCTGGGTTCAAGCGATTCCCGTGCCTCAGCCTACTGAGTAGCTGGGACTATAGGCATGTGCCAACCACGCCCGGCCAATTTTTATATTTTTTTATTGGAAGTGGGATTTCACCATGTTGGCCAGGCTAGTCTTGAACTCCTGATCTCAAATCTACCCTGCCTGGCCTCCCAAAGTGCTGGGATTACAGGCGTGAGCCACGGTGTCTGGTGGTCAAATCCACTTTAAAAGCAGTAACGGCATTTTCCTCCTTCATCTTTCTCATTCTTTCTTACTTCACGCAGTCCGTCTTCCTTCCCCTGTCTCTCCTTCCTCTCTGCACCCACTTTTCTTCCTTTCTTTCTCAGTGAAGTGAAGGGTCACCTCTCATTGTGGAGGGAAGATAAGTAAAGCCAGCTTTAAATGAACGTCACTGGATTGGCCTATGGCAGGCAGGCATGAGGTCTCTATTCCCCACGGCTGGAGTGTGTTCACACCCGAGACGCTGGGGTTGCCCACCTCTAGGCTTAGAGTGGGATGAGGAGGAGAAGCAATTTTTTCAGGAGCAGAGAAAGTGCACTTGGCTGTGACTGGCCACCTGTTTGTCGACAGTCTTCGGCGGGTCCACGATCATGGGACACGATGGCGATCGGTCCTCAGGCCCTGCCTCTCCAGAGCCTGTGGAGGCCAAGGCGTTACTGGCGGAAAAGCAAGAGCAGAATGAGCTTGCGTACCTGAAGTCTGCGGCCGTCTGCCAACGTCGCCTTCGAATGTGAACATTCTTAGTTCGCTCTGAAGTTTTCGTCAGGTTTACTGCAAATGCAAGGGTGGTGAGCAGACAGAAACGAGACGGTATCTGGTGGGCTGGAAGGACTGTTTTCTCAAGAGCATGCAAGTAGATGTGCACTTCCCTGGGCGACATCAGGCTCTCCGTGGGGATTTTAATCCAAGTCAGATACGGCCTTGCTTTACGACGGACGGTCCTGGGTCTCAGGGTGTGTGTGTTCATAATAAATATGAGTACATTCCATCCAGTACGTGGTAAGGACCATGTGAACCACCCCTGGAAACACGTGTAAGATAGAGGGCAAGCCGTTCACAAGACTGCAGCCTTCCAGTGAATTTCACAGACATCAAACGTTACGTTTCTGTAAACTTCTGCAAGCCACGAAGTTAGAATGAGTGCCTCACAATAGTTCAGCAGTGACTTAATTAACTGAAGAAAGGACTCCGAAACACGAATTGGTAAATCAAAACTAAAACTAGTATCCTTTAAAAAAAACTCAAGAATGAAGTCCCTAGGTTTTGTGGGGCTTTTTGGTTTTGTTTTTTGAGATGGAGTTTCGCTCGTGTAGCCCAGGTTGGAGTGCAGTGGCGCGATCTTGGCTCACTGCAACCCCCGCCTGCCTCCCGGGTTCAAGCGATTCTCCTGCCTCAGCCTCCCGCGTCGCTGGGATTACAGGTGCCTGCCACCATGCCTAGCTAACGTTTGTTACTTTTAGTAGAGATGGGGTTTCACCTGACCATGTTAGCCAGGCTGATCTCAAACTCCTGGCCTCAAGCAATTCTCCTGCCTCAGACTCCCAAAGTGCTTGAATTACAGGCATGAGCCACCGTGCTCGGCTGGGATGACTATTTTATTTTATTTTTATTTTTTATTTGAGATGGAGTTTCGCTCTTGTTACCCAGACTGGAGTGCAATGGCACGATCTCGCTCACTACAACCTCTACCTCCTGGGTTCAGGCAATTCTCCTGCCTCAGCCTCCCGAGTAGCTGAGATTACAGGCAGGCACCTCCATGCCCAGCTAATTTTTGTATTTTTAGTAGAGACGGGGTTTCACCTTGTTGACCAGGATGGTCTCGATCTCTTGACCTCGTGATCCACCGGCCTCGGCCTCCCAAAGTGCTTGAATTATAGGCATGAGCCACCGTGCTCAGCTGGGATGACTATTTTAATCTCAGGAGAGCACACAACTGGGCCCCTTCCAGGGCCCGATTCTATTTAAGGATATACTTTCTTATTTTCATACAAGCTTGATAACTGGATCAAAGAAAATTTTTTTTTGCATGGAGAAAAAAAATGTATCCATAAGGGCATTTGTTAACATGCACATCCAAAATCTCTTCCCACCTTCCTGTGCAATGCAAAGTGGTAAAGAGGGCAAGAACTTTCTTTCTGAGCGGTTGGGCTGAAATTCAACAACAACAACAAAAAGCCAAGTTCCCATTCCCTTCCCAGAGGAAGTGCAGCTTCTCTTTGTATTGTGTTATCAGTCCACCGAACACACCTGTTCGCCCAACAGCAGCCAACAAAAGTCAGACTCAGAATTATGAGTTGTACCCATCACAGTTGTGTTGAAAATCTGATCCAAGCACGTGGACAGAAATTTCTACGATTCCCGGCGCCTAAGCTCGGAGGCTTGTTTTCAGCGCATTCTTAAAAACCAAGGAAATTGACAATCACGCTTCTAAGTTAAAAGATTGGGAAACTGGGCCAGTGAATAAATACTTACTTTGGATCTGCACTATTGATGAAAACTAAAAAAATCACTGGAAAAAATGAGCCCCTTTCTTCTATTTTTGCTCAAAGCAGTCCAAAGAAAACAAGCTTTGGTTCACTCCTGTCTGTGAGGTCGGTGTTGAACCAACTCCAGCAAAATCACGGAGGAATCTGGAACCAGATTTGCAGTGGTGTGTCTCATGCATGTTTTTCTTTTCTTTTTTCTTTTTCTTTTTTTTTTGAGACAGAATTTCACTCTTGTTAGCCAGGCTGGAGTGCAATGGCATGATCTCGGCTCACCGCAACCTCTGCCTCCTGGGTTCAGGCAATTCTCCTGCCTCAGCCTCCTGAGTAGCTGGGATTACAGGCACGCGCCACCATGCCCAGCTGCCTTTTAGATTATTTGTAGAGATGGGGTCTCACTAGGTTGCCCAAGATGAAGTGCAGTGCCATGACGTTGCCAAGGCTGGTCCCAAACTCCTGGGTGCTGGGATTATAGATGTGAACCACTGCACCTGCACCATGGTTCTCTTTTTTGTCTTTTTTTGAGACAGAGTCTTGCTCTGTTGCCAGGCTGGAGTGCAGTGGCACCATCTCAGCTCACTGCAACCTTCCACCTCCTGGTTCAAGCGATTCTCCTGCCTCAGCCTCCCGAGTAGTTGGGATTACAGGCACACGCCACTACACCCAGCTAATTTTTGTATTATTAATAACAGCGTGGCCCAGGATGGTCTCAATCTCCTGACCTCATGATCCATCCACTTCAGCGTCCCAAATTGCTGGGCTTACAGGCAGGAGCCACCGTGCCTGGCTGCCCCATGGTTCTTAAAAAGGGGTTTTCTTAAAAAGAATGCTTCACCTTCCTTTCTGGTGTCAGGGAGACGGACTGTCAGGGAGAAGGGGTTTTGCTCCTCTAAGTGCCTTTCTGCAGAGAGATTCCTGCTCAAGGAACGGGGTGCCTAAACCTCAAATGTCCAGTGGCATTCAAGGCGGCTTGCAGCCACTGTGTTCTGGCCAATTCTGTTCATGCGAGGGGAGCTGAGGGTGGCCCAGCACATGCAGGCTGGACAGAGTTGCAGCCCATTCTTCCTGGAAGTGCCTGCATCAGGGCCAAGGACAGGCCACCTAGTAGCAGAGCCCCTGGAGCCTGCTGCTTGGCTCAGTGGATTAAAACACAACAACCAGGCTGGGCTTGGGGTCTCACGCCTGGAATCACAGCACTTTGGGAGGGTGAAGTGGGCAGATCGCCTGAGGTCAGGAGTTCGAGACCAGTCTGGCCAACAGGGTGAAACCCCATCTCTGCTAAAAAATACTGGGTGTCGTGGCACACACCTGTCATCCCAGCTACTCAGGAGGCTGAGGCAGGAGAATCCCCTGAACCTGGGAGGCAGAGGTTACAGCGAGCTGAGATTGTGCCACTGTACTCCAGCCTGGGTGACAGAGGAAGACTCTGTCTCAAAAAATGTATATATATGTGTTTCACAGATACAATTCTTCCTGGTCTTGGTTATTGAGAGCACATAAGCAAATTTTCATTTATTTTATTTTATTTATTTATTTTTGAGACGGAGTCTCACTCTATTGCCCAGGCTGGAGTGCAGTGGCGTGATCTCAGCTTGATGCAACCTCCGCCTCCCGGGTTCAAGTGAATCTCCTGTCTCAGCTGCCTCCTGAGTAGCTGAGACTACAGGTGCATGCCATCATGCCCAGCTGATTTTTGTATTTTTAGTAAAGACGGGTTTCACCATGTTGACCAGGACGGTCTCAATCTCCTGACGTCGTGATCCACCCACCTCGGCCTCGCAAAGTGCTGGGATTACAGGCGTGAGCCACCGCGCCCGGACAGTTTTTAATTTCTTAAAATTTAGGATTTGGCTCCTGAATGGCAACTCTCTTCTGTGAACTGAAGGGAAATCTGGAGCGACCCCTCTCCACAGGGTTTTCGTCTTCTAGAAAAGAGAAGATGAGAAAGGGCAGATAAGAAGAGGGTTGGGAGGGGAACTGGGGGAGAGTGGGAAAAAAAGAAGAAGAGGGTTGGAGGGGAGGAAAGAAAGAAAAACCGAGAAATTTCTAGAAAACATGATTAAAAAAAAAACTATCCACACTTGTGGAATGGACAGATTCTTTAAAATCTGTGATTTCTTTATGACTAACAAGGTGCCATGCCTACAGGTAGGAAGCTTTAGCCAGTGTGTGGAAGTGCCTGTTTGCAATATGACAGACAAGCCAGAAGGCTGCTCGAACCTCTGTCACCCTTTGCAGCCATCCAACACCACCAACAGCAAGAACATCCGCCCTGGCAACCCGTGGGGACAAAGCTGACCATCAGCGTGGGGAGGTTCCTGTCACAGCCGCGTCACAGCTCTCGCACCTCCCAGAATTGCTTTTGGTGTGAGGATCGCTGCTTGGATTGAGCAGGTGGAATTTGATTGTAATAACTGGAGCATCTCAGGGATGGCTAAACCCTAAACTGCTTACAAAGCATGAAACTGACGCGGGATTTCACAGAGCACGTCAAGGCTCTGATTTTTCCACGTGGTGCTCATCTGGGTGTTATTATTAGCACTTCGGTTTAATACTGCAGGGTGAGGAGGATGTGCCCAGACGCCCCAGCGATGCACCCCGTCCACTGGCTTCTGATATACAGAGCTGCAACCCAGGGGCCACCGAGGGGGCTGGGGCAGGCTGGGAGCTGAACTCTGCAGGCACTGGGTGCTAGGGAATGATGGCGCTTCGATGTCCACTCTTCTGGGCATTCCCAGTCTGGTCCTCTGCTCTGTCCCTGCCCTCCATAATTCCAGGGACTTAGTCTATGGGAGAACCTGGTGTGCTGCTGCTGGGCCAGCCCAGGAGTGAACGGATGAAGGAGGAAGTTCTTCTTTCTGAGCCGGGATCAGGCCCAGAACGCCCAGCTCGCAACTTGGGCAGCTGCCTGGTGCTGAAACCAGAAGGGACCTGCAGATGATTTCCTGAAAGGCTTCCCGGGACTTAGTGGCTGCTTAGGGGGCGCAGCTGGGAGTGTCTCCCTCTGGGCCAGTGCGTAAGGTCCAGACTGGGAAAAGCACCAGAAATGGAACGCAAAGTTCACCAAGAAGCCAAGGGAGCAGGCCTAGGGTCAGCACTGCACCTTGGTGCTGGGAGGTTGCTGCCTTGCCACAGTAAGGGAAGGAAGAACACATGTGACATTGGCATCCACACAGGGGAGCTCACGGCAGGAGCCATCCACGGGGATGATGGACGTGGACACAGGTGGGGAGGTCCCGTGTGTGAGGCAGTGACAGAGCCATCAGTTGGGAACATGGCCAACTCTTTTGGAGTTCTGTTAACTTTCCCAAGGTAGAGGCCGAGGGGTCACATTCACATCATGCCACCTGGTTAGTGTACTAGAACATGCTAGATTGTCTCTCAAAGCACGCAGGTCTAAGCCTGTCATCATTCTGCCAGTAAGACAGACAGATGAATGAAAAGACGGGGGAACTCGGAAATGAGGGGCTGAAAAGGAGAGAAAGTGGCCTTTGGTACTGGCTGTGTAAGAAAAACAGTGACCCAGAATAATTTGGGTTACTAGCTGTCTGATTCATACAATAAATTCATTTTGTCTCATGTGAAATATTTTAGGGAAAAGGGATGCTTTTATCCAAAATTATCTGAAAAATTGCCTCAAATGTCTCTGATTAAAAAAAAAAAAAGAGTTGGGCCAGGCACAGGGGCTCACGCCTGTAATCCCAGCACTTTGAGAGGCCAAGGCGGGAGGATCACCTGAGGTCAGGAGTTTGAGACCAGCCTGACCAACATGGAGAAACCCCAACTCTACTAAAAATACAACATTAGCCAGGCATGGTGGCAGGTGCCTGTAATCCCAGCTGCTCTGGAGGCTAAGGCAGGGGAATCGCTTGAACCTGGGAGATGGGGGGTTGTGGTGAGCCAAGATCATGCCACTGCACTCCAGCCTGTGCAATAAGATCGAAACTCCGTCTCAAAAAAACAAAACAAAACAAAAAAAAAAACAGTTGGATCAAGCGAGGTGACTCACGCCTGTAATCCCAGTGCTTTGGGAGGTGGAGGAGAGAGGGTCACTGGAGCCCAGGAGTTTGGGATCAGCCTGCGCCGCATAGTGAGATCTCACCTCTACAAAAGAAATACATAAAATAGTTGCATCTTATCTTCTGAGGTCTTAATTGAATTAATGTTCTGAAAGTTCACACAAAGGACATTCTTCAATATTTTTTTAAAAAAGCCAAAACAAAACCCAGACAGTCTCTAGGCATCAGGTTGGATAAGTACCTTTAGACGCCTATGGATGCCTTTCATCTAAGGTCGTTCAAAGTTTAAAAAATTGTTTGGGGGTCTCGCTCTGTCGCCCAGGCTGGAGCGCAGTGCTGAGACCATAGCTCACTGCAGCCTTCACCTCCTGGGCTCAAGCGATCCTCCCGCCTCAGCCTCCCAAGTAGCTGGGATCCTATGTGTACACCACTATGCCTGGCTAATTTTGAAAAATTTTCGGTAGAGATGAGGTCTTACTATGTTGCACAGGCTGGTCTCAAACTCCTGGGTTCAAGCGATCTTCCCACCTGACCCCTACAAAGTGCTGAGATTACAGGCATAAGCAACTGCGCCCAGGCAAAGTCAGATTTGTTTTCACCTGAGATCTCCAACTGCCATGGAAAAGTCAAATCATATTCTACAATAACTCAATTAAGTGGGCAAGTAATTTCTTTTCCTTCCTTCTCTTCTAAGTGCCTGAAATACCAGAAATACACGATAAGGGCTTCTAAAAACTACCTAACACAATAAAGAACGGTAAGAATTTACTGCATAATCAACAAGTTAGGGGAAACCTGATTTTGCATTAAAGGTACATATTCTGTTTCTGTTAAATAGTAGGAAGGACAAGACACCACTGGAATCAGCTTTTTTGTTTTGAGACGGAGTCTCACTTTGTCTCGCAGGCTGGAGTGCAGTGGTACAATATCGGCTCAGTGCAACCTCCGTGTCCCATGTTCAAGCGATTCTCCTGCCTCAGCCTTCGAAGGAGCTGGGATTACAGGTGACCGCCACCACACCTGGCTAATTTTTGTGTGTGTGTGGATTTTTAGTAGAGGCGGGGTTTGTCCATGTTGGCCAGGCTGGTCTCAAACTCCTGCTTTCAAGTGATCTGCCCATCTCGCCTCCCAAAGTGCTGAGATTACAGGTGTGAACCACCACGTGTGGCCAGCAATGTCTTTTCTACGGAGGCAGCAAACCTTACCTCTTTCCTATGACCATTTGGATAATTCGGTTACTCTATGGACACCAAGTTTAGGTTTTTCAGAGATCAGGCTCATTTGACTAATTTAAACATTTCTCCATTCTAAGCATACGTGAGATAAATGTTCCACACAAAATTTAAGCAATGAAACTTTTTTTTTTTTTTTTTGAGACAGTTTTACTCGTTGACCTAGCTGAAGTGCAATGGTGTAATCTTGGCTCATCGAAACCTCTGCCTCCTGGGTTCAAGTGATTCTCCTGCCTCAGCCTCCCAAGTAGCTGGGACTACAGGTGCCTGCCACCACGCCTGACTGATTTTTAAATTTTTAGTAGAGACAGGGTTTCACCATGTTGGCCAGGATGGTCTCAAACTCCTGACCTCATGTGATCTGCCCACCTCGGCCTTCCAAAGTGCTGGGATTACAGGTGTGAGCCACCACGCCTGGCCTCAGTTGCCTTTGATTCAGAGGGTGAATTCTCCATAATGTCATGGACAAGAAAATAATCTCGCAGGCATTAGAGTTGACACTGAGAGTCCTATTTAAAAACGTGAGCAGTGAGGTGGCTCACATCTGTAATCCCAGCACTTTGGGAGGCCAGAGCGAATGGATCACTTGAGTCCAGGAGTTTAAGACCAGCCTGGGCAATATGGTGAAATCCCATCTCCACAAAAAACAGAAAAATTAGCAGGGCACGGTGGCATGCGCCTGTAGTCCCAGCTACTCAGGAAGCAGAGGCAGGAGGGTCCCTGGAGCCCAGGGAGGCTGAGAGTGCAGTGAGCTGGGATTGAGCTATTGCATTCCAGCTTGGGTGACAGAGTGAGCCTCTATCTTAAACAAGCAACAAAAGTTCCCACTCAGTTCCTCATCTCTGGAAAGTCCCTTCAGTTTACTAGTGGAATTCAGAGTGGTATAGGTAAAGCCACCAGAAAGGCACAGCTCTAATCACAGCTGTTTCTCAAATGCGCTCATGAATCGCTGAAAATTTAACAACCCAGGTAAATTTAAAAACCTAAGAAAAGGGAATTTAGGGAGTTATTTGGCACACAGTAGGCACTTAACAAATACTGGCTGTATGTTACTTATCCGTTGGAAATAATTCAACTAATATTTGTGTACTGAAGTGTTTTTTAAGCAGCTCTTCAAATATATTTAGATAACTCACACATTAAATTCTAAAATATAATTTTGATTAAAAATGCATGCGTCAAGGCTGGGTGCGGTGGCTCATGCCTGTAATCCCAACACTCTGGGAGGCTGAGGCGGGTGGATCACCTGAAGTCAGGGGTTTGAGACCAGCCTGGCCACCATGGTGGCCTCATTTTTATTAGAAACCCTGTCTCTAATAAAAATACAAAATTTAGCTGGGCATGGTGGTGCCTGCCTATAATCCCAGCTACTTGGGAGGCTGAGGCAGGAAAATTGCTTGAATCTTGGAGGTGGAGGTTGCAGTGAGCCAAGACTGTGCCACTGCACTCCAGCTGGGGCAACAGTGAGATGCTGTCTCAATAATAATAATAATAACGCAGGTATCAGAAAGTAGCACTAACTTGCTGAATCAGGTTTCCAGTGGAGAGTGCAGAAATGCTAGGAAACCTCATCTGCAGAGTCAGAATGAAAGTCATCTCTCTGGTTACTGTTGATTGGGGCACTTGATTTGCATCTGTGGGCTCCTGAAATGATATACAAAATCAGAAGAGTTGGCCGGGCATGGTGGCTTACGCCTGTAATCCCAGCACTTTGGGAGGCAGAGGCAGGTGGATCCCCTGAGGTCAGGAGTTTGAGACAATCTGGCCAACATGGTGAAACCCTGTCTCTACTAAAAATACAAATTAGCCGGGCGTGGTGGCGCAAGTGCCTGAAGCCCCAGCTACTCAGGAAGCTGAGGCAGGAGAATCACTTGAACCTGGAAGGTGGAGGTCGCAGAGATCACACCACTGCATTCCAGCCTGTTGACAGAGCCAGACTCCGTCTCAAGCAAACAAATCAAGAGTTGTCTTTATGTGCATTTTTCTGGACAAAGGAGCCATAACTTTCATTGAATTATCAAAGGCTTTGTGAGCCAAAAAACCAAACCAAACCAAACCAAAACCGGTTAAGAATCACTGCTACTGAATGAGATTCCAACAGGCACACGGATTATTCAATTCACATCTCCTTTAGACTTTCAGGCCCCGCAGGAATACGAGAATTCCCCAAGCTTAAATTACTCTAATATCCAGTAACAACTCTTTAGAGTCATGTTATTAAAAAAAAAAAAACAATTTTTACAAAGGAACTGTATAAAAATAGACACTTGGGAAGATTTGAAATGTACGTGTCCATCGCGTGCAAGTGTGTTCTTTTTCTTAATCACTTCCTCTGGGCTTTCTCCAGTTAGTTTCACTTTCTCAGTTCCTGGGATCTATTCCAGGCGGCCACAAAGATAGATTCCCACAGCAGGGAAAAGCAACTATGTGAACAAGATTTCAGACGAAAGAGAAACCGCAAATGATCGGTTCTGGGCTGATTGCAAAAATCAGAGGCTGCCTTTCTTGATCATCTGAGAAATCTTCTAAGTCCCTGGGTGCCCTTTCTGGTAGAAAAACCCACGTTCTGCCCGGGCGTGGTGGCTCACGCCTGTAATCCCAGCACTTTTGGAGGCCGAGGACGACGGATCACTTGAACCCAGGAGTTCGAGACCAGCCTAGCCAACATGGCAAGACCCCATCTCTGCAAAAAATTAGCTGGGTGTGGTGGTGCACACTTGTCCCAGCTACTCTGGAGGCTGAGCTGGGAGGATGACCTGAGTCAGGGGAGGTCGAGGCTGCAGTGATTCCTTATGGAGTCACTGCACTCCAGCCTGGGCAACAGAATGAGATCCTGTCTCAAAAAAAAAACAATCAAATAAAGCCTACATTCTTACAAGACCTTCAAGGCGGCAAGGATGGTTATTCTCTTAGCTGGAAAGGTGTTCAAGGATACCCGCAGTAGGGAGGAGAGTAGCCTCATCAAATAGTGTCCTCATTGGCCCCAGACTCCAACAGAGAATCATCTGGAGACTGCACCCCCACAAGTCCATGACGGGAGGCCATGAATTCAGCTCCCTATGCAGACTCTACAAGACAGTCTTTGTGCCCTGAAGTTGGTTATAAATACTTAACTCCCCAGGCCAGGCTCAGTGACTCATGCCTGTAATCCCAGCACTTTGGAAGGCTGAGGCGCACAGATTAATTGAGGCCAGGAGTTGGAGACCAGCCTGGCTAACATGGTGAAATCCTGTCTCTAGTAAAAATACAAAAATTATCTGGGTGTGGTGGCGTGCACCTGTAATCACAGCTATTAGGGAGGCTGAGGCATGAGAACTGCTTGAATCCAGGAGGCAGAGGTTGCAGTGAGCTGAGATCACGCCGCTGCACTCCAGCCTGGTCAAGAGTAAGACTCTTTCTCAAAAAAAAAAAAAAAAATTTAACTCATCAGGAAGAACCCTGAAGGGGAAGAGGCTCTAATCCCTAGAAGATCCCTAGTTAGGCCTCAGATTTGGGGTTGTGAACTCCTAAAGTGTAGAAAATGGCATGTGTTGTGGTCTGTTTGGGCTTTAAAAAAAAATGGCATGTGTGTATTTCTGGGAAGAGGCTCTATACTTTCAACAGGCTAAAGTGGCTTTGTGTCCCCAAAACACCGGGACCCCAGTGATCCACGCACCTGCAATAACTCTTTCCTTTTCAGAAAACCTACTTTTCCCCCTCAATTCCTTCTCTTAGGGTGTTGCAGAAATCTATTTAGAAATCCTCATAGGGAAAAATCTCACAAGCAGAACTTGTCCCGCAACTTTATTGTCAAAAAAAATTCTGTGTAAACATAAATACTTTTCAACCCAACTTAACTGTAGCAAATATATCCAATTTAAAAAGTCACATGTACACAGACGGGGTGTTTTACCTGCCCTGTTTCTGAAGTCGTGTCGTGGAGGAAAAGCAGAGCATGAGGGATCCCAGGAGGACAGCCCTCGTCTCAGGCAGTGCTGATCTTTCAATAAGAAAATACCAAGCATCAAACATTTAGATTTTAGAATATTTTAATGTCCATTTCTTCAGTGAATGCATTTTGAAATTATTAGAATTAACAATTTAAAAAGAGCAGATCAAAGGAAATACGGAAAATGCAGACAGTCGGTTCTTGCTGATTCAATTTCAGATTCTAGGCATGGTGTGATTTTCAAAACAACCAATTAAAAAAGCAAAACTCCTTACCTCAAAAATCTAGAAATTCAAATGCAGATGTGTCTTTGGAAACTACAAATGATTACAGCCCATGTAACAGGAAGCACGCGGCCTTTGGCTCTCTGATCGTGTGCAAATGTGCAGGTGCAGCCCCCGCGGGTGACGTCAGTGTGGATGGAGTCACAGGTGCGGCACAGCCTGTGGGACTCTCAAGCTATTTGAGGGTTTCATAACTGATGCTCTACATTTGTTTGCATTGGATAAAACTGCGTGTGCTTGTTTACCGTATATATGGATAGATAATTTGATCTGAGCTGGGGCTGAGGAGAAAACAGCAATTGCAACTATTTACACACATTCAATGCTGAAGTATTGCTTCCTGTCCTAAGTTCCTAAGAGGTATTGCCACCCTGAAGAACGACCCATCCTGTCAACGCCACTCGCGCCAGCTGCTTAGAAACCCCGCGTCTCCAGCACGGTGTGTTCACTGCCAACAGACGGAGATGCACGGCGTTTCCGCCGCAGAGATTCTGTGGTTCTACACTGAGGTATGCTTCGGAGCGGGGGACAGGTAGGACCCGAGGGGCTTCGTGGCCCAGAGAGAGCATCTGCACTGGTTGTTTAGGAAGGCTCAGGGTGTTTTTAAAGACAACATTAAGCTCTGGGTGAGACTGCACGGGCCTGAACCAGACTCCAGTTTGCAGCTCCATGGGTTCCGGGGGTGAGGGATTCGCAAACACCTTTGTGGTAGGGGAAGGAAGAGACTGATGGGGAAGAAGGCTGTGCGGAGATGAACTTTGCCGAGCACGTTCCGAGTGAGACAGCAAGGACATCAGCAACCGCCCAGACCCTCAAAGCTACACAGCCTGGAGGGGAAGGAGGGGATGACATTCAAATACACACCTTAATACTGATGGCAGAAAGAGCGTCATGTGATCGCGATCCCCACGAACAAGGAAAGCATCAGGTAGTGTTTTTTAAGGAAAAAAAAAATATGTGGTGTTTTTTTTTTTACATTCTTTAGAAGCAAGAGGTATTGTCACAACCACCCTTTCTTCGGTATTGGAAGACCAGCAAACTGACAGTCACACCTGACGGGAAATCTTACAGCAACTGGGGTTGCCCTGGACCCCCTGGACGGTGGGACCCCAGGTCCCGCTGTCCTGCTGGGTGGCTGCCCTGGGCGAGGCCCCTGGAGAGGTGGCGGGTCAGAATCGTGACTTCTTCATGCTGGAGAGGGCAATCTGTATGTCTTTGGGGAGGAGTGATGATGGGCACTGATGCGGGCATGAGAACAAGACAGTGGGATTTAAGAGAAGAAAGCGAAATGCATGGGGACGTGGGGCAAGACTGACAAGGAGCGTGCCCAGGGCCTCATCGGCATTGCCGGGGGGTCCCTGGAAGAGTGGCTACGAATCCAACCGGCAACTCGGGCGAGTTTACTTCTACGTAAATTTCAGACTCAATGCGTTAAAACATGATGGCAGACAGTACCTGCAGCCGAGTGCCCAGAGGGAGCTTCCCTGGGTCTCCTGTGCCACCCTTGGGATTCTGCCCCCCACAGACCCCGAGTCTGCATCCAGATGACTGTCTCGGGGGATGGTCTGAGAACTCCGCCTCAGAGGCTGGAACTTGCTTCCCTGATTAAATCCTGCCACAGACAGTCCCTGTGCCACCCAAGCACAAGAGGGGGCCGAAAAACTTCTTGGATTTGTGGAAGCCAAGATGGCACTGGGGCTGCCTACCCAGACCCCCGTGGCTTTGAGTGAACCCCGGCAGGAAGGAGCCCTCGTGGGTGGCAGGGGCAGCTACTCCCCCAGCCCCAGAATCGCACTGGCTGTGCTTTGGGGTCTTGCTTAGACCCATCTTGGAGTGGGGAGATTGGGGGCAGCCCCAGGTGGCCGAAACACAAAGAGACATCTGGTCACCTTCCTAGAAACTGCCCTCCCCTGTGGCTACTTCCCCCAACCCTGAGGACCCAGCATCCCGTTCCGGAGCACACATGCTTCTGCATAAATATATAAATAAATAAATGCAACCTTGGATGTTTATTTGGTGTTTCCCTCTCCTCCGATGAGTCAGCGTCCAGGACCAATGCCTCGACTCCTGATTGGAAGACCCCTGGGTGGAGGGTCAGGGTGAGGGGCGACTCTGAGACCCCCGAGGCATTGTGCCTGGCTGGTGTTTGCTGCCTTGGCCTGCATGCATGTGGCAGAGTCCCTGAACCTGCTCGGGGCAGGGAGTGAGGCCCACTCAGCCCACGGGGCCCACGGCTCGGGAAAGCGCAGGTGGATTAGTGGGGGTGGTGGGGCCGTTGTGACGTGCCCCCTTGGAACCCCGTTGGTGGATTACTGGCACTTTATATCAGATTCATGAATGCAAGTGTGTGTGCGCATGTGCTTACGTGGAGAGGTCAGGTCGCCGGGGAACACTGTGACTGAGACAGAGACAAAATAAACTCAAAAACGGCATTAGCCAGAGAACCAAAAAGTGTTCCGTGGGAAAAAGCAGTAAAAATGAGATCTCAACCACAGCTTTTGTTCCAAAAGTCAAGTAATACCCAAAGCCATGATCTCCACTGGCGGCCTCTGTCCCGAGACTCCAGGCCGAGGCCAGCCCTGAAGGCACTTGTTCTCCACCACGTGCTGAACGGAAGACCCGGAGGCAGGCGGGGTTTCCAGGGAAGGGAGCGAAGGGAAAGAAATGGATGAAAATGAACCCTGAATAACTGTGATCCACACAGAAGTTAGGGCTGAAATGACCACATAAAACCACGTCCAGGGAGGGAAACTGTGGCGCTTTGGAAGCACAACAGCCAAATACAAATATTATTGTGTTTCGACAAACAGAGCACCTCGGGCAGCGGGTGGGCGCCCCTCACACACTCTTTGAAACGTTGAGCTTGGTGAGTTCATTGGCTTCTTCCATGCCCGTGTCGTCACAGTCGTCTTTCTCTATGGCTTTGCCAAACTGACCCCCTTCTTCTGCTTTGATGGGCTCCTTCCAGGGTCTCTTGGGGGACAGGTGAGCATCCTTGGCCTGCGAGCCGCTGTTGGAGCCCAGAGACGTCTTGTCCGCATACTGGACAGAAGGCACCAGGTTGGCAATCTCGTCCGTGGGAGACCGTCCGATGCTGCCATCCACCTGGACGCGGATGTCTGGGGAGATGGACAGCTGGTGCTGCGGGATGACCCCGTGGTCTGTGCACTTTGGGTACAGGTAGGTCTTCATCTGGCCTTTCCCCTTGACGTTCACGGTCCCTCTGTAGTCGAAGTCGTAGCCCATCTTGCTCAGGACGCGGTAGCTCTCTTCGCTCACCTGGATGCGGCACTCCACGCCGGTGGTGTCCATCCTGCTGGCGATGTTGACGGTGTCCCCCCAGATGTCGTACAGCAGCTTGGTGGTACCGATGACCCCCGCCGTGAGGGGCCCGTGGTTGAAGCCGATGCGGAGCTTGAAGTTGAACCACAGCATGTTGTTGTTGAAGTCGTCTACCACGCGCATCATCTCCTTGGCGAACTCGAACAGGATCTGCAGGTGCTCCTGCGGGTGGCTGCCGTCCTGTGCCTGCGCGGTGTTCAGCCCCGACGCCGCCATGTACGTGGCTCCGATGGTCTTGATCTTCTCGATGCTGCTGTAGTCCGGCTTGCTTAGGAGCTCGTCGAAGTCCCCGATGAGCTCGTTGAGGACCCGGTAGCACTCCTTGCCACCCTCGTAGTTCTCCTCGTAGAACTCGCTGAAGTTGACGATGCTGGCGAAAATCACCCCTCCGCTGTCGTGGTTCTTGGAGTAGGTCTGGGAAACCTTCAGCTGCTCGGCCACATGGTAGGGGATGATGTTCCTCAGCAGCCAGTCCGCCTGGTCCCGCATGCTCTGGATCTTGGTGCGGTGGAGGTCCGCTTCCACATCCCCATGGTAGTGGAGGCGGTAGCTGACTTCAAATTCGCGGTTCAGGAACCAGACCAACAAGAGCAGGAGAAAGAAGACGAGAACCACCTCCTGGCCGATGAGGCTTGCCGGCCGCCGGAGGTCACGCGGCAGCGAGCTATTGCACGGGTTCCTCTCAGAACTGGAGAGCAAAGACACGGGAAAGGGACAGGTTACTGCTCAGCGCTTCCAAGTTCAGAACAGCCCCGCTAGCTATGCAAAGCTTCGTGGAGTCCAAGCCGTCAACAACCTGAAGCTGGCAAGCCGCCCGTTCCTGGTTTAGGCTGGCTGCAGATGTGGAGGGATAAAGACTGAGTTTTGAAACTGATTTATTTTATTTTGTTAAACAGATTCACTGTATTGCCCAGGCTGGTCTTGCACTCCTGGGCTCAAGCAATCCTCGTCCCTTGGCCTCCCACAGTGCTGGAATTATAGGCGTGAGCTGCTGTGCCTGGCCCTGTAACTGATTTCTTTACTAAGTACTTGGTCATTCTTTTTTCTTTTCTTTTTTTTTTTTAATACAAGTCTTTAGCTTCTTTTAAAAGTCTTTTCTTTTCTCTCTCTCTTTTTTTTTAAGAGACACTGTTTCTGTTGTCCAGGCTGGAGTGCAGTGGCACAATCATGGCTCACTGAAGCCTCAAACTCCTGGGCTCAAATGATCCTCCTGACTTAGCCTCCTAAGTAGCTGGGATTACAGGCATGTACCACCATACCTGGCTAATTTAAAAAAAAATGTTTGAAGACATAGGGTCTTGCTTGTTGCCAAGGATGGTCTTGAATTTCTAACTTCAAGCCATCCTCTCACCTTGGCCTCCCAAAGTGCTGGGATTACAGGGTTGAGCAGCTGTGCCTGGCTAACATCTTTTTTTTTTTTTTTTTTTTTTTTTTTTTTTTTTTTTTATAGATTGAGTCTTGCTCTGTTGCCCAGGCTGGAGTGCAGTGGTGCGATCTTGGCTGACTGCAACCTTTGCTTCCTGAGTTCAAGCGATCCTCCTGTCTCAGCCTCCTGAGTAGCTGGGACTATAGGAATGTGTCACCATGCCCAGCTAATTTTTGTATTTTAGTAGAAACAGGGTCTCACCATGTTGGCCAGGCTGATCTCAAACTCCTGACCTCAAGTGACCTGCCCACCGTGGCCTCCCAAAGTGCTGGGATTACAGGCGTGAGCAATTGCACCTGGCTTTTTGCTGAACATTTTGAAAGTAAGTTGCTGACATGACACTTTAAATATTTTAGTATACATCTCCTAAGAATAAGGATATTTCCCTATGTAACTACAATATCACCATCATACTGAAGAAATTTAACATTCTCTAATATATTTGGTTCTTAGATTTCTAATCCAACAAACCTGTCCTTTACAAATAGCTTTTGTAAGTTCTGTACTCTCTACCTGTATAAAAAAGTTTGACAAGACACCATTTCCCCCCATTCTGGGTTAGTTCTGTTTCGCCCAAGTCACACAGGACAATGTTAACATTTTAGCCAGTGCTGTGATTTTCTCATGGTTGTGCCGTGTTCTAGCACATAGATAGCCCGTAATTTAACCAGATTCCTCCGGATGGAACTGGGCCTGGGTCTGTCTTATCCAACCACAAACAACAATGCAGGGAATATTCTTCTCCCCCTATCTTTGAGTGTGGAAGTGCTAAGTCATTTTAAATATTGCACATTTAGAATTTCTTTAGAAATTTCCAAATTGCCTTTATACCAGGCTGAATTAATTGGTCAGAGGGTTGCAGATTAGCACAGTTCCTTCCTTTTCTTTCTTTCTTCTCTCTCCTATCTCCTTCCTTCCCTCCCTCCTCCCTCTCTCCCTCTCTCTCTCCCTCCCTCCTCCCTCCCTCCTCCTTCTCTCCCTCTCTCTCTCCCAGGCTGCAGTGCAGTGCTGCAATCTTAGCTCACTGCAACCTCCGCCAATTCTCGTGCCCCAGCTTCCTGAGTTGTGCGCACCACCACACCCAGCTAACTTTTGTATTTTTTGGTAGACACAGGGTTTCACCATGTTGGCTGGGCTGGTCTCAAACTCCTGACTTCAAGTGATCTGCCCACCTTGGCCTCCCAAAGTGCTGGGATTATAGGGGTGAGCCACCATGGCCAGCCGAGTAGCACAATTTCTTAAAGTTTGTTTTGAAAATATACTGTTTTTTTTTTTTTTTTTTTTTAAGAGACCGGGTCTTTGTTACCCAGGCTGGAGTGCGGTGGCACGATCCTAGCTCACTGCAGTCTTGACCTCCCAGACTAAAGCAATCCTCCTGCATCAGCTGCCAGATTAGCTGGGGCTACAGGCAGGCATCAGCACACCTGGCTAATTTTTTGAACTTTGTGTAGAGATGAGGTCTTACTATGTTGCCCAGGGTGGTCTCAAACTCCTAGGTTCGAACAATTCTGCCTCTGCCTCCCCAACGTGCTGGAATACATTTTTTTCCATTAAAAAATACTACATACTCATCATAGGAAATGAAGGAAAAAAGCAGACAGAAAAAAAAAAGATTCATCCATCATCCTGCCAGCCAGAGGCAATCACTCTTAACATTTGTTGAATTTCCTCCTAGTCTTTTTCTTTTTTGCAACACACTGACTGTTCTGCTCATGTAAATGCTGTGCCCTGATGTATTCCTCCCATGCAGAGTAGGCCACTTGATTTTACATAATAAAGGGCTTGGTCACTAAATAATTATATGTCCAACTGGCAAGTCCTCAGTTTGGACAGCTCCGTGACACTGAAGATCAATTCTTTTTCTTTTAGAGATGGGGCCTCGCATGTTACCCAAGCTGATCTTGAACTCCTGAGCTTGAACAATCTGCCTGCCTTGGTCTCCTAAACTGCTGGGATTACAGGCATGAGCCACCATGCCTGGCCAAAGCTCAATTCCTTTTTTTTTTTTTTTTTAAATTAAGTTATTCCAATCTTCACTCATGCTTCCTATAGAATATTAGAAGGGACCTAATTCTTATCCTACCAAAGGATTTTAAAAATCCCAATATCTTAGACCTCACCTCTGTTTTAGAGCCTAAACATTTAGACAAGCTCTAAATGATCCTTGTTTTTTTCCTTATGCCTCTAAGGCCCTCTAGAATTCTTTTTGGATTTTTGATTTCATATCCCAGTGGGTGTCACTAGGACCAGCAGAGACCAAGCCTGTGGATTGAAAAGGAAGATTTATGCCAACAGTGGCAGAGCCGTCTTTGAATGATGATGAGGTTAAATTGGTAGGGTTAGAAGGAGCCTTCAAATACTATTCCTCAACCTTCTGTTTGATCATTTTTTTTCTACTTCTATACCAGGTATCAATATTAATTACACTACTCAAAAGCCCATACTATTGCAGTTTATTCCTCTTTTTATTTTCTTGGTTTCTTTACTTCCTATTCAGTACCTCTAGAAGTGCTGTAAAGTTTAGCCTTGTTGCGTCTGTCAAGGTCCCTCGTCACAAACACAGGAAATATGAAATTTGAACCAGGAAATATGAAATTTTCCAAGGGGCAGTCATTAGCTATGTCAATTCCTTTTTTTTTTGAGATAGAGGTCTCGCTCTGTCGCCCAGGCTGAAGTGCAGTGGCGTGACCTTGGCTCACAGCAACCTCTGCTTCCCAGGTTCAAGCGATTCTCCTGCCTCAGCCTCCCGAGTAGCTGGGACTACAGGCATAAGCCACTGTGCCTAGATAATTTTTACATTTTTAGTAGAGACAGGGTTTCACCATGTTGGCCACGCTGGTCTCAAGCTCCCAGCCTTACATGATCCACCTGCCTTGGCCTCCCAAAGTGCTGGGATTAAAGGCCAAGACACCACGTCCGGCCAAAAGCTCAATTCTTTAATCAAAGTGTTGGTTTTACTAACTTTGACTTAGGATATTAAAAAATAACGAGCTTGACCTATGTGGCTGTCATGGTCCTCTGTGAAGTGCAACCCCAAAAGCCCTGGCCGTGGAACAGAGAACCCCTGGGCCTGTCCTGGTGGAACTGCGGGGGAGTTCTGGAATCTTGGGCAGGCCATGCCGTCTTTCTGGCTCTCGGCTTCCTTGAGTATAAGCTGTGAAGAGGGACTGGCAACCTCCCTTTCGGTCTAAGACTGCTGTCCTTGGAAAGGCCTGCCTGCCAATGTGAGCTGGCTGGCACCGTGGAGCTGGGATTCGGGGAGGATTCCCACCATTCCTTGGTAAGACGGCTCAGATGCCTACGCTGTGTAAAGGAGGAGGTTTATGCCCAATATCCGCTTCCCTGCTGGAGGTCTGGAATTTAGGCATGCGCTAGGAAGAGGCGGCCGACCTGAACAGCCCCTAATGCCACTCTGGATGCCGAGTCTCTAACGAGCTTCCCTGGTAGACTGCATGTTACAAGTGGGCTGGAGGAATTAAGCCCATCCCCTGTGACTCCACAGGAGGGGACTCCTGGAAGCTGGTGCTGGCTTCCTCCAAAGTCAATTCACGCGCCCTTCCCTTTGCTGACTCTGCTTTCTGTCTTTTTAGCTGTAACAAATCACAGCCGTAAGAGAGCCGATTGCGGAGTCCAGAGTCCACCCTGAGCTGGTCTTGGGAGCTCTGGGGCAGTTTCTATGACTCAGTGCCTATGACCAGGAACCAAGAGTCCCCCGTGGGGAGACACCCTGTGCTTCCCTGACTCATTTCGCAAACTGTTATTGAAACAAATGACATGACATGTCCTACGTCTCAGGTACTGAGTGAGTAAAGTAACCATTTGTTACAATGAGTCAAGCGTAGGTATGTCCCGCTCCTTGAGCCCTCTAACTGGTTTTTAAATAGAGTAGGAAGAGAATGTGGACTGGGGGAAGGTTTGTGAGCCCATCTCATTGGGTTAGGAGCTGACCTTTCTTTTGGTTTCTCAAAGTGGACACCGCGAACAGTTCCCCCTTATGAGCGGATGCCACCAAGGTCCAACATCCCCGTTACGTCAGGGGAGTGTTTCCAGTCTCTGCGGTGGAAACAGGAGCCTGTATCTGGGATTCTCAATGGTTATTGCCTGTGCAACTCACTCTGATCTGCTGGAGCCGCAGCCAATGGCACGGCTGACTCTGGAGATGGGCACAGGCCAGGCCCCTCCGGGCAGAGAAGGAACAGCAGCCGTGGGCTAGTGCCAGAGGGAGAGGGAAGCAGAGCACACCGTGTGCTTTTCACCTTTGCTTCAAAGGAAGAAAAGTCATTATATGCAGCATGTGCACTCAGAAGCCAAGGGGGCTGCCTTGCACCAGAAGGTATCTAACCAACAGGTAAGAGGGCGACTTTCCAGCTATAACCTGTGTTTCCTATTCTAATACCGAGGAGCAAAGGGCTGATCCTATTCCTAAATCCAAACAGCAAAGGTCCGTTTCAAAAAGAGGAATTTCTTTCTTTTTTTTTGGAATAGAGTCGCGCTCTGTCCCCCAGCCTGGAGTGCAATGGTGCGATCGTGGCTCACCGCATCTCCGCCTCCTAGGTTCTAGCAATTCTCCTGCCTCAGGCTCCCAAGTAGCTGGAATTAAGGCACCTGCCACCATGCCTGATTAATTTTTGTATTTTTAGTAGAGATGGGGTTTCACCACGTTGGCCAGGCTGGTCTCGAACTCCTGACCTCGTAATCTACTCACCTCAGCCTCCCAAAGCACTGGGATTACAGGCGTGAGTCACTATGCCTGGGCATTTTTTTCTTTTTTTGAGACACAGTCTCACTGTGACATCCAGGATGCGGTGCACTGGCACCATCACAGCTCACTGCAGCCTCGAATTCCTGGCCTCAAGCCCACCTTAGCTTCCCGCGCAGCTACAACTATAGATGCGTACCACTGCACCTGGCTAATTTTTTAAATGTTTTGCAGAAACAGGATTTCACTACGTTGACCAGGCTGGCCTAGAGCTCTGGGCTCGTGTAAGCTTCCCGCCTTGGCCCCCTAAAGTGCTGGGATTACGGGCGTGAGTCGTCGAGTCCAGTCTTTTCCTTTTCCTGTCTGCTTTGATTTTCCCTCCCTTCCTCTCTAATTTGCCCATCTTTTCTTTGTGGTTCTATTTATTATTTGTAAGCCTGGAGGGTTATCTCAGTCTTAGAGGCTTGAAAATGATTAACTTCTACTTTTTCTAGACCTTACATGGTTTAATCTTTATTTCTGACTCTTGAATTTATTTAGAATTTATTGTGATATTTATCGTAGAGCAAGGGTCCAAGACTGAGTACTGTGGATTTCAAAGTCAGTTATTTAAAACATTTTACAGAATAACTTTTTCCTTTGATTTGTGAGATTTCCTTTGTTACACGCTAAAGTCTTACAGAAAATTACAATGACTTTTATCTGTCTTAATAAAATGAAAATAATTTTATCTTCCCGATGAGACGTTACAGCTGTGATGTATTCTAGCAAGCAGGCATTTTCCACTTCCTATTATGAGGACAGACATGCTGTTCATTTTATTCCAGACCCTGCTGTTTTCAGGAAGCTTAGAAACGAGCGGGGTAAGAAAATCACTATCATTTATTCAGACAGAGGCGCAGCATTAAAAGCTTACCTGAAATTCTGTACGGCGTCAAGGGGCGAAGTTAATACAGAACTGAAATTAAAATGCAGAAAAAGTATTATTATAAAGAGCAAAGAAGGCACTCTGCAAGGCAACCTGAAAAGGGTCGAGCAAACCATGCTCCTTTTGTGGACGTGGCTGAGACACCTGCTTCTACCTTTTCCTTCACGTCTGTGTCTCTCAATGCTGGGGGCAGTTCCCTTGGAAAAGTTGAGTTTCTGTCTTTGTGTACCACCCGCATCCTCCTGGTGAGGCTTAGCAGCCGTGATGGGATTAGGGACTCCGAGGGTCTCACGTGGATGGAGGAGTTCTGAGCTGAGAACTTCACCCACCATCCCTACCCCAGATCTGCTATTTGAACTCTGAGAGCAAAGGTGATGGAGGGGTCCTTCATCACTGTGGCTGTCCAGCTCCAGGTGGAAAAGCCCCGCAGCCACGACTAAAGGTCCCTGTGAATGTCTGATGAGGGAACTGTGACGGATCTAATCCCAGCACTTTGGGAGGCCGAGGCGGGTGGATCACGAAGTCAGGAGATTGAGACCATCCTGGTCAACATGGTGAAACCCCGTCTCTACTAAAAATACAAAAAATTAGCTGGGCATGGTGGCGCGTGCTTGTAATCCCAGCTACTCAGGAGGCTGAGACAGGAGAATTGCCTGAACCCAGGAGGCGGAGGTTGTGGTGAGCCGAGATCCCGCCATTGCACTCCAGTCTGGGTAACAAGAGCGAAACTCCATCTCAAAAAAAAAAAAAAAGCAGTTTGCTGTATTTCTTTTATCTTCTTGAGACGGGAATCTTGCTCTGTCACCCAGGCTGGTGTGCAGTGGCAGGATCTCAGCTCACTGAAACTTCTGCCTCCTGGCTTCCAGCAATTCTCCTGCCTCAGACTCCCAAGTAACTGGGATTACAAGCATGTGCCACCATGCCTGGCTAATTTTTTTGTATTTTTAGTAGAGATGGGGTTTCACCATACTGGCCAGGCTGGTCTCAAACTCCTGACCCCTCTGGCTCTCTTAATAACTTAGGGAATCAGAATGTTAGCTCTCCTGCAAGGACCAGGAAGAAATGTCCCAACGTGACTCTAAAATATTCTGCACACCTAAACCCTCTGTAATTGTAAGCAGGCATTTTTTCAATACACACTAATAGTGAAATACTTTCAGAAGCAGTTATAGAAAAAGCCCAGAATTTGGGAGAAGTTTATTACACGAATGGAAGTTTAACGGGTTTAAGATATTACAAATATTTGCATGAACTGTTCACTGCTTACATTCTGCTAGCCAAGGCATTACGTATTTCCAACAACGTATTTAGTTGAAAAGGCTTCAACTACCCTGAAGCCAGTTGCAAATGTGCAATAGGCAATTTGGGACTTATTTTTAACAAATCAAGAACCAAACATTATTCAGTTAGTGAAACACACGAAAGACAGGGATCTCACTGGATGTCACTAATGGCCAACATATATATATGGAGAGAGAGATAGAGAGTCTTGCTCTGTCACCCAGGCTGGAGTGCAATGGCGTGACCGCGACTTACAGCGACCTCCATCTCCTGGGTTAAAGCAGTTCTCCTGCTTCAGCCTCCTGAATAGCTGGGACTACAGGTGCCCGCCAACATGCCCAGCTAATGTTTGTATTTTCAGTAGAGACGGGTTTCACCATGCTCGCCAGGCAGATCTTGAACTCCTGACCTCGTGATTCACCTGCCTTGGCCTCCCAAAGTGCTGGAATTATAGGTGTGAGCCACTATGCCTGGCCACTAATAGCAAATATTTTAAATATAGCACCCATCACTGCCATCCTGTATGTTTTTACATTGTTTATAGCATAATGATGAGAGCGGGCTTATCCCCTGAGGTCCACCGGCCTCCCTGACTGCTGTTTCTATGTCTGTGCCATCTTTCCTTGGCACCTATCAGCGATACAGTTTCGAAGGCCAACATCCTCCTCGGTATATAGAGGATTTCAAAATAAAAGACCTGTGTCCCGTGACCGGTCATGGATGCTCTGTGTCATGGCGTCACATGGGGAATTATTTTGACAGTATTTATTTTATTTATTATTTACTTTTTTTTTTTTTTTGAGACAGAATCTCACTGTCACCCAGGCTGGAGTGCAGCTCACTGCAACCTCCCCCTCCCAGGTTAAGCGGTTCTCCTGCCTTAGCCTCCTGCGTTCAAGCGGTTCTTCTGCCTCAGCCTCCCGAGTAGCTGGGATTACAGGTGCATGCTACCATGCCTGGCTAATATTTGTATTTTTAGTAGAGGCGGGTTTTACTGTGTTGGCCAGGCTGGTCTTGAACTCCTGACCTCAGGTGGTCCGCTTGCCTCAGCTTCCCAAAGTGCTAGAATTAACAGGTGGAAGCCACCATGCCTGGGCTGACATAATATTTAGAAATAAGGCCCAGGTCACTTGCAAGATCATCCTACGTCTTGCCCTCCTCCTTCCAGGCCGTGACCTGTCCTGGATCATGAGCCCTACCCTACTCAAGGACGGTCAGCACCAGCTTCCTCTCCGCCTTCGCGTCCACCTGCACCTCCGCCCTTTCACGGCCTTGACTGTCTTCTATGAAATCCTTCAGGTCCTACTTTCTTAGATTCCAGTCCATTCATCAGAAGTCACCTCAAGTCTGTGACTGCTGCATGATGCCTTCCAGGATATCTACATTCAAATGTTCAGAGGGCTGTTCTAAATAACACTCTTTTTCTTTCTTTTGCATATTACGCCGAGGGCATCTCATTAGCTCTTTGACATGATGTGTGTTGAGAGTGATTTTTGGTCATGATGGGAAACAACTCTATCGAGGCATGAGGAACAGTGTGCAAACGGAGCCAACCCCTAAGCGAGCTCAGGCATGGTGGCCCCGCACCCAGGTGCCCACACAGTGCTGGCCACGTACCTGTCTGGGCACAGGGAGGCATAGAGCAGGAGCAGCGGCCCGGCCCCCACGACGGTGGCAAGGGAGGACCTCATCCAAGAGCTGAGCTGGCAGAAGTTACAGTAGTGCACGACGGCGATCAGCGCGGCTGAGCCTGTGAACACCGGGAACTGCAAGAGGGAAGGGTTAGGATGGCTGCCGGCCCCACCGCCCCCACCCCGCTCACACACCCAGGCCTCCAAAACACTCACCACTGATCCATGTTTCTTTTTTTTGTTTTTGAGACAGAGTTGCTCAGGCTGGAGTGCAGTGGCACTATCTCAGCTCACTGCAACCTCTGCCTCATGGGTTAAAATGATTCTCCTGCTTCAGCCTCACAAGTAGCTGGGACTACAGGTGCCCGCCACCACGCCTGGCTAATTTTTGTATTTTTAGTAGAGACGGAGTTTCCCCATGTTGGCCAGGCTGGTCTCGATCTCTTGACCTCATGATCCACCTGCCTCAGCCCCCCAAAGTGCTGAGATGAAGTTGTAAGCCACCATGCTCGGCCAAAGGGTTTATTTGTAAATGGCTATCCCAAGTGATTTAGAGAGAGGGATCAGGTAATCAGGAGAACATGGAAATAAAACAGCTGAGCCTTTACTTACATGTACGTTTGTCTCAAATTCGGAGGTGACGTGGGAGTAGACGGCCAGGGCAGGGAGCGACACCAGGATGGCCCCGATGCAGTGACGCGGCAACCAGCCGGCGACCCACTCCAGCAGGCGCTTGGTGCAAGCCATGACGTCCTCCAGGAAGAACACCATCCTGCAAGAGGGCGGGGTTAGCAGGGGCAACGGGGCCCGGGGTGGGTCATCCGCCTGGAGACGGCATGAGACTGAAGCCAGCACTCCCCTCCGCTCTCTCCCTCGCTGCACCAGGATGGGCTTGGAAGCAGGTGCGGGGGGATCCACCTCCCTCACTTTTGGTGGAAGGCAAGGAAGCCGGGCTTAACTCACTGCACCTGGTTGTAGGGTCACAGGTTGCGTTCTTATAAAATTTGCTTGTGAAAAGCACATGCTTTGCTAGTCTCAGGGAGTAAGTGAGAGTATCACAGGCCCCGAGTCTGGGAGCCACCATGCTGCCGTCACCTGCTCCCATTGGCTTCTGGGGCAGGAGGTCTTGACAGGGGGCAGTTTTGAGGGCACTTGGAGTTCTGTGAAGCCCGTGCAGTTGTCACAGCAGGAGGGGTGCTGGTGGGCAGATGCCAGGGACGGAGGCCTCCTGCATGTGGGTGGGTGTCACCGGGGAGGTTCTGCCCTACACCCCGCACAGCAGCCACGCCCCTGGGCACTCACAAAGATGGAAGGCTGCTGACAGCATCTTAGCCCAGAACCTGTGTCCCATCCACAGACAGAGAGTGCTCTGCGGTGGCGCTCACACACACTGGACTTTCCCGGCGCACGGCCCCTGTGCAAACTGAGTGACGGTGATCTCTATGGTGTTTGGGGCATCGCTGAGGCCTGCCCAGTGGTTCAGAAAATCAAATCACAGGCTGAACCCGGCTCGTGGCACTGGGACCACCAAACCTGCACACGTGTGCTGTCTGCGTCTGGGCTGTCGCATTCACAGTGCGTGTGTGAGGCTGGCGGCTTCAGGACTCCCCAGGCAGCGGAGCCCTGTTGTACATGAAGGGCAGCCACGCATTTCATTTTAAAAGGCTTCCTGTTTGTCCTGACGAGTGACGGCAGTCACTGACTCCTGCAGGTGTGTTTAGGCGGGCTCCGTTTCAGGAGTGTGAGGCTGACGAAATAAAAAGCTCTGTATAGAGGAGCTGAGCATGTGGGCCGAGAACCGCTGTGAGGAGCAGGAACAGGTCTTGGCTGAGCCTGGGGACCCCTGGGCCATGGGGGGCCCACGTGGGGAGGTGAGGAGAGTGTGGGGTCCTTGTAGGGAGATAGTCCTTTTCTCAAGCTTGCTGCCAGGGAGCTGGGGACGGGCCTGATGTCCCTGCCTCAGGAGGGGCTGAGGCTGCTGCTGTGACTCAACAGCACAAAGCCCCCCAACCCCACATGCACTTCGGTGGCCCGGCCTTCGGACCTCAACACCTACAGCGTTTCCACCACCTGGCTGTGTCCTGTGGCCAGGTGAGGAAGGGCTGACTCTCCAGCCACTCGCCGCATGGACTCCGGCACAGCCTCACCCGTTCAGGGCCCTGGACAGCCCTGGCTTCCTGATATTTAAAGGATAATGAAGGCTTTGGAGTATTTCCAAGAATAACCACAAATATGCAGAATAGAGGCCCTAGGAGGGAGGACAGACAGAACCCAGTTCCCAGCCAGGAGCAGGAAAGATGTGGGGTGGGGGGGCCTTCACGCTGGTCCTCGAGACAGCAGGGATCTGAGAACAAGAACTGCCGTCCTCAGTGCCATCCTGATGCCTGCCGGGGGGCAAAGCAGTGGGGGAGATGCAGGAAGCCTCCTGGAGGCAGCAGGCGGGGCCTGGGCTGGTCCCTGAGAAGGCGCTTGGCTTCCCTCCTGTGCAGAAAAGGGACAGGGCGCCCATAAACCCCACAAGCAGGCTCTCATCAAGCTGGGGTTCTCAAGATGTCCCTCAGGGGGCCAGGGCAGACTTTCAGGATCTGGACGTCTCCTAGGCCTGATGATTCCTGGTAAATGGAACCAAATCCCACCAGACGCCTGGGGAGTGTGTCCATCCAGGCAGGCCCAGCACACCTCGTCCCGGCCCTGGGCAGTGTAGACCGGGTTGGCCTCAACGCTTTAGAACTGGGCCTGAAGAAGCAGGGAGTAATGGCTGAAGGGCAAGAGTAAAAAGGTGTGGAGACAATGCTGGGAGCCCTCAAGAGGCTACAGGCACAGGCATTAGAGGAAGACCTGGGGCAGGCCAGGGAGGGCGGATCTGGGGGAGTGACTGTGCATAGGGACAGGTTTGTTTTTGGGGTGATGGAGGTGCCCGGTGATATTTGCACAACTCTTTACATACTAAAAATCACGGAGTTGTCGACTTGAATGAGTGAGTCTGTAATATTGTAAAGCATATTACAATAAAGCTGATCCCTTTCTTTCATTTTGGAGATGGAGTTTTGCTCTGTCACCCAGGCTGGAACGCAGTGGTGCAATCTCAGCTCACTGCAACTTCTACTTCCTGGTTTCAAGCGATTCTCCTGCCTCAGTCTCCAGAGTAGCTGGGACTACAGGCGCCTGTCATCACGCCCAGCTAATTTTTGTACTTTTAGTAGAGGTGGGGTTTCACCATGTTGGCTAGGATGGTTTCAAACTCCTGACCCCAGATTTCCAGAGTGCTGAGATTACAGGCCTGAGCCACCATGCTGATCTTTTTAAAGAGGAAAAACCAACCAACCAGGGCCTGAGGATGACTAGTTTGGGTTTTGGGGAAGCAGACCCTGGAAGGGCTTGTGTGTGACAGCTCCTTTGGGAGGGGTCCCCAGAAGCACAGGAGGGCATTGAGGCAGGAGGGGAGGCTGTGCCAGGGAGAGGGCTGCTCACTGTGGGTGCTGGGGCATGAGCCTTTGTGGAGTTCTGGGAAACAGTGAGCACATGCTATAGAGAAGGGCATGGCCCATGGCAGCCTCAGCAGAAGCTGAAAGCGTCCTGCGTACAGTGTGGTTGGGAAGCAGGAGGCAGGAATCCAGCCTGCCCACCCCAGATGGAAAAAGCCAGCTTTCTGGAGCCTCGGGCCAGACCCCAAGCGGTTCTTTTCTGCCCTGGGATGTTGGGTAAGGGCAGCAGAAGCTCAAGGTCAGGGCTGCCTCCGTCGGTCTGTTTGAAGCCCAGCTCCTGAGGGCAGTTGCTAGTGGGGCTCAGCTAGGAAGGCAGCTGTCCTGTTGAAGGTGACAGGGCCATGAAAGGAGTGTGTGGTGCCCAGGAGGTGGACCACACAGGACCACCTGCTTGATCAGGACTACAGGGCTGCTGTGAGCCCCCTCAGGGAGCCGGGCTGGTCTGGAGGGCCTGGCTTCCCAAAATGCACCTATGGTCCACTCGGACCCTCTGTCTCTTTTAAAATGAGTTGCCTTTTTATTATTGGTTATATGAGTTCTTTATCCGTTCTAGATAGTAGACCTTATCCGAGGCCTGATATGCAAATTTTCCCTCCCATTCTATGGGTTGTTTCACTTTCTGGATGGTGTTCTTTGCAGCACAACAGTTTAAATTCTGAGGAAGCTGACCCTGTCTACTCTTCCTTCTGTTGGCATCATACCCAAGAGACCACCGCCTGATGCAAGCACATGGGACGCTGCTAAGGGGTGTATGTTTGGCTCCTGCACTCTGAAGAGGCGCCTGCGGACCCAGGCCCACCTGCCATTCCCCGCACAGCTCATGTCTTCTCCTTTCCTTCTTCCGGAATCATTTCCTATCTTCTCACCAGCTCCTTTGCAGTCTCTGACCCTGAAGATCCCAGGACCAGCTGGCAGTGGTTGGGGCTGCGAGGGCACTGCCCCCTCCAGCAAGTGGGACCCCTGTACGTGGGCCAGAGTCAGGGAGGGAGGATGCCAGGGCACAGGGCTCAGGGAGTACACGGAGGCCCACCTCCAGAAATCAGCCAGCAGGGACAGCTGGCTCGGGACCAGTCCAACTGCTCAGCCTTAAGTCATGGAGCCAGAAGAGGGAGCTAATGACTCAGAGCTGGAGACCTGGCCCACGAGGCGCCTACCTGACGGACACCGCGAGGGACAGCATCTCCAAAAGCAGGGCCGTGCTGAAGACTGCCAGGGCAGCCGGTGGGGGAGGTGCGGTGGCCGCCCCGTACTTCAGGAAGCAGGTGATGGACAGCGTCAGAAACACTGTGGTCGACAGAAACACGTCCAGGAGGGAGCTGAAGGTGGGACTGGCAAACGTCTTCACGGGGGAGTTCTTGATGACCTGTTTGGAGCAGGAGTGGAGCAGAATGACTGGGCAGCCACTGGCAGCCAGGGGCGCGGTTCAGATGGAGAAACAGCCAACAGGTGCTGAGTGGCTGCTCAGGGCCAGGCCCAGGGTGGGAAGGCTCTAGGAGGGCTGGTTCCCGCTACCACCCATTTTAACACTGGGGAGTCCAAGGCACAGAGAAGTTGAACTTGACCAGGAGGGCCGGACATGGTGGCTCACGCCTGTAATCCCGACACGTTGGGAGGCTGAGGCAGGACAGTTGCTGGAGCCCAGGAGTTCAAGGCCAGCCTGAGTAACACAGTGACACCCCATTTCTACACGAAGTTTTAAAATTAGCCAGTGGCAGTGCGTGACTGTGGTCCCAGCTACTTGGGAGGCTGAGGCAGAAGGATCGTGTGAGCCCAGGAGTCTGAGGCCACAGTGAGCTACAATCATGCCACTGCTCTCCAGCCGAGGCAACAGAGCGAGGCCCGGTCTAAAAAAATAAAATAATCAGCCGGGCATAGTGTGTGTGCCTAGTGGTGTGTGTGTTTCTCCCAGATACTTGGGAGGCTGGGGTGGGAAGATTACTTGAGCCCAGGAGTTCGAAGCCACAGTGAAGTATGATCACGCCACTGCAGAATGATAACGTTTCCAAAAAACCCCAAAAAAAAAAAAAAAAACCCTGCCAGGGTAACAGAGCAACTGATTACGACCCAGCACGTTCTCATAGACACATTTTATACACACACACACACACACACACACACACATATATTTTAAATAAAGACGAGGTTTCACCATGTTGGTTAGGCTTGTCTTGAACTCCTGACCTCAGGTGATCTGTCTGCCTTGGCCTCCAAAGTGCTTGGATTACAGGCGTGAGCCACCATGCCCGGCCATATATATATATTTTTAAAGATGGGGTTTCTCCATGATGGCCAGGCTGGTCTTGAACTCCTGACCTCAGGTGATCCACCCACCTCGGCCTCCCAAAGTGCTGGGATTACAGGCGTGAGCCACCACGCCCGGCCAACACATTATATATTTAGCTGAAAGATGAGTTCCTGACTGCTCAGGTGAGGTCTGCATCTGTAAGGCGGTCGCATGAGAGCAATGGGAAGCAAAGCCCTGCCACATGGCGGAGTCCCAGGTTCAGCAGGGGCTTCATGGCGGAAGCAGCCGGCGGGAATTTCCGCGGCAGTGGTGACACTTCCGCATATCGTCACCTGGGAGCCTGCGGGGTCTGGCTGTGTGCCAGGGGCCGGGGCCCACATGGAATGATGCCCCTGGACAACTCACACCTGAAGGCGGGAGGGACAGGGATACAAAACGCAGGCAGGTGTGCCAAGTACAGGGGGGAGGCACGCACTAGTGTTCGGGAGTTGAGGGAGAAATCATGATGCTGACATGCCCAAGAGCTGACCAGGCCCAGCCCCCACGGGGCCCTGGAGATGTGAGACCTCCACCGATGCTCTGGACACCTCACAGGCAGGAAACACCACCCATCTCGGTGCACAGACTGGGAGCCTCAGGCCAGGGGCTGCCTCGAGGGCATACAGTGAAGGAGGAACCAGGCCCAAGACTCGGCGTGGACCAGCTGACCCCTGAGCACGCCGCTAACCTAGAGGAAGGCGCAGGGCCCAAAGGTAGGGGCTGTGGCTGGGAGAGAGGGACGCAGTGATTCAGCTGCTTTCCACTTGGCCTTGCAACTTTCTGGCAACCTCAGAGAGGCCATGGGTGTCTACTCGGCATCCCAGCTGGGCTCGGGGCTGGGGGCAGGGGCTGGAGGCGCAGGGAGTGGAAAGGTCCCACAACAGCCCCGGGTCTGGTGCATGTTCCTCGGGACAAACCTGCTCCAGGTGCCACAGCCACTACTGGGAGCTGGGTGGGAGGGGAGGAGGCGGAGCTTGGACGGTGGGGGCAAAGCTGCCTGTCAGACCTGATGTTAGGCTGCACCCCGGGGGCACGGGTCTGATTCCAGCCCTGGAATCCCCTCAGAAGGTGTGGGAATTTCAGGGGTGACACTGCCCGTGCCCACCCAACTTGGCAGAAGCACACACACATCCCCTCTCCCTGGGGCTCCATCTAGTGCCCATCAGGGGACTCTGTCAGGGCTGGGTGCACGCATGGCTCCTGAGACCTCACTGCCTCACCCACACGTGAGGTCAGAAGGTTTCCACATGGGCTGCTGTCCTTCTCAGAGCCCACACTGCCCACCTTCCAAGCCAAGGCTCAGGTTCAGGGCCTTTCCCGCTTGGGGCTGCTGTCGCCTCTGTAGAAAGCCCCATCCGTGGTTGCTGGCAGGGGCCTGCTCCTCCCTCCACCTCTCTTGAGGTCTCTCCTGCCTGCTCTGCCGCTTCTCAGAAACACCTGCCCGGCCCCAGCCTCTCCCTCTGGGCCACCCCTACCCCTGATGACAGAGGCTCCCCAGGCCCACCTGCCCCGCCCCATGCATCCCGGCAGTGGCAGCGCCACCTGTCCCAGTCCCCCAGAGAACGACGCTCCCCCAGCAGCCCATGTCATGATGTTCTTTTGCCCTCTCTTCCGTGGGCTCCAGACCCGGGGACAGTGCCGTGGGCCAGGCTCCGCCTTGCTTACTGCCCACATCCCAGGGGCTCTGGGTGCGGCCATCCCACCATTATCAAAGCACAGGCTCTGCAGCTGGGCTGCCTGGGCTCAAGACCACTCCACCATGACTAGCGATGATACCTACCCACGTGTGCCTCAGTCTCTTACCCAAAACCCAGGATAAACCAGTACCTGCACCTTGTGGGCAGTGGGAAGCTCAGCTAAGAACCTGCCCATGTGGAGCCCCCAGCACAGTGAGTCCCCACGTGAGGGCCAGCTAGAAGGCCCTGGTCCCCGCATCTCTCCTTTCCCCCCGCACCGGGACCCTGTGGCTGCCTGCGCAGTTTCGGTAACAGCCTCCCACCTGTCATGTCATGTGGCCTCCTGTCTTGTCCACACTCTATCACCCTCCAAAACTCAGCTTATACATATCCTTCCTTCCCTTCTTTCCTTCCCTCACTCCCTTCCTTCCTTCCTTTTTATCTTTCTTCCTTTTTTGATGGAGTTTCGCTCTTCTTGCCCAGGCTGGAGTGCAGTGGCAGGGTCTCGGCTCACTGCAACCTCTGCCTCCCGGGTTCGCCTGCCTCAGCTTCCCAAGTAGCTGGCCTTACAGGTGCCTGCCACCACACCTGGCTAATTTCATATTTTTAGTAGAGACAGGGCTTCACCATGTTGGCCAGGCTGGTCTTGAACTCCTGGCCTCAGGCAACCCACCCTCCTTGGCCTCCCAAAGTGCTGGGATTACAGGTATGAGCCACCACGCCTGGCCATGTTTTTCTTCTTTTTGCTGGAAAAGACGGTCTCACTATGTTGCTCAGGCTGGTCTATCTGCTGGCCTCAAGTGATCCTCCTGCCTCAGTCTCCTGAGTAGCTGGGATTACAGGCATGAGTCGGGTGATCTTTATAACACACAGTCTATTCCAGACCCTTCAACAGCTCCTGTGACCTCTGGCATAAAGTCCATGGTGTGGGAGCCATGACCTGGCCCCTGTCACCTCCTGCTGCTCCTGTCCTGCCCTGCCCTGGGATGCATCTGCAGCTCCCTGGACACACTGGGCTCATTGGTATCACTAATGTTTGTGGGTACTGGCCCCACTCTCCAGAATGTTCCCTCCTCCTGCATTCCATTAATTCCTAGTCCTCACACGGAGGCAGACTGAGGAACTCCCTTCTCAGAGTCCCCAGCCTGGGGCTGGTGCCTTGCTGTGTGCTCGGAGGACATTCGCAGACCTCCAGCTCCAAACCTTGTTTCTAATTCCGGCTCCCTAGCGTGGCACATCTTTCCCCCTTCCCTGGCACCAAGAACAGTCCTGGGCAGAGCAGAGGCTGAGCACACATTTGGTGCCAGGAGGAAGGGATGGCAAAGGTGCCTGCTGTTTGGGAGCCTCCGTGGTGCAGCGTGAGGAGTGGCCCGGACACCTGGCTTCAGCCAGACTGCTGGTGTGCGACCCTGGCTATGGGACGGTGGCCACCCGCTCAGCCTTTCTCAGCCCTGGCTTTCTCTTTGGTAAAATGAAGATGATAATCAGCTTTGCCAAAGCCTTGCTGTGAGGATTACATGAGACGATACTCTGCCTTACAAGCTACCAACCAGCCAACTTGCAAGTCCACTCCCGGAGCCGTGCCTGGGACATTAACGGATATTCCCTGTCCCTTGGAGACAGATGGAAGGGGGCACCTCCCACCCCACGAGGCATGAGCCGCCTCTACCAGGCTCAGCAGGGTCTCTCTAGAGCCCAGGCCAGGACACCACAGTTTGATGAAGACTTGATGGAGGAACCAAGGGAATCAGAGTGAGAAACTCCCTTTGTTCTGAGTGGGGAGGGCGTGCACTCTTGACTTGAGAACACTCAGAGATTAGGTTTGGGTCCAGAAGAGAGAACGCAGTCAGAGAGCCACCAGAATTCAAACCAGCCTCTAGGTTCTGGTATGATTCCTTTCAATAACCCCCTCTGAGCACTTGTGGGTGCTGAGACTGTGCTGGAGGCTGTGAGGAGGGGCTAGGAGAAGACAAGGGGGTCCCACCTCACAAGGCTGAGCATCTAGGGAGGGAGAAGTATGATTCCAGAAATGAACAGGAAAGATTCCAAAATGGCACATGCATGGAGAAGGAAATGTATGAAGGGAAGCCCAGTCCAGTCTGCGGTTGGGGAGAGCTCCTTGGAGGAAGTGGGATTGGGTGATTGAGCTGAGAGGTCAAGGACACGGGGCTAAGGAGGTGGGGGCGCGAGAGGGAATGTGGACCCAGAGTTAGAGAGAGAGGTAAAGGCCTCCTGGGCCCTTCCCAGAGGAAGAAAGCAGGGAGGGCAACAGGTAGGGAAGTTTCGCCCAAGAATCCGTGAGCGGTGGGGTGGGTGCCATGCCAGGGTAGGTTGGTGGGGAGCTCTCCTCCAGGGCAGTTATGTATGTGTGGGGCTCCCTTCCAGGGCAGGTATAGGAGGAGCTCCCTTCCAGGACAGGTCGGGGACCCCCTTTCCAGGGCAGGTGTGGGGGGTTCCTCCCAAGGCATGTGTGTGTGTGTGTGTGTGTGTGTGTGTGTGTGTGTCTTCCAGGACAGGTGTGGGGGTTCCTCCCAAGGCATGTGTGTGTGTGTGTGTGGCTCTTCCAGGACAGGTGGTGGGGGGTTCCTCCCAAGGCATGTGTGTGTGTGTGGGGCTCTTCCAGGACAGGTGTGGGGGTTCTTCCCAAGGCATGTGTGTGTGTGTGGGGCTCCTCCAGGACAGGTGTGGGGGTTCTTCCCAAGGCATGTGTGTGTGGGGCTCTTCCAGGACAGGTATGGGGAGTTCCTCCCAAGGCATGTGTGTTGGGGGGGGGCTCTTCCAGGACAGGTGTGGGGGAGTTCCTCCCAAGGCATGTGTGTTGGGGGGGGCTCTTCCAGGACAGGTGTGGGGGGGTTCCTCCCAAGGCATGTGTGTGTGTGTGTGTGTGTGTGTCTCTTCCAGGACAGGTGTGGGGGGGTTCCTCCCAAGGCATGTGTGTGTGTGTGGGGCTCTTCCAGGACAGGTGTGGGGGTTCTTCCCAAGGCATGTGTGTGTGTGTGTGTGTCTCTTCCAGGACAGGTGTGGGGGTTCTTCCCAAGGCATGTGTGTGTGGGGCTCTTCCAGGACAGGTATGGGGAGTTCCTCCCAAGGCATGTGTGTTGGAGGGGGGGCTCTTCCAGGACAGGTGTGGGGGAGTTCCTCCCAAGGCATGTGTGTTGGGGGGGGGCTCTTCCAGGACAGGTGTGGGGGGGTTCCTCCCAAGGCATGTGTGTGTGTGTGTGTGTCTCTTCCAGGACAGGTGTGGGGGGGTTCCTCCCAAGGCATATGTGTCTGGGGGCTCTTCCAGGACAGGTGTGGGGGGTTCCTCCCAAGGCATGTGTGTGGGGGGGTTCCTCCCAAGGCATGTGTGTGTGGGGCTCTTCCAGGACAGGTGTGGGGGGGTTCCTCCCAAGGCATGTGTGTGGGGGGGTTCCTCCCAAGGCATGTGTGTGGGGCTCTTCCAGGACAGGTGTGGGGGGGTTCCTCCCAAGGCATGTGTGTGTGGGCTCTTCCAGGACAGGTGTGGGGGGGTTCCTCCCAAGGCATGTGTGTGGGGGCTCTTCCAGGACAGGTGTGGGGGGGTTCCTCCCAAGGCATGTGTGTGTGGGCTCTTCCAGGACAGGTGTGGGGGAGTTCCTCCCAAGGCATATGTGTCTGGGGGCTCTTCCAGGACAGGTGTGGGGGGGTTCCTCCCAAGGCATGTGTGTGGGGGCTCTTCCAGGACAGGTGTGGGGGGGTTCCTCCCAAGGCATGTGTGTGTGTGTGTGTGTGTCTCTTCCAGGACAGGTATGGGGAGTTCCTCCCAAGGCATGTGTGTGTGTGTCTCTTCCAGGACAGGTGTGGGGGGGTTCCTCCCAAGGCATGTGGGGGGTGGGCTCTTCCAGGACAGGTGTGGGGGGGTTCCTCCCAAGGCATGTGTGTGTGTGTGTGTCTCTTCCAGGACAGGTATGGGGAGTTCCTCCCAAGGCATGTGTGTGTGTGTCTCTTCCAGGACAGGTGTGGGGGGGTTCCTCCCAAGGCATATGTGTCTGGGGGCTCTTCCAGGACAGGTGTGGGGGAGTTCCTCCCAAGGCATGTGTGTGGGGGCTCTTCCAGGACAGGTGTGGGGGGGTTCCTCCCAAGGCATGTGGGGGGTGGGCTCTTCCAGGACAGGTGTGGGGGTTCTTCCCAAGGCCTGTGTGTGTGTGTGTGTGTCTCTTCCAGGACAGGTATGGGGAGTTCCTCCCAAGGCATGTGTGTGTATGTCTCTTCCAGGACAGGTGTGGGGGGGTTCCTCCCAAGGCATGTGGGGGGTGGGCTCTTCCAGGACAGGTGTGGGGGAGTTCCTCCCAAGGCATGTGTGTGGGGGCTCTTCCAGGACAGGTGTGGGGGGGTTCCTCCCAAGGCATATGTGTCTGGGGGCTCTTCCAGGACAGGTGTGGGGGGGTTCCTCCCAAGGCATGTGTGTGGGGGCTCTTCCAGGACAGGTGTGGGGGGGTTCCTCCCAAGGCATATGTGTCTGGGGGCTCTTCCAGGACAGGTGTGGGGGGGTTCCTCCCAAGGCATGTGTGTGGGGGCTCTTCCAGGACAGGTGTAAGGGGGTTCCTCCCAAGGCATGTGGGGGGTGGGCTCTTCCAGGACAGGTGTGGGGGGGTCCTCCCAAGGCATGTGTGTGTGTGTGTGTCTCTTCCAGGACAGGTATGGGGAGTTCCTCCCAAGGCATGTGTGTGTGTGTCTCTTCCAGGACAGGTGTGGGGGGGTTCCTCCCAAGGCATGTGTGTGTGTGTGTGTCTCTTCCAGGACAGGTGTGGGGGGGTTCCTCCCAAGGCATGTGTGTGTGTGTGTGTCTCTTCCAGGACAGGTGTGGGGGAGTTCCTCCCAAGGCATATGTGTCTGGGGGCTCTTCCAGGACAGGTGTGGGGGGGTTCCTCCCAAGGCATGTTGGGGGTGGGCTCTTCCAGGACAGGTGTGGGGGTTCTTCCCAAGGCATGTGTGTGTGTGTCTCTTCCAGGACAGGTGTGGGGGGGTTCCTCCCAAGGCATGTTGGGGGTGGGCTCTTCCAGGACAGGTGTGGGGGTTCTTCCCAAGGCATGTGTGTGTGTGTCTCTTCCAGGACAGGTGTGGGGGAGTTCCTCCCAAGGCATATGTGTCTGGGGGCTCTTCCAGGACAGGTGTGGGGGGGTTCCTCCCAAGGCATGTGGGGGGTGGGCTCTTCCAGGACAGGTGTGGGGAGTTCCTCCCAAGGCATGTGTGTGTGTGTCTCTTCCAGGACAGGTGTGGGGGGGTTCCTCCCAAGGCATGTGGGGGGTGGGCTCTTCCAGGACAGGTGTGGGGGGGTTCCTCCCAAGGCATGTGGGGGGTGGGCTCTTCCAGGACAGGTGTGGGGGGGTTCCTCCCAAGGCATGTGTGTGGGGGCTCTTCCAGGACAGGTGTGGGAGTTCCTCCCAAGGCATGTGTGTGGGGGGGCTCTTTCAGGAAAGGTTGGGGGGGTCCCTTCTAGGGCAGGTGTGAGGGGTTCCTCCCAAGGCATGTGTGTGTATGGGGGGCTCTTTCAGGACAGGTTGGGGGGGTCCCTTCCAGGGCAGGTTTGGGGGCATCCCTTCCAAGACTGGGATAGCCACAGGGTCCTGGAAACACTATTGCAGAGGAAAGGGTCTGGTAATGGCAAGGATGCACTTTAAGACAAAAGACCAAAGAAAAGTTTTTTTTTTTCTTCCTTTACAAAGAGAAACCCACATACAGTTGCCACTTAGGGTTTACAGAGTGTGGGAAATCAGTGTCAGCCTTCATGTCCCTATCCCCTGCTAAAGCACAAAACTAACAGTGAATGACCCAGTGAGAACAACGGACACGTTCTTTAGCAAAAGCACAGGAAAAACGAACGCACCTCTTCCTGATAGCTGCTCCTGTAGGATCGCTCCAGCTCCTGATCCAGGAAGTTCAGGCTGAACTGATTAATGGGTGGCTTAAAAAAATAATCTTTCATCAGGCTGGAAGACACAATAAACGCAGTCCATCAACATCCAGCACCGTCATCGGATTGATTTGTTTCAGAAGATCACAATTAGCTACCAAAACGCTGCTCATTAGGTATATTACAACAGCGGCTTCTCCAAGTGCCTGTGTGACAGACACCGCTCAGCGGCCCCCCCGTTAAAACAGACCTCTGGGCGGAGCACGCTGGCTCACGCCTGTAATCCCAGCACTTTGGGAGGCCAAGGCGGGTGGATCACCTGAGGTCAGGAGTTTGGGACCAGCCTGGCCAACATGGTGAAACCTTGTCTCTACTAAAAGTACAAAAAATTAGCCAGGCATAGTGGCAGGTGCCTGTAATCTTAGCTACTCATGTGGTAGAAGAATCACTTAAACCCAGGAGGTGGAGGCTGCAGCGAGCTGAGATTGAGCCATTGCACTCCAGCCTGAGCAACAAGAGCAAAACTGTGTCCCAAAAAAAAAAAAAAAAAAAAAAAATCAACAAAACAACAGCTCTCTGGAAAGTCCTTTGTGCTTCTAAGCTTGATATTTTGTATTCCACTTCTGATAAAGAATGGCCACCCACCATGATGACACACATCATCAGAGCAGTGGGTTTTGGTTTGTTCTTTCTTTGAGGCAGGGTCTCACTCTGTCGCCCCGGCTGGAGTGCAATGGGACAGCAGTCTCGGCTCACTGAACCCTCCGCCTCCCGGGTTCAAGCGATTCTCCTGCCTCAGCCTCCCGAGTAGCTGGGACTACAGGTGCGCGCCACCACGCCCAGCTAATTTTTGTATTTTTAGTAGAGACGGGATTTCACTATTTGGTCAGGATGGTCTTGAACTCCTGGGCTCAAGAGATCTGCCCACCTCGGCCTCCCAAAGTGCTGGGATGACAGGCGTGAGCCGCTGAGGCTTGTTTTTGAAAACACGTTTCTAAGGCCCAGGACTAAGAAGAAGAAGGCAGCTTTTCTGTTTTGTGAAATAATCTTTTGTGAAGAACATGCAGATCACTGTGCTGAGAGTACTTACACTGATTTGGAGGCTTCGAAATGAAAACATAATTCAGAACCGCGGCCCTGCCATTCAGAGCACTGACAGTAATTGCCACCGGAAAAGCTAACAGGTTGTTATCACAAAATTGTGTTTATAGTTAGTGTAATTTTGGTGCTATTGTCACATATGCAGATTGCATGTGAAACCTGAGAAATGATAAAGCTCAGTGATTTTAATAGCAGGGAAATCAAACCCGCTTTCCCTGACTCTTTCGTTCATTTATGAATTGCCAGCAAACAGTAATATCCTTTTGATACTGCAGAAAATGACTAGAAACTTAAGGGAATGATAACACGATTTCAGAAAGCAAATATAGCTGCATTAATCATACGGGGACTATCACAAGTAAATCAGATGAGGCCAGGCATGGTGGTTTATCCCTGTAATCACAGCACTTTGGGAGGCTGAGGCGGGTGGATCACTTGAGGTCAGGAGCTCGAGACCAGTCTGGCCAAGATGGTGAAACCCTGTCTCTACTAAAAATACAAAAATTAGCCAGGCATGGTAGAGGGTGCTTGTAGTCCCAGCTATTCAGGAGGCGGAGGCAGGAGAATTCCTTGAACCTGGAAGACGGAGTTTGCAGTGAGCTGAGATCGTGCCACTGCTCTCTAGCCCGGGTGACAGAGTGAGACCGTGTCTCAAAAAAAAAAAGACGTAAATCAGATGAAATATGTGAAGTGCCTCGAGTGCACCTGACATAAAGCAGAGCTCACCACATGTGTGCTCTGCTCCTTCCTCTCCCTGCAGCCTAGCAGACGCTCTGTTCTGTGAACATACGGAATAATTTTCTACATTCTCAGACTCAGATGAGAAATAATTCTGTCCCAGGATGCCGACCCTCACTACTCTCCTGACTCAGGGGATGAGGACAGAGGGAAGAGCAACCAAGCAGCTGCGGGGAGGATGTGCACAGGGCCACATTCTAACAGCCAAGTGGCAGAAGCGACACTGCTATAAGCTGTGCTGCTCCTTTATTTATGTATTTTTTGAGAGGGAGTCTCACTCTGTCACCCAGGCTGGAGTGCAATGGCACGATCTCAACTCACTGCAACCTCAGCCTCCCAGGTTCAATCAATTCAATCGAAGCAATTCTGTCTCAGCCTCCCAAGCAGCTGTGACTACAAACGCGTGCCACCATGCACAGCTAAGTTTTTGTATTTTTTTTTTTTTTTGAGACAGAGCCTCGCTCTGTCACCCAGGCTGGAGTGCAATGGCACGATCTCAACTCACTGCAACCTCAGTCTCCTGAGCTCAAGTAATTCTCCTGCCTCAGCCTCCCAAGCAGCTGTGACTATAGGCACATGCCACCATGACTGGCTAAGTTTTTGTAGTTTTAGTAGAGACGGGGTTTCACCGGGTTAGCCAGGATGGTCTAGATCTCCTGAACTCATGATCTGCCTGCCTCGGCCTCCCAAAGTGCTGGGATTACAAGCGTGAGCCACCACAACCAGCATTTTTGTATTTTTAGTAGAGATGGGGTTTCGCCCTTTTGGCAGGCTGGTCTTGAACTCCTGACCTCAGGTGATCCACCTGCCTCGGCCTCCCAAAGTGCTGGGACTACAGGCATGAGCCACTGCACCGGCTGAAAATAACCCTCTGAAGCATCATAGTGAAGACTGTTTGAGGCAAGAATCATCAATGAATGTTAAACCAGGGAATTCTGATGGGGAATGAAATATTTACAAGATCTTAAAGTTCTTCCCACAGATTGCTTATTAGTCATAAGGGGAAGATAATAACCCTGGATGAGAGAACCTGGCACCACCTTGCCTAATTAATCAAAATTAGTATCACTAATGAGGAACAGGTGGGCATGGCCTGTCCCTGGAGGGGACCCCCTGAGAAGGACATGGCATCCCTTCTGCAGTCTCTGCCTGGCCAGAGGGAGAGCCTGAATCCAACCAATCCAACTTCAGGAATGTCTGATAGAAGGACGGCATCTGTGTTGTTCATAAATGTTAACATTAGTCCAGGCATGTTGCTCATGCCTATAATCCTAGCACTTTGGGAGGCCGAAGCGGGTGCATCACCTGAGGCTAGGAGTTTGAGAGCAGCCTGGCCAACATGGTGAAACCTCTTCTCTATTAAAAATACAAAAATTAGCTGGGCGTGGTGGTGTGCACCTCTAGTCCGGGCTACTTGGGAGGCTCAGGTAGGAGAATCACTTAAACCCAGGAGGTGGAGGTTGCAGTAAGCCAAGATGGAACCACAGCACTCCATCTTGAGCAACAGAGCAAGACTCATTTTTTTTTTAAACGCGGTGGCTCACACCTGTAATCCCAGCACTCTGGGAGGCCAAGGCAGGTGGATCACCTGAGGTCAGGAGTTCGAGACCAGCCTGCCAAAAGGGTGAAACCCCATCTCTACTAAAAATACAAAAATTAGCTGGGCATGGTGGTATGCACCTGTAATCCCAGCTATTAGGGAAGCTGAGGCAGGAGAATCACTTGATCCTGGGAGGTGGAGGCTGTAGTGAGCCGACATCACACCACTGCAGTCCAGCCTGGGCGACAGAGTCAGGCTGTCTCCAGGAAAAAAGGAAAAAGGCAGAGGGGCTACTGCCTGTAACCGCTGCTTCTCCCCAGCCGGCCCCAGTCTTACCTGTCTTCCTTGATGACGTCTACGAAGTGGGCATCCGTTTTCTCCCGGATATTCTTGAACCTCAGCGGAAGGAGAGCTGACTGGTCCAGGCTCACCCCTGCCCACCTTCCCTTCTCCTGCAAGATCTCACACAGAGATGTCTGACTGTTGGTGAGCTTCTCCTCCTGGGGAGGGCTCAGGAGCCCGTTCTGAGTTTTGGGATTAGATCCTCCAGAAGCCTGCCTCGAGACAAAGAGGGCGCAAACACAGGAAGTGAAGTGGCACCGGGTGCGCGTGCCTATCCTGCCCCAATCTCTGCCATTCGGGGCCCTGCTGTACTGTTTGCGGGACCTTCTGACCTTCGAGGGGCTCTCCAACCCCCTGCACCTGCAGACCTGCTCTAATCCCAGCCCTGCTGGCCTGTCTGCTCCTCCCTGTCACCCAATAGTGCCCAGTGGCAATGCTGGGTGTTTAGGCCACCAGGAAAGTGAGATGTGGGAAGAGTCAGTGAGGAGGTGGAGGGCAAGGGAGGAAAGTGAGGAACCAGAACCAGGATTCCGGGGGCAGTGTACACGGGTCGGGGGGCCGGGGGAAGTGTGATGAGGGCCCAGGGCTGTCAGGGCATGGCCCGGGGAAGATGGTTGGAAATGGGTGTGTGTCATAGGTGTCCACCACAGCTGTGGGAAGACACGGGTTGACCTGCACCCGCAGTCCCTTGGCAGATGGAGAGGGGATGGAGGACAACAGAGCCTGCGCCCCAGGGACATCGCCTGCATGAGCCCTCCTGGCAGGGTCTCGCGGGTGGGCTCAGTCCTGGCCCTGGTGTCTGAGTCTGGTTTTCCGGGCAGCCTTTGTGCCACCTGCCCTACCTCCCACCCTCTCTTCACTGAGCCTTTCTCCCAGTGAAGACCACCTCTTGTCTCTGCCCGTATTCTACCACAAATTGAGTCTAGCTTCCAGCACCACTAATCCCTGCAAACACTCAAATCCCCGCATTTTAAACTCTTATTGGCCTTTAGGGGAGTCCCGCCCAGCTCAGCCACTGAGCGCTGCACTCCACGTGGGTTCCTGCCGACCCTCCCCCATGCTCCCTGCCGCTCTCTTCAATGCCCAGAGGACCCGTGGGTGGGGAATGGTGTTACCCAGGAGTTACTCTCAGAACTAAGAAGTTGACAAGACAGGAATGTCACCTTGGGTGGATGCGCCAGCAGAGGAACTGACAGGAACAACAGCCATGAGCTTGTTACCTTGGTGCTGTTTTTATGCTCGTCTTGGCAGCCGTTTTGAGGTGCTCCTCCCTCGGCGCCGGCTTCGGATTTGGGAGCAAATGTGATTCCGCATGAAGAGCAGGTCTAGAAGAAAAACACAGATCGTGGGAACACACCGAGAAACCGAGACTGCCACCCTCCATTCAGGCCGGTCCACTGTTGCTGCTGCCGTCTGCCATTGTGCGGCACGGTGGTGAGCAAGGGCAAGGCGTACGGAGCCACTCGGGGTGACCTGAAAGCCGACTGGCAAAGTGATCACGGAAACGCACAAAAACCCGTGCATGAACGCACGTGGCAGCATGACCCAAAAATGGAATGTTCACTCACTGAACAATGGATCGACAAACTGTGGTCTATTCGAACAATGGAATATTACTCAGCCGTGAAAAAGACAGAAGCACTGACACCCATCACAGCACAGGGGAACCTGAAAAACGTCATGCTCAGGGAGGGAAGCCAGACATGGCACAGATGTGATGTGATCCCGTCCTCACAAAATACTCCGAAAAGGTGAATCCTTAGTGGGGGAGGCAGATTCATGGCTGCCAGCAGGGACAGGGAGGAGGAATGGGGAGTGACTGCTAAGGGATGTGGGGTTTGCTACGGTCCTAATGTGTGTGTCCCCCCAAAAGTCAGATGCTGAAATCCTAACTCCCAAGGTGATGGCATTGGGGGGCAAAACCTTGGGAGGTAATCAGGTCATGGGGGACAAGCCCTCAAAATGGGATTGGTGCTTTCATACAAGAGGCCCCAGAAGAATCCCTCCTCTTTTCCACCCTGGGGGGGCACCATCTGTGAGACAGGAACGGGTCCCTACCAGACACTGAACCTTCTGGGACCTTGATCTTGGACTTCCCAGCCTCCGGAACTGTGAGAAATACATTTCTGTTCTTTAAAAGCCACCTGGTTTGTGGTATTTCATTATAGCAGCTGGAATGAACTAAGATGGGGCTTCACTTTGGGATGATAAAAATATTCTCAAATTGATCACGGTGATGGCTGAACAATCTTGCTAAATATGCTAAAAACCACCGAAAGGTACACTTTAAAAAGGTTGATTTAAAAAATTTTTTTGCGACAGAGTTTCACTCCTGTCGCCCAGGTTGGAGTGCAGTGGCATGATCGTGGCTCACCGCAACCTCCACCTCCTGGGTTCAAGCCATTCTCCTGTTTCAACCTCCTGAGTAGCTGGGACTACAGGCACGTGCCACCACACCTGGCTAATTTTTTGTATTTTTAGTAGACGCAGGGTTTCACCATGTTGGCCAGGCTGGTCTTAAACTCCTAACCTCAGATGATCCACCCATTTCGGCCTCCCAAAGTGCCAGGATTACAGGGACGAGCCGCGGCGCCTGGTGAAAAAGATAAACTTTATAGTATGTGAACTGTATCTCAACAGCGCTGTTATTAAGTAAATAAACTGTCCACCAGCTATGCCAGCCCACAAATCCGAGGTTCTCAAGCTCTGCGTGACGGTGAGCTAGTCTCATAAGATGGGCTGAATCATCAGAGGTGCATGATTTCCAGATCTAGGAGTGCTTCAAAGTTATGGGAGTTAACTGTCATAGGACAGAGACGGCAAGATTTAATACAGGTACACCAGGAAGAGCAAAGACTTTATTTTTCACGTATTAGGGTTCAAACGCTAGTCAATTACTTACTAGCTTGGAGACTCTTCAAATCACTTTACCCCAGTTCCCTCATCTATAAGAAAGAGTGAAGATATGTTGTTAAGAATTAAATGAAACGGGCTGGGTGTGGTAGCTCACACCTGTAATCCCAGCACTTTGGGAGGCTGGGGTGGGAGGATGACTTGAGTCCAGGAATTTGAGACCAGCCTGGGCAACATGGCAAAACCGTGCCTCTACAAAAAGGAGAAAAATTAGCCTGGCATGGTGGTGTGTGCCTGTAGTCCCAGCTACTTTCGGGGCTGAGGTGGGAGGATTGCATGAGGCTGGGAGGTCAAGGTTGTAGTGAGCTATGAAGGCGCCACTGCACTCCAGCCTGGGGCAACAGAGAAAGACCCTGTCTTAAAAAAATAATTATTAAATGAAGTAAGTATATATACATATAGCCTAGCACAGTTCCTGGCATACAGTGTACCCTGAATAAAGTTTATCATTATTATTGATGTGACCCAGTAACCTAGGAAGTGTCTAAGAAAGCAACTAACAGCTTCCAGTGAAGACAAACAGTGGCAAGAATGATTTTTTTTTTTTTTGAGATGGAGTTTCGCTCTTGTTACCCAGGCTGGAGTGCCATGGCGTAATCTCGGCTCACCGCAACCTCCGCCTCCCGGGTTCAGGCAATTCTCCTGCCTCAGCCTCCTGAGTAGCTGGGATTACAGGCACGCGCCACCATGCCCAGCTAACTTTTTGTATTTTTGGTAGAGACGGGGTTTCACCTTGTTGACCAGGATGGTCTCGATCTCTTGACCTCGTGATCCACCCGCCTCGGCCTCCCAAAGTGCTGGGATTACAGGCTTGAGCCACCGCGCCCAGCCAAGAATGATTTTTATAATTTTTTTCTTTTTGTTTTTTATAGAGTGCTTCATTAGCAACGCAGAAGGAAAGATTTTTTTTTTTTTTTTAGGACTCAAAAGCAATTTTCTTACAGTAAGAACTGTAAAACAGTTATGAAATGAATTCTGGGAAGCCAGATATTATTTTGGAAATTTAAAATCAGTGTCATTACCTAAGGGCAAAGACATGGCCCGAGTTATCTTTTAAGTCAAACTGCAGGCCTATACTGTATTGAATAAAAGAAATAAGGATTCAACAGGGTTGTACAGTTTGAGAACCTAATGTAACACACAAGCTAAATTTGAACATTTGTATGCATTCAAAAAATGGAAATATACATGCCACGATAGCTAGTGAAATCATTAACGAGCATATCTGAGCAAATAACGGCACCCAGATAACATCTGCTTACAGCTCTTTAACAACGGGCCTTATCAACAGAGGTAAAATGTTCCAGCTGTCAGTGACATGCAGTGAGATTATTTTAAAGCATCTCTTGGTATTGACTGACAGAGTTAAACTTCAAAACATTTTGCTGCTCAGGCGCAGTGGGTCACACCTGTAATCCCAGCATTTTTGGAGGCTGAGGCAGAAGGATGGCTTGAGGCCAGGAGACCAAGACCAGCCTGGGCAACGCAGAGAGATCCTGTCTCTACCAAAAATAAAACATATTAGCTGAGCGTGGTGGCATGTGCCTGTGGTCCTAGCCACTCGAGAGGCTGAGGCAGGACTGCTTGAGCCCAGGAGGTCAAGGCTGCAGTGAGCTGTGATTGCACCACTGCACTCCAGCATGGTACACACACACATGCACACACACACAGACACAAAGCCAATGAGACCACTGATCTTATTAAATGAAAAACAATCTAATACCAAGAGACAAATAGAGCAGACGTGCCTGATACGCAGGCCTAAAAGATCCCCGAGGGGGCTGGGCGTGGTGGTGACTGTAATCCCAGCACCTTGGGAGACCAAGGTGGGCAGATCATTTGAGGTCAGAAGTTTGAGACCAGCTTGATCTACATAGTGAAACCCCATCTCTCCTAAAATAAATTAGCCAGGCTTGGTGGCAGGCACCTGTAATCCCAGCTACTCAGGAGGCTGAGGCAGGAGAATCGCTTGAACCCAAGAGGCAGAGTTTGCAGTGAGCCTAGGGCTACTGCACTCTAGCCTGGGTGACAGAACAAGACTCCCTCTCAAAGGAAAAAAAAAAAGATCCCTGAAGGAACTCTCTGATGTGGCTAAGGTGGGGGGCTTGGTGCTGGAGGGGGCATAGCAGCCATTTCAGGGACCAGCTGATAGGTCAGGAAAGGGAGCTGGAGGTGTGGAAGCGTTTCCCGCACTTGGCTCAGCACGAAGCCTGAACACGGTGCCAGCGAGTGCTCAGTAACTGCTGGTACCGAATATGAAAACCTCTGCTGTCTATTCTTCTGTAGCCATTTCGTCACGGGAATCTCCTGGCCTCAGTCTGTTTCAGGGATGTTTCTTGCCTCAAGTTCATCTGCTGTGCTTTTCTTTCTTTTGTTTGTGTCACTCTGTCGCCCAGGCTGGAGTGCAGTGAGTGGTGTGATCTCGGGTCACTGCAAACTTTACCTCCAGGGTTCAAGCGATTCTGCTGCCTCATCCTCCTGAGTAGCTGGGATTACAGGCGCCCACCACCACACCAGCTAATTTTTGTATTTTCAGTAGAGACGGTTTCATCATGTTGGCCAGGCTGGTCTCGAACTCCTGGCCCTCAAGTGATCTGCCTGCCTCGACCTCCCAAAGTGCTGGGATTACAGGTGTGAGCCACTGGGCCCTGCCAACCCTGCTGTGCTGTAAGACGAGGCCTCCTGCTTCTTCAGTGCCCCGCAAGGCACATGGGCTTTCCCAGCTTTATAAGATGTTCTACGCATTTAGAGCCAACTAACCTGTACCAGCGGGTACCTTCTCTGCAAGGGCTTCCCTAGGAGGGCTGGAAGGCTGGTGGAGCCTGGGAACGCCTGCTGGGATGAGGCTGATCTCTGGGGTGCCTGGGGCTGTGGTCTCCACAGGTGGGGAACTCAGTGCTTTGCTTACAATCCTCCTGAACAGACGCTGAGGCCTGCACCCTGCGGTGACAAGAAGTTCTGATACAGAAGAGAAGTCTTGCAGAGCTGCCCACAAATGGCAAACGAGGCTGCGCCTGAGGAAGTAAGGGGCTGTCTGGGTCACGCGGCCAGCTGTAGACACCCACGGTGGGGTCCTGAGGGCTGGGACAGTGCTCACTCCCTATTCCATTCCAAGCAGGTTTGTCCAGGAAGTGGGGGCATGGGAGGCAGGAGCTGGCCCCACTGAGCAGCGTGGGCCCGTGGGCCTGTGTCATCCGGACCCAGCAGCCATCATTTTGCTGCACTTCGAACATGTGGCCTTTAGCCGGGCGCAGTGGCTCATGCTTGTAATCCCAGCACTTTGGGAGGCCAAGGGGGGCAGATCATGAGGTCAGGAGTTTGAGGCCAGCTTGGTCAACACAACGAAACCCCGTCTCTACTAAAAATACAAAAATTAGCCGGGGTGTGATGGCATGGACCTGTAATCCCAGCTACTCGGGAGGCTGAGGCAGGAGAACTGCTTGAATCCAGAAGGCAGAGGTTGCAGTGAGCCGAGATCGTGCCACTGTACTCTAGCCTGGGTGACAGAGTGAGACTCTGTTTCTAAAAAAAAAAAAAAAGTGGATTTCTGTTGTTCTATTTCTTCCTCAGCTACTTTCCTTTCGGGGGATAAACTTTCTGGATAAAAACTTTAAAACAAATGAAACAAAAGAAATCTTAGAGCTGGGCATGGTGGCTCGCTTAAACCCAGGAGTCTGAGGCCAACCTGGGCAACACAGCAAGATCCCATCTCTACAAAAACTTCTTTAAAATTTTAAAAATGAGCTCGGCATAGTGGTGTGTACCTGTGGTACCAGCTACTCTGGAGGCTGAGGTGGGAGGATTGCTTGAGCCCAGGAGGGAGAGGCTGCAGTGAGCTATGGTCATGCCACTGGACTGCAGACTGGCCAGAGAGCAAGACCCTGTCTCTTTAAGAAAGAAAACAGAGAGACAGAAATCCATCTACCCTATGGAGAGATTCTCACATGTCAACACCCCCTTTTAAGCTTAGTTAAAGGCCCTTCTGTACCCGAAGGGTCCCACCAGGCAATGGTGGGTGGCTTTATTTCCCTCCCCTGAACCCCTCACGACAATTTTCCTTGAGCAATTCGCCAGCTTAATTTTAATCTGGATTAAAACATTTCACAAACTGCTTTTTGCGAAGCGTGGATGCCTCCATGAAATGTTTCCAGCCGGCTAAACATCGTCCCCGCTGCACAGCTGCAGGCACCTCCACCCCTGCTGAGAAGTCCTCCCTGGGAAGAGCATTTCCGACTCCAGGGAGCTCCAGACATGGAAGCACCTCACCGCCTTGGGAGACAACCCTAGCAGCTGGCTCACGGGGAGCGACACGGGCAGGTACTTTGGAGAAAAAGCAGTGCCGTAATGACGGCAGCTGCTGTGACTCAGGAATGTCTATGTGCCAAGGTCCTGCCCGTGAACGACAGTCGGGCCCCCATCCATGCAACGTCGCGGTCTCGACTCTATGATCTCGACCTCTGCAGCCATACTGCGGGGCAGCAGTGATCAGTGTGCAGATGGCAGTGGACTCCAGGGCCCTGAACACTCCTGACCACCCTTGTGTTGCTCTGGCCCCCTTTCCTGGCACAGGGAGGACCCAGGAATAATCCTGGCACCTCGCTCTCCTGGGCCTCGTTCCCCTAGAGCGACCTGAGCGGCTACGGTTGTCCTCCTGGTTCTTCTAAGCAGCACCCGGGCCTTCGGGCACCAAGGGAAGTCTCAGGGCTTCCAAGGTCCTCCCAGCAGCACGTGTGGCAAGCCAAGGAGTTTGCTGGCTGTTGCCTGGGTAACCTGAGATTCCTTGGAGAACGCCCAACAGCAAACTCTGCATTTTCCCGGATTATCGCTGCTCCTTCCCCCACGCGGACGTGGGCTTTGGAGGGAAGAGTGTAGCTATTCCTCTAACACACTCGGGCACATTTGCATTTGTTTTTAACACGTTTCAGGACGCGCACCCTGCATTCCGGTCAAAATATATGGCGCAGAGCTCTAAAAGCGCTTTTCCTTCAAGGTTATTTCTCATCACAAGATAAATCATTTCTAAGCCAACAGCTGTCCCTTTTCAAAACTGTCAAGGGAGGGAGAGGGGAAACCTCTTTTCTCAGAAATGAGGAGGAAACACCAGCAGAGGAACCCAGCTTTGCCTGCTTCGTCTTCTCAACAGGATTGTTTTTGCAAGATGTCGTGTTATTAGAGGCATCCTCTGTTCCCAAACTCAAGGTGATGCTGACCGTGGCAAACGGGAAAAGTCATGACACTGCAACCCCAGTAGCCACGGATCCTATTTCCCGAGGTTCTCTTTGAAACTCTGCATCTATTCAGCCCTCGTAAGCAACCATGATGCGGGTGCTATCATCGGATCCATTTTACAGATGAGGAGGCTGAGAAAGAGCAGGCACTGGCCCAGAGCCACATGGTTGGACCTGAGTAGAGGGGCGGTGAGCCCAGGCAACAGAGCTCCTGACCCCGATCATCTCCAGGTGAACGGGGACAGCCCGTCAGTGCGGCAGAGTCACCGGGCTGAGTCAACGTTCCTGGCAGGCCTGGGCACGGCTGTTTAAGCCGATGGATGAGGTACAGGCTAAAGTACATGAAAACGAAGTATTTCTGCTAGCGAAACATTACGGAAACATAGAATATTAGAAGAAAAGAGAAGCAGTCATTATCACAGCCAAAGAAAGGCTTCCCTGAAGCAGTGAGAACAGAACAGACAGCAGACGGCCTGAGAACGCTGGAGACAAGGCAACCCGCGAACACACACGTGTCAAACGCACACACACAATCTCAGAGCCACACAGCGTCGAGTCGAAGAACCCCCGGGACCTCTCGCTCAGTCCCTCGGGCGTAAATGACCACTGGGCCCCATGACCAGGCTGGTGGTGACGACCCGAGTCAAGAAGAGGTGAAAATGTACTCAGCAGACTCTCAGGCAGGAGCACCGTTACCAGGCTGTGGAAATACTCCGTCATGAAGTCAAAATAAGAAAATATTTGGCATTTGGGGAAGTTTCGTGGAAGTGCAATATTTCGCTCGCTGGTAATGCCAGTTCAGTGATTCTGCACATACATTTCCCTCCCTCTCTCTCTCGACATACACATAATTTCTTACTTTGAAGTAATTTTAGACTTACAGAGAGTGGGAAAGACAGTTCAAGGAGTCTGCGTATATCTTTCTCCATATACACCCATAGGACAGTCACGAAAAGCAAAGCGACTCACACCGGCACAACGCCGCTAACCAAGCTGCAGGCTCTATTCTGACGTCCCTGGTCTCTCCAATGTCCCTCTGCTGTTTGGGGTCTCCTGCAGGTTCCACCTTGCATTTAGCCCTTATGCCTCCTGCTTGCCCCCAGCTTATGGGGGTTCCTCTGTCTTTCCCTGTCTCTCCTGTCTGCTGCGTTTGAAGTCCTGGCCAGGCATTCTGTCAAATGTCTGGATCTGGACCTGCCTGGGGCTTTCTCAGAGGAGTCTGAGGTTTGGGGTCTGTGGGAAGAATGCCGCAGAGGTGATGTGCCCTTCTCAGCACACCACACAGGGGTACAGGACGGCCACGTGTCTTGCTAGCAGTGAGGCTCACCTGGATCATTCGGTAAAGGTGGTGTCTGCCTCCTGTCAAGTTCCTTACCCCCTGCTCCCCACCTTTCTTTTTTGAGATTGGATCTCATCCTAGTGCCCAGGCTAGAGAGCAACGGTGTAACCTCGGCTCACTATAGCCTCCGCTTCCCAGGCTCAAGCGATCCTCCTGCCTTAGCCTCCCAGGTAGCTGGGACTACAGGCACATACCAATATGCCTGGCTAATTTTTATAGTTTTTGTAGAGATGGTTTTTTTTTTAAATTGTTTTTGTGTTTTTGAGATGGATTTTCACTCTGTCGCCCAGGCTAGAGTGCAGTGACGTGATCTTGGCTCACTGCAACCTCTGCCTCCAAGTAAAGCAATTCTCCTGCCTCAGCCTCCCAAGTAGCTGCCACCACACCTGGCAAATTTTTGTATTTTTAATAAAGATGGAGTTTCATCATGTTGGCCAGGCTGGTCTCGAACCCCCTGACCTCAAGTGATCTGCCCATCTAGGCCTTCCAAAGTGCTGGGATTACAGGTCTGAGCCAGGCTGAGAGTACCCTTCAGTTTTATAACAGCTCTATTAAGATGTAATTCACATAGAATACAATGCACCCACTTACAGTAGAAGACTCCAGGGTTTCCAGCATAGTCACAGGGTTGTGCAAGCATCACCACTAACGATTCAGACTACTGTTTATCACAAATGCCTACTGAATTTCGAAGCTGTGTATGTTTATATGTGTATCTATAAAATATAAAATCGCTTCTTCAATTTCCGTAATAAACGAAAATGCCCTTACTTCCTCAGACTGGGCGGACCGAGTCTATTCACAGTGACCTCCCGCAAAGAAAACAAGTAGATAAAAAACGTGCTCATTTATTGAGGGTCATTTTTAAAATTCGCTGTCAGAAAAGGATGGTTCCTGAGGTGCGTGTCCTCAAAGGGGAAGGAGAAACCTTTTGAAAGCAGGACAGGTCCTCTCGGAATCATCCCCGTGGGGGTAAATCAACATTATTCGTTTCTTTACCGACTGGTGCATGTGGAAACGCCCAGTGGCCGAGCGGCCCGGGGTTCTGAACACTAGATGAAGGGTAAACTCAGGAAGAGCAGCCGAGCAGGTGCTGCCCAGGGAGGCCTTCCGGAGATTAACTAAGATGCTCTCACAGCTCGAACGGTTCACGGATCAGAACTACTGTGATGAAAGTCATTCAATTTTGGGTTTTCTTTTCTTTTTTTTCTTTCTTTTTGAGATGGACTCTCACTCTGTTCCCCAGGCTGAAGTGCAGTGGCACAATCCCAGCTCACTGCAATCTCCGCCTCCTAGATTCAAGGGATCCTCCTGCCTCAGCCTCCTGAGTAGCTAGGACTACAGGCATATACCACCACACCTGGCTAAATGTGTTTTTTTGAGATAGAGTTTTGTTCTTGTTGCCCAGGCTGGAGTGCAGTGGTGTGATCTCGGCTCACTGCAACCTCCGCCTCCTGGGTTCAAGTGATTCTCCTGCCTCAGCCTCCCAAGTAGCTGGGATTACAGGCACTCACCACCACACCTGGCTAATTTTTTGTATTTTTACTAGAGACAGGGTTTCTCAATATTGGTCAGACTGGTCTTGAACTCCCTACCTTAGATGATCCACCCGCCTCGGCCCCCCAAAGTGCTGGGATAACAGGTGTGAGCCACTGCGCCCAGTTGGGTTTTTTCTTCACAAAGATGTTGGAAAAGCGGTTTTTATTGACATACAGCATCTAGATCTGGCCATCACCCACAGGGTTCACAAGAAAATGGAAAGCAAATGCCCGCTGAAGTGCTGACATCACGTTCAACAGGCCACGATGCCCGTGCTCCTGTGACCTCTGAGCGACTTGGTATGGCCGTGGGCATCCAACTGAACAGCAGTGGTCAGCCGCAGTCATCTTGAGAATCTCCCTTGAACCAGAACCGTGGAGAAGGTGGGACCTTCCCAGACAGCCAGTGACTTCTTGAAGGCAAGCCGGACCGTCTCTCGGCCCCTCCCAGTCCCCCACGACTCCATCTGTGGTCACTGCCCCTGCTCTGTGTGGACTGAATGCGTGCGTGCCTGAGTGTGAGCGAGCTTCTTCTCAGGCACAACATCTGCAGAAACCACTCTGGCTAATCTCCCAGCAACCCTGAGAGGTCTCCTCCGCATCACCTCTGCACTGATGAGGAAAACTCTTGCTTAGAAGAATTAAGTGATTTTTTTTTTTTTTTGAGATGGAGTCTTGCTCTGTTGCCCAGGCTGGAGTGCAGTGGCGTGATCTCGGCTCACTGCAACCTCTGCCTCCCAAGTTCAAGCGATGCTTTGCGTCAGCCTCCAGAGTAGCTGGGATTACAGGTGCATGCTTGGCTAATTCTGCATTTTTAGTAGAGACGGGGTTTCACCATGTTGGTCAGGCTGGTCTCAAACTCCTGATCTTGTGATCTGCCCACCTTGGCCTCCCAAAGTACTGGGACTACAGGCGTGAGCTGCTGCGTACGGCCTTCTTTTCTTTTTTCTCTTTTTTTTTTTTTTTGAGACAGGGTCTTGTCTGTCACCCAGGCTGGAGTGCAATGGCACCATATTAGCTCACTGCAGCCTCGAACTCCTGGGCTCAGGTGATCCTCCTGCTTCAGCCGTCTAAGTGGTAAGCACTACAGGCATGAGCCACCGCACCTGGCTGCAACTTCCTCACAGTTGCAAAGCCCAGGCTTTGAGAAGGGTCTTGTTTCAAGTTGCAGCCCTTCCCACCATGCTCTGCCTCCCCTCTGAGCTCCGCCTCCCCTCCTCCACACCGACAGTGGCGTCCTTGTCTCTAAATGCTCACTCCTTGGCTTCCTTCTTGACTCCTCTGTCTTTCACTTGGGCAGTATCTGTCCCCCCATTATGCAATGTCAGGACCCTTCGGCTAAGGACCTCTCACTGCCAATCACTTTAAGAAGCCAAGGGCAGGCAGAAAGGCTCATGCCTGTAATCCCAGAATTTTGACAGGCCAAAGCAGGAGGAATTTATGAGCCCAGGAGTTTGCAACCAGCCTGGACAATACAGCAAGACCTCATCTCTACAAAAAAAAATTTTTTTTAATTAGCTAGGCATGGTGGCCCATATCTGTGGTCCAAGCTACTCAGAAGGTTGACTTGGGAGGGTCGCTTCTGCCCAGGAATTTGAGGCTGCAGTGAGTCAAGATCATGCCACTGGTACTTTAGCCTGGGCAACACAGCGAGACCCCATCTCTTAAAAAAAAAAAAAAAAGAAGGCTGGGTGTAGTGGCTCAGGCCTGTAATCCCAGCACTTTGGGAGGCCGAGGAGGGGTGGATCACCTGAGGTCGAGAGTTCAAGACCAGCCTGACCAACATGGAGAAACCCCATGTCTATTAAAAATACAAAATTAGCTGGGCATGGTAGCACACACCTGTAATCTCAGCTACTCAAAAGGCTGAGGCAAAAGAATTGCTTGAACCTAGGAGGCGAAGGTTGCAGTGAGCCGAGATCAAGCCATTGCACTCCATCCTGAGCGACAGAGCAAGACTTGGTCTCAAAAAAAAAAAAAAACCACGAAAAACAAAAAAACAAGTCAACACTTGGGTATAGAGAGGGCTCCCTGTGAGCTACGACTTCAGGGGCAAAGCCCTGGCCTTTCATGCCACTATCATTTCCTGGGAGGTCGTTACAATACACAGGCGATGTTACAACAGATAAGAATTTTCCAGCTATGACCTGGGAGATGACTTAAGTTCACACAGGACACACATGACAAGGGTGGGAAACAAGCCCTTCGTGGACACTGCTCTGGTTCTACACAGTTCTGCTTGGGCTTCTGAGTTCCGTCCTTTGCCTGGCTCTGCCGAGCTGCGTCGCTCTGCGTGTTTAATTAAAGAATTAACAACTTCAGCCAAAGAGAAACTGTTAATTACTACATGCCAGGCACCATGCTCAACGCTTGGGAAATAGTTGAGTTATTTAACACGCAGTCCCTGATTTCAAAGAGCTCACGGGAAGGCGCGTAGGAAACAGAGATTGAGGGTGGTGTATGTTCCGGCCCAGTGGGACGGACTGAAGGGACAGAGAACGTGGAGAGGAGGCTGAGGAGGCACAGGAAACCGTAGCAGAGCTGAGCGGTGAATGCAGACGGGAGTTCAGAGGGAAAGCGAAGCCACGCGGATCGCAAGTGAGTGGCAGCTGGATCGGGACACACATGAAAACCTCTGCATGCTCACTCAGGGATGGTTTGCTGAACACCTTCCTCTAACCTCTTCGTCCTTGGCATGAAACCGCTTTGCCTACATGAGCATTCCCCCAAGAGGTGTGATCCACATTAGCCCTGCAAGGTGCAGCTCGAAAGAAACGATTGTGCTCAGAGGCCTAAGAATGCCGTATAGGCTGCACCCGCCTCTGGAGGCCTAGCCACTGCCTACCAGAAGCACTGCAGTAAGGAAACCCTTTGCGTGTTGTATAACCCAGTTTCCCAAACTTACTTCACCACTGAGCGCCCCCAGCCCCATGTTTATTTATTTACTTTTTTTTGAGAAAGGGCAAGGTCTCACTGGCACAATCAGAGCTCACTGCACATTAAATTCCTGGGCTTAAGTGATCCGCACCTCAGCCTCCCAGGCAGCTGGGACCACACGCACATGCCACCAAGCCCGGTTAATTAAAAAAATGGTTTTTGTAGAGATGATGTCTTGCTATATCGTCCAGGCTGGTCTTGAAATCCTAGCCTCAGGCGTTCCTCCTACCTTGGTCACCCAAAGCACCAGGATTACAGGCCTGAGCCACTGTGCCTGGTCTTCTGTCAACTTGATAGATTATAAGATTCTCAGAAACTTTCAATGATATATTTGGAAAATCTCCACATGCCAAGAAGATACGCTGAATGGTTTTTGCTTATTCCGATCAAAACAAATATGTATGACTAGAATACAGTGCAGCATATATAATCGCCATCGCTAAAACTGTGGTCACTAAACCCGTGATACCTGCGACCATATCCCTCACCAGAAATACACACACATGGAAGCTAAAATGGCAAACACACAAATTACTCATTTTTGGCTTGGACTGCCTTTCACTACTTAAATACAGCTCAGTTTGCAGGCTGGAGGAAACAACTCTTCCCCCCCAAAAGCAAAATCATTCCCAGTTCCTCCCCATGCCAGCCCCTCCCAGCCTGGGTCCGCTGTCGAGGAGCCCAGGGCTCCATTTTCTGACTCCTGCAAAACATCAGCCCAGGCAAGGCAGCCGTCTCTAAAGTTTGCAGGTATCCATGGAATCTTAGATACATGAGCTTTACACACGTTCTAAGAGTTCAGGAAAGAGAGAGTCCAACGCCACTGTCCCGGTGATTCTGCGCCCCCAGGGGACCCGGGCCATGTCTGCAGACATTTTTGGTTGGCATAGCTGGGGAGTAGGGTACAGTGGGTATCTGGTATCTGGCAGGTGGAGGCTAGGGATGCTGTCGGCCATGTGACAGTGCACAGGACAGCCCCACAGCACAGGACCACCTGATCCAAAATGCAAATGGTGCCAAGGCGAGAAGCCCTATGTTATGCTAACAAATGAACATGATACGTGAGCGGCATCAATGATAATTACACATGTATTCTGACCCAGTAAATAATCTGGATACCCCAGCTGACTGCCACATCATGAAGACGGTTCATTGTAAATGCCCTAGCAGCTTGGTATCGTAAATGCCAACAGAAGCCTGTGAATGAATGAGGAGAGGCAGAGATGTATTGGGTGAAGCCGTCACCACTGGCCGCCATCCTCACCGACACCCCACTGTGTCATCTGAGGACACAAAGCAGCACAGAACTATTTTTATTCTCCCTCTCATTTTAAGAATGGAGATGGTAGATACCTAAACTATAAAAATAAACAGAAGTAACCAGTGGGAGAACTAAATCAGATGTGAAGGCGGAGGAACAGCTCATACACTGAAATGATTTCATATACCCAAGGTTGACTGCGTCAATTCCTTGGTAGTTTATGATGACAGAAGGTCAGTCCAGAAACGGGCACTTCTAGGTGGCTACCAGGGATCTCGGTTCCAATAATGAAACACTACAACATTCTCGGCAGCCTGTACTCTCAGCGAGCTTTGTCCTGAGATTCACCCACACCAACATCATTTCAAGTAACCATTCAACGGTGGATTTCAAGAGCCGGAGAAGTATTTGAGAAAGTGGTCTCTGAAATCAGACTATCAACTAGCTCTCCACCCAAGGTACCAAGGACAGCCACCTTTCACTGTCATTTACGAGTAGCTTCCAGAAATCCTCAGAAACACCACAAGTCCCAGGAAGAGAAAATAGCTCATTACTCAAGTGAGAAGCATCCTCATGCAGCAGAAAGGAAATGGAGGTGTGTAATACGTCAAAAAGCCGCGATATTCAAAATGCGAAATGCTACTAGCTTTAGACTACATTTTAAAATCGTGAAAACGAAATCAGAGCATTCCAAGGTGTGCGCCCCAGACCTGGAGGCTGTTTATTATTTCACGTGCTCTACTGCAGAATTAATAGAAAGTTTTAGAAGTAGGAAAAAACAAAAAAACTAACCTTAAGGTTATCAAAGGTTTTGACAGTCTGCGCCAAGTCACTGACATTCCCTGATGACGCTGTCCCCTGTCCCCTAGGGCCTGAGGACACCTGTGAGCCGCCAATGACCTCAAAGCCAGAAAGCAAGGCCTCTGCACAGCTGCAAGGAGACTCCTTGGCTCTCTGACCCGATATCAGGTATGTCTTCAAACCTATGATGGATAAAAGTTACAGTCAGCACAGATTGAAAGCACCGTCAGTCGAAACGCAGCTCCGTCTTGCTCTCTGGGGAGGACTCACTCCTGGAAAGTTGAGAGTAAAGTGAACATGTGAACAGATCATCATTTAGGACGGACTCCCACTGTCTTCCTGGAGAGGTGCACCCTCAGGGAGACCACGGGCCCCCGAGACACAGCAGTTACTCCCATTAGGTTTTCTCGGGAGTAATGGCTGCCTGTTTCATGTTTGTCCTTCAGGGTTAAAATAAGCATTAAGAAGTTCCTCCACAGAAGGGTCCCCTGACCTCTCCACAAAGGCAGCAAAGCAGATTGGTTGGCCCTAGACACTGCCACCAGTCCAGCGAGTCCCTTCATCGCGAGCCGTCTGCACGTCACGGCAGCCTGGGTACTGACCATCTTACCTGTGTCAGAGGTTGCAAAACTACCCGGAAAACGAGACCCTACTTCGGAGCAACAGGCAGTTAACCTCCCCTGACTCGCATCTGCTGAGCATCTATTGCCTGTTGGATCCAAACTCACCCCAGGAACATCCAGCTTTTGTTAAGCTGAGGTCCACACGCATTTTATTCTCTCACAAAATCTCCCATTGAGGAAAAAAGAAAAAAGTTGGTCAAAGGGACACTTGACTTCTATCTTTACAATCCTCCCGCGAGGCTGAGCTACCACCCGGACCCACGCTGCCTGGGGAAGGAGCTGTGACCAGGCGGGTGGCTCCGGCCCCAGGAATCTGCTGGGAAGATGGTAAAGGAGCAGCTTCTCCAGGAAGAGCCCAAGGAATTTTTGAAAAAGAAGCAAACTTTATTTAAAGAAATCCATCCTTTGTTCTCGCTAGAATGTAACCAGATGGCAAATGTATCGGGAAGGAGGGACAATGTAATTTAACATTTAAATAACATTTATTTCAGGTCCGGGGTATGCCACACACTGAGACTAAAATCATGAGCAAAGCAGGGTCCCTCCTTCTTCTTCTTTTTATTGAGATGGAGTCTCACTCTGTTGCCCAGGCTAGAGTGCAATGATGCAATCTCGGCTCACTGCAGCTTCCACCTCCTGGGTTCAAGCAATTCTCCTGCCTCAGCCTCCCAAGTAGCTGGGATTACAGGTGCCTACCACCATGCCCGGCTAATTTTTGTATTTTTAGTAGAGACAGGGTTTCTCCATGTTGGCCAGGCTGGTCTAGAACACCCAACCTTAAGTGATCTGACCACCTCTGTCTCCCAAAGTCCTGGGCTTACAGGTATGAGCCACCGCGCCTGGTCGCAGGGTCCCTTCTTGAAGGGTGTAAGCTCCAGCTTCAGGTTGTGGAGGGTGAGGCATGTCGCCAGTGAGAGGCGACACGTCTAAAACGCTGATCGACTGTGGCTTTGTACACAGGGTATGCACTTAGTCAGTGCTTTAAAATTAATTAATCAGAAACCCAGCGACCGCTTCATCAGTAATGCTGACTCACACCGTAAGTCCGGCACCATCTTACCACCTCCTCTCCCTCTCCCCTTATAAAAACACTACATGCTTATCTTTTTAAGTCAACTGTTCTGAGAATTTGGCGAGAGTCCTGGAAATACCTAAAGACATCTTAAAGTGGAGCCAAAGCACAGCTGAGAATCTAAACTCTTAGATTATTTTTAGATGCCAACTGGCCCCAAGAAACTCTTCACGGTGTTTTTTCCCCTTTAGAGGTAGGGTCTTGCCCCGCTGCCCAGGCTGGAGTGCAGTGGTACAACAATGACTCACCACAGCCTCCCCCCGCTCGGCTCCCACAGCCTCAGCCTCCTGAGCAGCTTGGACTACAGACGTGAGTCACTATGCCCAGCTAGGTTTTCTTTTAAAGATACAGGTTCTCACTGTATTGGCCAGGCTGGTCTCCAACTCCTGGGCTCAAGTGATCCGCCCAGCTCGGCCTCCCAAAGTGCTGGGATTACAGGTGTGAGCCGCTGCACTGGTCCAATGGAAAAACTTTTGTGCATTTTCTTTGCCGACAAAAACCTGCATCCCAACTTACGTACAAGGATCAATCACGGTTGTAACATGTATACCCTGACATGGAAACGTGGACTGGAATACGATGTGGGTGTGATGGCATCTTCACGCTAATTTCTCAGATCTGTCCCAGGTGGCGCTGGACTGACTCTGTCATTTCACTTTGCCAGAGTTAAAAAATGCAACCTATGTGGACCAAAGACAGGAAAACGGCACCTCTGACCTACTGGGAGTCTGAGCTAGCAGGGCTTTTTCCCGCCTTCGTCAGGAAGTACTCCCGCGAGAAGGCCTGTCCAGGGGGCTGCTCTAAGGCTCTCCTTCCCATGACTCCTGAGCGTGGCCCACAAGTCACTGAGTGGCAGGGTGGTGACAGAAGCCACTGCGAACCAGCGTGACCGTGGAGGGCCACTCTGAAGACCACAGTCCCCACGCACTGTGAGAGGAAGGACATTTTTCTGGCTTGGAGGTAGGAAAAGCAGCGACTGAAGGGTGAGGTTTTCCATTACGTCTGTGGCTGGCCCTGCAAGGTGCTGGCGGCTCAGGGCGCCCCTGCCGAGGCTATGGCTCCCCATATACAAGTTCATGCCCTGGGAGCATGAACTGGGCTGCTTCTCAAACCCAGGAGGGGTCTCTCTCCAGGTAACTGTTCACCTGCTCCCTCTGTGGCTCCAGAACGGCAGGAGAAAGTAAAGACAGCCTTTCCTGGAAGCGTGTGGCAACTGAAGCGGAGAGGCTGAGCAGCGGGGTCTAAAGAGCTGGAGCACAATGGGGCAGCCAGGACATTCACAGTGCTCAGCATGGCAGTCCGCAGGGAGCACCCTGCTGAGCAGCAGTGGCTGCCTCTGGTCCCAAGCCCAGCATGTGCCTCAGGCACATCTCCAAGGTCTGCCGTTGCTTTTGTGAACTTGGGTTACTGAGTCACTCTTAATTCATCAAACATTTATTAAGCACTTCCTGTTTACTACACACTGATGGGTGCAGGGACAACACGTGACTGTGTCAGCCAGGATCATGACCTGTGTAGAGCCCATCACCTGAAGAGGGGCCGGGAAGATGGGCAGGTGTGACTACGGTCAGGCGTGCCAAGTCCCAGCACGAGGAAGGGTGGGTGCTCCAGAAAGCACAGGAGGGGACACCTTGAGAAGCCTCGGGAAGGAAGGGGCTGTGGCTCGAACGTGTCCCCTCCAAAGTTCAGGGGTTGCCGAGTGAGTCTTAAGGAAGCAGGGGTTTAGGAGGTGACGGAGCCAGGAGGGCTCCTCCCTGGCGATGGGATCAGGTACCTGCATACACGAGCTTGCCTCGGAGGGGGGGGTTCTCTTGCTTGCCCTCCCGTTTTCTTCTCCCTTCCAGAAGATGCAGCTCTCCCAGACACCTGAACCTGCTGGCGCCTTGATCTTGCACTTCCCAACCTCTAGAAGTATGAGGACATAAATTCCCGTGCTGCATCGATTCCCCAGCCTGTGCTGTTCTGTTACTGCTGCACAGCAGATGGAGACAGACGGCCCCGGATCAGCGCTCTCCACATGGAGAACTGAATGACAGGGTGAGGTGAGCTCCGCAACAGCAAGGGGCCAGGGATGGGGGTGGCTGACCAGGCAGGGAGGTTACCAGAACAGGTCATGAAAGGCCCTCTCTGGAGGGGGCCTGCAGCAGGAATAGCTAAAGGAATAGCTTTCAGCTCACTGTGGCTGGAAGAGAGAATGTGTGCAGGGAATGACAGCACCTGTGCAGGACGCTGTGTGGGCCATCCCAGGAAGCCTCCATCCTGGGGCCACGGAGGGGTGGGGGCGGGGGGGAGCAGGAGGAAGAGCCACATGGGAGGCATGAGGCGTAGGACAAGCCAGGAGGCTGGTGGAAATGCCAGCCATAGCAGGTGAGAAGTTGGGAGGCACGGGGGTCAGGAAACAATGGTGGAAATGGGAAATCTACTCTTCCCAAAACTGGTGGTGAGAGGCAAGGCTCCCAAACCGTCAATCAAGTGTGATGGGTGAGGGCCTGGTTGCTAGAGGGGGCCTCGGAGTCACGTCCAGGTCTGCCCCAATCCCGTGACCTAACTGAGCTGCTTCATCTCTCTGCCTCTCAGTTTCCTCATCTCTAAGGAGGACGGGAGCAGGGCTTACCCCACAGCTCGGATGTGAGCCTTAAATGATCAACATGCACACCACGCTACAGCTCCCTGGCATGCAGCAAGCACTTGACATGAGCTGTGATTATCGACGTGGTACTTGACCTGTGTATCACCGGAACCTTTTCCATGCACCTTCTGTGTACAAAAGCATTTGCAAAACTGTTGAATCAATAATTGCTCCTGATTTGTTTCTGACTTGACTTTTTCTTTAGGAAGCTGAGTGACCGACCTGTGGTGATAACGGGATCCTACCAGTGTTCCAAAGGTCAGACACACCTCCGCGTCCACGACAAGCAGAATCGGGAAACAAACTACCTTTTTATTTATGTTGCAATATGGAAAGCTAAATTTCAAGTGAAATCTCCTGCCAAAACCAGAGGGATATCAGCATGACAGCTAAGGCAGAGCTCAGCTGCCTGACCAGAAACGCCCAGGAAATACATCAGGGCAGGTTACTGAGTTCAAGCCCAGCCAAAGTCTTAAGTCAGGAGAATCTGCAGGCAATAGGATTTAATGAATAACCACACGCATGGACCCTGGGGTCCAAGTTCGTTAGAACGGCTCCTTTGCAGCAGAAGGTCCAAAAAAGAAAAAAAAGAGAGCTAAATGATTTTAGTATAGTGTAAATAGGAGAAGAGTTAATATGATTTCTCATATTCTTTCCTGGTTATCCATTGATTTTAAACCTAAAAAACAGGGATGCCTTTTATCAGCTTAATTTTACAAAGGCTACAGAGGGGGGTGGGCATCTCCTAATGGGTCCCCGTCTGACAAAGGAATTTGTCTATGGCTTTGTGCGTGGAGCTAACACAGTTAATCTTCTTAAGTATTCCCTTTTTGTATTTTTTTGAGACAGAGTCTTGCTCTGTCACCGGGCTGGGGTACAGTGGCACGATCTCAGCTCACGGCAACCTCTGCCTCCCGGATTCAAGCAATTCTCCCATCTCAGCCTCCCCAGTAGCTGTGACTACAGGTATACGCCACCATGCCCAGCCAATTTTTTGTGTTTTAGTAGAGAGAGGTTTTGCCGTGTTGGCCAGATGGTCTCAATATCCCGACCTGGTGATCCACCCACCTCAGCCTCACAAAGTGCTGGGATTACAGGTGTGAGCCACAATGCTCGGCCACTGTTACTTCTTTGAGAACTAAAACTGCACCTTGCACATAGTGGCCATCTGTTTTGGTGAACCAAGTGTATGAAGAGTGACTGTCAGAGCCCATTTTGGAAAAGGAAGACAATTCTGGCCTCGTTTGTCCCAGGCTTTTTCTGTGGGAGCCTTGGCTTGGATTGACACACCCTCAGCCACCAAGAATCAAGGACCTGATCACCAACGCAACAGAAGGAGACGGACAGCTGGGCAGAGGGGGTCACACCTATGACCTCAGCACTTTTGGAGGCCGAGACAGGAGGATCACTTGGGCCTAGGAGTTCGAGACCAGCCTGAGCAACATAGCGAGATCCCGTCTCTATAAAAAATTTAAAAAATTAGCCGAGTGTGGTAGCACCTGTGGTTCCAGCTACCCAGGAGGCTAAGGTGGGAGGATTGCTTGAGCCTGGGAGGTCAAGGCTATAGTGAACCTTGATCGCACCACTGCACGCCAACCTGGGCAGGAGAGTGAGACCCTGCCTCAAAAAAAAAAAAAAAAAAAAAGAAAAGAAAAACAAGAAAGAGAAGAATAATCGGGAAGGAAAGAATGTTTTAAGACATGACATTGGGAGCCAGCCACACAGCATAACAAACGCCTAGAAGCTTACGTCACTTATGACTTAAAACAATAAACATAAGAGAGGCAATCGGTTCGGCTGGCTCAGAAACATTCCAAAAACGTCTTTTCATTTTGCATCACATTCTTCCTCACGACTAGGTCTGAAAAGACCAAGCAGCAGGAGAATTATTTAAACTAAACTGCAATCAGCCAATAAGAAAAATAAAGATTAAAAATGCTGTTAATCTACCAAATAACAAAATCCTACGGAGTTACAGATATATTTTATAATTATCTATTCCTTCTGCGTAAGAAGAGCAAAAGTTTTGGTACAAAACAAAGAGTATCTTTCACCTGTTAACGTTAAAATGCTCTGGAGCAACGTAAGTCCTTCCTACTCATACATACAATAAATAATCACAAGGACTGATTTGTTCTGGTTGTCCTAGTATATGATGATACATCACAAGTTCCTACCACAAATGGCTGCTGGTGAATCTTAACCTCTTAAAGAATGAAGTCCCAGGCTGGGTGTGGTGGCTCACACCTGTAATCCTAGCACTTTGGGAGGCCGAGACGGGAGGATGACTTGAGCTCAGGAGTTTGAGAGCAGCCTGCCCAACATGGCAAAACTCCATGTCTATGAAAAATATAAAAATTAGCTGAGCATGGTGGTGCATGCCTATACTCCCAGCTACTCAGGAGGCTGAGCCAGGAGACCTGTTTGAACCCAGGAGGCAGAGGCTGCAGTGAGCCAAGATTGCTCCATTGCATTTCAGCCTGGGCAACAGAGTGAGACTCCTTCTTAAAAAAAAAAAAAAAAAAAAAAGTCACAAATAATAAAATACAAGACAGATTTATGGAAGAAAGTTAAGAAACAAAGGCTGGGCATCTTGCCTGTTTGACTTGATCTTCTGCCTAACCAAAAAAAAAAATATATATATTTTTTGTTTTATTGAGACAGAGTCTCACTCTGTCACCCAGGCTGAAGTGCAGTGGAGTGATCTCAGCTCACTGCAACCTCCGCCTCCCGGGTTCAAGTGATTCTCCTGCCTCAGTCTTCTGAGTAGCTGGGATTACAGGTATGCACCACCATGAGAGGCTAATTTTTATATTTTTGGTAGAGATGGAGTTCTGCCGTGTTGGCCAGGCTGGTCACGAACTCCTGACCTCAAGTGATCTGCCTGCCTTTGTCTCCCAAAGTGCTGGGATTACAGGCATGAGCCACCACACCCAGCCAGAAAACAAAATTTTAGAGTGTATGCACATATGCTTTCTCCCTCTCCCTCCCGCTTCCCCACCCCTGCTTTGAAGCAGGTACTTTCTATACCCAGCTTCCCCTCTCTCTCCCAGTAATGCTTAAAGAGATCGGATCACAGCCAAATGAGAATGACAGGCACCCTCCTGAGTGACCACATTCCCGTTCTGGCTTCTTACCTTGCGTATTCCATGTTAATAAATGCCCCACTGCTAAATGCTCCATTCCTGAAGGCTAACGCAGGGAGAGGCCAGGAGTCACAAACTTCAGAGACCCTCGCCTCTCACCTCTCAGAAACCTCTTGGATTGTGGTTTATTCTCACAAGCCTTCACAAGGACTGCAGGAACGAGTCTCTGAGAGACATCTAGCAGGCACTATCTCCGCCATTCATTCGCTCATTCACTCACCCAGCAATCTAAATGTTTATTGAGTACTTACTGGGCTCAGGGTTGAAAGAAATAAATAGGTTAAAAAAGAAAAAAAGCTTGCTCATGCATGGCTAAGCAAGAAAAAAGAAAAAAGCAACCTAGGTGACTTTCACTTCAATGCTAGATCTTAGTTCCCTCATCTAGATAATGGAAATACTGGCCGGGCGTGGTGGCTCACGCCTGTAATCCCAGGACTTTGGGAGGATGAGGTGGGTGGATCGCTTGAGGTCAGGAGTTCAAGACCAGCCTGGCCAACATGGCAAAACCCGGTCTCTATGAAAAATACAAGACTTAGCCAGGTGTGGTGGCACGCGCCTGTAGTCCCATTTACTCGGGAAGGGGAGGCAGTAGAATCTCTTGAACCCAGGAGGCAGAGGTCACAGACAGTTGAGATTGTACCACTGCACTCCAGCCTGGGTGACAGAGTGAGACCCTGTCTCAAAAAAAAAAAAAAAAAAGAAAATGAAAATGCTGTGATATGTTGGTCATAGCACACATAGGGCTGTTTTGAGGATTAAATGAGTTCATTCATGTCAACAAGGACATGCGAAAGGAAAAGACAATGCTTGTCCTGAGAGTGGCCGTGAATGTGAGGACAGTGAGGGAGTGACGATCTGGACCCACAGGAAGTGAGAGTCACACGAAGTCAAGTCCAAGTGTCTACGGGACATTCCGAAGCGAAAGACTGCACTTCAACAATGAGTTGTGACAACAAAATGAAGATGAAGGTCTGCGATCACTAAGAAAGCCGTAATAGAGCACAGTTTAAATAACGGGAAGAGGCTATGAAACAAGAGAGCTGGGGAAGGACACCAGAACCGGGACAGACCACCACAGATGAGTTTTCACTTGGGAAGTGACAGCCCCGATGCACCAGATGCCACAGACGGGAGGGAGGGGAGGTCAGGTCACATCTGCAGCAGGGACGGGGGGTCCCAGACCACACTCTTGTCCCTAGAGAGCTAACAGCTAATCTGAAGGTTTCTAAGAGGTGCTGATTCAAGTACAGAGTGTAGATGATTAAAATTAGATTCTAGAAAGGAGAGAAATGAAAAACTAAATGGAAAATCTGAGACTACGGCCGGGCGCGGTGGCTCACGCCTGTAATCCCAGCACTTTGGGAGGCCGAGGCGGGTGGATCATGAGGTCAAGAGATCGAGACCATCCTGGTCAACAAGGTGAAACCCCATCGCTACCAAAAATACAAAAATTAGCTGGGCACGGTGGTGCGCGCCTGTAGTCCCAGCTACTCGGGAGGCTGAGGTAGGAGAATTGCTTGAACCCAGAAGGTGGAGGTTGCGGTGAGACAAGATCATGCCATTGCACTCCAGCCTGGGTAACAACAGCGAAACTCCGTCCCCTAAAAAAATCTGAGACTAGGTGGTTGGTAGATACTTGAAAGCTAACAAAGGGAATACACTGAAAATGAAAAAAAAAGCTGTCTGATGTTTAGTGAAAGAAGCCAGCCCCTGCGTGATCCCGTTCGTACGCGATGTCCAGTGCAGGGCGATGTGGAGGCACAGAATGCAGGTGGGCGGCTGCCAAGGGTTTGGGAGAGAGGGTGTGACTGCTGCGCGCTCAGGGTTACTTTAGGAGGGAGGTGTGACCGCCGAGTGCGCTCAGGGTGATGCGAACTGAGCTGGGTTGTGGAGATGGCTGCACAACGCTGTAAATACACTAAAAACCACCGGATTGGACCCTGGAGGGGGGGAATTGCATCGTATGTGAATTATTCCTCATTAGAGCTGTTTTCTGAAAAGAAAAGGAAGCTGGGTGTGGTGGTACATTTCTGTGGTCTCAGCCACTTGGGACCACCAAATGGTACACTTGAGATGGCTGAATTGTATCCTATGTGAATTATTCCTCAATAAAGCTGTTTTCTAAACAAGGAAAGGAGACTGGGTGTGGCGGCACATTTCTGTGGTCTCAGCTACTTGGGAGGCAGAGGCGGGAGGACTGCTTGAGCGCAGAACATGGAGGCTGCAGTGAGCTATAACTGTGCCACCGCACTCCAACCAGGGTGACAGGGTGAGACCTTGTCTCAAATATAATAATAAGAATAATGCAAGAAACTAAATAAAACAATGTGAACATCGACAAGATGCAATAATTCTGAGACTCAGAGAAGAAATAAAGCTGGGAAGAAACACACCGTCTGTAAGAGAACAGGGCAGAGTGAGCAGTAGCAGGTAAATAAAAAATATTAAAGGCTTAGAAACAGACAAGGTGGGCTGGGCGCAGTGGCTCACACCTGTAATCCCAGCACTTTGGGAGGCCAAGGTGGGCGGATCACTTGAACCTGGGAGGCAGAGGCTGCAGTGAGCCGAGCTCACGCCACTGCACTCCAGCCTGCATGGCAGAGTAGAACTCCTTCTCAATAAACTAAAAATAAATAAGTAAATACATGAAATAGATAATGTGGTAGAGCTAGGGCAGAAAAACATGTAAGTCGGGAGTAGGGCCAAGTAACCTTGAAGAACTAAAAACTCAACACGGCAAGAGTTCAGAAGTCTGGGAGAGATTAAATAAAGCAAAACAAAAACATTTGACCTTCATGAAATAGCTCCAGGAAACATCCAACCTGCAGCTTTCACTACTGTAGTCGGGACTGAAAAGCGCGGGGCCGACACTCGCCGTCCTCTTCCAGCAGCACACTTCTCCTGTGGCAGGTGTGGCCCGCACGGCACGGTGAGCCCGGCCACAAAAATGCAGCAGGGGCCACTGTCCTTGCCTGGAACACAGATGGACCTTTTCATCCAGTAGGACATTTACTTGCAAAGGCATTTTCTTCTGACCCACAGGTGGTTCTACCTGCCCTGACACCTCCCGTGGGCATCTTGAGCTGGAGGAAAGGCCACTGAGACTGTGGAGCCACCTCTCCTGTAAACCTCGTATCGTGCAAAGAAAAAACAAGATGTTAAAAATCCTTTTTTTTTTGTTACGGGGTCTCGCTCTGTCGCCCAGGCTGGAGTCAGTGGCAAAATCTGGGGTCACTGCAACCTCTGTCTCCCGGGTTCAAGCGATTCTCCTGCCTCAGCCCCACGAGTAGCTATGATTACAGGCATGCACCCCACCTGGCTAATTTTTGTATTTTAAGTAGAGATGGGGTTTCACCACGTTGGTCAGGCTGGGCTCGAACTCCTCACCTGAAGTGATCCCCCCACCTCAGCCTCTGAAAGTGCTGGGATTACAGGCATGAGCCACCACGCCTGACCAACGCTGAGCATTCGTGACTAACCTTCCGCGGAACAGTCATGCCACTGCCTTTGCCACCTGCTGCTTCCTGGAAATGTTGATCCAGGCTCCTGGCTCTCTCCCAGATCATATTTGCAGCACAGGCAAGCACACGCTTGCTGTGAATTTCCACACTTGTCAGATCACCCGGTTTTCAACTTGTTTTCAAGTTTTCGCTCTTTTGAAGAGTATTTTGCACACTGGCTGGGGCAGAGGCTGACACTTTCCCAGACGGTGTTTTCTTGTTTACGGAGCACATGCAGACTTGCTTGAATCATCTAACAGAGAAACCCAAAACCTCCATTTTCTCCCGAGATACCTCTGCTGTCTCCAATTTATTTTTTATTTTTTTCTTTAAATTCTTTTTGCTCTTCTTGTTTAGAATCCGATTTCATTTCGGCAGCACTAGTGGCTGAAATACTATGGACTATGTATTTTGCACTTTCCTTTTTCAGAAGAATCACAGGTGTGTGTGTGTGTGTGTGTATTTTGTTTTGATTTTTAAGAGACAGGCTCTTGCTCTGTCACTCAGGCTGGAGTGCAGTAGCACAATCACGGGTCACTGCAGCCTCGACCTCTTGGCCTCAAGTGATCCTCCCACCTTAACCTCTCCAGTAGCCGGGATCACAGGTGTGCAACACCACACCTGGTTTTGTTTTGTTTTTTAACTTTTTGTAGGGATGGAGTCTCATTATGTTGCCCAGGCTGGACCTGAACTCCCCGCCTGAAGTGATCCTCCAGCCTCAGCCTCCCGAATTGCTGAAATTACAGGCATGAGCCACCACACCCAGACTCAGGAATTTTTTAATAACCTTAAGGTGTTTCTGCACATTCCACGAGAAGCAGAGAGCGGGCCACTCCGCACCCAGGGATGGCCCAGACTGGGCAATTTGCTCTCCTGCTGCACACCGTGCCACTGTCAGGTATGCCTCACTAAAATCCCATCGAAGTTGTGAACTCAACACACAATCAAAGCTGAAAGCAAAACTGAGGCAGTGAGCACGAGAGGAGGGGACAAAGGCTGGGTCCTGGGCCACTAACGCATGGAGAGCTGGCTTATAAAACGGTGACCTGGAGCTTCATTCAGCAGCCCTCACTTCCAAAAGGGGTGCGGAGTCTTCAGAACCTCCCCTGTCTTATGGCAGAAAGCTGAGCTCTGCACGGCCCCCGGAAAAACCAGTGTTCAAAGGAGAAATGGACGTGGGCAGAAAGCCCAGGAAGGAGGGTTCCCGACGAGAAGAGGCATTGGCCTCAAACAAGACAGCTGGGTACTTAGAGAAGAAGAGAGATATGCCAGGCCTGGTGGCTCATGCCTACAATCCCAGCACTGTGGGTGGCCAAGGAAGATGATTCACTGGAGGTCAAGAGTTCGAGAACAGTCTGGCCAACATGCTGAAATCCCGTCACCACTAAAAATACAAAAATTAACCGGGCATGGTGGCAGGCACTTGTCATCCCAGCTACTCAGGAGGCTGAAGCACGATAATCGCTTGAATCTGGGAGGTGGAGGTTGCAGTGACCCAAGATAGAGCCACTGCTCTCCTGCCTGGGCAACTGAGCAAGACTCCATCTCAAAAAAAAAAAAAAAATCTTCCTATTCCTGTGATGACGGACACGTCCTGTAGCTGTCCAGTTCAGTGGCTTCCAGCCACATGTGGCTACTGACCACTGGAAATAATGTAGCTAGCATGAACAAGGAACTGATTTTTGAATGATTTCAATTATAATTTACATTTTAAACAGCCACACATGTCTGGCAGCTACGTATTAAGCAGTAAAGATCTACATCTGTCCTTACTGGTGAAAGAAATGAAGTGGACACAGAAAGCTCTTTTTTACCTTTATTAAATAAAGGTGAAGTGGTAAGAACGACCAAAAGAAAATGGGTGGGATAAAAGGAAAACTAAATATGAAACCACTAAGTATTCACTGTTATTCGTTATAGATGACATTTAGACGCAAATACAAGCGGGAGAGTGCCCTGTACTCTCACAGCAGCAACAGCCAATCAGAATGTGGTCTAACCGTACAGTGGAATATTATTCAGCCATAAAAATGAGTAAAGCTGTCAGGAGTTCGAGACCAGCCTGGTCAACAAGGTGAAACCCCATCTCTACTAAAAAACATACAAAAAATCAGCCGGGCTTGGTGGCACGTGTCTGTAATCCCAGCTGCTCGGGAAGCTGAGGCAGGAGAATCACTTGAACCCAGGAGGTGGAGGCTGCAGTGAGACTGTGTCACTGCACTCCAGCCTGAGTGATGGAGCAAGACTCTGTCAGCAAAAAAAAAAAGAAAGTGGAATAGAAACAGTTACCCTATCAAACAAAATAGTAGATAATTTTTAAGATAAGGAAACAAAACAGCTTGGAAACATCTGAATATTATATTTTTTTAAAAAACCCTGTAAGTGGGATGAAATATTGGTTCACAACTCTAATTTAGAGCCTATATATACATTAGCTTGACCTTGCTTGACATATATGATTTCTAAAAACTGTTTTCAGTGTGAGTATTTAGAAGCCACATTTTCTGCTTTTCATATACTTCAATTTTTACTATGTGAGTCTAAAAAACTTGGTAAAACACACCCCAAGCTCTCTGATCTTTCACACCTATTAAAAGCAACACATGTATTAAACACACGACTGCACAAGGGCGTGTCATGGGTGCTCTCCGACTGCACGGGGTTGAGTGTTTAACTAGGCTGGAGGCCGCAGTGCTAATGGGATCTGGCAGGGACTGACGAGGCCATGCTGGCCACAGGTGTTTCAGGAGAGGTATTACTCTACTGTCCCTTGCACTGAAGCCTTAGCCTCAGGCAAATTTGTGAACCAGGTGGAATCTAACTCAGGTCACTTAGGCCAGTCTCCACTTTCTGCCAGCCCCCTATAGGACCCTACTGCCTCGGGAGGGCCCCTACCTCCCTGCCAACCTACCCCTTGACCATCCACCAGCACCAAGGCTGCATGAACACCATGCAGACACATGAGCTCCGTCCCAACTCAGGGATAGGAGAGCATCAGAGGCCAAACTCCAGCCCACTGCTCCACCAGCACCTGGGAGACCACCCCCTCCAGCTGACTCATCTGTATACTGAGCCTTCCTGATAACAAATGCACGTGACAATATTCGTTCCCCCATCATATCCCAGAAATTCCCTTATCTCTGACATCCATTCTGAGTTTCCACAGTGCCTAACACGGGGGCAGCTCCAGGCTGAAATGGCAGGTCCCGGCGTCAGACTCCACTTCACCAGAACACTTCTGTTAGAGTCTTTAAAACGTGTGAAATTCCTTCTAGGATCCATAACAACGCCTTCTGAAACTCGATGGCAAGCCACTTGCCCTCAACCCTATTAGACTGGTGATTCCTTATCTTTTTTGTGACATACTTAATTTGTAATGCCCTCTTCTCCATCTTGAAACAAAATTAAATTCATGGTTTTAGTCACTGAGAGCGTAAGAGACACTTCCAGTGGCTGACAAGCCTTTCCTCAGTCACCTTTGTGCCCAGCCTAAGGGCAGGGTGGCACTGGAACCTCCATGTTTCAAAGGTGGCCACCAGGCCCCATCCCCTTTCCATCCTTCTCCCTGCCCAGAGAGAAGCAGCTTGAGGACAGGTTAAAGACTAAACACGGCCAGGCGTGGTGGCTCACACTTGTAATTCCAGCACTTTGGGAGGCAGAGGTGGGCGGATCATTTGAGGCCAGGAGTTCAAGACCAGCCTGGCCAACATGATGAAATCCCATCTCTACTAAAAACACAAAAATCAGCTGGGCATGGTGGCACGCGCACACTGTAATCCCAGCTACTCGAGAGGCTGAGATGGGATAATAGCTTGAACCCAGGAGGCAGAGGTTGCAATGAGCCCAGATTGTGCTACAGCACTCCAGCCTGGGAGTGAGACTCTGTCTCAAAAAAAAAAAAAAAAAAAAAAAAAAGACTAAATATGCCACAACTCTGCATATGTGTATATCTATTATATACATGTACGTATAGACACATATTTATATATACGTGTGTGTATATCTGTGCATATGTATATATCTGCAGTAATTTTTTTTTAAAAGGAGAAAACAGGCCAGATTCAGTGGCTCACATCTGTAATCCCAGCAGTTTGGGAGGCTGAGGCAGGGAGACTGCTTAAGACCAGGAATTCGAAGCCGCAGTGACCTGTGACTGCACCACTGCACTCCAGCCTGGGTGTCAGAGTGAGACCCTGTCGCTAAAATGTAAACAAATAAATAAAAGTTAAACGGGGAAAATCTCTGAATAACTTCTACCCTATTCATTCTTTCAACACATCATAAGCTCCTGAAATCTACTGAGAATGAGATTAGACCTACTCTAAATCCTCCTAACACCTTACATTGAGTCTGTGTTACTCATCTTGGGACCGTGGTACCCGGAGGAAGGCCCAGTACCAAGGACATTCAGAAATGTCAAGTAACGAATCACATCCCTGCGACAGTGGTCCGTCTGCAAACGGCACCGGAGACCCAGGCAGGGCAGAACAAAGTACCGAAAGGGCAGTCATTTCTCTGGAGTCTGCATTACACAGATCAACTTTCTTCACACAATAAGAAACAAGAAGTTGTCTGTTGGCTGGGCGCAGTGGCTCACGCCTGTAATCCCAGCACTTTGGGAGGCCGAGGCAGGTGGATCACAAGGTCCAGAGATCGAGACCATCCTGACTAACATGGTGAAATCCTGTCTCTACAGAAAGAAAAAAAAATGTGAATAGAAATAAAAATTTAAAAAAGAAGTTGTCTGTTGTGGGTTCTGTGGGAGTACCCGCTGCATGCCAGGCTAGACGCTGGTGATAAAACTGTGAGCATGACATTCATCATCTGACTCAGCAGTAGGAACCAGCGACAGTGAGAATCCACAAGCAGGACCTGAGTCACCAGCTGCGATTAAGAGCCAAGAAGAAAGCAAAAGCTTCCTGCAATAGAGAAGAGCCAGCACTCAGGATCGACAGAGAATCAGGGAAATCCTTGCTGAAGAAATGAGACTGAAGTGGAGACGTCACAGTGAGACGGAGCCAACTGTGACATTGAAGGTCTGGGCAAGGCACGTGGGATGCAGGGATCAGTGTGGAGAGGATGGTCCCAGCGCACTCACCTGGCTGAAAGGTGGCAACCGTCCCCAAGGCAGAGCGAGGGGAGAAAGTGTGGCATGAGTCAAGGCTGGGGAGGTGGGCCAGGCCCTGGGAACCATTATAAGAGGTGTCTGCCTGGCAAGGTGCAGTGATTCATGCCTGTAATCCTAGCACTTTGGGAGGCTGAGGCAGGAAGATCACTTGAGGTCAGGAGTTTGAGACCAGCCTGGCTGACATGGTGAAAACCCATTTCTACTAAAAATACAAAAATTAGCTGGTGGGGTGCATGTCTGTAATCCCAGCTATTTGGGAGGCTGAGGCACAAGAATCACTTGAACCCAGGAGGTGGAGGCTGGAGTGAGCCAAGATTGCACCACTGCACTGCAGCCTGGAGACTGTCAAAACGAAAAGAGGCATCTGACTTACATGCTAGGCACACAGAAGGGCTCTGCAGTGTTTTAAGTAAGAGAGACACAATTTGATTCTTTCTTTTTTTGCGGTTTAATTTTTTTTACCTTTTTTCTTTTGAAATGGAGTCTCACTCTGTTGCCCAGGCTGGAGTGCAAGTGGCACAATCTTGGCTCACTGCAACCTCTGCCTCCCAGGTTCAAGCGATTCTCCTGCCTCAGCCTCCGGAGCAGCTGGGGCTACAGGTGCCCGTCACCACACCGGGCTTATTTTTTTGTATTTTTAGTAGAGACGGCTAGGCTAGTCTCGAACTTCTGACCTTGTGATCCACCCACCTCGGCCTCCCAAAGTGCTGGGATCACAGGTGTGAGCCACTGCACTTGGCCTAATTTTTTTTTAACTTTTTAATTCAAACTAATGTTAGTCATACAGAAAAGTTCTAATAGGGTACAAGGAATTCTCATATACCTTTCCCCTACTTCTTCCCCTAACGTGAATGTCTTATTGTACTACTGTAATCAAGAACAGGAAACTAACATCGGTACAATGTTACTAACTAGATGATGAACTTGATTTGAATTTCACCAATTTTTCACCTGATTTATGTTCCAGGATCGCATCCTGGATTCCACATGCTGGCTGGCTCTTTTTAAAGCTCACACAGCTGTGGGTGGTGAATGGCTCCAGAGGTGTCAGTAGAAGCAGCGGCTCACTCCTGGCCAGTTGCTGTGGTCTAGGAAAAAGCTGGAGTGGCCTTAAATGAGGTTCACGATTTAACATCTAGAGGAACCGACAGCATATGAGCAAATGTAACAAGGACACCTCCCGGGTTTCGATTTCTGCCTTCAGTACGTGGATGGATGAGGATATGTGTACCCAGATGAGTGACACCAGGAGAGGTAAAAGTTTAGGGGGCAAAATCAGGAGCTCAGTTCTGGACCTGTCAAGCTGAAGATGCCAGTGACATGCTCCAGTGACAGAGACAAGGAGACGGCTACACATCAGATCAGAAGGGAGCTCAGGGCCAGAGATCCGCTGTCTCTAATAGCACCACGGAGAAGATGGTAGGCTGGGGAGGCCTGGGAAGCAGCCTCAGAGCTACAATGTTTACAGCAGCCAGGGAGGTGGAATAGCAGGGCTCTGAGGGGGAACACAGGGATAACAGAGGCCGGGTACGGTGCCTCACACCTGTAAAGCCAGCACTTTGGGAAGTCAAGGTGGGTAGAACACCTGAGGTCAGGAGTTCCAGACCAGCCTGGCCAACATGGTGAATGGTGAAACCCCATCTCTACTAATAATACAAAAGTTAGCCAGGTGTGGTGGCAGGTGCCTGTAATCTCAGCTACTCAGGAGGCTGAAGCAGAAGAATTGCTGGAACCTGGAGGGTAGAGGCTGCAGTGAACTGAGATCATGCCACTGTACTCCAGCCTGGGCAACGGAGTCAGACTCCATCTCAAAAATAAATGAATAAAATAAACAGATTTAAAAACAAAACCAAAAAACCACGTTCAGATCAGGATGAAAACCTGCCGCTTCCTTTGCTGTTGCTTCCAAGGCCCTGGGCTGGCAAATATGCAGCCATTTAGGAAATGCCAGTTAAAGCCACGATGAAGTATCCTATATACGACTCGAAAGGAAAACGCAACAGTAAGTGGCAACGAGGACACGGGGTTACAGGAGCTGCCACCGTCCCTTGCTGGTGGCAATATGAAATAATCAAAACCACTGTAGAAACACCTCCGGCTGGCACTTAATAAAGCTAATCATACACTGACCATACGCCCGGAAACCCCAATCCTGAATATTTACCCTAGAGAAATCAAACCTTATGTTTACAAAAAATGCTGTATACAAATGTTTGTAGCCACACTATTCATAATTGCCAAAACCTCGAAACTAACCTAATGTCCTTCCGAGGATGACGGGGTAAACACACTGTGTTCCCATCAACAATGGTGCACTACTCACCATCATAAGGAACGAACTAGAGACCCGCGTGGCACCAGGACGCACCTCAGTAGCTCTATACTAAATGCAAGAAACCAGTCTTCAAGGGTACCTGCTCTGTGGTTCCATTTGAATGACAGGCTCCCAAAGGCAAAGGCAAAACTACAGGGAATAGACAGTGGTTGCTGCGTCGGCAGGGGCCTGGAGGCAGAGGACCTAAGGCCGACTCACCCTGACTCTCTAGAGCTGAATCAAAAGGACAACCACACCCAAGTAACAAAAGGAGCAGAGGCTACTCCCTTTGCACCTTGTGGCAGATGAAAAATGAAAAGTATCTCTGATTGGTCACCTCCTACAACCAATCAGACTGGCCCCAGGCCAAGTCTTCTTGTGTTACTTTGTAACTTCACCCTCTGATTGGTCACCTCCTGCATTTACAGAGAGTGTAACCAAATAACCAATGGGAAACCTCTAGAGGGTATTTAAACCCCAGAAAATTCTGTTGCTTCTGCTCTAGCCCACTCCCACTCTGTGGAATGTACTTTGAACACATCTATGCCTCCACTGCTTCATTGTCTCATTGCTTTGTTTGTGCATTTTGTCCAAATCTTTGTTCAAAACCCCAAGAACCTGGCCAAGAACCCAGACAACCTGTAATCAAGAACCTCCATTGGTAACACCCACAACGGGTGTGCGGTTCTCTTCTCATGCTGCCAATGAGGACTTTATCCAAGACTGGGCAATTATAAAAGAAAAAGGTTTAATTGACACGCAGTTCCACATGGCTGTGAGGGAGGCCTCACAATCATGGCGGAGGGCAAGAAGGAGCAAGTCACATCTTACATGACATCAGGGAAGGGAGATAGCTTGTGTAGGAAACTCGTCTTCATAAAACCATCAGATCAGCTGGGATCGGTGGCTTAAACTTGTAACCCCATCACTTTAGGCGGCAGAGGCGGGTAGGTCACCTGAGCTCAGGAGTCTGAGAGCAGCCTGGCCAACATGGTGGAACCCCGTCTCTACTAATAATACAAAAATTAATCAGGCATAGTACACCTGTAATCCAGCTACTCAGGAGGCTGTGGCAGGAGAATTGTCTGAACCTGGGAGGTAGAAGTTGCAATGAGCAAAGAATGAGCCATTGCACTCCAGCCTGGGTGACAAGAGCGAAACTTCATCTCCCAAAAAAAAAAAAAAAAAGACCACCATCAGATCTCATGAGACTTATTCACTAACACAAGAACAGCACGGGAATGACTCACCCTCATGATTCAATTACCTCCCCTGAGCCCCTCCCATAACACATGGGAATTGTGGGAGCTACGATTCATGATGAGATTTGGGTGGGGACACAACCAACCCATATCAAAAGGTCAACACCAGGGAAAAACATCTGGGGGTGATGGAAATGTTGAGTACCCTGATTGTATGGGTGGCTACAAAACTATACATGTGTTATGATCCTTAGAACAGTATAGCAATAGAAAAAAGTCAACACGCAGATGGCAATTAGAATCAAATGATAGGTTACCATACAATCTTGTCATCCAAGCCTCTCCGCATGAGGAGTTAAAACAACCAAGACTTGCATGCAATGTTCAAAGCAGCTTTGTTTATTACAGCCAAGATGTGGGAATAATTCGTGTGTCCAGCAGCTGATCCATGGATGGACGCACCACTAGTATATCCACATCACTGAGTTTAACTCAGTAAAAAGGACCTAAATACTTGATCCGTGCTACAAGACAGAAGAACCTCAAAAACAGTAAGCTAAGTGAGAGAAGTCAGGTACAAAAGACCACATATTGCCTAATTCCAATTATATGAAATGTCTAGAAAAAGCAAATCTATAGAGACAGAAAGCAGATTCGTGGTTTGGGGCTGGGAGCAGGTATTGCCTGAAACCGGGTATGATAAACTTCATAGGGTGATAGAAATGTTCTAAAACCAGGTAACACCTTAAATTTTCTAAAGATACATAATTATATACGTTTCAGAGATGAGTTTCGTGGTGTGCAAATGGTACCTTAATAAAGTTGGTTTTAACAAAAAGCATGCAATTAGCTACCTGTTTTTTTTTTTAAATAAAAGCTGACCCCTATCTCATAGTGTACACAGAAAATATCAGGTCACATTTCACGTGGATTATAGACATAAATCTGAAAAGCTAAACAGTAGAGTACTTAGGAAATAATATTATAGTTTCATGAGCTCAGAAGGCGAGAAATAGAATGAAAAGCCCTCACCTAACAAAGGAAAAAGTGGATCAATTTTAAGCTAAGCTCAACCATACGCCGATTTTTTTTTTGGTCAATATTTCACCATTTTGAGTTACAAAAATGGTGATTTCATAGTGACAAGGCAAGACTAGAGTGGGAGAAAGTATTTGCCTCACATGTAACTGACAAAGGGCTGGTAGCCCGAATATAAGGAACTCCCCAAAATCATTAAGAGGCCAGGCCCGGGGGCTCAACCTCTAATTCCAGCACTTTAGGAGGCTGAGGCAGGTGGATGACCTGAGATGGGGAGGTCAAGACCAGCCTGGCCAACACAGTGAAACCCTGACTCTACTAAAAATACAAGTTAGCTGGGTGTGCTGGCACATGCCTGTAATCCCAGCTACTTGGGAGACTGAGGCAGGAGAATCGCTTGAATCTGGGAGGCAGAGATAGTGAGCAGAGCTTGTGCCACTGCACGCCAGCCTGGCCGACAGAGTGAGACTCTGTCGCAAACAAAACAAAACAAAACAAAACCACTCAGTAGAAAAATGTGTAAGAAAGCTCAACAGGCACTTACTGAAGAGCCAACCCAAGTGGCCAGCAGACACATGAAAAGACAGCCAGGGAAATGCAAATCAAATACAGAATCACAAATGATTCCAAAAGAAACCACGCCTACCCACCAGAGTCGCTGAAATGCAACAGACTGACACATGTTGGTGAGGATGCAGAGCCACGAACTCTCACACCTTGCTGGTGGGTGTATGCACTGGTATCGCCCTTTGTAAAACAAGTTGGTAACGAAATAAGTTGAAGACACTCACACTCACGGCTCAATAATTCCACTTCTAGACACCGATTTCCACCAAAGAAATGCATGCAAGTGTGCACCAGGATATGGTACAGAAATATTCACAGGGACTACTGTAAAACCCAAAGGCCAGAAATAAGCCACATGTCCATCAAGAGGAGGAGGATGGATACATTGTGACATGACAGAGAAGGCACAAGAGCAGTGATGAGGAAGGAAGCCCTGCATAACAGGAACGAAGCTCGCAAACCTAACGCTGAGTGACAGAGGCAGCCACAAAAGAACACGTACTGGCCAGGCATGGTGGCTCAAGCCTGTAATCCCAGCACTTTGGGAGGCTGAGATGGGTGGATCACCTGAGGTCAGGAGTTCAAGACCAGCAGGGCCAACATGTCGAAACCCCGTCTCTACTAAAAATACAAAAAATTAGCCAGGTGTGGTGGTGGATGCCTGGAGTCCAAGCTCCTTGGGAGGCTGAGGCAGGAGAATCGCTTGAACTCAGGAGGTGGAGGTTGCAGTGAGTCGTGGCCACACCATTGCACTCCAGCCTGGGCAACAAAAGCGAAACCCCACCTCAAAAAAACAAGAACAAAAAACAGAATATACACTGCAGGTTCCGTTTGTATGAAATTCAAACACAGGCAAGTGCAACGCATGGTGCCAGAAGTCAGGACAGTGTTCCCTTCAGGAGGTGGAAGTGGGCAGTGTGGAGAGGGACACAAGGGAAACTTCGGGGATGTTCTATTACCTCTGGGTGCTGGTTTAGTGGACGTGTTCCTGTTGTGATAATTCTTCAAACTACACTTAGAACTCATGTACTTTATGTATGCATATTACACTGCAACGCGAAATGTATTTAAAAAAACAGGAAACCAAACCCTTCAAAAATGCCAAAAGCAGCAAGGAAAAAAAAAAAAACGTGGGGACCTGTTCTCGATGGAGATCTTGAGTGTCCTCTTTCTAGGAACAGATCACCCCTGTCTGGATCCCACATGAACGTCATAAAAGCTCTAGAGGATACCACTAGACACTGGGGAAATCTGAACAGGAACTATATGTTTCCTAAGAGTATTCTGTCAATGTTAAATTTCTCGAGTATGATAATTTGTTTTGTCTATACAGGAGAATGTCCTTGCTCTCAGGAGATAAGATGCTGAAGAATTTGAGGGTGCAGGGCCACAACACCTGCAATTCAGTCAGTAACGGTTCAATAGCTCAGCAAAGAAAAAAGAGGACGGACAATAGAGATAGGTATACACCCACGCACATATGCACACAATTATACATCACACAAACATCTGTGCCTACCGTGTTATATCCCGTTCAGCGTTCTTGTGCAAATGTGTGTATAATTATGTACACAGATACACAGATACACACAAACATTGAGAGAGCCAAAGAAATTTGGCAAAATGTTAACCACAGGTCAATCAGGTGAAGTGGGAAATTACTGTTTATCATACTATTATTTCAACTTTTCTGTAGGTTTCAAATTTATCAGAATTAAAAGTTGGGAAGCCCAGGTACAGTGGCCTACACCTGTAATCTCAGCACTTTGGGAGGCTGAGGCGGGTGGATTGTTTGAGCCCAGGAGTTTGAGACCAGCCTGGGTGACATGGCGAAACCACTGGCTAATACAAAAACTAATCAGTCATGGTGGTGCACACCTGTAGCTCCAGTTCCTCAGAGGCAGAGGTGGAAGATCACCTGAGCCTGGGAGGTCCAGGCAGCGGTGAGCTGTGATCATGCCACTGCACTCCAGCCTGGGTGACAGAGCGAGACCCTGTCTCAATAAATAAATAAATAGAAAGATGGAGGAAAAAAACAAAAGCAAGCCAAAAAAGAGATAAGCCAAATGCCCCGTGCCAGATGGTGAAGGACTCATACTTGGATGAGAAAACCAACAAGAACAGAGGTGCAACCACCATGAACTGCGGTGGGGGGTGGGGGCAGGAGGGCTGCTGGCTGGCTGTGCTCTCTGCAACCTGCTTCGTAGATATGCAAAGGTGATCGCCTTATAATAATCAGACTATCCATTTAATTTATGTGGTTTTCCATCTGCATTGTACAATACTTTTTGAGATGGAGTTTCGCTCTTGTTGCCCAGACTGGAGTGCAATGGCAAGGTCTCAGGTCACCACAACCCCCACCTCCCGGGTTCAAGCAATTCTCCTGCCTCAGCCTCTGATGTAGCTGGGATTACAGGTGCCTGCCACCAAGTCCAGCTAATTTTTTCTATTTTCAGTAGAGAAGGGGTTTCACTATGTTGGCCAGGCTGGTCTTGAACTCCTGACCTCAAGTGATCCACCTGCCTCTACCTCTCAAAGTGCTGGGATTACAGTCAGCCACCACCACGCCCAGACTGGATCATACGCTTTTTTAAAAAGAGGCTTTACAGAAGAACAAACAGACAGAGCAGGGAGAGCTGCATGCCAGTGCGTGAGCAACGAGTTATAATTGGGCACTAGAGGAAGAAAGAGGGGGCAGTCGGCTACGCAGCTCTGCTCTGCCAACGCTCTGAGGCCACCACCCGCCCCACTGCACTGGCTACGCGATCACAACAATGCCGCCATCCCCTAGCAGCTGAATGCCCTCACAATGTGCTTGCTATGCAAACACACCTAACTTAGACTCCAGACCGACCTCCTGGAGGGGCTGCAAGACGGCCATTCTTTATGAATGAGGCTGTCTTCCAGGGCGAGAAGTATGATCCTCCCATAAATCACATATAAGCACCTAGCAAACAATATTTAAAACTCTCAGAAGTTTTGGTCCTACATTCTTTTCTCTTGCTACTACTATAAAAATAACAGAGAAAAAGTTTCTTGGAATCTAATTCCAAATGAGTTGCTTCCATAGATTCACTTACAGCAGAACTACGCAAGACTCCAAATGGAGGCCAAAATCTGTCCACACGTGGGACGGAGGAACCCTCAGCAGTCTCTCCTTGAAGTCATTCTCGACAAGCTGACGACAGGATCTGCGTTCTTTTTCAGCTTGTGGACTCCATGCCGAAATGCCTGGCTGCAGGTCCCAATTCCTCTACCTGTGGAGCCTTAGGCACTACTTCACCTCTTCCTGCCTCAGCTGAGTCTGTCAGATTATGGCGACATCAGCAACTTTACAGGGCTGTTGAGGATTAAATGGGTGACTACTCAAAAGATCTCAGATCTGTGCCTGGCACATATTAGCACTGACTCTGGCCTATTCAAAAATTGTATTATTATTTGCTCAACAATTGCGTGAAGACACAGAAAAGCTCTTTGCCACCTATGCAGATGGGTGAAACAGCCAAAGATTCTGTGGGTTTCAGAAGAGGTTCAGGCCTGATGGCTGCCCTGTGCCATCAAGGTGAGCCTGCAGATCAGAGACCACGTGCATGAGCCACAGTGCACAGAGCTGCTGCGTCACCTCTCCCTTCTCAGGCTTCTACAAATGGTCTCTTGTGGTGCAGGTTACATACAGAGCTCCAACTGAGCCAAAGTGACACAACAGGAATTCACTACAATTACCCCTTGTCAACTTGGTGTCCATATCTACTCCTCTTTTAAATATGATTTATTTCCAATTCAAGAAAATAGCAACCAGGCTTCCAGGCCATATAATGCTGATATCCCTCTTACAACCCAAACCGTGCTGACTTTCTCCGCAGAAGAGGATCCAAAGTTTTTTTATCTTCTTTTTTTGAGACAAAGTCTCACTCTGTCACCCAGGCTGCAGTGCAGTGGCGCAATCATAGCTCACTGCAACCTCCGCCTCCTGGGTTCAAGTGATTCTCCTGACTCAGCCTCCTGAGTAGCTGGGATTACAGGCACCCACCACCACACCCAGCTAATTTTTGATGTTTTAGTAGAGACGGGGTTTCACCACGTTGGCCAGCCTGGTCTAAAACTCCTGACCTCACATGATCTGCCTGCCTGAGCCTCCCAAAGTGCTGGGATTATAAGCATGAGCCACTGCGCCCGGCCCAAAGTCATTTCACATTCTGAGTGGTTACCCGCTGGCACCTGTGGAATGAAGGAGGAGATCGAAGTGATGGCATAAGTCTGGGAGCTGACAGCTCCCTGAAGTGTAACCAGGAAGGCAGGCTGTGGAACCTGCCGGCTGGAACCAAGACCCTCCTGGTCATCTTTACTACCAGGTAGAGAAGGAGAAGGCATTCACTGCATACCAGGTGCCAGGAAACACGCTGACTTGTTCCAGCAACAAAAACACATCTGGCACAGCAGCTGTAACTGGAGTCACCGCCTAGTTAAGTTTATGACAACCTGCTGTCATTCTCTAAGAGTCATCCGTCTTTCAGACAAGCCAAATAAGGGATGAACGGAGATGCGACAGGATCACCACCCTTGCATCTTTCAAGTCCTTGATGGTGGCACTAATCTCTGCCATCCTTCCAGGAATGTGATAATTGCTCTGGGTTGACTATTTTGGTAGACAGAGGCAGTTCTGGCAGCTTCCACTTGGCCTTTACTGCCACAAGAGCCCTCACTCCAGGGAACCAATGTCAGAATTCTGCTAGTTGCTAAGTAGATGTATATTTAATGATGCATTCCAGAACTGCATATGGAACCACAAGATAGCTATTATATCTGAATAATTACTTAATATATAATACACAATGATATGTGGTTATTAAATATTATATGAGTCATTACTCTGAAATGGATTAAAGTTAATATAAGTGTAATTGACATACTGCGTAATTACGGGTGCCCACTCAAAAGTCAGCCATACGCAATTGTACACAAAAACACAAAACACACGTGCACACATGCTCAGAATGCCTTGCAGAGCCTATATGCATGGGAAGCCAATGAAACACATGAAGAAAGACAGGAGCACAGAGCTACTTCCTGGTTTCAGGGAATCCTCACTCTTTCTTCCTTCTCAAGGAAATTTCATTTCATTTCAGGCTCGATCTCCAGCCTCCCAAGTCTTGGCCTTAAAGATTCCAAGGGACCCCAGCCCCACTGTCTTCACTAAATATAAGCCAGCTCCTCAGAACTCATGATGTCAGGGCTCTGATCTCCTGGTACACTGGAGAAACTGCTTGTATCTTTCTACCTCCCAGTAGGCTGGTGTCATCCACCAACAGCCGCAGCGTCTCAAAACGACCCAGGAGCTGCTGTTTCCGTGGTTGCGTGGTCAACCCTCACCCTTCAAACTTCTTTCAGAACTCACACACATACCACACCTCCTTATGAGTTTTGAGCGTAATGCCTCTTTCAAAGCCTTTATTCAAACCGCCCTTTTTATTTATACAAACTGGGAGGGTATGTGAGAAATTTTATGGCACATATATAATGTGTAGTGATAAGTCCATCACTACTACTCAAGTATAATACATTTTGGGGTTTTTTTTTTTTTTTGGATCTCACTCTGTCGCCCAGACTGGAGTGCAATGGCACGATCTTGGCTCACTGCAACCTCTGCCTCCTGGGTTCAAGCAATTCTCCTGCCTCAGCCTCCAGAGTAGCTGGGATTACAGGCACCTGCTATCACAGGCTAATTTTTGTATTTTTAGTAGAGATGGGGTTTCGCCATGTTGGCCGGCTGCTCTTAAACTCCTGACCTCAGGTGATCTGCCTGCCTCAGCCTCCCAAAGTGCTAGGATTACAGGCGTGAGCCACTGCGCCTGGCCACAATACCTTTTTTTTTTTTTTTTTTTTTGAGATGGAGTTTCGCTCTTGTTACCCGGGCTGGAGTGCAATGGTGCGATCTCGGCTCACCGCAACCTCCGCCTCCTGGGTTCAGGCAATTCTCCTGCCTCAGCCTCCTGAGTAGCTGGGACGACAGGCATGCACCACCATGCCCAGCTAATTTTTGCATTTTTAGTAGAGACGGGGTTTCACCATGTTGACCAGGCTGGTCTCGATCTCTTGATCTCGTGATCCACCCGCCTTGGCCTCCCAAAGTGCTGGGAATAGAGGCGTGAGCCACCCCAATCCCTTTTCTTTTTAAGGTGCAGTCACCCTACTCTGATCTGAAGCCTTGGATTTACTCCTTCTACCTTACTGCATGCTCGAAGCCTTTAACCAACTTCTCCTGGCCCTCCCCTGCCCCGCCAGGCACCCTTCCCGGTTTCTGTTATGTATCTTTCCACTCTCTCCCTCCATGGGGGCAAACCTTTAGGCTCCCACATATAAGAACATGCAATATCTGTCTTTTGTGTCTGGCTTCTTTCACTTAAGATAATGACTTCCATGCTGGGCGTAGTGGCTCATGCCTGTGATTCCAGGACTTCAGGAGCCCAAGGTGAGGGGATCACTGGAGCCCCAGGAGTTCCAGACCAGCCTGGCCAACACGGTGAAACCCTGTGTCTACTAAATATACAAAAAAGTTGCTGGGTGTGGTGGTGCGCACCTGTAATCTCAGCTACTTGAGAGGCTGAGGCAGGGAGAATCACTTGAACCCAGGAGGTGGAGGTTGCAGTGAGCTGACATGGCGCCGTTGTGCTCTACCCTGGGCAACAGAGCAAGACTCCGTCTCAAAAATAAATCAATAAATAAAAATAATCATAGCGACAACATCTCCTATAACTGAGATTTAGAGAACGTAGATTGTGTGCCAAACACTGTGCTAAGCACCTTACACATGTCACCCTCACAGTTAACCCACACCAGCCCATGAATAGACACTATTACAAACTCCCGCTAACAGAACAAAGCAGACTCTAACGTGGCGTGCGAAGTCATTCAGTACCAGGCTCCAAGCCCCTTTCCACCCCCATCTCCCATGTCCTCCATCTTTGCCACTTTCCCAGGTATCTGTGATACTGTTTCTCAAACACCCACCCCTTTCCGTGTTACACGCCCTCATGCCATTTCCTTACCATTTTAGGTGTTCTGCCACTGTTCCAATGCTTGTCTTTTTAAGTGTTCTGACGACACTTTTTAAATGTTTTCAAGGCAAGGTTGCACCCTTGAAAACTAAAATTTTACTTTTGCTGAAAGAAATAATTGAAGCCAGGTGCAGTGTTTCACGCCTGGAATCCTGGTACTTTGGGAGGTTGAGGAAGGCAGATTGCTTGAGCCCAGGAGTTTAAGACCAGCCTGGGTAACATAGTAACACCCCATCTCTACAAAAAAACACAAAAATTAGCTGGGCATGGTGGTACACACTTGTAGTCCCAGCTACTCGGGTGGCTGAAGTGGGAGGATCACCTGAGTCCAGGAGGTAGGTGCTGAAGTGACCCATGATTGTCCCACTGCACTCCAGGCTGGGTGATAGAGCAAAAATCCTGTCTCAAATTTAAAAAGGAAGGGGAGGAAACAATTGAGCTTAACATGCCTTTTCGTATAAATAACTCCAATGATGGCTTTAATCTGAGCTGAAATTTTGGCTTCTGTGAACACATCATTTTGTTAATAATTCAGTGGACATTAATGCTCCAAGACAGTCAGAGCCCCTAAACTGCAGGTGCATGAAAAATCGGGTGTAGGGACATTACGCTACACAATTACCTCAAACTAGGGTGGTTTGCTGTGGAGAGGGGCGTTTTCTTTCTTTCTTTCCTTTTTAATTTTTACTTAATCACGGAAGCCTCTTTTAAGACAAACGCTTAGTGCGATGCACTATAATATTTCCCAGTTTCTTCTTTACTTAACAAGGAACTGCTCATTAAAATGACATCTCTTTAATTTTTTTCTTTCTTTTCTTTTTTTTTGAGTCCCACTCTGTCACCCAAGCTGGAGTGCAGTGGTGCCATCTCAGCTCACTGCAATCTCTACCTGCTGGGTTCAAGAGATCCTCCCACTTCAGCCTCCCAAGTAGCTGGGATAAAAGGCAGCCACCACCACACCCGGCTAATTTTTGTATTTTTAGTAGAGATAAGGTTTCAGCATGTTAGCCAGGCTGGTCTTGAACTCCTGACCTCCTGACTCCTGAGGTGATCTGCCCGCCTCAGCCTCCCAAAGTGCTGGGATTACAAGCGTGAGCCACTGTGCATGGCGACATATTTTAAACTCACATCTAAGGAGTGTCTACTGAGTGTGAGATATTGATTCCAGGTTAAATAAAGGATCTACAGAGTCTTTTCAACCTGTTGATTGAACTGTCTTTAATAATTACACTTGTGTAGTACTTTTCATTTCTATTACCTCATTTGATTTTCTAACGAGACAGGTGAAAAAATTCTCCTTCCAGTAGAGATGGGAGGGTGGAAACAGCGGGGACAGTTCAAAGTTGAAGGTAAATATTCCTCCAAAATTTCAGGATGGAAAGCTCACAGGAGACAAGGCAGAGAGTCAAAGCCAGGGAGGAAAATCATACAGGGGGCATTAAAGACCAGCAGGGTTACAAGACTTCCCAAGACATGGCAAGTTCTAGAAAAAGGGCAAGGAAATCACCCCATACTCATCCTTCTCTGAACTTCTACTCTACTTTTTTCCTTCTAAAGAGGTAGACCCGGGCCAGGCGCGGTGGCTCACACTTGTAATCCCAGCACTCTGGGAGGCCAAGGCGGGTGGATTACCTGAGGTCAGGAGTTTGAGACCAGCCGGGCCAACATGGTGAAACTCTACAAAAAATACAAAAGGTAGCTGGGTATGGTGGCTCACGCCTGTCATCCCACCTACTTGGGAGGCTGAGGCAAAAGGATTGCTTGAACCCAGGAGGTGGAGGTTACAGTGATCTGAGATTACACCACTGCACTCCGGCCTGGGCAACAGAGCAAGGTCCCATCTTAAAAATAAAATAAAATAAAATAAAATCCCTAGACTCTTTATAAACCTCTAAATCTATTGCTAAATTCAAGGAAGACTCAATTGCAATAGCATATAACTCTGGAATCACAAAGTACTAGCAAATTCCACGTCTAGACACTACTACTTTAATGCCACGCTAGTACTAAAAAAAGAAAATGGGCAAAGAAAAAGTTGATGATTCATCAGTTTAAACAAAAAGTTCCTTTTTGTTTTATCTGATTTTTTTTTTTTTTTTTTTTTTTTTGAGACAAGGTTTCACTGTGTTGCCCATGCTGGAGTACAGGGGCAGAATCACAGCTAACCACAGCCTCAACCACCTCGGGCCAAGCCAACTTCCCACCTCAGCCTCCCAAGTAGCTGGGACCTCACGGATGTGTCACCAAGCCTGGCTAAGTTTTTAAATTTTTTGTAGAGACAAGCTTTCCCTGTGTTGCCCAGGATGGTCTCAAATGCTTGGGCTTAAGCCATTCTCCCTCCTTGGCCTCCCAAAGTGCTGGGATTACAGGTGTGAACCACAGTGCCTGGCCTTCAATACATTTCTAAAAAGAGAGGAAAAATATATCACTCCTTCCCTGACCCATTATTATTTGATTATTTGCAAAATGAATTCTCAGGATATTCTGCATTTTTATTTCCTTCTGAAAAATCCATTTTTACACTTAATCTGGCTAATTCTGTTAAAATAGGATTTAATTTTAGATAAGTTCCCAGAGGACATGCATTCAATTCAATTGTTGGTTGAACTGTATTTCCTAGTGACTAGGATTTACAAATATTAATTATCTCAAAGAGTAGAAATGAACATATAGTTATTTTTAGAGTATACTGTGATAACGACAATAAAAAATCCTGGAAAACGGAACTAGACCAGCACTGAGACGAAAATCCAACAGCCACCTGGTGAACTCTGCATTCCACAAGGCTTTTTAGTCACAGTGCAGGATGTGCCTTTATCTATAAGACACAAGCTTTTCCAGGGCTTTCTGGGTGCCACTGCGCCACTCTGCTCAGACGATTCTGCTTTTGGTCTGCTAACTTACCAACTGCATGATTTTGGCAAGTCCCTAAGCCTCTCTGTGCTTCATTTCTCCCCTTGGTAAAACAGGACTGAAAATACTAAAACTCTACCCTGTGGGGTTGCCTTTAAATTCACAGAATGTGTTGGATGCAAACATAAAGCATGAAAACAAGATAGAGGAACACACCAGTGGAGCAAAAGCAGAAGCAGTTCCCTGGTTTTCTCATAACATGGAGTCTGGCCAGAGGCGGTGGCTCACGACTGTAATCCCAGCACTTTGGGAGGCCAAGGCAGGGGGATCACTTGAGGTCAGGAGTTCGAGACCAGCCTGGTCAACATGGTGAAACACCATCTCTACTAATAATAGAAAAACTAGCCATGCGTGGTGGTGCATGTCTGTAATCCAAGCTACTCGAGAGGTTGAGGCCGGGGAATCACTTGAGCCTGAGAGGTGGAGGTTGCAGTAAGCCAAGATCATGCTACTGCACTCCAGCCTGGGCAACAGCACAAGAATATGTCTCAAAATAATAATAATAATAATAATGTGGAGTCTTTTATTCTTTTCTTAGAATGTTCTGTGCATTGTGGGAATTAGTACATTCAGGATTCATTCCAAAGTTCATTAAGAAAAGTACAGTTGGCTGGGCGTGGTGGCTCACGCCTGTAATCCCAGCACTTTAGGAGGCCTAGGCGGGTGGATCGCCTGAGGTCAGGAGTTGGAGACCAGTGTGGCCAAAATGGTGAAACCCTGTCTCTACTAAAAATACAAAAATTAGCCAGGTATGGTGGTGGAAGCCTATAATCCCAGCTATTCAGGAAGCTGAGGCAGGAGAATCACTTGAACCCAGGAGGCGGAGGATGCAGTGAGCCATGATCGCACCACTGCACTCCAGCCTGAGCAACAGAGTAAGACTCCATCTCTGAAAAAAAAAAAAAATCTAAAACACGACGACTTACGAAGTAAATAAAATTCTATGATAGGATGGAGCCATGTTCGTCCAGGCTGTTTACCAAACACAGCAAAGGAAAGAGGAAAAAGGTTCTCAAATAGTAAAACTTACGTTTTGGAGATCTGGACTTCTCAGTTATAAACCTATGGGGTCAAATCATTTAAAATCTAGTTACCAGGGAAACCTCAGTTTCACATCAACAAACATACTTTCTTTAACCATGAAGACAGCAGTTTATCGCCACTTTAACGTATATCAGTTTTATCTCTGGAGCTTCATAAATCCCAGCAGAGAAGGCTGATCTATTTTAAGAGAAACGTAGCAGGAGAGGGTCACTTCCGAACCATTATACATTTAAACAATGTCTCTAGATGGAGAGCCTGCATCTAAATCCCAGCAATTTTTGAGGACCTAGTTCCGCAGCCACATCAGCACTCCAGGCAGGCAGACCGTCTCTCTGCCCCGCCTCTGTTGCCCCCAGAAAATAAATCTTTCCCCAGACCAAAAGTCCACCTCCTGGCCTCACAGCGACTGGCTCCCGGCTCCTGCATGAGACTGTCAATTCTTTGTGAGACAAGACCGTGCTGGCTCGGTATTGCTCACAAGACAAGCGTGCAAGAAAATTTATTAATATAAATGCCTACAAATCTGTATCAGCTGAGTTTATGGGCTTAATGATAAATCACAAAAGCATTATAAGTGAGGCTTTGGACAAAGTCCTGAATGGAAGAGTCTAGTATCATTTTTAGAGCCTTTTTTTTTCTTTTTTAAACCCAACCCAACCTTGGTAGACACTTAAAAATATTTGAGGGGAAGCTGATGATAAAAAGATGAAAATAAAGTGGCTGCTATGAAAAGATTAAAGCCTAGATAAGAATAAGCAGTTTGATCTCTGTTTAGTTAAGAAGGAGCCAAACAATTTTGCCTCCCAATTTTCTGGATCCATCCAAGAGGGGAAGATGGTCTCAGGTAGTAACTAGCTTTGAAAATCCCTTATGAACTTTTTGAGACAAGGTCCCACTTTGTTGCCCAGGCTGGAGTGCAGAGCCACGATCTCGGCTCACTGTAGCCTCGACCCCGTAGGCTCAAGGGATCCTCCCACCTCAGCCTCCCGAGTAGCTGGGACTACAGACATGCACCACCATGCCCCCATGCCCTTTTTTTTTTTTTGTAAAGATGAGGTTTTATCATGTTGCCCAGGTGGATCTTGAACTCCTGGGCTCAAGCAATTGTCCCATCTCAGCCTCCCCAGTAGCTGGGACTACAAGTGCATACCACCATACCTGGCTAAATGTTTTTCCTATTTTTTGTAGAGATGGGGTTTTCCTATGTTTCCCAGAATGGTCTAGAAATCCTGGGCTCAAGAGATCCTCCTGCCTCAGCCTCCCAAAGTGCTGGAATCACAGGTATGAGCCGTGGCACCTGGCCTGAATTTGTGATTCATGTTAATGACGAAACTAAGCTAAGCCTCAAGTATCAGTCCAAGGTCGCAAAAGCAATCAGCACAGTGCCCAGCACTAGAACCACAGCACACGCGCATTCCCCTTATGCCCCCAACCTCGTACTTAATCGACATATGTTGTCCCGATTCATGAATGAGCACAGCCACAATTCTCGCATTAGCTTTGTAAATAAGGAAAAACTGCATGGGCCAGCACACCTTGCTTGGGTATGTGTCCTAAGCACTGATGACATAAATGCAGAACCAACGACATTTCCACTCAACCAGATGGAATCATGAGAGTTCTCAAGGAGTAGGCTGGTAGTTATTCAGCAGTCATTTCCAAAGCACTGCTAAACTTGTTTACGTCACGAAAAAGTACCGAGGCAGTTTTACAGCCCTTTACCTTAAACCTAGTAATGGTGCCGATCAGAGCTCTGAAGAAAATAAGACTCTTAAAAATCTTAGCTACTAGTTCATGTAGATCATCTTACACCAAGATTTTCACAGACCTCACATATTGAGGTGACATGACCCCTTTTTAGAATGAAACAGCTTTGCTAGAGCCCAGAAGTTCGAGACTGGCCTGGACAACATAAGTGACACTCCATCTCAACAAAACAAAAAAAAATTATCCAAGTGTGGTGGCATGCACCTGAAGTCCCAGCTACTTGGGAGGCTGAGGTAGGAGGATTGACAGAGCTCTGGCGGTCAAGGCTGCAGTAAACTATGAGTGCATCACTGGACTCCAGCCTGGTCAACAGAGCAAGACCCAATCTCAAAAAACAAAACAAAACAAAGAAACAAAAGAACCCATGAAAACATATTCCATACAAAAAAGATTTGTATAAAAGGACTGTATATAAGGTTGTTTTCTAGGCAGACACTCAATGCTAGTTTCTTCCTTTAAAAAAAAATGAAATAGCTTAACTATAACCATCTAAACTACAAAGTACCTTTTTTAAATTCTAAAATATTAGAATTTATAAAGTAAACAAAATTCTATGATAGGATGGAGCCATTTTCACCCAGGATGTTTGAAAACCTCCTTTTTTTGAGACTCTGTTAAAGAAAGAAAGAAAAGAGAGAAAAACAGAGGCCACGCTTAACAAAAATCATCTAAACTACAAAGTACCTTAATTCTAAAATACTAGAATTTATAAAGTAAATAAAATGCTGTGATGTGGTTTCTCTATTTAACGGCAGGGGGACTTACATAGCTGTTATAAAAACATTATTTAAAAATCTTCAGTTCTCTCTGCGGGGGCAACTGGATTGACAATTCCAATTCCTTTGTAACCAATGGGCTTCTGTGTGAGCTATTAGACGCATATTGGTACTCATTCAAGATGGAAAGCGAAACTGCATCTACGCTTCTCACGACTGCCTGCAAAGCTCTGGCTACATGACCAATCAGGTCCTTCAAAGCTCTGTCTGCATGACCAATCAGATCCTTCAAAGCTCTGTCTGCATGACCAATCAGATCTTTCAAAGCTCTGTCTGCATGACCAATCAGGTCCTTCAAAGCGCTATCTGCATGACCAATCAGGTCCTTCAAAGCTCTATCTGCATAACCAATCAGATCCTTCAAAGCTCTGTCATATGACCGATCAGGTCTTTTGTTGCAGTCTTTTGCTATAACAGCAGCTAGATGATCACAGCTCTCCCTGTCCCTGTCCCTCTCCAGGTACAGAGGCACTCAATACACAATTAAAAATAAATAAATAGAATTTTGGACATCTTTCCTCTTTGCTTCTGACACACATGGGTTCAAGTCCTTGAAGATAGCATGGTTTTCCTCAACAGTGAGGATGGGCATTCCCTAATGATTAGTTTTTCTAGTTGGGCAGATTCAAGGAAGCGCGTTTCTTTTTCTTTCTTTTTTTTAAGTGGAGTCTCACTTCGTTGCCAGGCTGGAGTGCAGTGGCGCAATCTTGGCTCACTGCAATCTGTGCCTCCCGGGTTCAAGCGGATCTTCTGCCTCAGCCTCCCGAGTAGCTGGGACTACAGGCACCCGCCACCATGCCTGGCTAATTTTTTGTATTTTTAGTATAGATAGATTTTCACCGTGTTAGCGAGGATGGTCTCAATCTCCTGACCTTGTGATCCGCCCACCTCGGTCTCCCAAAGTGCTGGGATTACAGCACGTTTCTTTTTAAAAAATACAATGAAATGCTGCTGTGGTTTGAACGTGTGTCCCCTCCACAACTCATGCTGAAATTGAACTCCCAATGTGGCAGTATTGAGAGGCTGGCCCTCTAAGAGGTGATGATCGGCCTTGGGTTAACAGATGAACGAGTTAACAGATGAATGGGTTATTAATGGGAGTGGAACTGGTAGCTTTATCAAAAGAGGAAGAGAGACCTGAGTGAGCAGTAAGCCTCCTTGCTGTGTGGTGCCCTGAGCCTCGAGGGGACCCTGCAGAGTCTATATATTTCCCAGTTTTAGGAACTCTGTGATAAATAGGAAGCAAACTGACACAACGTGAAGCCAGTTCCTGGGCGCAGACGGAAGCAGAGTGCCAGCGACAAGCTGGGGCAGTGTGTGGAGGTCAGGGAATTTGGGGGGGGGGATCTTGCTTTTGGGGCCCTGCTGGCCTGGATGGTGGGTGGGCCATGCAGAGATGGGTGGGCTGCTGTACCACAGAGGGAAAGAGGTAGGAGGCGGCTCCCAGTGACTTAGAGACTTCCCTTACAGAGACTGAAAATCTCAGAGCAAGTTCCAAGAATGCAAGAGAAAAGACTTTTGTTTTTGGATGAACTCTCATCCCCTCCAGAGTGTTGTGTTGTTTTTTTTTTTTTTTTAAGACGGAGTTTCACTCTGTCACCCAGAATGGACTGCGGTGGCATGATGTCGGCTCACTGCACCTCCCGGGATCAAGTGAATCATCTGCCTCAGCCTCCCGAGTAGCTGGGATTACAGGCACAGGCGTGCTCCACCACACTTGGCTAATTTTTGTATTTTTAGTAGAGACGGGGTTTTACCATGTCGGCCAGGCTGGTCTCGAACTCCTGACCTCAGGTAATCTGCCTGCCTCGGCCTCCCAAAGTGCTGGGATTAGAGGCATGAGCCACCGCATCCAGCCAGAGTGTGTTGTTTTCTCATTGCAGACAGTCCCTAACTTGCCCTGAACCCTCCTGTTCCCAGGTAGCCATGAAACCTCTGGTGACTGAGGCCCGGGAGTAAACCCTGGCGGTTCTGGACGGCACTCTGCCCTGACCCACTTGGGGCCTGTGTGACGTTCCCTTCAGCCTGACAAGAGGACCCAGTTCTCCTCCCTGCTCACCCTGAACAAAGCAGGTCCCAGCCTGGGAAGGGTGCCAAACACAGATCTTTTCACTGCCTTCTGTTCCCCGTCATTTTGGGGGGAGGGCAGGGGAAGGAACGCAAACACCCAATAATTGGAAATCGTCAGACACACAAAAAAGAAATGTAATTAGTCATAAATCCTATTTTAAGGTTATATTTGCACTGCCATTTTAAAACGAGAAAACACTAATAACATTAAAATGAAGTCTTTGTTAAAAGAAAAGTAACCACACATTGTTCAAATTTCCATTTGCTCTTTGTCTGACAATGAAAAATTATCCCAAATTAGTTCCATACACCTACCGTGAAACACAACAGTTTATTCCTGGGTCACGTTCTCCCGCTTTGAGGGTTTATATAACTTCTCTTAGTTACGCAAATGGCAGTCCGATGGCAAACAAAATAAAACGGAGTTTATAATGAAATGGATTCATTAAAGCTACCTAAGAGTAACACAGCCCAGCAACTCCTGCGCTTGCAGAGGGACATGGGTGAGATGAAAGGGACGTCAGGACCCCTGTGAGAACCACACAGACAGGTGCCTCCGTGCACCTGGAGAGGGAGGCTGCAATGGCAAACAACAGGGACCACAGCCATGCCCCACTCCCTTCTTTCCCAAGAGCTGCCATTTCTGCCATTACTGCATACATTCGGTGTCTCAGACAGAGTGAGCCTCTGATAAATGCTGGCCTGGGCAGGGTGATGCTGAGTGTTCCCACTGATGACACTCTAGCAGGGCTGTTCAGGTCCCTCCTTATAATCCAGAGGGTTCTACCTGGGCAGAACTGATGGTCACATCCCCTGGAGAAGAGCCAGTAAGGTTCCCATCAAGCAAAACCCCCGGTCTCCAGTTCACAACTCAAAACCCGAGCAAATGAAGGAAAAGCTTCTGAGGACATTAGGACTTGCAATGACTGAGGGTCGGTCATGGTATCAGGAATCGTAATCCCGGTTCAGAAAGGTTTTAGATACAGGGAAACAGAGGGCTGGGCAAGCAAAGGTCACTACTGGGAGCTAGTGACTCACAGGGCTTACCCAGAAGGCATTACCAACCAGAATTTCAAAAACAGTAGCTGCCAATCTCACCCAAAGATGAGGAAAACCTCCCATCTGCCACTTGTGCCTGAGTCTGCTCCAAACGGCCATGCACAGGCTGGGCACCCTCTCCCCTGTCTTCCACTGCCGTGCAGAACCTGACCTGGGAACACACAGAAGAGGATCCTGGGAAATGCCGCTAAAGGCTTCGTCCCTATGGTGGAGAGAAAGTCGGAGAGGGCGGCACCCACTGTAGCTGCTCACAGACGACCAGGCATAGGCACCCACCACCTACGCCAGCACAATCCCCCGACGAGCTCTCAGACCAGACGGGAGACCCCAGCAGAGCCCAAGGATGCTGGTTAATAAAACAGTAACCACCTTCTGCCAGACTGTCCTTAAAACATCACTGGAATGTCAACTTCAATCTCTATAGTCTACTCTCTAAGATGTGTCTGAGGCAAAACCAGGTGAAAATATTTTTCTTCTAGCTACAAGGCAGAACAATAAAAGTGACCCCCTGAGTTAAAGATACCTCATGAAACTCACCTCCCACCTCTAACCCAGTCCTTCTGCATCCTTCATGTCCAAAGTCCCTTTACCAAAACCAGCTGATTCTTCAAACCGTCAAAGTCTTTCAGATTAACTCAAAAATATCAGCAAGGGAGGTCTTTTTCTCAGCTTATGTTGGATATGTTTTTCTGTTTAGGCTACTGTTACCAAGAACTATCCACCAGCCTGGGCTGAGACCAGGCTGGTGGATAGTTCTTGGTAGAAACAAGGTGAGACCCCATTTCTACAAAGAAATATAAAAACTATCCTGTATGAGGTGACTCTTTGGGTATATGGGGAAAAAAAGAAGTAAAAAGAAAAAGGAAAAAAAAAGAGAAATACAAAAACTAGCCGGGCATGGTGGTGTGCAGCCGTAGTTCCAGCTACTGCGGAAGCTGGGGTGGGAGGATCGCTTGAGCCTGGGAGATCAAGGCTGCAGTTAGCCATGATCACACCAGTGCACTTCAGCCTGGGTGACAGAGTGAGGCTGTGTCTCAAAAAAAAAGAACGATCCCGAGACTAACTGAATACCCTTTCAAGACAAAAGTATAAATTAAAAAATACTTATACTACTCACTGGCTGGCTAGGGTGTGTCTGTCCACTGCTGGGGGTCGGGGTGGGGGTGGGGACCCTTGGCTGCCATGTTCCTGGGCCGGGGACATGGACTGGATGGCCTGTGCGTCAGAAGAGTGGTTACATACAAGGGGACCGATCAATAAATAAAGATAGCAAATATGATAAGAGTCATCTGTTACTGTTATTTTTAGAAAAGAGGGGCACAGCCAAGGAAAGGGGGAAGCTAAAGCAAGCCACATGACTTGGATGGTATCATGGCTTTTATACCTGAGGGATGGATAGACAGATACTAGAGGGACAGATGGACAGACAGAACCACAAATGTATGTGTGCACATGTGTGTGTATGTACATATGTGTACATGTAGGGAAATACATGCTGTCACTTGGGAAGCCCTTGTAGCCCTAATAGCCCAGTGTGTAAACACACCTAGTGCTTAGATCCTGGTTTCTAAAAGCACTTTCTACTAAAAGGAACCAGGGCTTATTGGAGAAATGGCTGATTACAGGGCTGGAGCAAGGAAAGTTCCAGATGAGCCTAGAACCAAGAAATAAAGATGCGGCCGGGTGCAGTGGCTCACACCTGTAATCCCAGCACTTCGGGATGCCGAGGGGGTTGGATCACCTGGTCAGGAGTTCAAGACCAGCCTGGCCAACATGGTGAAATCCCATCTCTACTTAATATACACAAATTATCTGGGCGTGGTGGTGTGCACGTGTAATCCCAGCTACTAAGGAGGCTGAGGCAGGAGAATCGCTTGAACCCAGGAGGCGGAGGTTGCAGTGAGCCAAGATCATGCCATTGCACTCTAGCCTGGGTGACAGAACAAGATTCCATCTCAAAAAAAAAAAAAGTAAAGACGAATAACATGAACACATCGAAAGGACACGGGAAGCAGCCTGGAGGTGCTCCTGGCGTCCAAATCTGGGACAATCTGGGTATGGAAGCAAATGATGATGGTCATGGATTATAACCCAGTGGGTAAGATAGGAGTCTATGAGTCTGTTGATAGGAAGGAGGGAAGGACAGCAGGCAAGCTCCAGCTTGCAGTGGAATGCCAACTAATAAACGCAAAAGAAACAAATGCAACTAGAAACATCACCTTTTGGCAACGACCAGACTCATTCACTCAGGCAAGAATCGTCCAAGGAGGCTAAAACAAACGGGCCAAAGTTGAAAGAGAAACAGGACGTTTGCTGAGTCCCCCAAACATCTCCCCACTAAAAACTGTACTTTTTAACTGATAATTACAAAATGCCAACCAATTCATCTTACAGTGAAGAAACCGGGTAGACACCACCTCAACCAAACGATAAGAGTTATCATCTCTAGAAATGGGACTGATCGAAATTGTGCACGTTCCCGTCCTGACGCCCCTGCAGGGACTCTCCTGCCAAGAACCTACAGCCCGATTCTAATCATGAAGGAATACGAGACCAGCCCAAACTGAGGGACATTCTACAAAGTAACTGGCCCGTTCTCTTCAAAGACGTCAAGGTCGTGAAGGACAGACATGAAGTAACGGCCCCAGATTGAAGGAGACTCAAGAGCCATTACGGACGGCGCGTGTGGTCCTGGATGGGTTCCAGGGCCTCCGGATTTGGTGGCGTGCTGTGGCATTACAGTGCCCACGTCCCTATTTGGGCGGGTCGGTGCAGGCTATACACCAGGGTGTCCTTGTTTTCAGGAAACTCACACAGAAGAATCTAGGGTTACTCTCTGCAGCCTATTCTCAAATTATTCCGGGAAAAAAGGGATGTGTGTATGTGAAAAGACAGACAGAAAAATATGTCAGAATGTTAATTCAGGGAATCCAGGCGAAGAATATTTGGCTATTCTTTATACTGTTCGGGAACTTCTCTGTAAATGTGAACTTTCTTCAGAATTAGAATATAATGCCATCAAAACCCCGTGTCACTCACTCGGCATTCCTGGAACTAGTATGGAATGCTGTTGCTTGAAGCCACCTGGTCTGAACTACTTTGGTACGGTAGCCCTAGGAAATCAATAGCTACTCAAGGGACACCGAATGTGGCTTTTTCTACAATACTAAAATCACACTTACCGCGTTAACTTAGTAAGGTAAACTGCTGGGACATGGTCCCATTTCAGCCGAAGGCATCTGACAACGTCTTAGGTCACACACCGCATAGTCACAAGTTTCTTCTTCACATGAGCAGCTCTTCAAGTGCACGGGGAACAGTGGATTCTTTGTCAAGGACTCACAAGAGTCACATGCTGTTAATTTTGTTTTTCCTTAACAGACAAACGGATGTCTTAATTACTGAGAGCCTACTACATGAATGGCATAGTTTTAGGATGTTTTGACAGGTCACACGTAAACCACAATAAAAGTTTCTTGGAAGAGGGGCCAAGATATGGGATGAACGTGATTATTTAATGGGCACGTGCTTCCGGCCATGAATCGCACATACATACACCAGCGCGATGATCCCCAGTTCTACCACTGAATTATTAGTGAGCCACGTGAGACTGTAAAACATAGTGAAGCGGGCCGTCAGCAGTCAGGACTAAGAAAGCACGGGAAACATCTAAGGTGAACAGTGAAGAGAGAAGATGCATCCGGAACAGAATCCCGGAGACAGTTAACGGTTGTTGTTTTTTCTAATTGAATCGCTGAGACATAAAATAATATTGATCTTTGAGAAGGGCTCTCCACGGAAACAGCAGTTGGCAGCGTCCCCAGAGCACTTGCCCTTCCTCTGGAGCGTCTCACGTGCGAGCCCGCCGTCTATTTATAACACTCGGGCACTTGTCGCCACAATGGCTGATTGTGTTGCCCAGCTGTCTGTGTCTATCAAGAAGGGCAGGAGTGGACAGCCTGCACTTTGATGTTTCCCTTTTCTGGAGACGGAAAATAACATCTAAAAAAACTGCCAACAGGCAAGGTCACAAAATATTTTTGGATGGCACGGGGACCCATGGCTAAGCTGTGGTTCACATCAGATCTGGAGGCCTGGGACACCGCCAGCGGGCCCCGTTGCACAATATCCTGCTCATGCCAGCTTCAAAAGTTATTTGCCTCGGAGAGCTCCCAGATGACTCTTTCCCGGTAATAAAACACAGCATTTTATAAATTTTCGAGGGTCTTCCAGACAGGGCATTTCCCAGAGGAGTAAGGACTTCCCTGGCCACTCTGGTTACAACTGCAACTAGCAGCCCCAGGCCTCTTGTCGCCCTCGCCCTGCCCCACCCCACACCCCTAACCCCCATGCCATGAACCCCTGCCCTTCCCTCATGAGCTCTCGAGCACTTACCAGCGACACACTATGTATTTTTCGAATGCTTGTGTCGATTTCTTGACTCGCCCATTCTATTACAGATGGCTCACAAAAGCAGGGATTAGCATCTGTTTTGTTCACTGATGCAACCAGAGAGCTGAGAATCGTGCCTGGCTCACAATATTTACTGAGTGCATACTTGTGGAATTAATTAATTTAAACAGCAGAGACAATGGGATGGGGAAGCACACAGAAATACCGACAGGCAGTATTAGATGTCAGGGCTCTGTTGCTCTCCCGCTGCCCCCAGCGAAGATCTCAGCTTTGTTTACATATTTGTGGCGTGCAAAAATAGAAATGGACTAAACAAAATTCCCGATTTTCCCAAAGTGTGGTGGAATGCAGAAACCAAGACCTCGCAGGGCTCGATTCTGACATGATTTTCACTCAAACGCTCTCCCTGAGATTCTTCAGATTACTGTCTGGTCCATTTCGTAAACCTTCTTGCGGGAGGTATTAGACAGGGGAAGCACCTGTGCTAATCAGCAAGCATGGCTCTGATTAAACGGATACTCTGAAAATCATCAAGTTATGCAGAAGAACCCCACTCGGTATACAGCAACACTCAGGATTTTAGGGGTTTTGTGGGTACATCACGAGATCATGAAACCCTGACTAATTATAATGTAAATGAAATTCAACAATACACCCACACCTCAAAAACTCTGGCAAGTAAGAAAGAGGCAGAAAGCAGGCCCCGTGGAAGGGGAGGGGCACAAGGACAAGAGAGGTGGGGGGTGGGGGGGTGGACACAGGTTCCCACACTGTGGTGGCCGGCAGCGGAGCCATTCTTCCATACCAGGAAGGGACCCTGGGCCTCAGGAAGCTGGCTCTATTCAGCAGAATTCACAAGGGAAGAAATCTTTTAAGATGTCTTTTGGGGCCAGGCATGGTGGCGCATACCAGTAATCCTAGCACTTTGGGGGGCTGAGGCGGGCAGATCATTTGAGGTCAGGAATTCAAGACCAGCCTGGCAAACATGGTGAAACCCCATCTCTACTAAAAATAAAAAAATGAGCTGGGTGTGGTGGTGTGCACCTATAAGCCCGCTCCTTGGGAGGCTGAGGCAGGAGAATTGCTTGAACCCAGGAGGCAGAGGTTGCAGTGAGCTGAGATTGTGCCACTGCACTTCAGCCTGGGCAACAGGGTAAGATACCGTCTCAAAAAAACAGTAATGTCTTTTGGGAACAATTCACTAGCAGAACAAAGGTGCCACTTCTAAGTATGAGAAATTCCTTATCCAAGACGCCTGAGCCTGCAAGAAAGCTCCTACAAGTACAAGTGCCACAACGACCGGGTGTGCGTTTCTGGCAAGTGGTTTTGAAGCCACTTCCTTAGCTTCCATAAACAGGCTGTGCTGGAAACACACATGCAGGGAGCTCCCAGCGTTGTTGTGGGATACGGAACCTGAGAGCCGCAGCCAAGAAGGAGCTGGTCAGATTCACCTGCAGGCTCTTTTCTCCCTCAGGGAGGTTGTCTTCAGAAAACTCTGTGACATCTGGATTCTTTGGCAATTTCAACATCAGATCTCAAAACATTTACAGAAGATCTGTTCCATCCACACCCAGCAGTACTCCTACCTGTGCAAAAATGCTGTGTGGCTTCAAAGTAATGTATTTTGTTTTTTTGAGACAGAGTCTTACTCCGTCGCCCAGGCTGAAGTACAGTGGTGTCATCTAGGCTCTCTGCAGCCTCCGCCTCCCGGGCTCGAGAGATTCTCTTGCCTCAGCCTCGCAAGTACCTGGGACTATAGGCACACGCCACCATGCCCAGCTAACTATTTTATTTTTAGTAGAGATGGGGTTTCACCATGGTGGCCAGGCTGGTCTTGAGCTCCTGACCTCAAGGGATCCACCTGCCTCGGCCTCCCAAAGTGCTGGGATCACAAGCGTGAGGTACCATACCTGGCCAAAGTAAATGTAGCCCTGGGAGGGCTTTTGTCCTCCCAGGAGTCAGAATCAGTCCTCACTGTCAGAAGCAGAATTCTAACCTCAAAACTGGTCTCCTGGGCACACTGGAAAGCAGCGTGTGATCCGTGGGGGAGAAATGAGCGACACCCAAACACACCTCTGCATCACAGGCACTCAGCACCACAGCTAGTGCATAGGAGGCCTTCAACAAATGCACACCGTTGTTATAATATGGTGTGACGATGGAGGTGCAGAGGTTTACCTGTGGGGTTTTATTATGTCCCGTTGAGGCGGCCACACCCAGGTTCCCTGTTCTGAAGCTGTCTCCTGACAGTGACTGTCACTGACGTCAGGCCTTAGGATGTGGTGAGTGCAAATAGCTAGAGCTCTCCCTTAGGTACCAGGTCTGCCACGATACATGGGGAGTCCTAGCAGAGGGTGGACCAACAACTCAGTTCTTTCAGGTAACGTGTACTGATGAAACCCAGCCCAATCTCCCTCTTCCGTTACTTTACTTCTATGAAGGGTTTCAGCAGAGAAAAAAAAATCTACAATTGTTTAAGTTTTTTTTTTTTTTAGAGATACAGAGCCTCGTTCTGTTGCCTAGGCTGGAGTGCAGTGGTACAATCAGGGCTCACTGCAGTCTCTGACCTCTGGGCTCAAACAATTCTCCTGCCTCAGCTTCCTGAGTAGCTGGGACTGTCCATTATTTTTTCAATAATAGGTTTATTGAGATATAATTCACATCGCAGACAGTTCACCCATTTCCAGTGTACAATTCAGTGGTGTCCAGCATGTTCACACAGGGCTGTGCAAGCATCACCGCAGTCAACCTGGAACACGTTCATCGCCCCCAGGAAGAAACACCGCACCCTGTCGCACTTACTCCATCCTCCTGGCTTATCTCGGGTGTCGGCCGACCACTGTTCTGTTTGTTTCCTTCCTGACTCCAGCCTCTCTTTTCACCCACCACCTCCACGCCAGTGCTGCTCCCTGCGTTCTGTAGGAAATGCTTGGCTCCTACAGTGGTTGAACAAATATCAAAGCTTTTGTGAGCATGCCAGAGGGACCCCTCAAAGCTCTCTCCTCTGTCTGAAACGTTACTTTGAAGGAGCGATTTCTCGTTCGTTCTGAATAAGGATGACGACGCCAGGAAGCGGAGGCCTGGGAGCATTTCCAGCGTGCTCTTGATGTGCGAGCACCGTGGCCAGCACGGTCCTCACAGTGCCCTGCTAAATTCTAAAAACCACCCAGCACTGCAAGGGTCGCTCTCAGCACCACTTTAGAGATAAGAAAATCAAGGCCCAGGGAACCCAAGGTCACAAAAGACTGTAAGAAGGAAAGCTGAGTAATCCCAGCACTTTGGGAGACCAAGGTAGGCAGATCGCTTTAGGTCAGGAGTTGGAGACCAACCTGGCCAACATAGTGAAATCCCATGTCTACTAAAAATTACAAAAATTAGCCAGGTGTGGTGGTGGGCACCTGTAGTCCCAGCTACTCAGGAGGCTGAAGCAGGAGAATCGCTTGAACCCAGGAGGCGGAAGTTGCAGTGAGCCGAGATCATGCCACTGTACTCCAGCTGGGGTGACAGAGGAAGACTCCATCTCAAAAAAAAAAAAAAGGAAGAAGAAAGAAGAAAGAAGGAGGAGGAGGAGGAGGAGGAGGAGAGTTGAGGGGCCGGGCATGGTGGCTCACACCTATAATCCCAACACTTTGGGAAGTGGAAGCCGGTGGATCACTTGAGGTCAGGGGTTCAAAACCAACCTGGCCAACATGGCTAAGCCCCGTCTCTACTAAAAATACAAAAATTAGACGGGCATGGTGATATGTACCTGTAGTTCTGGCTACTCAGGAGGCTGAGGCAGGAGAATCACTTGAACCTGGGAGGCGGAGATTGTAGTGAGCCAATATCACCCCACTGCACTCCAGCCTGGGAGACAGAAAGATTCTGGTCTCCAAGAGAAAAAAAAAAAAAAGGATAATTGAAATTTGAACTCCAAGCAATGTGACACCAGAGCTCAGACCTGGAACCCCATGCTACATGACTCTTCCTTCAGAGAACACTGCAAGATCTAATCACGCCTACTCCCATAACGATGTCGCAGGGGCAGTGCCTGATCTGCTACTTTCCTGGAGAAACTGGGAAGGTATGTGCAATCAGGAGGACACAAGGCCAGGGAACAAGAAAACTGCAGAGGGGAGACCCAACAGGCACGACGCTGTGAAAGGTGCAGCAGAACTGAGTCCACTGAGAGTCTCAAAAGAAAATCTGTATCTGCCATCCCCCTCCCACGGCCCGGTCTTAGAATTCTGTCCTCGTCAGGAAAGGGCTCATCCCCTCATTGCTGATCAACTTTATCTCCTCGAATCAAGGGAGATAAAGGAAGTCTCTGAATTGGAAAACCTTTTTGGTAAGGGGTAAAGGAACTTTGGTAAGAGGATGTAATAAAAACTATGATGATTAAAGAAAGATCTTAACCTGGAAAGCAATTCACTAACTTAACAGTGACAGGATTGACAAAGATTTTCATTTCCATTTTATACATTTCTATACTGCCAAATTTTACAACAAGCTTATAGTACTTCAAGAGCTGGAAGAAAAACCAGTCAGGTGCAGTGGCTCACGCCTGTAATACTAGCATTCTGGGAGGCCAAGGTGGGTGGATCACCTGAGGTCAAGAGTTCGAGACCAGCCTGGCCAACATGGTGAAACCCCGTCTCTACTAAAAATACAAAAAGTAGCCAGGCATGGTGGTGCCTGCCTAGAGCCCCAGCTACGTGGGAGGCTGAGGCAGGAGAATTGCTATAACTTGGAAGGCAGAGGCTGCAGCGAGCTGAGATTGTGCCACCACACTCCAGCCAGGTCTACAGAGCAAGACTCTGTCTCAAAAAGAAAAAAAGTTAGTAGAAAAACCCAAAAAAATGACTTGGGGAGAGGGCCAGAACTTCTAGAATAATGAAATGAGAAGCTTGGTAAAGCTTATTGAAAAGTAACAATAAAACTAGATGAGTTTGTCAAAAACAACCACTTCAGGGCTGAAAATCAACCAAAGGCATACAAAAAATTGAAAAATCTTTATTCAAGAAAAACTACACAGCTGGGCATGGTGGCTCCCACCTGCAATCCTAGCACTTTGGGAAGTTGAGGCAGGAGGATCACTTGAGGCTGGGAGTTCGAGACCAGCCTGGGCAACATATCAAGACCTCCATCTCTACAAAAATAAAAAAGTCAGCCTGGCATTGTGGTGTGGACCCACAGTCCCAGCCACTCAGCGGGCTGGGGTGGGAAAACCTCTTGAGCCTGGGAGTTTGAGGCTACAGTGGGCTACGACTGTGCCACACCATCTTGAGTGACAGAGTAAGGCCTCATCCCAAAAATTAAAAAATAAGTTGAAGAAGATAAATGACCAAACCTTGAGTTAGAGTCATGGTGTTCTGTGACGCTCTGGCCTGAGGGGCTCCCTTCCCTCCCTCCCCTCGGCTCCCCTGTGCTGGTTCCTCTACCAGGCTGGGACTAGCTGTGAAAACTGGTGGCTCCACTGCTGGAGGAGTTGATTTGGAGGACAGCACATGCCCAAAGACACTGACATAAACAACGGTGATTTCCTATAAACAGCAGGAAATGTATAGAAGGTCAACATCTCAGCCACCCTGAGCCTGCAATACAGGTTGTGGCAAGCAACAGATCCGCAGACCAGCCAAAAGCCTGGCAGGTAGACACAGGGAATAAGGGAGCTATCATGGGCAATGGTAAAGCCCCACACATTCTTCATGCTCTGGAAGGCAGCACACAGGCAGGAGACTGGAGGGGACCCTAGTTACCCACTCATCCCTGGCTAAAGTAAGGTCTAGTACACGCATAACGGAGGCCAGAAAAGGCCTGGCAGAAAGGAGAAACCAAGGCAGACTTCTTTAATAAATGCCTGAATTCTGAACATGCCCCTAAACCCACACACATATCCAACACAAACTGTGGGAGCCGTTAGCAGCTCAAGGTGTTCAAGCACACCTCTAAACAATCACTGCCTGACCCCTAAACTATGCCGACCTAGTGGCAACTCCTGCAAAGCAGGCTTAAACATATTTTAAAAATGAGGGGAAAAAAAAGCAGGATTATCAGCATGGAGACAGACTTCACAGAATTCATCCAGGCGAGTCACAAACAAAAAGAAATAACAAAAACCTGGATTTTGCCCAAGATGATCATAATCCAGAGCTGCTACAACATATTAACTAAAATACAGAGTTTAAAAAAATATAATACAAGACATACAAAGAAACATGAAGCATTGTGAACTATACTCAGGCAGGAATCATAACTAGAAACTCTAAGGGGGCCCAGATATTAGTCTTAACAAAGATTTCAAAGTTGTAAGAAACTGTTATAAGAATGGAACTGAAGGAATTCATATTTAAAGAATTAAAGGCAAGTGTGATGACGGTAACTCATCAAATGGGGAATACTAGTAAAGAGACAGAAATTATAAAAAGAAACCAAACAGAAATTCTGAAGCTCAAAAGTACAGAAACTGTAATGAAAGTTCACTGGAGGGGTTCAACAACAGACTGGACATGGGACAAGAAAGAATCAGTGAACTCAGAATCATCCAATCTGAAGAATTTAAAAAGCATAAGGAAAAATGAAAAGAACCTCAGAAACACAAGGGATACCATCAAGCATACCAACACATATATAAAGGAAGTCCCAAAAGAAGAAGCAAAAGGACGCAGAAAAAACTTTTTGAAAAATGAATGGCTGAAACTTCTCAAATCTGATTCTTAAAAAAAATCAATGTTCATATCCAACAAACTCAAAGTAAACTCAAAAAAACTCCAACCCAGATAAAGTGACCCACCACGACACATCACAGCTCAACCACGGAAAGCCGGAAACAAAGAGAAAATCTTGACTACACAAAGACTAAATGGTTCTTCATATAAAGGAGCACTGCAATAAGATTAACAGCCGACTTCACGTTAGAAAGTAACACAGACCAGGAAACAGTAAAGTGGCATATTCAAAGAACTGAAACAAAAACTTCTGATCAGGAATTCCATATCCATCAAAACTATACTCCAAAACTAAAGAGTAGAAATGAAGATATTACTAGATAAACAAAGACCGAAAATTTGTTACTGGCAGACCCTGCTTCTAAGAAATACTAAAGGGGCTGGGCACGGTGGCTCAAGCCTGTAATCCCAGCACTTTGGGAGGCCGAGGCGGGTGGATCGCGAGGTCAAGAGATCGAGATCATCCTGGTCAACATGGTGAAACCCCGTCTCTACTAAAAATACAAAAATTAGCTGGGCACGGTGGTGCACACCTGTAGTCCCAGCTACTCAGGAGGCTGAGGCAGGAGAATTGCCTGAACCCAGGAGGCGGAGGTAGCGGTGAGCCGAGATCGCGCCATTGCACTCCAGCCTGGGTAACAAGAGCAAAACTCCATCTCAAAAATAAATAAATAAATAAATACTAAAGGAAGCCCTTCAAGATGAAAGCAAAAAAACCACCAGATTGTGTCCTGAATCCACATGAAGAAATAAAGAATGCTAGTAATACTAATTACATAGACAAATACATAGCAGATTATATTCTTTTTTTATTATACTTAACTGATTTTTAAAAAAGTACCTAGAACAATAACCATGGACTTTTACTATTGTGCTTATAAAATATAAAGATATAATATACATGACACAATGTCACAAAGGAGGTAGACAGACATAGATATTTAATGGAGTAAAGCTTCTATATTTTATTGAAAATGAATTAGCATTAATCTAAAGTAAACTGTGTGGGCTGGGCATGGTGGTTCATGCCTGTAATCCCAGCACTTTGGGAGGCCAAAATAGATCACTTGAATCCAGGAGTTTGAAACCAGCCTGGGCAACATGGCAAAACGCCATCTCTACTTTTTAAAAACCATATATAGATACTTAAAAAGTAGACTCTGATGAGATGCATATTGGAATCCTTAGAGTAACCACTAAAAATGAAATAAAAAATGTATTAAAAACCTCACCAAACAGATGAAAACAGAACACTAGAAAATATCTATTTAACACAAAAGAACACAGTAAAGAGAAACAGAACAAAAAGATGTGAGACAGAGAAAACACAGCAAAATGTTAGACGTAATCCAAGCATATCAACAATTACACTAAATGTAAATGGATTAAATACTCCAATAAAAGGTGAAGAATGTCGGACTAATTTTTTTAAACTTCCAACCATGTGCTTTCTGCAAGAGACGCAGACGGAGAAAAACGTACTGTGCAAACAAAACCATGAAAAAGTTGCAGTGGCTGTAACAATATCAGACCAAGTGTGGGAGGCTGTGGCAGGAGGACTGCTTGAGTACAGGAATTCAAGGTCACAGTGTGCACTCCAGCCCACGTGACAGAGTGATACCCTGTCTCAAAACAAAGAAACAAACAAAAGCACAAAAAAGTCCCACACACTAAATAAATTTTAAGACAAAAAAGTTACAAGAGAAAAAAAAGAAATTTTTGTAATAATGAAAGAGTGAATTCATGAGGAAGATATAAAAATACAAACATATAAGCATTTGATAACAGAGCCCAAAATACAATAAAGCAAATGCTGACTGAATTGAAGGGAGAAATAGACAATTCACAATAAAGTTTGGAGACTTCAATATCCCAATCTCAACAATTGATTTAACCGTTAAACAGAGTCAGCAAGGTTACAGAGACTTTGAACAGCACTGTCAACCAATGTGACCTAGCTGACATCTACAAATCACGCCAAGCAACAACAAATAGAAGATATATTATTTTCTAGTGCACATGTACCATTGTCCAGAATGAATCATGGGCTGGGTTGTAAAACAGGTGTCAATAAATTTAAAATAATTAAAATCATATAAAGCATGTTCTCTACCAAAATGGAATTTTAAAAAATCAAGAACAGAAAGAAGTTTGTGAAATCCCCAACTACTTAGAAATTAGAAAACATATCTAAATAATTCAAGGATCAAAGAAGAAATCACAAGGGAAGTTTAAAAATACTTCAAACTGGATGAAAAGAAAAACACAGCAGATCAAAATTTATGGACACAGCTTTAAGAAGTTACTTAGCAATTTATAATGTTAAAAGCCTGTATTAGGAAAAAAAGAAAAGTCTCAAGTTCATAACCTGAGCATCAGCAGGGCATGGTTGGCTCACACTTGTAATCCCAACACTTTGGAAGGCCAAGGTGGGATGATCACTTAAGCCCAGGAGTTGAAGAGCCTGGGTAACATAGTGAGATCCTGTGTCTACAAAAAATAAAAATAAAAATTAGCTGGTCCTGTGGTACACACCTGTAGTCTTGCTACTTGGGGATGGGGAGTGGGGGTGTGACTAAGGTGATGGAATCTCTTGAGTCTGGGAGGTGGAGGCTGCAGTGAGCCAGCATTGCAGCACTGCACTCAAGCCTGGGAGACAGGGTGAAATCCTGTCTCAAAAAAAAACCAAACCTGAGTTTCTACCTTAAGAAACTATAAAAAGAAGAGTAAACTAAAGCCCCCCAAAAGCAGAAGGAAGGCAATACTAAATACCAGACCAGAAATCAATGAATTAGGGAAAATAATAGAGAAAACTGATGAAAAGAAAAGTTGGTTCTTTGATCAGGAACAAGACAAGGACGTCTACTGTCACCACTTCTGCTCAACATTGTACTGGAGGGGCTGTCCAGCACAGTAAGGCAGGAAAAAGAAATTTAAAATACACAGATTGGAAAAGAAGTAAAACTGTTCATATTCACTAACCCTATATATTGAAAATCTTTAGGAGTCTACAAAAAAGTACTAGAACTAATAAGCAAGTTTGGCACGTTCATAAGATACAAAATCAGTATCAGGAAACCAACTGTTTTGTGTATACCAGCAATGAACAATCTAAAAACAGAATTAAGAAATCATTCCATTTGTAACAGCACCAAAATTAATATGTGAAAATGACAGAACATTGTAGATACAGTAAATAGCATCTAAATAAACAGAAGGAGATATCAGGTTCTTGGATTTATTTAGATGCTATTTACTGTATCCACAATGTTCTGTCATTTTCACATATTAATTTTGATGGAAGGACTCAGTATTGTTAAGATGGCATGTCTTCACAAATTCATCTACAGATTCAGCAAGATCCAGCAAGCTTTTTGTAGAAATTAACAAGAATGGTTATGAGTGGGTAATTGTTTAAAGCTGGGTAGCATGTACCTGAGAGTTGATTACACCACCCTCTTCACTTTTGTTTATGTTTGAAATTATCCATAATAAAGTGTTGTTATTTGATTTTGAGAGACAGGGTCTCACTCTATCACTCAGGCTGGAGTACAATGGCACAATCATAGCTACACGCAGCCTCAAATTCCTGGGCTCAAGCAGTCTCTCCATTAGCTGGGATGCCAGGTGGGTGCCACTATGCCCAGCTAATTTTTTCAATTTAATTTTTTATAGAGACAGGGTCTCACCATGTTGCCCAGATTGCTTGGTCTCCTGGACTCAAGCAATCCTCCCACCTGGGCCTCCCAAAGTGCTGGGATCACAGGCGTGAGCCACTACACTTGGCCAGTAATGTGGTTTTTGTTTGATTGCTTACAATTTTTTTTTAAAAGACTAGAGAAAAGAAAAAAAACAATGTGCAACTATTCCAAGGGCTGCTTTAATATTCCTCACTCCTTACCCTCAGCCACATCACTGCCCCACAGGCTGATCCTTGCCCACTCCTGATTCACAGCTAGTGAACAGGTGAGGGAGGAAAATGGAGAGAGCAAACATGCAGAGTGACAAAGGAAGAAGTGAGAGGACATAAGCATCCGCTGCAGCCATGCCTGCAGAAGGGCCAATCACCAAGCTTCAATTTATAGCAGCTCCATGACTGTGTGTGTCATCTCTAACTGGCCCATGTGCCAGACCAGAAGCCACTAACTGTCGGAAAGAGCCCCTCTCTCATCATGTCACTTGCACAGTAATGCACTTAGAGCTGAACTGAGTACAAATTAGTGGTGCTCTAATATCAAAGCACCTAGGTCTTTAAAGTTGTTATCTACACTCTCCCTGCACCCCGCCCCAAACACCTGCATGTACCTTTCGCTTTCTTTCCTCTGTTTTCTTTTTTGAAACGGAGTTTTACTCTTGTTGCCTGAGCTGGAGGGCAGTGACAGAATCATGGCTCACTGCAACCTCCGCCTCCTGGGTTCAAGCAATTCTCCTGTCTCAGCCTCCCGAGTACCTAGGATTACAGGCACACACCACCACACCCAGCTAATTTTGGTTTTTTGTTTGTTTGTTTGTTTTAGTAGAGACGGGGTTTCACCACATTGGTCAGGCTGGTCTCGAACTCCTGACCTCAGGTGATCCACCCACCTCGCCCTCCCAAAGTGCTGGGATTACAGGCGCGAAACACCGTGCCCAGTCACCTTGGTTCGCTTTCAATTCCAAAGTGCACCCTTTTATTGCTGGCTAAAAGGGAAAGTGTGCCCCGTTTCCATTTCCTTTCAAGTATCTGATGCTTTCCAACTGTATCCCATTGTCCCTAACGGAGTAATGCTTAATACTTGGAAAGCATCATTCGTCCCTCTCAAGATCCTCACGGCAGCACCATGCTGCCAGTCGGGCAGGTCTGAAATCTGAAATAATGGCAGAAGTGTCATGTCGCATGTCAATGTGCCGCCTCCCATTGAGGCCCAGGACTTTATTTTTATTGATTGATTGATTGATTGACTGAGATTGAGTCTCGATCTGTTATCTAGGCTGGAGTGCAGTGGCATGATTTCGGCTCACCACAACCTCTGCCTCCCAGGTTCAAGTGATTCTCCTGCCTCAGCCTCCCAAGTAGCTGGGATGACAGGCGTGAACCACCACACCCTGCTAACTTTTAGATTTTTAGTAGAGACGGGGTTTCATTATGTTGGCCAGGCTGGTCTCGAACTCCTGACCTCGAGTGATCTGCCCACCTCGGAATTGCAAGTGCTGAGATTACAGGTGTAAGCCACCATGCCCCGCCTGAGACCCTGACTTTAACAAGCGGGATGCTGTTTTCCATTTCCTGCTGCTGCCTCTTAAGGCAAAGGTCACTTCCTCACCACAGGGAAGGGGACCCTTCTCCACCCTGGGAATGGGTATGAACTTGCCTCAACAGTCTGCGGACATGGGGATGTTCCAGCTACATCTCATTATGAAACTCCCCGAAAACATTACTGAACTGTACAATCATGAGGTTTTCAGAAGTCTTAAGTCATTCTAATATATAATTCCCCAGAAATCTTTTGTCTGTAAAAAAACTCTTGTTTTTCTCATCTTGATATGCCACTTCAAAGCTTTTCCCACTCCTTGAGCATATTTACTTTCTCTCTTCCCTCTCCAGTGACTTAGCAGCGACTTCATCTTTATTTATTGTGAGACAGAGCCTCACTCTGCTGCCCAGGCTGAAGTGCAGTGCCACACCCACGGCTCACTGCAGGCTCTACCTCCCGGGTTCAAACAATCCTCCTACCTCAGCCTCCACAGCAGCTTGGACCACAGGTGCATGCCAGCACACTCAGCTAATTTTTTTATTATTTGTAGAAATTAGGTCTCACTGTTGCCCAGGCTGGTCTCAAACTCCTGGGCTCAAGTAATCCTCTCGCCTCAGCCTCCCAAAGTGCTGGGATTACAGGTGTGAGCTACAGTTCCAGGCTAACAACTTCACTTTTTAATGAGATGGGTCATATTGTCCAATAATATTTACATGAGATCCATGAAAAAAGTGAGTATTATTATTTAGAATAAATAATTCACATAAAAATTAGCTTTAAAAGATTCCCACTTGTTAGAGCTATTAGAATTTCGAAACTGCCCAGTTAAACAGAACCTGGTCCATGCTAACGTTTTCATTTACATATAATTCAAAGAAGAGACTTGCTTTTCTACAAATTTCAAGTGTTCTTCAGATGAAGGAAACATTATTTTATTACATCAAAGCAAGTGCAACTTCAATACTAAATTTTCTGATCTTTTATACGATTAAAGTGCAAGTCCTCATCTGAGACAGATTTAGAAAAAATTGCTTCTGATACGCAGCTCTCACGAAAGAGTTTTAAGAACTGAAATGACAACTTAAAAAATAAAAACAGAATAACAGAATGGGAGGAGATGAGAAAAAAATTCTTCCTAAATTAGAAATATGAACGCCTGCCCAAAGTGCAGGGTTGTTAAAAAATGGAATTGTTAAACAGATTTAAATAATGTTTACAAATAATGCCAGCTCACAAGGATACTGAAATGCTAATTCTTAAAATCATTAAACAGATTGAAATCACGTCTGTAAACAACATCAGCTCACAAGGATACTAAAGAATGAATTCGTAAAACCCTCCCTCTCAGGCCGTGGCCATATTTTGATGTTGGCTGAGCAAGTGAATTCCCTTCCCCAGGGTTCCAACGGTGAACATGATCTGGCAGCATTAGGCTCACCACAACGACACTGCAGACCAAGGTGGGCCTCGGTCAAACCCAGGACTTCCGGCTCAAATTAGGGTAGCTACCACATTAGGACACTTCTGCCTCAGCTGAGTCACCCTCCCGGGGCGGCTGAGTCCATTTCAAGGGTGAGTGTTGGGGTAGCTCTACCCACTCCAGAGAGATGTATTCTATGGTCTGTCGTAAAGAACTGGACCCCCAGAGAAGTTCCAAGATCAACACAGCCTGCAGCTGACCCTTGGGTGCGGGTTCATTCAGGGCGTTGGCTGACCAAGAGGGATCTCTCTCACCCGGAGGCGAGCGAGGCGAGCTGCTACCTCCCGAAGGTTTTGCCACTGCAGCTAATGTGTGCAGACACGGACTTTGTGAATTTGTATCTTAGCAGCTTCGCTAAGTCAGCAGAATCCAATCTCTGAATCTTTTTTTGGTGATAAAATTGAATTAATTCTTTATTTGAATCAGTTAAGGGAAAAACCGTAGCAATAATTTTTTTCCTCTTTCACTTTTAGGATTTGAAGGTCTTCAAATAAGTTTTTCTAACTGTAGGAAAAACAAAGTCTTTTAATAATTCACATTAACGATTTATAATTTAAGCAATTTAGGGAATAAAAAAATATATAGAACACGATTCTCTCACACCCAGACAAGTTCATATCCGATCTGCACCCCCACTTTTACAGCCAGGGTTTATTTTGCATCTCTTTTCCTCACTTAAGTGCCTTAAACATACATTTTCACCAACTAGGATAACTTCATATAATGGCTTTTTAAAAATCTTATTTTTCTGATAATAAAATCATATCTGTTGTAAAAAAAAAAAACTGAAACAACAAAACGAAAAAATATGAGTGTAAGTTCCTCCAATCCCACTGTAGAGGACACGCACTATATATAGATTTGTATGTATTCTTCGATGCATGTATTATTCTCTTGCTGGATACTCGCTGTCAAACAGACCGTTTTAGGGAAAATGAGATCGTGTTTTACATATGACACAGTTACTTGCTTTTTTCAATTAACAATTCACAATGGCTCTTCTGCCCATGTGGTTACACAGAGATCTACCTCATTCTTACAAATATTCCACCATAAGGATAGAGCATAATTTCCACTTGATAAATGTTCAAGTGATTTCCAATTTTCTGCTATGACAAGAAAGGTAGGAACCAAGAGTCTCATAAATACATTTTTTGCACTTATGCAAACATGGCCATAGGGTAAATCCCTAAAAGTGAAATGGCTTGGTCAAACGGTATGACATGAAATTCTGAAGACATGGCAAAATGTCCTCCAAAAGCGTTTCTGCAATGTGTAGTGTTTCAGTGTGCCTGGGTTCCCTGTCCTCTTACCGCTAACAACCCAATCAGCTTTTCCATCTTTATGAATCAAGGAGATGTGTCAAATTTTTATACTTATTTCAATATGCTGCTGTTGTTGTGACTGTATTATTATTATTATTGTTATTGTTAGGGGGACTGTACATTTAGCCTGCCACACACTAGCTGCATGGCCTAGGGAAGTAATTTAATAGCTCTGTGCCTTGGTTCCCTTGGTTGTAAAATGAAGATAATGAAAGTAGCCTCTACCTCTTGGGGGAGTTGTGAAGATGTAATGAGCTAAGGCATCTCAGACGCTTGGTGCCAAGTCTGACAGAGTCGGGGTTCGACACAGGTTGGAAGAATGATGAATAAATGGAGTATATTCCATTGGGGTGACTCATCAGAGCGACCTCACTGACCATCTGTTGGCCGGAATCTGGCCGCCATTCAGTGTGTGCTATTCTCAATTATATTTCTATCTTTGAGCACATTGTTCTTTTGTATCTACAGGATCATCTTCTAAGACCTCTCTCCCAGGATCTGGACAGTGTTACAGTTCTTACTGCTGTTCTTTAGAAGAAGTGAACCAGCAACAATATGCCACCCATCACGTTTTAGAAATGTTTTACTGCCTTAAAAAGTATGTAACGCAGCCAGGCATGGTGGCTCACACCTGTAATCCCAGCACTTTGGGAGGCTGAGGCCGGTGGATCGCTTGAGGGCAGGAGTTCGAGACAAGTCTGGCCAACATGATGAAACCCCGTCTCTACTAAAAGTACAAAAAAATTGGCCAGGCGTGGTGGCACACACCCGTAATTCCAGCCACTCAGGAGGCTGAGGTACAAAAATCATTGAAACCCAGGAGGCAAAGGTTGCAGTGAGTCCAGATTACGCCACTGAACTCCAGCCTGGGCAAAAGAGTGACACTGTCTAAAAATATGTGTGTGTGTGTGTGTGTGTGTGTGTGTGTGTGTGTGTCTGTGTACTTTTAAGGCATTATCTTTTGTACTGTTAAAACTACTAGGATACACATTTTCTATATCACTCACTGTTTGTTGTATAGAAAATAAGCTTTATTAGCCAGGCACAGTAGCTCACACTTGTAATCCCAGCACTTTCCAAGGCCAAGGTGGGCAGATCACTTGAGGTCAGGAGTTCAAGACCAGCCTGACCAACATGGCGAAACCATGTCTCTACTAAAAATACAAAAATTAGCTGGGTGTGCACCTATAATCCCAATCACTTGAAAGGCTGAGGCAGGAGAATCACTGGAGGCAGAGGTTGCAGTGGGCCAAGATCATGTCACTGCACACCAATCTGCCTGACAGAGTGAGGCTCCATCTGAATTTAACAAAGATTTAATAAAAATTGTCATACTTTTAAGTACTACTTTATGGCTAGGTGTAGTGGCTCACAGCTATAATCCCAATACTTAAAGAGACTGAAGCAGGATGATTGCTTGAACCAAGGAGTTCAAGGCCAGCCTGGGCAACATAGTGAGGCCCCATCTCTACAAAAAAATAGACTAGTTGGGCACAGTGGCTCACGCCTGTAATCCCAGCACTTTGGGAGGCCGAGGTGGGTGGATCATGAGGTCAAGAGATCAAGACCATCCTGGCCAACATGGTGAAACCCCATCACTACTAAAAATACAAAAATGAGCTGGGTGTGGAGGCGTGCACCTGTAGTCCCAGCTACATGGGAGGCTGAGGCAGAATGGCTCGAACCTGGGAGGCGGATGTTGCTGGTGCCTGGCCACAGAGCAAGACTCTGTCTAAAAAATAATAATAATAATAGAAAAATTAGCCGGCTGTGGTGGTGCATGCCTGTAGTCCCACCTACTCAGGAGGCTGAGACGGGAGGATCACTTGAGCCCAGGAAGCTAAGGCTACGATGAGCCGTGACTGTGTCACTCCACTCCAGCCCGGGTGACAGGGTGAGACCCTGTCTCAACTACAACAACAACAAAACTTTATGTATCATGAATATTGATGAAATGAGCCAGATGATACTGCCAAAGTTGAGACATGTGCAACAATCATTTATTTTTATTATTACTTATATAGTTTAAAGAAAAGGCTGGAAAATATTTTGCTACTGTTGGCCAGGCACAGTGGCTCACGCCTGTAATCCCAGCACTTTGGGAGGCCAAGGCAGGTGATCACCTGAGGTCAGGAGTTGGAGGCCTGTCTGGCCAACTTGGCGAAACCCCATCTCTACTAAAAACACAAAAATCAGCTGGGTATTGTGGCACACACCTGTAATCTCAGCTACCTGGGAGGCTGGGGCAGGAGAATCGCTTGAACCTTGGAGGCAGTGAGCAAAGATGGTGCCACTGCACTCCAGCCTGGGTAACAGAGGAAGACTCAATCTCAAAAAAAAAAAAAAAAAAAAATTGCTACCGTTAATGTCTTTTTTTTTTTTTTTTTTTTTTGAGATGGCATCTTGCTTTGTCATCAAGGCTAGAGTGCAGTGGCATGATCTTGGCTCACTGCAACCTCCACCTCCTGGGTTCACGCAATTCTCCTCTCAATTAGATGGAATTACAGGCACCCACCACCACGCCCAGCTAATTTTTGTATCTTTAGCAGAGATGGGGATTTGCCATGTTGCCAGTCTGGTCTCAAACTCCTGACCTCTGGTGATTCGCCCGCCTCGACCTCCCAAAGTGCTGGGACTACAGGCGTGAGCCACCGCGCCCAGCCAGTGCCTAATTTTAATCTCTTACTTTAACCACTAAATTTATGTCTTAAACCCCAGAGGAATGTTAATTTACAGCAGAAGTGGTGAGGGAAAACTGGATGTACTGACAGGAAGCTGACTTGGTCCCATGCGTGCAATCTGTCAGCATGTAAATTCCGAGTGTCTGCTAAGCACCATACACCAGGGACACAAAGATGTTGCAAAATGTGTCCTGGAGAGCTCAGTGAAGGGAAGACACAACTCCAAAGACCCATTAAAGCAAAAGGGGCTGAACAGAGGCCAGGCAAGGAATGGCGGCGGGGGGAGGGGCGGGGGAGGGAGGGGTCAGGAAAAGCTTTCCAAAGGAGATGACACTGGGTCTTGTAATGTGGGCGGGGGTCCAAGCTGCACAGACACCGGGCTAATGAGAGAGTGTCTGACTTATTTGGGAGAAACACAGGCAGGGTTTTTTGGAGAAATGATAAATTTTAAGTCTGGAAGAGTTTATAGGGGTTCTATTATTCTGAAATGCATCGGTGTTATTTCTTAAAGTGACAGATACCTAGTTAATGAGGAGGAAAGGAAGGCACAAAAGCACAATGCGATGACAGAGCACATGCCAAACACGGCTGGGTGGAGCAGCACATGCCTGTGGTCCCAGCTACTTGGGAGGCCGAGCTGGGAGGATCATTGAGCCCAGGAGTTTGAGGCTGCAGTGCACTGTGACCGCACCTGTGAGCAGCCACTATACTCCAGCCTGTGCAACACAGTAAGATCCCTGCCTCAGAAAACACAACAAAAATGCGAAACAGAATCACCGCCCAATTTCTCAGCTTTAGGCTTAGTTGCTAATCTGTGACATCTTTCTGAGAAAAGCTAACGAGACAAAAAGAAAAATTCACGTGAACTCCAGGACTGACAGTGGCAAATCCGCAACTCCTTCCACTTAAACACTCAACGAAATAAGAGATTCAGATTTCTGCTCTTTTTTGCGTCCTAAGATAAAAGCTCCAGTTTTCTACTTGCCCTTCCATCAGCTTACATAATCTAACTCATCCCGCACAAACAGGGATGAATGATTCTCCTCGCGGATGAAATATTCCCAAGATTTTGCCTCTAAGGTCTCAGAGGGTCATGTGATAAGCAGCACAAAGTCAGGCTCGGGATTTCAGAAGAAAACATCTGAAATTGTGGCCGAAAGCTGAGACGTGTACCCAAACAGCAGCTGTGATGGCTGGAAGTGTACTGCCAAAGTGAGGAGCCATTGATTAGTTTCAAAGAGAACCAAATGACCCTGAGAGATACATATATACGTGTGTGCGTGTGTGTATATATGTGTGTGTGTGTGTGTGTATATTTTTTTTAGACAGGGTCTCGCTCTCTTGCCCAGGCTGGAGTGCAGTGGCATGATCCCAGCTCACTGCAACCTCCACCTCCTGGGTTCCGGTGATTCTCCTGCCTCAGCCTTCCAAGTATCTGGGACTAAAGGTATGCGCCACCACACCTAGCTAATTTTGTATTTGTAGTAGAGACAAGGTTTCACCATGTTGGCCAGCATGGTCTCAGACTCCTGACCTCAGGTGATCTGCCTGCCTCAGCCTCACAAAGGTCTGGGATGAAAGGTGTGAGCTACCATGCCCAGCCCAGACATCAGCCATCGATAATTAAGAATCAGCCTCTTTTCTGCACATGCTTTCCACGGCTAGCATGCACACTCAGTGGGCTACGGGGTGTTAAGATGAGGCCAAATTTAAGCCCTATATAGGGAAGTTATAGTTTTGTTCAAAACCCACTCATAACTGGGAACGGCTTGAGACCATGACTGAATGGAGAAGCATAGCCTCATCTCTCCAAGTCAGTTCCTGTGGCGTCTGGGGACATGAGCACACTCACGAGGCCAAGGAGTGTTTTCATGGGGTCTTTTTGGCTGTCAGGAGACCAAAGGCCCTTCCCCAACGTACTTAAGGAGCAAATGACCAATTTAGTAACAATGAGCACTCTAGAAGCACGCCAGCGTTTCCTTATTGTGACTGTCTCCTGCACATGACATCATGCTTTCTTTTTCTACAGAGGGAAAACACCCACATACACATGTACACAGGTATACACACACACACACACACATCAAATGTTACTGTAACTTCTGAGCAGAGAAAAGGCATATTTTTGGCCTTTACTTTTCAGTCTAATTTTTTAAAATGAGATATAAAAACTGAAAAGGAAGGGATTTTAAATTTATATGATTTTCTGCCAAGAAAAATCTAAGTCTATCTGATTTTTAAAAATCAGACATAGGTCAGGCGTGGTAGCTCATACCTCTGATATCAGCACTTTGGGAGTGGGTGGATTACTTGAGGTCAGGAGTTTGAGACCAGCCTGGCCAACAATGGCAAAACCCCTTCTCTACTAAAAATACAAAATAAATTAGCAGGGCATGGTGGCACGCACCTGTAATCACAGCTACTCAGAGGCTGAGGGAAGAGAATCACTTAAACCTGGATGTAGAGGTTGCGGTGAGCCAAGATGGTGCCACTGCACTCCAGCCTGGGCGACAAAGTGAGACTCTATCTCTCAAAAAAAAAAAAAATCAGACACAATAAGTATTCAATTAAGTGGCCAGTTACAAAGAAAAATAACATTTTCAGCTTCTTAGTGTCTTATAAACACACTCATACAATCCAGTCACTCCACTCCTGTGCATTTTACCAAGAGAAATAAAAATAGACATCCACAAAGACTTGTGAATGTTCGCAGCAACTCTACTCATAATAGCCAAGAACTGGAAACAACTCATATTCATCAACTGATAAAGTGATTTTTTTAAATTGTGGTATATCCAGTCCAGGCACAATGGTTCATGCTTGTCATCCCAGTACTTTGGGAGGCCAGTGTGGGAGGACTGTTGAAGCCAGAAGTTCAAGACCAGCCTGAGCAATATAATAAGACCCCCATCTCTACAAAATATTTAAAAATTAGCTGGGTGTGGTGGTATACACCTGTAGTCCCAGCTACTTGGGAGGCTGAGGTGGGAGGATCACCTCAGCCCAGGAGGTCAAGGCCGCAGTGAGATCACACCACAGCACTCCAGCCTGCCCAGAGTGAGACCCTGTCATTAAAAAAAGAAGAAGAAGAAAAGAAAAACATAAAAGTATTAGAAGAAAATGTAAGTTAATATTTTACATAGTCCTGGAGTGGGGAAGGCTTTTCTAACCACGTTACCAAAGGTAGAAACCATAAACAATGACTGATAGATAAGACCAACAAAAAGATTTTAAATTTCTACATAGCAAAAAATATCATGATTGAAAGACAAATTACAAAATGGGGGAAATTTCATAACACATGTGGAAGACAAAGATTTATGATACTTACATAAATAAAGAGTTTTCACAAATCAATAAGGAAAAGACAACCAATTCACAAGCAATTCATAAAGAAATACAAGAGGACAACACACATATGAAAGAGATTTGGCCCCACTACTAGGTACTGTGGGCAAAGACAATGGCCAATAAGAATATTCATCACACTGTTACAACTGACAATATTGTATTTCATCAAGTCTAAGATGCCAATGATTATATGATGCATCATTACTTTTTGTTCTATTAAAAAATAACACAGAGTGCTGCCAATTATACTATGACATACCATTAAATTATAAAATGCATCCTGATTTGAGGGATGGCTGAATTACTAACAGCTCTATATTACAACATACAGTGATTCAAAATTGGAAACAATGTACCTTTCCAGCAAGAGATATTTCCTGAATAAATTATAGTACATCCCCAGAATAAAATAATAGTCATTTAAAATGATGATATAGATGTATATACAGATTTGGCTGGGAACGGTGGCTCACACCTGTAATCCCAAGACTTTGGGAGGCCAAGGCGGTGGATCACCTGAGGTCAAGAGTTCGAGACCAGCCTGGCCAACATGGTGAAACCCTGTCTTTACTAAAAATATAAAAATTAACCTTAGCCAGGTGTGGTGGCGAGCACCTCTAGTCCTAGCTACTAAGGAGGTTGAGGCAGGAGAATCTCTTGAACCCCTGAGGCAGAGGTTGCAGTGGGCCAAAATCATGCCCCTGCACACCAGCCAGGGCGAAAAAGCAAGATTCTGTACCAAAAAGTAAATTAAAAAAAAAAAATAATAATAATACATACACACACACACACACACACACACACACACACAAAGATGCACATATAGAGTTATAGCGGAAAGATATGATTCATTAGGTTAAAAAGGGGGAATTATAAGACAGTGTATTTCATATGATAGCATTATGTATATACATATACATTGTATAAATATACATTGTATATATATATTGTATAAATATATACTGTTTATAATATATATTGTATAAATATATATTGTTTATAATATATATTGTATAAATATATATTGTTTATAATATACATTGTATATAAAGATATATATATTTGATATATATTTGATTTTGAATAAAAATTTGATATATATTGTATATGCACTGAAAAGTCTAAAAACCTCATGTTGAAATATTCAAAATGGCTATCTCTAGTTCGTAAATGTTTTTTATCTTCTTTTTGCATATCTGTCTTTCCTAAAACACCAAAAACATGTTTTACTTTTATAATAAAAAATAAATAAAAATAAGATGGTCACCCCTTTGCCATCTGCCTAAACAGAGAGCTAAAAGTTACACATTTCTTTTTTTTTCTTTCACACATCACAGCCTGGAGTCACACATTTCTTAAAGCTGTAATAGTTACAGAGGAAAGAAAAATCTTCAGGCAATCTAAAAGCTCAAACAGGAAATGGTTAAACTACGGCATATTAACTCAAAGAAATGCTATTGTATCATGTAGAGGTACAGAAAAATCCCCACGAAATGGCAAAAGAAAACTAAAACACAAAATGATTGACATCAATTTTAACAAAGAAAAAAATTACCGACTATACCTAAGAATTTAAAGAGGTTAACAGAGTGAGGTGATTTTTCTTTACTTTTTTTTTGAGACAGTCTTGCTCTGTTGCCCAGGCTGCAGGGCAGTGGCATGATATCAGCTCACTGCAACCTCCACCTCCTGGGCTCAAGCCTCCTGAGTAGCTGGGACTACAGGCGTGTGCCACCATGCCCAGCTAGTGCGTGTGTGTGTGTGTGTGTGTGTGTGTGTGTGTTTTGATAGAGAACAGATTTGCTATTTTGGCCAGGCTGGGCCTCAAGAGTGATCCTCCCACCTTAGCCTCCCAAAGTGCTGTGATTACAGGCATGACCCACCACACCGAGCCCAACAGGTAATTTTTCTAACAGACTTCAGAGAATTATGTGTTTTAACCTTTTCATTAATTTCTCATATATAATTAGTGCAATAGAAACAATAAAAACATATCCACCTTCAGAACCACGATAGCATTCTCCAGGCCTCTACCAGAAACTTTTTTTTTTTTTTGTAAAATGTCAATTTTATACCCCAAAAATATTCCACATGGCAACCAAGCTCCTGTAGAGAACACTTTTTTCTACTTGCCTCTTCTTTTTTTTTTTTTTTGAGACGGAGTTTCACTCTTGTTACCCAGGCTGGAGTGCAATGGCGTGATCTCGGCTCACCGCAACCTCCACCTCCTGGGTTCAGGCAATTCTCCTGCCTCAGCCTCCTGAGTAGCTGGGATTACAGGCACGCGCCACCATGCCCAGCTAATTTTTTGTATTTTTAGTAGAGACGGGGTTTCACCATATTGACCAGGATGGTCTCGATCTCTTGACCTCGTGATCCACCCGCCTCGGCCTCCCAAAGTGCTGGGATTACAGGTGTGAGCCACCGCGCCCGGCCCTACTTGTCAATTTTGGTTTCTAATAACCTGCTCAAGAAAGAAAGAAAATCTCACATCAAAATGCCTTTACTACAGGGAAATGGAGCAAGAAATCTCCCTTCTCTCTGGGAATGCTTTTTTCTGTTTTCTGGTTAAGGAAAACATTTCCAAGTTCATAAAAATAAGGAACTAAAATTAGAGAGATGAGAACTGAACCTTGACTTGAGGTAGGGAAAACACTTATTTTTAAACCAAGAAATATTTCTAGGTCTGTGCTTTATGAGAAAGGAAGACGGGCATGCTGGTGTGTGTGAATGGCATGGCCTGGGGACTGACCGGGGGCAGGAGGAGAAACCATCTCTCTGCAGGGTGGGGCATTCCCTGCACCTCACACACATCTGCTCTCGTGGAATACAAATTGGAACTTATCAGTAGATGGCACTTGGGAAGTCTATTCACTTAGCAGCAGGGAGAAGGTTATACATTGCTCACACCAGACCATGAAACCATCTCTTGCTGTCACCATCTTCAGAGCCAGGAGTTGGCTGGCCACGCAGGAGACCCTCTGTAAGTCCCGCAGAACAGCTAATGCTTTGCAGAGATCCAGATGTAAGTTTAAGAAACACATTTGTTAAAAGGTTTCTTAACAAGACACATCAGTGAAATCTAAGACGCTTAATGGGTGACTATGAAAGGAATAAATCTCTTCCCCACGTTAAAACCACATTTATCTCGACAGTCCCGGCCTAGCTCAAAAGCCTTTGAGGGTGCTTTTACCTCCCACCACATCAAGTCTAGATTTCTTCCTTTCATCCTGACACCCACACGTTTAGCACATGCCGGGAGCCCGGGTGTGGCGGGGGAGGAGGGTACTGTGTCTGCAGGGGCGTGTGGGTAAGAGAGCAAGTGAGGGTGCTGCGGGGCAGGGGCGTGTGGGTTAGAGCCAAGAGAGGGGGTGGCGGGGGAGTGCTGGAGAGGAGAGGGGTATGGAGGGGCACTGCCTTGTGAGGTCACTGATGGGGATGTGGGTTCCAAGCAGCAAGAACAAGGGACTGGGGCCAAGTTGAAGAATCGAAGGCGAGTCACGCACAGGCAGAGTTGGTTAAATGATCCAACTTCACAAGTTTTTCCTAGAACAAGCACCTATATTTTCCATTTTTTAAATGCTGTATGAGGCCAGGCACGGTGGCTCACACCTGTAATCCCAGCACTTCGGGAGGCCGAGGTGGGTGGATGACGAGGTCAAGAGATCGAGACCATGGTGAAACCCCATCTCTACTAAAAAATACAAAAATTAGCTGGGCGTGGTGATATGCGCCTGTGGTCCCAGCTACTCAGGAGGCTAAGGCAGGAGAATTGCTTGAAACCGGGAGGCGGAGGTTACAGTGAGCCAAGATTGTGCCACTGCACTCCAGCCTGGCACCTGGCGACAGAACAAGACTCTGTCTCAAAAAAAAAAAAATGCTGCATGAAGGTTGGGCAGTAGCTCACACCTGTAATCCCAGCACTTTGAGAGGCTGAGGAGAGAGGATCACTTGAGGCCAGGAGTTTGAGACCAGCCTGGCCAAAGTAGTGAGACCCTGTCTCTACAAAAAAAAAATTGTAATTAGCCAGGCACGGTGATGCATGCCTTTATTCCCAGCTACTCAGGAGGCTGAGGTGGGAGGATCGTTAGAGCCCAGGAGATCAAGGCTGCATGGAGCCATTACTGCCACTGCACACCAGCCTGGGCAACAAAATGGGACCCTGTCTCAAAAGAAAAACAAAAGCAAACAAAACTCCAAGTTTTAAGTAAAGTCAAAGCCACAAACGCACTGTATCCCTAGGAGTCATTTTCTTTCTTCATGTCCCCCCGTTCCCACACGCCTACCTTCCTCACTAGCAGAAGCCTAATTATGCTGATCTCCTTCCTACCTGCTTAGGAAGGAAATGCACACATGCACACACACACGCACACACACCACAGCCATGCATGCATGCACAGCCCACCCACAGTAAGTAGATGATGCAGGGTTAAGTCTGCCCCAATAGGGCTTTACTTCCCTGTCCAGTGACTAAGGAGGGTGTGGCACATGACCCCACCTTGGCCAAAGGGAGCTGAGAGATGTCTGCTTGGGGACATCTGGCACATTTCTACTCTGATAAAATAAGACATGCAGGAGAGGAAAAGGCCCTCTTCTTTACTAGATGTCACTGTGTCATTTGGAATGGCCGCAGCCACCTTGTGCCACAAGGGAAGACATCTCCCACATGGCAAGGACAACAGAGTGCAAAAGCACCTGGGGTCCTGGAAATGTCAACAAACCTCTGAACTCATCAACCCTCGAAGTGCCATATTTCTCATCATGTGGATAGTACATTCTTTTTGTTTGTTTTAGGTGATTTTAGTTAGGTTTTCAGTAACTCACAGCAAAAACCATCTTAACCAACATAACGTGCTTATTTTATCAAACCTTAAAATTTTTTTTATGAAAAATCACTAATACATAATTTTTTTTTCTTTTTTTGAGACAAAGTCTTGCTCTGTTGCCCAGGCTGAAGTGCAGTGGCACGATCTCGGCTCACTGCAACCTCCGCCTCCTGGGATCAAGCGATTCTCCTGCCTCAGACTCCTGAGTAGCTAGGAATACAGGCGCCCACCACCATGCCCAGATAATTTTTGTATATTTAGTAAAGACAGGGTTTTGCCAGGCTGGTGTTGAACTCCTGACCTCATAATCCACATGCCTCAGCCTCCCAAAGTGCTGGGATTACAGGCGTGAGCCACCACGCCTAGCCACTAATACACAAATTTTCTGTCTATATGTGATACAAAAGTGTCTTCCCACTAGTGTGGCTACAATCGAAAAGATGAACAGCCACAAGTGTGTGTGGAGACGTGGGGAAATCAGGGCCCACACACACGCTGGTGGGAAGAGAAAACGACAGAGCCACTGTGAAACAGTCTGGATGTTTCTCAAAAAGTTAACCATAGAGTTACCATATGACCCAGCAATTCCACTCCTAGGTACAGACCCAGGAGAAATGAAAACCTACATCTACACGAAAACGTACCTGCCAACATTCATAGGAACACTATGTGTCACAGTCAGAAAATGAAACAACCCAAATATCCATCGACTGGGGAATGGATAATCCACAAAGACAGACAAAACACAATGGAATATTACGCAGCCATAAAAAGGAAGAGAGCACTAGCACACGCTACACCATGGGTGAACCTGGAAAGCATTAGGCTCAGTGAGAGAAGCCAGTCACGAAGGGCCATATACATGTGATTCCATTTTTATGAAACGTCCAGAACAGGCAAATGCAGAGAGACACAAAGCAGTTTAGGGGCTGCCAGGGGCTGGGAGCACTGGGGGTGGCAGCTGAGGGATGCCGAGCTTCTCTGTCAAGTGAAGAATATGTCCCCAAACTGTCTGCGGTGATGGATGTCGAAGTGTAGGAACTGTACACTTCAATTGCTGAATTGTGTGACATGTGGATTACAGCTCAGCAAAGCTTGTCCTTTTTTTTGGAGACAGAGTCTCGCTCTGTCACTCAGGCTGGAGTGCAGCAGCGCAATCTCGGCTAACTGCAACCTCCGCCTCCCGGGTTCAAGTGATTATCCTGCCTCAGCCTCCCAAGTAGCTGGGACTACAGGCTAACACCACCAATCCCGGGTTTTTTTTAATTTTTAGTAGAGACAGGGTTTCACCATGTTAGCCAGGCTGGTCTTGAACTCCTGACCTCAAGTGACCTGCCTGCCTTGGCCTCCCAAAGTGCTCGAATTACAAGTGTGATTTGCCACGCCCAGCCTCAATAAAGCATTTTTTTAAAAAAGGAAACGTTGGCTGGGCACGGAAGCTCACACCTGTAATCTCAACACTTTGGGGGGCCAAGGTGGGGGATCGCTGGAGGCCAGGAGTTTGAAACCAGACTGGGCAACACAGTGAGACCCTAGCTCTACAAAAAAACACAGGAAGTTTAAAACTTAGGTGGTACACACCTGCAGTTCCAGCTACTCAGGGGACTGAGGTAGGAGGATCATCTGAGCCTGGGTGGTGGCGGCTGCAGTGAGCCATGACTGCACCACTGCACTCCAGCCCGGGTGACAGAGTGACTGTGGCAATCTCTGTGTTTCTGTTGTAACATATCAAACTGAGCTGTGCAGTGGTTATCAGAAACCCACCAAGGGACGACCCAGGGTCCCGGGACTTCTGAAGTAACTACTTAACTTGGGCGTTCATAATACTCAGACCCACCTCAACTCCCGGCGGTCTAACTGGTTTAGCGACAACCAAATAAAGCACACGTTTGTAAACGTCTTCAGACGCCTGTTTCTCCATTTACCAGCTGGTGCCTGAGGTGTAAACTGTGCTGAGTGGTGGCACCCAGAGGCTGAAACATCCAGAAGCTGAGAGAGCGCACTGGAGGCTGCGCACAGTGGCTCACGCCTGTAATCCCAGCACTTTGGGAGGCCAAGGTGAGCAGATCGCTTGAGGTCAGGAGTTTGAGACCAGCCTGGCCAACATGGCGAAACTCTGTCTCTACTAAAAATACAAAAATTAGCCGGGCATGGTGGCAGGCGCCTGTAACCCCACCTACTCGGGAGGCTGAGATGGGAGAATCACTTGAGCCTGGGACATGGAGATTGCCATGAGCTGAGACTGTACCACTGCACTCCAGCCTGGGCTCTGTCTCAAAAATGAAAACGAGAGAGAGGGCAGGTCCCAGAGAGAGGAGCACCTAGTGCACGCGCCCAGCACCCCAGAGCCCTCCGATAAAGTGTGTTGAACGCATGTGCATGTGAACACCATCAACCGAGGTGGTATAGAAAAAGCAATTCCTGGTCAGAGCCAGGAGGAACCTCATCTAAGGTGGAGGCTCCCAACAGCTGCAGCAGAGGGTCGCCAAAGGAGGGGAATTCCATGTGGGATTCCAACCCTAACTGGTTCCATGGAGGTGAACCAGACCCCATCGAGGAGGGAGAGGTCTGCGTTGCCTCCGAGCAGTGCTTCTTGAAATGGGATGTCCCTAGCAGCCACTTCAGCATCACCTGGGAACTTGCAGGAAGGCACATTCTTGCCCCACCCTGGACCTGCTGAGCCAGACTCTCTAGGGTGGGGTCCAGACGTCTGTGTTTCGGCTCAGATGGCGTCGATGCAGGCTCGAGGAAGAGCCACTGCTCTGGGGACAACCAGGCCAGTGCTTCCAGCAGTGCATGTCCAGGATGACCAGCGGGTGCCGGTGTTCAGGGCAGTGTCCTGACATCTACTCACTTATTCCACACTTTTTAAAAAACGACACTTGCTGAGTATCTGCTGTGCCCTAAAAAAATAAAAAAGACTCCACTAACGCATAGGGAGTCATCCAGCCCAGGTCCGTGTACGAACAGGTAGGCAGACGGCCACCAGGAGAGCACTGAGGGGTAGAGGGATGCTGCTTGGGGGTGGGGAGAAGAGCGACGCAAGGAAAACAGATGAAGAACGAGAAGAAAAAAATGAAGTGCCACCAGATGCTGGCACAAAGCTGGAGGGAGATCACGCCTATCGACGGGGAGGAGGGCAACAGAGAAGAAGAAACAGGGAAGCCGCCTCTCCAGTGCCTTCCATTGCCAGCATGTGGAGAATCAGCCTCATCTGATGTACTACAGGGCAGAGGTGGCAGCCCAGGGCCTGAGGTCAGAGAGCCTATCCCATGTGACACACATCAGCCAGGCCTGTGACAAAGGACAAGCACACACTCCGCTCAGATGACACGGGCAGATGGCCCCAACCCAGGAGGGATCACGTACGTGAGGAGATGTCAGTGTCCGAAGAGAGCTCATCAGCCCGGAGAAAGCTGACACAGAATAGTAAAACTTCGTTTACTCAGGGGGTGGCTCACCCTCGGCCCCAGTGCAAAACGCAGATATTATCCACTGACACTTCCGTAAGTATCTCAACAAAACTGGACTGTGATTTTTGTTTTTATTAATTTTTTTAAGACAGGGCCTCACTCTGTCACCCAGGCTGGCGTGCAGTGGAGCGATCTCAGCTCACTGCAACCTCTGCCTCCTGGGTGCAAACAATTCTCCTGCCTCAGCCACTCAAATAGCTGGGATTACAGGCGCGTACCACCAAGCTCGGCTAATTTTTGTATTTTTAATAGAGACGGAGTTTCACCATGTTGCCCAGGCTGGTCTCAAACCCCTGACTTACGGTGATCTGCCCACCTAGGCCTCCCAAAGTGCTGGGATTACAGGCATGAGCCACAGCAGCACCTGGCCCTCCAATGCTTCCTTATTCTGCCCTAATCAAGGTGGTGCTCCTTCTTCGAACCCTTCCATCCTAGCAACTCACCTGCTTAATCCTATCCCATTCTGATACCGTGCCCTACATCCCAACAAAGTACGCCTTTGACCTGCATTCTACGAATGTGAAATCCACTCTGGCTGTCTTTGTGAGCATTTCCACATTTATCTGCATCCCTCCTGAAAGAGGGAGTTTCTTTAATGGTGAGGTTGTGTTTTGTATGCTGAAGGAAGGCTGGCCACAGTGGCTCACGCCTGTCATCCCAGCACTCTGGGAGACCGAGGCGGGCAGATTGGTTGAGGCAGGAATTTAAGACCAGTTGGGCCAACACAGCGAAACTCTGTCTCTACTAAAAATACAAAAAGTTAGCCAGGCATGGTGGCACGTGCCTGCAATCCCAGCTTTTTGGGAGGCCAAGACATGAGAACTGCTTGAACCCAGAAGGTAGAGGCTGTAGTGAGGTATGATCACGTCACTGTACTCCAGCCTGGGCAACAGAGCAAGATTCCATCTTCAAAAAAAAAAAGGCTGTCCGTGCTGTCTCACACCTGTAATCCCAGCACTTTGGGAGGCCGAGGCAAGCAGATCATCTGAGGTCAGGAGTTCACCACCAGCCTGACCAATATGGTGAAACCCCCTCTCTACCAAAAAAAAAAAAAAAAAATTAGTCGGGCGTGGTGGCAGGGACCTGTAGTCCCAGCTACTCAGGAGGCTGAGACAGAATTGCTTGAACTTGGAAGGCAGAGGTTGCAGTGAGCTGAGATCACGCTATTGCACTCCAGCCTAAGTTACAGAGTAACACTCTGTCTCAAAAAAAAAAAGAACAACAGCTAAGAGCTTGGCAGAGTTTACTCTGCACAGTTCAGGGAGGGCAATGAGTCTGGTGGGCATAAGCACTCAGTCCCTCGTGCATGTGCTGGATAAAATGAGGTCCTTTGCTCAGATACTACCGCCCCGAAACAATCCTGTTAATATTTGCTTTTTTTGGCAACAGAGTCTCACTCTGTCACCCAGGCTGGTGTGCACTGGTGTGAGCTCAAATGACCCTCCCGCCTCAATCAAGGTGCTGCTTTTCCTCAGTTGCTGAGACTAAAGGCACGTGACGCCATGCCCGGCTAACTTATTACTATTAATTAGGCCTTGCAGATACCTTGATCTCATGAATGAAGTGCCTTGGGAAGTAGATATTAATATTCTAGCCACTGGAAAAGTACATCTTATTCCCCAAAGTAACCTGATACACTGGCACCTGACTTATACCTGTCTCATGGTTAGTATGAATCATGCCTCCTAAACTCACACAATTCTGAACTGATGGAAATGAAGATTCTGGTTTGTTTGGGTTTTTTTAAGATAGGGTCTTGCTGCATTGCCCAGGTTGGAGTACAGTGGCACAATCTCGGCTCACTGTAGCCTCAATGTCCCAACGCAACCCATCCTCCCATCTCAGCCTCCAGAGCAGTTGAGACTACAGGCACGTGCCATCATTCCCATCTAGCTTTTGTATTTTGTAGAGACAGGGTTTCACCATGTGACCCAGGCCGGTCTTGAACTCCTGAGCTCAAGCCATCTGCCCACCTCGGCCTCCCAAAGTGCTGGGATTACAGGCATGGGATTCCACACCAAGATTCTTAATCTCCAAAATTGTGAACAAGATCCTGAAGCTCGGTGATCACCTAAGGATCTCTATCCCTTCTAAGAGGCTGGGACAGAACCATCCACCTTATCCGTCTCTGTTCCACCATCTACAAAATCTCTAGTCCAATCTTATCTTTCCAGTCTACAACTGTCTCATACTACAATGTGATCTAATTGTTCACGTTAGTCTGGTAGGTTCGCTTTTCAAGACAGCCTTAGAGAGAGAGCGTTCATACACCATGCAATTCTCTCATTTATAGTTTATAATTCAGTGATGTTTCACGTAGTCACAGAGGTGTGCAATCATCACCCCATAACCCATTTCAGAACATTTCCATCACCCCAAAAGGAAACTTGTACCCATCGGCAGTCACCTCCCATTTCCCTTCAGTTCCCCCAGCCCCTGGCCATCACTATTCTACTTTCTGTGTCTGTGGATGAGAGTTTTGCTCTGTCACCCAGGCTGGAGTACAGTGGTGTAATCTCTGCTCACTGCAACCTCCCACTTCAGCCTCCCAAGTAGCTGGGACCACAGACGCATGCCACCATGCCTGGCTGATTTTTTTTTTTTTTTAAGTAAAGAAGGGATTTTAGCACGTTGCCCAGGCTGGTCTTGGGCTCCTGGATTGCAGAGATCCAAACGTGGCCTCGGTCGTGTGGCTTCTTTCACTTGGCATGTTTTCAGTATTCATCCACGTTGTCACATGAATTAGAACTTCACTCCTTCTTAGGGCTGAAGAGGGCGTCATCCTATGGATGCCGTCCGTTTTGTTCACGCGTTGTTGTGTTTATGTGTTCTTCAGCACACAGACATTTGTGCTGTTCCTACTTTTCGGCAGTTGTGGATACTGCCACTATGAACATTCCTGTAAGTTTTTGTGTGAACGTGTGTTTTCACCTCCCAGGTACAAATGCTAGGAGTGGCACTGCTGGTCCTACGGTAGCTCCACGCTTAACTTCTGGGGACCTGCCAGACTGTCACGGCAAGTGTACCATTTCACGTTCCCGACAGTCTGGGAGGTTTCTGAGAAAAGGCCTATGGTTTCTTCAAGCGCACATCGTCAACCTCCGGCAGGTACTCCAAAACTTGTCAACCGGTACACGCGTACAAAGGTGGCTTTCAAAGAGAGCAAATGTAGCCTGGCCGCAGAGGACCACAGCACTTTCCAGAACAGTCCTCTCCCTGGTGGGATCTTTTTGTTCCCTGGAAAAGCCAACCCCCACATCCTGGGTAGTTTTACCTACCCACAGGCTTGAATTACATCCTAACAAAAGTAAACCACACTTGTTGGGACTCTGTGGGCCTGAGGGCTGCCTAACAGCTTGGCAGGCATTCCCCGGCAGCCACTGTGACCAGCTGCCCCACAGGCCATTCCAAGCTCCTCACACAAGGACACTGTTGAGGTGAACTCATACAAATGGGTGGGGAGCGATGTGTCTGACTTGGAGGGGACTCCAGCCGAGGTCAGCCCTGGAGCAGGCCCCACACGCCCTATGGACACTTTCAAGCCCCCCAGCTTAGCAAATGCAGCTGGAGACCTCCAACCTCACCCAGTTACTCAAAGAGGGACCCTGCCCCCCCTTCCTTTGCCTTTAAGGATGAACAGATTTTTTCCCGCTGAGAAGCTCAGTGTTTTCCTCCTGTCTCCTGAACACCGCTGATGTTTGGTAATGCAGACCTGTTTACATGCTATTTCTTGTTTGAACGACACGAAAACAAAGTAAGAATGAACTATGAACTGATGACCGTGTTTGGGAGTTCAGCTCTTTCCGTGGCCAATGCTGCTTTTAAAAACGTTCTATATTAAGGAAGTGCTGTGGGAACACAGCGGCTGTGGAACCATCCCACCCCCCCGGGCTCTGAAGCTAGCCAGCAGGCAGAGTCCTGGCTGGGCACGGGAGACTCCGGGCTCACTCAGCCCCACGGAAACCAGAGGGGAAGCCTAATTTTATCACACTGCATTTAGACAGTGTGGATTCATTTGAACGAGAAAGTTCCTAGAGTTGTTTGGGAATTTTTTTTTTGGTCAATATTTAAATACTACTTTTTTTTCAAGCTTGCCCTAGATACCAACTGTTTATCTAACACACAATTCCAATGTTGCCAAGCCTCACGCCAGTTTGAAGGGAACAGCCAGCACTCGTGTGTTCATACAAAAAGAGTCTCTAAGCTCTTATATCTACACTATAATTTTTATCCTAATCACAAAACTATCCCGAATGATAGTGAACAAAGTAGTTATTTCAATTAAGAAAACATAATGGCCAGCCACATCCACTACCAGCTTGCCCCAAGCTTTCGGATGTTTTCCGAAACAGAGGACTGCCATAGGTAACTTTTTACAGGGTCTTCATGTGAGTTCCTATTTTACTTTTTTACATTATTTTTTGAGACAGAGACTCTCTGTCACCCAGGCTGGAGCGCCATGGCGTGACCTTGGTTCACTGCAACCTCCGCCTTCCAGGTTCAAGTGATTCTCCTGCCTCAGCCTCCGAGTAGGTGGGATTATAGGCATGCTAACTTTTTGTTCTTTTAGTAGAGATGGAGTTTCACCATATTGGCCAGGCTGGTCTCAAACTCCTGACCTCAATTAATCCTCCCGCCTCAGCTTCCCAAAGTGCTGGGATTACAGACATGAGCCACTGCACCCAGCCCAAGTTCCTTATTTTAAACGTGGCAGTGGTTTGTCAAAAAGTTAAGCAGAGTTACCGCATGAGCTAGCAACTCCATGCCTAGGCATGCACCCGAGAACTGAAAACAGGTACTAAAATAAAAACCAGTGCACAGAGGTTCAAAGCAGCACAATGGCCAACAGGTGGGAACAACCCCAGCGTCCATCGACGCATGGACGGAGAACAAAACGTGGTTTCTCCATACCGTGGAATGTTACACAACCATAATAAAAAGCAGGTACTACTCCACACTACAACATGAACGAATGTTGAAAACACACTGAGTGAAAGAATCCAGACACAAAAAGCCACATACCCTACGATTCCATGTATGTGAAACATCCAGACTAGGTGAATTCTGCAGACAGAAAGCACAGTATAGCAGCTGCCAGGTGCTACGGTTTGGGAGATGGGACGTGACTGCTTAATGGGTGTGAGGTTTCCTTTTGGGGCTGATGGAAATGTTTCGGAGCTAGACAGAGGTGATGGTTGCATAACACTGTGAATGCACTAAATGCCACTGAACAGTTCACCTTAAAAATCAGCAATTTAGGCCGGGTGCAGTGGCTCATGCCTATAATCCCAGCACTTTGGGAGGCCAAGTCGGGCAGACCACCTTAAATCAAGAGTTCGAGACCAGCCTGACCAACATGGAGAAACTCTGTTTCCACTAAAAATACAAAATTAGTAGGGCATGGCGATGCATGCCTGTAATCCCAGCTATTCCGGAGGCTGAGGCGGAACTGCTTGAACCCAGGAGACAGAGGGTGTGGTGAGCTCAGATCACACCATAGCACTCCAGTCGGGGCAACAGGAGCAAAACTCCATCTCAAAAAAAAAAAAAAAAAATTAAGTTATGTGAATTTAGCTTCAACTAAAATAAATCAGAGCCAGGCACAGTGGCTCAAACCTGTAATCCCAGCACTTTGGGAGGCTGAGTTGGGTGGATCACCTGAAGTCAATTCGAGACCAGCCTGGCCAACATGACAAAACCTCGTCTCTACTGAAATACAAAAATTAGCCATGTGTGGTGGTGTACGCCTGTAATCTCAGCTACTCAGGAGGCTGAGGCGGAAGAATCGCTTGAACCTCAGAGGCGGAGGTTGCAGTGAGCCAAGATTGTGCCACTGTACTCCAGCCTGGGCGACAGAGCAAGACTCCATCTCAAAAAATTAATTAATTAATTTTAAAAATAAAAAATAAATCAGGCCAGACACCGTGGCTCACACCTGTAATTCTAGCATTTTGGGAGACCAAGGCAGGCGGATCATCTGAGGCCAGGAGTTCGAGACCAGCCTGGCCAACATAGTAAAACCCCGTCTCTACTAAAAATACAAAAAATTAGCCAGGCATAACAACAGGCGCCTGTAATCATCGGTACTAGGGAGGTTAAGGCATAAGAATCACTTGAACCTGGGAGGCGGAAGCTGCAGTGAGCCAAGATCATGCCACTGCACTCCAGCCTGGGCGACAGAGTGAGACCCTGTCTCAAAAAAAAAAAACAAGTAGGAAGAAATGTGTCCAGTTCTTGCTGGGCAGTTTTGTAGAGAAGACACAAAATTTCTAAAGTGACTCCTACCAGATGTTTCTTGGGAAAGTAAGGTCCTTTCCTAAAATTCTGGTAAATTTTAATAAAAATCAATAATCCGCTAACTTAACATTCACATTTTAGCTTTATAATGTAACTAGTTATAAAATTGTTCATTAAATCTAATTGAGTGTCAATTACACAATCTGATCTCTAATTCCCATATTCCATTTCTAGTATATAAGCAAAAAGAAACGTCCTTTTAGTCTTGTGGAAAACATGTCCTATTTAATAAGACACAAATTTGATTCAAATTTCTCCTTCTCCTCCTCCCCTTAATACTACACTAAAAATAACTGTAATAACGTCTTACTCATCCTGAACGCATGTACCTAGCAACCTCACTTATTCAGACTATAGCTGACAACCAAAAAACCGCACAAAGACGGAATCCCTAGCCCTTTCCATCGAACCATATCTGCAGGGTTAACGAGCTGAATTACTTGTTGGTTTGGTTTTTTAATGTAACAAAGTGAAAACCAGGAGCAAATGTGTTACAAAAAGGCACAGCAACAGCAACATAGGTTGATAGCAAAAGAAGTCAAAAAATTATTTTTTAAAACGTAAGAACTGGGAAAACAGAACAATCTCAGTTTTGTTTTGTTTTTTAAAAGCAAAGATTACTATTTTTATAGAGAAATTGCTATATTAGTAAAAGCCAAATAACAAGAAGTAAAAATAACTGAGTCATCAAGAAAATTACATCTTATTTGGCATAGTCCATTTTTATGAAAGTGATTTATATATTCCAGAAACATAAAACCAAATGACGGAAAATTGTCTAACTGACTAAAAGAGAAAACCTTCCATTCTTCAGCAAACTCAACCACCCAGAAAGCGCTATCACTGACATTTATACCTAACAACATGTCATATGAGGTTGGTTTCATATTCAACCATTTGCTACCCCTGAAGCTCTCTATTAAGGAACTGGCTGCTCAGAGAACTTAATACTTAATCAAAATAGAGCAAGCAAGAAAAGAGGCTACTGTTCAAAAAAAAAAAAAAAAAGATTATATGAAACAGTCACATCAAATTATAATTCAGTATTAAATCTCATGGAATCATGCCTTTCAGGAAAATATGTAGACACTAGTGAAAATGAAATGGCTAAATCTCAAAGTATATTATTAAAAAGTAAGAGATGTTTTATCATTCGATTTTATTGTCTCTACAAAAAAATATGTTTTGTCTCTACAACAAAATACAAAAATTAGTCAGTCACAGTGCACCTGTAGTCCCAGCTACCGGGGAGGCTGAAGCTGGAGAATCGCTTGAGCCCAGGAGGAGGAGGCTACAAAGAGCCGAGATCTTGCCACTGCACTCCAGCCTGGGCGACAGAGCCAGACCCTCTCAAAATAATTAATTAATTTCTTTAAAAATCAAAGAATACCTTAAAATTACTGCCAAGCTAAGAACCTTGATGCTACTCCTTGTTCGGGAAAGCTCCACACACCATAAGCCGTGGTGCTGAAAGCAACAGAAACTTTATGCAAACTGGAACACCTCCCAGGGAGTCTATGGAATTGGAAATCTAATAGCTACTAAATAAAGTAACATCATGACTGGAGCTATGAAAACAAACACTTCCATCTGAACTTCAAGTGGCAGCAGGGACAAAGTTGGTATCTTAGACTCATCAGCCCTGAAAGTGTTCCTAATCACAATGTCTTTTGGGAGCCAGAAAGAACACAGCGTTAATTATGTGAATCCAGCTGAGACATTCACTGTGAAATGTGTGTTAGGGGAAAGTCCTTTGAAATTTCTCATGTGCATGGTGGTTTCTGAAACTTTTTAACCTCCTGCAGTTCCTGGGACACTGAGTCAGTCACCTGTCCTTAGGAAGCATAGGATGGCAGCAAGTTCAAAATCACACTTTCTCTTAGGGAAGCTACGGTTTCACAACTCGGGTCTTTGTCCAGGTGACATTTTCACTCGGGTCAGAGGGCAAAGGTATCCAGTATCAACCCTGTCCCGTTCAAAACCAAGTAGCGTTTTCCCAACAGCCGTGCAAATCACAGAAAATGTCATGTGGCTTTCCAGGAGCTTCTTTGCTCGAGGCGGGTGGATCACGAGGTCAAGAGATCGAGACCAGCCTGGCCAACATAGTAAAACCCCGTCTCTACTAAAAATACAAAAAATTAGCTTGGCACGGTGGCGCGTGCCTGTAATCCCAGCTACTCAGGAGGCTGAGGCGGGAGAATTGCCTGAACCCAGGAGGCGGAGGTTGCGGTGAGCCGAGATCGCGCCATTGCACTCCAACCTGGGTAACAAGAGCGAAACTCTGTCTCAAAAAAAAAAAAGAAAGAAAACCACAGAGGATTAAAATTACCACATTTAAATTATCATAAAGAAAAGGAGGCCAGGCGCTGTGGCTCACGCCTGTAATCCTAGCACTTTGGGAGGCCAAGGTGGGACGAAAGCTTGAGACAGGGTCAGGAGTTCAAGACCAGCCTGGGCAACAATAACAAGACCCCATCTCTACTGGAAAAAAAAGGAGTGGGGAGAAGAAAGAAAAGGAAAAATGCAAACAACCCAGAAAACAAAATTGAGGAGATTATTACAACATAATAATCAGGTACTGAAGGTACCGGAGATCACGCCTGGAAAACCACCTCACCAGGAAAAGGAGGAAAAGCTTTCATGGGTGCTCATCATTTGAGCAAAACAGCAAAAATACACACAGAAACGCAGGAGATCCAGAAGAGACACTCTGAACAAAGAAAAATGGAAATGACAGGGAACCAAATGATCTACATCAGGGATTTTCAGAGGGAAAAATATGCTTCTGAGTGAAAAAAAGAAATAAAGTCAACCAAAACTTTTTATAAACTGGGGCACAGTGGCTCACACCTGTAATCCCAACACTCTGGGAGGCCAAGGCAGGTGGATCACTTGAGTTCGGGAGTTCAAGTGCAGCCTGACCAACATGGAGAAATCCCATCTCCACTAAAAATACAAAAGTAGCTGGGTGTGGTGGCGGGCGCCTGTAATCTCAGCTACTCAGGAGTCTGAGGCAGGAGAATTGCTTGAACCCAGGAGGCAGAGGCTGTAGTGAGATGAGGTCACGCCACTGTACTCCAGCCTGGGCAACAAGAGCAAAACTCCATCTCAAAAGAAAAATACTTTTTCTAAATCTTTGACAAAACCAAGAGTTTCCTTTCAACATGTCACATTTAATTTTTTTTTTTTTTTTTTTATACAGAGTCCTGCTCTGTCACCGAGGCTAGAGTGCAATGGTGTTGTCTTGGCTCACTGCAACCTCCAATTCCCAGGTTCATGCAACTCTTCTGCCTCAGCCTCTGAGTAGCTGGGATTACAGGCACCCCCCACCACGCCCAGTTAATTTTTGTATTTTTAGTAGAGACAGGAGTTCACCATGTTGGCCAGGCTGGTCTCAAACTCCTGACCTCATGTGATCCACAAGTGTCAGCCTCCCACAGTGTTGGAATGACAGGGTGAGCCATCATGCCCAGCTGTTGGCATTTTAATTTCTTTTTTTTTTTTTTGAGAAAGGGTCACACTCTCTCGCCCAGGCTTGAGTACTGTGGCACAATCTCGGCTTACTGCAACCTCAAACTCCTGAGTTCAAGGAATCCTCCCAAATCAGCCTCCCCTGCAGTAGTTGGGAACACAGGCATGTGCCACCATGCCCTGCTAAGTTTTTAATCTTTTTGTAAAGACGGTTTCTCACTATGTTGCCCAGTCTGGTCTTGAGCTCCTGGGCTCAAGTGATTCTCCATCTTGGCCTCCTAAAGTGCTGGGATTACAGGCATGAGCCACCATGCCCAGTCCTCTAATTTCTAATTAAAGATCTAAGGTAGACACTTTCCAGGTACAATAATTTGGGGGACAACTAGAGGACTAACACCCTCAATATAGGGCCGGCAGATCCTGAACCTCACCGTCAAAGGTAACAAGAACAGCCGGGCACGGTGGCTCAAGCCTGTAATCCCAGCACTTTGGGAGGCTGAGGCGGGTGGATCATGAGGTCAAGAGATCGAGACCATCCTGGTCAATATGGTGAAACCCCATCTCTACTAAAGATACAAAAAATTAGCTGGGCATGGTGGCGTGTGCCTGTAGTCCCAGCTCCTCAGGAGGCTGAGGCAGGAGAATTGCCTGAACCCAGGAGGTGGAGGTTGCGGTGAGCCGAGATCGCGCCATTGCACTCCAGCCTGGGTAACAAGAGCGAAACTCCGTCTCAAAAAAAAAAAAGTAACAAGAACAAGCAAGTCCTTCATCAACGAAATCATCATAAGAACATTATCAGTCCAGTATTCGCTCAGTCCTACTAGTGAAAAACCTGCCAACACAGTGAAATTCATTTACTGGCAACTGACTTCCGATCTCTCTCCAAAATAATGTTCACATGGGAACTGAAACACATTTAAAAAAAAAATTTATTCACTTCACATTTTCTCCAAGCTATTTCAGAAGTATTTCTCAGACTTTCAAAATCCAATGGGGTTCCTGGGCTGGGCGCTATGGCTCACGCCTGTAATCCCACCACTTCAGGAGGCCTTGGGAGGTGGATTGCTTGAGCTCAGGAGTCTGAGACCAGCCTGGCAACATGATGAAACCCCATCTCTACAAAATATACAAAAATGAGATGGGCGTGGTGTTGCATGCCTGTAGTCCCAGCTACGCAAAAGGCTGAGGCACAAGAATCACTTGAACTCGGGAGGCGGAGGTTGCAATGAGCTGAGATCACGCCACTGCACTCCAGCCTGGGTGACAGAGCAAGATTGTGTCTTAAAAAAAAAAAAAAAGTCAAATGGGGCTCCACTAACGATACCCTGCTTTATTCAGCAAATGTGATCCTCAGGAAACTATGTGTAAATTATACTTCTAGAACTCAACCTTATGTGTTTATATTTAAAGGAAGTAAAGAATCTTTTATGAAGTTAAGGCTCTCACACACACCCTGCAATTTAGTGGCTCTATAAATCGGAGCTTCCCCATGAGGGTTCATAGTTTAAACAAACGGACAAAGAAAAAACCACTTTTCACATTAAGAACGAGCACTATGTCCCAGTCACGTGAGACTCTCACTGTTCTTAGAGAACGGTGGAGATTTTAAGCACATTTAGCTCAAACTTTCTATTTTACCAATGTGAATAAAACAGAACCAGAAACAGGAAAGTATTTGCCCAAAAAGTGCTTGTTAGTGGAGGAAATGTATTAAGACGGAAAGCTAATTTACAAAAACAAATTAAATTTTCAAATAAGATCATGCTATAAAAGTGCTTCCCTTTCAGAAACCACCCCTCACCACACCCAGTTTTTAGGCAGCTCATTCACACACACAAAAATAACATTAATGACCGTAAGAAGCAGCCGGCATTTTCTCATGGGAAAAAGAACTCATTTATGAAGTTCCAGAATGCAATCCACACTTTAAATAGTAACACAATAGGGTAAAACTAACTGAATCAACATGCAATAAACCCTTTCACTTAAAATGTCACCGCCTTAACGGTATATCGCATTTAACATCCATACAAAAGGAAATAAATCACATGCCTGTGGGGCTTCTTCCTTCTCCAGGCTAGAGTGTCAGAAAATGTAGTTAATATTTCCCAAACAACTCAAACATGAAACCAAACGATTCAAAAGCTGCTTGTTCCACCCGCCTTTCCTTTGGAAGGAAAAAAAAAAAAAAAAAAAGGAACAGACCTTAATAGCATTACATAAAAATCCTGGAAATTATGCACAAAGACTACCCTGGAGCTTTGCCAGAAAAAGGTATGCTGGTTTTCCGTGTGTATGAGTGGTAATCAAATAAGAATTACCAGGAGCTACAATATTATTAAAGATAAATATACTTCTTGAAATCTCCATCTTACAAAGCTTAAAAATAATTGCCGGAACTAAGCCGTTCAACCCCACATTTCCTGGGCCTTCCTGAAGCACTGAGTCCTCTGTGTTTCTGCCCTGCACCCCACACCCTCAAGGCAGCACATCGGAGCTGACGGTCACAAGCTGTCCACACTCAGGCGCCCCGGGCCCGTTCACATGCCCAGGCACTGTGCACTGGCCTGCTCTCTCCAACTCCATCTTCACTAGAGCCTCTCAAGGCCCTCCCAGAGTCTCCACTTAATGAACCACTCAATCGTTCCCAGCAAAGCAGTTATTGCCTTTCCTCTACTTTCTGGCTTGTTCCATGTAGATGTTTGGGGTGTGGTTTGCACATTACAGGGTACTCACAGGTAGAGTGTGAGTAGGTGTAATTTTTTGGGGGTGGAGGACAGAGTCTCACTCTGTCACCCAGGCTGGAGTACAGTGGCACAAACTCAGCAACCACTGCCTCCCAGGTTCGAGCGATTCTCCTGCCTCAGCTTCCAGAGCAGCTGAGATTATAGGTGCTTGCCACCATGCCCAGCTAATTTTTCTATTTTTAATAGACACTGCTTTCTCCATGTTGGCCAGGCTGGTCTCGAACTCCCCACCTCAAGTGATCCACCTGCCTCAGCCTCCCAAAGTCCTGGAATTACAGGATGAGCCACTGTGCCCGGCTTATAATATTTACTGATGTTCATTCATTTATCAGCAAATATTATCGAGCATGGATTATGTGCCTGGCTTTATTCCCAGCGCTAGGAACACAGCGAGAAATAAAACATGGAAAATTCCTGCTCTTCAGATGCATTCCAGTGGCGTGGAAACAGATTATAAACAAAATAAGTTAAATACATATGATGCAAGATGGAAATGACAGTGGCCAGCCCATCGCTCCAGGAGGCACTGTTGAGAGCAAGACCCCTACTAAGGGACTACTGGAGTTGGGCCTTCCGGAATGTTCCACAGCTGTCCTGGGGGATGGGGTTGGTTGGGCTGGGGGAGGACTCCTCAGTCTGCAAACAGGTCATCTACATTTTGGGTTGGGATTTCTTTTCACTGTTTTTTCTTGGGGGGGTGTCTTTTTTGAGACAGAGTCTTACTCTGTCACCCAGTACAGTGGCATGACCGCAACAACCTCTGCCTCCCGGGTTCAAGCAATTCTCCTGCCTCAGCTTCCCAAGTAGCTGGGAATACAGGCACCTGCCCCCATGCCCAGCTAATTTTTGTATTTTTAGTAGAGACAGGGTTTCACCATGTGAGCCAGGCTGGCCTCCAACTTGTGCCCTCAGGTGATCCACCCACCTAGGCCTCCCAAAGTGCTGGATCACAGGCATGAGCCACTATGTCTGACCTATAATATTTGCTCATTCATTCATTCAGCCAATATTATCAGGCATGTATTAAATGCCTGGCTATACTCCCAGCACTAGGAACACAGCAGGAAGTAAAACATAAAAAATCCCTGCTCTTCAGATGCATTCCAGTGGCGTGGAAACAGATTATAAACAAAATAAGTCGAATACATACGATGCAAGATGGAAATGACAGTGGCCAGCCCATCGCTCCAGGAGGCACTGTTGAGAGCAAGGCCCCTACTAAGGGAATTCTTGGAGTTAGGCCTTCTGGAATGTTCCACAGCTGTCCTGGGGGATGGGGTTTGCTGGGTTGGGGGAGGGCTCCTCAGTCTGCAAACAGGTCATCTACATTTTGGTTTAAGATTTCTTTTTACTGTTTTTTGTTTGTTTGTTTGTTTGTTTGTTTTTGGAGACAGAGTTCTCACTCTGTCGCCCAGGCTGGAGTACAATGGCACAATCTTGGCTCACTGCAACCTCTGCCTACCAAGTTGAAGCAATTCTCCTGCCTCAGCTTCCTAAGTAGCTGGGACTACAGGTGTGCGCCACTATACCTGGATAATTTTTGTATTTTCGGTAGAGACGGGGTTTCACCACGTTGGCCAGGCTGGTCTCAAACTCCTGAACTCAAGTGATCTACCCACCTTAGCCTCCCAAAGTGCCGGAGTTACAGACGTGGGCTACCGCACCCGACCTTTTTTTATTATTTTTTTTTTATCACAATTTACCTACATTCACAGGCACCTGCCCCTCAACATGCATTAGTGGGAAGATACAGAAAGAAATTCTACAGTGCTCTCAATTTGTAAGAATGCACATGAAAACTTCCAAGGAACTGGAAGATACACGTACCGTTTCTTAGGTGACATTATTTCCTCATAGAAACATGCAAAACAATTCATTTTCTCTTCAAAACAGGTGAGGGTAGACTTTAGCTCAGTCTCTGAATAAACATATCAGATGAGCAGCATTAATGAGATTTTAATGCCCATAATTTCTTGACTCTTTAAAAATGTTACTAAATGGGTAGGAAAGCTATCGAAGACCACTCGCGTTGCATGACAAGAACTCAGCAGCCAACCTAAAGGGCTCCCATGGGCCCCCAACAGGACAATTTGAGCATCAAAAATAACATATCTGTCATGGAATCAAACACATCAAATAAGCTAAAATCCCAGAGTTTATATTGATTCTTGAAAAAAATCACCTTTGGAGAACATTAAGAAAGCAATTCAGCCCAGGACTTTGAGACCAGCCCAGGCAACATGGCAAGACCCTTTCCCTCTCAAACATTTTAAAAAATCAGCTGGGTGTACTGGGCACATCTGTAGTCCCAGCTCCTGGGGAGGCTGAGGCAGGAGGAGCCCTTGACCCTAGGAGGTTGATGTATATGGCTCTGTGTCCCCACCCAAATCTCATCTTGAACTGTAATCCCCACGTGTGGAGGAGGGGACCTGGTGGGAGGTAACTGGATCATGGGGGCGGTTCCCCCATGCTGTTCTCGTGATAGTGAGGGAATTCTCATAAGAGCTGATGGTTTAAAAGTGGCAGTTTCCCCTGTGTGCCTACGCTCTCTCTCACTCTTGTTCTCTCTCTTGACACCATGTAAGATGTGACTTGCTTCCTCTTCAACTTCTGCCATGATTGTAAGTTTCCTGAGGCCTCCCCCGGATGCAGAACTGTGTCAATTAAACCCGCTTTCTGTACAAATTACCCGGTGTCAGGTAGCATCTCTTTTTTGTTTTTGAGACGGAGTCTTGCTCTGTCACCCAAGCTGGAGTATACTGGCACAATCCTGGCTCACTGCCACCTCCACCTCCTCGGTTCCAGTGATTCTCCTGCCTCAGCCTCCTAAGTACCTGGGATTACAAGTATATGCCACCACGCCCAGATAATTTTTTGTACGTTTAGTAGACACGGGGTTTCGCCGTGTTGGCCGGACTGAACTCCTGAGCTCAAGGGATCTGCCTACCTCAGCTTCCAAAAGTGCTGGGACTACAGGCATGAGCTACCACGACTGGCCTCAGGTAGCATCTTTAGAGCAGTGTGAGAACGGTATGATACAGGTGGGGCTGCAGGGAGCTGAGACTGCACAGGTGCATTCCAGCCCGGGCAGAGGAGCAAACCCTGTCCCAAAAAAATAAACAAGAAAAAAACAAACTCAGTCTGAAAATGGTCCAGAAAGAGAAAGAACCAAGCAACGAAAAGCATCTAAACATCCATGGCTCCCAGGATCCCAGGATTCCACCGTGGATGAGATGGCGTTGTGCGTGAGGGCACCTTGTAAACGGAGGCGGCTAAAGGCAGGTACGGCTCTTTGGCTGTTGCTGCTGAGAAAGTCATTCCCACTCTCAGTAACACCAGCTCTTCTCTAGTGAGAGTCACTGTGTGCCAAGAACTCTTCTAAGAACTTGAACTTCCTCAGTTAATCCTCGCAGCAGCTTTGTGAGGTAGGCACTGGTGTTTCCTTACGCAGCCTTTGAGTTTAAATACTGCGCCGCCATGCAGCATCCCATTCTGGCCATCGCAGGCTACCTAACCTCTCTGTGCTTCAGTGCTCTCATTTATAAAACGGAGATAATCTCAGCCCTCTTTGTAATACAATTAGGAGGTCTAGTGCAGTATTTGTTCAGGGACTTTTTTTTTTGAGATGGAGCCTTGCTCTGTCACCCAGGCTGAGTACAGTGGTGTGATCACAGCTCAGTGCAGCCTCAACCTCCCGGGCTCAAATGATCCTCCTACCTCAGCCTTCCAAGAAGCTTGAAATATAAGCACATGCCGCCATACACGGCTGTTTACTTTTTTTAGGGACAGGGTCTCACTATGTTGCCCAGGCTGGCCTCAAACTCCTAGATGCAAGTGGTCCTCCCACCTCCCGCTTCCAAACTGCCAGGATGACAGACGTGAGCCACTGCTCCTGACCTGTACAGATTATTTGTTCACTGTCTACTTCCTTTCCTAGGCTTCATGGCTCAAGAGGGCAGGGGCCACCTCTCTATCTCCAGAACCTAGACCTGGCCTTACCAGTGGTAGGAACCCATTCAATATTTAATGAATAAACAAAGGAGTTTACAGTAGGATACAGTAGAGTGGAAAAACCACTCTAGTTGAAACCACAGCCAATAGCTCGAGTTGCAGAGCTGAGTATTTGCTCATAATTCCTCAATCATCAAGGGCCCCATCATCTTTAGAACCTCCAGGCTCTGGGGATCTGAAGTAGCCTAGGAACGAGACCTCTGAATCACGCCCCCCCGCCACCTCCCGAGTATTTTCAGTAAAGAGGCAGCCAGGTTCGGCAGCTAGAGTTTAACCAGGGTGAGCCATCAGCGTTTTGTATTTTGGACACCTGCCCTTTTTTGTACAAGAAACTGACACAATCACAGTCCCTGGTGAGTTCTAGGTTTCAGTACCAAATTATACAAGATGTGAGCCAGATTGAGCGCAGGAAGAAAGAAACACCCTTGAGCGCAGTACGAAATGTGACTCAGCAAGGATGGAGCGTTAGCTGTTACTGACGGAATGGCTGTCCGCCATCAAGTCACCATGCCAGTAAATGCTTTTCTTGAATTGTCTCAGCTGATTCTCCCAATGACAGAGACACCATCATTCCCATAAACTGCAGAGCCCCTAGGTAGCGTGCCCAAAGTCCTACAGTTAGGAAACCGTAGAACCAAGGATGAAGTCAAATGTATCAGAAATCAAAATCCAAGCACCTAACCATTCAAGGGTGGGCCCTTCCAAAAAAAATGTACAGAGTTGACGGTCCTTTGTTTTTTGATGTAGAGTCTCACTCTTATCGCCCAGGCTGGAGTGCAGTGGCGTGATCTCGGCTCACTGCATCCTCCACCTCCCAGGTCAGCAATTCTCCTGCCTCAGCCTCCTGAGTAGCTGGGATTACAGGTGCACACCACCACACCTGGCTAATTTTTGTATTTTTAGTAGAGATGGAGCTTCACCAAGTTGGCCAGGGTGGTCTCGAACTCCTGACTTCAGGTGATCCACCTATGTCAGACTCTCAAAGTGCTGGAATTACAGGCGTGAGCCAGGCCCAGTTCAAAGTTAATGGTCTTGATCACACACCTTGAACACGAGCAACAAAGACTTATCAGAATCACAAAGGATTTTTAAGGATTTTGTAGGAAAAGGTCAATGTGTGAACTAAGGTCACTTGCTATTTCCACAGGAAACACGTAACGTCCGTCACAACTCCCATGTGCGTTATTTCACGCACATGAGAATGCATGTTTGGGTCGCACATACAAAACCCGCAGTCTTCCTATCTCACAGCCCAGCAAGAGAAGCAGTTCCCAAAGTGGGGTCTGCAGATCCCTAGAGGTCCCTGAGACCTCTACAAGGCACCTGTGAAGTCTAAACTATTCGCACAATGACACTAAGACATCATTTGCCTTCTTCACTGTTGACGCTTGCAGAAGCAGCCATGGGTGAAATCGCTAGTGCCTGAGCGCATCTCGAGGCGGGGGAACCAAACTGCACCAGCCCTCAGCATGTCCTTCACCACTACTCATGAAAGGAAAAGCAAACAGCTTTGCTTAAGAATGTCCCTGACACGCTGGGTGGTGGCTCAGGCCTGGAATCCCAGCACTCTGGGAGGCTGAGGTGGGCAAATCACCAGTCAGGAGTTCGAGACCAGCCTGGCCAACATGGTGATACCCTGTCTCTGCTATAAATGCAAAAATTAGCCAGGCGTGGTGGCAGACACCTCTGATCCCAGCTACTAAGGAGGCTGAGGCACGAGAATCTCTTGAACCTGGGAGGTAGAAGTTGCAGTGAACCAAGATAGCCCCACTGCACTCCAGCCTGGGCGAGAGAGCAAGACTCTGTCTCAGAAAGAAAAAAGGAATGTCCCTGATGAAGCTGTCAACACTAATGACTGTGTTAAATCTCAAGCCTGAGTAGGTGTCTTCTGAACAGTCTGAGTGATAAAGGGAGAAGCACACCTGCAGCCTGGGTGCAGCCACCACAGTACCGTGGCTTCGAGCAAAGCAGCTGTGAGCTGTTTGGGATGCCGGCTGAACTGGCCACCTTTCTGGTGTGGAACATATTTATACTTGACCTACAGGCAAACTACGATCGTTCAGACCTGAGTACCCACAGACCGTTCCTAGAAATAGGAAGAGTCTGTCATTTCAAGGAAAACAACTGACAGTACCTGCTGCCAATGATAAAATCCCGGTTTTCAGGTCGAGTTTTGGAAAACTTACATCAGCCACTGTGAAGTCAACATCTTCCTACTATTTGACTTGACTGACGGCAACATTTGGAAAAGTTGCATCATTCAAGAGACCAGTATTTTCCAAATGACTAGTGCATGATGTTATAAAAATCATACCTGGATAAAAACCCAACAGCGTTTAATGTAACAGCGTACAAAAAAAGATAATAAAATTTCAGATTCTATATCGCAACTAGTATGACACTACCACTCAAAATTAAAAATCAGTGGGGTGTGGTGGCGCATGCCTGTAGTCCCACTACTTGGTAGGCCAAGGGAGGAGGATCACTTGAGCCCATGAGGTCAAGGCTACAGTGAGCTATGAAAGCACCACTGCACTCCAGCCTGGGTGACAGACCAGGACCCCATCTCAGAAAAAAAAAAAGAAACGACTACTCATTTGTTGGGTGTTGGTACAGAATCAAAGAAAAACATTCACAATTCCACAGAAAGGCTATGAACATGCTCTGCCATTTTCCAGCTACATACATACTGCAACCAAATGAATGCCAGAGCAGTTAGAAAATTGAGCGGACACACTTAAAAGTGGTTAACATGGTAGATTTCTGTTGTGTGTATTGTGTCACTTCAGGAGCACTGGCTCATGCCTGTAATCCCAGCACTTTGGGAGGCGGAGGCAGGCAGATCACCTGAAGTCGGGAGTTCGAGACCAGCCTGGATAACATGGTGAAACCCTGTTTCTACAAAAAATTTTAAAAAATTAGCCGAGCATGGTAGGGGGTGCCTATAATCACAGCTACTCAGGAGGCTGAGGCAGGAGAACCACTTGAACCCAGGAGGCAGAGATTGCAGTGAGCCAAGATTGCACCATTGCACTGCAGCTTGGGCAGTAAGAATGAAACTCTGTCTCAAAAAAAAAACTCCAGGCATTTATTAATCCAGACATTAAGGAGATTTGCAAAAACGTACAGCAGTGCCACCCTTCTCATGAAATTTTTTCATTTTAAAAAACATAGCTACTTTTATAAAAAGGTCAAATGTAGATATATTAACATGCAATGGGGGTATTTCCCATTCGTTATTATTTTAAAATAAATTAAGAAAATATTTTTAAACCTCTCAGTTTGTTTCCATTTCTAATACTGTAAATATCAATAAACAATCTATATAAATAACCTACGTAAGCCTGGGCAACATAGAAAGCTGTCAACTCTACAATTAATTTTTAAAATTAGGCTGGACGTGGTGGCTCATGCCTATAATCCCAGCACTTTGAGAGGCCGAGACAGTGATCACTTGAGGCCAAGAGTTTGAGAGGTGGTGAAACCCCATCTCTACTAAAAATACAAAAAAAATTAGCCAGGCACAGTGGCATACGTCTGTAATCCCAGCTACAGGGTAAACTGAGACACAAGAATTGCTTGAACCTGGGAGGCACAGGTTGCAGTAGCCGAGTTACACCACGGCTCTCCAGCCTGGACAAGAGAGGGACTCTGTCTCAAAAAAAAAAAAAATTAGTTGGGTGTGGTGGTATGAGCCTGTGGTCCCAGCTACTGGAGAAGCTGACACGGGAGGATCACATGAGTGCAGGAGGCTGAGGCTCCAATGAGCCATGACTGCACCACTGTACTCCAGTCGGGGCAACAGAGCAACACCCTGTTTCAAAATTAAAGAAAAAAAACCAACAGAAACAGAAACGACCTACAGAAACACAGTTTAATAATTTGTACTGGATGCGAGAAAGGCATATAAGCTAGGTGCAGCTATCCCTGAGTGTCAGGGGCCCAGAATTTCATCCTATTCTCAAATCTGTTCCTGTTACCCAGCTTCTGCCCTCTAGGTCACACTCCTGCCACCACTACTGCTACAACTCCTTCTGCCTCCACGGCCACCACCGGCCTCTGGTGGGTTTGACGTTCCCACCTATCCCAAAATATTAGTTTCCCTACTTAATTCCTCAGAAAGGATGCAGGGAATTTTTTGCAAGTGCAATGCTAGCAAATGCTGGGAAAAAGAGGCAAAACCTGACTTCCAAGAGCAGACGAGGTTTACCAGGCACAGTCTTCTTTGCCAAAGTTGACTCAAATTTAGCCACAGGTTGGCTTGGGCGGCGTGGTTCACTGGGTACACCCCCGGGACTACAAGAATATCACTGCCCTCTGCAGTCTTCTCAGGGAGGACCACCCTACCCTTGGGCCACTCCTATGGGTGGTGGCCCCGCATTCACCCTCTGATGCAGCCCAGTCCCTTCCTTTCTGCTCTGTGGCAGCACTGGTGCCAGGCCCTTTCCCGTTTCGAAAACTCTCATCTCTTCACAAAATTCCCTCCGGTGATGCTAGTTCCTATTGGAAAAGGTCTTGAGATGTCTGAAAGGCAAAGTACAGATGACGCCTGGAGCCAGACAGATGACAGGCCCCTCAGCCCAGCTAGTCCAGAGTGAGAAGCGGACCCGCACCAGAAGCGGACCCGCACCAGAAGGGGACCCACACCAGAAGGGGACCCGCACCAGAAGGGGACCTGCACAATTCTAACAGTGAATGAGCATACGCTTACAATACTGGAATTCTGGCAAAAACATCAAAACTGACATCACCAACCAAGACACAGAGGAAAATGACGGCCCAGGCTTGTGCACGCTATGTGCCCAGATGTGGACAGATTAATAGTTTTTTTTTTTCCACCAAGATTACTATTGCACAGCAAAGGACATAGGCTACACTGATCAATATATGCAAAACACAATTACTACCTAACCAGGCTGGCCAGCAAAGATCTCGAAACTTCTTGACTTACCCTAACTGCTCCTTCTCCATGTCTCCCTGCCTTAGGTACCCTACCTGAAGACAGCCTCCTCTCCCCTCCTCATCACATCAGCAACGCAGCAAACAACCTCCTCTCCCTTCACCGGAGCTTACCTCTACCGAAATCTTGTCTTCAGAATTAACAGCTGTGTCCTTGTCACTGGAAGCCACGTCTCAAAGAGCCTGACAAAATGGTCACTGGGGGCGGCCTGAGTGTTGACTCCACAGCTGTTTTGTCTCCCACCCCAGCTGGGGACGGGAACTGTGTGCTTCATCTCATCTCTGCCACTTGCTGCCTGAGAGGCTGTATTTCCATGTGCACAAGAGATCATGATCAAGAATGCAGGTCAAGGCTGGGTGAGGTGGCTCACACCTGTAATCCCAGTCCTTTGGGAGGCTGAGGTAAGTGGATCACCTAAGGTCAGGAGTTCGAGACCAGCCCCCTGGCCAACATGGTGAAACCCCGTCTCTACCAAAAAAACAAAAATTAGCTGGGCATGGTGGTGCACACCTGTAATCCCAGCTATCTGGGAGGCTGAGGCAGGAAACCCCTTAAACCTGGGAGGCAGAGGTTGCAGTAAGCTGAGATTGCACCACTGTATTCTAGCCTGGGCAACAGAGCAAGACTTTTCCACAAAAAAAAAAAAAAAGGCAGGGAGCGGTGGCTCATGCCTGTAATTCCAACACTTTGGGAGGCCAAGGTGGGTGGATTACAAGGTCAGGAGATCGAGACCATTCTGGCCAACATGGTGAAATCCCGTCTCTATTAAAATATAAAAAACTAGCCAGGCATGGCGGCACATGCCTGTAGTCCCAGCTGCTTGGGTGGCTGAGGCAGGGGAATCACTCAGACCCAGGAGGCAGAGGTTGCACTGAGCCAAGATCGCACCACTGCATTCCAGCCTGGCAACAGAGCAAGACTCCATCTCAAAAAAAAAAAAAAAAAAAAAAAAATGCAGGTCGACGCAGAATTTCTGAGAGGAAACTGGGCTGTGCTAATGGGTTAGCATCCCAGTGACAAGAGTTGCAGCCTTAGGTGTGTACAAGCTACCCAAGCTATCAGGGGAAGGAAGGGGAACACCTGAGCACGCAAACTATACCCCAAACCAACACCTTAGGCTAGGGTTCTCAACTGTCAGCTGGCAGGCCCATGCCCGAGGTTAACAGGGCACCCAGACTTCCAGCGTGAGACAGGTGTCTGCAGAGGCTAATGCGTACAGAATGCCTCCATCCACCATCGGTCTGTCGGCCCACCAGACAGGGTCTAGATAGGAACTCTTCTAAGGCGAAGGTCTTGGTCACAGAGGTGGCCAACGGTTGACAATCTGCCCAAATGCGCACCAGTGGTTCTCTTCCCCCAGTTGCTCCAGGCCTAAAGCTTGGCTGGGGAAAAAGGCTTTTTAAATTTCTGCATCTGATAGTGTGATCGCTCCCTGGTATTCCCTTCCTCAGAGATATTACCATGGGTGTTGACGGGAGTGACAAAGCATCTTCATTCTGTATTCCTAATATTTACAGGGGAAAAGAGGACGCCTGGAGGTATTTTCCAGCGGTTTCACTTTCTGTCTTTGTGACCTTGTAGCTGTGACAGGAAAAGCCAACAGCTCAAGACAACACACCTCACTATTTTTTGCTTATGGCCCAGGGCAAAATACAACAGCCATGGTTCCGTCAGGCCTAGTGGTTTCATCCCAAATGCTGTGGAAGATCCCTCACCTGAATCAGAACATTTCTCCGTATCTTTAACAACTGTCCTGCGCTTTTTTTTTTTTTCTGAGACAGGGTCTCGCTCTTGTCAGTCAGACTGGAGGGCAATGAGGTGATCTCGGCTCACTGCAGCCTCCGCCTCCCGGGTTCAAGCAATTCCCCTGCCTCAGCCCTTCAAGTAGCTGGGATTATAGGCGCGCACCACCATGCCTGGCTGATTTTTGTATTTTTAGTAGAGATGGGGTTTCACCACGTTGGCCAGGCTGGTCTCAAACTGCTGACCTCAGGTGATCTGTCTGCCTCGGCCTCCCAACATGCTGGGATTACAGGCTTGAGCCCCTGCACCCGGCCCCTCACTTCTCAGATTAATTCCAAAATCCTACCAGTATGCTGAAAATCCCTGCAACTTTCTCCCAGTGACTGGCCACCCTACATAAGATCTCTCACACTCACACCCCATCTTCTATATCCCCTTCCTGCCTTATGTTTTTTCACAAAACACTTTTCCTATTTTACTTACTTACGGTTTCACTCCCTTTTTGGCCCCTCTGTCAGATCTCCGCTATTAGAAAGCCTAGTTTTTGTTTCTTAGAGACAGGGTCTCACTGTCGCCCAGGCTAGAGTGCAGCGGTGCGATCACAGCTCCCGCTGCCTCGACCTCCTGGGCTCCAGCCGCCCTCCTGTAGAAACTCTATGATGGACTTAAAAACTCTTGTCCCTATTACAAGAGCAGGAACTTGTGTCTGTTTTGTTTATGGCTGTATCCCTACAACCCAGAAATAAGCCTTGCACAGAAGTGATTTGCTGAATGAAAGGGCAGACCAGGGGTTCCAGGCCCCTTCCATATTCTGCAAGTCCATCCCGCTTTCTCCACTTCAGAGGCCCCTCACCCATTCCTGTCTCCACATTGTCTCCAGGTCACTTCCAGAAACTTAAAATGCCATTTCCCATTCACACAGTCAAGTCCTTCCCCTCCTGCCTGTCATTTGTCTAAATGTGGCTTGCAGTCCCATCAAGCTGGTCTTCCTAATGCCACTCAGCTCTGTCCCATCAGCTCCATCGGCTGCTGTGACCCTGGATTGGGCCACCATCACCCCTACCTGGGATTTATCAACACCTCATTAATCTCCTTCCAAAGAGTGAACACTCAAAAACCACAAGTCAGATCACCTAAGCCCCATGCTGAGTGGTTCCCTGACACCTAGAGGATCAAATCCAAACTCCTTCCCACGTTACCCACGGCCTTCCCTGTCCTGATGAACAACTTACAATCGCCAGCTCCCTCAGAGCAGCACAGGTCCCAGCCCCTCCCCCACACCCGCCCCACCTCTCTGCTCTACCCCGGTGCTCTTCTGTCCACCTGGAGAGCCATGAGCTGGTCTCAGGAGCCAGCTCCAGCATGAGTCCCCTCTAAAACACTCCCCACTCATGGACATACTCCACAACATTTTTAACTGTGAAATCGCGGAGGTCGGGAACTATTAATGCAGGGCAGGTGAGCCCAAAGTGGGGCCTAGCCCAGGAGGGTTCTTGGCTTTGCCCAGGAAAGAATTCAAGGGCAAGCCGGTGGCAGGAAAGAAAACAGCTTGATTGAAGAGACAGGCGGTGTTATAGCTCCGTGACTGCTCCTGCAAAGCTGGGTTCCCCTATAGGCAGAAAGGAGCAGCTCAGGGCAATTTTACAATCATACTTATACCTACTTTTTTTTTTTTTTTTGAGATGCAGTCTCGCTGTGTGGCCCAGGCTGGAGTGCAGAGGCCATGATCGCAGCTCACTGTAATCTCCACCTCCTGGGTTCAAGCTATTCTGCTGTCTCAGCCTCCCGAGCAGCTGGGATTACAGGTACGTGCCACCACACCTGGTTAATTTATTTTTAGTAGAGACGGGGTTTCATGTTGGCCAGGCTGATCTCAAATTCATGAACACAGGTGATCCACCCGCCTTGGCCTCCCAAAGTGCTGGGATTACAGGCGTGAGCCACCGCGCCCAGCCTTACCTTATACCTACTTTTAATTCCATGTAGATTAAGGGGCGGCATAGGCAGACATTTCTAGGAAAAGGGTGATGGCTATTGGGTTGTCAGGTTATTGCCACAGAAAGGGGCAGTAACTCCAGGTGTTGCCCTGGTAACAGTAAACTGACATGGCACACTGGTGGGTGCGCCTCACAGAACGCTGCTTCCGGCCTGTCTCTGCATTCGCTAGTCCTCAATTTGGTCTGGCATCTGCGCCCCACCTCTGGAGTCATGTCCCACCAACTATGCACGATCACAGGTCCACCTCCATATCCACAGTGCCAGGTGCACAGTCGGCACTGGGCACACAGCACAGATTTCAGAGTGAGGGAATGTGCAGAAATCAAGAAACTACCCTTCTGCAAAGCCTGCTCACATCAATCAGAGTGAGAGGAGCTTCCTACTGTGCTCCCAGGCTAGTTCAAGAAGCCCCTTCTCATTCTCTGGATGCTCACTCCTGCAGGGCTGCTTCTGGATGCTTTTTAACCCTGGGATCAGAGAATGGGGTAAGGGGAAAGGCTAATACCCAATACTGGGGGTTTTCTCGGTTGTTTTTTTGTTTTGTTTTTTTGGGACACAGTCTTGCTCTGTCGCCAGGATGAAGTGCAATGGCACGACCTCAGCTCACAGCAACCTCCTCCTCCTGGGTTCAAATCATTCTCCTTCCTCAGCCTCCCATCATACCCAATATTGTATAGAGAAAACATCTGCCACCAGCCCAAAGACAGAAGGCTAAAATCAATCTTACATGTAGATAAGCTTAACTCTGTGTATGCAAAGGTCTTCTACAAACTGTGCTATCATCTCAATTTAGTTTTGTAAGGACAGTTTCAGAAAGGTCCAGGAAGTTGTGTAGACATACTCTATTCCTGGAGTCCTAGCCACAAAGGTCTTCCAAATGAGTTCCAGGACACGAGATCGTGGTCTCAGGGAAACCGTTAAGGGAGAGAATCTCACGGTTAAAAAACCAGCGGCTTAGCTAAGCCTTCTGTCTTCCCTACTCCCTGCAGCGCTAACACTTTCATACATACACAATGTACACAAATGTCAAGAAAAGTTAAATTACCAAATTTACACTATCTGAGGTTTAAAAAAAACAAGCACAGACCCACTCTAGCTGGGTTGTTTTGGTTTTTTTTTTTTTTGGCTCAGTGTCTGAGACCCCTGATCTACAAACTTAAAATTTAAACTGTTCGTAAATTCACAAAGTAGTATTCAATGACCTGGCAATTTCCAAACAGACTTAACAATGACACCCTTTTCCTTTTTGAAATTCGAGTAATACAGCATACGAAGTACAACTTACGAAGCGGCTCTCACTGTCCTTTGGGCCAGCATAGTTGATTTAACGTAGCGCTGCCCAGCTCCACCACCCCACAGTCCCCAAGGACAGAGGTCACAACACCTGGGTCCTAAAAACGCCCAAGTGCCAAGCAGGGGGTCACACCCACAGCCCCGCCCACTGGCACCGTCAGGCTCAAGAGCAAGTGCCACCCCCTACACGGAAAGACACTTGTCACTGCAGCGTCTTTCAAGTGAACGGAAAGTGTCGTTTCTGACCTCGTCAACGCAGCCCTTAAAGCGCTCTAGGTCAAGGGAATTCTCAGGTGAAAATAGTTTTCGCTTACATCCATAAATTCTTCAACAGCCCAATTAGTAAAATAAAGAAAAATCAGAAGAAACATGCTCCCTTGCCAGGTAACAAATACACAAAAGATACAGGAGCTCAGATCACCAGCCAGAGGAAGAGAATGCCAACTGAGTATATAGGACTCTCTCACCCCGACAACCAGTGAAACCCTTAACTCAGCCACTGGCCGTCTCTGATTGAAACTATTACTTCTGCCATCTCTGCCAGAAACTATTAATTACTTCTCCTCAGGAAAGGATTCCCTTTCCTGAGGTTTTTTACTGTTTAATTATGCAGTGTGTGAGGACCACAAAATACGATACAGCTTAACAAAAGCAGGCTTTAAAAAAAAAAGATCAGTGTTATTTTCTCCACATACTTCCAAAACAGATATTCCCCTCAACCCTGAAGACTTTAGTAAAACTCAGGACTATGTGAAAAGGGTCGGTGGGGAGAAATGCAGCAGATTAGTACATCTTTCGTTCCACTCAAACATCCTCTTCCAGATCTCAAAGATTTTTGTCCTATAATAAAAAAAGCAGCAGCCCAGTAAAAACACCAAGAATAGGGGTCAGGAGCTTAAAACCAGGGACCAGGCACCAGATTCAAACCTGAGAGCTAGAGGGAGGGGATACCAGCTCTCCTGCGGGTACCTTTCCCCCTTCCAAATCACCTGGTGGCTGGAGACGCTCAATATTCTAAAATGCCAGGCTCCTCACTTAAGGCAAACGCTATGTTAAGAAACCATCCTTAAACAAATGGCGGCTGAAAGCTGAAAATACAAACTTTTTTTAAAAAAGACCTAGATAAAAGGCAGTGTGCACTCAGAGGTAAGTAACTCCGTCTCATTCTCCAGAGTCCAGCAGGACTGAGCCGACTTCCTCTCCCTATTTTGAGGATCAGCAAAGTGAGGCCTAGAGAGGAGAAAGGTTTTATTTCTCCACGTTTTCACAAAAAAAGGGGCATAGAGAAACATTTGGGTGGGACTTGGGGATGACCGAATGAAATGCAAAGGCAATTTCCTTAAGTGCTAAAAAGTGCTAAATGCTGAAGGGCTCCAGGCCCTGACGTTCACGAGATGTGCCCCCACGTTTCAGCCAACCAGTGGTTAGGCACTTTCGAAAGTTCTCCTTTCTTCTAAAGGTCGCATCTAGGTCATCTCTGCCCAGCGTCCTTTTCTGCAGTGTGAATAGATCTGTGATACCTGACCAGCTGGAGGAAAAATCACAGACCCTGAGATTCCCCCCAGTAAGGCATCTGACACCTGAGCTCCCTCTAGACACTGAGGCTTGAAGATTTTTTTTTTTTTTAAGTTAATACGATCAGGATCAGGGAGGGAGGATACCGAGGTATGGAAGTGCACATACCTTTCAACTGGTCAGCAACCACGCTCTGGCCCAGCCGTTCCGTAACTTTCCCATCTTCCATTTCGTACCGGTCATCTAAGTATTTTGCAGTGGCCTCAGAAATGTGAACTTTGCCGGCCACCCCCAGCTGCTCCATGAGATTGGCCAGGTTCACATCGTTGGACCACACATCAAATTTAAACCTCCTCATGCCCAGGATGCCACACAGGACGGTGCCCGTGTGAACCCCGACCCGCATGTTCACCATTTCCTTCTTCTCCTGGCAGAACTGCTCAATGGCCTTGATCATGCCCAGCCCCATCTCAATGCAGCAGTAGGCATGGTCGGCCCGGGGCTCGGGACAGCCCGCCACGCAGTAGTAACAGTCTCCCAGAGTGCTGATCTTCTCACACTTGGTCTCCTCACACAGGCGGTCGAAGCGACCGAACAGATCGTTCAGGAGACCCACCAGGGCGTGGGCGGACTTGTTGGCACTCATCTTGGTGAAGCCCACGATATCTGCAAATAAAATACTGACTTCCTCGATCTGCTGCATCTTAAAAGGGCGGAAGGCAATAGGAGCTTTTTGTATGGAAGACTTCTTCTTCCTATTCTTGGGGCTCGAGGTGGCATACCTCTTGACAGAATTCTCACTCTCCTCATCCCCCTGCTTCATTAAGTCGTCGGCTATGATTCTTGGCATCACGGAGTGAATCATCCTCTCTTTAAGGGCTTTCTCCACTTCCAAGTCCTTCCCGTGCATGATGGACTGTCCAACCTTGAGGAAGGTGCTCCTGGACCTCACCTGGGACATGACGAACAGGTGGACCCCGATGGCATGGATGCAACCGTGGAGCAGCGCCCTGCTCAACAGCTCCCAGTGCAGGGCCCCGGCTCCGGGCGAGGGGAAGCAGGCTTCATCCCGGAAATGGTAGCCAAAGGTCTCGAAAAGGACAGAGTAGGCCACCCCCAGACACAAGCTCAAGTACAAAGGCAAGTGCATGACGGTGTAGAGCAAGAAGAGCACTTCGATGCACATGGAAAAGCTCCCCACTTGAGATAAGCACGTGTCCGTGGGCTGGGCTGCAGCCGTCAGATTGGAGCTGTCGCCCAGTCCTGAGACAGGCGTCAAGACCTGGAACTGTGCAGCCAGGGTCAGGGCGAACACCAGCAGGGTGAGGGCCAGCGAGGTCCACACGTAATGCCGGGCGTACAGCTTGGTGAAGGTAAACAGAAAGAAGCCCACGCACACCAGGAGGAAGCACAGAGCGGGGGCGACCATGACGATCAGTCTGGATCTCATGTGGACCGCAAAATAGATGCTCCACAGAAGGCAAGCAAAGCCAATGTAGAAGAGTGCATACCGGAACCGGCGCTGGGTCTGCGGGAAGCAGCGCTCCAGGCAGGCCTCCTCCAGGTTTACCGAGTCGAACTTGGGGTCCCACCAGCGGCTGGAGGCCCTCTCGAACAGCTGGGGGAGCTTCTTCTGCCTGCGAAGGCGGCCTCCGCTGCCCACTCGCCGGGGGACACCCCCGGAGTCCCCGGAGCTGCTGCAGCTGGAGGAGATGCTGTACTTGCAGTGCTTGGGGTGGCTGTTGGAGGACAGCTGCTTGGGGTTGATCTTGACGCGCACGCTGTTGCTGTCCCCGCTGGAGTCGCAGCTCACCTCGGTGCTGTGGTGATGCAGCAGCTGCTGGTGGGGCGGGGAAGCCATGTTGCCGAGTCCCGGGGCCTGCCCCGGCCGGGGTCACCAGTACCTGCCAGCAAAACGGGGAGAGTTAGTGGCGCTCCCACCTGGACACGCACACCTAGGGGCCGGGGACTCGCTGCCGTCCTAAGGGGCGGCTCCAGCACGCGGCTAGGAAAGGCACCAGAGGCTCCCCGAAACTGTGTGTGGATCCCGGCTCAGCCGTGCCCCCACCGCCCCCGCTTCGAGGCGGACGCGAACCGCTCGGTACAGACCTAGAGCGCCCGGGGGTCCCCGACGCGTGGCTGCCGTGAGTCCCAGACCGCGGTGCCCGCTCGCCTTCCGCGCCGCTCGCCCCGAGGGTGGCCTCCGCGCCGCACGGCTTCTACTCCCCGCGCGCTCGCCTCCTCCAGCTGCGGCTCCGGAGGGAAGTTCAGACCTTGAGCGCTCCCAGCCCCGCGAGCCGCCTGCGCACAAACAACTCCGCCGGCGGCGCGGAGCCCTCCATCCTGCAGGAGCCGCGCTCCGATGCGTCAAAGGCAGCGCGCTGCGGGCCCCGGCCCCGGCCCCCACAGGAGCCGCGAGCCTCGGCGGGCGCCCCGGGCCCGCGCTCCCTGGGCCGCCCCCCGCGCTCCGGGCCCGCCCTGCTCGCCGCGGCGGGCGCTGGGGGTGGGGGCGCCCCTGGCCGCGAGTGCGCGGAGCCCGTCGGCGCGGCCCGTCTAGCGGGGCCTGCTTCCCCCGAGCGCGCCGCCGCCCCCGCCGGGGCCGCCGCTGTCCCGGGACCGAGCGCGGGGAGCCGAGGGCGCGGGCCACTCGCCGGGCGGCGGTGCGGACGCTACCTCAGAGCCGGGCTCCCGCGACGCCGGCCGGGACGCCCGCCCGCCAGCCCGCGCCGGGGGCCGCCTCCCCGAGCTAGAGACGCGGCCGCCGCCGCGCCCGCCGCCGTGTCCCCCGCGGCCGCTGCCTCATGTCGGAAGAGCCGCCGCCGCCGCCACCATCTCCGGCCCCTGCCCCGCCCGCTGTCACTGACAGACGCGCGCCCGCGCCGCCCCTCGCCCCGCTGCAGCGCGCACGCGCGGCCCGCGCACGCCGCCGCCGCCTCCGGGCCCCGGACACGCGCACCGGCCGCGCGCCGCCCCGCCTTGGTGCGCGCACCGGGCTCGGGGCTGCGGGGCGGGGCGGGCGCGCGCCCGGCTCCGCCCTCCGCCCCGGGCGGCGCCTGTCCAAGGCAGCGCGCTGCGGGCACTGCGGGCTCTTCGGGCACTGCGGGACACCGCGCGACACCGGGAGCCCCGACCCCATGGAGAGACCTGAAGGCGCCTGCCGTGGAAGGAGCCGCTGGGCGCAACGTTTGGGAAATCAAAATGCTGCCTTCCCACTCGGCACGCCTGTGGGATAAATCGAAGTTTCCAACCGTTGGAGTTCCCTCCCGGGCGGCGCCCCTGGCTCTATAAGCAACGAATGCGCGCCCCGGGGCACTCGGCGGGCCCTGGACCTGCTCACGGGGTGACCTCCGCGGCCCAAGCCTCCAAAACTGGGCCCACCGACGACCACGTCCCCCCGTGCCAAGGGGAGCTTGCCTTACTGTCCTTGAGCCCCTCTCTCCCTCCTCATGAACTCCTGCTTTTCCTTTTACACAAATGAAACTTTCAAAGGAGTTCGCGTCCCATAACTGCACTTCTGCAATGGCCTCCATCAACGTTGCCACGTGTAAATAAAATCCTATTCTCGGCCTGGTCGCGGTGGCTCACGCCCGTAATCCCAGCACTTTGGGAGGCCGAGTCGGGCGGATCACCTGAGGTCAGGAGTTCGAGACCAGCCTGGCCAACATGGAGAAACCCCATCTCTACTAAAAATACAAAATTAGCTAGATGTGGTGGTACATTCCTGTAATACTATTTACTCCGGAGGCTGAGGCAAGAGAATCGCTTGAACCCGGGAGGTGGAGGTTGTGGTGAGCGAGATCGTGCCATTGCTCTCCAGCCTGGGCAACAAGAGAAAAACTCCGAATCAAAAAAAAATCCTATTCTCCCTAGCATGCAGATCCCAACTCCTCCCCACACCCCACAGTACCTCCTGCCAGTCACCGGGCTCTCTTCCATCGCCTCCCAGGCCCAGCGCGAGGCCCACACCAGGTCTCACTGTTAATTAGAAAATAAAAGTAAGGGCCGGGCGCGGTGGCTCACGCCTGTAATCCCAGCACTTTGAGAGGCTGAGGCGGGTGGATCACGAGGTTAAGAGATCGAGACCATCCTGGTCAACATGGTGAAACCCCGTCTCTACTAAAAATACAAAAAATTAGCTGGGCATGGTGGTGCGTGCCTGTAATCCCAGCTACTCGGGAGGCTGAGGCAGGAGAATTGCCTGAACCCAGGAGGTGGAGGTTGCGGTGAGCCGAGATCGCGCTATTGCACTCCAGCCTGGGTAAACAACAGCAAAACTCCGTCTCAAAAAAAAAAAAAAAAGAAAAGAAAAGTAAAATGTGGTCTATCCATGCATGGAACATTATTCAGCTACGAAAAGGAATGGCAGTGTGGAGGAACCCGGGAAACGTTATGCTAGTAAAAGAAGCGAGACGCAAAAGGACACACATCACATGATTCCATCCAGATGCAATGTCTGGAATTGGCAAATCCGTAGCAGCAACCCAGATTCATGGTTGCCAGGTGCTAGGGGAGGAAGACAAGGAGCTTGGGGTATCCTTTTAGGTTGATGAAAAAGTCTAGAACTAGATAGAAGTGATCCAACAGGATGGATCTACTGAATGCCCTTGAATCATCCACTTTATAGTGGTTTAAGTGGTAAATTTTATGTTGTATTTTTTACCACAAAAAAAGAAGAAACAAAACTTAAAGTAACATATCGCTGTGGCATTCCTGCATAAGTGTGTAATCTCAGTCTAATCACAAGAAAGCACCAGACAAACCCAGATTGTGACCTCTTCTGCAAACTGATCTACCAGTACCCATCAAAAGTGAGGGGGCAGGGAGCAGTGGCTCACACATGTAATCCCAGCACTTTGGGAGGCCAAGGAGGGCAGATCACCTGAGGTCAGGAGTTCAAGACCAGCCTGGCCAACATGGTGAAACCCCCATCTCTACTAAAAATACAAAAATTAGCTGGGTGTGGTGGTACACGCCTGTAATCCCAGCTACTTGGGAGGCTGAGGCAGGAGAATCACTTTAACCCGGGAGGCGGAGGTTGCAGTGAGCCGAGATCGCGCCACTGCATTCCAGCCTGGGTGACAGATCAAGACTCTGTCTCGGAAAAAAAAAAAAAATTAGGGGAAGCTGGATATAGGAAATAGAGAAACATGCTAGTATTTGTGCAACTCTTCAAGTCTAAAACGATTTTGAGTTTAAAATTTTAAAAAATAATAAACCTTTAATGAACATCAGCCCTGTGCCAGTCACTCTCGGGTATGAGGTTCAGAAACGCATGGTGCATTACATGCTTAGTAAATGGGACAGCAGTGAGCTAACATTGCCCCAACATGTCATAAATGCCAGAAACTACTGGACATTTTCACCTTTGACGATCCTCTGAGGTAGTTACTACTGTCCCTTGTTGAGATGTGAAACCTGGGATTGAAGAGAAACGTGCCCTAGGTCTCCCACTAAGGGTGACGAGTTCAGATTGAAAACCAGATCTCAGGCCGGGCACAGTGGCTCACACCTGTAATCCCAGCATTTTGAGAGGCTGAGGCTGGCAGATCACGAGGTCAGGAGTTTGAGACCAACCTCACCAACATAGTGAAACGCTGTCTCTACTAAAAATACAAAAAAAATTAGCTGGGCATGGTGGCAGGTGTCTGTAGTCCCAGCTACTTGGGAGGCTGAGGCAGGAGAACTGCTTGAACCTGAGAGGTCAAGGTGGCAGTGCATGGCGCTATTACATTCCAGCCTGGGTGACAAAGTCAGATTCTGTCTCAAAAAGAAAACAAGATCTCAGACTTCTGAGGCCATGATGCCCCGCATGGCCCTGGCCCCACCCTTTGTGAGCCTCACCATGACCCAGCACAGACTACCTGTCTCCTCCATCGGCCCAGCTGGATGGGGGGCCCTCAGAGCCAGGACTCCAGCTTCCGTTTGCCCTCACTGCAACGCTGTGCTCCCCGCTTCCTGGTTTCCTGAAACAATCCAAAAGGTGGCCTGTCTGCACTTTTCCCCTCCTCCCCAAATCATTTGTGGTGACTTGTGTGTTTGTAAATTAGTCATGTTGGATTTTGAGGCACGAGTAATGATCACACCCACATCCCTACTTCTCTGGAAGCAGTTTGGATGCACTCCCTGCTGCTGAAACCTATAAGCTGGCAGAGCCTCCCCAATCTGCAGGTCAGGGTGTGAGCCATGCCATCAACCCTGGGGGGAGTGGGGATGTGGGGGCTAGCACTGTGTGCCAGACCCGGAGGTACAAGGATATGCCATCCATATCTTTTTTTTTTTTCTTTGTTTTTGAGACAGAGATCTGCTCTGTCACCCAGGCTGGAGTGCAGTGGTGTGATCTCAGCTCACTGCAATCTCCGCCTCCCAGGTTCAAGCGATTCTCCTGCCTTAGCCTCCCAAGTAACAGGGACTACAGGCACCTGCTACCATGCCCAGCTAATATTTGAATTTTTAGTAGAGACAGAGTTTTTCCACGTTGGCCAGGCTGGTCTTGAACTCCTAACCTCAAGTGATCCTCTTGCCTCGGCCTCCCAAAGTGCTGGGATCTTGGGATCACTGCAACCTCCACCTCTCGGGTTCAAGCAATTCTTTGCCTCGGCCTCCCAAGTAGCTGGAATTACAGGTGCCTGCCACCACACCAGGCTAAGTTTTTGCATTTTCAGTAGAGACTGGGTTTCACCATATTGGTCAGGCTGTCTTATGATCCACCCACCTTGGTCTTCCAACGTGCCAGGATTACAGGCATGAGCCACCGCACCCAGCCTATATTTTTATTATTTTTTTAAATGAATTCAAGCAATTCTACTGCCTCAGCCTCCGAGTAGCTGGGACTACAGGCACGCACCACCACACTCAGCTAAATTTTGTATTTTCAGTTGAGGCAGGGTTTCACCGTGCTGGCCAGGCTGGTCTCAAACTCCTGACTTCAAGTAATCCACCTGCCTCAGCCTCCCAAAGTTCTGAGATTACATGCATGAGCCACTGTGCCCGGCTGGTAATCACATTTTAAGGTAAGGAGGAGCCAACTGGTAGCCCACGCAAGATGAGCTTAGTTGAGAGAGCAGATGGGAGATTCGAAGTAAAGCAGGGTATCTGTCACTCAGCTTTGTCACCTGGTGCAGCTCCTGCTGGAGCTTCGGTCCCATCAGTGTGGAGTGGTGAAGAGCCCAGGAGTGGTTGTAAGAACTATGCAAGAGCTGTGAAGTGGGTTGAACGGTGTCCCCTCAAAATTCATGCCCACCAGGATCCTCAGAATGTGACCTTATTTGGAAATAGGGTCCTTGCACATATAGTTAAGATACAGTCGTACTGGATTGTGATGGCCCTAAATCCGATGACTGGCATCATTTTAACAAGAGGAACCAGGCACAGTGGCTCATGCCTAGAATCCCAATGCTTTGAGAGGCCAAGGCAGGAGGATCATCTGAGCCCAGGAGTTTGAGACCAGCCCAGACAACAGAGTGAGCCCCACCACTTTGTTGTTGTTGAGATGGGACCTCATTCTGTTGCCCAGGATGGAGTGTAGTGGCTTGATCTTGGCTCACAGCAACCTCCTCCTCCCAGGCTCAAGTGATCTGCCCACCTCAGTCTCCTGAGCAGCTGGGACCACAGGCATGCACCACCACGCCTGGCTAACTTCTGTATTTTTAGAGAGATGGGGTTTTGCCATGTCCCCTGGGGAGGTCTCGAATCCCTGTACTAAAGCAATTGACCAGCCCTGCCCTCCCAGAGTGCTCAAATTACAAATTTGAGCCACTGCGCCCAGCCCAAAAAGGTTTTTAAAACAGTAGCTGGCCGGGCACGGTGGCTCACGCCTGTAATCCCAGCACTTTGGGAGGCTGAGGCAGGTGGATCACAAGGTCAGGAGGTAGAGACCATCCTGGCCAACATGATGAAACCCTGTCTCTACTAAAATACAAGAAATTAGCAGGGCATGGTGGTGCATGCCTGTAGTCTCAGCTACTTGGGAGGCTGAGGCAGGGGAATTGCTTGAACCAGGGAGGTGGAGGTTGCAGTGAGCCAAGATTGTGCCACTGCCCTCCAGCCTGGCAACAGAGTAAGACTCTGCCTCAAAAAAAAAAAAAAAAAAAAAAAAGAAAGATAAAAAAGAAAAACACACATACACACACACACACAAACAAACAAAAAATTAGCTAGACATGGTGGCACGCATCTGTGGTCCTAGCTACTCAGAAGGTTCAGGTGGGAAGATTGCTTAACCCCCGGAGTTCAAGGCTGCAGTGACCTGTGATCACTCCACTGTTCCCAGCCTGGGCACCCTGTCTCAAAATAAAACATTAAGTAAAAGAATAAGAAGAGGAGAAGACACAGAGACATGCATTGGGGAGAAGACAGATAAGACAGAAGACATATAAAGACAGAGGCACCTGTAATCCTGGCACTTTAGGGGGAGGATCACCTGAGGTCAGGAGTTCGAGACCAGCCTGACCAACACAGAGAAATCCTGTCTCTACTAAAAATACAAAATTAGCCAGGTGTGGTGGCACATGCCTATAATCCCAGCAACTCAGGAGGCTGATGCAGGAGAATCGCTTGAACCTGGGAGGCGGAGGTTGCACTGAGCCGAGATTGTGGTGCCATTGCACTCCAGCCTGGGCAACAAGAGGGAAACTCCGTCTCGAAAAAAAAAAAAAAGACAGAGGCAGAGACAGGAGTGATGCCGCCACCAGCCAAGGCACCCCAGGCAGTCCTGGGAGTTGCCAGAGGCCGGAAGAGGCAAGACAGGATCCTGCCCTAGAACCTTCAGAATAAGCACAGCTCTGCGGACACTGATTTCACACTTCTGGCCTCTAGAAATGTGAGAAAGAGAAGAAAGAGAAATGGGGTCAGGCACAGTGGCTCACGCCTGTAATTCCTGCACTTTGGGAGGCCGAGGCGGGAGGATCACCTGAGGTCAGGAGTTCAAGAGCAGCCTGGCCAACATGGAGAAACCCCATCTCTACTAAAAATACAAAAATTAGCTGGGCATGGTCGTGGGTGCCTGTAATCTAAGCTACAAGGGAAGCTGAAGCAGGAGAATCACTTGAGCCGGGGAAGCAGAGATTGCAGTGAACCAAGATTGCACCACTGCACTCCAGCCTGGGCAACAGCAAGAAGACAAAGAGGAGGAGGAGGAGGAGGAGGGGGAGGAGGAGGAGGGGGAGGAGGAGGAGGAGGAGGAAGAGGAGGAATGGAAATGGAGAACAGAGACAAGAAAATAATAAGAACAGCCCAAAAAGTCCAGCATCCAAATAAAAAGGAGTTTCAGAAAGAAGAGGGAACACAGAAGGGAGAAATCACTGAGGAACTGTTCAAGAAAAGTTATCATAAATGAAGGATGTGATCGAAAAGAAACAGCAAGTGGCCAGCACGGTGACCGGAAATAGATCCACACCAAGACACAGCTGGGTGCAACTTCAGAACCACAGAGAGCTACAGAGAGCAGTTCCGCAGAGAAAAAGCAGGTTTCAAACAGAGGGTCGAGAATGAGATGACATTGGGATACAACCATTTGGGGGTGGGGAAGGGGTGCAGACAGGCATGTAAACCTCCCAAGGTGATTCCAATCATCACGTGTTGTTTAGAATAATCAGGCCGGGTCATTTTGTCGGGGATCCCACCCCCGTGTCACCATCTGCTGGTATTTTTCCTTGGATTAATTTGTCAGGTTTTCCAGAGAAGACCCTTCCTGCCTGCAGCCACTCAGCTGAGGGCGGCACAAAGCTGGAAGTCTCAGCCTTCGGTATCAAAACCTTCACTTAGCAAGCCATCATTAGGGACAGTTTCAATCCTGTTGGCGTGCTGCAAACCTTTGCCCTGAAGTCCTACGCCAGTCACTTATAGATGGAGCAGCATCTACCATGATCTGCCTGAACATCCTTGGAAGCATGCATCTTTCGCCAGCGTGGTAGAAACTTGAAGCTTGGCTGGGCGCCGTGGCTCACACCTGTAATCCCAGCACTTTGGGAGGCTGAGACGGGCGGATCACGAGGTCAAGAAATCGAGACCATCCTGGCCAACATGGTCTCTACTAAAAATACAAATATTAGCCGGGCATGGTGGTGTGCAACTGTAGTCCCAGATACTTGGGAGGCTGAGGCAGGGGAATGGCTTGAACCAGGGAAGCAGAGGTGGCAGTCAGCTGAGATCACACCACTGCACTTCAGCCTGGCAACAGAGTAAGACTCCATCTCAAAAAAAAAAAAAAAAGAAAAAGAAACTTGCAGGCTTATCAGAAGGATGTGTGTTTATTTTACCCACACAGTAGTATGAAAATATCATTAACATTACTCAAAAATAAGTTTGCTATGCGCAGTGGCTCATGCCTATAATCCCAACACTTTGGGAGGCCAAGGAGGGCAGATCACCTGAGGTCAGGAGTTCAAGACCAACCTGGTAAACATGATGAAACCCCAACTCTACTAAAAATACAAAAATTGGCCAGGCATGGTGGTGTGCGCCTGTAATTGCAGCTATTGAGAAGGCAGAGGCAGGAGAATCACTTGAAACCAGGAGGCGGAGTGACCTGAGATCACGCCACTGCACTCCATCCTGGGCAACAAAGGAAGACCATTTCCTAGAGGAGGAAACTAGGACATAGAGAGGCGCAGAGGGAAGATGACGAGGAGACAAAGGAAAAACACAGCACTGTACAAGCTGAGGAGAGGGGCCCCAGAAGAAGCCAACCCCGTCCACACCGCGGTCAGCCTTCTAGGCCCCAGGACTGTGAGAACATACATTTCTGTCATTTAAGCTGCCTAGTCAGCAATACTTAGGCATTGGCAGCCCCGACAAACTAATCCACGTGGTAACCTTTCCGTGATGTCTATTTTACCACAATTAATAATAGTAATAATAGACTGGACATGGTGGCTCATGCCTCTACTCCCAGTGCTTTGGGACATGAGGCAGGAAGATTGCTTGAGGCCAGTTCAAGACCAGCCTGGACAACAACACAAGACTCCAAATATCTCTACCAAAATATTTTTTTTGTTTTTGAAACAAGGTCTCACTCTGTCTCCCAGGCTGGAGTGCTGTGGCACCATCTCGACTCACTGCACCCTCCACCTCCCGAGTAGCTGAGATTACAGGTGTGCACCACAATACCCGTCTAAAAATTTTTTTTTCTGGAGACGGAGTCTCACTCTGTCACCCAGGCTGGAATGCAGTGGCACAATCTCTGCTCACTGAAACCTCCACCTCCTGGTTTAAGCCACCCTCCCACCTCAGACTCCCACGTAGGCTACCACGCCTGGCTAATTCTTTTTGTATTTTTAGTAGAGATGGGGTTTCACCATGTTGGCCAGGCTGGTCTCAAACTCCTGATCTCAAGTGATCCGCCTGCCTCAGCCTCCCAAAGTGCTGGGATTACAGGTGTGAGCCACTACACCCAGACTAAAAAATTTTAATAAAAAATAAAAACATAGGTAGATGCGGTGGTTCCTGCCTGTAGTCCCACCTACTCAGGAGGCTGAGGCAGGAGGATCACTTAAGCCCGAGAGTTGGAGGCTGCTGTGAGCTATGATTGCACCACTGAACTTCAGCCTAGGCAACAGAACAAGACCCTGTCTTTAAATAATAATGAAAATAAAATAATAAGCCCATGAGCATTCAAGTAGAAAACAACCACCACCTGCCTTCCTAGAGCACACAGACTTCCTGTAGCTCAGAACAGAGCAGGCCATGGTGAGTGCCATTAGAAAGGGACCTGGGGCTGGGCACAGAAAGACAGGAGGTTCATTTGGACAGAGCAGATTTGGAAATTAAATCTTTGGTACAGGAAAGGTGAGAATGGTGTCTTGAAAGAGGTGATAAGTCTGGGCGCAGTGCCACACGCCTGTAATCCCAGCACTGTAGGAGGCCGAAGCAGGTGGATCACCTGAGGTCAGGAGTTCAAGACCAGTCTGGCCAACATGGTGAAACCCCTTCTCTACTGAAAATACAAAAAATTAACTGGGCATGGTGGTGCGTGCCTGCAATCACAGCTACTCAGGAGGCTGAGACAATAGAACCACTTGAACCCAGGAGGCAGAGGTTGTGGTGAGCCGAGATCACAACACTGTATTCCAGCCTGGGCAACAAGAGCAAAACTCCACCTCAAAAAAAACAAACAAAAAAACGCTGCACAGGATGAGGAGTTAAGACCAAGCCAGCGGATGATGAGGTGCTGTTCCTCTACTGCCGCTACAGACACACGACTGTGGGCGACATCAGTACAGAACAGCCCAGAATGCTGGACTTCAAGGGCAAGGCCAGCGGGATCCCTGGAATTAGCTAAAAGGGGCTGCCAAGGAAGATGCCATGAAAGCTAGAGCCTACATCACAAAGCAGAAGAGCGAAAGAAACAGTTCAGAGACTGATTTGGTGGCCAGCCATGCCTTTGTTCCAAACTGAGACAATGCCTTGCTTTTTCTAACACTGCAGGTGGTGGGAGCTAATGGAAATCATCAGCTAACCCATCCTCAAGACTACTCAGGATAAGGTTCTAATAGATTAGGGGCTAAAACGATTACTGACTTTTCCTGAGTACTTTTTAATCTGAGATCAATTAAAAGTGTATTTGTGGCCAACTGCGGTGGCTCATGCCTGTAATCCCAGCCCTTTGGGAGGCCAAGGCAGGTGGATCACCCAAGGTCAGGAGTTTGAGACCAGCCTGGCCAACATGGTGAAACCCCATATCTACTAAAAATACAAAAATTAGCCAGGCATGGTGGCACACACCTGTAATCCCAGCTGCTTGGGAGAATCGCTTGAACCTGGGAGGCAGAGGCTGCAGTGAGCCCGAGATTGCACCATTGCACTCCAGCCTGGGTAGCAGGGTAGGACTCCATCTTCCAAAAAAAAAAAAAAAGTGTATTTGTTACTTTAAATTAAAAAAAAAAAATTCTACTTCCACTGCACAGTCATTTTTCTGGTTCTTCCCGTCACACCCCTGGCCCTGCACAATTACCTCTCTTGCATGTACCTCTTAGCCACGAATCTTCAGGGATGGGAACAGCAAGTTCTCGAGATGGGATTCGTGGCAGGAACAGCTCTGAGAAAAGCTGCCGTGTGAGGCTTTCATTCACTTCCACAAGATGAAGAAGCTGATCTCTCACCTGTGTTCCCCTCACATCTAGACCTGTGTCTGTTATTTACCATAATGCAATCTAAAATTAGGTGCCTGTCACCTGAGGCTCTAACAGCTGGAAGGCAGTGATCGGGTCACATTTATGCCACCTGAGGGAATAATCCCCAGTAAGCAGTCCCAGTGGGGCTCAGAGGTTCAGGCTTGTCCCACGCGGGGTGCAGGAAGGGCCGGCACTGGGACAGCCTGGCTCCTGGGCCCCAGGGCTTCAGTGCAGACTGTCTGCGCTTCAGTGCCCATCCCCACACCTGCTATTAGAAGCCTGTCGGTGACCCACTGTGGGAGAGAGGGAAGGCCACACAAAGCAAGAAGCCTTCTGCAAAACTGTGCACTGCTGAACAAGGAGCGTGTGGTTGCAGTTTCATTCTCCCTGGTTCAGAGCCAGCTTTCTTTATCAAATCCTAGTAAAACATTTAAAGCCTGGAAACCACCTTTTCCCACCTTGTGAGTTGCACACAGGTGCCGTCACAGATACCAGGTGCAATGCGCTGGGACACTGGATTATGTGTAAATCATCAGACAAACACCCTGGGCTTCTGAAATATGGCTTGCAAAAGGGTTGCACCCAAACTCTTGGGCCAGGCACAGTGGCTCACGCCTGTAATCCCAACACTTCAGGAGGCCGAGGCGAGCAGATCATTTGACATCAAGAGTTCAAGACCAGCCTGGTCAACATGGCGAAACCCCATCTCTACTAAAAATACAAAAATTCGTGGGGCGTGGTGGCAGGCACCTGTAATCCCAGCTACTTGGGAGGCTTAGGCAGGAGAATTCCTTGAACCCAGGAGGGGGAGGTTGTAGTGAGCCGAGATCGCACCACTGCACTCCAGCCTAGTTGACAGAGACCCTGTCTCAAAATAAATAAATAAATAAAGAGGCCAGACTTGGTGGCTCATGCCTGTAATCCCAGCACTTTGGGAGGCCAAGGTGGGTGGATCACCTGAGGTCAAGAGTTTGAGACTAGCCTGGCCAACACAGCAAAACCCCCTCTCTGCTAAAATTACAAAAACTTAGCTGAGCATGGTGGCTGGCGCCTGTAATCCAGCTACTTGGGAGGCTAAGGCAGCAGAATTCCTTGAACCCAAGAGGCTGAGGTTGCACTGAGCTGAGATTGCATAACTGCAGTCCAGCCTGGGCAACAGAGCGAGACTCTGTCTCAAAAAAAAAAAAGAGCACTGCACCCAAACTCCTTCGAGTCTCACAGTAAGTAGTCCTGTGAGTAAGGGGACAGGACAAACTGCCCCCCTCGGACAGACAGATGCAGCCTCCAAGACTCAAAGCCAGTGTAAATGCCTCCCAGAAAGTCACAGCCGTCCTGTGATAGAGGAATCTGAGGCGCGAACCCCAGGTTCCTATCCCAGCATTCCTCTCTGCTTGACCCTGAGAATAACCACCTTTATGGGCACTTACTCTGTGACAGGCATTTCCACTTATTATTTCCTTCAATCCTCAACTACCCTTTGAGGAAATCAACTTCAGCCAACAAATAGTAGAGGAAACATTGAACTCAGGTGTGTCCTTGAAGGCTGCCTTCTGATTCAGTTACTTCTCTTCCTTCCAGTTCAGTTCCACTCTGTTTTGTTTTGTTTTGAGACGAAGTCTCACTCTGTCTCTCAGGCAGGAGTGCAGCGGCACAATCTCGACTCACTTCAACCTCCACCTCCTGGGTTCAAGCAATTCTCCTGCTTTCAAGCCATTTTCCTGCCTCAGCCTCCCAAGTAGCTGGGACTACAGGTGCCCACCACCACACTCAGCTAATTTTTTGTATTTTTAGTAGAGATAGAGTTTCACTGTGTTAGCCAGAATGGTCTCAATCTTTTGACCTCATGATCTGCCTGCTTTGGCCTCCCAAAGTGCTGGGATTACAGGTGTCAGCCACCACACCCAGCTCAGTTCCACTCATTTTTATGGGGTACCTCGTACAAACAAGATGCTCACAGCCAGGCAGTGGGATGGCTGGGGTCTGGATCCCCAGGGCAGGGCAGGGCTTGACCAGACTTGCTCCCTGGGCCCCAGTCTCAAGACTGGAAATGCATTAATTCCCTAGGCCTCCTGTAACAACGTGTCACAAATATGTTGGCTCATAATAGACCATTCTCTAACAATTCTAGAAGCCAGAAATCCAACATCAAGGTGTGAGCAGGACTCTAGGGGAAAATCTTTCTCTCTGCAGGTCAGAGCTCCCACCACAGGCTCTGCAGGGGGACCCTTACTTGCCTCTTCCAGTTTCTGGGGGCTCCCAGAGTTCCTTGACTTGGGGCTGTATGTCTCCAATTTCTATCTTCACACAGCCTCTGCCTCATTCTTTTTTAATTGGGAACGAGATCTGGCTGTCATCCAAGCTGCAGTGGCATGATCTCGGCTCACAGAAACCTCTGCCTCCTCCCAGGCTCAAGCGATCCTCCCCGCTCAGCCTCCCAAGTAGCTGGGACCACAGGCATGCACCACCACACCTGGCTAATTGTTGGTATTGTTGGTAGAGATGCGGTTTTGCCATGTTGGCTACTCTTAAAAGGACACCTGCCATTGGATTTAGAGCCCACCCAGGTAATCACATCTCGAGATCCTTAGGTTAATTATATCCACAAAGATCTCTTTTCCAAATAAGATCGTATTCACAGGGACCAGGGTTACAAATTGCACGTCTTTTGCGGGGACATTGTCCAACCTAATTCAGGGATGAGGCAGGTTCAGGTCCACAGTATCCCCAGTCCTCAGTGGTAGCTGCCTCTCCCACAGCCCTAGGAAGGGTCAGGCCTGGGGCAAGCAGGCGGGCAATGGGAAGCAGCATCCGCCCTGGGCGGGTCTGGGCAACCCATCCGTCCAAGAGTCAGGGAGCAGGGCCAGCACGCTCGTTCCCTGGGCAGCAGGTGAGTAGAACATGGGGCCAGGCAGATCGTGAGACTCAGGGAGGTCGGAGAAAGCGAGTGAAGCCCAGAGAGCCAGGGCAGCGCTGACGTCACATTAACATCCCATACCTGGGCCGCTTGAGTCCCCCAAGAAGGTGGAAATTGTGGAAATCGCGTTAATCGCCTCTGCTGCAGCCAGGCCACGGTGCTCTGTTGGGGGCTAACCTTGTTTAACCCCTCAGACCAGAGCTGGGCTTCCTCCTGGTTTGTTATCTGCTGGAGCTGTAAGGGCCTGGGGGTCACAGTGCCTTTTGTTTGTTTGTTTATTTGGAGACGGAGTTTTGTTCTTGTCTCCCAGGCTGGAGTATAATGGTGCAGTCTCAGCTCACTGCAACCTCCGCCTCCCAGGTTCAAGTGATTCTCCTGCCTTAGCCTCCCAAGTAGCTGACATTACAGGAGCACACCACCACACCTGCCTCATTTTTGTATTTTTAGTATAAATGGGGTTTTACCAGGTTGGCCAGGCTGGTCTCGAACCCCTGTCCTCTGGTGATCTGCCCGCCTAGGCCTCCCAAAGTGCTGGAATTACAGGTGTGAACCACAACACCAAGCCTCACAGTGCCTTTTGCAGGAGATGTGGCCTCACCAGTGCCCACTCAGGGACAGTGGTCATTCAGGAGCGCCCTGGCTTCCAGGGTGGTAGAGGTCAGAGGTGCCTGGCCACAAGCAATCCTGGGCTTCACTGATAGGCAACAAACCCATTATCTGCTTCCAACAAATAGGGAAGGAGGATAAGACACAGGCAGATGAAACTGCCTCCAAGATCTGCAAGTTCTGGGAGTGCTGTGAGCCAGGGTTAGGGAAGTGGGAGGAGGCCCTGCAGATTCTGTGCAGCTGAAGCAGCAGGCTCTGCCGTGGGACTGCCTGGCTTCAGACCTCAGCTCTTGAGCTTGCTGTGCGCTCTTGGGATAGTAACTCAATCTCTCTCAACCTCACCTCTCTTTCCTGTGAACCCAAGACCAAAACAGAACCAACATCATAGGGCTATTATGAGGATCACATCGAACAAGCCGGAAAAAAGCACTTCGCACAATACCTGGTATGTAGGAAATACTCAACGAACGCCAGCTATGATCACCCAGCCACACTGGAGGGAAACCTGGAAGGCGGGTGTGGTTTTATGTGTCTGCTTGGCCAGGCTACGGAATTTGGCTGTTTGCTCAGTCAGCAGTCTGGACACTGCTGTGAAGCTATTGTTTTCAGCGTGATTATTATTTAAGTAAGTCGACTTTGAGTCAAGGAAATCGCCTTCACAATGTGGGTGGGCTTTATCCCACCAGTTGAAGACCTTAAGAGATAAGGAAAAGAAGAGACTCTGCCTCCAGGCTCCGGGCTGCAACATCAGCCAGGTACAGGGGCTCACGCCTGTAATCCCAGCACTTTGGGAGGCCGAGGCGGGCAGATCATCTGAGGTCAGGAGTTTAAGACCAACCTGGTCAACATAGTGAAACTCCATCTCTACCAAAAATACAAAAATTAGCCAGGCATGGTGGCACATGCCTGCAGTCCCAACTACTCAGGAGGCTGAGGCAGGAGAATAGCTTGAGCCTGGGAGGCGGAGGTTGCAGTGAGCCGAGATCATGCCACTGCACTCCAGCCTGAGAGATAGAGTAAGGAATCCATTTCAAAAAAAAAAAAGACCCAAGCATCAATTCTTCCCTGGAGCTCCAGCTTGCTTGGCTGCTCTACAGATTTTGGGCTTGCCAGCCCCACAATTTATAACTAGCTATTTATTTATTTAGAGAAGGCCTCATTCTGTCACCCAGGCCAGAGTGCAGTGGTATGATCATAGCTCACTGCAGCCTTGACCTCCCAGGCTTAAGCAATCCTCCTGCCTCTGCCTCCAAAGTAGCTGGGACTATAGGTGTGCACCACCACACCTGGCTAATGTGTGCCATCATGCTCAGCTAATTTTTAAATTTTTTGTAGACATGGGGGGGTCCCATTATGTTGCCCAGGCTGGTCTCAAACTCCTGAGTTCAAGAGATTCTCCCATCTCAGCCTCCCAAATTGCTGGGATTATAGGTATGAGCCACTACACCCAGCTGACAATTCCTTTAGGTTGGTAGGTAGATGATAGGGAGGGAGGGAGGGAGGGAGGGAGGGAGGGAGGGATGGACAGATGAACAGATGGATGAGTGGTTGGGTGGTTGGATGGGTGGATAGATGGATAGACAGATATAGATCTAGTTATCTATCCATCTATCTGTCTACATATCCTATGGGGCTAATATAGGCCGGGTGTGCTGGCTCACGCCTGTAATCTCAGCACTTTGGGATGCTGAGGCGGGCGGATCACCTGAGGTCAGCAGTTTGAGACCAGCCTAACATGGAGAAACCCCCAGCTTTACTAAAAGTACAAAATTAGCTGGGTGTGGTGGCACATGCCTATAATCCCAGCTACTCGGGAGGTTGAGGCAGGAGAATCACTTGAACCCAGGAGGCGGAGGTTGTGGTGAGCCAAGATCGGGCCATTGTACTCCAGCCTGGGCAACAAGAGCGAAACTCTGTCTCAAAAAGGAAAAAAAAAAAAGGCTGGGTATGGTGGCTCATGGCTGTAATCCCAGCACTTTGGGTGACCAAGATGGGCAGATCACAAGATCAGGAGTTCAAGACAAGCCTGGCCAACATAGTGAAATCCTGTCTCTACTAAAAATACAAAATTGAGCTGGGCGTGGTGGCACCTGCTTGTAGTCCCAGCTACTCAGGAGGCTGAGGCAGGAGAATCACGTGAACCTGAGAGGCAGAGGTTGCAGTGAGCTGAGATTGTATGCACTCTGGCCTGTTTGACAGAACGAGACTCTGTCTCCAGAAAAAAAAAAAAAAACACTCTAATACAGTGGGATTAGTGGCCAGAAGACACAAGAACAAATGTCCCAGGCAAAGGCCCAAGAGCACAGGCTGTGCTATGGAGGATCAGGCAGGCCAATGAAGCCACTGCGCACAGGGCACAAGAGAAGCAGGACTGCAGGCTGCAGTCACATGCAGGGCGGCTCCCCAGCCAGCTGGAAGCCTTTGGAAGATTGAGCCATGCACACTCCTCAGCTGTATCTGCTGCTGACGCGAAACCAGAACGGCTGTGGAAACTGGCTTCAAATGCAGAAACCTGCCCCTCGACGGGGACAAATGATGTCACACACAAGTGCAGAAGGGGACTGCATCCCTGCTGGACAGCACCACTGCTCAAAGTCACAAGGCAGAAGCACCTGAGCAGCGGAAAGGCCTGCGGGAGGAGCTTGGTCTGCCTAGTTCTGCTTTGGAATCTGGGTGTGGCTGCCCTATGTGGGGATCTGGAATGTGCTGTGTGGCAAAGTGAATTCCTGGTGCATTTTTGAGGCTCAGGTAATCCCGAAGGTATGGTTCTCATGAGAGAGCAGCACCCTGCAGACAGAAGGTTCTGGAAGGCAGGCAGTGCAAGCTGGCTTCATCCATGAGCCCTGCTCACAGTCTGGTGCTAAATGGATATCATCCCCATTGGAAGTTCTAGGAGCTGCCCTTGGTTGGTGAGCCTGGCTCCCATGAGGCAGCTGAACGGCGTCACTTGCCAGGTCACATGGGCAAATGGCCAGCACCTCCTTCCCGGGGACAAGGTGGAGTCATTCAGTTCTTTTTTTTGTTGTGTTGGACGGAGATTTGCCCTTGTCACCCAGGCTGGAGTACAGTAGTACAATCTCAGTTCATTGTGACCTCTGCCTCCCAGGGTTCAAGTGATTCTCCTGCCTCAGCCTCCCCAGTAGCTGGGACTACAGACGAGCACCATCACGCCTGGCTAATTTTTGTATTTTTAGTAGAAACAGGGTTTCACCATGTTGGCCAGGCTGGTCTCCAACTCCTGACCTCATGATCTGCCCGCCTCAGCCTCCCAAAATGCTGGGATCACGGGCATGAGCCACCGCACCCCGCCCGGAATCATCCAGCTCTAGGGGCTTCTTTCTTCCTTATTAACAGGCCTTGTGCAGGGAGCAGAAGTTCTGCCTGCCCTTTCTAATGGCTGGTCACAATAATATCATATATTTGTACCCATTCTTTCTCCCAAGTATATAAATGCCAAGATTGGAGAAGGACAAAGCAGAGTCACCAACCCAAATGTTTCCAAGGTCAGGGCCAGCGCTGCAGGGCCAGCAGCGTGGAGTCCGAGCTATACAGAAAAATCCTCCTGCTCCAAAACATCTAAAAAAGAAACAAAAAATCTATTGTAGTTGCAAAAGTAATCGAAGAAAAAGAATTAAAATTTTAAAAAATTAAAAAGAAAAAAGAAAGAAGAAAATTTATTGTAGTAAAGCATATACAGCATAAAATCTATCATTTCAACCTTTTTTTTTTTTTTTTGAGACGGAAGCTGGAGTGCAGTCCTGCAACCCCAGCTCACTGCAACCTCCGCCTCCTGGGTTCAAGTGATCCTCCTGCCTCAGACTCCCGATTAGCTGGGACTACAAGTGTCTGCCACCACACCCAGCTAATTTTTTTATTTTTCATAGAGACAGAGTTTCACTGTTGTTCTAAGATGGTCTGGATCTCTTGACCTTGTGATCCACCCACCTTGGCCTCCCAAAGTGCTGGGATTACAAGCATGAGCAACCACGCCTGGCCCATTTTAACGATTTTCAAGTGTACAGTTCAGTGGTACGAAGTACAGTAAATCCTCACTTAACATTCTCTATAGCTTCTTGGAAACTGACTTTTTTTTTTTTTTTTTAATAAAATCTCTGTTGCCAGGCGCCAGGCTGGAGTGCAGTGGCACAATCTTGGCTCACTGCAACCTCCACCTCCTGGGTTCAAGCAAGTCTTCTGCCTCAGCCTCCCAAGTAGCTGGAGCTATAGGCGCACACCACCACGCCCAGCTAATTTTTGTATTTTTTTTTTTTGAGACGGAGTTTCGCTCTTGTTACCCAGGCTGGAGTGCAATGGCGCGATCTCGGCTCACTGCAACCTCCGCCTCCTGGGTTCAGGCAATTCTCCTGCCTCAGCCTCCTGAGTAGCTGGGATTATAGGCATGCGCCACCATGCCCAGCTAATTTTTTGTACTTTTAGTAGAGACCGGGTTTCACCATGTTGACCAGGATGGCCTCAATCTCTTGACCTCGTGATCCATCCTCCTCGGCCTCCCAAAGTGCTAGGATTACAGGCATGAGCCACTGTGCCCGGCCTTTTTATTTATTTATTTATTTATTACACAGTGTCTCACTCTTTCGCCCAGGCTGGAGTGCAGTGGTACAATTTCAATTCACTGCAACCTCCGCCTCCTGGGCTCAAGCAATTCTCCTGCCTCAGCCTCCTGAGTAGCTGGGACTACCGGTGCATGCTACCATGCCCAGCTAATTTTTGTTTGTTTGTTTGTTTTGAGATGGAGTTTCACTCTTGTTGCCCAGGCTGGAATGCAGTGGTGCAATCTCGGCTCACTGCAACCTCCACCTCCAGGTTCAAGTGATTCTCCTACCTCAGCCTCCTGAGTAGCTGGGACTACAGGCGCCCACCACCACACCTGGCTAATTTTTTAGTAGAGATGGGTTTTACCACGTTGGCCAAGGTGGTCTCGAACTCCTGACCTCAGTTGATCTACCTGCCTCGACCTCCCAAAGTGCTGGGATTACAGGTGTGAGGCACCGCACCTGGCAGGAAACTACTACTTTAAGTGAGACATAACTAAACCAACTTTAACACAGGCTAATTTATATAAACATGGCCAAGTTCCTACAGCATCTTTCTGGTCACAAAAATATCACCAACTTCTGCATAAAGACCAGGCCAGGTGAGGTGGCTCACGCCTATAATCCCAGCATTTTTGGAGGCTGAAGCAGGAGGAGCCTTTGAGGCCAGGAGTTTGAGACCAGCCTGGGCAACAAAGTGAGACCTCATCTCTATGTAATAAATAAATAAACAGATAAATGCCAAAAAAGTATAATATCACACATTGGAATAAATACATTTCAAAAAGATTAATAAAAACAAGTCAGATAATTATTTACCTGCTCATTCCCGCTTGGGGTTGCAGGTGGCCGGAGCCTGTCCCAGAAGCTCAGGGCCCAAGGCAGAAAACAGCCCCAGACAGGACACCCTCCCATCGCAAGCCGAGCTCACGCCGACACGCACTCGGACTGGGACCATTTAGACACATCGATTCACCTCTGTGCACACCTTTGGGATGGGGAAGGAAACCAGAGTACCTGGAGAAAACGCTCGTAGACATGGGGGTCATATGCAAATTCCACAGACAGTGGCCCCAGCCGGGAATCAAAATTTCTTTTCTCATCAACGTTATAATGAAATGATGGTGAATGAAACCACATTCATGTCGTTGTATAACTGTCACCATCTATCTCAGAACTTTATTATTATTATTATTTGAGGTAGAGTTTCACATTGGAGTGCAATGGCGCAATCTCAGCTCACTGCAACCTCCGCCTCCAGGGTTCAAGTGATCTTCCTGCCTCAGCCTCTGGAGTAGCTGGGATTACAGGGGGCCTGCCACCATGCCCAGGTAATTTTTGTATTTTCAGTAGAGATGGGGTTTCACCATGTTGGTCAGGATGGTCTCAAACTCCTGACCTCAGGTGATTCGGCCACCTCAGCCTCCCAGAGTGCTGAGATTACAGGCATGACCCACCACGCCTGGCCTATGTCCAGAACTTTTTCATCTTCCAAAACTGAAACTCTGTCCCCATTAAACACTAAACCCATATCCTCGTCTCCCAGCCCCTGGCCGCCATCATTCCACTTTCTGTCTCTATGAATTTGACTATCCTAGAAGCCTCCTATGAGTGGAATCACACAATATTTGTCCCTAAGGTTTATTCACATTGTAGCAGGTGTCAGAATGTCATTCTTTTTTAAGACTGAATAATATTCCATGGAATGGATAAAGCTCACCTTGTTTATTCAGTTATTTGTTGATGGAAATTTGGTTTGTTTCTACCGTTTGGCTATTGTAAATATTGCTGCTGTGAACACTGGCGTCTAAATATCTGTTTTAAGTCTCTGCTCTTTGCTGGCTGGGTGAGGTGGCTCACGCCTATAACCCCAGCACTTTGGTAGGCCAAGGTGGAGGATCACCTGAGCTTAGGAGGTTGAGAACAGTCTGGGCAACACAGCAAGACCTCATCTCTACAAAACCTTGACAAATCACCCGAACATGGTGGCACATGCCTGCAGTTGCAGCCACTTGGGAGGCTGAGGTGGAATCATGGCTTGAGCCCAGGAAGTTGAGGCTGCGGTGAGTGGTGATTGCATCACTGCACTCCAGCCTGGATGACAGAGTGACAGAGCGACAGAGTGAGGCCTGTCACAGAAAGAAAGAAAAGAAAGAAAGAAAGAGAGAGAGAGAGAGAGAGAGAGAGAGAGAGAGAGAGAGAGAGAGGAAGGAAGGAAGGAAGGAAGGAAGGAAGGAAGGAAGGAAGGAAGGAAGGAAGGAAGGAAGGAAGGAAGGAAGGAAGGAAGGAAAAGAAAGGAAGGAAGGAAGGAGAGAGAAGGGAGGAAGGGAAGAAGGGAAGAAGGGAGGAAGAGAAGGGAGGGAAGGAGGGAAGGAGAGTGGGAGGGAGGGAGAAAGAAAGGAAGGGAGAGAGAGAGAGAGAAAGAATGAAAGAGGACAAGCATGGTGGCTCACAACTGTAATCCCAGCACTTTGGGAAGCTGAAGTGGGAGGAAGGTCGGGAGATCGAGCCCATCCAGGCTAATAGGGCAAAAACCTGTTTCTACTAAAAATACAAAAAATTAGCCAGGCATGGTGGTAGGCACCTGCAGTCCCAGCTACTTGGGAGACTAAGGCAGGAGAATCGCTTGAACACTTGGGAGGCAGAGGCTGCAGTGAGCTGAGATTGTGCCACTGCATTCCAGCCTGGGTGACAGAGCAAGACTCCATCTCAAAAAAAAAAAAAAAGTAAGAAAGAAAGAAAAGAAAGAAGAAAGAGGAAAAAAGGAAGGGAGGGAGGGAGGGAGGAAAGGAGGGAAAGGGCACATCAAGATGACACATGTTGGAACAAGAAAATAAAGATGCCGCTCGTTATTAAACAGCACCTAGCCGGACAACACACGGAGTTTGCAAAATCCTCAGAACCTCATTCTTGGTTGACAAACAGGAAAGGGGATTCTTCCCCAGTTGCTTCCACTGTACACAGGACAGCGAGTGGCTGTGACCACCTAAACGCCCTCCTCCCAAGTCACACCCAGCAGTGACCTGCCTGCCACGTCACATCACCCGTTTGTGTCATTTCTCCCACAGGCAGCCCCTTCCTTTGTGTCAATCAAAAGCTGACGGGGACCTGGCAGCTGGCTTGCTTCTGTCAGCAGCAAATGCTGCCCACAGTTCAGACCACTAGTGAAAGTGGGAAAGATGTTTAGCGAGTTGGCAAAAAAAAGTGGGAAAGAAACGATGACCATAAGAGGTTTCCTTGATGAAAGCAGATTTTGATTCAGCCTTCGTTCCCTAATTTTTGACACTACTTTGACAGTGGTTTATTTTATTTTGAGATGGAGTTTCGCTCTTGTTGCCCAGGCTGGAGTGCAATGGCATGATCTCAGCTCACTGCAACCTCCATCTCCCAGGTTCAAGTGATTCTCTTGCCTCAGCCTCCTGAGTAGCTGGGGTTACAGATGCCCGCCACCACACTTTGCTAATTTTTGTGTTTTTAGTAGAGATGGGGTTTCACTACGTTGGCCAGGCTGGTCTCAAACTCCTGACCTCAGGGGATCTGCCCGCCTCAGCCTCCCAAAGTTACAGTGGTTTATTTTAAAACATAATTTTGAGTCATGGAATAACCACAGAATATGCAACATATTCTTTGTTTATCTGATTGCAGTGATCAATTCATCTGGTTCGCTTGACTCCCAGAATTCATATATATTAATAAATATTTTATTCAGTCTGAATGTTTCTGCCTCCAACACAATCCATAACTTCAGAGGCGATAGTGTTAGGAGGTAGGATTTTTGGGAGGTGATCAGGTCATGAGGGTGACACCCCTATGAATAGCATTAGTGCCCTTGTAAGAGGCCCCAGAGCTGCCAAGCCCTTCCCACCTTCTGAGATCTCAGCAAGAAGGCACCTCTGTGAACCAGAAAGCAGCCCTCGCCAGACACTGAATCTTCCAGCACTTGATCTTGGACTTCCTAGCCTCCAGAACCATGAGAAAAACAAAAAAATTTAAGAGCTAGGCTCCAGCTTTGTCCCCCAGGCTGAAATGCAGTGGCACAATCATCATGGCTCACTGCTGCCTCAAGCTCCTGGGCTCAAGAGATCCTCCCACCTCAGCCTCCCCAGTAGCAGGGACCACAGACATGCACTGCTGCACCCAGCTGATGTTTTTTATTCTTCATTTTTTCAGAGATGGGGTCTTGCCACCTTGCCCAGGCCTACAGGCGTGCACCACCATGCCTGGCTTCCGACCATAATTCATTGTATCAAGACGAGCAGAAAGCTCGCTTGGACTTGGGTGCTGATTCTTCGTTGATTTTGCCGTATGACCAAACTGGGTTGTCGAGAAACACACTCCTCTGGGCTACCTGTGTTCAAAGAGAGGAAGATAACAGTTAAGATCAAGTCTGGCTTTTCGATCTAGAAAATTCCCCTTCTGGCAGCAAATACTGGTCTGGAAGCAAGGCTGGAAAACACATCCACAAAAGGCGTGAGGTCGGTTGGTAGAAAAAGGCAACGCAGACCATGTCTGTGTTCGAGGCTGAGTCCGAGATCAAGTGTTGGCTCATAATCCTGCGGCTCCAGATCCACCCCCAGCCCCCACCAGGGCAATGAAAGAAACACCACAATAAGCTGCACCCGGCCAGGAGCAGCGGCTCATGCATTATAATCCCAGAACTTCAGGAGGCTGAGGGAGGTGGATTGCTTGAAGCCAGGAGTTCAAGACCAGCCTGGCCAACATGGCGAAACTCCATCTCTACAAAAAATACAAAAATTAGCTGGGTGCTGTGGCTCACGCCTGCAATCCCAGCTCTTAGGGAGGCAGAGGCGGGAGGATAGCTTGAGCCCAGGAGTGGCAGTTAGAGGCTGCAGTGAGCTCTGACTGCACCACTGCACTCCTACCTGAGTGACAGAGTGAGAACCCATCTTTTAAAAAGAAAGGTTATGCAAATCTGAAGCACATGAGGTCCATCTGTCCCTTTTGCTTCTGTGTGTCTGTCTCTCTCAACGAATTGATCGCCCCTTGATCACACCCAGCCAGTGGGGTCCAGAAGCCAGGACACTGGACCTGAGATCAAATCCCAGTTCTGAAAGTTGCCACCTGGGTACCTCAGGCAAGGCCTGGCATACCTCTCCGGGTCTCCAGCTCCCATTCTGGGAAATGAGAATATTCTAATACCTGCCTTGCCCATCTCAAAGAGTTCTGAGAGACCCAAAGGAAGAAGTGAATGAGCAGGTGCTTTGTGTATAAAGATGAAACACAGGCTAGACAAGACCCCCATCTCTAAAAAAAAAAAGAGAAAGAAAGAAACATAGGCTAGAAAGAAACGTAATCTGTTCTTATTGTTACTATTAGATCTGCCACTTACAGTATGACCTTGGGCAAATTCCACAAGTACTTTGAGTCTAAGTTTCCTCATCTGTAAGGCAAAGAAAAAAAAATTTTTTTTTTTGGACCGAGTTTCACTCTTATTGCCCAGGCTGGAGTGCAATGGCACAATCTTGGTTCATTGCATCCTCCATCTCCCAAGTTCAAGCTATTCTCCTCCCTCAGTCTCCTCAGTAGCTGGGATTACAGGTGCCCGCCACCACAACTGGCTAATTTTTTATATTTTTAGTAGAGTCAGGATTTCGCCATGCCGGCCAGACTGGTCTTGAATTCCTGACCTCAGGGGATCCGCCCACCTTTGCCTCCCAAAATGCTGGGATTACAGGCATGAACCACCTCATCCCACCTGAGAAAAGATTCCCTAGGGCCTGGTGCTGTGGTTCACACCTGTAATCCCAGCACTTTGAAAGGCCAAGGTGGGCGGATCACCTGAGGTCAGGAGTTCAAGACCAGTCTGGTCCACATGGCAGAACCCTGTCTCTACTAAAAATACAAAAAAATTAGCTGAGTATGGTGGCGGACACCTATAATCCCAGCTACTCAGGAGGCTGAGGCAACAGAATCACTTGAACCCACGAGGTAGAGTTTGCAGTGAGCTGGAATCATGCCACTTCACTCCAGCCTGGGCAACAGAATGAGATCCTAACTCAAGAAAAAAAAGATTCCCTACCTCAAAGGGTTGAAATAGGGATTACATGAGATAGTTAATATAAAACAGACACTGGGCCGGGCACAGTGACTCACGCCTGTAATCCCAACACTTTGGGAGGCCGAGGCAGGTGGATCACGAGGTCAAGAGATCGAGACCATCCTGGTCAACATGGTGAAACCCCGTCCTACTAAAAATACAAAAAATTAGCTGGGCATGGTGGCACGTGCCTGTAATCCCAGCTACTCAGGAGGCTGAGGCAGGAGAATTGCCTGAACCCAGGAGGCGGAGATTGCGGTGAGCCGAGATTGCGTCATTGCACTCCCGCCTGGGTAACAAGAGCAAAACTCCGTCTCAAAAAAACAAAAACAAAAACAAAACAGATACTGTTGGTGGGCTTATCCAGGCCCTGGGAAGGGTTTTGCCCTCCTGAATAAGAAGGTAAGGACTTGCTAAGGGAAAGCCCTTCATCCCTTCACCCTTCCTCTTCTTTCTGCCTGGAACATCAATGTGAGGTGTGGAGGTGCAGCAGCCATCTTGCAACCATGAGACGAGAGGCTTGAGAATGAGGTCTATGCTAAGGACAGAGGAACAGAAAAATGGGAAGAGCCTGGGCTCCTGATAGCATCAGTGGTCATTAATACTGATACGGTTTGGATCTGTGTCCCCACCCAAATCTCATGTTGAAATGTAATTCCCAATGCTGGAGGTGGGGTCTGGTGGGAGGTGATGGGATCCTGCGGCAGTTTCTCACAGTTTCACACCATCCCCCTTTGGTGCTGTTGTTAGCAATAGTGACAGTGATCGCTGGAGCAGGAACAAGAGAGACAGCACCTCCCGTCTCTCTTGCCCTTGCTCCTGCCCCAGCCATGGAGGACAAGCCTGCTTTCCCTTTACCTTCCACAATGATTGCAGGTTTCCCGAGGACTCCTTGGAAGCTGAGCAGATGCCAGCATCAGGCTTCCTGTACAGCCTATGGAACCACGAGCAAATCCAACCTCTTCTCCTTCCTCAGAAATTGCCCAGTCTCAGCCATTTCTTTATAGCGATGTGAGAACCAACTAGTACAGATACCAGCCACGAAGTACCTACCATGAACTTTTTCCAACACAGGAAAAATGACTTCTTTCTTGTCATCGGCCTCTAAGATGGGGCTTTCTGTTACTTCCTCCACATGCACTCCAAACTGACACACTATATAATTCATGCTGAGGGCATAGCGAGGGAACACACCCAGGCACGTGGCTCTTACCTGCAGGGCTAGACAAGATTGCGGAAGTGAAAGTCAAATGGGAAGACTGGATGAAAGATGTCAAAATCAGGGGAAGGCTGAGTAATCTGAGAATCCTCAGACGGCTCATAGATGAGGAAAATCACAGTATTAGCGTTAACACAAAACATTCCACACAAGAAAAGGCCTTTAAAGTAAATGCAGGTGGATCACGAGGTCAGGAGATCGTGACTATCCCGGCCAACATGATGAAACCCCATGTCTACTGAAATACAAACATTAGCTGGACGTGGTGGCGCACGCTTGTAATCCCAGCTACTCAGGAGGCTGAGGCAGGAGAATTGCTTGAACCCAGAGGTGGAGATTGCAGTGAACGGAGATCTCGCCACTGCACTCCAGCCTAACAACAGAGCCATGCTCTGTCTCAAAAAAAAGAAGAAAGAAAGAAAAAAAGTAAATGACTGTAACAGGTCAGACACAGTGGCTCATGCCTGTAATCCCAGCACTTTGGGAGGCCAAGGCAGAGGATCACCTGAGGTCAAGAGTTGGAGACCAGCCTGGCCAACATGGCGAAACCCTGTCTCTACTAAAAATACAAAAATTAGCCAGGTGTGGTGGTGCACGCCTGTAGTCCCAGCTACTCGGGAGGCGGAGGTGGTGGAATGGCTTGAATGAGACTAAATCAAGCCTTTCCAGCCTTCAACATGAGCCCAGTAAATTGACCTCAGCCTGAAGACACATCTGTGGAAATTTCCACTAACCCTAACCTGAAGACTTTGCTCCTGCCGCCTCTTGGGCAGCATGCCAGGCATCTTCCCTCAGTGGTTGAGACATGGCTCACAAAGCAATGGAACAAATGCCATTTACGTCCCCATATCTTGCAAAAGCTAAAGGAGAGAAATAGCCTAGGTCTTTTCACAGATTTTCAGCGTCAGTCATCTTTGATTAAGTATCTGTGCTATCCCCATCAATGAACCTACAGCCCCATGAATAATACTATGGCCTGTTGCCATACTCATAATGGAAGGACATAAAAACGTCCTTATGGCCATGTGCGGTGGCTCCTGCCTGTAATCCCAGCAGGAGGAGGCCGAGGCAGGCGGATCACGAGGTCAGGAGATCGAGACCATTCTGGCTAACACAGTGAAACCTCGTCTCCACTAAAAATACAAAAAATTAGCTGGGTATGGTGCCGCGCACCTGTAGTCCCAGCTACTTGGGAGGCTTAGGGAAGAGAATCGCTTGAAACCAGGAGGTGGAGGTTGCAGTGAGCCAAGATCGTGTCACTGCACTCCAGCCTGGGCGACAGAGTGATACTCTGTCTCAAAAAAAGAAAAAGACTACGTCTAAAGAAAAGTGCTTATTTGGAATTCATAAAACTGAGATGCAATTTTTATTCCATCCAAAACTGGCTACTAGAGGTTCATTAGTTATCTCCCTTTTCTTCCCTCAGCTCTCGGTTCCTGAGCAAATCATTTCTTTGGGCTCCATCACATTTACATTGTTCATACGTGATACCCATGGAGGTGTGAGAAGGCACCATCTTTCATTGATGAAAATGATTCAGCTGGCCAGGCATGCTGGCTCACACCTGTAATCCCAGCACTTTGGGAGGCCGAGGCGGGTGGATCACCTGAGGTCAAGAGTTTGAGACCAGCCTGACAAACATGTTGAAACCCCGTCTCTACTAAAAATACAAAAATTAGCCAAGCATGGTAGCAGGCACCTGTAATCCCAGCTACTCAGGAAGTTGAGACAGGAGAATCGCTTGAACCCTGGAGGCGGAGGTTTCAGTGAGCTGAGATGCAGCACTCCAGCCTGGGCAACAAAGAGCAAAACTCCATCTAAAATACATATATTTTTTTCTTTTTTAAAGAAATTAATAATAATAAAATGGTCCAACTGCCTCCCAAACTGCTTTTCCAGGAAGCAGGTGGAGGGACTGTGCTGGGATGGTGTGGTTTCATGGCAACAAGTCAAATTGGGCCACCCAAAGGATTAAACTCCTCACATGGGCCCCAGTACGGTAACCCATGAAAGAACCGGCCTTAGACTTCCATGGCCTCAACACCCACACTTGCTGCCACCCCCAGGCCCCACCCAGTCCTCTGTCCTGGGTCCCACACCCCCAGCTACACTCTGACAGACACTGGGCTGGAGGGACCCAGGACTCCAGACACACCCAGGATGTTCTCACCACTTCCCAGAGCCAAATGCCCTGGCTGCAAAACAGAGAAGTGAAACCTATAAATAATCAAGGCTTGTTTCCAAACCTTCAGCATTCTTGTACCCTGCCCTGTCTTGTGTGTGTGTGTGTGTGTGTGTGTGTGTGTATACAGATATAGACAAAGATGACATCATCTGTAGGTAGAGATGTAAATATAGATACATCTCAGCTATTTCTCAGGAGGCTGAGGCAGGAGAATCGCTTGAACCCAGGAGGCAGAGGTTACAGTGGCCAAGACTGCACCACTGCACTGCAGCCTGGGCAACAGAGCAAGACCCCATCTCAAAAAAAAAAAAGATATATCTCAGCTAAACACTTTACACAGATTTTCTGATTTAATCCTATCAGCGAGAGGATTACTATCTCTGTTTTACTGATGAGAAAAACAGATTTACAGTTCCATTTGCTTGTTTTTTTGGTGGGTGGACAGTATCGCACCCTGTCGCCCAGGCTGGAGTGCAGTGGTGTGATCACAGCTCACTGCAGCCTCAAAACAATGGGCTCAAGAGATCCTCTTGTCTCGGGTTCCCGAGTACCTCAGACCACAGGCATATGCCTGTGATGGGGTCTTGCCGTGTTGCCCAGGCTGGACTCTAACTCCTGGCCTCAAGCACTCCACCTGCCTCGGCCTCCCAAAGTGCTGGGATTACTGGCGTGAGCTGCTGTGCCCGGCCCCAAGAGACTTTTCTTCACCTTACCGAAGTCAACAGCTGATGGGAGGTGGAGGTGAGGGTAGCGGCGGCTTTGAGGACTGCAGTCACCACGATGCCTCCTTCCATCTCACTTTCATCAGGCTCCTAAAGCCGCACCCTAAGCCACACCAGGTTTCCTGCTATTTCTCAGGCTGGCCCGACACCATCACGACTCCACGTGTTTGTCCAGGTCTGGCTCCAGGTTCCCCTTCCAGGGCCCTCTCCCTGCTTCTTTTGAACTACCCCTCATACAAGAGGCTCCAGATAACTGCTGCCTCAGACGCCAGGCCTGATGTCCTGCCAGAATACAAGCTTCACACACTGAATTATGGGTTCATGGGCCGGCTCCTGATCCTCATCCTCAGAACCTACTTCTGAACGAGTGAGCATGTGAGTGGTTCTATTTTTTTTTTTTCGTACACACAGGATCTTGCTATGTTGCCCAGGCTGGTCTCAAACTCCTGGCCTCAGGTGTTCCTCCACAGCCTCCCAAAGTGCTGGGATGATCGACTTTTTATATCCTCAAGCTTAGCTCAGGAGCTCCAGCAGAGCAGGCAGCCAAGGGATGTTGGTTGAATAAATGAACAAACCAAGCAATGTTTTCACATCTCACAAACACTGGTCGACAGTATTACCTTTCAGGATTCAGGTCGCTGATTAGATTACAAACACATAATTTTGATTGGAACCTAAAATTTATCATTTTAACCATTTTTCAAGTGTGCGATTCAGTGACATTAATGATATATTCACATTACTGGCCAGGTGCAGTGGCTCACACCTGTAATCCAGCACTTTGGGAGACCAAGGCTGGCAGATCCCTTGAGGCCATGTGTTAGAGACCAGCCTGGCCAACACGGCAAAACCCCATCTCTACTCCAACACAAAAATTAGCTGGGCGTGGTGGGGCGCAACTGTAACCCAAGCTACTCGGGAGGCTGAGGAAGGAAAATCACTTGAATCCGAGAGGCAGAGTTTTCAATGAGCCGAGATCACACCACTGCGCTCTAGCCTGGGCAACAAAGTGAGACTCTGTCTCAAAAAAAAAAAAAAAAAAAAAAAAAGGTAAGAAAAAGTATATTCACACTGGTGTGCAGCCATCACCACATCTATCTTCAAATATTTTCATCATCTTAAACTGAACCTTTGTTCCAGTAAACCCTCACTCCTCAGCCCTCCCCTCCATTCCCTGACACATCATTCCATTTTCTGTCTCCATGAGTGACTCTTCTGGGTCCCTCCTGGAAGTGGAATTACACAACATGTCCTTTTGTGTCTGGCTTATTTCACTTAGCACAGTGTCCTCAAGGTTTATTCATCATGCAGCCTGTCTCGGAATCCTGTAGTTTTTAAGATACTCACTGGATCATCTAAAAACGCTGATGAGTTCCTGCTGCAGGCAGGGCCTCTCCTCACTACTCCAACTAAAAAGGCAAATGACAGAGTCTCTGCTCGAAGGTGTCAGCCAAACAACTTCACTTTTTTTCTTTTCTTTGAGACGAAGTTTCGCTCTTGTTACCCAGGCTGGAGCGCAATGGTGCGATCTCGGCTCACCGCAACCTCCGCCTCCTGGGTTCAGGCAATTCTCCCACCTCAGCCTCCTGAGTAGCTGGGATTATAGGCACACGCCACCATGCCCAGCTAATTTTTTTGGTGAAACCCCGTCTCTACTAAAAATACAACTTCACTTTTAATTTTTCTTTCTTTTTTTTTTTTTGAGACTTCTGGAATCTGTCTTCTGCAATTAATAGGTTGAACTGGAGAGATAGTCTACAGTCTACAGGCTAGTGTGGAAAGCCATTTTCAAAGGTGAAGAGGAAGGCAGGTAGGCCAGGTATATTGGCTGCCTCTCATCTAGTAGCATGGGACCCCTTAAAAGTAAAATTGGCCAGGTGCAGTGGCTCACGCCTGTAATCCCAGCACTTTGGGAGGCCAAGACAGAAGAATTGCTTGAGCCCCAGGAGTAAAGACCAGTCTATAGTGAGACATAGTGAGGCCCCATCTCTACAAAAAATATATATACAAAAATTAGCCAGTAGTCTAATTTGTGGTGGGTGCCTGTAGTCCCAGCTGCCCAGGAGGCTGAGGCAGGAGAATCCTTGAACCCGGGAGGCAGAGGTTACAGTGAGCCGAGATCACGCCACTGCGCTCTAGCCTAGGTGACAGAGCAAGACTCCATCTCAAAAAACAAACAAACAAAAATGTCTTTCAGCAGCACGGTAGCTGACGTCTATAATCCCGTAACTTTGGGAGGCCATGGTATGAGAATTACTTGAAGCTAGGAGTTCAAGACCAGCCCAGGCAACATACCAAGACACTGTCTCTATAAAAATTTTTTAAAATGTAACCAGGCCAGGCATGGTGACTCATGCCTGTAATCCCAACACTTTGGGAGGCTGAGGTGGAAGAACCACTTGAGCTCAGGAGTTCCAGACCAGCCTGGCCAACATGGTAAAACCCCATCTCTACTAAAAACACAAAATTAGCCAGGCATGGTGACAGGTACATGTAATCCCAGCTACTCGGGAGACTGAGGCAGAAGAATTGCTTGAACCCGGGAGACAGAAGCTGCAGTGAACGGAGATTGAGCCACTGCATTCCAGCTGGGCAAAAGAGAGACTCTGTCTCAGAAACAAATAAATAAATGATAATTAACCAGACCATAGGACTGCAGTCCCAACTACTCAGAGAGGCTGAAGAGGGGGGATCTCTTGAGCCTAGGGGGTCGAGGCTGCAATGAACCATGATCCCACCATTGCACTCACTCCAGCCTGGGTGACAGAGTGAGACCCTGCCTCAAAAAAAGAAAAAAAAAAATTGGTTGGGTGCAGTGGCTCACACTTGATCCCACAGACCAAGACTCCATCTTTTTTTTTGAGACGGAGTTTCGCTCTTGTTACCCAGGCTGGAGTGCAATGGCGCGATCTCGGCTCACTGCAATCTCCACCTCCTGGGTTCAGGTAATTCTCCTGCCTCAGCCTCCTGAGTAGCTGGGATTACAGGCACGTGCCACCATGCCCAGCTAATTTTTTGTATTTTTAGTAGAGACGGGGTTTCACCATGTTGACCAGGATGGTCTCGATCTCTTGACCTCGTGATCCACCCGCCTCGGCCTCCCAAAGTGCTGGGATTACAGGCTTGAGCCACCGCATTCTTAAAATTTTTATAGAGATGGGGTCTCACAATGTTGCCTAGGCTGGTCTCGAACTCCTGGGCTCAAGCAATCTTCACATCTCAGCCTCCCGAAGTGCTGGGATTGCTATATCCGAGCAAGCTGCATGGAAAGCGCTATACTCTGAAATCTGATTGTGAGTCCTTTATTGCCAGTGACCGAGAGTCAGCTCATGCTCAAAATCTCTCTCTCAGCCCCAAGGAAGGGGTGTGATTTCCTTTCATATGTTGCTCAGAGTAAGTGGGGAAGCAGCAGGGGAGGTGGGGCGGCAAGGCGGAATTTTACAAAAGCAGAGCAAGCAAGTTAGGGAGAAGGCTGGTAACTAGGAGGCAGGAGTCTCCCATGATTGTTGATTAACTAAGGAGGGTATACAAGTGGTTTCCATGATTGCTGGTTACCAAGGGGGGCATTTCCGTACTTTCCATAGGATCAATCAAGGGGATATTCACAATAGCAAGTGGGCTTGTCAAGCAGGACATGGTTACAACGGTTATGTTTCTATGGTTCTAAGTACAACATGACCCAGCACCATGTGACCCAGGTATGCACTCGGAGGAATGGCGGGGGTAGGGTGGGGTGGGGGAAGGCAAGATGGAGTCAGTCAGGCTCACTTCTAAGACGGAGGTAGTTTGGTCCACCTCAGGATGACAGGTGAACTGCCATGTCCGGCCTGGCCTGCCTTTCAGACTGTCTAGGATGCCTCTGACTGGCCCACTGCAAACTATCAGTAAGACTTCTGCCTGTGTGTGACAAAATTGCAAAGACAAAGTGTGGTGTCCCAGTTATTTTTGTGTGTGCACCCACACACTGACATAGCCTAGTAACCTAGAGACAACAAAAGGCTTCCAGGTGAGGGAATCCGATAGTCCCAAGGGCCGTCACCATTGTGTGAGTGTGGCACTCCTGGATACTGGAGATTCTGAGTCCGTTCTCACAGTAGGTGGGCAGCATGGTTTGGATGCTTGTGGAAATAAGGAACAGAGGCAGCTAAGCCTCAGCACCAGCCCTCAAAGGAGCATTGGGAAAGTCAGAACACCCAAGCCATGCAGGGAAAGCAGGGGTCCCAGGACAGCAAGGCCCCCCAGCGCTGGAACCAGAAGGCCATGGGAAACCCAAGGCTGCTCAGAGAGCAGTCATTCATGGGCCCCCTCCCCAGTGCTCTGCCATTAAAGCCACTCAGCTCCCCTCTCATGCTCTGCCTCTTCTCATCCATGTCTTGGCTTCTCCTGTCCTACCAAGTCCGTGGTTGGTACTACATTTTCTGGTCCCCTAGAACAGGACTGTCAAGCCTGGGCTCACCAAGGCCACTGGCCACTGTTGCTCAGGGAACAGCTTGACAAGGTGCATCGGAAGGTGGAGACATGGCAGCTTCTCTCAGGAGGGGACCATAAGCACAGCCAGCCTGTGGCTGACCTGTGTGGGACACCCAGGGGGGCCCAAGAAGGCGTTCAGTGCAATTGAACACAGCCTTCCTGGCTGTCATGTCCCCCAGACAGCAAACTGGCTTGATTGTGATATATCCAGACGGAGGGAACATGGTGAGAATCACCCCACGTGACTAGCTGCTCTTGATGGTGATCATTTTGGCTGTTGAATCAAGCTCCAACCCCAAATATCAGCCCCATAATTGCCCATCTACCATTTCCCCTTTGCCTCTCTGGGGTCTCCAGTTTCCTGCATAAAAATAAAAAATGCAGCCAGGTGCAGTAGCTCACGCCTGTAATCCCAGCACTTTGGAAGGCTGAGGCAGGTGGATCACCTGAGGTCAGGAGTTCGAGACCAGCCTGGCCAATGTAGTGAAACCCCATCTCTATTAAAAATACAAAAAATTAGCTGGGCGTGGTGGTGGGCGTCTGTAATCCCAGCTACTTGGGAGGCTGACGCGGGAGAATAACTAGAACCCAGGATGCAGAGGTTATACTGAGCTGCGATCACATCATTGCACTCCAGCATAGGCAACAAGAGTGAAACTCCATCTCTAAATAAATAAATAAATAATGCTATTTGGGAATAAATTTAACAAAAGATAAGCACATCTTCTCTACTGAAAACTGTAACACATTATTGAAAGAAATGAAAGAAAATCTAAATAAATGATAAAATGTACCATGTTCACGGATGGGAAGATTCAATGTTGTTAAAATGTCAATTGTTGGGAGGCCGAGGCAGGTGGATCATGAGGTCAGAGATCGAGACTATCCTGGTCAACATGGTGAAACTTTGTCTCTACTAAAAAAAAAATACAAAAAATTAGCTGAGCACGGTGGCGCGTGCCTGTAATCCCAGCTACTCAGGAAGCTGAGGCAGGAGAATTACCTGAACCCAGGAGGCGGAGGTTGCAGTGAGCTCAGATCGCGCCATTGCACTCCAGCCTGGGTAACAAAAGCGAAACTCCGTCTCAAAAAAAAAAAAGTCAATTGTCTCAAATTGATCTATAGACTCAATGTAATCCCAAGTAAAATTCCAGAAGGCAGCCTGGCATGGTGGCTCACAATTGTAATCCCAGCATTTTGGGAGGCCAAAGCAGAAGAATCACTTGAGCTCAGGAGTTTGAGACCAGCCTAGGCAACATGGCAAAACCCCATCTCCACAAAAAAATGGAAGTATTAGCCAGGCATGGTGGAATGTGACTGTAGTCCCAGCTCAGGAGACTGAGGTGGAAGGGCTGCTTGAGCCCAGGAGGTGGGGGCTACAGTGACTATGATCCTGCTACTGCACTTCAGCCTGGTGACAGAACAAGACCCTCTCTCAAAAAAAATTTAAAATTTAAAAAAAATATCAGAAGGCTTTTTTTAGAAACTGGCAAGCAGATTCTAAAATGTAAGTGAAAATGAAAAAGACCTAGAATAGCCAAAATAATCCTAATAAAGAAAATTCAGGCCGGGAACAGTGGCTAATACCTATAATCCCAGCACTTTGGAAGGCTGAGGCTGGCGGATCACCTGAGGTTGGGAGTTTGAGACCAGCATGACCAACATGGAGAAATCCCATCTCTACTAAAAATACAAAATTAGCCAGGCATGGTGGTGCAGGCCTGTAATCCCAGCTACTCAGGAGGCTGAGGTAGGAGAATCACTTGAACCTAGGAGGCAGAGGTTGCAGTGAGCCGAGATCACGCCATTGTACTCCAGCCTGGGCAACAAGAGTGAAATTCTGTCTCGAAAAAAGAAAAAGGAAAATTCAGAGCACTTACACTGGCTGATTTTAAGGCTTACTATAAACAGCAGTAACTAAGACCATTTGGTAGTGGAATTAGGATACACAAAATAGAATCAATGGAGCAGAAAACAGAGTCCAAAAATAGACCTACGTAAACATGGCCAACTGATTTTCAACAAATGTGCCAAGGTAATTCAATGGAGAAAGACATGGGCTTTCAACAAATGAGCTATGCTAGGTGCAGCGGCTCATGAATGTAATCCCAACATTTTGGGAGGCTGAGGCAGGCGGATCACAAGGTCTAGAGATCGACACGATCCTGGCCTACATGGTGAAACTCTGTCTCTACTAAAAATACAAAAATTAGCTAGGTGTGGTAGCACACACCTGTGGTCCCAGCTACTCAGGAGGCTAAAGCAGAAGAATCACTTGAACCCAAGAGGCAGAGATGACAGTGAGCCAAGATCGCACCACTGCACTCTAGCTTGTCTCAAAAAAAATGAGCTAGAATAATTGTCTATTTGTAAGGAAAAACAAATTGTCTATTTGTAAGGAAAACAAATGAACCTCAACTTCTTACATCACACCAAAAACTTAAATTGAAAGGGATCCAAGACTTAAATGAAAAATTAAATTCATACAGCAACTAAAAGAAAACACAGGAAAATATCTTCACAACTTTGAGATGTGCAAATACTTCTAAGGCAAAACACAAAAAGCCTTCCATAAAAAATTAACAAACTGAAATCCATCAAAATTTTACATTTTGAGTATAGTCACCAGAACAGCTACAATTAAGCAGGTTGACAACACCAAATGTCGGCAAAAATGTGGAGTAACTAGAACCGTCATATGTCGTTGATGGGAGCGTAAAATGATAAAACCACTTTGGAAAACGGTCTGTCAGTTTTGTGTGTGGGGTTGTTTTTGTTTTTTTTGAGACAGGGTCTTTTTCTGTTGCGCAGACTGGAGTGCAATGGTACAGTCACTGCTCACTGCAGCCTCAATCTCCTGGGCTCAAGTCATCCTCCTGCCTACACTTCCCAAGTAGCTGGGACTACAGGCATGAGTGCCACCATGCCCAGCTGTACTTTTCTTTTTTTTTTTTTGAGACAGAGTCTCACCCAGTTTTCCAGACTGGAGTGCAGTGGCGCAGTCCCGGCTCACTGAAACCTCTGCCCCCCAGGTTCAAGCTATTCTCCCGCCTCAGCCTCTCGAGTAGCTGAAACTACAGGTGTGCACCACCACACCCGGCTAATTTTTGTGTCTTTAGTAGAGATGGGGTTTCACCATGTTGGTCAGGCTGGTCTCAAACTCCTGACCTCAGGCGAATCGCCAGCCTCAGCCTCCCAAAGGAGGCATGTGAACTATTGTACCCAACCTGGTTTCTTTATTAAACTAGAAAGCAAAATCCTATTACCCAACAATTCCATTTCTTTCTCTTTTTTTTCAACAATTCCATTTCAAATGTCCATGAAAAGCCTTGTGGAAGATTACTGTGATAGTCAAAAAATGGAAGTGGCCCCTGTTGTCTGTCTAAAAGAAAACAGATAAACTGTGGTAAAGTCGTATTAGGGAAAAGTAAAGGGTGCTATCACAGCGACAGAGACAAATCTCAAAGACAATGCTTGGCCAGGTGTGGTGGCTCACACGTATAATCCCAGCCCTTCGGGAGGCCAAGGTGGGCAGATCACCTGAGGTCAGGAGTTTGAGACCAGCCTGGCCAACATGGTGAAAACCTGTCTCTACTAAAAATACAAAAATTAGCCAGGTGTGGTGGCAGGTGCCTGTAGTCGCAGCTACTTGGGAGGCTGAGGCAGGAGAATGGCTTAAACCCGGGAGGCAGAGGTTTCAGTGAGCTGGGACCATGCCACTGCCCTCCAGCCTGGGCCACAGAGTGAGATGCCATCTCAAAAAAATCAAAATCAAAATAAAATAACAAAAATTAAAAACATATAATATTGATTATATTGTAAGTAAACTATAATTAGAAAAAAAAAAGAGCCCCTGAAATGAGAGGAATAAAGACAACACAGGCAGAAAGGAAGGGAGACAGGGAGGAAAGGAGGGCCAGCATGAACTATTTCAGGGGTGGAAAATCACCCACATCAAACACCACAGGTATCCCCAGTAGGCTGCAGCCAATTCCTCTCCATAGGGACCAAGCTGCGCACAGCATCAAGCCACAGCACTGCCACTATCTGGCATGCTCACCGGTCAGTCCTCATGACCGGCGGCAGGGTACACTCTATCCTGCAGAGACGACCCAGCCGTCACCCTATCCTCCTTGCTGAAGAAGGGGCCCTGTGGGGCTGCGGCCCCGTCATCTTTGGGTTGGCCCATCCCTTCACGGGCCCCCGAATCTGAGCTCACGCCCTGGGAGTCGCTTACCCAGCAACTTCATCATGGCAAGTTGCCCTCCGGGGTAGATTTTCCTGCTGCATGAGAGAGAGATGATATCTGGGGAGCCTGGCGGTTCTATTTCTCATTGTTAATCAGTAAATTGACATCGGATTTCACATTTCAGAAACCATTTGTTTTCAGCCAGAAGGCAGGTGGTGTCTGGGAGCAGCGAGGAATGTGAAGTGTACACAGCGCATCCAGCACTGGGAAGGAGGCCTCAGGCCAAGGCCACTGGCTCAGGACCCCTGAGCAATGAGTACTCTGTCTCCTTGTCCGAAGACACTTAGCATGATGTAGGTTAAAAACAGCCAAATCAGCCAGGAGCCGTCGCTTACGCCTGTAATCCCAGCACTCTGGAAAGTTGAGATGGGCGAATCATGAGGTCAGGAGTTCGAGACCAGCCTGGCCAACATGGTGAAATCCCATCTCTACTAAAAATACAAAAATTAGCAGGGCATGATGGCGCATGCCTGTAACCCCAGCTACTCAGGAGGCTGAGGCAGGAGAATCACTTGAACATGGGAGACAGAGGTTGCCGTGAGCCAAGATCGCGCCACTGCACTCCAGCCTGGGTGACAGAGTGAGACTACATCTCAAAAAAAAAAAAATGGAGGAACGTCACAGCTCTGCCAATCTATGACACCTATGTAAGATTGGGGTGGATAAGAGGAGTTTTGTAGAAGAAAGCAGACAGACTGGGGTCAGATGGTACTTTCCAGGTAAAAAGAGGGCTCTCAGAGTAAAAGAGCAGAAGTAGAAATGTGCCCAGACCAAGGAGGGGCCTCTGTTTGACACAGACATGCTCACGGTTAAGGGCAGCAGTAGGAACCAAGGCTGAGGAGCATCCAGATGGAGGGATTCAAGGAAGACTTCCTGGAGGAGGCAGTAGAGGTCTTAAATGATGGGAAGAATTTAGACACGTGCAGATAAGCAGGCGTGGCAGGGCTGGGGACGACAGCTCACATCTATAATCCCAGCACTTTGGCAGGCCTAGGTGGGCAGATAACCTAAGGTTGGGAGTTCAAGACCAGCCTGGTGAACATGGTAAAACTCCATCTCTACTAAAAAAAAATACAAAATATTAGCCAGGCATGGTGGTGAGCACCTGTAATGCCAGCTACTTGGGAGGCTGAGGCAGGAGAATCACTTGAACCCAGAAGGTGGAGGTTGCAGTCAGCCAAAATCATGCCACTGCACTCCATCCTGGGTGACAAAGTAAGACTCTGTCTAAAAAAAACAAAATAAAATAAGAAGCCATGGCAGGAGCTTTCTGAACGTGGTAACCTGGACAATGGCCTCCTCAGAGATGTCCAACTCCCAGTCCCCAAAACCTGTGAAGATGTCACCTTATATGGTCAAAGGGACTTTGCAGATGTGATTAAGGATCTTGAGAGAATAACCTGTGTTATTTAAGTGGGCCCAACTGAATCACAAGGACCCTGGCGAGTGGGAGGCAAATAAGAGTGAGTACCAGCAAGAGACTGGAGCCATGTGAGGAAGGGGCCATGAGCCAGTATATGCAGGCAGACCCTAGAAGTTGCAAAGGCAAGGAGATTGATTCTCTCTGAAGCCTCCAGAAGGAGAACAGACCTGCAGACACCTTGATTTTAGCCTCATAAGACTCACTTCAGACTCCTGAGCTTCAGGACTGCAGAATAATAAACGAATGTGTGTTTTTTTGTTGTTGTTGTTTGAGACGGAGTCTTGCTCTGTGGCCCAGGCTGCAGTGAGTGATCTCGTGTCACCACAACCTCTGCCTCCCAGGTTCAAGAGATTCTCCTGCCTCAGCCTCCCGAGTAGCTGGCATTACAGGCGCCCCCAACATACCTGGGAAATTTTTGTATTTTTAGTAGAGACGTGGTTTTACCACGTTGGCCAGGCTGGTCTGGAACTCCTGACCTCACGTGATCCACCCGCCTGGGCCTTCCAAAGTGCTGAGATGACAGGTGAGAGCCACCGCACCCACCCTTGGGTTTTGTTTTCAGCCACCACATTTGTATAACTTGTTACAGCAGCAGTGGGAACTATTACCCTGCAGGATCAGTGGAAATTCAATTCACACATCTCCTCTACACAGTCCCCTCCTCACTGTGGTACATACCTCAGGTATATACATTTCCCTCTGGAGATCTCACTCCATCAGAAAGGGCTGGAATGCACATGCATTTTGGCCAAATGTAGGTCATCCACCACAGCTCCATTCATTCATTCACCCAGCAAGTGACAGGAATGGAGCTAAGACCATGGTTCTTATCAACACCCCCGCCCTCAGAGAGCGCAGAATCGGGGAAGGGGGGGGACAGAGCCATGTCCACAGGTAGTTGCAACACAAGGAGATAAAACCTTTTTTTTTTAAGCTCATCATCATTGGTCATTACAGAAACGCAAATCAAAACCACAGTGAGATATTGTCTCATGCCAGTTAGAATGGCAATCATTAAAAAGTCAGGAAACAACGATGCTGGAGAAGATGTGGAGAAATAGGAACACTTTCACACTGTTGATGGGAGTGTAAATTAGTTCAACCATTGTGGAAGACAGTGTGGCAATTCCTCAAGGATCTAGAACAAGAAATACCATTAGACCCAGCAATCGCATTACTGGGTATACACCCAAAGGATTATAAATCATTCTGCTACAAAGACACCTGCACATGTATGTTTCCTGCAGCACCTATTCACAACAGCAAAGACTTGGAATCAACCCAAATGCCCATCAATGATAGACTAGATAAAGAAAATGTGGCACGCATACACCATGGAATACTATGCAGCCATAAAAAAGAATGAGTTCATTTCCTTTGCAGGGACATGGATGACGCTGGAAACCATCATTCTCAGCAAACTGACACAGGAACAAAAAACCAAACATCGCATCTTCTTACTTGTAAGTGGGAGTTGAACAACAAGAATACATGGACACAGAGAGGGGAACATCACATACTGGAGCCTGTAGGGGTATGGGGGACAAGGGGAGGGAGGGCATTAAGATAAATACCTAATGTAGATGACAGGTTCACGGGCGCAGCAAACCACCATGGCGTATGTATACCTACGTAACAAACCTGCACATGTATCCCAGAACTTAAAGTATAATAATTTTTTTTAAAAAAAAAAGCTTTTTTTTGAGACAGTCTCGCTCTGTTGCCTAGGCTGGAGTGCAGTAGTATGATCTTGGCACACTACAACCTCCACCTCTTGGGTTCAAGCAATTCTCCTGTCTCAGCCTCCTGAGTAGCTGGGACTACAGGTGCCCAACACCACGCCCAGCTAAGAGATAAAAGCTTTGATGAAAGTGGGCAAAGGAAAACGCAGCACAGAAGAGCCATTGCATCCAGCTTCCCGGACGTCGGAGCGTTGCAGTACAACAGGTCTTACTGAGCTGGGCAAAGAGGTGAGAGAGAAAAGGGAATGCAACCAGATGGAACCATCTTTTTTTTTTTTTTTTGTGACAGTCTCACTCTGTCACCCAAACTGGAGCACAGTGCAATGATCACAGCTCACAGCAACCTTGAACTTCTGGGCTCAAGCAATCCTCCCACCTCAGCCTCCTGACTAGATAGGCCTACAGGCACGTGTGCCCAGCTAATTTTTTTATTTTTGTTTTTTTGTAGAGGCAAAATCGTGGACCTTGAACCCATGTTTGCCAAATGGAGACCAGAGGTGGTATCGGGAACTATGGACTACTTGGGTATGACCAGAACAGAGGTCAGAGGCTGGGGTAAGTGGTTCCTGATTACCAAATGCAGACAACTGCTGCAGAGCGGCTTCTGGGGCCTCTTCTTGGTCAAAGAAAAAAGCTGGCCGGTCGCAGTGACTCACACCTGCCATCCCAGCAGTTTGGGAGGCCGAGGTGGGCGGATCACCTGAGATCAGGAGTTCAAGGCCAGCATCGCCAACATGGTGAAATCCCGTCTCTACTAAAAATACAAAACTTAGCTTGGTGGCATGCGTGTGTAATCCCAGCTACTCGGGAGGTTGAGGCAGGAGAATTGCTTGAACCTGGCAGGCAGAGGTTGCAGTGAGCCTAGGTCACACTGCTGCACTCCAGCCTGGACAATAGAGTGAGACCATCTCCAAAAACAAAAGCAGATAAAAGGGTCAGTACAGGAAGGTTCACGGCAAAGACCAGGAAGGCTCTAGGGACTAGGGACACCCTTCCTACATAACCTGAAACTATGTTCATCGTCATGAAGAGAAGCTCCAGGTAAAAAGAAATACTGGGCTGAGCACTTCTGCCCCTGTTTCTCCTGGGTGACACCTTTGCCTGGAATTTCTCTCACTTCGAATGCCAGTGCCACTACCAGGGGCACCTCTGTGTGCATTGCTCCCCCGTCACACCCTGCGCCAAGAGGCAACAAAACCTTTTCCTTGCCACCTTCACGAGTAAAATAAAGAAAAAGAGATTCCCACCTGAGAACAGCCTGACTTCTCAAGCTGGTTTCTGGTCGGAGACATTCCCAGATGGTTTGTATTCCAGATGAAATGAACGAGCCAACTATCATCATAGCTGCATGCAGAAAACAGTCACAGCTTTGAGACAGCATTACCCATGGATAGTAACCGGATGAGGTTTGGTCACAAGGGTGAGAAAATCTGGAGAGGAAAAGAAGATGCCAGCCTGGGCAACATAGTGAGACCCCCATCTCCACAAAAAATAAACAAAAAACTACTCGGGCATCTGGCACCTGTAGTCCAGCTACTCAGGAGTCTGAGTTGGGAGGAATACTTGAATCCAGGAGGTCAAGGCTATAGTGAGCTATGATTGCACCACTGCACTCCAGCCTGGGTGACAGAGCAAAACCCTGTCTCAAAAAAGAGAGAGAGAGAGAGGAAAGAAAGAAAGAAGGAAGGAAGAAGAAGAAGAAGTAGTGGTGGAAGAAGAAGAAGAGGAACAGGAGGAGGAGAAGGGAAGGGGAGCAAGAGGAAAGGAGAGGAAAAGAAGGTGGGGTTGGGCTGGGCAACGTGGCTTACACCTGCAATCCCAGCACTTTGGGAGGCCGAGGTGGGCAGATCACTTGGGGTCAGGAGTTCAGGACCAGCCTAGCCAGGGTGGTAAAACCCTGTCTTACTTAAAAACAAAAATCAGCCAGATGTGGTGGCACACACCTGTAGTCCCAGCTACTTGGGAGGCTGAGGTGGGAGGATTGCTTGACCCGGGACTCGGAGGTTGCAGTGAGCTGAGATCGCACCACTGCACTCCAGCCTGGGCAATAGAGCAAGACTCTGTCTCAAAAAAAAAAAAAAAAAAAGATGTAGTTGGAGAAGAGGGGGTGGGGGGTGGAGCATCTTTCCTTTGCACAAGGACTGATGGGCCAGACTTCTAAGACTGCAGAGAGCTCTCTAGGACTCCTGGCCTCAAAGAGTAAGATCAGGGTTGTGGCAGAGGAGCAGGCTATGAGGCTGAGGAGACAGAATCACCCCCCTTGTAGCCCAGGGATCGAACTCCTTTAAACCACTGACCTTATCCCTGATGCAGATCTGGGCCAGGGACTTTGTGTAGGAAGAAGAGGACTGCACTGTAGTTCAGACCAAGGGGAAGAGTTTGTAAATTTGTTCTTAATTGTCACTACTTATGTGCAAAGACTCTGAAGCTTGAGAAGCAACATGTTTTCCTCCCTGAGCAATCAAAAATAAATGAAAGGAGAACTCTCTGTACTTATGAGATCTGCGTTGGTGTGGGCCCACACGCAGCAGAACATGGCGGAGCGGGTGGGCAAAGTGATGGAGAGCCCTAGCCGAGTTCCAGATGGTGCAGAAAGGGGGTTGCAGCTGAGCGCAAACAGGAGAGAAGGCTGCTCCAACCAAAGCCACCGGAGCCACATGTGGAGAAAGTCAGACATTTGCGGTGCACGTGGACGGAGGCTCTCTGGAGAGGGCTGCAGTTGGCATCCGTCATCCCCAATCCTCCTCAGCAACCGATGCTCTGGGCACAGAGGCTGTTGGCTGGGCTGGATTGGCTGCGTGGAGCTTGAATGAAGCTGCCCAGGCAAGCAAACGAGCAGCTCTGGCTCTGCTACTAATTGGCTACTAAATGCAACTGGGGCCACTCATGTCCTCTCTCTGGATCTATTTCCTCATTTTGTTTATTGGGTGTTTGTTTTGAGACAGAGTCTCGCTCCGTCACCAGGCTGGAGTGGAATGAGGCGGTCTCAGCTCACTGCAACCTCCACCTCCTGGGTTCAAGAGACTATTCTGCCTCAGCCTCCCAAGTAGCTGGGACTGCAGGCATGTGCCACCACACCCAGTTAATTTTTGTATTTTTAGTAGAAATGGGGTTTCACCATATTGGCCAGGCTGGTCTCGAACTCCTGACCTCGTGATCCACCTGCCTTGGCCTCCCAAAGTGCTGGAATTACAGGCGTGAGCCACTGTGCCCAGCCTGTTTGTTCTGAAACAGTCTCGCTCTGTCACCCAGGCTGGAGTGCGGTGGTATGATCTTGGCTCACTGCAACCTCCATCTCCTGGGTTCAAGTGATTCTCGTGCCTCAGCCTCCCAAATAGCTTGGACTACAGGTACACACTACCATGCCCAGCTAATTTAGTATTTTTAGTAGAGACAGTGTTTCACCACGTTGGCCAGGCTGGTCTTGAACTCGTGGCCTCACGTAATCTACCCGCCTTGCCTCTCAAAGTGCTGGGATTACAGGCATGGGCCACCGTGCCCGTCTACTTCCTCATTTTGAAAAGGACAGAGAGGGGGTGTGGAGGGGCAGCGTTCTCCTTGGTAACACCTGAGGCCTCTGGTGTGTCACTGTTGGAAAGGGGCCTTGACACCCACCACCCCAAACTCTACTAAAATACGTTTCTGGCACCTCCAACCCTAAATCATTGCCTTCTTTCCTCTAGCTTTGTTAGTCAGTGATCTTTCTCACTAGGCCAGGACGTGAGCTTGCAAGGGGGCACGCCTTCGGATTTTCCACGGAGAGAGCCTCTCCGCTGCAAACTCACCAAAAATGTGTGACAGGCCCTCCTAAGGGATAAAGTTGGCCAATGAAGTGGCAACCTCTGCTGCCATCACTGCTACTGTTTTAGGTCTATTTTCAAAAAACAGCATATTAAAGCAACCTTACTGAGACACCCTTACCACAGAACATAAAATTCACCACCTAAAGTAGACAATTCAGTGGGCCATCACCACCACCATCTAATTCACTGCATTTCACCATCTCCAAGGGAGACCCCTACCCATTAGTACTCACTCTCATTTTGCCCAGCCCCAGGAAACCACCAATCTACTTTTTGTCTTTTTTTTTTTTGAGACAGAGTTTTGCTCTGTCACCCATGCTGGAGAGCAATGGCTCACTGCAACCTCCACTTCCCAGGTTCAGGCAATTCTCCTGCGTCAGCCTCCCGAGTAGCTGGGATTACAGGTATGTGCCACCAGGCCCAGCTAATTTTTTGTATTGTTGGTAGAGATGGGGTTTCACCATGTTGGTCAGGCTGGTCTCAAACTCTTGACCTCAGGTGATCTACCAGCCTCAGACTCTCAAAGTGCTGGGATTACAGGCGTGAGCCACCACTCCCAGCTCTACTTTCCATCTCTAGAGATTTAAAACATAGCATTTTACCCCATTGGGGACTTTTCCTACAAATAAGTATAGCATCATGGTATAGCACTGCCTAATCCAGGACTTGGAACCCATATATAATCCAGGACTTGGAACCCATATGTAATCCAGGACTTGGAACCCATATATAATCCAGGACTTGGAACCCATATATAATCCAGGACTTGGAACCCATATATAATCCAGGACTTGGAACCCATATGTAATCCAGGACTTGGAACCCATATATAATCCAGGACTTGGAACCCATATATAATCCAGGACTTGGAACCCATATATAATCCAGGACTTGGAACCCATATGTAATCCAGGACTTGGAACCCATATATAATCCAGGACTTGGAACCCATATATAATCCAGGACTTGGAACCCATATGTAATCCAGGACTTGGAACCCATATATAATCCAGGACTTGGAACCCATATGTAATCCAGGACTTGGAACCCATATATAATCCAGGACTTGGAACCCATATGTAATCCAGGACTTGGAACCCATATATAATCCAGGACTTGGAACCCATATGTAATCCAGGACTTGGAACCCATATATAATCCAGGACTTGGAACCCATATGTAATCCAGGACTTGGAACCCATATGTAATCCAGGACTTGGAACCCATATATAATCCAGGACTTGGAACCCATATGTAATCCAGGACTTGGAACCCATATATAATCCAGGACTTGGAACCCATATGTAATCCAGGACTTGGAACCCATATATAATCCAGGACTTGGAACCCATATATAATCCAGGACTTGGAACCCATATATAAATGGCCCAGAGAAACATGAAACATGCTCAGTTATCACTAATTAAAAAACTGCAAACTGAAAACCACAATGAACACCACAAAACTTGCATCCATCTGGGTGGCTACTGTCGAAAACACAGAGGACAGTCAGTGTTGGCCAGGGTGCAGAGAAACTGGAAGCCTTGCACATTGTTGGTGGAAATGTAAAATAGTGCAGCTGCTGTGAAAAACAGCATGGTGGTTCCTTGAAAAACTAAAAATAAAACTATTACATGATCAGAAATTCCACTTCTGGGTTTATGCCCAAAAGAACTGAAAGCAGGGCCTCTCGGAGATATCCATATATCCTGTTCACAGCATTATTCTCAATGAATCAATAAACAAAATGTGGTCTATGTATACAATACAGCATTCGTTTTTTTTCTTTTGGCCAACATGGTGAAACCCCATCTCTACTAAAAAGTAAAGAAATCTTTTCTTTTTGAGACAGATTCTCGCTCTGTTGCCCCTGGTGGAGTGCAATGGCACGAATTTGGCTCACTGCAACCTCCACCTCCAAAGTTCAAGCCATTTTCCCATCACAGCCCCCTGAGGAGCTGCATCACAGGTGCCTACCACTACACCTGGCTAATTCTTTTTTTTTTTTTTTTTTGAGACAGTTTCACTCTTGCCCAGGCCAGAGTGCAATGGCACAATCTCAGCTCACCGCAACCTCAGCCTCTCAGGTTCAAGCCATTCTCCTGCCTCAGCCTCCCGAGTAGCTGGGATTACAGGCATGAGCCACCACACCCCGCTAATTTTATATTTTTAGTAGAGACAGGGTTCCTCCAGTCAGGCTGATCTCCAACTCCTGACCTCAGTGAGCCACCACACCCCACCTGCCTGGGTAATTTTTGTACTTAGTAAAGACAGGGTTTCACTATGCTGGCCAAGCTCATCTTGAACTCCCAATCTCAAGTGATCTGCTCACCTTGGCCTCCTAAACTGTTGGGATTACAGGCGTGAGCCACCACACATGGCCAAAAAGTAAAGAAATTCTATGGCTGGGCGTGGTGACTCACACCTGTAATCCCAGCACTTTGGGAGGCCAAGGCAGGTAGATGGCTTGAGCTCAGAAGTTTAAAACCAGCATCCTGGGCAACAAAGTGAGACCTTGTCTCTGCAAAAAAATACAAAAATTAGCCAGGTATAGTGGTGCACACCTGTAGTCCCAGCTACTTGGGAGGCTGAGATGGGAGGATGGTTTGAGCCTGGGGGGCAGAGGTTCCAGTGAGCTGAGATCACACCACTGCACTCCAGCCTGGGCCACAGAGTCAGACCCTGTCTCAAGTAAACCCCCCCCCCCCAAAAAAAAAAAAACAGGCTGGGCACCGTGGCTCATGCCTATAATCCTAGCACTTTGGGAGGTCAACCTGAGGTTAGGAGTTCGAGACCAGCCTGACCAACACGGTGAAACCCCCTCTCTACTAAAAACACAAAAATTGGCATTGCTGAGATGGTAACTCTTCAAAGAGAAGAACAGAACCACAAAGAACTTCCCTCCTCCTCTGAGTGATCAAGCCCCAGCCATCTGGAGAAACCAAGGTGAAGAAGTGCCTGAGAAGTATGTAAATTACCCAACCTAGCAAGCCACATGGGCAGAACAGGACCTTGTCTTTACAGAGATGCCGTATTTTCCATAAAAGCATCTTTGTTATCATCACGTGTTGGAAACTGAAAGGGTAGAGAGAAATAGGGAAGGAAAAATATAAATGACCAGTGATCTAATTTGCCAGCAGATAGGCCCAGAAATGACCATCCTGGAGGAATAGCCGGGGAGGTGCCGTGACTGCTCACAGCCCCGCCAACATTGTGGTGCGACCATCTGTGTGAGCTCCCAAGCAGCATCCAAAAAGTCAACCCCACCGGCACACGGATGTTGCCTGGAGCACTTGACCAAGAGGGGTCTCTGTGTTCAGCTCCAGAAGCTGACACTGGCTGCTGGTGATTCTGACCCTTTCACCGTCACCCTGCTTGAGTTTAACACCTGCAGGGTCTCAGCTGTTCCTAGGCCTCAAAACAATAACCCGGAGTCAAGGCATAGAGCTGGGTGCCCCTGACCATTCCTTGCTGGGGGAACTGATTTCTGTGATGGCAAAAGGCATAGATTAACAAAGCCTAAGGATACAGAATATTTGAAATCTGGGCCAGGCGCGGTGGGTCACACCTGTAATTCCAGCACTTTGGGAGGCCGAGGTGGGCGATCACCTGAGGTCGGGAGTTCGAGACCAACCTGGGCAACATGGTGAAACCCCGTCTCTACTAAAAATACAAAATTAGCCAGGCATGGCAGTGCACACCTGTGATCCCAGCTACTCGGGAGACTGAGGCAGGAGAATCGCTGGAACCTGGGAGGTGGAGGTTGCAGTGTGCCGAGATCATCTCATTGCACTCCAGCCTGGGCAACAAAAGCGAAACTCCATCTCGAAAAAAAATTAAAAAAGAATATTTGAAATCCACAGAGAAACTTGGTGCCCTTCCTGTCACCGCTGAATTAGCCCTGGGGTTCACAGTCATGCACCAGATACTGACATTTTAGTCAACGATGAACCACATATGCAACAGTAGTTCTTTTTTTTTTTCCTGAGACAGTCTCACTCTGTCTCCCAGGCTGGAGTGGGAATGCAATGTGGCACACTCTCAGTTCACCGTAGCCTCAACCTCCCAGGCTCCAGCAATCCTCCCACCTCAATCTCCCGATTAGCTGAGACTATAAGCATGCATCACCATACCCAGCTAATTTTTATATTTTTTGTAGAGACAGGGGTCTTACTATGTTGCCCAGGCTGGTCTCAAACTCCTGGACTCAAGCAATTCACCCATCTCAGCCTCCCAAAGTACTGGGATTACAGGTGTGAGCCTCCATGGCCAGCCTGCAACAGTGGCTCTACAAGGTTAGAATACAGTATCTTTACTGTACCTTTTCTATATTTAGATGTGTTCAGATACACAAACACACACCATTATGCTACAATTGCCTACAGCATTCTGCACAGTAGTCTGCTGTACAGATTTGTATTGATGGCCATATAGCACCACTGTGTAGTAGGCTGTGCCATCTAGATTTGTGTATGTTCAAACGATCACTAAATCACCAAACTATGCATTTCTTAGAACATATGTATTCCCGTTGTGATGCATGACTATATTTTTATTAACGATCCTGCCATCTTCTTCCCCATCCTCTAGACTTGCTAATCATCTTGAATTCCACTCTTTTTTTTTTAAAAGGCAGAGTCTTGTTCTGTCACCCATGTTGGAGTGCAGAGGTGCGATCTGAGCTCCCTGCAACCTCCACCTCCCAGGTTGAAGCAATTCTCCTGTCTGAACCTCCCAAGTAGCTAGAACTGGAGATGCACACCATCAAGCCTGGCTAATTTTTGTATTTTTAGTAGAGACGGGGTTTCTCCACATTAGTCAGGCTGGTCTTGAACTCCTGACTTCATGATCCACCCCCTTCGGGCTCCCAAAGTGCTGGGATTACAGGCGTGAGCCACTGCGCCTGGCTGATTCAGCCATTTTCTTTCAGCTCCTGTGACCAGCAGGATCAATGAAGGGGTTCAAAAACTGGCTGGCCACAGGCAGACAGAGAGCCTTTCTCATCAGACTCTGGATTCGTGGCATCCTGGGATTCACAAAGTGCCTAGATGGTAATAAGCCATTTCTGAAGCTTGGCTTTTCATTAATACTGGCCAGTCATGCTTTCTAGCTCCAATTCTGTGAATCATGTCCTGGGTTTTTAGGGTGATGTGCAACTGAACTTGTAAACACAAAGGAAGTGAGAATGAGGTCTCACAAATGTATTACTTGTATTTTGTTCAACAACAAACTTGTCCTGAATGCTGTTGTGTCCAGGCACCAAGCTTGACCTGGAGACTGAGAAAAAGGAACTAGAATGACCCTTACTCTAGAGCTTTAATCAAAGTATCCCCTGATCACAGTGGTCATGGTGGTGTGACGGTTTAGAAACCAGGAGACCAAATTTCCTCAAGTCAGACAAATGAGTGACAACAGAATCAGGTCTTCTACAGGCAGGCAGTGGGTGGGGTTCCCGTCTGTGTTCTTCCCTGCCCCCATGACTCTGGGCCTGTCTTCTGTGCCCCACCCTGGACCTCAATAACATGCATATGATGTCACTGTCTAGATGTGCAACAGCCTTGGCAAATTTCATCCAGAGCCCTCAAGCACAGATTAAATAATAAGTCCAGCCTGGTGAGGTGGCTCATGCCTGTAATCCCAACACTTTGGAATGCTGAGGCAGGCGGATCACTTGAGGCCAGGAGTTTGAGACCAGCGTGGCCAACATGGCAAAACCCCATCTTTACTAAAAATACAAAAATTAGCCAGGCATGGTTGCAGGTGCATGTAATCCCAGCTACTCAAGAGACTGAGCCACAAGAATCTCTTGAACCCAGGAGGCAGAGGTTGCAGTGAGCCAAGATTATGCCACTGCACTCCAGCCTGGGACAGGGCAAGACTCTGTCTCAAAAAAAAATAAGTAAACAGGCCGGGCATGGTGGCTCACACCTATAATCCCAGCATTTTGGGAGGCTGAGGCAGGCAGATCAACTGAGGTCAGGAGTTTGAGACCAGCCTGACCAACATGGAGAAACCCCATCTCCCCTAAAAATACAAAATTAGCCAGGTGTGGTGGGGTGCCTGTAATCACCCACTTTGGGAGGCTGAGGCAGGAGAATCACTTGAACCCAGGAGGCGGTGGTTGCAGTGAGCCGAGGTCGTGTCATTGCACTCCAGTCTGGGCAACAATTGTGAAACTCGACTTAAAAAAAAAAAAAACTGAGGTTCAGAGACTAGGAGTGATTTACCCAAGTCACACATGTTCTTCTCTTCATACCATTTTGGATCTAGTCTTGGGACTAGATGGGAAATCAAATGGAGATTGGTCAAGCTCAGGCCAACCTTAGTAGCTGATGATCTGAGAGCTTTCAAAGAACTCATATCTTTCTTATCTCATTTGGTTCTTAGAACAATCTCAAAGTAACTATAATGTCACCAGAAATTGGATCAAAGCTAGTCCCCAGTTCTGATTCCAGTGATCTTTCCATGCGCTAGGGGAGGCCTTCCCACATTCACACTCTACTTTTGCTCCTTTGGCTCTAAAGGGTCAAAACCAAAAGAAGATTGACACCCTTCTTTCGTACGTCCATACAAGTCCTACTTAATATGACTTTTAATTTCACTATGTGTTCCCCTGCCAAAAAGTGGCCCTAGAAACAGCCCTTCTCCCTTCTGGTTTTAGGATTACTTTACTGTCACCCACCCAAGCTGGAGTACAGTGGGGGCATCATAGCTCACTGTAGCCTCAACCTCCTGGGTCAAGGGATGCTCCCACCTCAGCCTCCTGAGTAGCTAGAACTACAGGCACGCACCACTACACCCGGCTATCTTTTGTTTTTTGTTTTCTTTTTGAGACGGAGTCTCACTCTGTCACCCAGGCTGGAGTGTAGTGGCAAGGTCTCTGCTCACTGCAACCTCCACTTCTCAGGTTCAAGCAATTCTCCTGCCTCAGCCTCCTGAGTAGCTGGGACTACAAAAGTGCACCACCATGCCTGGCTAATTTTTGTATTTTTAGTAGAGAATGGTAGTCAGGCTGGTCTCAAAACTCCTGACCTCAGGATCTGCCTGCCTCAGTCTCCCAAAGCACTGGGATTACAGGAGTAAAGCCACTGCGCCCAACCAACACCCAGCTAATTTTTTATTTTTAATTTTTGTATTTTTATTATTTTATTATTTGTATTGTTTGTATTTGTTGCCCAGGCTGGTCTCAAATTTCTGGCCTCAAGGGATCCTTCTGCCTCAGGCTCCCAAAGCACTGAGATGACAGGCATAAGCCATGGCGCCTAGCCTAGAACTGATTCTTTAGGACTCAAATGCCACAGGGAATAGAATCCGTTCACTCACTTAGCGAACATTTTCTAAGCAGAATAACACGCTAGGGTAGTCATCAGGAGTTAGAGGAATGAATCAGATATAGTCCCGGCTAACCAGAAGCTCAGAATCTCCTGGAACTGATGAAAACACTCCCAAATACACGATAAGATAAAATAAATGTCACAGTCGAGCTGTAAACAAAGAACTGCAGAGGAACGCAGAAGACAGCAACAACCCTAACTGACGAGAAGAACGCGTCTTCATGAAAAAGGAGCCACTCGGGCTGGGCCGGGGAGGATGAACGGGGACTCTTGAGGAGTAGGAAGATGCAGGCTGAGGAAAGAGCATAAACATTTGGATAATAGGGACGTCTCCCCAGGAGGGCCACATGAAGTGCCGATTGGCCCCCAACCTCACACTGAGACTAGCTGAGATCCAGCTTAGGCCCTCAGGCTAGATCGAGGTGGACCCAACCCCCAACTTGAGGCAACCCAAGACACCTAGAGACTGCTAGACAGCACTTGCTTTTTGTTGTTTTTTTTTTTTTCTGGAGATATGATCTCACTCTGTCAGCCCAGGCTGAAGTTGTGTGGCATGATCTCATTTCACTGCAACCTCCACCACCTGGGTTCAATGAGTCTCCTCCCTCAGCCTCTGGAATAGCTGGGACCACTGCACCTGGCTAATTTTTGTATTTTTATTAGGGACAGGGTTTCACCATGTTGGCCAGGCTGGTCTTGAACCCTAACCTCAAGTGATCTTCCTTCCTCGACCTTCCAAAGTGCTGGGATTATAGGCATGAGCCACCACACCCAGCCCCTTGCTCCTGTGTCTAGGGCTCTATAGTATCTATCGCCTGTGCCATCACGTTTTTTTCTTTTTTTTTAAAGTATTTTTTTGAGACATGGTCTTGGTCTGTCACCTCCCATCTTAGCCTCCCAAGTAGCTGGAACTACAGGCACATGCCACCATGCCCGGCTAATTTTTGTATTTTTGTTTGTTTGAGATGGAGTCTCACTCTGTTGCCCAGGCTGTAGTACAATGGCAAGATCTTGGCTCGCTGCAACCTCTGCCTCCTGGGTTCAGGCGATTCTCCTGCCTCAGCCTCCCCAAGTAGCTGGGACTACAGGCACGCGCCACCACACCCAGCTACTTTCTTTTTTAATTATATTTTTAGTAGAAACAAGGTTTCACCATGTTGGCCACGCTGGACTCGAACTCTTGGCCTCGGCTGATGCATCAGCCTCCCAAAGTGCTAGGGTTATAGGTGTGAGCTACTGCACCCAGCCAATTTTTGTATTTTTTTTGCAAAGAGGGTTTTGCCATATTGCCCAGGCTGTCTCAAACTCTTGAGCTCAAGCCATCCACCCACCTTGGCCTCCCAAAGTGCTAGGGTTACAGGCATGAGCCACCGTGCCCTGCCTGTACCACTAAATTCTTTTTTTCTCTTTTTGTTTTTTTTGGACCCATGTCACAGAAAAGTACCACTGAATTCTAACCGCCCTCTTAACTACTCTTCTTTTCTTTCTTTTTTTTTTTTTTGGAGACAGAGTCTTGCTCTGTCACCCAGGCTGGAGTGCAATGGTGCGATCTTGGCTTGCTACAACCTCCGCCTTGCCGGTTCAAGCAATTCTCCTGCTACTCTCTCAGCAATTCTCCCAGCTATTCTCTCCGGAGTAGCTGGGACTACAGGTGCCCGCCACCACACTCGGCTAACTTTTGTATTTTTAGTAGAGGTGGGGTTTCACCATATTGGCCAGGCTGGTCTCAAACTCCTGACCTTGTGATCTGCCTTCCAAAGTGCTGGGGTTACAGGCGTGAGCCACCGTGCCCAGCCTCTTATTTTCTATAGTTAGCTCTTGTGTTATGCTTTCCCAACTACTCTAAAACACCAGTCTTCTGATTCCGTGAGAACACAGCCAGCGGGCGTCTGTATCCTGTCCCAGCTACTATCAGGCTAGGCACACCACAGGCACTCCCAACCTATTTGTTGACTGCCAAAGTCTACAGGTCTAAGAATCGCAAAATGGGCCGGGCACAGTGGGTCACTCCTGTAATCCCAGCACTTTGAGAGGCTGAGGCAGGTGGATCACCTGAGATCAGGAGTTCAAGACCAGCCTGGCCAACATAGTGAAACCCTGTCTCTACTAAAAATACAAAAGTTAGCCAGGCGTTGTGGTGGGAGCCTGTAATCCCAGCTACTCTGGAGACTGAGGCAGAAGAATGGCTTGAACCCGGGAGGTGGAGGTTGCAGTGAACTGATATTGTGCCACTGTACTCCAGCCTGGGTGACAAAGCAGGACTCTGTCTCAAAAAAAGAATCACAAGATGACTGTTTCACAAACAAGTAGAGCAAGAAGAGGGAGGATGTGTAACCCCGGCCAGAAATAGAAACAGTGAAGGAATTATGAGAAGACACATACCTCTGGGTTTTTTATTACATTTTATAGAAACAGCCTAAATTTAAGTCAAGGTGCTCAGACTTGCTTGATGACTGTGTAGGACTGCCCTGTATCTCACCTTCTGCTCTTAGACCAAGGTCACAAACTCAGTCTTTAATCAATTTTCCTAGTTCCTGCTTGTCAACATCTTCCAATGACACACAGTGTCTCATCTTTCCTCCTAGAAAGAGTAATGGGAAGGATGGCATAGATGCCACTGCCAATCTGGAGACCTCAAGTCCAATGCCGGAGGAGAGAGGAGAGTGGGGGCTGGAGGTGGGAGCAAGAAGGACTCTGAGACAGAGAACAGCTTCCTCCTAGTTGGTCTCCAAGGAGCTGCATCTCATCTGAAGTGAACTTCAGGGATGAACAGAACAGACAAACAGGGAAATCAGATTGGTTCAAAACCCAAACAGGTCACCGTCCCCCAAGGATGGGTCATGAGCAAGCAATCAAGGCAATCAGATAGGAGGAGGGTGGGGAGGGGGCAGGTATGAAAAGCGCCAAAGCAGCCAGTGTGGTGGCTCACACCTGTAATCTAGCGCTTTGGGTGGCTGAGGCAGGTAGATCATGAGGTCAGGAGTTCAAGACCATCCTGGCCAACTAAGTGAAACCTTGTCTCAACTAAAAATACAAAAATTAGCCTGGCATGGTGGTGTGTGCCTACAGTCCCAGCTACTCAGGAGGTTGAGGCAGGATAATCGCTTGGACCTGGAAAGCAGAGGTTGCACCACTGCACTCCAGCCTGGGCAAAAAGAGCAAAATTCTGTCTCAAAAAAAAAGAAGAAAAAAGAATGAATGTTCTTGCTTTATAGACACACGGTGAGCTCCGGTTAGAGCCCAGGTAAGACCTGGGTTGTCTGACACCAGATCAGGGCACTGCTTTCTGAGGCTGCTGATTCTGACTGTTCTCCATGCTCATCCAGTGGATGGCTCCTCACTGACCTGGACTTTGAAACAGCAGTGCGGTGACAGGCATTTGCAGAAGCAGGAACCCAAGCTGCTGTCTCTAAGGAGAGCCTTCTGTGCCTCTCCTAGGGAAGTGTTTTGATTCCCAAGGGCTTTGAGCTGCACTGTAGGCGGCGACAGAGCAGGTGAGTCATCCCAGCCCACACCCGCTCTCCGCTGAAGCGCCCCAGCATCTGTCTTGGGTGTTATGAGAAATGGGTGCTCTGAACTGACTGGGGTCCCAGGGAGGGAGGACTGCTATTATGGTCAAGGTCTCCCTCATCCCCAGTGGTGAAAGCAGGAGTCGTGACAACCTTCATCTATCAGAACAAACATAAAGGAACTCAGCAGAGCAGGTGATGGCCTCAGAAAAGCTGTAGCATGTGACAAAAGTCGAGGGACACAGCTCACCATTCTCCTAGGCCCCATCTGGAGAGTCGAATACATAGGGTCTGGGGGGCTTCTACCTAAGCAGCCTGTTCTCCACTGCCTGCCCTCAATGGTGTCTCTTCACCTCCCCAAATTCGAAGCTCTCTTGCTAGGCGCAGCAGCTTATGCCTCTAATCTCAGCACTTTGGGAGGGTGAGGCAGGTAGATTACCTGAGGTCAGGGGTTCTAGACCAGCCTGGCCAACATGGTGAATCCCAATCTCCACTGAAAATACAAAAATTAGCTGGGCATGGTGGTGCATGCCTGTAGTCCCAGCTACTCGGGAGGCTGAGGCAGAAGAATCATTTGAGCCTGGGAGGTGGAGGCTGCAGTGAACTGAGATCACACCACTGCACTCCAGCCTCGGTGACAGAATGACACAATGTCAAAAAAAAAAAATACCGAAAAACCAAATTTGCAGCTCTCAAGGAAAACACAAGGAATGTCTCCCTAGGAGTGCCTTACCACCACAGTAGACTCAAGCAGGACATTTATGTCACAGCTGAATCTTGTTTTTAAGCAAAGTTAACACATAAAGTGGAGGAAGACATCTTCACTTTACAAACCCGTTTCCCCATAAAGAGCTCCCCTGATGCATGCATTCACTAGCAGCTTGCTAGTGTAAGGTCCTGGAGAGATTCAAGTACTAATGCAGAATAATCCCTGCCCGGCACAACAAGGAAAATAAATTACATGCCCAAATTACAGTAACACAAAGAGCAACGTAAGAAATCCTTCAGGGAAGGCTAACGAAGGTAAGTTTGGGAATCCAGAGGCAAATAAGCTCCAAGGGACACGATGAGGGAGATGGCATTTGAGCTGGGCTTGGATGTTGCCATACAGAAATAGGTGAAATGGCCTCCCAGATTGAGGAGCCATCAGCAGCAAAGGAGGATGGATGGAATGAAACATTAGACACTCCACGTGGAAACCCACGAGGATGAGCTGAAACAGCACCTTCCATACACCTGAGCCACAGGGACACAGACAACGACACAAGGAAGAGGCTCTGACTCGAAAAAGTATAAGATAAACCCAAATACTGCAGCAACAGGGTTTACTCTTGCTTTTTTTTTTTTTTCAAGACACGGTCTTGCTTTGTTGCCCCGGCTGTAGTACAGTGGCTGGATCATGGCTCACTGCAGCCTTGACCTCCCGGGCTCAAGTGGTCTCTCCGCCTCAGCCTCCCAAGCAGCCAGGACTAAAGATGTGCAACAGCATGCCCAGCTAATTTTGCTTTTAATTTTTTGTAGAGATGGGGGTCTCCCTGTTGCCCAGGCGCATGTGAGTGTGAAGTGTGTCAGATGGACCTTGGGATTAGATGAGCGTTCACATGCCAGCACCCTGCTTCACAGCTGTGTACTCTCCCACAAGTTCCCTAACTGGTCTTAGTTTTCTCAGCTGTGAGAAAACTAAGCCAGGTCTGGTAGCAGGTGCCTGCCATCCCAGCTATTTGGGAGGCTGGGATTTTTTTTACAAATAAACTGCTATCACATTAAATGAGATCTAGATATGAAGTCTATGGCACAGCGTGTCAGGCACATAGCATGTGACCAATATATATCAGGTTCCTTTTCCATGCTTGAGGGGCTTAGATTATCAACAACTGAAAGACTTCATGGGACCCGCTAGGAAAGAAGAGGCCAATAAAAATAGAAAGACAGTAAGGCAAGAGGAAGGCATGGAAGAAATGGCTCAGCGCTTTCGAGCAGAGCTTGTTGCTCCACAACAGCCATTTGCAGGGTGCTGCTGAAACTTACCCACCAAACTGGTTGTTGGTGCATCCCTGAACACTGTGTTCCAGCAGCAGCAGCAATACAATTAGCAGAACTGAGCTTGTGGGTGGAGCCGTGGGGAGGAGTTGAGCAGGGAGAGAGGTAATACCCTGGGCTCTTGCCCAGACTGCGGGGGTATCAGGAATCAGGCGGTGGGTAAAGTTGGCCTCCGAGAGAGTTTTTGTTTCTGTTTTTTTTGAGATGAAGTCTCCCTCTATTACCCAGGCGGGATTGCACTGGCACAATCTCAGCTCACTGCATCTCCACCTCCCAGGCTCAAGCAATTCTCCTGCTTCCACCTCCCAAGTAGCTTGGGATTACAGCTGCCCACTACCATGCCTGGATAATTTTTGTATTTTTAGTAGAGACAGGGTTTCGCCATGTTGGCCGGGCTGTTCTTGAACTCCCGACCTTAGGTGATCTGCCCACCTTGGCCTCCCAAAGTGGTGGGGTTGCAGGTGTGAGCCACCAAGCCCAGCCTAGAGAGACTCTTTTTTTTTTGAGACCGAGTTTCGCTCTTGTTACCCAGGCTGGAGTGCAATGGCGCAATCTCGGCTCACCGCAACCTCCGCTTCCTGGGTTCAGGCAATTCTCCTGCCTCAGCCTCCTGAGTAGCTGGGATTACAGGCATGTGCCACCGTGCCCAGCTAATTTTTTGTATTTTCAGTAGAGACGGGGTTTCACCATGTTGACCAGGATGGTCTCGATCTTTTGACCTCGTGATCCACCCACCTCGGCCTCCCAAAGCTAGCCTGTTACAAGTCAACAGGACACACAGAAAAAGGCACAGGGCTCATCTCTGCAGAGACCTTCCAAGTCCCACGGAGAACAGGCCCCAATAAGGCTCCTCAGGAGAGTTTACCATCTAACCCTTTTTATGTCTGCTCCTCATTCATTCATTCATTCCACAAATATTCATGGAGGAACTACTATCCACCAGATAAGACTATGGACAGGAACATGTTAGCTTAGCTGTTCATACCTCCGTCCCTCAAGCTGTTTCACTAGTCAGTTTCTTTACCTGTCCAATGGGGAAAACAGTTTATGGGAAGACGCAATGAGATCATGGACATGCCTGGCACAGACTAAGTACTCAAAAAATGTAAACTATTTTCATGGTAGTAGAAGCAAGATTGCCTGTGATACTGGGTATCTTTCATTTGCCTCCTCAGGTACACTGCTTCTTCTCCATCCCACACTGCACACTGGAATCGGCCTGTATGCCCTACATCAAGATTCTCTTGCCCTCTGACTGCCAGCTGAGTCTGGTCCATGTAGAGCCTGGAGCTGAAACCAGGGGGAGGGAGAAGGTGAGGACAGGGTTTTTATTCCCCCAAGTCCCTTTCTGAGCTCCTTGACTTAAAGTCCCAACTCTAGTAAGATCGCCCTCCACACAGATTCTCTGCCTCCAGGTGCAGAGGTGGTAAGATCCCACTGTCACCAGCCCCAGGATATTCTGCTCTCCATAGCACTTTCCCTAAATCCTGCCTCAAAGCCCCCAATTTAAATGGCCCCAATTTAATCTGTTTTCTGCTTGATCCTGACTAATACACAGGGTAGAGAACAAGGGCAGGTCTGGGAATTGGGAGACTGGAATTCAAGCCTGATCTTTGCCACCAGCTCTCTCTGTGACCCTGGGCCACATTTTTCCATTTCTAGGCCTCAAGCTTCTTCACCTGTAAAATGAGTGGGTTGGGGCTGGGCACAGTGGCCCATGACTATAATCCCAGCACATTAGGAGGCTGAGGCTGCTGGATCACTTGAGATCAGGAGTTCAAATCCAGCCTGGCCAACATGGCAAAACTCAGTCTCTACTAAAAATACAAAAATTGGCCTGGTGTGGTGGCGGGCGCCTGTAATCCAAGCTACTCAAGAGGCTGAGGCAGGAGAATCACTTAAATCCAGGAGGTGGAGGTTTCAGTGAGCCGAGATTGCACAACTGCACTCCAACCTGGGCGACAGAGCGAGACTCCATCTCAAAAAAATAAAAAATAAAAAAAAAGACCAGCCTGGACAACATAGTGAAACCCTGTCTCTACAAAAAATATATACATGTGTTTATGGAAAATGGAGTTTGGAAAATAAAATATATATATATACACATCTGTAAATGAGTGGGTTGGACTACATGGCTCTTTCATGATCCAATTATCTGCCACTTCTGGGTGTTCTGTTAAATTACAGGAGGAGGACACAGATGAGAGAATAAGAGCTCCCTAGTGAAGATGGCAGTGATGGCCAGGTTGGCCACTAAGCAGCTCTCCCCACTCTCCACCCTTGTATCAGCTCATTTTTACCCAGAAGTCACCTAACTCCTTTCCAAGGACTTTCTCCCATCAGGCCATCAGGGTACCAGATGCCTAAATGATCTCCACTCCAAAGCAACAGCCAAGAAAACCCAGGAAATTAAAAATAAATTCCTTTTCCTTTCAGCAACTTACTGCCCAGCCCTGGGTCAGCTCCAGAGGTCCCTTCCCAGGTTCCAGTATACCCAGGGGGCCAAAGAGAGAAGCTGTTCCATGCTGACACCAAAGCACTCTCACAGGAAGTGATCTGTCCCTACCCTGGGAAACGCTGGGGAGACAGCTGGCTCGAGGGGCAGAGGGAGTGACCTAACCCAGCATCCTGTCAGAAGACATGCAAAGCCCTGCACTGAGATCCCTGTCAGTGGGCAGGTTCCAAAGAGAGGCTAGGCAGGGCGCGGTGGCTCACACCTGTAATCCCTGCATAGAGGCTGAGGTGGGAGAATCACTTAAGAAGTTTGAAATCAGCCCGGGCAAAAGAGCAAGGCCCCTTATTTATCTACTTATTTTTTATTTTTTTGAGACGTAGTCTCCATCTGTTGCCCAGGCCGGAGTGTGATGGCACAATCTCAGCTCACCACAACCTCTGCCTCCCAGGTTCAAGCAATTATCCTGCCTCAGCCTCCCAAGTAGATGGGATTACAGGCATGTGCCATCACACCTGGCTAATTTTTGTATTTTTAGTAGAAACAGCGTTTCACTATGTTGGTCAGACTGGTCTCCAACTCCTGACCTGGTGATCCACCCACTTCCCAGTGCTGGCATTACAAATGTAAGCCACTGAGTCCAGCTATTTTATTTTAGAGACTGAGTTTCACTCTTGCTGCCCAGGCTAGAGTGGGGTGGTGCAATCTTGGCTCTCTGCAGCCTCCACCTCCTGGGTTCAAGCAATTCTCCTGCCTCAACCTCCTGAGTAGCTGTGATCACAGGCTTATACCTCCAAACCCAGCTAATTTTCTGTTTTCAGTAGAGATGGGTTTTACCATGTTGGTCAGGCTGGTCTCAAACTCCTAACCTCAGGTGATCCACCTGCCTCAGCCTCCCAAAGTACTGGGATTACAGGCATGAGCCACATGCCTGAGTCAAGTTTTTTTTTTTGAGACAGTCTGGCTCTGCCGTCCAGGCTGGAGTGCAGTGGCTAATCCTGGCTCACTGTAACCTCCGCTTTCCCGGTTCAAGACATTCTCCTTTGTCAGCCTCCCAGGTAGCTGGGACTAGAGGGGTGCAACCACATCTGACTAATTTTTGCATTTTTAGTAGAGACAGAGTTTTACCATGATGGGCAGGCCGGTCTCAAACTCCTGACCTCAAGTGATCTACCTGCTTTGGCCTCCCAAAGTGCTGGCATTACAGGCATGAGCCACCGCACCCGGTGTTACCAAAAATTCTTTTAAATAAAAAATTAAACAGGAGTAGTGATGCACACCTGTAGTCCCAGCTGCTGGGAAAGCTGCGGCAGGCAGATCGCTTGAGCCTGGGAATTTGAGGCTGCAGTGAGCTGAGATCCGGCCACTGCACTCCAGCCTGGGCAACACAGCAAGACTCCGTCTCAAAAAAGGTAAGGCCGGGCACGGTGGTTCATGCCTGTAATCCAGCACTTTGGGAGGCCAAGGTGGGTGGATCACAAGGTGAAGAAATCGAGACCATCCTGGCCAACATGGTGAAACCCTGTCTCTACTAAAAATACAAAAATTAGCCAGGTGTGGTGGCCTGGGCTTGTAGTCCCAGGTACTTGGGAGGCTGAGGCAGGAGAATCGCTTGAACCTCGGAGGCCGGAGGGTACAGTGAGCCGAGATCCCACCGCTGCACTGCAGCCTAGCAAGAGCGAGACTCTGTCTCAAAAAAAGATAAAAAAGTAAAAAAAAAAAAAATTAGCCAGGCATGGTGGCGCACTCCTCTAATTCCAGCTACTCAGGAGGCTGAGGAGGGAGGATCACCTGAGCCCAGGGAGCTGGAGGTTTTGATGTTTCAAAAGAGAGAAAAGAGGTGGAGGGGAGGGGAAGGGAAAGTGGAGGTGAACGGGAAGGGGAAGGGGAGGAAAGGACAGAAGAGAGGTTAATGACCACTTGATCCTCTTAAGGCCTTTTCGGTTCCCAAGATAACTGATTCAGGGAACCCCAGGAGCCACAAGAGTCAGTCTAGACCCTGCCTGACCCTCCTGGTTTCTGGAGTTTTCATTTACCCTAAGGGCTGCCCTTCGGTTTTCAACGACTGGAGGAGAGCGCGGTTCGTTTCTGTCGGGGAAGGGTGGTGACATTTCGGTTGGAGAATCTCCTAAAATTTTCATTTCCTGTCGGCCTCAGGTGGAAACCTCACCCCAGTAACCGAGGGAAGCCGTCGGCCTTGGGTGTTCCTTCCGTCCCCCGTGTCTCCAAAACACCGCGGCCTCAATGGCAGGTCACTGGGCAAGTTCGGGCCTTTTCGGTCCGGGTCGAGGATCCGGAGATCCCGGGGCTTCCCGGTCGTACGCCCCACCGCGCAGGAGGCGGGCCGAGCTGGGGACTGACACACCGGGAGCGCACCGCAGCCCGCGGTGACGGCGGGAGAGGACAGATGTTCACTGCCCCGTCCCACCCGGCCAGCGGCGCCCGCAAGGCCCGGGAGCGGAGTCAGCGGCGTGAGGCGGACGCAGCCGGGAGCTGCCTCCTAGGCTGAGGGGGCAGGGCCGGTGCTGGCGGCCACGGAGCTCGCGCGCCGCTTGGCCCGGGACCCTGGGACAGGAGCCAGGGCAGGGAGCGGGCGTAGGGGCTTCGTTGCCCTCCGACTCAGGCAGGGGCCTCCCGCTCCGCTCCAGCGCCTAGGCGCCGCCCGCCCTAAGGCTCTCCTGAGCGCCGCGTTCTGGAAGCTCCACGGCGACGCGTCTTCGTCTGCGCCTGTGCGGACTCCAGGACTCGGTTCGAAGCGCGCGGCCCGGAGGGGGCGGGAGGGGGCGGGGCCGAAGCCGGAAAGGCGATGCGCATGCGCGGGGCCACCCGGCGGGTGATCTCCAGATCGCTGCTGAGCCGCCGCTGGGTTAGTACCAGTCTGCAGGCTCCGGTAATGTCCCCCTCGGGGATAGCGCGTGAGGATCTGGGCGCGAAGGACGAGGCAAGGTTCAGCCAGATGCCCACTTTCCCCGCAGTCACGACCCTGGTCCAGAACTGCCCGGCCCCGGAGGCCTCAGTTTCCCCACTAAGGAGAGGAGGCGCGCCGGGGAACTCTGAGGCCCTCCGAAGCCGCGACGTTTTCCCTCACACGAGGGAAGAGTGGCCAGACCCTGCAGCGATCACCGAAGCCTCCAGCCCTGTCCCCGAACGGATACCAGGAGCCCGTCCACGCTGCGTAGGGAGTTGGGGTCTGGGTCATCCTACCGCCTGCGGGCCTTATCTCCGCGATCTTAATTGATTCCCAGAGGATCCAGAGAAGGGACACTTTGGGACCTGCCTGGGGGGGCGGGGTCCCTCAGCAGAGACAGGCCGATGGGGCGGGTGGGCTTTTGCTCGTGGTCGCCTGGTGGGGTTCCGGCAACGGATGGCAGCAGGGCAGCATCGGAGAAGACAGAGAACCCCAAGCCCCCACCCCGCAGCAGGGCCAGGGGCAGGCGCTCGGCTCCTGCGTGCGGTGCTCCGGTCGCCCCAGCACTGCTGCCATCTGGATCTTCCCTGCTCAGAAACCTGCAGTGGCCTCAGACCCAGACTCCCTGAGCTTCACCCTTAAGGCCCAGTTTTCCCTAATTCACCTTGTCTCACCTTGACTGCTCCCATTCCCTGTTCCCGCCACATACAGCGGTCTTCCTTTGTCTACGTCCAGCGCCCTCGATCTTCCCTTGTGCTCCATCCCCCAATCTGTGATCCGCCAAACCTGCTTATCCCTCAAAGTGTATCTCAAACTCCACTCCTTCCCCAAGCTCCATAGCCCCTTAGGGTGCCTCAGTATTCTCAAAAGAGCCCTGAGGTGTCAATTGATTCTTCTCAACAGAAATAATCCATTACATGTTTAAGTAAATTTAACAATTTATATGCATTGATCAGCCTTGCAAATAATTACAGTGAGAAAGTTCTTTGCTGCACCCATGTATCCTGATTTACAGTCGTGCCTTGTATCCCTTACTAGATGGCCATGTCCTCCAGGAGAGAGACTGTATGCCTTAATATGCAGAATATAATTTTTTTGGAATCATGGTGGGAAAATTCAGAAGTATGGAGAAAATGGAAATATAACATATTTTTGCACTCTTCACAATACAAAATCACATCTTTTAGTGTGTCCAAAATATATACAGTGCACAACTTGCTGTCAGCTCCATGTTACCGCAAATCAATGTGATGGAGTAGAGTAGAAAGAATATTGGGATAGGGAGGAAATTGGCTTGTGGTGTGGTTTGTCTTGCATTAGCAGAGTGAACTCTCAGGCCAAACTGCACCTCCGTAGATGCAGTTTCCCCATGTTAGATTTGGGTTTAGGGATAAGAAATATCCCTGCCCCCATCTAGTTTACAAGATCATGGTAAAGATCAAATATGAGATGGAAATGGAGTAAAGATGTTTTAAAAGTATTTTTTGTTCAGAAAATAATCCTCAATGCATTTTATTTATTTGTTTATTTACTTGTTTTTTCGAGACTGAGTCTCGCTCTGTCACCCAGGCTGGAGTGCAGTGGTGTGATCTTGGCTCACTGCAACCTCTGCCTCCCAGGTTCAAGCAATTCTGTCTTAGCCTCCCCAGTAGCTGGGACTACAGGCACACACCACCACACCCAGATAACTTTTGTATTTTTAGTACAGACGGGGTTTCACCATATTGATCAGGCTGGTCTTGAACTCCTGACCTCAGGTGATCCATCCATCTCAGCCTCCCAAAGTGCTGGGATTATAGGCATGGTAAGCCACCACACCCAGCCAATTTTCTAATGAAAATTACTTTTAAATGTTTTAATTTCTTTTTTCTTTTTTTTTTTTTTTTTGAGACATAATTTCTGTCACCCAGGCTGGAGTGCAGTGGCATGATCTCAGCTCACTGCAAGCTCCAGCTTCCAGGCTTAAGTGATTCTCATGCCTCAGTCAGAGTAGCTGGAACCACAGGCATGCACCACCACACCCAGCTAATTTTCGTATTTTTGGTAGAGATGGGGTTTCACCATGTTGGCCAGACTGGTCAGCATTCTTACAGACAACCTCATGTCACATCACACTACTCTTCAGTTTCTATTTTTTTAATTGAGACAGGTTCTTGCTCTGTTGCCCAGGCTGGAGTGCAGTGGTGGAATCATGGCTCACTGCAGCCTCTGCCTCCTGGGCTCAAGCAATCCAAGGTGGTGGCACATGCCACCACACCCAGCCAATGTTATTGTTGTAGAGAGGAGGTCTCACTCTTTCCCAGGCTGGTCTTGAACTCCTGTCCTCAAATGATCTTCCCATCTTGACTTCCTAAAGTGTTGGGATTACAGGCATGAGCCACCTATCCCAACCAGTTTCTGTTTTTCTAATGCTTCTTTTTTATTGCCTTTATCCAAAGAAAAATTACCTGAGGTGAGACAATCACTTGAGCCCAGGAGTTTGAGACTAGCCTGGCAAGATAACAAGACCCTGTCTCAAAAAAAAAAAATTGTTTTTGAGACAGGTTCTCACTCTGTCACTCAGCCTGGAGTGCAGTGGCACAATCTCAGCTCACTGCAACCTCTGCCTCCTGGGTTCAAGCAATTCCCCTCCCTTGGCCTCTCAAAGTAGCTGGGTTGACAGGTGCCCTTCACCATGCTTGGCTAATTTTTATATTTTTAATAGAGATGGGTTTTCACCATGTTGGCTAGCTGATCTTGAACTCCTGACCTCAAGTGATAAGGCCCACCTCGGCCTCCCAAAGTGCTGGGATTACAGGCATGCACCACCACGCCCAGTCAAAAAAAATAATGTTTTTGAATTAGCTGGGTGTGGTGATGTGCACCTGTAGTCCCAGCTACTTGGGAAGCTAAGCTGAGGCAGGAGGGTCATTGGAGGCCAGGCATTACAGGCTTCAGTGAGCTGTGATTACATCACTGCACGCAGACTGGGTGACAAAGCAAGACCCTGTCTCAAAACAAAAAACCGCACAGACACCTTCTTTACTCCCCAGAACCCACTTATTCTCTCGGATGGCACACGGGCGATGAGCTCCTGCGTGTCAGGCACTGTGCTAAGTACTTGGGTACCTGTCTCCCCACATGCGTGGACTTTCCTTATTGAATTTTCCACGTGCCTTACACATATAACCACGTGTAATTCCATGGATTCAGATGATACATCCACTTACCCTTAAAAACACTCCATTCACGCCCCTCACTTCATCTGACTGTTTATCCTGGTCCCTGACTGTGCTTTCTCCATTTTCTGTTTCTCTATCATGTTAATGGAAGACAATGTGAAGATGATGAGGCTTGTGAAACAGCATAATTTTGAGGCAGATTCTGGCATATTACTATTACTTATGTTTATCTTTTTTTTTTTTTTTTTTTGGAGATGGAATTTCGCTCTTGTTGCCCAGGCTGGAGTGCAAATATGCAATCTTGGCTCACCATAACCTCCACCACCCAGGTTCAAGTGATTCTCCTGCCTCAGCCTCCCAAGTAGCTGGGATTACAAGCATGCAACACCACATCTTGCTAATTTTGTATTTTTAGTAGAGACGGAGTTTCTCCATGTTGGTCAGGCTGGTCTCAAACTCCCAACCTCAAGTGATCCGCCCACCTTAGCCTCCCAAAGTGCTGGGATTATAGGTGTGAGCCACGGCGCCACAGCCTACTTATATTTATCTTTAACACAGACTTCCCTCCCTCTTCCAGAGCTCTTCCCTGTGGGGTGGGTGAACAGAGGAGCCTTAGTTGGGTCAGAATGCTCAGTCACTCAAAGGCAGTGGACTGCAGACTCTCCCTTTCTCCCCAGGGCACAGTTTTTTCCCTTTCAAAACCTGCTCTAACTGTGAGATAGCTCACACCTCTAATCCCAACACTTTGGGAAGCTGAGGCAGGAGGATGGAATGAGGCCAGGAGTTTAAGACCAGCTTGGACAACATAGTGAAACTTCATCTCTACCAAAAAAGAAAAAAATTTTTTTAATTAGCCAGACATAGTGACACATGCCTGTAGTCCCAGCTACTCGGAAGGCTGAAGCAGGAGGATTTGCTCCTGCCCAGGAGGTCAAGGCTGCGGTGAGCTATAATCACACTACTGCACTTCAGGTGACAGAGTGAGACCCTGTCTCAGAAAAAAAAGACAGGTCCAAGTGGGAGGCTCAAGTCCATACTGCGTGGAGGAGATCACCTGATGAAGCCAAGGGGAGGCAGCAGCCTTACCATTCAGGAAACCTTTGTGCCCTCCACTGGAGCCCTTGGGTATCTGAGGCAGCTGCATGGATGCTCGGGGAAATGAGGCACTGAGGTGCTGGAGAGAGAGTTTTTTGTTTTTTTTTTTTTTTTTTGAGACGGAGTCTCACTTTGTCACCAGGCTGGAGTGCAATGGCACAATCTCGGCTCACTGCAATCTCTGCCTCCTGGGTTCAAGCAATTCTGCCTCAGCCTCCCAAGTAGCTGGGACTACAGGCACATACCACCATGCCCGGCTAATTTTTTTGTTTTGTATTTCAGTTTCACCATGTTGGCCAGGAAGGTATCAATCTCCTGATCCTGTGATCCACCTGCCTCGGCCTCCCAAAGTTCTAGGATTATAGGCGTGAGCCTCTGCACCGGGCCTAGAGAGCAGTTCTTTAAGTTTCAAGGGATACCAGGCAGGCCTGGGCTTCCTGGCCAGCCAAGAGAGCAACTCAGCCTCAGCCCTAAAGAAGGTCCTGGGGCAATCAACTAACACAAGGGTGAGCAATTTCTTAATTTCCAGTCTCTCCCCAAGAAACTTATAGTGAGTTCACTCTACCAGAGAAAAGGACGATGAAGAGATTAACCTGGCTGGAGACCATGAGAAAGCACTCGGTGTTAAAGAGAGGTCGGAACTTTATTGAGACTGATGAAATCAGAACCGAAAGAACACTAGAAAGGTTCAGCACTGTCCAGGCACAGATCCTTCCAGACACTCCTCTTCGGGGAATCTCTGGATCCTTACGTTTCCCCCAGTTCCTAACCCCCACCCCAGAGAGTCTGAATTCTGCTCAAAGCCCCCTCCACAGAGCTGGCCAGAAACCAGATACTAAATAACTGTGCTGACTGATGGGCAGGCCTGTGAGCAGCAGAGACAAGAAAGTCTGACAGTGAGAAAGAGAAGAGAAGGAACACAAAAAGGAAAACAAATGACGGGAAGAAAAGCCCAAGGCAGGGAGAGCATGCTGACAACGCAGCCTCTGAAAACATAAATACTGCATGAATGTATTAGCCTCATCCCAGCCATTTCCCCTAAAGCAGTGGAGACGTCAACAGCTATGACAATGCCCACACAGTTGTGCATTTTGTGTGTGTGTGTTTTTCCCCCCGACTGCACAGAAAAACAGATCTGCCAAAGCGGCTCACGGCATGGAGATGCAGGCAGGCGAGAGGTGGGAGGGCCCATCCCCCAAGAGGGCAGATGGTACAGAGATGAGGCAAGGTGTTCTGGGGTTTTCGGAGGGTGGTTAATAAGAAGAAAAGTCCAGGACAGACTCCATCTCATCAGCCCCTATCACAGGCTCCGTGGAGGCCCCTTGCAGAACTCACTTTCTTTCCTGGTTGACTCGTTCCTTGGAAACATTATCCTGGGTACTCTGGAACCTCGGGTGTTCTTGTGGAAGGTTCCAGGCCCTCCACAAAGCCAAATGCAGTGGCCCCTGTGACAGCACGTACCAGAGTGATAACGATTCTGAGAACCAGGAATTCCTAACTCGAGGTTCTCCATGTAGACCTAACCTGACTGCCAACTGGCTTACCCTGCCTGACCTCAGAGCGCCTCTCCCTCTGCCTGCCTTTCCACTCTCCTTCTGGTCCAGGATGGCTTTCTGGTGCTGGTGCATCCTGACTCCTGCCTGGCAGGTAAGGCCCCCAGGACAGCTTGTTCCCAAGAGAAGCAACTGGCTCTGCACAAAGGAGCCCTTCAAGGCAACCGGGGCTGGGTCTCCTGGGCATGCATAGACTGTGTATCATACACATTTCACCATCCAAAGCCTGCTGCTTCCCTGCAGGCCCTGCGCCTCTGCTCCCCACCATCTTCTGCAGAGCTGTGCCTGCTAGCCTTGTAAGACTCTTACAATAAGTTCTCTGCGCCCTCGAGTCTATGTGATCTCCCTCGCCTCTCTCAGACAACATACACACATATTGACACTCATTGGTATCGAAGGCCCCGGCTCTCCTGCGGTGTGTTCAGTGGACATCTGCATCAGGGTCAGGTGGGAAGGTCAGTGTTAACCCTCGGTCGCCGCCGACACAGAGTGGCTGGTGCCGGTTCTGACTCCTTGCAAACTGCTCCAAGTTTTAAGTGCTGATGCATCAGGGAATGGAGAAGAAAGGAAGGGAAAGCCATGGTGTGGAAACCGCAAAGGAGCGATTCCGCTGCTGAGCGTTTCCATAGAGGAGTTGTGGAAACTGCCTCCTCTTAAATTTGGGAGACTGACGGCCTGAGGAAAAGGAGCAAGGTCTCCACTTTCCTCTCTGAAACACAATGCCTTTGGGATCTGAGTTTTCCAAGACATGCAATAGAAAAGACACACTGCAAACCAATTAACCCTCTGAGCCCTTCCACCACCTTCACTAAAGTCACTTCCAAGAGGTAAATTACCTGGATACACCGACCACTCCCCCTCTCCTGGGTCCGATAAAGGGATCAAGCCCCCCGAGCCGGCTTTGAGGAACACATCAGAGAATTGGCACTGGGGAAGGCAGATCCTCGTCCTTACCTGTGCTTAGTTGTCTCCTGTCCTAAACCACTGTCCCACCTTGAGGAAACCAGGGGCAAGTCTTGGGGATCAGCTCAAAACCCAGGTAGAGGCTGGGTGCGGCAGCTCACGCCTGTAATCCCAGCACTTTGGGAGGCCGAGGCAGGTAGATCACTTGAGGTCAGGAGTTCGAGGCCAGCCTGGGCAACATGGTGAAACCCCATTTCTACTAAAAATACAAAAATTAGTTAGGCATGATGATGCATGCCTGTAATCCCAGCTACTCAGGAGGCTGAGGCAGGAGAATCACTTGAACCTGGAAGGCGGAGGTTACAGTGAACCAAGATCATACCACTGCACTCCAGCCTGGGCAACAGAGTGAGACTCCATCTCAAAAAAACAAAAAACAAAAAACAAACAAACAAAAAAGCAAACCCAGGTATATTCAGACCCAAGAGACTGTTCACTGTTGAAAGTCAACCCAAAGTTAAGAAGCAGCCGAGGGCTGGGGAACAGACACAAGCCTGTGGGTGTGGGAAGAAGCCAAAACGGACCTGACAACCTCTAGGACTCAGGCCTTTGCTGTTTCCCAGCTCCCAGGGGACAAAGGAATTTCAGCTGCTTTTAGCTTATTTGACCCTCATTGATTTCAGATAAACTAGAATTTAGCTGCTCTCTGTCCTTCCAAGACAAGACCCAGGAAAAGCAGGTGGAGGCTGACGTGCCTCAATCAGGCCTCCTGATTGAAGCAACAAGACAAGCACACTAGAATTCACAGTTTCCACTCTCCTCCCTAGACCCACGCACCTGCCGTAGCTCCTGGCCTCAATGAACTCCCAAATCTCCACTGTGTAATCATTCCTGCCAGTGTGGCTCAAAGGGTTAATAAACCGCGGCTTCTCAGACAGTTAGGACACAAGCTCATTCACCAACAGGGACCCGAGAACCACCACACCGCCTAGTGCTTCCTGTAGCGATTTTTGGGGGTTTCGCTACATCCTGTTTTGTCACAGTTGAGAGCACCTGGATTCTTCCCGAGCCCGAGGCTACCCAGGAGGCCCGGAAGCTCCTGAGTGATAGCCCGCTCAATCTTCTCCAGAAAGCAACCTCCCATGTAGGAGCACTGCTGAGAGAGCAGTTTGAAACTGGAAATGGGATTGATGCCGAAGAAGTCCTTGTAGGCCTCGCGGTTGGGAAGGTCAAATTTGCTGACATTGGTCTTTGCCAGGATGGTCTTGAAGATGTAGAATTTGTCGGGATCTTCCACAATGTCCTTAAAGACCAGTTCTCCATCACTGAAGAAGGTCATTTTGTCCCTGTAAGTCTGCAGGTAGCGGTCAACCAGGAGGGCGTGGATGCGGACCCGGATGGCGTGCTGGCGGATGAAGGCAATCTTGTTCTCCAATCTGTTCTCAATCACCTGATTCAGGTCTTCCAGGAGGGAGATCTCTTCTTGGAGGAATAGTTCCCGGTGGGTGTCTGGCTTATACGCTTGTGGCCAGAAGGAGCTGACGTAAACCCTTGGGGGCTCCGTGACATTGATGAGAGGGGCCAAGCTCCAGAAGAGGGCCCCATAAACCCGCATGAGCATTTGGGTGGCCAGATTGTCAGCCTTGTTGAGGATGATCCTTATCTGGGATTCACGCCCCTTCAACTGGCGGAAGAGCATCTCCAGCTCCAGACCCACATCCAGCTTGGTTGGGTCGAAGACAACAAAGATAAGGTCCGCTCTATCGATGAACCACTGGCACACGTCGTTGAAGGGGTAGCCTTTGGAGACAGGAGCGAGAAGTCAAACTGAGTAGGCCTCCCTCAAAGCCCACACTCCTCCTTTCAGGACTAAACTTTTCTGGGGGTTGAAAGAAGGAACAGCACTGGGTTTTCTGGGTTTCTAAGTACTATTAAAAAGTCAGTTGCATATCTCCTGCCCCTTGCCAACCTTCAACCAAGAACAGCCTAATCCTTGTTTTTCTTGTTGGTTTGTTTTTTGAGACAGGGTCTCACTCTGTCACCCAGGTTGGAGTGCAGTGGCATGATTATAGCTCACTGCAGCCTCAGCCTCCTGGGTTTAAGAACTCTTCCGCCTCAGCCTCCCAACGTGCTGGGATTATAGGGATAAGCCACCACACCCTGCCTGATCATTGTTTTCATCTACTCTGAAATCCAAGTCTCTAAGAAAGCGAAATACCTGTTCAAAATGGAAGTTGTCCTACTGTTTAAAAGGATCTGGGGCAATGGCAAAGATACTGAGGGAAGGAAACAGGGAATTAGAAGAACATGAAAGAGTGAATGCATTATTTAGGGGGAAGGAATGTGGACTTGGCATTAAGACGCAGACTAGAATTTGAGCTTTGCCCCTGGCCAGCTGCATGTTAAATGCCTCTAAGCTCTACCTTTTTAGTTCCAAAATGAAAAGAAAAACATATCAACGCCTGAGTTGACATAAAGATTACCATATTACTGTAATATAGGAAAGCACCTAAAATTCCAGTCATACAGCTGGTGCCCAGTGCATTTTAATTCCTTTAGCTTCTTATTTCCTAGTTTTCTTTGCAAATAAGAAAATTGAGGAGATCAGGACCTCCTGTCTAAAACACATTGAAATCTTTTTTTTATAATAATGTATAAAATTATCCAATGTGTAGTAGGGGTATAATTTATTATGATTTTTAACATTATTAGTATTACTAATAATACTAATAATATCAATTACTGCTAATATTACTGCTAATGTCATTAATGCAGGGTCTATTTATAACCAGAATTGGAGTTGTAACCATGAACTGAGATCCAGCGTCTGTCTTCCCACAACTGCCCCGTTCAGGACTTGCTGCAGACAGCCTCGCCTCATGGCAGGACTCAGTGGCCTATTCCATAGCTGCGTGCCTGGTGGGCCTCTGGCTTCTAGTCTTGTGGCCTGGTTGTCAGCCTTGTTCATTAAATCCTTTCACATTGTTGTATAACCATCACTGCCATCCCTCTTTAGAACTTTTTTCATCTTCCCAAACTGAAACCTCTGTACCCATTAAACTCCCCATCTCCCCTTCCCTGAAACCTCTGGATACAACCACTCTGATTTCTGTCTCTCTGATTTGGCCTATTCTCATGTAAGTGAAGTCAGACAGGCCCTAAGGGGCATTCCCCTGCTACCTGAGGGCAAGTAGAGCTTTGAAGAAGCCTGCTAAAGGCTCATGGCCAGCCTGGAAAAGCAGAAACCAGGAACAGGAAGAAATGAAGGTCAGGTTCACCCTAGAGCAGGCCCAGGAGTCCCAGACCCAATTTAGCCGGAAGTCAAACATACTGGTACTGGGATCCAGTTAGTCCAGGTCCTTGGCTACACAGGACAGACAGGGCCTCCCAAAGAAAACTGAGCCCCAGCTAAACCTCTCAGAGCTTTTTGCAGAGAAGACTAGTCCCCACTTTGGAAAATATTGGCCGTCTCCAAACCAAATCAGTCCTTGAGGAGGCAGGAGGACTAGGCACTCCAAAACCCAAATGGCATCACAGGCACCACAAGAAGGCGAAGAATGCCTCTTCTGGCCTTGGGCAACAAAGGCCACATTTCCTCTCCCCTGCCTGCCTACCACCTTCTGTCAAAAGGAGTTTTCTTTTCTTTCTTTTCTTGTTTTTTTTTTTTTGAGATAGAGTCTTGCTGTGTCATCAATGCTGGAGTATAGTAGCATGACCATGGCTCACTGTCACGGCAGCCTTGACCTCCTGGGTTCAAGCAATCCTCCCAACTCAGTCTCCTGAGTAGCTGGGACTATAGGCATGTGCCACCATGCCCACCTAATTTTTGTATTTTTGTAGAGGTGGGGTTTTGCCATGTTGTCCAAGCTGGTGATCCACCTGCCTTGGCCTCCCAGAGTCCTAGGATTATAGGCGTGAGCCACTGTGCCTAACCTTACTTACTTACTTACTTATTTATTTATATGAGATAGGGTCTCACTCTTGCCAAGGCTGAAGTGCAGTGGCACGATTACAGCTCACTGCAGCCTCAACCTCCTGGGCTCAAGCACCTCTCCCACCTCAGCCTCCCAGGTAGCTAGGACCATAGGCACATGTCACCATGCCTGGCTAATTTTTTTAATTTTTTTTGTAGAGCTGGGATCTCACTATGTTGCTCAGACTGGTGTCAAGCCCCTGGCCTCAAGAGAGCCTCCTTTCTTGGCCTCCTAAAGAGTTGGGACCACTAGCATAAGCCATCATGCCCGGCCAAAAATAATTTTTTGAAACAGAGCTCACCCTGTTCAGAAATGAGGGCTAAATTACCTCTTTCTTGCTGCTTGCGGTTTTCGATGATGCCTGGTGTATCCACAAAAGTGACCCTCTCCAAAAGTTTGTGGGGAACCTCAATGCCAATCAGCTTCTCCAGGAAATTCTGGCCAAACTTCTCCAGGGGCGAGAAGGAACGGGCACTATCAGCAGCCATGACGATGCCCTCGATGGTTTTCAGCTTGGGCCCATGCATTAGGACCGTGAACTCAGAGGTGGTGGGTTCAGCGCCTGGGCACGCGGGGTGAGAGGACAGGGAATACGGGATCTCTGTGAAACAGACCTACTGAGAAGCATGTGTATATGCTGGGTATCACAAGGAGACTTTTGCCACAAGAATAGGATACATTTACTAAGCTATTGGGGCTTTCTTTTAATTGTGTATGTAACACAAAATATATGTAACACAAAATTTACTTTTTTTTTTCTTCTTGAGACGGAGTCTTGCTCTGTCACCCAGGCTGGAGTGCAGTGGCGCAATCTCAGCTCACTGCAGCATCCATCTCCCGAGTTCAAGCAATTCTCCTGCCTCAGCCTCCCAAATAGCTGGGATTACAGGCACGCTAATTTTTGTATTTTTAGTAGACACGGGGTTTCACCATGTTGACCAGGATAGTCTCGATCTCTTGACCCGTCTTGGCCTCCCAAAGTGCTGGGATTACAGGTGTGAGCCACCGCGCCCGGCCCCTTTTTTTTTTTTGAGATGGCATCTCGCTCTGTCACCAGGCTGAGTGCAGTGGTGCAATCTCAGCTCACTGCAACCTCTGCCTCTTGGGTTTGAGCAATTTTCCTGCCTCGGCCTCCTGAATAGTTGGAATTACAGGCATGCGCAACCATGCCCAGCTAATTTTTGCATTTTTAGTAGAGATGGGGTTTCTCCATGTTTGTCAGACTGGTCTCAAATTCCTGACCTCATGTGATCCACCCGCCTCGGACTCCTAAAGTGCTGGAATTACAGGTGTGAGCCACTGCACTCAGCCAATTTTTTGTATTTTTAGTAGAAACAAGGTTTCACCACGTTGCCCAGGCTGGTCCCGAACTCCTGATCCTCTTGCCTCGGCTTCCCAAAGTGCTGGGATTACAGGAATGAGCCACTGCACCTGGCCTTTTTCAGATTTTCTATTTTAACCCCTGCATGTGGCATAACTGCTCTTATTTATTTATTTATTTTTACTTTTTGAGACTGAGTCATGCTCTGTCGCCCAGGCCCGAGTGCCGTGGCATGATCTCTGCTCACCACAACCTCTGCCTCCTGGGTTCATGCGATTCTCCTACCTCAGCCTCCCAAGTAGCTGGAGTTACAGGCACACACTACTATACCTGGCTAATTTTTTGTATTTTTAGTAGATACGGGTTTTACCATGTTGGCCAGGCTGCTCTTGAACTCTTGACCTCATGATCCGCCCGCCTTGGCCTCCCAAAGTGCTGGGATTACAGGCGTGAGCCACCGTGCCCAGTCCTTCTTTGCTTTTATTTTCTTTTTGTTTTTTTTTTGTTTTTTTTTGAGACAGAGTCTTGATCTGTTACCCAGGCTGGAGTACAGTGGCACCATCTCAGCTTACTGCAATCTCTGCCTCCCAAGTTCAAGCAGTTCCCATGTCTCAGCCTCCCGAGTAGCTGGGATTACAGGCACCTGTCACCACACCCCACTAATTTTTATAATTTTTTAGTAGAGTCGGGTTTTTGCCATGTTGGCCAGGCTGGTCTTAAACTGATAGCCTCAAGTGATTCACCTGCCTTGGTCTCCCAAAGTTCTGGGATTACAGGCATGAGCCATCGTGCCTGGTCAGTGATTTAACTTTTCATGGTGCTTTTACATATGACATTCAAATCCCAACAATCACACAAGAAAACTGATTACCTGTATAGAGCTGATAGCGAGTGTTTTCCAACCCAAGGAGGTAGTTTATCATGGTAGATTTACCAACACTCCACGGTCCCAGGAACAGCACCATAGGCTTGGAGGTTATCTCTCCATCTGTGGGCAACAGGAATTAGAAATGGAATGAAACCAACAAAAGTTCACACGAGGAGTATGGCACCGTACTCCAAAGCCTCTGGCTGTCCATCCAACTGAGTTGTGGCATTCTCCGTGGATCAGACGTGTGTAGCCCCCAGTGACACTTCTCTTGCTACGGAAGTGTGATCACCCAGTAAAAAGACACAGAAGTCACTGTCTGGGCCTTGCCCAGATCCTTGGCACATCTGCCCACACCAGAAGAAGGATCTCAGTGAATTCAACAAACCCTGACTCAGAGCTCACTCTAGGTGAGATCTCCTGGTTAAATCTGGAGGAGAAAAGCTCATAGAAAGAGGAGGACAGACTTCCACAGGCAGAGAATCTGGTTGAGACAGAGGAGAATGGCCCTGGATCAGCTTGTATAATCTTGGGTGGTAGACTCAGACCCTACCTGTCTCCAGCCTTTGCAGCTCTCCTCTCCTCCTACCTGGGGCTCCCAAAACTCCCAATACAGCCTAATCCTGGGCTCTAGAGCCAGTCTCTCTCTTTCTCTCCTCTTTTGTTTAGAATCAAGGTCTCCATCGCCCAGGCTGAAATGCAGTGGTGCAGTTATGCCCCAATACAATTACCAGGCTCAAGCAATCCTCCCACTTCAGCCTCCCAAGCAGTAGCTAGGAATACAGGCATGCACCACTATGCCCAGCTAAATTTTAATTTTTTTTTATACAGTCTTGCTACATTGCTCAGGCTGGTCTCAAACTAAAGGGCTCAAGCGATCCTCACCCCTTGGCCTCCCAAAGTTCTGGGATTACAGGTATGAACCGAGCCCAGCCCCCATCTTTTTTTTTTTTTTTTAACAGAGAGTGGTGCAGTATGCTTCCTCTTGTTCATCTTGCTTTCAGATACTCTGGTCTTCCTTCTCTGAGGCTAAAGCTCCATCCTACCCGGGTGGTGTCTTATAAATGTCAGGCACATGTACATTGCCTGAAAGCAACACCATGGCCCTGCTCTATCTTTCCCTGCCTGTGAATACACAGGAGACACATCTCTGTGGATGTCAGGCCCTGGCTGGGGGCCAGGAAGGGATAGGGAGGCTGAGAGGTGGCAGGAGTCCACAGTTACAACCACAGAGATGTCACAGTTTCTAAACACTGGCCCAGGTGATGCCAAGGAGAGCCCTGGATGTTCCCCATTCTCAGAAACAAGCCACAAACAGGGCCCATTGGGGCACTGTGGTTTCGGCTCCTCACAGCAGGGGGCACCGCTGGCCTATACAGGAGGTGGGAGGGGAACCTGGGAGAGGTTACAAGGAAGCTGGCCAGAGACTAGGAGTTAAGAGTCAAGCCCAGAAGGTGAGCACAGGGGCCAAGAAACGGGCCCTCCCTGCAGAGCACCATGCCCTGGGGACATGGGAGCTCCTGGCCCCTGCTGCTGTCCACACAAGTTTCCAAGCCTCTGGGTCTTAGGGCCCAGTGAGAAAGAAAAATCCATTGGGCTTTCTCTGCAACCTCACACCAATTTCCGTGTATCCGCTGCAAAGGGGGAGGAGATAATGTCTCCTAGGCTACAAAAAACTACATAGGTAGCTGTGGAACGGAGTATTCCCTGCTTCCAGCTGTGTAATCCTGGGCAACCCAGCATGTCTCTGGGCCTGAGGTTCTCCTCTGTAGAGCAGGAAGAATACAGACCCTATGATACTGGCCATTGACAGCCATCCAGAGCATCAAATGAGATCATACAGAAATAGCCAGATTAACACATGGAAACATTTCTAATATCATTCACAAAACAGTAAAACACCATTGCTACATTTTTAAAAGATGAGTAACATTTTAAAATGGCATTGCTGTTGGGAAACAAGGACTCTCATCTACTGTTACTGTGAGTACAAATTGGTATCACTGAAGGCAATTTAGCAACAACTAGCAAAATGTGTAATTCCGGTGTTCCAATTTATTTATTTATTTATTATATTTGTTTGGAGTGCACTGGTGAAATCTCAGTTTACTGCAGTCTTTGCCTCCAGGGGTCAAATGATCCTCCAGGGCTCAAATGATCCTCCTGCCTCAGCCTGCTGAGTAGCTGGGACCACAAGCACATGCCACCATACCCAGCTATTTTTTCTGAGACGGGGTCTCACTCTGTCATCCAGGCTAGAGTGCAGTGGCACGATCTCAGCTCACTGCAACCTCCACCTCCCTAGTTCAAGCAATTCTCATGCCTCAGCCTTCCAGCCTATAGCTGGGATCATAGGCATCTACCACCATGCCCAGCTAATTTTTGTATTTTTAGCAGAGATGGGGTTTCACCATGTTGGCCAGGCTGGTCTCAAACTCCTGACCTCAAGTGATCTGCTTGCCTCAGCCTCCCAAAGTGCTGAGACTACAGGTGTTGAGCCACCGTGCCCAGCCATAGGATTGTTTGTAAAGTGCTATGGATGGAGGCTTCTGAAACTATGTATTCTAGTATTGCTCAAATAAGCAAATGCATTATAGATAATGAGAGTCAGGGTTATTACTGCTCTCAGAGAGAGTTACAAATATGGAAAAGGAAAAGCTAAAATTAATCATGTGGCATTACACTGTAATTGGATTTTTATATAGATGATGGATAGAGATATTGGCATATGCAGCATATAAATTGGTATATGCATTATATAAATTACAGACATAAGCCACCATGCCCAGCCTAATTTTTGGTTTCTGTTTGTTTTTTTTTTCCCAAAAGCACTGTTTTTATTTATATAGAGTCCTAACCACTTCAGCGGTAGGAGGAATGGGAGAGGCTCGTTTTTCAATCCAGGGATCTCCGCTCCGTAATGTTGGTTTGTTGTTACCAAACACACAGGTAAGTGACATCATGGATCTGGCAGACTAAGGACAATGTTTAGTCTCTCTCTGCTAGAGCAACAAGGTGAGCATCAATCTCTGCTTCTGTAAGAATCCTGAATTTAGGATTTTCAACTGTCACTACTCCAACTTCTATTTCTGAAGGTTTGAAATCAATTGATAAAACAGTAGACAAGCATGTAATTGCAGTTTCCACTGTCTGTTCAAATGTCCAATCAAATTTCTTCTTCACTTTTTTTTCAAGGAAGCTGGTTGACTCAGTCTGTTTAACTCCTGCCGCAGTGGCTTTAAACCCACAGTAGTAACCTGCGGGATCACACTTACATACCGGAGGGCCTGGCTCTTCATCTATACCAATTAAAATCATACAACAACCAAGAGGCCTCATTTCAGCATTCTGTGTGTACAGCTGAGAAATATCAGCAATTCTTTTACACAGCATGTCCACGGGAATCTCATAGCCATACTTGTATTTCCAGTTAGCTGCCTCATAGCGTGCCCTCTGCACCTGGGATCTGCTGTCAGCTGTCATTCCGGTCATCACACAACCAATGTTTTCAGTTATCTTGAATAAGTGAGTCACTGTGCTGGAATCCAATAATTTGTCAAGTACTTTCTTCTGTGTGACAATTACTGCACAGTCTTTCCCTCTGACAGCTACGGATGTAAGGCCACCCTGGTTAATAGCCTTAAAAGCATATTCTACTTGGTAGAGCCGACCCTCGGGTCAAAACCGGCGCTGGAACCACGGGACATGTTGGTAGAACCGCTACTTCAAACACTATCTCTGGGCCCCGCAGCTCCCGCACTAAGCGTACAAGTCTCTGTTTGTTTTTTGAGATTGAGTCTTGCTCTGTTGCCCAAGCTGGAGTGCAGTGGTTTGATCTCAGCTCACTGCAACCTCTGACTCCCAGGTTCAAGTGATTCTCCTGCTTCAGTTTCCTGAGTAGCTGGGATTACAGGCACACACTACCACACCTAGCTAATTTTTGTATTTTTAGTAGAGACAGGGTTTCATCATGTTGGCCAGGGCCTCGGGCTCCAAAGTGCCAGGATTACAAGCCTGAGCCACTGCACCTAGCCCTAATTTCTGTATTTTTTGTAGAGATAGTGTGGCCCAGGCTGATCTCAAACTCCTGGGCTCAACCCATCCTCCTGCCTCGGGCTCCCAAAGTGCCAGGATTACAGGCGTGAGCCACAAGGAGGGTGCTGGTTTTCCAGAGCATGGCGTGACCATGCAGGAGAAGAGCACACAGCCATCAGAGGGAAGGAGGGAGGTCTCCACACACACAGCTGGCATAACAGGATCCCATGTTCATACAATCAAAAAGGACATCCTTCTATGCACTCACACACGCAAAGGAAAGGCCTGGAAGTCTTCACAAGAAACTATAATGGTGGTTTTCTCTGGGAGTCGAATTAAAGAAGGTAGAGATCAAGAACGGAATTTGTATGCTATTCTGCACTATTTGAATGTTTTGCAACAAGTGCGTCTTATTTTTATTATTTTGAAAACCAATTTTGCAAAGAATCCAGGCCCAAAGGAAGCAGATGGGAAAGGGCAATAGGGGGAGGGGAAGGAACGGGTGATCAGAGGGCTCAGGCACCACCTGTGAGTAGATGGGGGGCACCTGTGAGCTCTGGAGCACAGGAGGGATCCAAAACAGCATTATCGCCCTTGAAGACTCAAATATGTACGACTGAAGTATAAAGCCTTAAAACCAAAATGCTATCTGGTAAAGCATTGCACTCTGCTGGTGAAAGGGTAGTTCCTGTGACAGAAGTGTCATCCTTTCCAACTCCCAGGGGGAGCCCAGACCCAGACCCACGGGTCCTTGCACACATCGCAAACGAGCTCCTGAACCTGTGTGGGCACCAGGGGAGTCCGGTCTAGTTAGTGGTCCAGCCCTTCTGACAGGCCTGTACCATACACGTGCTCTCATGCTCTACCTGTGATCTCATGCCTTACCTGTGATCTCATGCCCTACCCGTGATCTCATGCCCTACCCGTGATCTCGTGCCTTACCCGTGATCTCATGCCCTACCCGTGATCTTGTGCCTTACCTGTGATCTCATGCCCCACCCGTGATCTCGTACCCCACCCGTGATCTCGTGCCTTACCTGTGATCTCGTACCCTACCCGTGATCTTGTGCCCTACCCGTGAACTCATGCGTTACCTATGATCTCATGCCCTACCTGTGATCTCATGCCCTACCTGTGATCTCATGCCTTACCTGTGATCTCATGCTGCCGGAGCTCATTGTACTTGTAAGACTGCTCCAGGGGCTTGATGGATGAGTGGTAGATCTTCCGAAGCCTCTGCAGCACCGCTGAGACAGAGAGGGCGGAGGGAAGAACATCAGGCAGGTACGATCCAGGCAGTCTCTCCACTGTGGAGGGGTTTCACCATCCAGGGCAGCTCCAGCCCTGCCTGGTTGGGAGCAGGCGCCGTCTGCAGCCTGGCAACCATGCAATGTATTTGCAGTTGGGGAGCTAGCCCACATCTCAACCCACAGAAACCTTCCAATCAAAAGGCATTCTCCTACCCACCCCCAAAGCCTCCTGAGCTGTTTGGTTATTTTATTTTATTATTTTAGAGACAGGATCTCACTCCATCACCCAGGGTGGAGTGCAGTGGTGTGTAATCATAGCTCACTGCAGCCTCTAACTCCTGGGCTCAAGCAACCCTCCCACCTCAGCCTCCCAAAGTGTTGGGATTACAGGCATAAGATACTGCAGCTAGGCTTTTTTTTTTTTTTGAGATGGAGTTTCACTCTGTTGTCCAGGCTGGAGTTCAGTGGCGCAATCTCAGCTCACTGCTACCTCCGCCTCCCAGGTTCAAGCAATTCTCCTGCCTCAGCCTCCTGAGTAGCTGGGATTATAGGCATGCGCTACCACTCCCAGCTAATTTTTGTATTTTTAGTAGAGACAGGGTTTCACCATGTTGGTCAGGCTGATCTCAAACTCCTGACCTCATGATCTGCCTACCTCGGCCTCCCAAAGTGCTGGGAATACAGGCGTGAGCCACCACGCTGGGCAGTGAGCTGTTTTTTAAAAACCTCTCTCCTCCTTCCTCACCTGAATAGTGTGTCTGAAACCCCACCTTGCCCTGCAGCCTACTACAAGCCCTTTCTTTGGTGGATGAGAATTCCATCTTTGCGGCCCACCTCTGTGTGTGCTCCCGGAGGCATAGAAGGCAAGGAGGCCCAGCACCAAGTAGGCCTGCAGAACGGCACCCTTGCACTGGCCTGTCACTATACTACCAGACACTCCTGAAGGGGTCACATAACCCAGATGGCCTCTTTCCAGGAGGAAGAGGAGGAACCAGTAGGAAGGCCTGTGGGGTGGCGAGTCAGGCTAGCGAGACTCTACCCCTCAATCCCCACCCTCTAGCTGTGTGTCAGGAGCGAACTGCTGCTAGCCTGAGCTCCAGTTAGGTGGCTCACTGATTAAGAGAGGACAAGCCCTGCTGCAATCCTTGGGTCTCAAAGATAAATGATATACCACAGGAAAGGGCTTTATAAACTGCCACAGCAGAAGGAGATGGGTCTGTGTTAAGCGTCCTCCCCTGCATAGCAGGGGACCACACTGGATTCATCCACACTGGCCCTCTGCTTGGACGGCCCTTCCTCCTCTCTGCCCACCTGGAGCCTCCAGCCGTGGACCCTCCTCACAGAGCCTCCTCCAAGAAGCCTCCCACCTTCAGGGCTCTCCTCCTCCCCAAGGTCCCCTCTGGCCTCTGGGGTAAGGCCCCGGTGCGCCCTGGCTCTCCAAAGCCTCCAGGGGTCTGCCTGGCCCCTGGCAGCCTGGGCGTGTCTCCCTCCCCTGGTTACCAGAGTAGTCATCAGATGGCTTGTCCTCATTCAGCATGAGGGTCTTCTCGATGTGGGAGCGGTCCCTCAATGGGGCTTCTTCATTCGCATCCTCTGCCTCTTCTGCAGAGAGAAGCAGACAGCCAAGTGAGGGCAAAGCTAATAGCCAGCTGAGCTCTGAGCGCCAGCACTCTAGACGAGGGCTGGGCCTCGAGCAAGGGCTCAGCGGAGTCTTACCAAGTTACACCGGACTGAGCTCTGCCTTTAGGAAGGAATTTGATAATCCAAACTCTATGAAGCCCCATGGGCAATGTATTCACATTTGGGGAGAGGGTCCACATCTCAAACTGCAGAAACCTTCTTATCTATTCATTTCATATATTCAACCAATAGGCACTGAACACCTTTGCCACGCCAGGCACTTAGTGTCATGCTGGGAATACAGTGCTGCCCACCACAGGCACAGCTCCTGTCCTTAGGCAGTTGCTTAGTCCAGTGGAGTCAGAGATAATCATCTTCAAAGGAATGCTGGGGTGGCTCACACCTGTAGTCCTAACACTTTAGGAGGCCGAGGTGGGAGATTACTTGAGCCCAGAAGTTTTGAGATCAGCCTAGGCAAGATAGCAAGACCCCATCTCTACAAAAACAAAGTTTATGTTAGCTAGGCAGTGGCACACACCCACAGTCTCAGCTCAGGAAGCTGAGACAGGAGGACCCTGTGAGCTCAGGGTGCCAAGGCTGTGGTGAGCCATCATCACCTCACTGCGCTCCAGCCCGGGTCATAGAGTGAGACCCTGTCTCAAAAAATTAAAACTTCAAACATCTCAGGAGGCTTTGAGGGTAGGTAGGAGAATTCCTTTTGGCTTGAACTCCAGCCTGGGCAAAAGAGGGAGACCCTGTCTCAAAAATAATTAAAAAAAATAATAATAAAATGTAATCATTACAGATGATGGGGTGGCCACAGAAGGAAACATTGTGGAGGCTAAGTGGGGCTCCGGAGTGTGTCTGTGTGGTCTGAGCAATGGGGTCAGAAAAAACCTCCTCAGGTCTCTGCTGGGGGAGTGAGTTAGGTGAAGAGTTGAGAGAAGCGTTCTGTGAAAGCCCCAGAGGAGACTTGTTTAGCAAGAAGCAGGAGGGGAGTCTGCTGTCGTGGGGGAGGTCTGGGTGCTGGGAAGCTACTGAGGTCCTCAGGGCTGACTGGGCAGGACCTTCCACAGAGCTTTGGGTCTCACCCCAAGAGCAATGGGAGCCAGTGAGGGGCTCTAGGCAGGCAGCTGCCATGGCCACATGAGCGTTTCATCAGGATCACACTGGCAGTGTGAGAAGGATGGCTGGGATAGCCACTGTGGGGTGTGTGTGTGTCTGTGTGTGTGTTGTGCCTGTCTCATTGTGTGTCTGTGTTTTTGTGTGTCTCTGTGTATATTTGTGTCTGTATGTCTGTGTGTCTCTGTGTCTGTGTATGCCTGTGTATGTCTGTGTTATGTGTCTGCTTCTGTGTCTGTATGTTTATCTCTGTATCTGTGTGGGTCTTTGTGTTATCTGTGTGTGCGTCTGTTTCTGTGTGTCTCTGTATCTCTGTATTTGCATCTCTGTATATTTCTGTATCTGTATGTCTCTCTGTTGTATCTGTGTGTGTGTGTGTGTGTGTGTGTGTGTTGAGGGGGGCAACTGTTGCTTCTGACCCAGACAGCAAGTGATGTGGGGTGCCTGCCATAGGCTCCCGGGGATAGGGAACTGTGATTTCACAGCTGCTTCTTCCCAGGCTGCCTGCACAGAGGATTTTAGGCAGACTCAGGCCTATGGGGCAGAAGGAGGACAGCTCCACTAGGGGAGATGCAAAGAAGAGTCAATATGTCTCATGTAGCATCTCAGGATAATGACTCTTTAAACCAGTCCCAGGTAGCCCCAACCCCAGACCCAGAATAGGGAGCTGACTGACTGCAGCACACACCCACCCTTATGGAGAATACAAGTCCTGAAAGATAGCATATAAGTAATATGTAGATATACAAATTGACTGGGCGTGGCAGCTCACGCCTGTAATCCCAGCACTATGGGAGGCAAAGGCGGGAGGATGCTGCTTTAGGTGGGCATTTGAGAGACAAACAGCAGTCACAGACTGAGTTCTCATCTCATGATCCTGACCGCCTCAGTCCTGGTTCTGCAAGGCTTCCTACAACCTAGTCTTCAAGGGAGACCCCGGCGCTAGCCTCCCAAGAGATCACCAGGGTAGTTCCCAACCCACCCCCATCCACTCCTTGCACCTCCACCCACCAGCCACAGGGCACCGATCACGCCATTAGCTCCTTTAGGCTGAGGCACTGGCATGTGCTTCAGCACAACAGGGACCCTAAGGGGAGGTTCTGGGGGACCTGACTCAGAAGTACCGGGGCCCCTCTGGCCCCTCCAAACTGGAGACCAGCAGCCAATGCATAGCCTAAAGGCACCGCCCCGCACCAAGACTCTGGAAAGGGACTGCCACTCTCTGCCACTTTCTCCTGTCCCTGCCTGTCTCCTACACATAAGACTTGCCAGGAGAATGCAGCTGCCCAAGGGACAGAGTTGCTGTTAGGGAAGTAATTCCTACCCTGGGCAGCAATGATGGGATTCCCCCTCCCCTGATGTTCCTCCTCAGGCTCCTCTGCCTTCAAGTCCGGAATCTCACTGCCTGCGGGCTCTGTATTCAATTCCTCCAAGCCAGGCTGGGCCCCTCTGTCCCCGTGGCTTGAGGTTCCTGCAGCTTCCTGGGGCTCCCCGGCTTCCTGGGACTCCTGGGCTTCCTGGGGCGCTCCGGCCTCCTTGGAGGTACGCTCTGCTTCTTCTGAGCTAGCTCCACCGCCACTGTCCTCTTCGGACTCCTCTTCGGAGGGAATGCCTCCTTCTTCCTCGCTTCCACCTCCATCGCCACTTTCCTCTTCAGAGGAGGCCTCATCTGCGTCCTCCTCAGTCATCACTGGGGCCTGCCTCTCCTCAGTGTCCTCTGCCTCGGTGCTCTGGGCACCCCCAGACTCCATATTGGCTTCTGCAGCTGGGTCGGGCTCCCCCTGGTCCTCGGTGCCCTCCCTGGCTTGTGTGTCAATATCCGACTCCAACTCTCCCCCCACAGTCGCGACGTCAGGGGCTCCCTCTGGCACTGCAGGGTCCTGGCCAGGCCCAGGGCTGCCCTCGGCCTCTGTGTTCAGTGAGTGGACCCTATCACCCTCTGGGCAAGGAGAGGCCCCCTCTGCCTCTGGCTCTGCTGTCCCTGCCACTGCTCCCTGCACAGGGCTATCCTCTGGGACCTCCTGGGCTGCATCAGGGAGTTCACAGCCCCCAGCCTGTCCTCCTGCCTCTCCACCGGCAGCTCCCTCCATGAGGAGCCCAAGCCCAGGCTCCTCTCCTAGCCCCTCTCCAGAACTGGGTTCCGGCTGCTTCTCTTCCACAGGCCCCTTGGGCCCTCCTGGAGGGAGAGCACTTGCTGCTGGTGGGCCGTTCCTTTCCTCCCCAGGCCCTGCAGCATCCCTGTTGTCCCTTTCCCCAGGTAGAGGTGACTCTGTGGCTGAGGCATTGGAGAGGCTGGCTTCAGGATCAGAGCCCGGGCCGGCAGCAGATGCAGGGGTCTTCTCGGGGCTCTCAGCCTCCCTGCCATCTGGGTAGTGAAGGAGCAGATTCTTATCTTGAGGAGCTGTGTCTGCATACAGACCCCTTTCTTTCTCCTCTAGACTTGCATCTCCGGCAGAGAAATGATTCTCCAACAAATTGCCAACATCTTCTGTGCCACCCGATGTGGAGACTTGCAGTTCTAAATGATTAGAACATGATTGGTCAGTTTCACAGGGTTGGCACTGGCTATTTTTCTCAAGAGTCTACATCAACCTAGCTCCCGTCTTCTGGGATGTGGTGTTGGCCTGGTGTGCAGCATTACACCTACCAACCTGGGTCTTCAGGACCACCTCATGCGTAGCAAGCAGGTGTTATTCTGCCACCCTCCCAAGATGTGGAAACTGTGGATCAGTGAGTTAAAGGACCATCTCACTATCCGTCACTAAGGAAGTGAGCAGCTGTGCTAACCCGAGAACCCCTGCGACCCTGGCCCTGACCTTCAAGCTTCCCGGCTTGGTCCTGATGACTGTATATGGAGGGAAATTTGGGTGAGCCCTTCCAGTCCTTCCTCAACCTTGCTCACGGGCATGTGTAGCCGGGCTCAACCTTGGGGATGCTTCCAAGATGGGACAAATGCTTGTGCATCCCACCTCATGTCAGTTCCTACAGTCATTAACAAGCGTGCTTTTAATACTGATATCAGCAAAGGAGTGAAAACAGGTGTTTGCAGGCTGGATAATCTTAGGTTACACGGCACAGTGCTTAGGGGATTACTTGTGGCTCTCAACCTTATTAAGTCACACATCTAACCCTGTCCGAGTAAGGGCAGGCATTTGCTGGCCTCCCTACCTTAGATTAGAGGGTGCATGGCCTGAGGAGGAGATATCCAAAACAGTCCAGGCCTGGGCTTCCCAAATGCCCCGGCCAACCCCTTCCAAGGGGATCCCTTTGTAAGGGACTGAAGCTTCACCCAGAGAGCGGAGGGCCCAGGAAGAGAGAAAAGCAGGGGCTTCATATGTGCCAGAGACCTCTGTCAAGGGTCAAGTTTAATGTTTGGAAAATGGGGTCAGAAAAGTCAGAGCATGGTGGCTCACACCCATAATCCCAACACTTTGGGAGATCGAGGTGGGTGGACCACCTGAGGTCAGGAGTTTGAGACCAGCTTGGCCAACCTGGTGAAACCCCATCTCTACTAAAAATACAAAAAATTAGGCCAGGCGTGGTGGCTCACGCCTGTAATCCCAGCACTTTGGAAGGCTGAGACAGGAGGATCACGAGGTCAAAAGATCAAGACTATCCTGGCCAACACGGTGAAACCCTGTCTCTACTAAAAATACAAAAAAACTAGCCAGGCATGGTGGCACCTGCCTGTGGTTTCAGCTACTCGGGAGGCTGAGGCGGAAGAATCGCTGGAATCCAGGAGGCAGAGGTTGCAGTGAGCCAATATTGCGCCACTGCACTCCAGCCTGGTGACAGAGCAAGACTCCGTCTCAAAAAAAAAAAAAACAAAAAATTAGCCGGGCGTGGTGGCACACACCTGTAATCCCACCTACTCAGGAGACTGAGGCAGGAGAATCACTTGTACCCAGGAGGTGGAGGTTGCAGTGAGCCGAGATCGCACCACTGCATTCTAGCCTGGCCAACAGAGCTAGACTCCGTCTCAAAAAAAAAGAAAGAAAAGAAAATGGGGCCAGAAGAGAGGGTTAGGCCCACCCCTCTGCTCCCTGCCCTGAGGCTAGAGTCTGTTTTGGGGGGACATTGCAGGCTCATGAGATGAGGGGACCACAGGCATCCCGCCTTGAGGCAGCTAAGGCAACCTCCGTTCTCCCTTGACTCTCAAGGCCTCTCTCTGAGGAAGAGCACCCCACCTGTCTGCTGAACACAGACACCCCCTCTCTCAGACCACCGCTTGCTATTCCCATCTCTCCCTCCCGCAAAGAAAAGCAACTTCTTGGGGTACCTGTTCTCCCTCAGGGTGCCCATCCTTGATCTCCAAAAGCTGGGCAGCCTCCAGGGATCATAAGCAAGTATTTTCTCATAGTTCCGATAAACAGCCAACCTGCTGTCAAACTCAGAAAGATATGAAGCTTGGTACCTGTGATTAGAGAGGAGCCCCGTGGATTGAAATAGACAACCTTTCCCCCAGCACTTTCATATGCACGGCCATTTAACCTTTATGACTGTCAGAAAGATTTTACAGTTGAATTAGTGCAAGTCCACAGATCTCTGCTCTGCCCCAGATACGTCGCCACTAAGTGGCTAATGGGTGACTGGAACCCAGAACTGCCCAGGCTCTGCCCAGGCTTCCATGCCATGCTGTACTTAGTGGAGCACAGGACACCCCTTCCTGCTGGTACCTCAGCCCCTGCCTGCAAGCACCTTCTCTCCAGACTTATGCTCCGTACTAGGCTTGGCTCCTGAGCTGCAGGAATCAAATTTAATTCTGTGTTCTAAGGGCCTTGGACCCTGCCTGACCAACCGAAAGTGCTGGAAGAGATCCACAGTTAGATTTGGGTACCAATAAGAATTCCTGGTCCCTTAGTGAGGGACAGACAAGACAGGGAGCTGAGTGCTGCTCATTTTAGTTTTGTTTCATCACCACTTACATACCGTTAAGTCCCGATTCCTTCACCTACATCTCTCTCTCTCTGCCTTCTACCTCTGCAGAAAAACCTGTGGTGGGAACTTGGTTTGACTAGAATAGACTGGCTGTCCTCTGAGCAACAGGATGTGTGTAATGTCTATGAGATACATCTGTATGCACACATCTGAGAGACAGCCTGCCAGGCAATGCTTCAGCACCCTACATATAAAACAGTGTCTTCATCAGGCTGAATTTTCTTCATCTTACTTGTTTTTATAAAATGAGTACTCTTTTGTTTTTATTTTTTTTCCTTTCGTGTCCTTACTCATAAAATGAATATTATCCATCTTTTTTTTTTTGAGACAGGGTTTCACTCTGTCACCCAGGCTGGAGTGCAGTGGCGCAATCTCGGTTCACTGCAACCTCCACCTCCCAGGTTCAAGCAATTCTCCTGCCTCAGCCTCCCGAGTAGCTGGATTACAGGCGTGCGCCACCATACCTGGCTAATTTTTGTATTTTTAGTAGAGATAGGGTTTCACCATGTTGGCCAGGGTGATCTCGAACTCCTGACCTCAAGTGAACTGCCTGCCTCAGCCTCCCCAAAGTGCTGGGATTATAGATGAGAGCCACTGCGCCCAGCCTCATATCCCTGTTTTTACAGATGAGAAGACTGGAACCAGAGACACTGAGGCCCTTGTCAAATGAATGTCACATAGCTAATAACTGCCTTGGGTCATGTGACAATGTGCTTCAGAGCCACAGTAACCCCTGGGAGCCTGTTAGAGATGCAGACTTTCAAGACCCAGCCTAGATCCACTGAATCAGGATCTGAATTTTAACAAAATGGCCAGGTGATTCATGGGCACATTATAGTCTGAGAAGTGCTTGTCTACACTGGCCTCAACCAGCGATTCTCAGCATCGGCTGCATATTGAAATCACCTGCTTCTTGGCCCCATATTTCCCTTTCTTGTGGTTTTGATTTAAATAATCCAGGGTATTGCACCAGCACCAGGATTTTTTAAAAAAGAAGTTCTTAGGTAACACACAAAGTTGCAAAATACTGTAACCACCAAATCAAATCATCCTGACCCCAGGCTTCAGCTTCCAGACCCTCCCCACTGTGAGGATGCCCATTGTGGGCTCTCAAGTTGGGGTGGGTCTCCTAGGGCCTGGCATTTGCCTTTGGAACAGCAGTGGTCAGGGTGTCTCCTCTGGGAATCCAGCCCTTTCCATGGGCCCCTGTTGCCCTTCAATGATGATGGTGTTGACAGTGATGATGAGGATCATAAGGATGATGATGAGGGTGATGATGATGGCGATGATGATGATGACGGTGGTGATGATGACGGTGGTGACGATACTGAGCTGAATGAACGCTAGGTCTGATGTCCTATAACATTTCTGACATTCCCAAAAGCCCTTTTCCTCTGATAAAGGTGAGAGGGCTGCACAGTCCCAAGGGGGATGAAGACTCCAGACGTTGGGGGTTCACCATGACCATGACCTTCACATTGCTGTGTGTTTCCACTCTTGAGTCCTGGGCAGGAAGCGAGGCATGTACATGTGTACATTTACATTCAGGCTCTTCCCTGGTTTTCACAACTTAGGGCCAAGCTTCCCCTGAACTTCTGCTAAACAATTCGGAGTGAAAAGGACTGAGGATGATGACTTCTTGCACTGCGGCCTTCCTTCCCAGGCTAAAAATAACTGCTCAAACAGAAAGTCCCTCCATGAAACAAGCTGTCCCACTGGGCCCCCAGACCTCAGTCCCTGAACAGCAGTTGTCCCATTGGACCTGGTTCTCCTCTTGGAGGTGCAGACAGAGGTGTGGGAGCCTCTGATGACACTCTTTTCAATCCTGTGACATCTCACTTCAATCCTGGGAAATCATGGCCTGTGTCTTTCCCACCTCTCCTGCTTCTTGCCAAAGCCCCCATTGGCCCCGGAGCAGGGAGGCCACAGAGGACCCAGGACACCCTGGAGAGGTGAATCCCCAGTAAGATGAGTCTTGGTCTATCCCGGGACATGAAGTGCCGCACTGTATGTGCCCCTGCCAGGGCAGCCACCCCAGCTCCGGCCAGGCCAGGCCCAGGACTGACGTCAGGGCACAGGAATAGCAGGCCCCAACTCTGCCCAGAGACCATGGGAAGGCCCCAGCCCCACTCACACCCAGACCAAGCATGACACACACCAATCCTGCTTCTCCCACCAGCCTGTCTGCCAGCAGCATTTCTCCAGCGGCCAACCTTCCAGCGGCTCCCACCAGCACCACAGCCTCAGTGCAGCCCCAGGGGCTCAGTCCCTCTCTCTTTCCACCACCAACCAAACGCCTTGATTTTGTTTCTTAAGCTCCAGTCCCGTTCCAAAGCACTTTTTTTCCTTTTTTGAGATGGAGTCTCACTCTGTTGCCCAGGCTGGAGTGCAATGGCGTGATCTTGGCTCACTGCAATCTCCACCTCCCAGGTTCAAGTGAGTCTCCTACCTCAGCCTCCCGAAAAGCTGGGAGTACAGGTGCCCACTACCACACTCAGCTAATTTTTGTATTCTTAGTAGAGATGGTGTTTCACCACGTTGGCCAGACTGGTCTCGAACTCCTAACCTCAGGTGATCCACCCACCTCAGCCTCCCAAAATGCTGGGATTACAGGCATGAGCCACCACATCCAGCCTAAAGCACTTTCACATGGACTCAGTGGACTGTGGAGTTGCCAAGGGCTCTCGTGAGTCCAACTGTAAAGGAGGAAGCTCCGGCCAGAAGCCTTCAGAGACTCGCCCAAGATCAGGGCAGGGTGGGACACAGCCCAAGTCTATGACCCTTAGTCTGGAGTTCTTTCTGCTCCCATGGGAGTTCACAAACCATATCCCATGAAGTGCTAGGGTTCCACAGAAGTGACTCGGGGGTAAGGGAAGATCAAACAGCAGGGACAGCCACCCCCTTTGTACTTCCTGCCCTTCTTGAATCTATCTGCCCCACTGCCTACAGGGGAAAGACTGGAGGGAGACTGACAAGCCCTGCTCCTTTGCTCTCCTTGTTTCTTCCCTCAAAATATTAGTATCTGCCTCGAGCCTTCTCCCCATTATTTTCTCCAACATCCTAAGACATCCTGCGCACAGCATGTTTCTTTTCTTTTTCTTTTTTTGAGACAGGTCTTGCTGTCGCCCAAGCTGGAGTTCAGTGGCATGACAGCTCACTGCAGCCTCCACCTCCTGGGCTCAAGGGATCCTCTCACCTCAGCCCCCAAAATAGCCGGAACTCCAGGAGTGTGCCACCACATCCGGCTGATTTTTTTTTTCATTTTTTTTTTAGAGATGAGGTCTTGCTATGTTGCCCAGGCTGGTCTCAAACTCCTGGCCTCAAGTGATCCTCCCACTTCAGCCTCCCAAAGCGCTGGAATTACAGGTGTGAGCCACCTTACACTTTCACTCTGCCAGTCCACATATGCCAGGCTCTGAGCTGGGTCATCTCCTGCCCTCACATAGGACTCCATCTTTCCAAGGTAGTTTCCTGTGCTTATTCTTCTTTGATGCTCCTAGCAGCCCTCCGAGGCAGAAAAAGCAACGGTTGTTAACCTCTCTTGAAATGAAGAGGTAGACACATGAAAGTCAAGTCGTTTGCCTAACAGGTCATTCCAGGGATGAGCTGGAACTCAGGCCAAGAGATGGAGCAAAGCTCCCTGGGAGTGACCATGACCTGCTGAGCTGTTCAAGCCCAGAGACCAAGCTTCTGGGGCCGGGTCAACGTGTATCTGTGTATTTCACAAGGGGATTCTCCACAACACCAGCATTTCAGACCCTCTGCATCAGCCATCCTTAGTACCAAGGGCCAGGAAGCTCTGTCTTGAAGTTGAGACTACAGATGGAGAGCATAGAGGTCAGGACCTGTTTCTGAGCCACCTCTAGGTGTTGAATGTATTCAATGCCTTCGTGGAATCAAATGTTGATTTTATTCCAGCCGGTCCAAGTCTCCTTAGCACATGTTTCTAACAAGGACCTGCTAGGGTTATTCTTCCACGTGACTTCTCATCCATTTGAACTAGAGCTAGCAAGTCCAAAGTCATGCCTAAGTAAAATACCTCTGACCATTAGTCATACACAGTTATTCAATTGAGTCATTAGTCATAAAATTCCCGGGGGGGGTGCGGGAGGGGTGCGGACAGGAATCATTCTCCAAATCTCTGCCTGGATACATGTGTCCTAGAGAGGGAGGTGCACTGGCTGGGTGCGGTGGCTCACACCTGTAATCCCAGCACTTTGGGAGGCCAAGGTGAGTGGATCACAAGGTCAGGAGTTCAAGACCAGCCTGGCCAATAAGGTGAAACCCCATCTCTACTAAAAATACAAAAATTAGCCAGGCATAGTGGAGCGCACCTGTAGTCCCAGCTACTCAGAAAGCTGAGGCAGGAGAATCTCTTCAACCCAGGAGGCGAAGGCTGCAGTGAGCTGAGATCATGCCACTGCACTCCAGTCTGGGCAACAGAGCAAGACTCTGTCTCAAAAAAAAAAAAAGAGAGAGAGAGATGGAGGGAGGGAGGGAAGGAGAGGGAGAAGCACCAACCATGTCATAGAAACAAAACCCCACGTCTTGCCCCCATCTGTCCATTCTTGCTCCTTCCCTCAAAATATTAGCATCTTCCTCGAGCCTTCTCCTCAAACCCATGTCTTGCACCCATCTGTCCCCCACCCCATGCTTTGGTTCTTAAGTGCAGCAGGAACAATTCAGAAAACAGAGTTCACACTGCAGAGTAGGCAGCCTGCCCCTTTCCTTGTTCTATATCTTGTCTCTGAACACTCGTGGACCAGGCAAACGTGGGCCAGCAGCCTATTCTGGTGTCCTTTCTTTCCTTGACATTCTCCTGCTGGTCCTACTGGGTAAATGTTCACTGCTCAGGACCTCTGTTCTTCCACTTTTTTTTTTTTCAACAATATGTTTCTCCATGAAGGCCTACCGCTTTTTTTTTTTTTTTTTTTTTTTTTATATGGAGTCTCACTCTGTCACCCAGGCTGGAGTGCAGTGGTGCAACCTCAGCTCACTGCAACCTCTGCCACCCGGGTTCAAGCCATTCTCCTGCCTCGGCCTCCCAAGTAGCTGGGATTACAGGTGCCTGCCACCACGCCTGACTAATTTTTAGAGTTTTAGTAGTGATGGGGTTTCGCCATGTTGGCCAGGCTGGTCTTGAACTCCTGACCTCAGGTGATCCACCCACCTCAGCCTCCCAAAGTGCTGGTATCACAGGCGTGAGTCACTGCACCCAACCTCTTCCACTTCTTAAAGTCTTAGACAACTTTGCAGAAGGCCGTTGCCCATAAGAACCTGAGAAGGGAAGTTCTGGCTGGAGGAAGCCTTGTCTGCATCCTCCCACGACCCCCGAGGTCCTCTTCTGCCATTCTCTCAGCCTTTCCCTCCTCCCCTAGTATGGGCAACCAGAGTGCAGGCCCTGAGGCAGCCATTCTTGGAAGGTTTATTTGGCTTCCTGGCCATGCTCCTAAAGTCAAGGGCTAATCCCACTGGGACAGCTTGTCCCTGGCTGGACTCTAGCCCTTAAAATGATTTATCCAGGAAATAGGATACAATGACAAAAGTATGCCAGGGTACAATGTCAAAGGTAGCAATCAGAGAGGACCTTGGGATTTGGGGGTCCAGAGGGATCCTTTCATAGACCAACTAGCTTGATTTCACTTATGAACGAAACCCCAATACCTTGATAAGTGCCTGTCCCAAGGCCACAGCGCTAGTTAAGGTAGTTGGCTTAAATAAGTGACCTGCTTCTAGAACTCAGCTCTCTATGGATGCTCTCCCAGCAGTGGGCCAGCGGATGAGAAGGGCTAAGTCTTCCCCAGGGCAGTGATTTCTTACCCTACCTTCTTCCACTCTTTGTGTTTTTTTTTTTTTGAGACGGAGTTTCGCTCTTGTTACCCAGGCTGGAGTGCAATGGCATGATCTCGGCTCACCACAACCTCCGCCTCCTGGGTTCAGGCAATTCTCCTGCCTCAGCCTCCCGAGTAGCTGGGATTACAGGCACGTGCCACCATGCCCAGCTAATTTTTTGTATTTTTAGTACAGATGGGGTTTCACCATGTTGACCAGGATGGTCTCGATCTCTCGACCTCGTGATCCACCCGTCTCGGCCTCCCAAAGTGCTGGGATTACAGGCTTGAGCCACCGCGCCCGGCCCCTTCCACTCTTTAAAAAGAATTGTTTTAGTCAAGGCACAGTGACTCCAAGAGCTGTGGCTGATACCTATAATCCCAGCACATTGGGAGGCCAAGGTGAGAGGAGCCCTAGGGCCCAGGAGTTTGAAACCAGCATGGTTAACGAAGCAGGACCTCATCTTTACAAATACATTTTAAAATTAGCTTGGCATGGTGGCATGTGCCTGTGCTCCCAGCTACTGGGGAGGCTGTGGTTGGCAGACTCATTGAGCTCAAGAGTTGGAAGTTGCAGTGAGTTTTGATCACACTATACTCCAGCCTGGGCAACAGAGGGGGACCCTGTCTCAAAAAAAAAAAAGGATTAAGACTTCAACACAATTGTTTTTAACTGATAAAGTCTAGAGAATTGACAGAATAACTTCAGTCCCCACCCCACCTCCAATTCCTGGCCTTCTTGGTTTGGAAGATAGAAAGAAATAACCAGAAATCCCACAATCATCATACATATACATGCTTGTCACTGATGCCTGGAGGACTCATGAGTGCAAATGACTATTCATTTTATTTATTTATTTTTTTGAGACAGTGTCTCACTCTGCTGCCCAGGCTGGAGTGCAGTGGTGCAATCTCGGCTCACTGCAACCTCCGACTCATGAGCTCAAGCGATTCTCCTGCCTCAGGTTCCTGAGTAGCTGGATTACAGGCGCGACACCATGCCTGTAATTCTAGTATTTCTAGTATTTCTTTGTATTTCTAGTAGAGACAGGTTTTCATCATGTTGGTCAGGCTGGTCTTGAACTCCTGACCTCATGATCCGCCTGCCTCAGCCTCCCAAAGTGCTGGGATTATAGGTGTGACTCACCACGCCTAGCCCACTTTTATTTTATGTATTTATTTTTTGAGACAGCATCTCTGTCACCCACGGAGTATGGTGGTGCAATCTTGACTCACTGCAACCTTTGCCTCCCAGATTCAAGCGATTCTCCAGCCCCAGCCTCCTTAGTAGCTGGGACCACAGGTGTGTGCAACCACACTCCACTAATTTTTCTATTTTTTTGTAGAGAGGGGTTTTCACCACGTCGGCCAGGCTGGTCTCAAACTCCTGACCTCAAATGATCCACCCGCCTCAGCCTCCCAAAGTGCTGGGATTACAGGCATGAGCCACAGCATCCAGCTGCTATTCACTTTTAAAAGAGAAATACCTCAGAAAGAGCAAACATTATATCCTAACCCCTCAGTGTGAGTCAGTTACTAGCAGGATGCTCTACAGAGCACTCCGTTTTTCCAGAGATCAGCTGTGCCTGCCTACAGTGAAGAGAAATCCATGCTGGAGGCCTCAGGCCTGCTTCCTCCCTTCAGGGGGGCCAAGCTTGGGAGGAGAGGGAAAGGAAGGAGAAGGGATGCAGGCTGGGTTCTGAGACAGACTGAGGCAGGTGGCTGGCTTTCCCCCACCTCCTAGCCCAAAGAAATTGAATCTCCCTGGGATCTGTGGGGAGGAGGTGCTGGTCTAATTTTTGGACACCAGACAGGAAGAGACTCACTGAAAGCCAAGGGAGCATGGCTCCCCCAGGTCTCAATCTAACAGGTTCTCTAAGGGGTCCAGGCCCACCCCATTCCCAACCCAGGGAAGCTGGAGGGAATATGCTTGAGAAACGTGGGAGCTTGGAAAGTAGGTGTGATACCTTCCCCAGCCTGGGCTAGGCCCAGTTATGCCTTTTCTTTCCTCCTGGTGAGCTGAGGCTCCGGCCTCCTGGATAGAGGCTGGTCTCTCTGACTGCACCTGGAAATCAGGAGAGCTGAGTTCTGCCTCTTACTCCCTTTTTCTTTTTTTTACAGACCCTGTCCCTTAGAATCAGGGTCTTACTCTGTCACCCGGACCGGAGTGCAGCAGTGTGATAAAGGCTCACTGCAGCCTCTAATTCCAGGGCTCCAGTGATCGTCCTTCTTCAGCCTCCAGAGTAGCCAGGACTACAGGCACACACCACCATGCCTGGCTAATTGTTTCATTTCTGTAGAGACAGGGTCTCACTATGTTGCCTGGACTGGTCTCAAACTTCTGGGCTCAAGCGATCCTCCAACCTCAGCCTCTCAAAGTGCTGGGATCACAAGCATGAGCCATTGGCCCGACCCCTGCTGTCTTACTACCCAGCAACATTACATTGAGTTACTCCTTACTCCCTCTGCACACAACTTTATTAGCTCATAAAATGCAGACAACAATACCCACTTTTCCAGCCCTGTCAGAGAGTTTTAGACATCAGGTGGTGCTCAGAAGCATTTCAACAAATGTCAACTATGAGCATCATTCTTTCCTAGAAAAGCAAATATACCATGCCAAATCCCATTCGCTGAGTGGCCAAAGCAGAGCCAGCTTCGGACAAGAGCCCAGCCAGCAGGCCCTTCACACAGTTCCTTTTGCCCTCTGGGTCTGGGGGCTCAGTCAGGGTACCCAGAGAGGTTCTTCTGCCTGGGATTCCTCCAGGGCTGCCAGAAGCAGCTGAGGTGAGGAGCTGCAGGGCGCCTCAGGGGTGAGCCCTATGCTCTCCGTGAAGTTCTGGCTGGTCGGGGAACAGGAAAGGGCAAGAGCTGTCAACACTCCCAGGGGCCAGGAGCTAGTTCTGCTGATCTCAAAGTTAACCCCTGCAGTACCTGACTCCAGCCTCAGTCAGCCTTGATCCACCAGCAACATCTGAGGCCACACGCGGCCTCTCCCTGCCCACCACATCCTATCCCTTCTGTCCAGTCACTGAAGTGAGGTGACCCCGCACTTCACCCCAACACAAATGCACACTCAGGGGAAATTGAAACAGACCCATTCTAAGGGCCACATCTTGCTGAGAATGGGAGAGAGGTCCTTTCTGAAGGCAAAGAGCTGGTAAGGGCCCTTCAAAGCTCTCTGAAATGGCAACATAGTCAGAGGGAGGTCATTAGCAGTGCCGTGTGGCCTCCTGATCCTCATGGTAAGTGAGCACTGGGAATGAGACAATCAGCCCTTCAGAAACTACTCAGGCCTGGAGAATACAGCCAGGGCTGAGCCGCAGAGATGGGGCAGGAGCAGTTCTGGCCTCCAATACACCGGTGCTTTGCTCCTCCCGCACAAATGAAATCACAGCTGATGTCTCCATGGCTTTCAAGAGCCTCGCACAGTGGCCCGCTGGAGAAGGCAGGTCCCTGCTCCTCTGTCACCAGCAGCTCTGTCCCCGTTAGCAGAGCAGGTGAGAGGAAACACCACTCAGAGTGCCAGGCAATGGGGCACACAGCCCCTGACTGGCTCAGCTGGGGAGGTGTCCTCAGCCTGGGCCAGTGGTTCTCAAGTCTACGCAGAGTTGCTTAAGGAGGAAGGACAGGCTTCCAGCAGAAATGTACATACACAAATGTCCTGGTCCATATACCTGAGCTCATAGACCCTTCCGGAAAAACCACTGCCCAGACACCAAAAAGCCAGATTTTTCCACCTTCTTTCCCAGAGGGTATCACCCAATCCATGACAGATGGGTCCCACTGCCAGGTCCTAGCATTCATGGCCCCAGGTCTCATATTATTTATCCTTATGGTTATTTTTGCATTCAAGGCTTCTAGAACTAGAAAGAAACTTAAAAACTAACTAGTCCAACTCTTTAACTAGCCCAACTTTTTCTTTTCACAGACGAGGAAACCAATACCCAGAGAGGAAAAAGGAGCCTGCCAGAAATGACCAAGTGAGCTGGGACAAAGCTAGGACTAAAGACAAGGCCATCACGCCCAGCCTGTATGGAGATTTCAGGAAGGACCCAGGGCGAGGGTTAAGCTCCCTGCATTCACCATTAAGTCTGTGGTATTCCTGGTGTCACCAGAGGAATGCAGGAATGGTTGTCATCACCACCAAGAGACAAAGGACAGCTGGTTCTATGAAGGCTGTGAGAAATCAGCTCTTAGCTATCTAAGTTCAAGACCGCAGAGGCCAGAATATGGGACCAGAAGAACATTCCAGAGTCTGGGTCATTGGAGAAGGGAAGACCCTCCCACCCCACCTTGCTGCTCCATGAACAGTACAAACTCTGGAAGCCTCCCAAGCAAATCTGTCCGTTACCCTGAATTTTCACTCCAGAGCTTGGGATGCCCCAGGCAACAGCATTCAGAACACCAAGCCACCCTAAGGGGAACCATCCTAGAAATCTCACGTCTAGGCCAGGTGTAGAGGCTCATGCCTATAATCCCAGCACTCTGGGAGGCCAAGGCAGAAGGATTACTTGAGGGCAGCTCAAGACCAGCCTGGTCAACATAGTGAAAACCCATCTGTACTAAAATTAAAAAAAAAAAAATGGTGTGGTGGTACACACCTGTAATCCCAGCTACTCAGGAAGCTGAGGCAGGAGAATTACTTGAACCCAGGAGGCGGAGGCTGCAGTGAGCCAAGATCGCACCCCTGCATTCCAGCCTCGGTGACAGGAGACACCATCTCAAAAAAAAAAAAAGAAAAAAGAAAAAAGGCATCTCATGTCTTCATGTCTTCCTTGGGAGTAGCCTTGCTAGAGCCTCTGATTTACAACCCCAGACACATGGGGATGCACTTTCCTGGGTGAGCTGAAGGCTCCATCCCGCTCCTCAGGCCAGGCCTCTAAGGCCTCCCTGTCTCTGGACATCCCGCCCCAGGAAGAAATCATCATTCAACTCAACAGCAGCTTTCTCTGGTGAACTTCATGTCATCAAAAGGCTGGGCTCTCTGCATCTGTCTTATCTAGTCAAATACTGAAATCATTTTGGGAGGCAGAGGCAGGAGGATCGCTTGAGCCCAGCAGTTCGAGACCAGCCTGGGCAACGTAGTGGGACCCTGGATATACTAAAAAAAAAAAAAAAAAAATAGCTGGGCCTGGTGGTATGCACCTGTAGCCCCAGCTACTCAGGAGACTGAGGCAGGAGGATATCTTGAGCCCAGGATTTCAAGGCTGCAGTGAGCTATGGTTGCGCCACTGACCTTCAGCCTATTCCAAAAAACACCCACAAATACTGAAACCAGATGAAGCCCTCGAGGACCATGGGCTATTCCATTCTTTTCTTTTCCTATGGCAGCCTCATGGCCACATGGCAAGCCAGGCTGTCTACTTCCTAGTTCCCATGGGACTCCCCTGGAGAGAGGAAGGCTGAAGCCATGGCAAGGCTAGAGCAAGGGTGCATTCCATGCTTGCTGTCCCCAAGCTAACCCTCCCTGGGCAACACTGACAGCAACATGCAGCCACCTCCAGCTCACAAGGAGCTCACTGGGCCTGCCCAAAGGGTCCCGCTCAGCCCTGGCCAAACGAGGCCCAGATCCCTGCACCGACACCTGAATGTGGTTTTGCATTTGTTCTCTGGAGCTGCCGTGACGAAGCACCACAAACTTACTGGCGCGAAACAATGGAGTGTATTTGCTCACAGTCCTGGAGGCCGGAAGTCTCAAGTCAAGGTGCCGGTAGGGCCGCCTCCTTCCGAAATCCACAGCAGAGCCTCCTTCATTGCCTCTCTAGCTTCTGCTGTTTTCCAGCAACCCTTGGCTTGTGGCTGCGTCACTCCAGTCTCTGCTTCGTCACAAGGCTTTCTCTGTGTGTCTCCATCTTTTCTCTTCCCATAAGGACACCTTCATGTTGGATTTACGGCCGGCCCCACTCCAGCACGACCTCATCTTAACTAATGACATCTGCAACCACCCTACTTCTGAATAAGTTCACATTCTGAGGTTCTGGGGTTAGGACTTTGCATCCTTTTAGGGGATGCAATCCAACCCATAATGGGTCTCCCCATAGCCCACACCACCACCTGCCTAACCCACTGCCACTCCCTTCCCCCGGCCCGGCCCCTGGCTAACTCCAGCTCATACTTCAGACCACAGCTTTGAGGCCCATTCCCTAGGAGACCTCCCCTGACCCCTCCTATGCTCTGTGTCCCTGCAGCAACTGTCACCTATGTGACATCACCCTATGTAACGGCTTTTTTAAGACAGGGTCTCACTCTGTCACCCAGGCTAGAGTGCAGTGGCATGATCTTGGCTCTCTACAACCTCTGCCTCCTGGGTTCAAGTGATTCTTCAGCCTCCTGAGTAGCTGGAACTACAGGTGTGCACCGCAACACTCAGCTAATTTTTATATTTTTGGTAGAGATGAGGTTTTGCCATGTTACCCAGGCTGGTCTCAAACTCCTGACCTAAGGTGATCCACCCGCCTCAGCCTCCCAAAGTGCTGGGATTGCAGGCATGAGCCACCACACCCAGCCTTTTTTTTATTCTTTTAACCTGTGTCCATAGATGAGCAGCTCCTGGAGGCTGATGCCTGTGGCTTGTACTCAGGACTATTGCAGGTGTCCAGCTGGGGCCTGGCAGATATGCCCCCACCATAAGTGTCCGCCCCACCGTAAGGGCCTGGCAGATATCCCCCTACCACAGCGCTGCACTGAGACTACCTAACAGTAATGAGCCTTGTTCCTGGTCAACACTGCTCAAAATGTGGCTCAAGGGCTGTTTGCAAAAGGGCCACAGAGGAGCTTGGTTAAAAGTACAATTCCTGGCTGGGCACAGTGGCTCACGCCTATAATCCCAGCACTTTGGGAGGCTGAGGTAGGTGAATCACTTTAGGTCAGGAGTTCAAGACCAGCCTGGCCAAAGTGGTAAAACCCCATCTCTACTAAAAATACAAAAAATTTAGCTGGGCGTGGTGGCACACACCTGTAATCTCAGCTACTAAGGCAGGTGAGGCAGGATAATCACTGAACCTGGGAGGCGGAGGTTGCAGTAAGCCAAGATCGTGCCACTGCACTCCAGCCTAGGCGACAGAGCCAGACTTTCTCTCAAAAAAAAAAAAGAGTGCAATTCCTAACATTTGGGGCTGGACAATTGAAAAAAAAGAAAGAAAAATACAATTCCTAGGACTGTTCTCAGGCCTCTGCATCACGGGGGCCTCAGGCATGTACCTTTTTGTTTGTTTGTTTTTTAAGGGATAGAATCTTGCTCTGTCACCCAAGCTGGGGCGCAGTGGTACAATCATGGTTCGCTGCAGCCCCAAACTCCAGGGCTCAAATGATCTTCCCACTTCAGCCTCCCAAGCAGTGAGACTACAGGTGTGTGCCATTGTATCTGGCTAGGTTTTTTCATGTTTTTTGTAAAGACAGGATCTTACTTTGTCCAGTCTGGTCTCAAACTCCTGGGCTCAAGTGATCCTCCCACTTGCGCCTCCCATAGCGCTGCAATTACAGAGAGATGAGCCACCATGTCTGGCCAGAAATCAGCATTTTAGACAAGCTCCCAGAAGATTCTCAAACACCCTAACATCTCAGAACCACCATCCTTGGACTTTGATTATGGGAGTAAATCTAAGACCATCTTCCCAGAGACCTACAGGTTGCAAAGGGTGGAACCTGCCTATATGAGGCTGCACCAGTCCTGGCCCTGGGACCCCCTTCCTAGCTATGATCCATTTCCGAGGCCATCAGCCCTAGGCCCATTGTGGGTGGGGACATAGCTGGCCCTGCTCCCCACCAGATGCTATTCCTGGGAGGAGAATGCAGAGGGAGGAGCAGCTGGTGGTAAGCGGCCCTGGCAGAAAATGCCATGGATGGAACTCTGGCGGTCAGGCAGAGCTGCCCAGGGAAGACAGTAATGGAAAAGCCCTGGGGACCTCAGGCCTCTAGAGGAGGGAGAAGCAGGGAGGAGGGAAAGGGGAGTGGAAAGAATAGCGTCAGGAGCTCAAGTATTCTCCCCTAATCAGCAGTAAGACCTCAAGCAAGTATTTAAACATTTCTGGGCATGTTTCATTAGTAATAAAACAGAAGAGAAAAATACCCACCCTGCCTATCCATCAGGCTTGCAGTGCCTCATCCCACTACTATTGATGGAGCGCCTATGAACTGTCACAGTGAGAGGAATTCTGAAACCTGGAGAGGACTAGAATGTACAAGATATTTCTAATATCAAGATAAAGTGAGGTCAGGCAAAGTGGTTCATGCCTGTAATCCCAGCACTTTGAGAGGTTGAGGCAGGAGGACTGCTTGAGCTCAGGAGTTCAAGACCAACCTGGGCAACATGGTGAACCCTCATCTATACAAAAAATTTTTTGCAGCCTGATTCACAATAACCAAAAGGTGAAAAGAGCCCGGCTGTCCATCAGTAGATAAATGGATAAACAGAACGCGGTCTATCCACACAATGGAATATTTCCCAGCCATGGAAAGGAGTGAAGCACTGCCACCTGCTACAACACGGGTGAACCTGGAAGGCGTGGGGCTAAGTGAAAGAAGCTGGACACGAAGACCACATTTATCTGAAATGTGTGATTCCATTTATATGAAAGTCCAGACTAGGCATATCCATAGAGACAGAAAGCAGATTGCCGGTTGCTGGGGAGTGGGAAGGAATGGATAGTGGGGGAGAACTGGGGAGCAAGTGCTAAAGGGCCCAGAGTTTCTTTTTGAGGTGATGAAAAATGTCTTAAAATTGACTGTGTTGATGACTGCATATATCTGTGAATATACTAAAATCTACTGAACTGTAAGCTTTAAATAAAAAAATTACATGATGTGTGAATTATATCTCAATAACCTGTTTGCAAAAATAATAAAGAGCTGGGTGTGGTGGCTCACCCCTGGGATTACAAATCCCAGGACTTGGTGAGGCTGAGGTGAGAGGTGGCTTGAGGCCAGGAGTTCAAGATCAGCCTGGGCAACATAGGGAGACCTCTTCTCTACCAAAAATACAAAAAAATGAGCTGAGTGTGGTGGTGTGCACCTGTAGTGCCAGCTACTGGAGAGGCTGAAGTGGAAGGACTGCCTGAGCCCGGGAGGTTGAGACTTCAGTGAGCCCTGATTGCACCACTGCACTCCAGCCTAGGCAACACAGTGAGACCCTGTCTCAAAATAATAACAATAATAATGTGTCTTTGTTTTCTTTCTTCAAAACCTAATTAAACCCATTGTCTACCTTCAAAATATACCCCCAGTCTAACCATTTCTTACCACCCCTGTCCCTGCCAGCTCCATGGCCCAGCCACTGTCATCTCCCACCTGGACTGTTGATGTCACCCCTTCCTGAGCTGCCTGCTTCTGTCCCCCATCCCCTGTATGCTCCCTGCACAGTGACAGAGTGCTCCACATACTCCCTCCAGTGGCTTCAACCTCATGCAAAGAAGAGGCCAATATCCTGTGGTGACCCGGAGGCCCGTGCCCTCTGGCCCTGCTTCGCCTATGACCCCATCTCTCCCATGTGCCCCCTTATCTACTGTGTCCAACCACTCTGGATTTGCTCTTCAGGGCCCCTCCTGTGCCCTGTGCTTGCTTTGCTTTCTGCTGAGAATGTTATGTTCATGCTTCCCAGACAACCATCTGACTCACTCCTTCCTCTTCTAAGTCTGCTCCAATGTCACCTGCTCCATAAGGCCTTCCCTGGCCACATATTAAATTACTGAATATTGTCTCCTAGTCATTCTTCCCCATCTTCCATCCCTAGTTTTTCTCCATTGCATCTGCCACCTTCTAATAATCTACATAGCTTACTCAGTTTCCTGTCTGTCAGGGATTTTGTAACCGCAGCACCTAGGGCAGACATTGGATGGACAGATGGATGGATGGATGAATGGAAGGATAGATGAATAAGCAGATGAATGGATGGATGGGTAGATTAATGAAAAGATGGATGAATGGAAGGTCAGATAGACAGAAGGATGGATGGATGGATGAGTAGATAAATGGTGGATAGACAGATGGATGGGTACATGAAAGGATGAATCAAATGGGTGAATGGACAGATGGATAGATGGAAGGAAGAATGAATGGAAGGACAGATGAATGAATGTGTAGATAAATGAATGGAAGGATGGATGAAAGGAAATATGGATGGACAGATGAATGGAAGGATGAATGGGTAGATGGATGAATAGAAGATAGATTGATGGGTGGGTGGGTGGATGAATGGATGAATGGACAGATGACAGATGAATGGAAGGATACATGGATGGATGAATAGATGGATAGATGGGTGGATGGATAGGTGGGTGGATGGATGGGTAGAAGGATGAATGGATGGATAGATGAATAGACGGATGGGTGAATGGGTAGATGGATGGATGAGTAGATAGATGGGCGGATGAATAGGTGGATGGGTGTATGAGTGGGTGAAGTGATGAATGGAAGGGTGGATAAATAGAAGGAAGGATGAATAGTAGATGAATGGAAGGGGAGATAGATGAATGGATGGATGGATAGATGGATAAATAAATGGGTGGATGTGTGGATGGATGGATGAATGGATGGGTAGATGGGTGGGTGATGAAAAAAATGGATGGATAGATGAGGGATGGATGGGTGGATCCATGGATAAATGGGTGGATGGATGAATGGACGGATGGCTGGATGGATAGGTGGATAGATGGACAGATAAATGAATGAATGGCTGGATGGAAGGATGAGTGGACAGATGAATGGAGAGATGGATGGATGGATTGGTGGACTGATGGATGGAAGGATGGAAGTGTGGGTGGGTGGATGAATGAATGATGGGTGGATGAGTGGATGAATGGACAGATGTGATGAATAGGTAGATAGATGAGTGGATCAATGGATGGGTGGATGATAGATGGATGGGTGGATGGAAGGATGGATGAATGGATGGACCCATGGTGCTGGTAGCAAAATGGAAGACCTTCCTTCAACCCCACTTGGGTTCCAAGAGACAAGAGAGGACCCAGATTCAGAATCAGAGAAGTACTTGCCTAGGAGTAGTGTGTCCTCAGGCCATGTCACCTAACCTCTCCAGGCCTGTTTCTCATTAAAAAGCCCCAGAGGAGCCGTTTCCACACTCTTCATCATGTGACAGCCACATGAACTGAAGTGCTGAGTTGCAGGACCTCCTCTTAAAGACCTTAAGATCTTATTGGAGGGAAAAGCAAGCAGGCAGAAGTTGGAACCAACTTCAGGGCAGCTCCTGAGCAGGAATGTGAACTCAAAGGGCTTAGCAGAGGAGTCCACTAGGAAGTGAGGTCATTTGGGGTGAGATACTACAGGAGCCCAGCCAGGTGTGTGGAGACAGTGGCTGTGGTTAGGAGAGTGGGACACAGCCAAAGAAGAGCCTGGGATGCTGGTCTAAGAAGGGCAGCCTGGGCTTCCTGGGCCAGGCCTCCCTGACCATTGGTGGCCACTTCTGAAAAGGCCTGAAGACCCCGGGACTGGGGAGAGGTGGCGACCAGTCTCCTCACCCCTGTTCCCCTCCAGAACTGGGCTGAGCCACAGCCACCAGCTTCAGGGGCTGCCCAAACACCCCAGACTCTGAGTTTGGGACTCCTACCACCTGCAGTGAGAATACACAGCCTTCTAGTTGGGGACCCGGTATTCTAGAATGGAAGAGGTCATAAGAAAGTGAACTTCTCAGCAACATTCAAGAAGATTCCACTCACTTATGTATTCACAGCAGCATTAATCACAACGGCAAAGACACAGAATCAACACAGGTATACATCAACGGTGGACTGGATCAAGAAAATGTGGTACATCCACACCATGGAATACCATGCAGCCATTAAAAAAATCATGTTACTTGCAGGACAATCGATGCAGCTGGAGGCCATTATCCCAAGCAAATTAAAGCAGGAACAGAAAACCAAAGACTGCATATTCTCACTTAGAAGTGGGAGCTAAGCACGGGATGCACATAGACATAAAGAGGGGAACAGAAGACACCGGGGACTACCAGAGGGGGAGCTGAGAGGGGGGACAAGGGTTGACAAACTACCTACTTGCTACTATGTTCACTATTTGGTTGACAGGATCAACAAAAGCCCAAACCTCAGCATCATGCACTGTAAGAATGTAAAAAACCTGCACATGTACTCCCCTGAATCTAAAATAAAGTTCACTCGTAAGTTCTTTCTCTGAGGAGCTTCTGCAGAAGAGGTGCTTCCATATCCTGCACCATCTCCCACTTGGGAGCTGTGCCCAGGGCCAAGACTGTAAGGGGGCTGCATGCTGGGGGCTCGTGAAGAAGAAGAGCTGGGCCTCAGGTCACAGAGCAAGCTGGTCTAGGGCTTCTGGCTTCTTGGTCCCTTACTCTTTTCATCACAGGGGCAGCCAGGACCCAGAACTCCATCCCTTTGCCCCCTCTACTTCACCCTGTATCAGAGGCACATGCCCTAGGAGCTGGGCAATTCTGGTCAATTCTTCCCACCTGGGCAGCCACCCTCCTCCCTAGCACCACTGCTAGGCTGGGCAGCTGCCTCTTGGGATTTGCTGCCCTGGCCAGCTGTCCATCCGTTCATTCAACACGCTTGCCCGGGTGTGTCTGCAGAGAACCAGATTAGCCAGTGGGGCAACACATGGGCTATGGAACCAAGAGGACCAAGGAAACAAGTACCCCTTCTACCCAGTGGATGACTATCCCCTAGGAGAAAGCCCCCCCAAAATTAGTGTCTCCCTAAAATTCATATCCACCTATAACCTAAGAACATGACCTTCTATGGAAACAGGGTCTTTGCAAATGTAATCAGTTAACATGAAATCATACTGGATTAGGGTGGGTCCTAAACCCAATGTCTTCAGTGTCCTTAGATGATGAGGAGAGGACACAGGGACACACAGACAGGGGAGAAGGCCACATGATGACAGAGGCAGAGAGTGCAGCGATGAAGCTACCTACTCAAAGAATGCCAGGAATTGCTGGCAACCACTGGATGCTGGGAGAGGCAAGGAAAGATCCCCTGCATTTGTTTCTTGAGACAGAGTTTAGTAATTGTTGCCCAAGCTGGAGTGCAATGGCTCGATCTTGGCTCACTGTAACCTCCGCCTCCTGGTTTCAAGCGATTCTCCTCCTTCAGCCTCCTGAGTAGCTGGGATTACAGGCATTCGCCACTATGCTCAGCTAATTTTGTATTTTTAATAGAGATGGGGTTTCTCCATGTTGGTCAGGCTGGTCTCGAACTCCCAACCTCAGGGGATCCACTCCTCTTGGCCTCCCAAGGTGCTGGGATTATAGGTATGAGCCACCATGCCTGGCCAGGATCCCCCTTAGACCTTTCAAAAGGAATATGGCCCTGCCAACACCTTGATTTCAGGCTTTTGGCCTCTAGAATTGTTAGAGACTAAATTTCAGTGGTTTTGGCCAGGCACAGTGGCTCACACCTGTAATCCCAGCACTTTAGGAGACCGAGATAGGACTGCTTGAGCCCAGAAGTTCAAGACCAGCCCAGGGAACACGGCGAGAGCCCTGTCTCCACAAAAAATACAAAAATTAGCTGGGTATGGTGGTGCATGCCTATAGTCTCAGCTACTCAAGAGGCTGAGGTAGGGGGATCACTTGAGCCTGGGAGGCAGAGATTGCAGTAAGCAGAGCTCACACCACTGCACTCCAGCCTGGGCAAAAGAGTCAGACCCTGTATATAAAAAAAAACCTGCTATGGTTTTAAGCCACTAAGTTTGTGGCAGTCTGTTACTGTAGTCCAGGAAGATCGTATAGGAACCAATACCTAAGCCTGGCACTGTGAAATCGTCCCGACACCACTTAACGCTGAGCCGAGCGTTTTCACCATCCCCACCGCCCCAGATCCTGTTGTCACCATCCTGGGGCCCACATGCTCTGAAACCAGGCTTGAACCCCCTTCCATGAAGCATCCCCCAACAACGCTCCCCCTTTCTCTGCACTCTTAGGCTGCTTATTTTTAGCTGCTGAGTATGTCTACCTTATATGGTTCTCTACTCATGTCATGAGCAGGGACTGTCTCCCCTCCTAGTCTGTAAGCTCTTTGAGGACAGAGAATCCCAAGGATATTAACAGTCCTAAGCAGGGGCGGCATGTTGATGGATTCCCCTGGTTGGTCAAGTTTCACGATATTTCAGGAAACTGGAGGCAAATGTCAAGTCGTCACATACTTACAACAGTGATAACCTGTCATTCTTGTCATAGTTCTTTTAACCTTAGAAAGTATCTGACATCAAAAAATATTTTAAGCATCTGATAGCCATTTTCTTATTACAGTCATGAAACAGCCCCATGCTGGAAATAGGGCAAGAATCGTTATCCCCATTTTATGGGTGAAGAAACAGACACAGAGACGGTCAGGGGCTTGGTGGCTGATTTGTGACAAAATCAACATTTGCTGTGCTCCCAAGTCCTGGTGCTCCCGCTGGGCCCCACCCCAGGCCAGCTGCTTTGCCTCTGTATGGGCAGTCCCAGGTGAGAGGGACTTGGTGGAGTGCCCTCTAGATTAACTACCAAGCCAGAAAGTAAACAAAGGCAGGAAAAGAGGTGGGTTGGTGTCCTGGGAGCCCGAGGCCAGGATGACTTCCCCAGGGTAGGGTATTTGACACTTCTCCAGTTCTTTTCCAGATTCTTTCCAGGTCCTAGAAAGCACTCCTGGTCTCATGCCAGGCCCAGTGGCTCACATCTGTAACCCCAACACTTTGGGAAGCTGAGGCGGGAAGATCATAAGGTAAAGAGATAAGACCATCCCTGCCAACATAGCGAAACCTCATCCCTCCTAAAAATATAAAAATTAGCCAGACGTGGTGGCGCACTCCTGTAGTCCCAGCTACTCAGGAGGCTGAGGCAGGAGAATCACTTGAACCCAGGAGGCAGAGGTTGCAGTGAGCTGAGATCATGCCACTGCATTCCAGCCTGGGTGACACAGTGAGACTCTGTCTGGTCTCTTGACCACCTTGGGTAAGTGCAGGAAAAATAAGTATTCATCTACTACTTGACACTAAGTAATCAACAAATTGGCTAGAGGCCTCTCTCGTGGCCACAGGGGCACAGTTGGTCACATGAGGCCCTAAATGCTGTGTAAACTGGATGGCCATCAGTGACATGTCTGCCAAAGGAATGGCTTGATCAAGCCTTGACCTATTGCTACCTAGGGGAAGAAATTCTTTTTTTTTTTTTTTTTTATTTGCAACAGAGTCTTGCTCTGTCACCCAGACTGGAGTGCAGTGCCACAGTCACAGTTCACTGTAGCTGTGATATCCCGGCTCAAGAAATCCACCTGCTCCAGCCTCCCAAGCACCTGAGGCCACATGCATGTGCCATTATGCCTTGTTAATTTTTGTATTTTTTACAGAGATGGGATTTCTCCACATTGCCCAAGCTACTCTCACACTCCTGGGGTCAAGCAATCTACCCACCTCAAACTCCCAAAGTGCTAGGATTGCAGAGAAGAGCCACTGTGCCTGGCATAGGGGAAATTCTATAGGAGAAAACTGAGCTGGCCTAGATCCTAACCAAATGATCACCTGAAGGAGGACCAGGGGCTGCATTTCTGGCAGCAATCCAGTGGTGGGGAGAGGATGCGGGCTTCCAAACCCAGGAGCTCTCCCCTGAGCTCCCAGCACAAGCCACTTCCTACAAGCCAGAACTCCAGGCCAGACTTTGCCTGCACCTGTTTGAGCTCAGAGTGCAGTTCCTGCTCTAGAGGCACCCAAAAATATCTGAAAGGGAGGGGAAAAGGCAGGGACCAGCTGGAAGAAAACAGGCTAGAGTCTTCGGAGGGCTGAGAGAAAGAGCCACTTGGCTCAGCATTCAAGGTTCTTCCCAACTGGCCCCAACTCATCAGGGTGGCCTCATCTCCCCTGAACGTGAGCCCCACATTCTAGCCAGGGCTGGCCTCATTCTGTCCCAGACAGTGCCATCCTCTGAACTTCCTCACCTCCTGGCTTTGGTTACTATCTTCAGATGTCTCTGCCTGCACAAATCATCTGCTCATTCATTAGACATTGTTGACTGCCTTGAATGAGCCAAGTGTCATGCTACACTGTTAGTGATGAAATACAAGCAAATTAAACAAAGGCACAGCTCCCATCCTCCCGAAGCTGACCGTCCAGTGATCATCCCCTCCTTGCAAGTTGGGCTGAAACACTGTCCCTCTGCACAGCCAACCTTCCCCACCATCTTCTGAACTCCAACCAGAGTGAAAGTTGGCTGCCAAGGGTGTTAGTTACATTTTTTTTTCAGTGTGTGTCATCTCCCCAAATAGAAGGTCGACTCTTGAGGGCAGAGACACAACTCGTTCCCACTTGCACAGTGCAGCTGGCCAGGACCTCACAGGGCTGACAAGGGGCCGAGAGCTGGGCCTTGCAGGGAGGGACCCACAGCTGCTTCACCTCCCACTGCTCTCATCAAATGCCCCACTCTCTGCTACCTCCAGCCCGAGGCATCTGAGATTGTGTCATACCCTCATGCTTCTATCTGATCCTTTCATGCCCTCATCCCTAACCTCAGTATATCCTGCTTTTCCAACCTAAAGGGGACTCCCAAGGAATGCTGCATCTCTCATTTCTTCAGGACTTGGGGCCCAATCCCTCCTCTCCTGCCAGGACTAGTCACAGCCTGCACTCATTCCATGCTTTTTTTTTTTTTTTAAAGATGGGGTCTCGTTCTATTGCCCAGGCTAGAGTGCAGGTGGTGCAATCTTGGCTCACTGCAACCTCAACCTCCCAGACTCAAGCCATCCTTCCACCTCAGCCTCTCGAGCAACTGGGACCACAGGTGCATGCACTACATCTAACTATTTTTAAAATTTTTTTGTAGAGATGAGATCTCACTGTGCTGCCCAGGCTGGTCTGGAACTCATGGGCTCAAGCAATCTTGCTGCCTTGGCCTCCCAAAGTGCCAGGATTACAGACGTGAGCCACTGTGCCTTGCCTATTAATTAAGTCTAATAAACTATTGCTTTAATTCTGATTTAATTTGGTGCTTTCATTCTGATTCTGCCCCCCTCCCTGAGATGGGGCAGCTCAGCGATGGCTGCTTTGGAAGTCCTCTGTGAGGGACACTGAGAAAGTGACAGGCAACAGGCATGTCCCCAAGGTGAGGGGGCAGCTGGGACCTTGACTATGAGTAAAACCACCTTCAGGGCTACAAAGGGATGAGGGAGGCTGAAAACAGATGGAACAGGGCTTCACTGATCTTAGAGAAAGAAGACAGCATAGGCTGCTGCCATTGAGGAAATGGATCAATCTCCAGACACTCAGTTAAATCCATCCCATTTGCTAAACTGCACCTACCCCTGCCAAGTCCTGCTGAGGATATCCAGCTGGGGAGGAGCACAACAGACTGGGACCTCTGGAGCACTGGGCAGATCCTGCTTGGCAGCCATGCAGCTATGCTCGCCATGGCTCCAATTCATTCATTCTTTCTTTCACCCATTCAGGACCCGGAAGAGAAACCCCTGCTATGTAGTTCCATCCCTCTGCACTCAGAACTGGCAAACTATTTACCACCTCTGTGTTGAGATTTAGGAACTTTGGGTAAGACCTTGATAGCCAAATGGGAAATTCCATCTTAGGGACGTCTTCCTTGAGCTAAAATTTTCTGAATCTTCTGAAATACCAAGAGATTTGAGCAGAGTGCCCATCTATGCTGTGAGCCATCTGCCTCCACTGCAATGTGTTGCAGATCTTCCCCTGACCAGGGTCTTGGTAGCAGGGACAGGGGACAGAGTAGGGACCCAGCATAGGGAGGAAATGAAGGAGCCAAACAGGGTGGAGGTGGAGTCTAAAGATCAACTTTTAGCTCTGAGAAGACAGGTGAGTCCAGGGGCAGGGGTCCCTGAGGAGCCAGGACTCCCAGAGCAAACTCAGGAGAGAATAGAAGCCAGTCCATCACCTTGTGCCAAAGTGAGTCCCACCAATGGGCCACAAGAGGGGCACAGGCCTCACAGCCAGGAACACACCATGAAAAGGACCTGAGGCTGGACTCCTGTCCCCAGTCCACAAGGAACAATGAAAACCACAGTTAGCTGTGTGCAGTGGCTCACACCTGTAACCCCAGCACTTTGGGAGGCTGAGGCAGGAGAATGACTTAAGCCCAGGAGATTGAGACCAGCCTGAGCAACACAGTGACATAATGAGACCATGTCTCTACAAAAAATAAAATTAGCTGGGTGCTAGGTGTTGGTGACACATGCCTGTAGTCCCAGCTATTCTGAAGGCTGAAGTAGGAGGATCGCTTGAACCCAGGAAATCAAGGCTGTAGTGAGCGATGACTGTGCCACTGCATTCCAGCCTGGGAGATAAAATGAAACCTTATCTCAAATAAATAAATAAATGAATGAGGACTAAGGTCATCATCTGGGTAACTCAGGCCATATATCCACTGAGCCTATTTCTACTTTAAAAAGCTAACCCTGGCTGGGCACAGTGGCTCCCACCTATAATCCCAGCACTTTGGGACGCAAGGTGAGTGGATCACTTGAGGTCAGAGGTTCGAGACCAGCCTGGCCAACATGGTGAAACCCCAACTCTACTAAAAATACAAGAATTAGCCAGGCGTAGTGGCAGATGCCTATAATCCAGCTACTCAGGAGGGCTGCAGTAGGAGAATCTCTTGAACCCAGTAGGCAGAGGTTGCAGTAAGCCAAGATCTTGCCACTGTACTCCAGCCTGGGTGACAGAGCAAGTCTCCGTCTCAAAAAATAAATAGAAAATAAAAAATAGGCCAGGCACAGTGGCTCACGCCTGTAATCCCAGCACTTTGGGAGGCTGAGGCAGGCGCACCACCTAAGGTCGGGAGTTCAAGACCAGCCCGACCAACATGGAGAAACCCTGTCTCTACTAAAAATACAAAAATTAGCCAGGCGTGGTGGTACATGCCTGTAAGCCCAGCTACTCGGGCAGCAGAGGAAGGAGAATCATTTGAACCCAGGAGGCGGAGATTGCAGTGAGCCAAGATCGTGCCATTACACTTCAGCCTGGGCAACAAGAACAAAACTGTCTCAAAACATAACAATAAATAAAAAATTAAAAAGTTAACCCCGATGGAGTCAAAATGCAAATACAGTGCTTTGCCCATCATGGACTCAACAGACATCTGATCAGTAAATATTTTAGATCAGGGAGCTTGGCGTTGAATTTTGCCCTCTACAATCTCCAGCAGGTGGCTCGAGGCAGCATCTCACCAACATTCACTGTGATGAAAACACTGCTCCTTACCTTGGCCTCCCAGTTTCCTCTCTCAGGCTTTACCCAGCTCTCCTCCAGCCCTGGAGAAAAGGATCCAGTCTTGCCCAACCACTCAATACCATAAAACTCGGGGCAACTTGCCTTTCTACCCCACAAGTGAAGATGGGGTGGGGTCTTTCCCATCTGTGGCCTTCCATGCCATCCCTCACAAAACCCAGCGCAGATCAGGATCCACTAGCCTTGCTCCCTACTGACTGGCACTGGGGGTACCAAGTCTGCCTGTAATGCATGGTGTCCATCTGAGATCCCCTCAATTCTCATGAGAGCCACAGTGCATCCCTAGTAAGGCCTACTCAGACCTTTCTTCCTCTCCTCGAGCGCGCCGAGGTCTCAGTCACCACGCCTCCCATCTCTCCCTTGTACTCTTCAATCCTTCCCTCACCACAGGATCCTTCCCTCTTGGCCCAGGAACACACTTACTCTTCTCTAGTAATGAAAAAACTTTTCAGCCGGGAGCAGTGGCTCACACCTGTAATCCCAGCACTTTGGGAGACCGAGGTGGGTGGATCACTTGAGGTCAGGAGTTTGAGACCAGCCTGGCCAACATGGTGAAACCCCGTCTCTACCAAAAATACAAAAATTAGCCAGGCATGGTGGTCTGCACCTGTAATCCTAGCTACTAGGGAGGCTGAGGCATGAGAATTGCTTGAACCCAGGAGGCAGAGATTGCAGTGAGCTGAGATCACGCTACTGCACTCCAGCCAGGGCATGGAGAATTTATATATATATATATAAATAAAATTAAAAAAGAAAAAGCTTTTCTCAGCCAGGTGCGCTGGGTCACACCCATTATTCCAGCACTTTGGGAGGCCAAGGCAGGTGGATCACTTAAGTGCAGGATTTGAGATCATCCTGGGCAACACAGTGAGTCTTGCCTCTACCTAAAAAAAAAAAAAAAAAATTAGCCCAGCATAGTGTAGTCCCAGCTCCTCAGGAGGCTGAGGTGGGAGGATTGCTTGAGCCCAGGAGGTGAAGACTGCAGTGAGCCTTGATCATACCATTGCACTTCAGCCTGCACAACAGAGTGAGACCCTGTCTAAAAAAAGTAAATAAAAAGGTAAAGAAAAGAAAGTCTCTATCTCTGCAAACCCATATGCTTGTAAGTTACTGTTGCTGGCCTTTATTTCTCCCGAACTTAATTTTGAAGAGTTTCTGTGTCTAAAGATGTTGCCTCCTCACCCTCACCAAATCCCCTCAAACCCTCCTTGGTCAGTCACCTCCTGGTTGTCAGAAGCAAAACCTCCTCTCCCTCGGCATCTCTGTGATATTCAATCCTGTCTCTCCTGGATCTCTTCCTATCTTTACAAAATTCATTTCTCTTCTTCCTCTTCCTACTCCTCAAACTCAGCATTCATCAAGGACTGGTCCTTAAATTTCGTCTTTGTCTCTACCTGTTACAGCTACCTGGGTGACCTCAGAGCCTCCCTCTCATCTTTATGCAAATGAATCTCACTCCTAAATGCCCCAGTCTGACTTCCCTCCTAAGCTCCAGTCCTGCCTTTCTAATCCCTGCCATCTCCATGCAGATGGCCCACCAGTAGCCAATCTTTCTAATGACCCAAACGGAACTTTTTTTTTTTGAGACAGGGTCTCACTCTGTTGTCCAGGTTGGAGTACTCTGTTGCCCAAGTTGAGCTGTGCAATCACAGCTCACTGAAGCCTCAGCCTACTGAGCTCCCGCAATCCTCCTGCCTCAACTTCCCACGTAGCTGGGACTATAGGTACCCACCACCATGCTCAGTTCATTTTTCTCTTTTTTTTGTTTGAGACGGAGTCTTTCTCTGTCGCTCAGGCTGGAGTGCAGTGGCACAATCTTGGCTCACTGCAACCTTGGCCTCAGGTTCAAGCAATTCTCTTGCCTCAGCCTCCCAAGTAGCTAGGACTACAGGTGCACGCTGCCACACCCAGCTAATTTTTTGTGTTTTTTAAGTGGAGACAGGGTTTCACCATGTTTCCCAGGCTGGTCACAAACTCCTGAGCTCAGGCAATCCACCCAAAGTGGCCTCCCAAAGTGCTGGGATTACAGGCATGAGCCACTGCATCCAGCATTTTTCCAGAGATGGGGTCTCACTATGTTGCCCAGGCTGGTCTCAAACTCTTGGACTCAAGCCATCCTCCCACCTCTGCCTCCGAAAGTGCTGGGATTACAGGTGTTACAGGTTTGAGCCACTTCATCCAGCCCCAAACTGAACTCTTAAAACCTGTTAGTCTCTCTTATGTTCCCAGTCTGTTTTTCCAGCAGGATCATTGCCCCATTGACCTCGACCGAACCTTTAAGGGTTCCCTGCCCTGGCCTGGCTCCCAGGCTGGGAAGCCCAGAGATTCTATACCAGCTACCAACTGGGTCTACTACCCCTTCTCTCCACTCCTATCCCCTCGCCCATGTTCACACTCCCTCACCTGCCTCTCTGGAATGGCTGACTAATCAGTCTCCCTTCACCCTACTTTTCCTACCAACAACCGCCAGATGGATCTTCCCTGAGCCCTTGGTGGTGACCCACTGCCCACTGAGCAAAGCCCTGCTCCACCTAACCAGGCCCTTCACACTTTCAGGGCTAACCTTGCCTTCCAAACACGTCCCACCACCCCCACTTCATCCGTCTGCCTTCGTGCAAGACGGAACGATGCTCTCCTTTCCTGGGCCTCACCACAGCCCCATTGCTCTGGCTCCTTGAGTTTCCTCATCCTGTTCTCTCAACTCAGAATTCCCTTCCTGCCATCTCTCTGCTCTGAATTCTGCTTTCTTCAAGGCCTAGCTCAAATATTCCCTCATCTGTAAAACCTTTCCTGATCCACTCAGCTCAAGATAATCTCTGCTCTGCCTCCACCTTTTCCTGTGCCTCTCCAATGACACTGTGGTATGTCCCGTTTGACCAGATTCAGCTACATGCAAGGCAGAGGAGGCCTCCTCTCCCCTACTGAACTATAAGCGCTGAAGACAAAATGCCTTTCTCAATTCTGTTAGTATCATACCTCAAAAATAGCAGGGACGCAGTAAACTCAGGATAGGTTCAAGAATCATGGAACGCAGTGAGTTGTCTGAACGAGAGGGCTTTGCACACGTGAGCGATATTTACAAGTAAGGAGTTGTGCTGTGATGAGGCATGGATTTGGGTTGGGAGCAAGGCATATGCCCAGAGAAAGAGCTAAGCCCGGGCACTCTATCCCACAACCATGGCCCTCCCAGCACCCCACTCCCCCGGCCGCCCGCCTCGTTCCAGCCAGGATGCACAAGGCCTAGCCCTGGCTTCCTCCTGGAGGCCAGGACAGAGAGCGGAAGCAGCTGTCCTCTTCCTGTGCCCATAGGCTGACTCTCCCCAGCCCACTATACCCAAGCAGGCACCAGAGGGCCGGCTGGATGCTACCGGCCTCATCTGGACCTCCGTCTGGGGGATAAGTGGGTAGAAGCACTGGCCAAGGAGTAGAGAGACCTGAATTCCAGCTCTGGCCTGCCATGAACTCACTGCTTGATCTTTACTGTAATACCTGGATGTGGGACAAAACCAGCAGTTCCTAAACAGCAGTTCTACAGCCCACCACGCCAGGTGCCTTTTTTTTTTTTTTTTTTTTTGGAGACAAGGTCTCATTCTGTCACCAAGGCTGGAGTGCAATGGTGCAATCACAACTCACTGCAATCTTGACCTCGCAGGTTCATGTGATCCTCCCACCTCAGCCTCTCAAGTAGCTGGAACCACAGGCATGTACCCACACTCAGCTCATTTTTTGTTTTTCTTTTTAAAGACACAGTTTCAATTGAGACCATCCTGGCCAACATTAGCGAAACCCCGTCTCTACTAAAATACAAAAATTAGCTGGGCGTGGTGGTGCGCGCCTGTAGTCCCAGCTACTCAGGAGGCCGAAGCGGGAGAATCACTTATACCCAGGAGTCGGAGGTTGCAGTGAGCCAAGATCGTGCCACTGCACTCCAGCCTGGTGCCTAGCGACAGAGCAAGACTCTGTCTCAAAAAAAAAAAAAAAAAAAAGAGAGGGCCTTACTATGTCGTGCAGACTGGCCTCAAACTCTTAGCTTCAGGCAGTCCTTCCGCCTCGGTTTCCGATCGTGGAAAAGGGCTGGGATTACAGGTGTGAGCCACTGTGTCTGGCCAAAGTATCGCTTTTTTGAGAGATGTGTTCATTAGCACAGCCCAGTCTAGTAGTGTGCTCCAGACTCACTATGGGACCAGATGTCTCCTACAGTCTCACCTGGCCGCACCAAATGAGGAGTGAGGGAACCAGCTATGGGAACACAGCTCCAGGGACTGAAAAGGCTTCTGGGCTCTGTTCTCTCCCCAAGACCCCTGAGATTGCTACATTTTCTCAGCAGCCCTCCCACAGTGGATCCTAGCAGCTGGGCTTCCCTGTTGAGGAAACTGGAACACTGGCCTCTTTCTAGAAATAACAAGCCTGGGGTGGGAGAGAAAGCGGCAGGGAAGGGGCTTCCTGACCATGACTCTGCACCCTTGCCTCACAGGGTGGGCACTGAGCTGTGGGTGCTCACAGAGGGGCAGCCCCAGCATGCACCAGCCCCTCCCCATTGGTGTGGCTATGTGGGGCCAGGGGAGATGGGCATCTGAAACTAGGGCTGGGCTGGACATGAAGGATGAAGGATGGACAGAAAACCCCAGATCCCCAATCTCCATATCAAGCAACAGGAAGGACAATAGGAAGCAAAGAGGTCTTTGAATTCTGCCTTTAGCAATAAACACCAATGGCTTAAAACCAAAGAAATGCTTTGTCAGCAGCCTCCCACTCTCCAGGGAGACCAAAAGCCTTTGCCCTGCAAACTAGGGAAGCTCCCCCAGGACGGCCTTATCCACTGCACTCCTTTACCCCCTTTCACACTCACCCTATAGGCAGAGAGGAGCTTGGGAGTGTAGGCAGGATGAGGAAAGGAGAGGACCCTGGCCCTGGATATGCCTGTCACTGACTCGCTGTCTACCCTCGAAAAAGTCTCCCTATTTCTCTAGGCTTCCTTCCCTCCCTGGATGATGGTCAGACTGATCGAACCATTGCTAGGGGCCTTTCCCACTGCTCTTAAGGAGGAGTAGCCCCAAGCCAGGACTCCCAAAGGGGAGGTCTCAGTGGGCACAAAGGCCTGTGGGCAGCAGGTCGAGAGGTGGAGACCAGGAAGGCCCCCACCTGGCTGCTCCTTCCCTGTCCTGGCATGGACACAGATGACCAGTGGTCAGTGCAGGGTGGGGGGCGGTTCTTGTTTCCTCACAGGGAGCCAAGAAGAAGGGCTGCAGGGCGCATCACCCCAGTTCAGAGCAGCACAAGAGCAACAAGGGGGAAGGCACAGAGGAGAAGCTCTGTGGGGTCCCCACCCTAGGAATCAGGTGAGGGTGGTGAGGGAGAATATCTGCCACCACCCAGCTGAGGAGCAAGCAAAACAAGGAGGGAAGTTAGCACACAGCAAACAGGTGAGGGAAGGAGGTCAGGAGCCAAGATGTGACCTTTGGGTGGAGTGGTCTTTACAAGAGTGGCACAATTCTAGGGGGGAATCACCCACTAGGAAGGACTGTCATGATGGGGGCGTGAGGAAGCTACCTTGTGGGTGAGAACCTGCCGTTAGATGCAGGAGAAAGCCTCTTCTGGAGTACACAGTGCACAGTGGGACAGAGTCCTGATAAAATCCCCACAGCGGATGAAACCCACAGCCCAAGCGCTGAGCAGGGACAGAGGGAAGCTTCTAGTTGGGCCAGGGGCAGATGCACACGGTGGGACCCAGGAAGGAAAGACAGCAGAGAGAGGGGACCTGTGCACAAGCACCTGCCTGCCTCCTTTCTCCATGGCAAGAGGACCCAGCAAGGCATGCAGAACATTCCAGATGGCCAGTTCCTTCAGTGGGAGGAAAGATAAAGGATGTCCCTAAAAGGCCAAAAATTCTTGGGGCCCAGGGTGTAGAAGCCGGGCAGCTGGGGCTGGGCTGCAGCAGAGGAGGGGCCGCGAAGGGAGAGGGTGGCAGAGGCTTGGGGCTCCGGATCCAATTACGCGGTTGTTTCCATACTTAGCTGCCTGACAGCCGCCTGGAATACTCAGCACTCGAGCCGTTGCAGCCCCGCAGAGCCCAAATTAACTCAAGGACAGACAAGGGCAGGGCCCAGCAGCACATGCAGTGGCCGGAGCCCCCCACTTTACATCTCCAGTCCCTGAGGAATAGCTTTTGTTCCCACCCACCACCTGCTCTCCTTGCTGGGACCGTGCCCTTGCAATCCCCTATTCAACCTCAAAGACCTGAGAGGCTGGATTCCAGGCTTCCACAGTCCCAGGTACAAACCTAGGCTCAAAGCCCAGCTGGGGGAAGACTGCCGAGTCATGAAAAGATGTGGTGGGGAGTCCAGATCCTAGGGGGATCCCCAGAGCACCTCCCTACAAGCAACCCTGAGGGAAACCAGGCCTCAGGAAACTTAGGAAAAAAAGATGTGGCAAAAACAATCTGGCATCCCCTCCACAGCCTATAGATAACCCCCATGCTGCAACCCAAGCCACCACCTCTGCTACCCAAAGTGCTGAGATGTAAAGGGAAGCCCAGGCATGTAGAGCTGAGCCCCTTTTCTGATGGAAGCCCCCACCACCAGCAGAGGCTCTATTCCAGAACAGGCCCATTCCTCTTCTGAATTGCATCCAATTCTGTTTCCAGCCCTACCGCCAACTCTATTTCCAATCTTATCCCAAACCAACCCTATCTCACTGCTCCCAAAACTGTCCCCACCTTTGCCCACTGTGTCCCCCCTCTATCCTCCTCGATCACGCAAACCCAGGTCTCTTGCTGGAGTGGGGCATCCGCCTTATCTCCTACCAGGTGGGAGAGTCACCTCAACGACCTCCAGCTCCCAGACTGTGCTATTTTGTCCGTCTCAGAGGCTCCCCAGTCTTGACTTTAGGGGCCCCTCTTTCCCACATCTAGCGGCCGGACTCCTCTCTGACCCCGACTCAGGCCTCAGCTGTTTGCTGTTCCCGCTTCCTCTGGACTCCCCAAGAGCCCCACAGCTGCACTCCTCTCCAGCACCCATTTCTTTCTCTGAGGCCCCAGGACTAGGGAAAAGAGAAGGGTGAGAACGGTGACACCAGCCAGGAGCTGGGGTTTGCCGTCAGTCCTGACTCCCTACCCTACCCACGGTAGACAGAAAACCTTAAAGGAAGCATGAGTGCCGTCCAGACTGGGTCATGCTGGGAGGGCCCTACCTGCTTGTCCTGAGAGCAGGAGCGAGGCCAGGAGGCAGCCGAGCAGGACCAGCGCCCTCATGGTGACTGCCAAGAGAGCCCAGCTGCTCCTCGCCTCTATTTATACAGCTGGCCCTGGCAACAGCAGGCGGTGTAGGGGGAGAGGGGTCACACAGTCACTAGGGCAACTAGGAGGGCGTGATGGGGAAGAAGCCCAGACCCCAGCAGGCTGTGCGGAGGCTCAGCCTGCGCCGCCACTGTCCCAGCTGCCGGGCCCCAGAATACCGGGCCATGGCTGGATTCTCTCTACCGAACCCCTGCAGCCCTGGGATCACATGACATTGGTCACAGGGCGGGGGTGACGGGCCTAAAATGGAGCATCCCTTGGGCTGAGGTCATGAAGTTAAGAATCTGAGTCTTCCCAGAACTTGCAATAACTTGACCCGAAGTCTGGGCAGGTTAAGGACCTTGACACACCTGCACTGGACAAAGGAAGCTGTAAGGCAGCGCAGAAGAAATCCTATTTGACAGTCACTGATCTAGATGCTAGAGTGCTCAGCAGCTGGGTGCAGAGGCTCACGCCTGTAATCCCAGCACTTAGGGAGGCCAAGGAGCACGGAACACCCGAGGTCAGGAGTTTGAGACCAGCCTGATCAACATGGAGAAACCCTATCGCTACTAAAAAGACCAAAAATTAGGTGGGTGAGCTGGTGCATGCCTGTAATCCCAGCTACTCGGGAGGCTGAGGCAGGAGAATTGCTTGAACCTGAGAGGTGGAGACTGCGGTGGGCTAAGATTGTGCCATTGCACTCCAGCCTGGGCAAGAAGAGCAAAACTTCATCTCAAAAAAAAAGAGAGAGAGAGAGTGGTCAGCTACGGCAAACCTGCAACACGTGACCACTGAAGTCCAAAGCTACAGCTCTGAACAACCTTCCAGCCTCTGGAATAGAGAGCGTGCAGACCAGAGGGAGAGGGGCACGCTGAGATACAGTTGAGGCTGCAGTGTAAGTTGGAGGATGGAGAAACAGATATCTATTTCCAATAACCCAGAGGTTCCAGAACATTCAGTCACCTCTGCAAACTGCTTTTTTTTTTTTTTTGACAGAGGATCTTGCTGTCACCCAGGCTGGAGTGCAGTGGCACAATCATGGCTCACTGCACTTGACCTCCTAGGATCAATCAATCCTCCCAACTCAGCCTCCCAAGTAGCTAGGACAATAGTGCCACCATGCTCTACTGATTTTTTTTAATTTTTTGTAGATGGCCCAGAGAGCCAGTTGTAAGAAACCAAGGGAAAGCAGGCACTTGCTTGTCTGGTCAGGGGAATGGTGTCATTGTGAGGTGAAGAGATAGAAGCTGGCCTTGAAGGAAAGGAACTAAAAGTAAATTAGGGCCGGGCATGGTGGCTCACGCCTGTAATCCCAGCACTTTGGGAGGCCGAGGCAGGCAGATCACCTGAGGTCAGGAGTTCAAGACCAGCCTGGCCTACATGATGAAACCCCATCTCTACTAAAAACACAAAATTAGCCAGGCATGGTGGTATATGCCTGTAGTCTCAGCTACCCAGGAGGCTGAGGCAGGAGAATTGCTGGAACCCAGGAGGTGGAGGTTGCGGTGAGCTGAGATCACGCCACTGTATTCCAGCCTGGGCAACAGAGCAAGACTCTGTATCAAAAAAAGAAAGAAAGAAATTACTTAGATAGTGAGGGTATGGAAGTCCTCGGTAAGTTTTCCTTTTAATGAAAAGCAGCCCAGGCCGGGTGCGGTGGCTCACGCCTGTAATCCCAGCACTTTGGGAGACCGAGGTGGGTGGATCACGAGGTCAAGAGATCGAGACAATCCTGGTCAACATGGTGAAACCCCATCTCTACTAAAAATACAAAAAATTAGCTAGGCATGGTGGCGCATGCATGTAATCCCAGCTACTCAGGAGACTGAGGCAGGAGAATTGCCTGAACCCAGGAGGTGGAGGTTGCAGTAAGCCAAGATCGTGCCATTGCACTCCAGCCTGGGTAACAAGAGCGAAACTCCATCTCAAAAAAAAAAAAAAAGAAAAGAAAAGCAGCCCAGAATCACTTTCCTTTCTAACAAAGAGCAGCCTGTAAAATCGAGCTGCAGCCGTAGATGCCAGTGGTGCCAATTATGTTCAAAATGGCAGGTCCATCTTTCCTTCTCTGCCAGCCACATGTAGACAAGATGGTGACAGCCAAGGGGAAAGTTTATTTGCATAAGATTAGAGTAGGGAGGCCAGCCTTTCCTTCTTCCTGCTATGTAAATGTCATGCCTGATCGAACCAATCTGTGGGTCCTCTGTCAATCAGACACCGCCTCCTCAAGCCTGGCTATAAAATCCAGTGCATGCGCTGCCACCGGCCTTTTCCTTTTGGAAGTTCCCTCTCTCACTGGAGAGAGCTGTTTTCCTCTCTTTCTTTTGCCTATTAACCCTCTATTCAAAAAAAAAATAAAATTTAAAAAATAAAAATGAGGTCTCACTGTGTTGCCCAGGCTCCTCTCAACCTCCCGAGCTCAAGTGATCCTCGCATCTTAGCCTCCTAAGTAGCTGGGACTACAGGCTTGTGACACCATGCCCAGCTCAGCTCAGATCGGCCTTCAGACAGAAGCTGCCAGAGTCCTCAGCCTAAAGGTCCCCAGCCCCATTTTCAGAAGCTGTGCTTCTCTAGGCACACCTGCTCCTAACTGTCTCAGGCTAACATTCCTCAGATGGCCTAGGAGGACATGTGTCTGAGAACAAGATGTGGGGCAGGAGAAAAATCATGTAGCCTAGCTCCTCCTTTCCAATGGTCCAACTTCTAATGCCCTGGAGCCAGGGTCGGCCTCCTGCTTCTGTAAGGAGCCAGGTGGTAAATAGTTTAGGTCTTGTTGGCCATCTGCACCTCCGACGCTGTGCCTGTGTAACTGGAGCAGCTGGTGCATACAGATGAATGGATGGAGATGCATCCTGAGAAAACTTTATTATAAAAAAGAGGCAGCAGTCTGGTTCCAGGCTGTAGTTTGCAGACTCCTGCCCATACTCTAGAGAAATTGTTTGGTGAAAAATCCTTTGGTAAAGGATCACCCATATCAGTGCTTTATGAATCTGGGTTTTCCTACATCTGGCTGCTTCACGTGGGGGTTAAGAGCTAGAAAGGGGAAGGAGGTGTGATATCTTGTGGCCAGGGATGACAGGTGTGTGATGGGGGTGTTGTGGATTTGAGCCTGGGAACAATATGCTCAAGGGAGAAATATGTGAGAAGTTTATTTTTATTTTTATTTTTTTAAGACAAGGTCTCATTCTGTCACACAGGCTGGAGTGCAGTGGCACAATCATAGCTCACTGCAGCCTCAACCTCCTAGGCTCAAGCAATCCTCCTACCTCAGCCTCCAAGCTGGGACTACTACACCTGCCTATTTTTTCTTTTTCTTTTTGTAGCAACACGATCTACCTACATTGCCCAGGCTGGTCTAAAATAATCCTCCTGCCTCGGCCTCCCAAAGTGCCAGAATTACAGGCATGAGCCACCATGCCTGAGAAAGAGTTTCTGGGGGCAAACAAGTAGGTTCAACCCTGGAAACCTTTCTACGATCAAGTAAGAAGAGGTCTCAGATGTGGCAAGTCAACGTCACAGTCACAACTGTTTATTTGGAAGACCTGAAAGCCAGGTCTGAACTGCTCAAATGATGCCACAAGAAGGAATTATCAGGCTTGTCCTGTGTGGTTCCTGAGGGCAAGGCCAGGTTTGATGGGCAAGGACAACAGGAAACCCATTTTAGCTGAGGTGAAGCTGCCCAGCAGAGGAACAGGTTTGCTGATAAAGGAATGAGTGTCCTGTCCCCGCATGGGTCCAGCAAAGGCCAGGTATGCAGGGGAGGGCACTGCCCAAAATAATCCTCCTGCCTCGGCCTCCCAAAGTGCCAGAATTACAGGCATGAGCCACCATGCCTGAGAAAGAGTTTCCTCCCTGCTTGCGCAGAAAGTCTGAGTCTAGGGAAGACTCCAGGGCTGGTGCCTCCTAGAGGCCCTCCTGCCTCTGTCCCTACATTGTTCCCTCCAGAGGTCTGGCCTCACTGGTTTCTGCAGGAGGCATTTACCTGCATCAAGCCTGGCCTGTGTCCTTGTCTTAGGACTGTGGGCTGTCTCTAGGGTGGTGAGGGATTTATCCAGCAAGCAGTGTCCTTGAGAAGAGGTTGCATCTGCCACTGGGGACCTGGGTGGGCAGGGACTCTTGGGAAGCCAGGGCTATAAACGAAAGGAGGGCTTTTACACACCGCATCCCAACCACTTCAGCAAGGGTCTTGGGGAAGGGGCTGGATGGGCCTTCTCGCCTGCTTCCTTTTTTTTCCCACTTCACTTGCAGAGGGCTGCTCCTCTCAAAGCTCAAAGCGCTCCTCTTCTCTAATGGAGAAAACCCCTAGAGTACGGCTCAGAGCCATATATCTGTGATTCTGGGGAAGCCCTCAGCTGCCAAACAGGGCAGCCAACCTGAGAGAACTGCTGTGAGGGACACAGGAAATGCTAGAGGGGTAGACATTTTAACGTTTCATTGAATTGTAACTCCCATGCTGCAGGACACAGGCTGTATGAGCTCACTGAATTATCACAAAGCATGAAGAGCAGGTCTGGCTCAGTCCCTCTTTGGCAGCTGACTTGCTAGATCCCGCCACACCTCAAACGGTTCCCAAGGGGCTAGGAAAATCAGGCTGAACCTGACAACTCAGGCCTCTGAATCCATTCTGTATTCAAGACTGACCCAGTGTAACATGTTACCCTCATTGAAAGTATTTTGTCATTTACCTTGGAAATCATAATTATCTGTCTTAGAAGGACCCAAATTCCCACCAAACCAGGTATCCCTTAACAGCCAGCCATCCAGCCTCTGAATACTCCCAGCGACAGGGAGTTCACTACCAGAGAGCTACAGCTCTGCTGTTGTGAAGACTCTAGGGCCTAGAACTAGTCACAGTGCTAAGACTCAACTTCTCACCAACTCCTCCCAACTTATAAGCCTCAACTTCCCACCAAAAGCCAGAACAGGTCAGGCACTGTGGCTCATGCCTGTAATCCCAGCACTTTGGGCAGCCAAGGTAGGTGGATCACTTGAGGTCAGGAGTTTGAGATCATCCTGGCCAACACGGTGAAACCCCGTCTCTACTAAATGTACAAAAGTTAGCCAGTTGTGGTAGCTCACACCTGCAATCCCAGCTGCTCCAGAGGCTGAGGCAGGAGAAATGCATGAACCTGGGAGGCAGAGCCAAGTAAGCACAGTATCGCACTGCACTGCAGCCTAGGTGACAGGGAGACGCTCCATCTCAAAAAAAAAAAAAAAAAACCTTCACAACCTTCACAAATCACTTGCTTATTTTTTCTGACGCGATCCACCAAGACAGCCTGCACCCTGGGGGAAACTTGACTTGGACCCCGAATTCAGGCAACCTTGCAGCTGTCATTCTTAGCTCCTTTTTTGTTGTTGTTTTTGTTCGTTTTGAGACGGAGTCTCGCTCTGTTGCCGAGGCTGAAGTGTAGTGGCATGACCTCAGCTCACTGCAACCTCCACGTCCCAGGTTCAAGCGATCCTCCTGCCTCACTCCACCCCTCAGTAACTGGGATTATAAGCACACGCCACCATGTCCGGCTAATTTTTGGATTTTTAGTAGAGACGGGGTTTCACCACATTGGCCAGGCTGATCTTGAACTCCTGACCTTAGGTGATTCACCCGCCTCAGCCTCCAAAGTGCTGGGATTACAAGCGTGAGCCACCACACCTGGCCAACTCCTTTTGTTTTTCAATTGGGAGTATGGTGAGGGGAGACTGGTTTGGGGAACTCATTCCTTTCTACAGCTGCTGGATTTAGAGCTGGTCCTGCCGCAGCCCCCAGTCCTATCCCCTCCTCTGTTGGCACAGGTTCTTGTCAATCAACAGAAGAAACTTACAACTCAGCAGTGCAAGAGGAGAAAGGAGACCAAGGCAGGGGATGATATAACCCTACCCCTGCCCAGGACCTGCAGGGCAAGGGAGGCCAAGCCAAAAAATTCAACAAGTGAAAACGACAAATGCTACAAGGCCACAAAGCATCGAGGAAAGCACAGGCATCTAGTTAAAGAGGGGACAGGAGCATGGAATGGGATGGGGGGAAAAGGGCGGAGCCAGAGACACACAAAAAAATCTGAAGCTAAGAACAGAATGGCCAGCTGGCTCCAAGAGGCTGTTTGAGGATTTGCATGTGCTTTACATACTGGTCTGGGGCCAGTCAGTCAACCAGTAAGGAGGCCAAGGTCATAGGAAGGGCCCCCTCTTCTGCTCAATAGCCCCTCACACATCTAGCAGAGCTGGGCATTGCTCTGCTGCACGGCCAAAGATGCCCCCAAATCACAACACAAGAGCCATGTTTTTATTACAATCCACCCTGTACCACAAAGGCATAGAGATGAACTTTCTCTATAAAATAGAGCAAAAAAGCATGAACTGGAAGCAGTAGTGGAAGAAAAACAGGAAGGCTCACAATATGGAGCCATTAGTAAGACTAACGGAAAAAAATGACACCATTTATTTCAGTCCCTCGCACGTGTAACTTGACCACCTGCCCAATTTGTCGTCCTTAAAATAAAAGCAAACCAAATGCTTGGGAGGAGTGAAATTGTTTCTACTATTGAGACTCGGCAAGAATTTCTTCTGAGAATCCTCGTAAAGAGAACACAGACACAGTGCAAGGTAACAACCCTTGAGAACATTCTTAGAGCATGTTTCTGCTTTTTAAAAAAGGAGAAGAGGGCTGGGCACGGTGGCTCACGCCTATAATCCCAGCACTTTGGGAGGCCGAGTCGGGTGGATCACGAGGTCAAGAGATCGAGACCATCCCGGTCAACAAGATGAAACCCCGTCTCTACTAAAAATTCAAAAAAAATTAGCTGGGCATGGTGGTGCACGCCTGTAGTCCCAGCTACTCAGGAGGCTGAGGCAGGAGAACTGCTTGAACCCAGGAGGCGGAGGTTGTGGTGAGCCGAGATCGCGCCATTGCACTCCAGTCTGGGTAACAACAATGAAACTCCGTCCCCCCAAAAATAAATAAATACAAATAAAATAAAAAAAGGAGAAGAAAAGCTGGCACAGTGGCTCATGACTGTAATCCCAGCACTTTGGGAGGCTGAGGTGGGTAGATCACGAGGTCAAGAGATCAAGACCATCCTGGTCAACATGGTGAAACCCCGTCTCTACTAAAAATACAAAAAATTAGCTGGGTATGGTGGCAAGTGCCTGTAATCCCAGCTACTCGGGAGGCTGAGGCAGGAGAATTGCCTGAACCCAGGAGGCGGAGGTTGTGGTGAGCCGAGATCGTGCCATTGCACTCCAGCCTGGGTAACAAGAGCAAAACTCCGTCTCAAAAAAAAGGAGAAGAAATTAAAACTATGGTGTGAGTCCACCATACACCTACCAGAATGCTTAAATGATGTTAAATCTGACAATACTAAGTGCTGGTGAGAATCCAGGCAACTGGAACTCTCATAAAAATGGTAGAGAATAGATCATTACACACACATACACATAAAGCATAAAAAATGGGTAAATCTGAATAACTTCCATGTACAGTACCCATGTCAATTACCTGGTTTCTATGCTAATTGTAGTTATGCAAGATGTTAACATGGGGGAGACTGGGTGATCTCCCTATACAGCTTGCTTTAAAAAAACAGCCTGGGCTCCTGGCTCACGCCTGTAATCCCAGCACTTTGGAAGATCAAAGTGGGCAGATCATGAGGTCAGGAGATTGAGACCACCCTGGCCAACATGGTGAAACCCATCTCTACTAAAAATACAAAAAAAAAAATAGGTGGCTGTGGTGGCGCACACCTATGATCCCAAATACTCAGGAGGCAGAGGCAGGAGAATCGCTTGAACCTAGGAGGCGGAAGTCCACTGCACTCCAGCCTGGGTGACAGAGGCTCTGTCACAAAAAAAAAAAGAAAATACAGATCAAGTCTTGCTATGTTGTCCAGGGTGATCCAGATATTCAGGGCTAAAGCCATCTTGCCCCTTCGGACTCTCAAGTAGCTGGGATTACAGGCTAGAACCACCAACCCTGTACATTTATACAATTATTTCAAAAATTAAAAATCTGAAAGACAACAAACTGCTTGCGGGCTAGCGGCAGAAAGCAAGCATTAGGCCACTTCTGGGGCTTGCTAGGGTCGCCGGCTACGTGGGTGTATGTCCAGTTGTGAAAATTCAGGGAGAGCCTAAGCTATGCACCCTCTTCTGAAATTGTTACCTAGTACGCCAATAAAAGGCTTCTGGCCCCAGAGCAGTGGCTCACGCCTGTAATCTCAGCACTCTGGGGACTAAGGCAAGAGGATCGCTTGAGGTCGGGAGTTCCACGATAGCCTAGACAACATGCTGAGGCCCGTCTCTACGAAAAAATTAAAATTAGCCGAGCTGGTGGCGTGTGCCTGTGGTCCCAGCTACTCCGGAGGCTGAGGCGGTAGGATCGCCTGAGCCCGGGAGGTAAAGGGTGCAGTGAGCCGAGATCGCACCACCCTACGCACCACCCTACACTCCACCCTACGCGACACAGCAGGACCCTTTTAAGAACAGGTTCTGTTGAGTGTCGCATTGATCCGGTCCGTCCCACGCCCCCTGTGCTTCACAAAAACGTCAAGTCCGACCTCCCGGCCCGGCGCGGGGGCCTCCTCTTCCGCGGGCCCGAGCTCCTTGAGGCCGGGAGTCACCTATCGCACTCAGCCTGACACGGCAATGTCTCGGATACTTTGGGTAAAAATTAAACGTCTTACGAAAAATCCTGTCACCTGTTTCTCGATTTTTTTTTTTTTTTACGGTGGCGTCTAGAACCTTTCCTCAGCGCAAACTCCGTACCCGGGTGCCGTAACCACCTGTTCCCAGGGTGGGCAGGAAACGCGCCGGCGGCGTCTGCGCGCGGGGCGTGCGTGAGAGCGCGCGGGCGTTAGGCGCGGGGGCGGGGAAGAGGGCGGGGCAAGACGACCATGGTGGCGGGAGCGCGCCCGCCCTGGCCTGAGGCGTCAGGAAACAAGCGCGCGAGCGAAGGGGCGGGGCGAGTCCGGGAAAAGGCGGGGCCGCAGCCGCGCCCCTGACTTCCGCCGCCTGCGGGTGAGACCGCCTACCATCCCCGGGCGCGCTTGGGCAAGTCGGGGGAGGCGGGGTGGCCCGCCCCCAAGCCACGCCTCTGACCTATGAGAACTGGGCTGTCCCGCACCGACAGAGAGGAGCCTTCGCTCTCGCAGGGGCTGGGCGTTCTGGGCGCACTGCGCCCTCTGTTGAACCTTAGAAGCTGCGCGGGAACCGTCGGGCCTGCCGTTTCGCACCTGGCCGAAAGGGGTCGCTGTGCCGGGCCAGATCCTATGTAAATTTACCTGGATAATCTCACTAAGAGAAAATTAGCTGCAGTGCAAAGAAGCCAGACTCAAAAGAGTGGATTATTCCATTTACATGACATGTTGTCACAGGTAAGACTACAGCAACAGAGAATTAGATCAGTGGCTCTTATGGGCTGAATTAAACACCAAGGGGCATGGGGGACATTGGAGATAAAGGAACCAATTCATATCTTTTTGTTTTTTAATTTTGCTTTCCTTTTATTCTTTTTAAAATCGTATCTTGATCATAGTGGTGTATAGGAAACTGTGCATTTGTCAAAACACGCAAAACCAAAAACCAGAAAGTTTGAGTTTTACTAAATGTAACTACTTTTTTATTAATTTGTTTTTAAAGACAAATTCTTGCTCTCTTGCCCAGGATGGAGTGCAGTGGCTCCATCTTGGCTGACTGAAATCTCTACCTACTGGGGGCAAGTGATTCTCCTGCCTCAGCCTCCCCAGTAGCTGGGACTATAGGCGAGCACCACCAAGCCCAGCTAATTTTTGTATTTTTAGTAGAGATAGGGTTTCACTATGTTGGCCAGGCTGGTCTTAAACTTCTGACCTCATGTGATCCACCTACCTTGGCCTCCCAAAGTGCTGGGATTATAGGTGTGAGCCACCTTGCCTGGCCAACTACTTGAACTTTTTAAAAAAAGATATTAAAACCAGAAAGCAGATAGGTGGTTGCCGGAGACTGGGAGGAGGGGGAAGGAGTGCTTAACGGAGGCATTTTGGAGTGATGGACATGTTTTGGAACCAGGTAGGCTGTGTAACACTAATTGTATTAAGTGCCATTGAATTGTTCACTGTAAAATTCCAGGAAACTCTGCAGGCTCCTTTCTGTTAAAAGAGTTCATGTCCATGTCATCATGGGGTGAGCTGTGACTGCCTTCTACTCTGGCCTCAGTCCTCAAGCACCCAGCACCATGAGCATGAGGCATAGCAGAGGACCATGGCGTAAATCGATCTCTAGCCACGGAAGACTGAAAGATTTAAAGGATCATGGCCCAGCCTGGACAACATGGCAAAACCCTGTCGCTACAATAATATACAAAAAAAATTAGCTGGCCAGGCATGGTGGCTCACCCCTGTCATCCCAGCACTTTGGGAGGCGGATCACCTGAGGTCAGGAGTTCAAGATAAGCCTGGACAACATGGTGAAACTCCTTCTCTACTAAAAATACAAAAATTAGCTGGGCATGATGGCAGGTGCCTGTAGTCCCAGCCACGTGGCAGGCTGTGGTGGAAGAATCACTTGACCCTGGGAGGTGGAGGTCGCAGTGAGCTGAAATCGTATCATTACACTCCAGCCTGGGCAACACAGCAAGACTCTATCTCAAAAAAAAAAAAAAAAAGCCAGGCTTGGTGGTAAAGGCCTGTAGTCCCAGCTACTAGGGAGGCTGAGGTGGGAGGATCACTTCAGACCAGGAGGTCAAGGTTACAGTGAACTGTGATCAAAACACTGCACTCCAGCCTGGGTGACAGAGCAAGACTGCATCTCACATAAAAATAATAAAAATTTTAAAATAGCTAGGTGTGGTGGCTCATGCCTATAATCCCAGAACTTTGGGAGACTAAGATGGGCATATCACTTGAGGTCAGGAGTTTGAGACCAGCCTGGCCAACATGGTGAAACCTTGTCTCTACTAAAAATATAAAAAATTAGCCGAGCATGTTAGTGCACACCTATAGTCCCAGCTACTTGGGAGGCTGAGGTAGGAGGATCGCTTGAACCCAGGAGGTGGAGGTTGCAGTGAGCCCAGATCACACCACTGCACTCCAGCCTGGGCAACAGAGACTCTGTCTCAAAAACTAACAATAAAATAAAGAACCACACCGATCCCCAGTAGGATACAATACCCTTGTACTATTATTACCAATTTTGAGAAGAGGAAATTGAGGCTCAGAGGAAGTGGTTTGTCAGAGGTGGAACTGACCTCTGGCAGACCAACTCCAGGACCCGAGCACTTGAACACCATACCACGGTGGGGTAGGGGAGGGGGAGGTGGAGGGTGGTGGGGTTCCCCTTCTAGAGAGGATGAGGTTCAGAGAAGTTATACAAGCCCAGGAAGTGGCAAAATCTAGGAATTAACCAAAGCCTGGGGATCAAGCAGGGCCCCTGACCACCTGTGTCCTTTTCCTGGCGTTTGGAATCAGTGGCTTGCTTGTTCTTTCTCTCCACACCTCCCACCAAAGAGCCACTCCCCAACCCCAATGCCATCTTCCACATTTTTGTTTTGAGATGGAGTCTCGCTCTGTCTCCAGGCTCACTGCAACCTCCACCTCCCGGGTTCAAGTGATTCTCCTGCCTCAGCCTCCAGAGTAGCTGGGACTATAGGTGTCTGCCAACATACCCGGCTAATTTTTGTATTTTTAGTAGAGACGGAGTTTCACCATGTTGGCCAGGATGGTCTCAATCTCTTGACCTCATATTCCACTCGCCTCAGCTTCCCCAAGTGCTGGAATTACAGGTGTGAGCCACCACGCTGGGCCCCTTCCCTTTTTTTTTTTTTTTTTTTTTTTGAGACAGGCTCGCTCTGTCACCCAGGCTGGAGTGCAGTGGCACAATCTCAGCTCACTGCAGTCTCCGCCTCCAGGGTTCAAGCAACTCTCCTGCCTCAACCTCCCGAGTAGCTGGACTACAGCCACCATGCCCAGTTAAGTTTTGTATTTCGAGTAGACGGCTTTCACCATGTTGGCCAGGATGGTCTCAATCTCCTGACCTCATGATTCACCCACCTTGGCCTCCCAAAGTGCCGGGATTACAGGTGTGAGCCACCGTGCTTGGCACATCTTCCATCTTCACAGAATACTCAAGAGTAATCCCAGGAAACCTGAGGACTCCAATTTCTCATCCCAGCACACAAGCTGAGGGAGTTACTGTGCTCACACACACCCTGTTCCCTTTGGAGGGCCCAAGGAGGCCCCTACTCCAGACAAGGTAGCCGAGCCCGGGGCTTCAGGCCAGCCCACACCTAGGAGACTCAGAATCTAAAAAACAAAGTACAAACTTTATTTTGTTTCTTTACAAAGGCACGGTGGCCTCTTGGTTTTTTCTCCCCACTTTCTTAACAAAATATAATAGCTTCTCCTTGAACACGAAGACCTCAAAATTGTAAAAAAAAAAAAAAAAAAAAGAAAAACATAACAAAAACAGAAAGCAAAATACCAACAACAAACAAAACAAAAGGAAAGAGACGAAGACATTTTTGGGGTGGAAGATGAGACCCGGAGGCAGAGGTGGAGGCTGGGGGGTGGGAGAGTGGAGAATTCTAGTGCCGAGACGGGGAGGGGGAGGGGAGCAGAGCAGCAGCAAACCCCAACCAAGAAGCAACGGAGACCCCTGGGCCCCCAGAACGCCCCAGCCCAGTCTGACCCCCAACCCATGTAAGTGCTTGAAGGAGAAAGAAGAAAACCCAAAAAGAGGAGGGAAAGGGGATGAAGACTGACAATCCCAGGCTGGCTCTGGGCAGGGAAGAAATAACTTGGGGTTCTGTTTGATTTTCCCTGTTCTTAAAAAACATGTTTAAAGGAAAAAATGCTTTTTGGCAGAGAGAGGCAGGCACCTCTGTGTCAGCTTCCCCCAGCCCCCGGGGCCGAGGCCCAGCCCTGGGGTCCCGATGCTCCCACACGCTCTGAGCCACCCCAGCCCTGGGACCTCGGGTTGAGTGGCTTCGTTCAAAGGTTGATTTACAGTATTGAAAAAGAGGTCATAAAAGAGACCCAAATAACATTGTAATTTTGTAAAAATTTCTCACTCATTCACCCTCCTCTCTTCCTGTGGCTGCCCCGGCTCCCTCGAGCCCCCAGAAGGGAGAGGAGGGCTGGGGGGGTAGTCAGGGAAGCTCCCCGTCCCCTGACGGTTCCTCCCGGCTCTGGTCCATGGCATCACTGTCTGAGGCCTCAGAGTCGGAGGCAGTGTCAGAGGTGGGGGCCTCTGGGCAGCTGCGGACCGGCTTTACGATGACAGCTCGCCTCTGCTCCTCCTCCAACTCCTGCTTTTCCTGGGTGCCCTCGATGTGCTGGATTGCCTGGACAGGGATGAGCCAATGAGGAGGCTCGGCCAGGGACACACAGCCAGCTAGGAGGCAGTGGGGGCCCTCAGCCAGCCACTGTCTCCCCCAGAACACACATCCTAGAAATAAGCCTTGCAGAGCAGTAGGTTAGGCCCGCCAGACCCGACGAAAAACAAACTTTTTCCTTTTTTTTTTTTTTTTTGGGAGAGAAGATCTCACTATATCACCCAGGCAAGAGTGCAGTGGGCACGATCGGAGCTCACTGCAGCCTCAAGATTCCTGGGCTCAAGCGATCCGCCTACCTCTGCCTCCCTAATAGCTGGAACCACAGGAGTGCACCACCATCTCCAGCTAACTTTTGTATTTTTAGTAGAGAGGAGGGGGTTCTTGCTATGTTTTCCAAACTGACCTCAGGCAATCTTCCTGCCGCAACCTCTCAAAGTGCTGGGATTACAGGCGTAAACTACCATGCCCAGCCCGGGAACAGACTTTCAAAACTCTTCCGTTAAACTTAAACATCCATTCTGGGGAGAAACAATCCCAGTGCTGCTTAGAAATTATGTTTCTTTCATATATGTAAGTTTGTTGTGTTTGTTGGAGACAGAGTCTCACTGTGTCACCCAGGCTGGAGTGCAGTGCTGTGATCTCAGCTCACTGCAACTTCCGCATCCCAGGTCCAAGTGATTTTCCTGCCTCAGCCTCCCGAATGGCTGGGATTACAGATGTGCGCCACCATGCCCGGCTAATTTTCCTATTTTTGGTAGAGACAGGGTTTCATCCTGTTGGCCACAATGGTCTCAAATCCTAGACCTCAAGTGATCTGCCCACTGGCCTCCCAAAGTGTTGGGATTCCAGGCGTGAGCCTCCCTGGAATATGTTTGTATATATATATATATTTTTTTTTTTTGAGACAGAGTCTCACTCTGTAGCCAGGCTGGAGTGCAGTGGCACAATCTCGGCTCACTGCAACCTCCGCCTCCCGGGTTCAAGCAATTCTCCTGCCTCAGCCTCCCAAGTAGCTGGGACTACAGGCGCACACCACTATGCCCAGCTAATTTTTTTGTATTTTTAATAGAGATGAGGTTTCACCATGTTGGCCAGGATGGTCTCAATCTCTTGACCTCGTGATCCGCCTGCCTTGGCCTCCCAAAGTGCTGGGATTACAGGCTTGAGCCACCACGCCCGGCCATGTTTGTATATTTTAAAGGTTGCCTATTAACTTATTAAAGGCCTTTGCTATTAATTGCATTATGCAATTTGCAAGGTTTATGAGCAACTGAAATTCAGGGAGATTGATGGATTTTTTTTCTTGTCTTGCTTTTTTAGTTGGGTTATTTATTTATTTATTTATTTATTTATTTTTGAGGCGGAGTTTCGCTCTTGTTACCCAGGCTGGAGTGCAATGGCGCAATCTTGGCTCACTGCAGCCTCCGCCTCCTGGGTTCAGGCAATTCTCCTGCCTCAGCCTCCTGAGTAGCTGGGATTACAGGCACGCGCCACCATGCCCAGCTAATCTTTTGTATTTTTAGTAGAGACGTGTTTCACCATGTGGACCAGGATGGTCTCGATCTCTTGAACTCGTGATCCACCCGCCTCGGCCTCCCAAAGTGCTGGGATTACGGGCGTGAGCCACCAAGCCCAGCCAAGTTGGGTTATTTATTTACTTATTACTGATTTCTGAGGTTGGGTCCCTCAAGGGGCCTTGTTCAAGGCTGAGTGCAACTATACCTTCAGGCTTGAGCTACAGAGTTCCTCCTCTATAGGAGGCCCAACTGTCACACACAGCCCTGACCCCTGTATCCCCATCCAGGTCCTCGGGGATGGAGGTGAGACAATGCTTTCGACCAGCCCCGGGGCTGGATGCAGCAACTCTGTAACCAGGGGACTCTGGGAGCAAAGGACCCTCTCTGGAAAACCCACACTGTGGGAAAGGACCCTGTTCCCGGCCAACCCCCTCCTGACAAGTAGGCCCTGCCCAGGTCTCTGGCCCTCATATTCTCCACTTGCAGATCCAGGGAGGGAGCCCCCAAGGCTTCCGGCCTTCCACCCCCTCCCACCCAAGCACCATCTTCCTCCTCTACCGCTCCTCATTTTCTAGTCTAAAGAGCCTGTTCCCAGCATATGACTCCTATAAGCTGCCCCTTTCCTGAGCCCAGGTACCTGCACAATGGTGTCCAGATTTTGCCGGGATGTGGAAACAGAGTTGATGACTGAGGAGGGGCCCATGGTGACAACGTTGATGTGGTGGGAGGGAGGGGGAGGCGGTGCCGGCACGATCACTGTGGGGTGGTGGGTGGGGGCGGGAGGGGGCAGGAGCTGCAAGACAGAAGCCCTCAGCCTTTCCTTAAGGCTTCTCCCGGCCCATCCCTCCCTTATTCATGCAGGGCCAGCCGGTATATAACTCCCCCGCCCCCTTTATGTTAAGAAACAGAGATGAGATGGACTAAAGAGAGGCTTCCAGCCATCCAACATCCCCCGCCCCCGCCCAATCCCCAGAGCCTGCTCCCAGGCACCTCCTGCTCACCTGGGTCCGCAGATGCTGCTGCTCCCGCTCCAGCTTCTCCTGGTGCAGCAGCCTCACCTGTTCCTGCTGCTGCTGCAGCTGCACCTGCTGCGCAATCACCTTGAGCTTTTCTGGGTACATGTGGGCCTCCAGCGAGCGCACCTGGAGGCAGGACAGCCTCGGCTCAGGGGCAGGCCTGGGAGCACACCCTGCCCTGTCAGTCCCACAGCAGGTCATTCACTCCTGCTGAAAACCCTACCACGAGGCGGGCCCCACTCAACAGAGGCCAGAGCATTTCCAGAGACCTTCAGCCCCTGCCCCATCTCACCTCCCACCTCAGCCTCCACTGTACCACTGGAGCATGCTTCCTCCTGTCTGAGCCCTTGCCTATGCTGTTCCCTCTGTCGAGAACACCCTTCTCTGCCCTTTGGTTAATTATGAGACTCAACCTCCCACTTCCATGGAGAAGCCATGGGGCATCACTTGGAAAACCAGGTCAAACCCACTCCGGATGCCACAGCTCCAGCCTGGCCTTCATCATGATTAAGTGCTTTGTTTTTGGTTTTTGTTTTGAGACAGGGTCTCCCTCTGTCACCCAAGCTGGAGTGCAGTGGCACAATCACAGCTGACTGCAGCCTCCACCTCCTGGGCTCAAGCCATCCTCCCAGCTCAGCCTCCCAAGTAGCTGGGACCACAGATGTGCACCACCACACCTAGCTTTTTTTTTTTTTTTTTTTTTTTGAGACCGAGTTTCGCTCTTGTTACCCAGGCTGGAGTGCAATGGCGCGAGCTCGGCTCTCCGCAACCTCCGCCTCCTGGGTTCAGGCAATTCTCCTGCCTCAGCCTCCTGAGTAGCTGGGATTACAGGCACGCGCCACCTGTAATACAGCTAACTTTCTGTATTTTTAGTAGAGACAGGGTTTCACCATGTTGACCAGGATGGTCTCGATCTCTTGACCTCGTGATCCACCCGCCTCGGCCTCCCAAAGTGCTGGGATTACAGGCGTGAGCCACCGCGCCCGGCCACACCTAGCTTTTTAAGACAGGGTGTCACTGTCACCCAGGCTGGAGTGCCATTGTGCGATCACCGCTCACTGCAGTCTCCACCTTCTGGGCCCAAGCAATCCTCCCAGCTCAACCTCCTGAGTAGCTGGGACCACAGGCACACCCCACCACACCTGCCTAATTTTCACATATTTTTTGGTGGAGATAGGATCTCACTACGCTTCCCAGGCTGGTCTCAAAACACCTGGGCTCAAGTGATCCTCCCACCTCAGCCTCACAAAGTGCTGGGATTACAGGTGTGAGCCACCATACCCAGCCCATAGGGTTACATTTTTTAGGTCATTTGACTAATCTCCCCCACCGCGATGCAAACGGTTACCCCCAAGGGCAGGGACGTGTCTGGCTTGCTCCCCACTCCTAAGCCTGGCACCGCAGCAGGTGCGCCTGTAAATAGGGCTCAACCAAGGGTAGCAGAGCCTTACAGGGGGGACCCCAGGCTCCACGCCCGCTGCACCACGCGCCGCGCCCAGCAGAGGGCGCTGCCTCACCTGCTCCTCCAGCATCATGCGCACCGAGCGCTCCTTGTCCAGCTGCTGCCGAAGCTCAATCATCTCCCGCCGCAGGTCCTCCGCCTTCTCGTCCTCCCAGATGTCCGGAGAGCCGATGCCTTCGTCCTTGTCCTCTGCCCGCCGTCGCTTGGGGGACGAGCCGCTCAGCTCCTGGGGACCCCAAGGAGTCGGTCAGTGTGCCTGACACCTCGGTACCACCACCACGGAGATTGGGGCTCCATCACAGCCCCTCAAAGCTGCCCAACACAGGTGGATCTTCATTAGGGAGCCCCTTCTGCAAGTCCAACAAACCAGCCAAATGCCAGGAGAAGGGCTGCTGTTCAGGAGCAGTCACCTGGCTCATTGCAGAGCCCACTCCACCACACTAGACTGATGGGGAAACTGAGGCTGGGGCAGGAAAACAAGTGCCTGAAGTACTTGCCAGTGGGCAAGAAGGGGCCTGCAGCCATACCTGCATCCCAGGCCCAGGGTTGGGTCCTGGGATGCCCATGCCAGGAGAGGGAGCCAGGAAGGGGGGCAGGGAGGGAGCACCTGGATGAAGCGCTTGAGCTGTGTGTTCTGCTGCAAGAGCCTGGTCTTCTCCTGCTCCAGGGAGAAGATGTACTCGGCTGTCTGCTGGAGAATGGCTGCCTGAAGGCAGGGAAAAGCCAAGCGTCAAGCTGGTAGTGTTTACCAGAGCTCACTTTCCTCTCCCAGAGGGAGTCTGCCGCCTCCTCCGGGAAGCCCTCCCTGCTCTCACCCACCTTGCTAAGCTTCTCTCCGTCTGTGTGGGGGATGAGGGTCTTGAGAGACTGGAAGCCGGCGTTTATGCTCTGCATGCGCCTCCGCTCGTTGCTGTTGGCGATCTCCCGTCGAATCCGCCGCTCCTGGTCCCGCTGGGTCTCTGGGGTCAGTGGAATGTTGGCAAGGCTGCCAGAGAGGACAGGAACAGGCTTGGCCAAAGCGCCCTCTTCATCATTCATCTCCAGAGGGTCCCAGTAGAACCTGCATCCCGCCCCTGCTGCAAAAGATGCCAGGCCACCCCCAGAGGGTGATGGAGGGGCGCTCCTGGGACACCCAGGTGGACTGAATAGGCTGGCTGAGGGTAAGATAGTCTGCTCAGAACCCAGCGAGGGCCAGGCACAGTGGCTCACACTTGTAATCCCAGTTCTTTGGGAGATCAAGGCCAAGGATCATTGAACCCAAGAGTTTGAGATCAGTCTAGGCAACATACTGAGACCCTGTCTCTACAAAAAACAAAAATAGCTAGGTGTGGTGGTGCACGCCTGTAGTTCCAGCTACTCCTTCCAGGAGGCTGAAGTGGGAGGGCTGCTCGAGCCCACAGGTGGAGGCTGCAGGGAGCTATGATCGAGCCAGTGCATTTCTGGGCAACAGAGTAAGACCTTGTCTCAACAACAAAAACCCATCCCCTCCTTGGCTTCCCTCACGGGGGGCAGTTTCTCCTCCCCAACAGAATTCCCAGTGTGAGCGTCAAAACACCCAGGAGCTAAGAAACTGTGCAGACGACGGGTGCTGGCCCCAGTGTCTGACTAGCAGGCCTGGTGGGGCCCAGAAACCTGCATGGTGTGATTCTGATGCACGTGGGACGCCGACAGTCAGGGACGACGACGCTGTCCCGCTCTGCTGGGCGCCTGGAGCGCCTCTTCAGTGTCTCAGGCTTTGAATCCCAGGACTAAGGGAGACGTCCCCACTCCCTTCCTACCCTCACGGCCACGCCTCCAGCCACAAGCCCCAGCCCCACTAGGCTGAGACTTCACACACCTCACTCAGGACAAGACAGATACCACTCACTCCCCAAAAAGACACGCAGCCAACAACCCCTACAGACAGTGCTCCCCGCAGCCCACCCACTCCAAGAGACAGACCCACCCCTTGCCGGAGAAGCGAGGCTCCCAGCATGCTGTGGGGAGCGCTACTAACCCTTGCAGGAGCAGCGGCCGGTGGAGTGAGAAGGCAGCCCTGGGGAAGAGGGCGGGGCTTCCTGCGGGGGCGGGGCGTGCGCGCCAGAGGGCGGGGCTGCGGGCCATGGGGCAGAGGCAGCGGTTGTGGGCCCAAGGCCACGCTCCCGAGGGTTGGGCCTGTGTGTGGCCTGGAGGAGGCCTGTCTCCCTCCCTGGACCTCCCCTGCAACTTCCCCCGCCCCTGCCCTGATGGCTTCCAGATGCTGGGCTCCCAGCAGAGGCCGCCGGCCCCACCCGAAGCCGCAGCCCCGGCCTCTTCCTGAGGGGCCCTCCCGGGGTGCCGGGTTCCAGGACTGGGCCAAGGGGCTCACGCCCTTGAATCTGGGAGAACAGGGAAATGGCTCTGAGCAGCTCTTGCTCCATTGGCGGGGACAGTCTGGGGTCAAGGGGCTGCCAAGTCTTAACTCCCCTGCTGTGGCCCCTACGCCAATGGGCAGGCGGAAAAGAGTTTGCACGGACCAAGGAGAAAGCACATCTCCAACAGCTGGAAACAGCCGTGGCCTTCCTGGCCCCACCCATCCTGCCCATCTGTCCAGCCTTGGCTCCCTGTGGGACCCTGGACAAATCCCTGCCCCTTCCTCGGTCTGGGCTTCCTCTCCCAACAGAGAGGTGGGCGACTGGAGCCTGGATGCAAATCAGCCTCCTTCCGGCCTCATCAAGCCAAGCCCCTCCTCCATGAGGACCCAAAGTCCCACAGCCTGTCCCCAGGGTGTAAGTCACTCACAAGGCCTTGAAATGTCAGTGTGGCAAAGGGGGCCCAGGCCCCCCACTTTCCATGGGAGACTTTAGGGTTCAGAGCAGGGAGGGGCATGGTTTGAGGGTCAGTCAGCTGGATGTCAGTGCCCTCTTCTCCCACTTCCCCTGCCTGCAGTGGGGGTGACAAGGGCACCAGGGTAGGCCTGCTGCACAGCTGTGTGTGGCCCATCCTTGGGGTGGAGTCCAGGCTCCCAGGTCTGGCACAGCCTCAGACTACACCATCTCTGAGAGGCCAGCAGGCCAAGGGGACTAGGACTGCTCTGCAGTGGTGGCTTAAAGCTGGGGCTCTTTGCAGGTAAGAAGTGGGAAGAGATGTCCATAGGAAGCCACAACACAGGGTAAGTGCGATCTGGGGCCATCGCCATTCCCACAGGAGAGACGTGGGGAGAGACCCCTGCTCACCCAGCCCCTGGCCCCTCCTGGCAAAGTCCAAAAGTCAGAGCTGACCAGGACCTGGGGGGAAAAGGGAGAGCTGGCCCTCCTGGAGGGTGCACAACAGAGGAACACATCTTTTCTTTAAGTTTTTGGCTAGAATTTTCTCACTGAATTGTCACAGTCTTCCTGAGTCAGATGGCCTGAAGACTCCTGTGTAAAGAGGGGGGCACAGAGGCTTGGGTAGGGATCAGCTGCAGCAAGTGCTGGAACTTGAACCCTGACCCCAGAGAAGGTGTCAGGCCATAGAGCAGAATGAGCGCTGACCATCCCACAGAGCCAGATGCCCCGACCAGCAGATGACAGTTATCCCTGTAAAAGAGAGGACCAGGCCCAGCACGGTGGCTCACACCTCTAACCCTAGCACTTTGGGAGGCCAAGGCAGAAGGATCGCTTGAGCCCCAGAGTTCAAGACCAGCCTGGGCAACATAGTGAGACCCCGTTACCACAAAAAAAATTAAGAAATCAGCTAGGCATGGTGGCATGTGCCTATTGTTCCAGCTACTCAGGAGGCTAAGGTGGGAGGATGGAATAAGCACAGGAGGTTGAGGCTGCCGTGAGCTGTGATCATGTCACTGAACTCCAGCCTGGGCAAGAGAGTGAGACCCTGTCTCAAAAAAAAAAAAAACCAACCAAGGACCAGGCATTCAGAAAGCACTGTAATCGTGTAACTCTTTTTATTATTCACAGACCTCGTTCACATTTTTCCCTGCCTGATTCTCACAGAAACCCAATGGCAGCTGACATTACAGTGAGCAAGCAGTGTAGGGTCCCGGGAGGGGAGGTGATACTCCCAAGGTCAAGCAGCAAGACCCGGCACAGCAGGCACCTGTAGACGCCAAAACTCCCCTGCCCCACCCACTGAAGCGCCTCTAGTGACCCCTACTTCACACAGCCCGCCAATTACCAGAAGCAGGGGGTGTGACTGCAGGCTCAGCCATCACTCCTGCCCTTCTGAACACACACGGGACCAAGCCCACAAGTGACTTGTCCAGGGTCACACCCAGCAGTAGGGCAGGGCAGGGTGCGAACAAATGCACCCTCCTGCACCTTCCGGCCCAAGTCCCACCAACAACTCTGCTCTTAGGAGCTGACCCTCAGCCTCTTCTTTCCCTTACCCACAAGGCAGCCCACTAACTGGGGAGGTCAAAGGAGGCCCAGTCCCGAAAACCCCAGCCGGACGTTCCACAGGAAGAGGTGCTGGGGTTGGGATCAGGAGCCTGTGTCGCCTCCTCCTCTGCACCAGAATCTGCCAGCACAGCTTCTCCTGCCTCCGTCCTCTCTAAAGCCATCAGCCCAGTCTCCTGACTCAGAAAACAGCTGCTGGCTAACCTAGTGCTTAACTTAGGTTAAGCACTTTCTTAAATCCAATAAAGCAGGCCGGAAGCTCACGCCTATAACCCCAGCACTTTGGGAGGCCGAGGCGGGTGGATCAAGAGGTCAAGATATCAAGACCATCCTGGTCAACATGGTGAAACCCATCTCTACTAAAAATTAAAAAAATTAGCTGGGCATGGTGGCGCGTGCCTGTAGTCCCAGCTACTCAGGAGGTTGAGGCAGGAGAATTGCCTGAACCCAGGAGGTGGAGGTTGCGGTAAGCCGAGATCGCGCCATTGCACTCCAGCCTGGGTAACAAGAGCGAAACTCAGTCTCAGGAAAAAAAAAAAAAAAACAATAAAGCAAATTTCACCCCAAAGCTACAGTCCCTGGTGGGGGACCTGAATCTGCCACCAAGACCCTCAATTAATAACTCACCTAAATTGCCCTGGAAGTACCAGCCGACAGAGTCCTTTAATAGAATGCGTGCTAACCAGGGCTTCTGATTGGTGGAATAGGAGCTAACCAAGGGCTGTGATTGGTGGAGTGCCGGCTAACCAGGAATTCTTATTGGTGGAATGCTGGCCAACCCGGCCGATGGCTGACCAACCAGCGGTTACTGTTGATGAAGGTTGTTTAATTGAAATTTCCAGGTGATATTGCACTGGATAAAGTGGATTTTTCTGCAAATGCCTGAAAAGTTTCTGATAGCTTTTTCGGGGTTTTGTATTTATGGTTATGGTCTATAAAGGTCCTACACACACAGTAAATAAAGATCCACTACCCTCTCCCTGGCCACTTCAGACTCCTACAGGTGTGAATCAAAGGTGGCAGAAGTCCATTTGATTCCTACAGGTGTGAATCAAAGGTGGCAGAAGTCCATTGACCCCAACGGTTCTATTTTATTTATTTATTTATTTATTTATTTATTTATTTATTTAGAAACTGAGTCTCGCTCTATTGCCCAGGCTAGAGTCCAGTGGTGCAAGCTCAGTTCACTGCAACCTCCACCTCCTGGGTTCAAGCAATTCTTATGCCTCAGCCTCCTGAGTAGCTGGGATTACAGGAGTGTGCCACCACAACTGGCTATTTTTTTTTTTTTCAAAGACAAAGTCTCGCTCTGTTCCCAGGCTGGAGTCCAGTGGTGCAATATCAGTTCACTGCAATCTTGGCCTCCCGAGTTCAAGCGATTCTCATGCCTCAGCCTCCTGAGTAGCTGGTATTACAGGCACCCGCCACCATGCCCAGCTAATTTTTGTATTTTTAGTAGAGACAGGGTTGCACCATGTTGGCCAGGCTGGTCTCGAACTCCTGACCTTAAATGATCCATCCACCTTGGCCTCCCAAAGTGCTGGGATTACAGGCATGAGCCACTGTGCCTTGCCACACCGAGGCTCTCTTACTTCTGGCAAGCCAGCCTCCTGCAGCCAACCTGGGGCTGCCCCAGACTCAGGAATAAGGCAGGTCACTGAGCAGCCAATGGCCAAGGAACAAAATTTGGGCACCAGCCTTGGATGCTAAGGCCAGAGCCGCCACCCCTACCACCGCAGCACCCACAAAATCTAACAAGACTGACACTGGCATCCCAACCAGACACTTGGGGGCATGGGGCATGCCCTTCAAGTCTAGATCTGTGCCAGGTATTTATCCCTCCTGCCCAGCCCAAGGCCAAGTACCCCCAGTCCCTCTGCACTTGCCTGCCCAGTTCCAGCCTGAAACTGGCCACTGAGAACTTTGATTTCACACTGCCCTGAAGTAACTTACACACCTCAGTCACTTAACGTCGACACAGTCAATGCAGGTAATCCACGTGGGATTCTCCCAAACCCAAAAAAGGAGTAAGACACTCATCCTTCTCTCACCTAATGAGCCCGAGGTTCTCGTCCATGCTCCATCCCCACTGCTGCTACACTACCCATCCATACTCTGCACTCTGACCTGGCCAGTCTGGTGACATTCCCTTTGGTCCCAGAATACACCATGCCCAGGCTGTTCCCATCGGAAACATCCCAGCCTCCCTCCCTTCCCCAAAGCTCCTCCAGCCTATCAGTGAGAATCCTGCACTGGGCTCAAGAGCAAAAGGTCCAGCCTTGCCACTTTCTAGCTGTGGAACACCAAGCCCCAGTTTCCCCCATCTGTAAAATATGAAACACTGCTTCATGTCACAAGGTCAGGGTGAAGTTTAAAAGAGATCAAGAAAGGCCAAGAGCGGTGGTTTATGCCTGTAATCCCAGCTACTCAGGAAGCTGAGGCAGGAGAATTGCTTGAATGCAGGAGGCAGAGGTTGTCATGAGCCAAGATCACGCCACTGCACTCCAGCCTGTGCTACAGAGTGAGACTCTGACTCAAAAAAAAAAAACAAGGCTGGGTGCGGTGCGGTGGCTCACGTCTATAATCCCAGCACTTTGGGAGGCCGAGGTGGGTGGATCACAAGGTCAAGAGATTGAGACCATCCTGGTCAACATGGTGAAACCCTGTCTCTACTAAAAATACAAAAATTAGCTAGGCATGGTGGCACACACCATGCCTAGGCTAGAGTGTAGTGGTGCCATCAAAAAAAAAAAAAAAAAAAACACGATGCGGATGGAGACCACCATATAACTGCCTTTTTTTTTTTTTTTTTTTTTTTTTGAGACGGAGTTTCGCTCTTGTTACCCAGGCTGAAGTGCAATGGCGAGATCTCGGCTCACCGAAACCTCCGCCTCCTGGGTTCAGGCAATTCTCCTGCCTCAGCCTCCTGAGTAGCTGGGATTACAGGCATGCGCCACCATGCCCAGCTAATTTTTTGTATCTTTAGTAGAGATGGGGTTTCACCATGTTGACCAGGATGGTCTTGATATCTTGACCTCGTGATCCACCCGCCTCAGCCTCCCAAAGTGCTGGGATTATAGCCGTGAGCCACCGCGCCTGGCCATATACCTGCTTTTAAGACTCTGAATGTCAGTGGCCTGGCACGATGGCTCACATCTGTAATCCTAGCACTTTGGGAGGCCAAGGTGGCTGAATCACCTGAGGTCAGGGATTCAAGACCAGCCTGGTCAACCATCATGGTGAAACCCTGTCTCTACTAAAAATATAAAATTAGCCAGGTGTGGTGGCACATGCCTGTAATCCCAGCTATTTGGGAGGCTGAGGCAGGAAAGTGACTTGAACTCAGGACAGGGAGGTTGCAGTGAGCCGAGATAGCACCACTACATACCATTCTGGGTGACAGAGTAAGACTCCATCACAAAAAAAAAAAAGACATTCAGTCTGGTTTTTTGAGATGGAGTCTCGTATTACTGCCTAGGCTAGAGTGTAGTGGTGCCATCTCAGCTCCCTGCAACCTCCACCTCCCAGATTCAAGCGATTCTCCTGTCTCAGCCTCCCAAGTAGCTGGGATTACAGGCACGTACCACCATGGCTGGCTAATTTTTGTATTTTTAGTAGAGATGGGCTTTCACCATATTGGCCAGGTTGGTCTCAAACTCCCGACTTCATGATCTGCCCGCCTCAGCCCTGCCAAAGTGCTGGGATTACAGGCGTGGGCCATCACGCCCAGTCCTGAATGTTATTTTAAAAGCTACCAGGCACTTCCCATACCCATGGCTAATTTTCACAGGTGCATCTGTTTTCCAGGGCCTGAGAACCGTTAGGCGACGGGTCTAAACCTGCGGCGTTCGTGGACGTCACTGTGCCCTACAGTACCCTCCCGTAGGCCTGGGAGACAGAAAGACAGGGAAATCCCTGCTGGTCACTGAGGCATGAAGCAAAGCCCACCAGCTTGACATGACCCAGAGAAGCAAATACATCTGGCCAGAAGGTCCTGCCTGACACACACATTTGATCCCCAACGGGCTTACTACCTTACCCTGCAGCCCCTACTGAACATAAACAAATCCAGGCACCCCCAACTCCATGCCTAATGTGCAGCTGACAACTGTCTTACAATGGATGTCTCGGTGCCCAACCCTGGACGAAGGCCCTGGGTCAAGCCCTTGGCTTATCAAGATCCAGCTATCCTGGGGGACTGCTGGCATCCTCCAAAGGGGGTCTTGGGGCAGTGATAAAGTGAAGCCAGAATCTTAGGGGGCCCTAGGAGGACTCAGGGCCCCTCTGCCCTCACCCTGCCCAGGATCAGGCCCAGAATGTCCTCCCCAGAAGGCACAGTGGCTCAACCGCACCTCCACACTGCCCAGCCCAGCCCTACAGCAGCCTGCAACCCCAGGATTAGGGCTGAAGTTCCAGCTCCACCACTTGCTGTGGTGGTCCCCTCCCTAGTCTCTCTGTCCTCCTCTTTACACGGAATCAAGACACTTGTGACTCACAGAAAGATTATGACAACTCGTTTAGAAAATTCTAGCAAACTGAGCCCTCAGAACATAAAAAAAGCTCAAGAATATTTTTTTACTTATTACTGGGCCCTCCAGGTGGGCCTCGTGCCAGGGCCAGCCCTGAGGGCATCCCTGCCGGCTGCCAGACCCCTCAACTGGTCCAAGTCCAGATACTGACTGGGAACTTCAGAGTAGCTTTAAGATGGGACATTTGGGTCAGAGGGTTGGGTGGGAGTGTCTACACGTGTACAGCAACCTTCCCTCCAGGCCGGATTCTGCACCCGCTAGTGTCCACCAGCCCGGGCCACACCGGCGGGCTCCTCCTCCCTCAATCCCCGCCCAGACTGCCTTGGGCAGCAGAGCACGTGGCTCCAACCCTGGGGAGCCATTTCGCTCCTGGAGCAGCGCGGCAGGAAAGGGGCCGCAGGTCCCAAACTTGTGCACGCCGAAGAACGCACACCTCCCCAACACCCCGCCCGGCGGGTTGTTCAAATGCAGATATCCGGGCCCCAGCGACCAGAGCTCCAGGCGTGTGCATTTTAACAAGTGTCCGGGGCGGTTTGGCTGTGTGTGGTCCTTGGATCCATCACCCTTTGGATTTAGGGCAACCTAGGACCAAGCTTGCAAAGTGGCTTCTGGGGAGGCCTGCGGACCTCGGGCCACCCACCCAGCTGGAGGACCGGACGCTTTCGGTTTACGGCAGCGGGGAGGGGCGCTGGATGGGAAAGTTTGCAGAGGAAACCCACGTGCGGCGGGAAGCTGCCCTGCGAGACTAGAGGCGGCCTCAGGTGTCCCCTCCCCAAAAGGCCTGCCCACCTGGCCTGCCTTGCCCATCGTGCCCGCGGGGACCGAGCTTTGTGCAGGGAAAGCGTGGCCCACGAGCGCCTACAAATCCCACAATGCTGCACCCGCAGGACACGGAGAACTACAGCTCCCGCGAGGCCGCGCGCAGAGGTCCGCCTACTCCAAGAGGGCTGCAGAGTCACGTCCAGGCCTCGCTAGTAAACAGCGCCCGGGCGCGGGCGGGCGAGCCAGCAGCAGCCAACGTGCCCCGGGCCGCGGCGCCCCTGCCGGCCGCGCGGGCCCCTCGGGGCCCGCCCACCCCCCACACCCACACGCAAGCACGCCCCCGACCCCGCTGCAGCCCCGCTCTGCAAACACGCACAGTGCCCGGCTCCCCGCCCCCACCCCGCGCCGGGAGCCGCGGCGTGGCTGCATTGTAGCCGCCCTCGCTACGGCCCCACGCGCGCCCCGGACCCCCAGACCCCCTTGAATGGGGGCGCCCTAAGATCGCGAGGAAGGAAGGAGAGGAAGGAAGCCGCCGAGGGAGGGGGAAAGAGGAAGCGCGAGGGGGGGACGGCCACCAGCACCAAGCATGGCCGGGACTGCTGCAGAACCACGTGGGTCTGTTTGCAATTTACAAACGTCGCGACTCGCCCGCCTGCAGCGGACAAAAGTGGCCAGGGCCGTTCGGGGCCCCCATGCTCCAAGAGAGGAGGGTCCCGGGGCGGCGCGGACCCGGTGCGCGAGGCTGCAGCGGTCCCAGCAGCTAAGAAAGACTAGCGGGGTCGGCGACGCGGGCCATGCGTGCGCACACGCGCGCCCGCCCGGGCGGGCTGGCCGGGGGCTGCAATGGTAGGAAGGGGGTGGGGGGGAGAAGGAGTACACACCTACAGAGCCCTCCTATCACTTCTTTCTCTGTTTTCCTGAAATGTTGCAAAGAGGGCACCTTCTGAGTGGGCACCATGAAATACTCCATAGCGATCGGCCCCCCTCCTCTGCACGAGCCAGGTCCCGCGATCAGCCGGAGAATGCAAGATGGAAATCCGAATCAAAGGGCAGCGCCGGACGGAGGTGCAGAATCGGCCGGTCCCAGATGCTGGCGGCGGCGGCGGCGGCGGCGAGGGGAGGGAGGCGGGCGGGAGGGGCGGGAGGGAGGTCTCTCCGGCCTGCCTCCCCGGGCGTGTGTGTGTGTGTGTATGTGTGTGTGTGTGTGTGTTTGCAGCTGATCAGATGTCTGTTTCAAGGCGGGAAACAGCTGGTGAAAACTCAGCACTCCCCCGGCCTCCTTCCGCGGAGTAAGGAATTGCATGTAAACAAAGGACTATTTGCAGCGCCCCCCAGGCGGCGCGACGCCGGGGCGAGAGGGGCGAGGGCCCCCGGGGGCCCGCTGCAGCCGGGGTCTGCAGGCCTCTCTCGGGGCACAGGGGGCCGGGGACCGCGGGCCGGCTGGGGGTGGCGCAGCGTGAATGGAGCGAGCTGCGGCCGAGCTACATGCGCCACTATGGGGTGATGAGGTCCATCAGCTGACAGGTTGGCAAGCGTTGCCAAAAAAAAAAAAAAAGGCCAGCCACCGCGCGGGGAGCCCAGCCGTGCGGCCCCGGGTCCAGCGGGGACTGTCCAGTGCAGGGTCCGCGCACTCGGCGGGCCCGCGGGGAGAAGGGGGCGCGGCTGGGTCGGGCGTGCAGCGGCCGAGGGAAAGGCGGCCTGAGGTTCGCGCTCCGAGCTTCTGCTTTTTCACCATTGCAACGCACACGGCGGAGCCTCTCCGGTGCTCCCTTCGAGCTGAGCCCAGGGCCCCCTGGAAACTTGCGTCACAGCCACCGCTTCCCACATGTAACTTGGGGCTGACTTCGGAGGCCGGCCAGCCTCCTCCCTCCCACTCTGCCTAGCTGCCAGCCTCTGGCCGCGCGGCCGGGACTCCGAATCCTGGGAATCCCGGCCCGGGGAGGGGACGGCAAAGGGCGCCAGGGATGCTAGGGCCGCCCTAGGAAGCCGGGGGCCGGGGCGGGGAGGGGAAGGTGGAGGCGGACCGCAATGGCTGCGTCCCCTGGACTCAGGCTGCCAGCACGGCCGGGAGGTCTGCTGGTTGCTGCCGGGTCGCCTGGTGTTCCCCCGACCCCCACTGTTCCCTCCGCGGGCTGAAGGCTGCAGCTTCTCATTCATGACAAAGCCCGTGCGGGATTTGCCCCTCCGCCAGGGTGTGCTCCCCACGAGGGGGTGACGACGTGGGGCGGGGACGGGGACCCTGGCGGTGAGCTTCCAATCCTCCGCTCCCACGCCCCACCTTCCGACCCCAGGCCCTCCCTGGCTCCTGGAGGGTTGGCTTCTGGCTCAGGAAGCCCACGCCTGCCTTGGAATGTCCTGGATCCTGCTTACCGCCTTCCAGGTTCCCCCTAAATCGCGCCTCCTAATTTGACGTATTCCTACTACTAACAATAGTTACTGTTATTATTGGGAGATATTGTTATTAAATGTTGCCAGCACGCAGTGGATGCGGAGCAGTTTTGCATACACGCTCTCCAATCCTTGAAGCAACCTGTTAGGCAGTTTCTCTAACTACAGATCTCAGGCCACTTGACAAAAAAAAATCCCTGAAGTCTTACTTTATTTTTATTAAAAAATAAGAATAATAATAACGCCGGGCACTGTGGCTCATGCCTGTAATCCCACACTTTGGGAGGCCGAGGCGGGTGGATCACCTGAGGTCAGCAGTTCGAGACCACCTTGGCAAACATGGAGAAACCCCGTCTCTATTTAAAAAACAAAAAGAAAGAAAATAAATTTAAAAATTAAAAAATAAATAAAATACTTTCTACTGTTTTTATTTGTTTTATTTTATTTTATTTTTGAGATGGATCTTGCGCTGTCGTCCAGGCTGCAACCTCTGCCTCCCAGGTTGAAGCCATTCTCCTGCCTCAGCCTCCTGAGTAGCTGGGATTACAGGCATGCACCACCATGCCTAGCTAATTTTTGTGTATGTAGTAGAGATGGGGTTTCACCATATTGGTCAGGTGAAACCCCATCTCTACTACATAAATTTAGTAAAATTTACTCTATAAATTTAGTAAAATAAATTTTACTGAATTTATGTACTAGAAATGGGGTTTCACTGTGTTAGCCAGGATGGTCTCGATCTCTTGACCTTGTGATCTGCCCACCTTGGCCTCCCCAAGTGCTGGGATTACAGGCGTAAGCCACTGTGCTCGGTCCCGGCCAACTCGTTTACATTTTTTGTAGAGATGGGATCTTGCCATGTTGCCCAGGCTGGTCTTGAACTACCTGAGCTCAAGCAATCCACTCACCTAGGCCTCGCAAAGTGCTGGGACTACAGATGTGAGCCACTGTGCCCAGGCAATTTTGATGTTTTAAGAAGTTAAATTAAGACATAACTTGAGGCCAGGTATGGTGGCTCATGACTGTAATCCCAGCACTTTGGGAGACGGAGGCTGTGATCACTTGAGGTCAGGAGTTCGAGACCAGCCTGGGCAACATGGCAAGACCCTGTCTCTACAAAAAATGCAAAAATTACCATGGCATGAAGTGCACTCCTGTAGTCCCAGCTACTCAGGAGGCTGAGGCACAAGAATCACTTGAACCTGGGAGGCAAGGTTGCAGGGAGCTGAGATTATGCCACTGCATTTCAGCCTGGGGGACAGAGTGAGACTCTGCCTCAAACAACATCAACAAAAAACCCTGACATGTTTCATTTTAGGTGCAGAGCTTTTTGGCACTCTCTTACATTTTGTGACCTCAACTCTTGCCCCAGGAACCAGGGTCTGTGTGGGTCTGGAAATGACTTCCGAGACAAATGAAAAAAAGCAGCTCTCTGCTACCCACCAGGCTGGACTCCAAATGGCACTGCTTTGGGGAGGCTTCCTTGATTCACAGGATTGGGGATGGGCACTTACTACCCAGTTCAGTGTGGACAGGCAGCTCTGGGGTCGCCCTGGGCCACCCACTTGTCCCTCTCATCCTCTCTGCTAAGGCTGTCTGTGAGGACATCAGTTTTGCAGATTACTCTCTGTAGTTCAGACATGTGCCCAGCCCTGTGCCATCCCTTATGAAGACAGAAGAGTAAAAGCACAATCCCTCTTCTCTGGGAGACAAAATTGGACCAGGGAGTCTGGGCACAGTGGCTTACGCCTGTAATCCCAGCACTTTGGGAGGCCAAGGTGGGTGGATCACGAGGTCAAGAGATTGAGACCATCCTGGTCAACGAGGTGAAACCCCATCTGTACTAAAAATACAAAAATTAGCTGGGCATGGTGGTGCGCGCCTGTAGTCCCAGCTACTCGGGAGGCTGAGGCAGGAGAATTGCTTGAACCCAGAAGGCGGAGGTTGCAGTGAGCCAGGATCTCCCCATTGTACTCCAGTCTGGGTAACAACAGCGAAACTCCGTCTCAAAAAAAAAAAAATAGCTTGCTCACTTGCTCACCACGGGCAGTTAAAGAGAGGCTTCCTGCTAGGACCATCCATGGCTCACGCCTGTAATCCCAGCACTTTGGGAAGCCGAGGCAGGCAGATCACAAGGTCAGAAGATCAAGACCATCCTGGCTAACACAGTGAAACCCCATTTCTAGTACATCAATTTAGTAAAATTAAAATTAACTTTTGTAAAAATAGCTACTCAGGAGGCTGAGGCAGGAGAATCGCTTGAACCCAGGAGGCGAAGGTTGCGGTGAGCTGAGATCGCACCACTGCACTCCAGCCTAGGTGACAGAGACTCCATCTCAAAAAAAGAATTAGCTTAGTGTGATGGTGTAGTCCCAGTTACTCAGGAGGCTGATGTGGAAGGATTGCTTGAGCCCGGGAGGTTGAGACTGCAGTGAGCTGTGATCATGCCACTGCACTCCAGCCTGTGTGACACAGTGAGACCCTATCTCAATAAAATAAGATAAATTACTACCAAAAATCCATGGTGAACACGCTATCCACATTTTAATGACAGGCTCAGTATCACTGATTTCCCCTTTCCTCCAGCTTCAGTACATCTCTGCAAGGCACTGTTATAAATTCTTATCTTTAAATCAAATGTCCAGGCACAGTGGCTTACACTGGTAATCCCAGCACTTTGAAAAACTGAGGCAGGAGGATCCCTCCAGGCCAGGAGTTGGAGACCAGCCTGGACAACATAACTAGAGGCTGTCTTTACAAAACACTTTTTAAAAGTTACCGTGGCATGGTGGTCCATGCCTATAGTCACAGCTACTTGGGAGGCCGAGGTAGGAGGGCTGACTGCAGTGAGCTATGATCACGCCACAGCACTTCAGCCTAGGCAACAGGGCAAGAGCCTGTCTTTATAATAAAATTCTAAAAATTCAAAGGCTGAGCCGGGCATGGGGGTTCATGCCTGTAATCCCAGCACTTCGGGAGGGAGAGGTGGGTGGATCACTTGAGGTCAGGAGTTTGAGACCAGCCCAGCCAACATGGTGACACTCTGTCTGTACTAAAAATACAAAACTTAGCTGGGCATGGTGGTGGGCACCCGTATTCCCAGCTACTCAGGAGGCTGAGGCAAAAGAATCGCTTGAACCTGGGAGGCGGAGGTTGCAGTGAGTAGAAATCACACCACTGCACTCCAGCCTGGGTGACAGAGTGAGACTCTCTCTCAAAAATAAAAAAAATAAAAATTCAAAAGCTGATTCAACATTGATTTCTAATATTGATCTATTATAAATCAATAAATGTTTGTAATTTGTAACTCAGATATTTTGCTCATTATAAATTTTTGGCATTAATTTCTTTTCTTTCTTTTTTTTTTTTTTTTTGGACAGGGTCTCACTGTCTTGCCCAGGCAGGAGTGCAGTGGTACTATCATAGCTTGCTGCAGCCTCGACCTCCTAGGCCCATGTGATCCTCCCAGCTCAGCCTCTCAAGTCGCTGCAACTACAGGCACGCCACCATCATGCCTGGCAAATTTTTTAATTTTTTTGTAGCGACAAGGTCTCACTGTGTTGCCCAGGCTGCTCTTAAACTCCTGGACTCAAGCCATCCTCCTGCCTCGGCCTCCCAAAGTGCTGGGATTATAGGTGGGAGCCTCTATGCCTGGCCAATTTTGATTTCTCTAAAGTATTGTTTTAAAATTTTGTGACTCGAGCTACCGCTGAGCCGCCGGAGGGACGCCCGCCATGGCCGAGAGCGACTGGGACACGGTGACGGTGCTGCGCACGAAGGGCCCTACGGCCGCCCAGGCCAAGTCCAAGCAGGCTATCTTAGCAGCACAGAGACGAGGAGAGGATGTAGAGACTTCCAAGAAATGGGCTGCTGGCCAGAACAAACAGCATTCTATCACCAAGAAAACAGCCAAGCTGGACCGGGAGATGGAGGAGCTGCACCATGACAGGGTGACCCTGGAGGTGGGCAAAGTGATCCAGCAGGGTCGGCAGAGCAAGGGACTCACGCAGAAGGACCTGGCCACGAAAATCAATGAGAAGCCACAGGTGATTGCGGACTATGAGAGTGGACGGGCCATCCCCAATAACCAGGTGCTGGGCAAAATCGAGCGGGCCATCGGCCTCAAGCTCCGGGGGAAGGACATTGGAAAGCCCATCGAGAAGGGGCCTAGGGCGAAATGAACACAAAGCCTCGAAATCAGTGTGCTCCAGCTGATCTCGTCTGGGTTCCCCTTGGCTGCCAGCACCGCCGTGGGGCTCCTCACGGGCCGAGCGGAACAAGGGGTCCAGCTTGTGGGGGCCTCCCCAGTCCATTCCTGCTGTCAAACAAACAAAACCTTGCAAAAAAAAAAAAAAATTTTGTGACTCAGCTGGGCACAGTGGTTCATGCCTGTAATCCCAGCACTTAGGGAGGCTGAGACGGGAGGATCACAAGGTCAGGATTTCGAGACCAGACTGGCCAGCAGTGAAACCCCATCTCTACCAAAAATACAAAAATTTAGCCAGGCGTGGTGGCAGGTGCCTGTAATCCTAGCTACTTGGGAGGCTGAGGAAGGAGAATCATCTGAACCCAGGAGATGGAGGTTGCAATGAGCTAATATCACACCACTGCAGTCCAGGCTGGGCGACAGTGCAAGATTCCATCTCAAGAAAAAAAAATGTGTTAATCTTGATTAGTGAGAGGTTTGGTGCCCTCTTTAAATTTTGTTCCCCAAGCCAGTGTCTTCCTCCAGTTACCCTAGCCCCACTCTACTGTTTGTGATTCCCGAATCTACTGAGGGCTCACTATAACCCAGGCAGAAGGCAGCAGAATCAGGGCTGCCCGTCAGCCTTCCGGGATTCCCTTTGTGTCCCCGAGGAACATGAGCATCATTTGCACAGCCCTGGAGAGGGACTGTCCAGTCAGCCCTGGCTACTTCCTGTGTTAACCCATCCTGAATTGGTCACACGGAAATCAAAGCAGAAACGCTGCTCTGGAGAAGCTCCCGACCACATTGCAGGGACAGGGGCTGTGCTCAGGAAATGACATTTGGAGAGGAATGTGCCTTAGGGCCACAAAACCATATGCACTGAAGGACGTCTCCAGTGCCTGAAAAAAGGGAATGAATGAATGAATGAATGGCAGCTGGAGCCAGTGAGTCTGCCTCTGGCTCCTCCCCTACAGAACTGCCTTGACCCAGCTAGGTGTAGTAGCTCATGCCTGTAATCCCAGCACTTTGGGAGGCCAAGGCCAGCAGATCACCTGAGGTCAGGCATTAAGAGACCAATGTGGCCAACATGGCAAAATCCCATCTCTACTAGAATACAAAAATGAGTCAGGTGTGGTGGAGTGCGCCTGTAATCCCAGCTACTCTGGAGGCTGAGGCAGGAGAATCGTTTGAACCCAGGAGATCAAGGCTGCAGTGAGCTGAGATTGCACCACTACACTCCAGCCTGGGCAACAGGGCAAGACTCTGTCTCAAAAAAAAAATTTTTAAATAAAAATAATCAATCAGGCCAGGCATGGTGGCACATGCCTTTAATCCCAGCACTTTAGGAGGCCGAGGCGGGCTGATCATTTGAGGTCAGGAGTTCAAGACCAGCCTGACCAACAAGGTGAAACCCCATCTCTACTAAAAATACAAAAAAGAATAGCTAGACATGGTGGCTCATGCCTGTAGTTCCAGCTACTTGGGAGGCTGAGGCAGAAGAATCGATTGAACTAGGGAGGTGGAGGTTGTAGGAAGCCGAGACTGTGCCACTGCACTCCAGCCTAGGGGAGCCAGACTCTGCCTCAAATAAAAAATAAAAAAAATCAAGCAGGTCAGTAGTGATGGCTCACACATGTAATCTCAACATTTTGGGAGACCAACGCAGGCAGATCACTTGAAGTCAGGAGTTTGAGACCAGCCTAGCCAACATGGTGAAACCCTACCTCCACTAGAAATACAAAAATTAGCAAGGCATAGTGGCATGTGCCTGTAATCCCAGCTACTCAGGAGAGTGAAGCATGAGAATCATTGAACCTGGGAGGCGGAGGCTGCTGTGAGCTGAGATTGCGCCACTTCCCTGTAGCGTGGGCGACAGAGTATCTCAAAAACAACAATGAAATCAATAAATAAATGAGGAGTCAAGTTTTTTCTCTAAAGGACCAAATAGCAAATATTTTACGCTTTGCAGACCACATGGCCTCCTGCAAGCACTGAACTCTGACCCTCTGTCTGGAAAGCAGTCCTAGGTGGTGTATGAATGAATGAGCATCTCTGGGTACCAATAACACTTAGCTTATGGACACAAATGGAATGTTGTATAATTTCATGTGCCACAAATATCGTTCGTTTGACTGCTTTCCAACCATTTGAAAATGCAAAAGTTCTATGGTCTCCATAACAAGTTACTACAAGCTTAGTGGCATAAAACAACACAGATTTGGTGGGGTGCCAGGGTTCACGCCTGTAATCCTAACACCTTGGGAGGCCGAGTTGGGTGGATCACAAGGTCAGGAGTTCAAGACCAGCCTGACCAACATGAAGAAACACCATCCCTACTAAAAAAGTACAAAATTAGCCGAGCATGGTGGTACATGTCTGTAATACCAACTACTCGGGAGGCTGAGGCAGGAGAATTGCTTGAACCCTGGAGGCAGAAGTTGTGGTGAGTTGAGATCACACCATTGCACTCCATCCTGGTGACAGAGCGAGACTCCGTCTCAAAAAAAAACAAAAAAACCATAAATTTGACCAGGAACGGTGGCTCATGCCTATACGCCTATAATCTCAGCAGTTTGGGAGGGTGATGTGGGAGGATCGCTTGAGGCCAGGAGTTGGAGACCAGCCTGGGCAACATAGGGAGATTCCATCTCTACAAGAGTGTGTGTGTGTGTGTGTGTGTGTGTGTGAGAGAGAGAGAGAGAGAGATTTTAGAAAACAACACACATTTATTCTCTGGAGGTCAGAAGTCTAGATGGTTTATGTTTGGCTAAATTCAGGATGTAGGCAGGGCTGCATTTCTCCTGAAAGTTCGAGGGGAGAATCTGTTTCCTTGCCTTTTCCAGCTTGTAGAGGCCACTCACATTCCTTGGCTTGCAGCCCCTTCCTCAATCTTCCAAGTGCACCTCTCAGTCTCTGCTTCTGCCGTCCTATCTCTTCTACCCTTTCATCTCCCTCTCTTGATGATCTTGGACCTACCCAGATAATCCAGAATAATCCCCCCATATCAAAATCCTTAACATAATCACACCTGCAGAGCCCCTTTTGCACGTAAGGTAACTGCTGTTAACAGATTCTGGGGATAGGCATGAACACCTTGGCGGGAGCCATTATTCTGTCTACCACAGCATTCTCGGTTTGTGAGACACACAACAGGTAGTAGTGATCACAGGCCCCAGCAATTCCACTCCTAGGTACACATCCAAGAGAATGAAAACACATCATGGTACCCCCATGTCCATAGCAGCATTCACACGAGCCAAAACATGGAAGCATCCTAGTGTCTACCAACACATGAATGGATAAACAAAATGTGGTCTGTCCACAGAGCGGAATATTACTCAGCCATAAAATGGGATGAATTACTGAACCCGCCACAGCACTACATTTATTCTATACCTGATTTCTATTACTACATTGTGATAGATCATGAAATACCCGTGCAGCTCACCGCCATGTAGACTCAATGGGAGCCCTGGGCTTGTTTTCCTGCAACTAGATGGTCCCATCTGGAGGTGATGGGAGACAGTGGCAGATCATCAGGCATTAGATTTTCATAAGGATGCACCACCCATGTCCCTCACATGCATGGTTCACAATAAAGTTTGCACTCCTGTGAGAATCTAATGCAACCTCTGGTCTGACGGGAGGCAGAGCCTGGGCAGTAATGCTGGCCATAACAAGGTGCTGGAAATACAGTGGGAGCATCACTGGCTGGCTCACTGGCTCGCCCACCCACTGTTCAAGAGTTCAAGACTCTTGTGTGTGGTGGTGTGCACCTGTAATCCCAGCTACTCGAGAGTCTGAAGCAGCAGAATGGCTTGAACCTGGGAGACAGAGGTTGTAATGAGCTGAGATCATGCTATTGCACTCCAGCCTGCACCCTGGGAGACAAGAGCAAAACTTCGTCTCTTGATCCTGCCAACTCCTGTGACCAGATTCATCTCACACTGCCTGCTCTCCCCCTCTCCCGACCTGAAATAAATAGCTGACTATGGCTGGGAAGAGGAAATCCCACCACCTTGCTGACTGGTCTTTTGTGTGTGTGTGTGTGTGTGTGTGTGTGTGTGTGTGTGTGTGTGTGTCAGTCAGCAACAGTTGTATTAGGGATGTTATTAAAGTCGCCTGCTAGGTGGTGGTTTTCCAGTTTGGGTTTGGGTTTTTGAGACAGGGTCTCACTCTGTCACTCAGGCTGGAATGCAGTGGTGCCCAGCTTATTGCAGCTTCCTGGGCTCAAGTGATCCTCCTGCCTCAGCCTCCCAAAGCACTGGGATTTCAGGCATGAGCCACTGCCCCAGGCCACTGCTCTTATTTTATTTTATTTTTTTATTATTATTTTTTTGAGACGGAGTTTCGCTCTTTTTACCCAGGCTGGAGTGCAATGGTGCGATCTCGGCTCACCGCAACCTCTGCCACCTGGGTTCAAGCAATTCTCCTGCCTCAGCCTCCCAAGTAGCTGGGATTACGGGCGCACGCCACCATGCCCAGCTAATTTTTGTATTTTCAGTAGAGACGGCGTTTCACCTTGTTGACCAGGATGGTCTCGATCTCTTGACCTCGTGATCCACCCGCCTCAGCCTCCCAAAGTGCTGGGATTATAGGTGTGAGCCACCGCGCCTGGCCTAATTTTATTTTATTTTGTTTTTTTGAGATGAAGTTTTGCTCTTTCTTGCCCAGGCCGGAGTGCAATGCCACAATCTTGGCTCACTGCAACCACCGCCTCCCAGGTTCAAGCGATTCTCCTGCCTCAGCCTCCTGAATAACTGGGACTGCCAGCACATGCTGCCACACCCGGCTAATTTTTGTATTTTTAGTAAAGACAAGGTTTCACCCTATTGGCCAGGATGGTCTTCATCTCCTGACCTCGTGATCTGCCCACCTCAGCCTCCCAAAGTGCTGGGATTACGGGCATGAGCCACAACACCCAGCCACTGCTCTTATTTTTAAGTGCCTGATCCAAACCCTCCAGTGTCTACAACAGGGGGCTGCTGTAACTGCATCCTGTTGCCCTGGCCCCTTCTTGCTACCCTTCCCTATCCTCTCCCCACAAGCCCTCCAGCACCTCCTCCTTGCCGTCAGCTCATGGTCTCACTTCCCGTTTCTCTGAGGGAAATGGAAGCAATTACAAGAGACCTTCCACAGGCTGCTACAGCCACCCCGTCTCCCTCCCTGTGCCTGGGATATGCCATCGGCCAGTGTCTCCGGATGAACGTCCATGCTGTCCATGCACAGAACACCCTTCCACTTGCACGATTCAGAGAAGTCACTACAGACACTGTCCGCTCTCCTGCACCTTCAGCGCGTGGCCTCTTTTGGATCTCCTTTCAAACAAACCAACGAGCTGAACCTAGATCCCCTTCCAGCTCCCAGTCTTAGCTCTGCTCTCTTTTTTTGGTTTTTGAGACAGTGTGTCTGTGTCACACAAGCTGGAGTGCAGTGGTGTGATCTCCACTTACTATAACCTCCACCTCCCAGGTTCAAGCAATTCTCCCACGTCAGCCTCCTTCGTAGGTGGGACTATAGGCATGTGCCTCCACACCCGGCCCAGCTCTGCTCTCTTTCACAGCAAAACTTGAAATGGATGCTCACATTCACTCTCTTCCCCTTCCCTCCTGCTCTCTCCATCACACCCCCATGACTGCATAGGAGCAGCAACTCACTCTTGTAATCCCAGCATTTTGGGAGGCCAAGGGAGGAGGCAGGAGGATGGCTTGAACCCAGGAATTCGACACCAGCCTGGGCAACATAGCAAGACCTCATTTTTTTTTTTTGGACGGAGTCTCGTTCTGTCACCAGGCTGGAGTGCAGTGGCACGATCTCAGCTCACTGGAACCTCTGACTACCTGGTTCAAGTGATTCTCCTGCCTCTGCCTCCCAAGTGGCTGGGATTACAGGCATATGCCACCATGCCTGGCCACAAGACTTCATCTTTACAAATAACTAAAGTATTAGCCAGGTGTGGTGATGCGCATCTGTGGTCCCGACCATTACTCTGGAGGCTGACATGGGATTGAGTCTAAGAGGTTGAGGCTGCGGTGAGCCAAGATTGCACCACTGCACTCCAGCCTGGATGGCAGAGTGACACCCTGTCTCAAAACTAACACACACACACACACACACACACACACACACACACACACACCCTTCTCTTGTCAAAGTCATGAGGACCTGCAGAACTCTACATGGGTCTCTGTCTTCTGTCTTCACTGAATCTGACCTTCTTGAAATTCTTTCTTTGCTTTGCGTCTTGGACACCCCCATGCCAGTCCTCAGACCTGTCTGTCTACACACACTCCCTGTTCTTCAGACAACAGACTTCCAGAAAGCACTAGCAGCCACGAAGTGTGGTACAGAATCCAGTGAACAGAATCCTGCCTGAACCTCAACCCCACTAACCTGACTCCACTTTTTCGTCTGCAAAATACAAGGCACAAAGTATCTCCCTGGCGGGGCTTCTGAGAAAAGCTAATGGCCGCTTGGCATGTTGCAGCATCAATGAGGGTTGGCTGCCATCACCCCTGGCACCAAGTTGCGGTGGGCAGCAGTGGCCAGAGGTGTCTGAGCTGACCATGGAGAACGATAAGGTTTCCCGATATGCAGGGGGCTCAGAGGTGGGGCTCAGCCTTTCCCCTTCCCAGCTCTACCTGAGAGCAGGTGAGAGGCAGCAGGTATGCGCCGTGCTCTGCTGTTCACCTGGGGTGCATCTGCTTCCCACTCAAAACACCCTCATGTGGTGGAGCAGTGAAAACTGGCCCACGAACTGCTTGCCCGGTAAAACGTGGGTCTCTTGGCCAATCTCAGTGGCCATGTCTGCAGTCCTGGCTACACATGAGGCTGAGGCAGGGGGATTGCTTGAGCCCAGGAGTTAAGGCTGCAGTGAGCCGTGATCATGTCACTGCACTCCAACCTGAGCAACAGAGCAAGACCATGTCTCAAATAAATTAATCCATAAATACTAGCAAAAGGTGGGTCTCTGTAAAGAAAGCAATCAGCAGAGTGTGTGGCACACATCCGTAATTTCAGCTACTCCAGAGGCTGAGATAGGGAAATCCCCTAGACCAGGCATGTAAAGCCAGCCTGGGCAACAGAGTGAGACACCCCAAAACAAAATAAAATGATTTTTTTTAAGGGAGGGCCAGGCACAATGGCTCCCAGCACTTCGGGAAGCCCAGGCGGGTGGATCACGAGGTCAGGAGTTTGAGATCATCCTGACCAACATGGTGCAACCCCATCTCTATTAAAATACAAAAATCAGTTGGGTGTGGTGGTGCACACCTGTAGTTCCAGCTACTTGGGAGGTTGAGGCAGGAGAAACCCTTGAACCTGGGAGGCAGAAGGTTGCAGTGAGCCAAGATCACGACCACTGCACTCCAGCCTGATGACAGAGTGAGACTCCATCTCAAAAAATATATATACAAAAATTAGCCGGGCGTGGTGGTGGGGCACCTGTAGTCCCAGCTACTCGGGAGGCTGAAGCAGGGGAATTACTTGAACCCAGGAGGCGGAGGTTGTAGTGAGCCAAGAATGCGCCACTGCACTCCAGCCTGGGTGACAAAGTGAGACTCCCTCTCAATAAAAGAATAAATAAATACAAAAAAGTCAAAAAATTAGCCAAGCATGGTGGTGCATGCTTGTTTATAGTCCCAGCTACTAGAGAGGCTGAGGCAGGAGAATCACTTGAGCATGGGAGGTCGAGGCTGCAGCAGGCTGTGACTAGAGAGCCTGGGGCAAGAGAGCAAGACCCAGTCTCAGAAAAGATTGCATTATTGAATAGATACATAAAAATGTGGTCTATCTGCATGATGGAATGTTATTATTCGGCCATAAAAAGGAACGAAGCACTGACATGGGCTACAGCATGGATGGGCCTTGAAAGCCTTCTGCCAAGAGAAAGGATCCAGACACGAAAGGCCACGTGCTGTGTGACTCCATTTTACCAAGTGTCCAGAATGGGGAACTCTTGAGAGACAGAAAGTAAATTAGTGGTTGGCTGGGGCTGGGGGATGGGGAGTGGGGAGTGACTGCTAATGGGTGTGGGATTTCTTTCTGGGGGATTGAAATGTTCTAAAATTGATTGTGGTGACAGCTGCACAACTCTGAATACCTTTAAAAACCACTGAAATGTGGCCGGGCACGGTGGCTCACGCCTGTAATGCCGGCATTTTGTGAGGCTGAGGTGGGAGGATCACGAGGTCAGGAGTTCAAGACCAGACTGGCCAACATGGGGAATCCCTGTCTCTACTAAAAAATACAAAAATTAGCTGGGCATGGTGGCTCGTGCCTGTAATCCCAGCTACTTGGGAGGCTGAGGCAGGCAAATTGCTTGAACCAGGACCGGGAGGCGGAGGTTGCAGTGAGTTGAGATCGCACCACCGCACTCCAGCCTGGGCTACAGAGCAAGACTCCATCTAAAAAAAAAAAAAAAAAAAAAACCAAAAACCTGAAATGTACACTTTAATGGGTGAATTGTGTAGTATGTGAATTATCTCTCAATAAAGCTGTTATTAAAAAGCATCTTTATTTTACAGAATTGGCATGAAAAAATGGAAAGAATAACAAAAGAAAGAAAAAAATAAATAAAAAGCATCTTTAGGCCGGTTGCAGTCATTCACACCTGTAATCCCAGCACTTTGGGAGGCCAATGCAGGTGGATCGTCTCTACTAAAAATACAAAATTACCTGAGTGAGCATTTTTAGCCTGGGTTGGTGGCTCAGGCCTGTAATCCTCACACTTTAGGAGGTCAAGGCAGGAGGACTGCTTAAGGTCAGGGGTCCGAGGTTGTGGTGAGCCATAATCACGCCACTGTACTTCATCCTGGAGTCTGGAAGGAAGAGCAATTCACCCACTCCTTTCTTTTAATAGGTGTAATTGCCTCCAGCTAATTTTTGTATTTTTTAGTAGAGATGGGGTTTCACCATGTTGGCCAGTCTAGTCTTGAACTCCTGACCTTGTGATCCACATGCCTCAGCCTCCCAAAGTGCTGGGATTACAGATGGGAGCCATATGTCCCCAGTCTTAATGAGGCTTTTTCCTCTTCAGAAATATGCTATGAGCGGGGGATGCACCCATTGGCCTTTCTAGCCCTGGTATACTCCAGTGGATATGGGGAAGTGTAGACTGCTTGGGGTGGTGGCAGCGGCAGGGATACCAGCCTCTGAAGCCAGGATGAAAAGGAAAAAGTCGGCCGGGCGCGGTGGCTCAAGCCTGTAATCACAAGGTCAAGAGATCGAGACCATCCTGGTCAACATGGTGAAACCCAGTCTCTACTAAAAATACAAAAAATTAGCTGGGCGTGGTGGCGCATGCCTGTACTTCCAGCTACTCAGGAGGCTGAGGCAGGAGAATTGCCTGAACCCAGGAGGTGGAGGTTGCAGTGAGCTGAGATGGCACCATTGCACTCTAGCCTGGGTAACAAGAGCGAAACTCCGTCTCAAAAAAAAAAAAGAAAAGAAAAGGAAAGGAAAGGAAAAAGTCCCTGCTTGGGAAAGGATCCTGGATGCTCCCAGGTAGGCAGAACGGGGGGTCAGATAACCTGGGTAAGGTTTGGAGCAACGCCCATTCCAGTCCTCTGGTCCTCCCCTCCCCAAGTCAGGGGGAGATCTCTGGGCTCACAGGGCTGGGGTTCCCCCAACCACTAGGGGGCATCCGGCACACGCGCTGCTTTGTGGAAGCAGAATGTGAACATGGTGGGGGAACCCCAGGCAGGTACTAGGCTGTAAGGGCTGACCAAGGCCCCCACGGCCCCGAGGCGCTGCACATCTGCAGGGTACCTGGCTTGTCTAGGGAGACCTGTGATGCCAGCCTTCTCCTCCTCAACCAGATCTGATTCACATGCGCCATAAGTAAGCACTGAAAATACAGCTGGTTCCCAGTGGCTGACAGCTGTGATCCCAGACCTATGGGAGGAAGAGGCGGGAAGATCATTTGAGTTCAGGAGTTCCAGACCAGCCTGAGAAACATAGCTAGATTTCATCTTTTAAAAAAACTAGCTGGGGGCAGTGCCTCATGCCCGTAATCCGAGCACTTTGGGAGGCCAAGGCAGGGGGATCATTTGAGGTCCCCCAAATCCCATCATGTGGGACCTTTCAAGGGGGGATCGAAACTATCTCTACTAAAAATATAAAAGTTAGCTGGGTGTGCTGGTGGGAGCCTGTAATCCCAGCTACTCGGGAGGTTGAGGCAGGAGAATCGCTTGAACTCGGGAGGCGAAGGTTGCAGTGAGCTGAGATTGTGCCACTGCACTCCAGCCTGGGTGACAGAGTGAGACTCTATCTCAAAATAAATAAATAAATAAACAAAATTAACATTAAAAATTAAATAAATTAAAAAGAAAATTAGCAGCCAGATGCAGTGGTTCATGCCTGTAATCCCAGCATTTTGGGAGGCCAAGGCGGATAGATCACCTGAGGCTGGGAGTTCAAGACCATCCTGAAAAACATAGAGAAACTCCATCTCTACACAAAATACAAAATTAGCCAGGCGTGGTGGCACATGCCTGCAATCCCAGCTACTTGGGAGGCTGAGGCAGGAGAATCACTTAAACCAGGGAGGTGGAGGTTGTAGTAAGGCGAGATCATGCCATTGCACTCCAGCCTGGGCAACAAAAGAAAGAAAATTAGCCAGGTGTGATGGTGTGCCCTTGTAGTCCCAGCTACTCAGGAGGCTGAGGCAAGAGGATCACTTAAGCCCAGGAATTCAAGACCAGCCTGGGCAACACAGCAAGACCCGTCTCTGGAAAAAATTTTTAAGGCCAGGCATGGTGGCTCACATCTATAATCCCAGCACTTTGAGAGGCCGAGGAGGGTGGATCACACGAGGTTGAGAGTTCGAGACCCACCGGGCTAACATGACAAAAACCCGTTTTACTAAAAATAGAAAAAATTAGCCAGACGTGGTGGTGCACACTTATAATCTCAGCTACTCAGGAGGCTGAGGCAGGAGAATCACTTGAACATGGAAAGTGGAGGTTGCAGTGAGCCAAGATGACACCATCGGACTCTAGCTTGGGCAATAAGAGCAAAACACCTCAAAAAAAAAAAAAAAAAAAATTCTATGGTCCCAGCTACTTAGGAGGCTGAGGTGAGAGAATCACTTGATCCCAGGATGTCCAGGTTGCAGTGAGTCCTAATTGCACCACTGCACTCCAACCTTGGTGACAGAGAGAGAGACCCTCTGTTTCAAAAAAAAAAAAACAGGCCTGGGCATGGTGGTTCACGCCTGTAATCTCAGCACTTTGGGAGGCTGAGATTGACAGATCACCTGAAGTCAGGAGATCGAGATCAGCCTGGTCAACATGGTGAAACCCCATCTCTACTGAAAAAAAAACATTAGCTGGGTGTGGTGGCACGCGCTTAGAATCCCAGCTACTTAGGAGGCTGAGGCAGGAGAATCCCTTGAACCCGAGAGGTGGAGGTTGCAGTGAGCCGACATTGCACCACTGCACTCCAGCCTGGGCAACAGTGAGACTCTGTCTCAAAAAAAAAAAAGAAAGAAAGAAAAAAAACAGGGCTGGCTGCAACTCTGTTTGAGGTGGCTGGAGTCCCCTGTGCCCTCTCTCTGGCCCCAGACACGGGCTCCTGCCAGTCCCTCTCCCTCTCTCTCTCCCTCCCCCCTCCATCAGCTCACCTGCCCTGTCCTTTTCAGCACTTAATTTCTCTTCCTCTTCCCACACTCCACGGGGGATTTCAGCTCCATATAGGGACTTTTCCCCTAAGAAAGTATCTCTTTGCTTCTCAGTGTCAGCAAGGGAGCGCCAGGTGCCCAGGCCTCCAACTGAGTATACTCCCCTAGAAACACTCGGTTCACAGCCACGCTGGCCAGACTGTTTCTGCTTCACACAGAAAGGGCCATCCAACTGCTTCTTTAATTAATCGTGAGGCCATCGAGGCAGTTATAATAATTTCACCCAGCAGACCAGGAGCCTGAGGCCTGTGGATGTGGAGTATGGACACTGCTGAAGATCCTCAAAGAATGAGTGTAACCATGAGACCAGATCTAAGAACCCCAACAGCCAGTCTGGGGCCTTCTCACCAGGAAACCTCTGGTTAATAGGAAATGAGAGTAAATCAGTCCAGGAGTGGTGGCTCACACCTGTCACCTCAGCACTTTGGGAGGGTGAGGTAGGAGAATCACTTGAGCCCAGGAGTTTGAGACCAGCCGGGACAACATAGCAAGACCCCATCTCCACAAAAATGTAAAAATTAGCTGGGTATGGTGGTGGTGCACCTGGCCCAGCTACTTGGAAGGCTGAGGAGGCAGGATCACCTGAGGCTGAGAGATTGAGGCTGCAGTGAGCCATGATCGTATCACAGCACTCCAGCCAGTGCAACCAACTGAGACGGTCTTGAAAAAGAAAGACCTGAGATGGTGGCTCACGCCCGTAATCCCAGAACTTTGGGAGGCTGAGGTGAGTTAATCACTTGAGCGCAGGAATTTGAGACCAGCCCGGCCAACATGGTGAAAACCTGTCTCTACTGAAAAAACAAAAATTGGCCGAGCACATGGCTCATGCCTGTAATCCCAGCACTTTGGGTGGCAGAGGCAAGAGGATCACCTGAGGTCAGAAGTTGGAGACCAGCCTGGCCAACATGGTAAAACCCTGACTCTACTAAAAATACAAAAATTAGCCTGGGCGTGGTGATGGGCGCCTGTAATCCCAGCTACTTGAGAGGCTGAGGCAGGAGAATCGCTTGAACCCGGGAGGCAGAGGTTGCAGTGAGCCGGGATTGCGCCACTGCACTCCAGCCTTGGTGACAGAGTGACACTCTGTCTCAGAAACAACAACAACAAAAGTTGGCTGGGCATGGTGGTGTGTGCCTGTAATCTCAGCTACTCAAAAGGCTGAGGCAGGAGAATCGCTTGAACCTGGGAGTCAGAGGTTGCAGTGAGCTAAGATGGTGCCACTGATCTCCAGCCTGGGTGACAGAGGGAGACTCTCAGAAAAGAAAAAGAAGAAAGGGAGGAAGGAAGGAAGGGAGGGAGGAAGAGAGAGAGAGAGAAAGAGAGAAAGAAAAAGAAGAAAGAGAGAAAGAGAAAAGAAAAAAGCAAGCAGGTAGTTGCATTTGGGGATCAGGAGAAAGGCAGGAGGCAGAGGGATGAGGCACGAGGACGCCTGGGAGGTGCCATCTCCAGTGTCCCTCTGGGCAACCGGCTCTCTTCACATGGAGTGGACAGAGGCTGGGGACAGAAGGTGGAATGTCAAGTTCCACTTGAGACAGGAAAAGGAAAGGCTGGGGCTGACCAGGCTAGAGGAGGGTTGGAGGCCTGCTCTCATGAAAACCAAAGCTGGGTGGGTTTCCAGATGGGCGAGGCAGGCTGGACACCGGGAAGCAGGGGCTGGCTGTCCCTGGGGAGGAGCAGGCTCAGAGTGTGGGTCCTGGAGGGGAGCCTGGATCATCACCACTCCAGGCCAGCGCTGCTGTGGAGGCTTTCTTTGCACTCCTGTGCATTCCCAGTTAGTTTCTTCCCTCCCTCCCTCCTTCTCTTTTTCTTTCTTTCTTTTTTTTTTTTTGAACCGGAGTCTCACTCTGTTACCCAGGCTGGAGTACAGTGGTGAGATGGTAAGATCTTCAGCTCACTGCAACCTCTGCCTCCTGGGCTCGAGTGATTCTCCCACCTCAGCCTCTCAAGTAGCTGGGATTATAGGTACCCACCACCATGCCCTGCTAATTTTTGTACTTTTGTAGAAATGGGGTTTTGTCATGTTGGCCAGACTGGTCTTGAACTCCTAACCTCAGGTGATCCACCAGCCTCATCCTCCCAAAGTGCTGAGATTACAGGTGTCAGTACCATGCCCAGCCTTTTTTTTTTTTTTTTTTTCTGTGAGACAGAGTCTCGCTCTGCCGCCCAGGCTGGAGTGCAGTGGCACAGTCTCCACTCACTACGACCTCTGCCTCCCAGGCTCAGACGATTCGAGTAGCTGGGCTTATAGGCACACGCCACCACACCCAGCTAATTTTTGTATTTTTGTAGAGACAGAGTTTCTCCATGTTGGCCAGGCTGGTCTCAAACTCCTGACCTCAGATGATCCACCTGCCTTGGCCTCCCAGAGTGCTGGGATCACACTCCTAGTTTCAGGTCACACCACAGTGACCTGATCATGCCCAAGCTCTTCACAGCCAGCCACTGCTGGGCCTGCACTTCCTTCAGGCTTCCCGGTGAGGCTGCCCCAGAGAACAGCTTCCTGCTGGCCTCAAAACTCAAGAGCTCACCTGGTCCTGGTGGCCCACCCACAGCGAGTAAGGCCAGGTACAGAGGAGAGTCCTGCTGTGCGTGACGTGGGATACAGAGGGAGAAACGTGGCCATGCATGAAACGACAAGGTCAGCTACCAGGTGAAATGCAGCCCCGTTCTGTGGGCTGCCGGTCAGAGCCAGATGGTCAGAGGAAGGAGCAACTCAGGGGGGGTCAGAGAGGGTTTTGGCTTCGAGTCTGTGCAGACAGGGAAGAAGGAAGCGGGGTAAGCATTGCTGCGTGGGGATCGAGGGGACCAGCTCTGGGATTGCTCTCTCCTCCCTCAAGCCCGCCAGAGCTTCAGCCTCTGCTGCCCCTTTCCTGCTGTGCAGCTGCGGCCACCAGCGCATCAGGGGTTAAGGTCTGGCTGGTGCCGGCTTCGGCAGCAGCAGCAGACAGTGTTGCCAGTAACTCAGAAGCTGAAATGTGAGAAGCAGGAGGAGAGGGGCAGGACTGGGAAAGGCTGAGCAGCAGGGAGCAGAGAGGGTTTCCCTGGCAGGAGCCATTGGAGGCTGCCTGGTCCTCCCTTCCTTGGCCCCACCGCACAGCGGCCTCAGGCTGGGTTATGGCACCCACCCAGGGTGCGGGGAGTGTCCACGGTCATGGCCAATGTCCAAGCCCTTAGGCACCAGGCAGCAGGTCCCTGCTGCAGATGTAGGGAAGGGGCACAGGGCGGAGCCCAGACAACCAGCACAGCAGAGAAGGCACCCGCCCTGCCTGGCTCTGCAGGAAGCTCTATGCGGTGACACTGGGCAGAGGCAGAGTGGGGCCTAGAGAACCAAGGAGGAGGACAGGGAGGTCCCTCGGGGGGGTCCCAATCCCAGAGGCCTGGCCTGGACTTCACCCTTCTCCACCTTGAGAAAACTGAGGCACAGGAGCTTCCCTGATCCATGAAACTCCTGCTGCGTGGGGGCAGAGAATGTCACAGGGCTCCTGCCCCTCCCCAGGCCTGGGTGTCTGCCTGCCTTTGCACAAGCACCTCAGGATGCTTAAGCACCAACCAGAGATGTGATAGGTGCCAGGCACAGCATGACACCTATCCATACTTTTTTTTTTTTGAGACGGAGTTTCGCTGTTGTTACCCAGGCTGGAGTGCAATGGCGCGATCTCGGCTCACCGCAACCTCCGCCTCCTGGGTTCAGGCAATTCTCCTGCCTCAGCCTCCCCAGTAGCTGGGATTACAGGCACGCGCCACCGTGCCCAGCTAATTTTTTGTATTTTTAGTAGAGACGGGGTTTCACCATGTTGACCAGGATGGTCTCAATCTCTTGACCTCGTGATCCACCTGCCTCGGCCTCCCAAAGTGCTGGGATTACAGGCGTGAGCCACCGCGCCCGGCCATACTTTTTTTTAAAAAAATAAACTGGGCACCGTGGCTCACGCCTATAATCACAGCTCCTTGGGAGGCCAAGTGCGGCAGACTGCTTGAGGCCAGGAGTTGGAGAGCACCCTGGCCAACATGGTAAAACACATCTCTACTCAAAATACAAAAATTAGCCAGATGTGGTGGGGGGGCACCTGTAATCTCAGCTACTCGGGAGACTGAGGCGGGAGAATCTCTTGAACCCGGGAGGCAGAGGTTGCAGTGAGCCAAGAGTATGCCACGGCACTCCAGCCTGTGGGACAAAGCAAGACTTTGTCGAGGGGAGTGCAGGAGAGGGGAAGGCAGGGGAGTGGAGGGTAAGGCAGGACAGGGCAGGGGAGGGCAGGGGAGAGGAGGAGAGGGGAGAGGAGGAAAGAGAGAAAGAAAAAAAGGCGGGTGTGGTGGCTCAGGCCCTGTAATCCCAGCTGTTTGGGAGGCTGAGGTGGGCAGATCACTTGAGGCCAGAAGATCAGATCACTTGAGGCCAGGAGTTCAAGACCAGCCTGGCCAACATGACGAAACCCCATCTCTACTAAAAATACAAAAATTAGCCGGGTGTGGTGGCCCATGCCTGTAATCTCAGCTACCCCAGAGGCTGAGGCACAAGGATCCCTTAAACTCAGAAGGCGGAGGTTGCAGTGAGCAGAGATTTCACCATTGCATTCCAGCCTGAGTGACAGAGAGACTCTGTCTCAAAAAAAAAAAAGGAACAAGGTACTGATCCATGCTATGATATGGATGAACGTTGAAACACTGAGTAAAAGAAGCCAATCACAAGAGACCACACTTTATTTGAAATGTCCAGAAGAGGGAAATCCATAGAGGCAGAATAAACTGGTGTGCTGCCAGGGCCTGGGAGGAAAGGAATGGGGAGGGGCCGCTTAATGAGTATAGGGTTTCTTTTTGGGATGCTGAAAATGTTCTGGAATTGGATATTGGTGATGGCTGCATGACTCTGAGGACACTAAAAACCACTGAGTGTACACTTTAAAAGGGTGAACTTTTTTTTAAGACAGAGTCTCGCACTGTTGCCTGGCCTGGAGTGCAATGGCACGATCTTGGCTCACTGCAACCTCCACTTCCCGGGTTCACGAGATTCTCCTGCCTCAGCCTCCTGAGTAGCTGAGATTACAGGCACACACCACCACACCCAGCTAATCTTTTGTATTTTTAATAGAGACGGGATTTCACTATGTTGGCCAGACTGGTCTCAAACTCCTGACCTCGTGACCCACCCGCTTTAGCCTCCCAAAGTGGTGGGATTACAGGTGTGAGCCACCGTGCTCGACCTAAAAGGTTGAATTTTATGGTATATGAATTACATCTCAATTATGTTATTTGTTTTATTCTTTATTATGTATTTTTATTTTTTAAGACGGAGTCTCCCTCTTGTCACCCAGGCTGGAGTGCAATGGCATGATCTTGGCTCTCTGCAACCTCTACCTCCTGGGTTCAAGCAATTCGCCTGCCTCAGCCTCCAGAGTAGCTGGGATTACAGGCATGCACCACCTTGCCCAGATAATACATATATATGATATACATTACATATTACATATATTACATACCATATATATTACATATGATATACATTACATATATTTATTTATTTATTTATTTTTATTTTTTTCTGAGATGGAGTCTTGTTCTGTTGCCCTGCAAGCACCACCTCTCAGGTTCAAGCGATTCTCCTGTCTCAGCCTCCTAAGTAGCTGGGATTACAGGTGCATGCCACTACACACAGCCACTTTTTATATTTTTAGTAGAGATGGGGTTTCACCATGTTGGCCAGGCTGGTCTTGAACTCCTGACCTCAGGTAATCTGCCTATCTCGGCCTCTCAAAGTGCTGGGATTACAGGCATGAGCCACCACATCCAATCGATTTTATTTACTTATATATTTGAGACAGGGTCTCATTATGTTGCCCAGACTCATCTCCAACTCCTGAACTCAAGTGATCCTCCCGTCTCAGCCTCCCAAAGTGCTGGGATTACAGGCGTGAGACACCATGTATGACCGTATAGCTCGATTTTTGAAAAACACTTAGTAAAAGCTCAGGAAATGCAGCTCTCAGGACTGTGTCCATCTTCAGGGAGTCTGCTGTAAAATTAAAGAGATTGGGTGAACACCCTGAACAAGTGTTTTGCTCCCAGAGGAGAGCTGAGCCTGGCAGAGTGTGGCCTTGGCAGAGCCTGGAGCACTGACTTGGGGTGTTCTCGGTGCACACAGGACATGGGCTTGAGACTGGGCAGGTGGCTATGCAAAGAGGAACGGCCAACTGCCGTGTTGACAGAGCCAGCATCCCCACGAAGCTCAAAACAGAGGCACTGAACCCACAACCATCAAGATGCCAACAGCCACAGGTTCTAAGGGCTGGTCTAGAAGGACTCCTCCAAGAGGTAGGGTTTGAGCTGAGATTGGGAGGACATGGTGGTGTGAAGGGGATAGGCAGGCAGGTGTGATGCCAGGCACGGGAGTGGAGGTCACAGAGTGCAGGGGGTGGCACACGCATCCTAATGCTTCCTCTACCCCGAGCTAATTCCAGGAGCTGCTTTACTTTGGTAGTTCACAGACAGCACAAAAATCCCGTTGCTGGCCTCTCTCCTCCCTCTCAGAGATTCCAGGATTCTCTAGCGGTGTCCTGGAGGCTCTGGCTCCGGGAACTTGGTCTCCTAAGAAGTCCCAGGCTTGGCAGGACCCTTCTCATTCTCTTTCTTTTCTTTCTTCCCCCCCCCCCCTGCTTAAACGCTCTCGCTTTGTCACCCAGGCTGGAGGATGAGTGCAATGGCGAGATCTCAGCACACTGCAACCTCTGCCTCCTGGGTTCAAGTGAGTCTTCTGCCTCAGCCTCCCAAGTATCTGGGACTACAGGCATGCACTGCCATGCCTGGCTAATCTTTGCATTTTTAGTAGAGATGAGGCTTCACCATGTTGGCAAGCTAATCTAAAACTCCCGACCTCAGGTGATGCGCCCACCTTGGCCTCCCAAAGTGCTGGGATTACAGGTGTGACTCACCACGCCCAGCCAGGACCCTTCCAATTCTGACCAACTCCAAGGTTCCAGGAACTTGAACACAGGTCCTTTAATGGAAAAAGCTCATTCAGGGCCCCTTCAATGTGAATCCACCAGACACAGTCCTCATGTGGCCTGGGAGGGGCACAGGCACCTGGCCCCTCCTCCAGCCCCAGATGGAGCTGCAGGTACAGGGCGGGCCTCCCAGTGCAGGCCTGAGCCTGCAGGGCACTCCCCCCCCACCCCCGTCTGCCCACCATGGTCCCCGCTGGGACCCAGCTTCTCCCCTCACCCCTTTTCTGCTCCTCCCACCTCCACCATCTCTCCTGTGAAGCCCCCAAGCCTCTGGAGGAGAAATCAAACACAAAACTTGGAGAACAGAAAGAGGGCTGCTGCTGTGTGCAGACGCACTCATGCACAGCCACGCACACACCCATATATGCACACACATATGCACACCATCTTTTTAGCCCAAGGGCAGATCACAGAGAACCTGGATGTCAGGACGATAAAGGAACTAGATGTGAGCTATCATCTGTCTCATCCGAGTCAGGCCTGTGCCAAGGGATTTGCCAGCGTTGTCTCGTCAATCCCAAAAAGAAGCTTGGAGATTTCAGAGATGAAGAAAACAAGCTTCTGAGAGCTCAAGGGAGAGACTCAGCCAAAGGGACACCTGGTGAAGCCGAGCACAGGGCCCGGCAGCCAGCGTGGTGGAGGCAGCTTGGCAGCGCTGGGGGTGGCTCCTCTATTTCTGGTTTTGTTTTGTTTTGTTTTGTTTTGAGACAGTCTCACTCTGCCATCCAGGCTGGAGTGTAATGCATGGTCTCAGCTCACTGCATCCTCTGCCTCCCAGGTTCAAGCCATTCTGCTGCCTCAGCCTCCCAAGTAGCTGGGACTAAGGTGCTGGCCACCACACCTGGCTAATTTTTGTACTTTTGGTAGAGACAGGGTTTCACTATGTTGGCCAGGTTGGTCTCAAACTCCTGACCTAGTGATCCACCCGCCTCAGCCTCCCAAAGTGCTGGAATTACAGGCGTGAGACACCACACCCAGCCCTACTTATGTTTTTGATTGATTGTTTTTCTGAGATAGGGTCTTGCTCAGTCGCCCAAGCTGGAATGCAGTGGTGCAACAAAGGCTCACCACAACCTCCGCCTCCTGGGCTCAAGCCATCTTCCTGACTCAGTTTCCCAAGTAGCTGGGACTACAGCTGCACACCACTACGCTCAGCTAATTTTTATTTTGAGACGGAGTTTCGCTCTAGTTACCCAGGCTGGAGTGCAATCGCACGATCTTGGCTCACCACAACCTCCGCCTCCTGGGTTCAAGCAATTCTCCTGCCTCAGCCTCCCAAGTAGCCGGGACTACAGGCGTGCACCACCATGCCCAGCTAATTTTTGTATTTTTAATAGAGATGGGGTTTCACCTTGTTGACCAGGATGGTCTCGATCTCTTGACCTTGTGATCCACCTGCCTCGGCCTCCCAAAGTGCTGGGATTACAGGCTTGAGCCACTGCGCCAGGCCTGCACTCAGCTAATTTTTAAAAAATTCTTTTGGAGAAACAGAGTCTTGCTACGTTGCCCAGGCTGGTCTCCAACTCCTGGGATCAATTGATCCTCCTACCTCGACCTCCCAAAGCGCTGGGATTCCAGGTGTGAGCCATGCTCCCAGCCAGTATGGTTATTTTAAGGGACACCCCCCACCCGTCACTTCCATTTGCTCCATGAAGCTCCAGTGGTGTCAGCCCTGTGCTGGGCGGGTTCCCGACCCAGACCTGTCCCGTCAGGAGTATGGTGACCTACAGGGTTGAGTTGGGGCCCAGCTCCAGCCAAAGAGAGGGAAGCCTAGGATTCTGCTGGAATCCGTGGAAGATACAAGCTGGAGGTTCACATGCATGTGACATCAGGGCCTCCTCTCAGGAAGCGCTGGCCCAAGAGCAAAGCAAACATGGAGGAAACTTGGCCAGAGATGAGGCCAGTGTTCCTGTGAGCACCGGACCCAGCTAGACCCTCGGCCTCTGCAGTTACATGAGCTGTCGAGGAATGGGTATGAATGTATGTATGTACATACGTACATATATATCTATTTATTTGAGATGGGGTCTCACTCTGTCGCCCAGGCTGGAGTGCAGTGGTACAATCTTGGCTCACCACAGCCTCCGCCTCCTGGGCTCGAGCAATCCTCCTGCCTCAGCCTACCGAGTAGCTGAGACTACAGGCCTGCACCACATACCTGGCTGTTTTTTCTATTTTTCTGTAGAGATGTGGTCTATGTTCCCCAGACTGGTCTCCAACTTCTAGGTTCAAGTGATCCTCCCACCTCAGCTTCCCAAAGTGCTGGGATTACAGGCATGAGCCACTGTGCCTGGTCCAGGAACTGATCTTTGAATCCAGGTCTGAAGGCTGAGCTCATGCTCTCTTCCCTGCCCCTGGCTGTCCCCATAGAGGCTCTGGTAGCTCAGGGGCTAGGACAAGTCTGGGGAGGGGGCCTCACTGCCCTCCCAGCCCCTGGAGGCAGTGTTGGACCCTCTCGCCCCCTCCTAAAGCAGTTCCATTGCTCCCTTTGACCTTCAAAGTTGGCATCTGCTTGCAGGAATCTGTCTCTCTCCTCCTGGAATTCAGCCTCCAGATGTCAGATCCAAGGCGGTGGCGGCAGCATATGGCTCCCCTCAGAGTGAATCAGCCACATTCCAAAGGTGCACACACAGACGCCACACCCTCAGCAGCCTGGCTGCAGACTTCCTCCCAGCCCCAGCACCCGGCACCCGCCCCAGCCCCCATCTCTTCCCAGCCAGACCCGGCTTTGGGCTTTCTTTCCAGAGACTTTCTCCTGGAACTGGAACATAGAGAGAGAGAAAGCCACTGGGGCTGGAAGCAGCCTGAGCAGCCTTGCTCTGCTCGCTCCCTCCCAACAGCTCACAGCTGTTATCAATATAGCTATGGCCCATCCATCCAACAGGTATGCAGTGAGCACCTATTATGTGGCGAACAAGATGGAGACAAGCCCCTAACTTTATGGAACTCAGCTGGGCAAGAGCCAAACAAAATCAGGTCCAGAAGTAGAAAAGAATTCCAAGTGTGGGAAGAGCTATAAAAGGAAGAAACAGGACGGGCCCAGTGGCTCAGGCCTGTAATCCCAACACTTTGGGAGGCTGAGGCGGGCGGATCACAAGTTCAAGAGATCGAGACCAGCCTGGCCAACATGGTGAAACCCCATCTCTACTAAAATTATGAAAATTAGCTAGGCGTGGTGGATGCACCTATAGTCCCAGCTACTCGGGATGCTGAGGCAGAACTGCTTGAACCTGGGAGGCAGAGGTTGCAGCGAGCTGAGATTGCGCCACTGCACTCCAGCCTGGTGACAGAGCGAGACTCTGTCTCAAAAATAAAAATAAAATAATAAATAAATAAAAGAAACAAACAAGGGCTCAGACACGTGACAAGTGACAGAGGGAGGGTTATGGGGTGGGGGAGGCTTCTCTTGTGGTAATCTGTAAGCTGAGACCTGAAGGATGAATAGAAACCTCCTCTATTGGCCAATGAGGTCAAGAGATCGAGACTAACTCTTAGCCAGACTGGTCTTATAGTGCCAGCTACTCAGAAGGCTGACACAAGAGAATCACTTGAACCGGGGGAGGCAGAGGTGGCAGTGAGCCAAGATCACGCCACTGCACTCCAGCCTGGGGGACAGAGTGAGACTCCATGTCAAAAAAAAAGGCCAGGCGCGGTGGCTCAAGCCTGTAATCCCAGCACTTTGGGAGGCCGAGGTGGGTGGATCACGAGGCCAAGAGATCGAGACCATCCTGGTCAACATGGTGAAGCCCCGTCTCTACTAAAAATACAAAAAATTAGCTGGGCACGGTGGCGCGTGCCTGTAATCCCAGCTACTCAGGAGGCTGAGGCAGGAGAATGGCCTGAACCCAGGAGGTGGAGGTTGCGGTGAGTCGAGATCGCACCATTGCACTCCAGCCTGGGCAACACAGCTAGACCTCATCTCAAAAAAAAAAAGAAAAAGAAAAAGAAAATATTCCAAAACTGTGATGGATTCACAAATCTGTGACTATTTAAAAACAATTGCCCAGAAACAACAACAACAAACAAACAAAAAACAGAAGAAAACAATTGCCCAGCACTTTGGGAGACCAAGGTGGGCAGATCACAAGGTGGGGAGTTCAAGACCAGCCTGGCTAACATGGTGCAACTTCACCTCTACCAAAAATACAAAAATTAGCTGCACGTCGTGGCATGCAACTGTAGTCTCAGCTACTCGGGAGGCTGAGGCAGGAGAATCACTTGAACCCAGGAGGTGGAGGTTGCCGTGAGCCATGATTGCGCCACTGCACTCCAGCCTGGGCAACAGAGTGAGACTCCATCTCAAAACAAACAAAACAATGGAATCATCTGTAGTGTCATTGTAAAGTGGTGACTTATATCTCACTAAAGGTCTTATTTAAAAAATCAGCCAGATTCCCTGCTTTAGTGACAAGAGGCAGAAGAGGACTCAAGGATTTCAAGTGACTGGGGGAAATATTTCAGGGTTATATTTCTGTAATTCTGGTGAAATGATCACAGTAGTGACTAGATAGAAAAGGTTTTTTTTTTTTAGACGGAGTTTCGCTCGTTACCCAGGCTGGAGTGCAATGGCGCGATCTCGGCTCACCGCAACCTCCACCTCCTGGGTTCAGGCAATTCTCCTGCCTCAGCCTCCTGAGTAGCTGGGATTACAGGCATGCGCCACCATGCCCAGCTGATTTTTTGTATTTTTAGTAGAGACGGGGTTTCACCATGTTGACCAGGATGGTCTTGATCTCTTGACCTTGTGATCCACCCGCCTCGGCCTCCCAAAGTGCTGGGATTACAGCCATGAGCCACCGCGCCCGGCCCTGCTTTGCTCCTTTTTATGGCTGAATCATATCCCGCTGTTTGGAGAGACCACAGTTTATTCATCCATTCATCAGGTGATGGACACGTGGGTTGTTTCCACTTTTTGGCTTTTAACACTGCTCTGAAAATTCCCATGCAAATTTTTGTGCAGATATGTTCCCATTCCTCTTGGATATATATGACGTATACCTAGGAGGGGCAGTGATGCGTCATAGTCGCTCCATGTATAACATTTTTTTTTTTCTGAGACAGAGTCGCTCTGTTGACCTGGCTGGAGTGCAGCAGCCTGATTTCGGCTCACTGCAACTTCTGCCTCCCGATTCAAAGGATTCTCCTGCCTCTGTCTCCTGAGTAGCTAGGACTACAGGTGGCCAGGACCATGCCCAGCTAATTTTAAAAAATATTTTTAATTGAGACAGGGTTTCACCTTGTTACCCAGGCTGATCTCCAACTCCTGATCTCAAGTGATCCGCTCACCTCGGCTTCCCAAAGTGCTGGAATTACAGGCCTGCGCCACTGCGCTGGGCCTCTATGTTTAACCTTTCAAAGAACCAGACTATTTGAAAGAGGCTGGAGGCTCCCAGCAGCAGCAGCAGCATGCTCTGCTCCGATTCACTGAGGCCCTCCTGCATGACCCCCAGTTCTCCCTACTCAGGGGAGCACATTAAAATTAGCTGGCCTGGCCAGGTGTGGTGGCTCAGCCTGTAATCTCAGCACTATGGGAGGCTGAAGTGGGAGGATAGCTTGAGCTGAGGAGATCAAGACCAGCTTGGCAACATAGGGAGACACCCTTCTCTTTTTTTTTTTTTTTTTTTCTGAGATGGAGTCTCGCACTGTTGTTTTGGGTGGGAGTGCAATGATGTGATCTCGGCTCACTATAACCTTTGCCTCCTGGGCTCAAGCGATTCTCCCGCCTCAGCCTCCCAAATAGCTGGGATCACAGATGCACACCCCATGCCCGGCTTTTTGTATTTTTAGTAGAGATGCGTTTTCACTATGTTGGCCAGACTACTCTCAAACTTCTGACCCCATGATCCACCCGCCTCGGCCTCCCAAAGTGCTGGGATTACAGGCTTGAGACACCGGCCTAAAAACAGTTTAAGATAGAGCAAGGGACTAGGAACCCCACCTGGAGTTCAGCAGGAGTGGGTGACCTCAGGTACTTCACTCTTTTGAGAAACCTGGCGGGAAGGTTGGAGACATGGCTGTGGCTTAAGTAGTGTTTTCTTTGTTTTGTTTTTGAGACTCTTGCTCTGTCCTCCAGGCTGGAGTGCAGTGGCACAATCTTGACTCACTGAAGCCTCTGCCTCTGGGTTCTGGCGATTCTCCTGCCTCAGCCTCCTGCGTAGCTGGGATTACAGGCGCATGTCACCACACCTGACTAATTTTTGTATTTGCAGTAGAGAAGGGGTTTCTCCATGTTGGCCAGCTTGGTCTTGAACTCCTGACCTCAGGTGATCCGCCTGCCTCAGCCTCCCAAAGTGCTGGGATTACAAGTGTGAGCTACCATGTCCGGTGGAGGCCAGTGTTTGTTGTTTGTTTTGAGACAGAGTTTCACTCTTTTTGCCCAAGCCGGAGTGCAGTGGCACGGTCTCAGCTTATTGCAACTTCTGCCTCCTGGGTTCAAGAGATTCTCCTGCCTCAGTCTCCCCAGTAGGTGGAATTACAGACGCCTGCCACCATGCCCAGCAACATTTTGTATTTTCGGTAGAATGGGGTTTTACCATGTTGGCCAGGCTGGTCTCAAACTCTGGACCTCAAGTGATCTGCCGTGCTCACCCTCCCCAAGTGCTGGAATTACAGGTGTGAGCCACCTCACCGTGCAAAACTAGCGTTTTTGATTATTTGTTTTGAGATGGAGTCTGACTCTGTCGGCTCATTGAAACATCCGCCTCCCAGGTTCAAGGAATTCTCTTGCTTCAGCCTCTGGAGCAGCTGGGACTCCACTCATGTGCCACTATGCCTGGCTCACAGAGATAGGGTCTCAACATGTTGCCCATGCTGCTCTTGGACTCCTGGACTTAGGAGATCCTCCCACCTCAGCCTTCCAACGTGCAGAAATTACAGGTGTGAGCCACTGTGCCTGTCCTGGAGTCAAAGGCTTGGACTTGAATGCCATCTCTGTACTTTAGAGCTGTGTCCTTGTGGGCCACTTAACTTCTTTGAGTCTCCCTCTCAAAATGGGCCCTATAGTAGGTTCCATTTTGGTCCTGTCCCACCAGGACCTCTGACTCGCTGGTGACCTGAGGTAGGAACCCAGCTCTTCAAACACTGAGGATGGGTCCCACTCCTCACCCAGCCTCATTTCACAGCAGAGCCTAAAGGCCCAGCCCAGAGGCTGCATCAGGCTGGGCCTTTAGGCTCTGCTGGTGAGTCTAGATGACTCACCAGGCCCGCCCATCAGAGTCCTCAGACCTGCAGTACTCTGGATCCAGAGGTAGAGAGAGACAGAGTTTCACAGGAGGGTGAAAGCATTTCCTTCCCGCTTCCCACTGCAGGAAAGCCACCGGCACTTTCTCACGGCAGAGCCCAGACTGGCAACCCCTAGGCCTTCTGCATCTCAGCTGGGAGGCAGGGGCGCTGGCTGTGTATTTCTGTCTCTCCAGGCTGTGAGGGATGGTGGGGGATGCTGTCTGCCCGGTGGCCTGGCCTGGCTGATGAGGCCTTTGTTATGTTCCAACCCACCCACTCCCTCTCTCCCCAACTATCAGAAGCAGCCTCTTCCCGGCTCCTGCCCTTCCACCCTCCGTCCCCGAAGCCACTTGTACCTGCTCCAGAGCCTGGAGAGGTGACAAGTGCTTCCCAGTCAACAAAAGCATCACCCAGGAGAAAACATGTCCTACTCCCTTGCTCGGCACCCTGATTTCAGGCTGTGTCAGCCAGCTCTTTGGGATGACACTGAGGCACAGTGAAAAGGGCCGGTCTTGGTCAAGCTCACCCCGCCCTGGAACTCCTGAGTGTGTTTCAGACATCAGTCTCCTTGGGTTGCGATGCTGTTCTGGCCGCTTTCAAGCTGTGTGACCTTTGGCAAGTTATTTGACCTCCCTGAGTCTGATTTCCCCCCAGATAATGATAGATAGCTAGTGAACCTACCTCTTGCTAAAAAATGTGAGCCAGGCCGGGCACGGTGGCTCAAGCCTGTAATCCCAGCACTTTGGAAGGCCGAGGTGGGTGGATCATGAGGTCAAGAGATCGAGACCATCCTGGTCAACATGGTGAAACCCCGTCTCTACTAAAAATACAAAAAATTAGCTGGGCATGGTGGCGTGTGCCTGTAATCCCAGCTACTCAGGAGGCTGAGGCAGGAGAATTGCCTGAACCCAGGAGGCGGAGGTTGCGGTGAGCTGAGATCGCACCATTGCACTCCAGCCTGGGTAACAAGAGCGAAACTCCGTCTCAAAAAAAAAAAAAAAAAATGTGAGCCATTATTGTCATTATCCCATCCTTTTAACTCCTCTTTCTCTCCACTCCAGCCACATTGGCCTCAATGCCTGCTGCCCCCGGACCTTACGCCAGGGATGTGAAATCCTTCTGAAATGTTCCTTAGTTAATTCCTCGCATGGCTTGTTCCCTCGCTTCCTTCCTTGACTCAAGTCACCTCTCCTACGAGGTCCTGCTCTGTCCCGCCCTCCTTGGGTGCTCATGTGATATCCAAGGCAGTTTCCCAATTGGACTCGCTGATGGCCCCTCGCGATTGGAACGTAAGCCTCATGAGGACAAGACTGTTCCGCTTCTCACTCCCGGGTCCGCAGCGCCATAAGAAATGAATGACAACGAGAGCCTGGCCCGGGAGGGAGCGGTCTGCACCTAGTCTGGCGGCTCTAGCGCGCGCCCGCGAGGTCACGTCCGGGGCGCGCCGGCCGGAAGGAGGCCCTGCACGGGGGGGAGGGGCGGGGCTTCTGGGCCAGACCACGCCCCCGGCCTCCTGCACTTGTCAGGGGCGGAGCCAGACGGGCTGGGGCCGCCTCGCACTTCCGCTCCCCAGCCGACTTATTCATATTCATGAGGCGGATGAGGGGTGGGGCCCGAGTCACCCGCGGCCTCCCGCCTCCGGGCCTGGAATCCTGCCCCGGCGGAGGCTTGGGCCCCAGTGGGGCGCCCCCGGCTTCCGCCTCGGGGAGGGAGTTTCCACTTGGTCACGACTCAAAAATGTGTCGCTCCTGCTTCTCCGCCCCCTCGTCCCTGCCCTGAAGGGGTCTCCTCCCTTGGAAGGCTGGAGGGGCGGGGCAGGGGGAGGGACGGCCCCTCCTTCCCGAGGCAGGTCCTTAGGGATCGCGGGCGACCCCTTCTCTCCCTTCCAATTTAGCGCTTCCAATAATCCTTTTTTTTTTTCTTTCTGGATACGGGGTCTTGCTGTGTTGCCCAGGCTGGAGTGCAGTGTTGCAATCTCGGCCCACCACAATCTCCGCCTTCCGGGTTCAAGCGATTCTCCTGCCTCAGCCTCCTGAGTAGCTGGGATTACAGGCGCAGACCACCACGCCCAGCTAATTTTTGTATTTTTAGTAGAGACAGGGTTTCACTATGTTGGCCAGGCTGGTCTTGAACTCCTGACCCCAAGTGATCTGCCCACCTCGGCCTTCCAAAGTGCTGGGGGTTACAGGCATGAGACACCGAGCCCGTCCCAACACTACCTCTTTTAAACTTTCCAAGGAGGTAAGTATCTATACAATGTTAAGATACCGAGAAGCGCTGGGCGCGGTGGCTCACACCTGTAATCCCAGCACTTTGGGACTCCGACGTGGGTGGATCACGAGACCAGGAGATCGAGACCATCCTGGCCAACATGGTGAAACTCCATCTCTACTAAAAATACAAAAAATAGCTAGGCATGGTGGCAGGCCCCTGTAGTCCCAGCTACTCGAGAGGCTGAGGCAGGAGAATCGCTTGAACCTAGGAGGTGGAGGTTTCAGTGAAACGAGATCATGTCACTGCACTCCAGCCTGAGTGACAGAGCAAGACTCTGTCTCAGAAAAAAAAAAAAAAAAAGATACCGAGAAGCTCAGAGCCGTTGAGTGACTCAGCCACATCACACAGCCGGCCTCCAGTTTTCCAGAAAGGTTGGTCCTGCTGGGATGGGGGAGAGAGTGGGGGAGCAGGTGCATGTCCCCCATCACCTTTCAGAAAATGAGGCTTACCTAAGGCACTCCTGTCTTGCTGGACGTGGCTGAGGGTTGCATCTGCGTGCCCTGATAGGAGGGAGAAGCCACATGCTGGGAGAAACAAAACCATGAAGGCAAGACAGGCTGCATAAAATAAAAATTCGCAGCTGGGCACTGTGGCTCGCACCTGTAGTCCCAGCACTTTGGGAGGGAGATCACAAGGTCAGGAGATTGAGACCATCCTGGCCAATGTGGTGAAGCTCTGTCTCTACTAAAAATAAAAAACAAAACAAAAAACTATCTGGGTGTGGTGGCGCATGCCTGTAATCCCAGTTACTCGGGAGGCTGAGGCAGAATAGCTTGAACCAGGGAATCGGAGGTTGCAATGAGTGGAGATAGCTCCACTGCACTCCACCCTGGTGACAGAGCGAGGCTGTCTCAAAAAAAGAAAAAGAAAGAAAATTTGCGGGCCATATTTTAAAATGTTTAAGAATTTCAAGACGGTGACAGCAGAAGAGCAGAACATTCAACCACGCTCAGGCCCTTCTAAGGGCCAGCCCTGGGCAACTGCATAGCTCATATGGCTTCCATGAAGCCAGCCTCTGATGAAGGAGCCCAAGGGTGACAACTCTGCCCCCAGGGATAGCCCCACCTCTGATATAACTCTCCCCCCAAGCCCAGGTGCCCCATCTTGTCCCTGCCCTGGCAATGTAGGACCCAGTATCTAGCTTCCAAAATCTGAGCATTTCAGGCTCTGCAGGACAGTTTCTTAAGTAATCAGGTGGGTCACCCGGGGAGTGTCTCACATCTGCAAGACCCAACCAGGCCCCTGGGGCTGCACCTCCTGGGCATTTTTAGCTCTGGGCCCTGTGGGCAGGTGGCACTGTATTGTACATGCCAGGCCCAGTAAGGCTTGGGTTCTGATTGAACCCCTTCTTTCTCCCTGGGGCAGGGAATGAGGAGCAGCCAGGGCCACTTCCCAGAATAAACACCCCACCCATAGACAGCCCCAGCCCTGCAGGCTCAGTGAGCCAGAGCCAATGGGGAGACACGCTCGCCAGGCCACCGGCTCAGGGTTGATAAGTCATCCTGATCTCACTCCGTCCATCACTCCTTCCTTGTGCCTGGGCCCTGCTTGCTGTGGGCTGCTTCACTCATAATAGCTACCATTTCTGGGGCTCTTTCTCTCAGCCATGGGCTGCTGGAAGCCTTTTTGGTTTTTTTTGACAAAATCTTGCGCTTGTCGCCCAGGCTGGAGTGCAGTGGCACAATCTCACTGCAGCCTCCTTCTCCTGGGCTCCAGTGGTCCTTCCACCTCAGCCTCCCAAATAGCTGGGATTACAGATGTGTGCCACCAGGCCCAGCTAATTTTTTATTTTTTGTAAAGCAATTGGGTCTCTTGGGAGGTCAGGGCGGGTGGATCGCCTGAGGTCAGGAGTTCAAGACCCAGCCTGACCAACACGGTAAAACCCCATCTCTACTAAAAATATAAAAAATTAGCCAGGCATAGTGGCAGGTACCTGTAATCCCAGCTACTTGGGAGGCTGAGGCAGGAGAATGGCTTGAACCCAGGAGGAAGAGGTGGCAGTGAGTCAAGATCGCGCCACTGCACTCTAGGCTGGGTGACAAGAGCAAAACTGTGTCTCGAAAAATAAAAAAAATAAGAGATAGGGTCTCAAACTCATGGGCTGACGTGATCCTCCCGCCTTGGCCTCTTAAAGTACTGAGATTATAGGCATAAACCACTGTGCCTGGCCCTGTCTCTATGTATACAAATAAAAAGAAAAGTAAAAAAATAAACAGCCAAATTTAAGGGGTTTCCTAGAGAATAAGAAGACAGCAGCTAGTTCCTGGAATTGACAAACCCTGACACCTAGCAGTGACTGCTGAGATATACTGGGAGCTTACCCATTTACTCATCACGGCAGCCTCAGAAAGGAGCCATTCTTCACCGTCCAGATGTGAGAACACAGAGTGAGCTGGGGAGCCCATGGCAGAGTTCTTCCTGGGAGCAACATGCAGGAATCTCTCAAAAAGACCCTCAAGCGTGAAGCTGCTTCTGGTCAGGTCTCCCTCATGGCACCGAGCTGTCTGATTTCTCTGGTCACTTGGTTCAGGTCTGTCTTCCCGGCTGGGGCTGCTTGCCATTTATCTATATTGCGGCACAGGGCTTGGCATCCTGCAAGCACTCAATAAACATTTGAAACATTTGTTTATTTATTTATTTGAGATTGAGTTTCGCTCTTGTTGCCCAGGCTGGAGTGCAATGGCATGATCTTGGCTCACTACAACCTCCACCTCCTGGGTTCAAGCAATTATTATCCTGCCTCAGCCTCCCGAGTAGCCGGTATTACAGGTGTGTGCCACCACATCCGGCTAATTTTGTATTTTTACTAGAGACAGGGTTTCATCATGTTGGTTGGGCTGGTCTGAAACTCCTCATCTCAGATGATCCACCTGTCTCAACCTCCCAAGGTGCTGGAATTGCAGGAGTGAACCACCATGCATGCTCTAAAAATTTATTATTATTATTATTATTAGAGACAGCGTTTTGCTGTGTTGCCCAGGCTGGAGTGCAGTGGCATGATCTTGGCTTACTGCAACCTCTGCCTCCCGCATTCAAGCGATTCTCCTGCCTCAGCCTCCTGAGTAGCTGCGATTACAGGTGCCTGCCACCATGCCCGGCTAATTTTTTGTCTTTTAAGTAGAGACGGGGTTTCACTATGTTGGCCGGGCTGGTCTCCAACTCCTGGCCTCCAGGGATCCTCCCACTTCAGCCTCTCGAAGTTTCGGGCTTACACGTATGAGCCACCGCACCCGACCGATAAACATATTTGCTAACAGATTTAAACTATCCTCTTCCGTACCCTTTTTCGAAACACCTGGACCCCGGGGCTGCAACTCTGCCAGCCTACGGTAGGACGCGGTCGGCTGCAGGGCCGCGCTCTGAAGTGCAGCTATTCCCGCCGCCGGGAGGGGGCGCTCTGCGGGCCTCCGTCTTGGCCTTTCCGGACGCCCGCGCAGGTCGGCGGACCCACAGAGTCGGCCCTTAATAGCCCCCTCTTGGAAGCGCTAGGTCCCGAAGCTGGCCTTCCCCCGGGGCCCATCTGCCGACTAATGTTTAACCCGGCCACACTCCACATTAGCCACACTCGGGAGACCGCGGTGGCGTGGGGGTGGGGGCTGGGGGAGGTCACCTCCAAATCGCCGACTTCCGAGAGCCTTTGCTCGGGGCAAACGGCCTTCCTACATCCCTTCCAGGTATCAACCTACAGCTCCTGCGCACCTACTATGTGCCCATTCTCTCAAAAGGTCATGGGCACCTAATCTGTGTCCATTAGACCTAAACATGAGCATCTATTGTAAGTCCACACCTACTATGCATTCACTCACAACGTCCTGAACACCTACTATGTGTACATTCTCTGAAAATACAATGAGCATTGATTGTGTGTCCACATAACCTACGAGCACCTACTATGTGTTCATCTGGGCACTAGGCCATGAGCACCTACTATGTGCCAAGCCCTGTGCCAGGCATGGATGCCTTGTGATCAAGAGCCACGTGCTTCGGGCTCTGGCCGGGACCTCAGCATCAAACGCACCAATGAAGACGGAATTGAAACCAGGGTCAGATGCCTCACCTCTAGGGGATGGTGATTCTGAGATGCCTTTTTCCGTCTCATAAGCTCCTCAAGGCCAACTGCGCGGAGAAGGTGGGGGGTGTCCAACAGCAGGAGAGCTGTTTTTTTGCACTTCAATAGGCCAGCATACAGCAGAGCAGCAAGAAGATAACAGGGTGGGGGGCGCAGGATTAGCCCAAACAAAACACACTCAAGAACTGTGTCTGTGCTTCGACACGAGGAGGCAGAAAACAGCTGAGCCGGGTGCGGGGCTTCTCCCTCGCGTGTATCCGCTCACTGCACTCGCTGCCCTGGCCGCAGGCGCCGCGCAGGGTGGTGAGATCTACACCCCCACGCGGCGCTCGGGCTCGGGGACGCAGGTGGTCCCAAATGCTGGGACCAAGCTTGGAATCAAGCGGAAGCCCGGATTGCTGGGCATGCAACGGACCTCATCCTTATTCCACCGTGAGGGAAACTGAGGCCGAGGGCAAGTCAGGGACCCGCCCGCCGTCGGCCCAGGGTGAGGGGCTGCACCGGGCCCCGAACCTTGGTTTGCGCCGCCCGGCCGGCATCGGGTGCCGGGGCCTCTGCCCGCCGGGCGCTGCCTGCGCGTTCCTGGAACTGGGCTGGGCGGAGAAATAGGGCCCGCGGAGAGGCATTCCAGTCGCCTTCCCCGCCGCCTGGGGCCGCGGGGGGCCTGGCCAAGGTGACCCCGAGGGAGGAGGAGAGGGGTCCCCGCCCGCTCGGCCGCGGCGACCTCCTCCATCTTCTCTGTCTTCGGGGCTTTTTCTCTGCTCCCGTGCGCCGGGCCCCCTCCCCGGGCTTCCCCGAGGGCGGGACGTCTCGGGCTCCCCCGCCCCCCTAGGCCACCTCCCGGCCGTGTCCTAGCGCTGCCCTCGGGCCGGGGGCGGGGCTGCGGGGGGGGGCGTGAAGATGGGGCCAAGGAGGACGCGCGCGGCTCGGCGCCCCCTTTCCCTCCCCGCCCCTCTCTCCCGGTGCCCGCTCCCCGCCGCCGCGCCGCCCTCCCCTCCCCCTCCCTGGGCCCAGCGCCGGGTCCCGCCGCCCCCTCCCCCGACGCGCACGCCCCGCCTGGCAGCTGGCGCCCCGGGCCTGGGGCCGCGGCGGCGAGAGGGGTTTGCTGGGAGGGCGGGAGCGAGCGAGGGGAGGGGTGGAGGCCGCCCCCCGCGCCCCTCCTCCTCGCCCTCCTCCGCGGCCGCCGGGCCCTCCTCCCGCCGCCTCCCTCCTCCCTCCTCCCGCCCGCCCTCCCTCTAAGACATCCCCGCACGGCCCGGCCGCCGCGGCCACCTTCCCTGCCGGAGCTGCAGATGTGGCGGAGCGGCCGGGCGCCGGGCGGCCGTGCCAGGGGAGCCCGCGCCCCGTGAGCCTCGCGCCCCGGCCCCCGCCCGCCCCGGCCCCTCCCCCGCTCGGCCCCCCACGCCCCCCGACCGCCGGAGCCCGCACCCCGGAGCCCGACCGCCCCCGCCGCCGAGGTAGGAAGCCCCCCGGGCGTCGCGCCGTGGGGACTGGGCCGGGGCGGGGGGGACGCGCCTGTCGCGCCGAGGCTGCGGGGCCCGAGGGTCGCCTCCCCGGTCTGCGTCCGCGCCCCGGGCCATTGTGAGCCCTAGCCTAGGCCCCCGCGTTCGCCTGCTCGCTGGCTCGCGCGCTCCCTCCCTCGCCGGCTCCCCGGCCGGGTCCCTCGAGCTCTCGGTCTTTCTTCTCTCTCCTTCCCTCCCTCCGTCCGGAGACCTGGCTGAGCCGCCGCCGGGCCCGGGGCGGGCGCAAACTTCAGCTGGGAAGTTGGCCGCAGTGGGGGCTTGCGGCGAGGTGAGAGGGGGGCACCCGGAGCCTGGGCACGAAGTTGTTCGGGGCAGCCGCCCCTCCTCTCGGTCGCGCCTGGGCTGCTTCTAGGAAGGGCTTTGGAAGGTGCCTCCTTCCTTGGCCAGGAAAGTCTCCCTGCTGCTGCCCCTGGCAAGCCTGGGTCCTCCCTTGGACCACGGGAAGGGGCGTCCCTGGGGGGCAGGACTGGGAGCCGGGGACAAGTCCGGCACTTGTTTCTCCCCTGCCGTCTGGGTGGACGCAGGCGAGGGGCCTGGCAGGGAGGAGATGGCAGGGGGGTCCACACTCGCCGGAGGGCGGGTCTGGAGAGGGTGGAGGAAGGGGCGAGGCAGGTGCATCCCGAGGGAGGAGAAGCCCGCACAGCTTCCCTGCTGGCCCCCTGGGATGGGGCTGGAATCCAGGCTGGCACCTGGAGGCCTTGGCATGCTGCCCTGCTCAGCAGGGTACTCGGGCCACAGCAGGGCAGCATGCTGCCTGTCTGCCTGTCCAGGAGGGCCCGCCCAGCCTAGCCAGAGGGTGGCCGGGAAGCAATGGTTTCAAGGAGCTGCCCAGCCCTTGCCCTGGGGCCTGGGAAGCTGGAAGGGATGCTGGGAGGGGCCCTGGGCCCCCAGCCATCACAGCCCAGGATCTTGGCTCTGGAGGGAACCGCTTGACACTCAGGGGGCAGCCAAGCTGGCTGGGGACCTGGCCAAGGCCTGGGCTTGGTCTGGGCCATGGAAAGGGCCTGGGCCATGGTTCTGGGAGGCTGGCACCCTGGGTAGTAGGCCGCCATCCTGCCTGTCCTGGCATCCTGGAGGGAAAGGTGGGGCCAGCCTGCGGCTGGGGAGGAAGCCCAGAGACACTGCTTCCGAGGGCCTTCCAGCCCCCAGGCTCAAGGGAGGGGAAACTGGCCCCTTGGGTCACTCCCTCCCCAAGCCCCATTCTGGTGCCACAGTGCTACAGCTGTCCAGGCCCAGCCCACACACCCCTCCCGGGTGACCTCGGACCTCCCCCTCTGCTTCTCCTTTTCCCTGGAGCCCAGGGTGGGCCTCCTAGCTGGCCTGGCCCGCACTGGGGGAGGGGCTGCACCTGGGAGGCCCCTCCCGGGACACCCCTTGCCAAGCTCCAGCCTGGCCCATTTTCCCCGCCCACCTCCAACTCAGCTTGGCCCTGTCTGCAGCCAGCCAAGCAGGAGACAGTGCCAGGGTCTTGGGATGGCATTTTGGGGAGTGTGGGGACCCCTTGGAAGCAACCCTGTTTTTCTCAGCCTTTTCTCCTCCCCCTCCTTTCCGGAGCTGCCATTAGCGCTGACCCCCTGACCCCCTGTGCCTGCCCACCCTTCCCTGTCTGTGACCTTTGACCTTTGGTGTTAAATCTCTCCAACTGGGGCTCTTCGGCCCCTGAGTGACCCTGGCCCAGGCCCCCTGGGGAGTTCTCTCCTTGCTCCTGGCTCTCTAAACAGGGACACCTGCCAGTCTCTCCCTCACGAATGGGGAGGGGGTGACTTGGGAAGCCAGTGAGTCACCCCACTTCCAGGCACTGCTGCTTTTGGGGTCAGTGGCTTCTGGGGATTGGCTGGAGCCTGGTCACAGCCTTGAGGGTGACCCAGGGGAAGCCCCTGGCCTGGGAGTCTCCTGCCCTGGGTTCAAGTCTTGGCTCGACCACCAACTTCCAGGGGTCCTAGGGTCAGGCTCCTCCTCCCCTCTCCCGGCCTCATCTATGAAACTAATGGGTCAGACCAGGTGAGCTTCCAGAGTCCATGAGCAGCCTGGGTGGAGGGGGGCTGGGGGAAGGAGAGAGGGTGTAAGGCCAACAAAAGCTAACTCTCAATTATCCGTGGGTGGAGCCAGGATGAATAACTGGGTGCCACAGACATCCCAAAACCTCACTGCAAACAATCGTGTGAACCTCGTCCCCCCAAAGCTTTTGTGACTGGGTGGCCACAGTGATTTCTCCCCCGACCTGGGCTCCCCTCTTGGGGAGGACAAGTGGGGGTTGGCGGTGAATGGGTAGGTGGGGGTAAGACAAAGGTCTCCTAGGGCCCCTCCTCAGGGCCTGGACCCCATTTCCGAGGCCCCCACCCTCCCCTCCACCCTCCTTCCCGGCTTGGCCTTGGCCCCAGGCGGTGGGAGTGTATTCTCACCACCTAATCCTCACAGGGTCTGGGCTGCAGTATAGGAGGAAGAATGTGTTTTCCCGACTACGGTTTCCCGTGTGTATTTCTATCCAGCTTGCTCCACTCGCCTGGAATCTGAATTCCCCAATTGGACCTGGGGGCAAGGGCCAGTGCCAGCCAGGGTTTGGGGCAATCCCTGGATGAGGGAGGGTGTTGACAGCTGTGACTGGGGGACCAGATGTGGAGCTCTTGGAGGGGGCATCTGAGGTGGGGCTCCTGGGGAGGCGTGCTGGGGCCTCCGCAGTTTCCTGCCTCTCAGGGGAGGCACAGGAGGCTCTGGCACCCAAGGAGGAAATTGATTCCATGGCAGAGGCCCTGCACTGGGTAGGATTGGGGCAGGGGTGGCTGCAGAGAAGTGTCCCCGGAATCCCTTCCTCTATTCAGGGCTATAATTGTTACTTTATTTCACAGCAGGTAACTGTGGCCAGAGGGGAACCCCAGAAGGTCCTGGGTGGTTTTTCCTTCACCCAAATAAATGCCCTTCTAAGGAGTGGGGGAGGCCCTGGCTTGGCGGGAGTATGTATTGAGCAGTAAGAGCCCTCTCCCTGCTGGCTAGGGGGTCTCTGGGACCAGCCAGGAAGATGGGGCTCTCCACCCTCTGCCTAAGTTGCCTCCCCTCCCAAGGGCTGTGAAACGGTCCACAGAGATGGGTCGAGGGCTCCATGTGGGTGGGGGTTCACATCCCCAGGAATGTGCACCCTGCCTTAGCCTGCTGCCCGCCCTGGGTGTGGGGACCACAGCCCTAGCCAGTCTCCCAGGACACATCTGTCGCCCAGTGGTTTCTGAGGTGGCCACCTCTGCCCCACCCTGGTGAATTCTAAGTCAGGCGTGGCTGGGGGCGGGGACTCTGTGCTTCCAACAGGCACCTCTAGTGCTCTGCTGGGGGCCAGGGTGGGAGGCACTGCTTTGCTCCCTGGGACTGGAGAGGCATCCTGGTGGTGATGGTGGTGGGTCTGCAGGGCACTGCCTGGAGGAGACCCAGGTTTCTCTCCTGGCTCTGGCTTAGCCCTGGGTAAGGCTGGGCAGGCACGGAGGCTGGGCACCCGCCTTCCACTCCCTCCCTTCCCCCAGATGGACTGGAGGGTTCTGGTTAACTGGTGGCTGGGCTGAGCAGGCCTGGGGGGCATGGAGATGGGAAGTGATTCAGTTGGGGGGTGGGGGCTTCCCATCTGCTCCAGCAGCCCCTGGTGGGGGATGGGCGGGGCTGAGGCTCGTACAGCAGCGGTGGCTGGTGGGCGGGCGACTTGGGCTCCTCTCGCCTTTGTCTTCGATGTCTGAGAGGCCAGGTAGTGCCCACCACAGGGAGGGGCCAGCCTATGAGCGTCACATGTTGCGTGCACGCAAACTCCAGCCTTGGCAGATGGCTGCCGGGGAGGGGATGCACACCCAGCCCTGGCCCTTTCCTCCAGTCATGGCCAAGGGTGGGTGGGAAGCCGACAGAGGCCCCAGGAGACGGCTGGCTGAGTGGCCTGAGTCAGCCCGTGGCTGGGAGCCTCAGGAAAACAGTCCTGCCTGTCACACAGAGGGTCCCCACCATTGGCGCAGCACTTTCCCAGGCCAGCCTCAATGGGACCTGGGAGTCAAGAGGCTGTCGGAGGCTGGTGGGGGGAAACTGAGGCTCTGAGACATTCAAGGATTTGGCCCAAGGTCACTCAGGATCTGGGAAGGACAGAAGGGAACTGGTGTCCAGGGCTGTCTGGCCCCGACCCTGAAACATTGGTCCAGCCTGGGAATCCCCCCCAGCTCCACTCCTGCCCCCCACATCCACTACAAGGGCCTAATGAGGGCCAATGTGTCTGGAAGGAGCTTCTCTTCTTTTCCAGCATCGTCTGCCTGGGGCTGTCTGGCATGTCCCAGCCTGCCTGGGCCTGTTCTCCCCTGGGCCACTCCCTCCTTCATTCAGAGCCCCCACTCTCTACCCCAGCTTCAGGCAGGCTGACCCTGAGCTGGGAGGTCACTTCCCCACAAGGCGGTAGGGGCCTCCATTGTCCTCCCTGTCCTGAAGTCCTGCCACCCTGTGCTGGCACCCGTCTCCCTGCCAGCCCCGCCCTCCCCCAGGACCCCACAGGACACCTAATGGTCACCCTGCTTGGTTCTGGGGACACTGGGCCCCGAGGGCTTGGAGCTGCCAGGTCTGGCAGACACTGCCAGTGGGTGTTTTCCTTTGGAAGGAAAAGGACTTCGATGGCTTTGGAGGCTGCCCCCGGCTTCTGGACTTGCTTTCTGCCAGAGTGGGAGAGCAGGGCGGGGCCCGTGGCCGGGAGGAGGGCGTGGGCTGGAGTCCGGTGTGTGTGGTGCCCTGCTGGGCCTGCTCTTGCCCAGCTGTTCTGGGGCTTGGGGCCAGGGCTGGGTGGGAGTGGCAGGAGATGGAGCTGGGGGAAACTGGGCCCTTCTCACTATCCCAGCTGGCCAGAGCAGTTCCTATAGGCCAGTCCACCCTTGTCCAGCTCTGTTCCTGGGTCCCTTGCCTGGGACAGGAAGTCAGGAGACTAGGCCCTGCTTCTAGCCTTGACCATGGTCAAGTCACATCCCTCTTGAGGTGTGAACCCCCCCATTCCTAGCCCTGCCCTCCACCTGGGGTGAGGGTGGGAACACCTGTCGAGTGAATGAACACGTGAACGACATGGACTCATTTGTGGAGTGCCAGGTGTTGGGAGGTGTGAAGGGCAGGTGCCACTGTGCCATGTAAGGCGAGTGACTGGAGCGATGGAGCTGCAGTTCCCCTCTAGGCAGGCCCCGTCCTGTGGATGGGAAAGTGGGCCTATGCCCGCTTTTCTCATTCTGGGTCCTCTGCCCCACTGCCCAGGTCTCTCAGGTGGAAGCAGTAGGCTCCGGGCCAGGAGCCGTGGGAACTGGGGCAGGGGTCTGCTGGTGAGGCCTCCTCTTCAGTAGCCACAGTGGGTTTGGAGCTGCCCAGGGTCCCAGACGTATCCCAGCCCACTCCCAGCCTCCCTTCTTGGAAGGAGGCTCTGAATGCTAGGGGAGATCTGGGGCTAAGGGTCGGGGCCGTGCTCACAACACTGTGCATGGTGATACTGTGACTTCAGTGATGCATTGGCAAGGACTTGGACCAGGGCAGCCTGCCTCCAGCGGGGGTGGACAGAGGCAAGTCTTTGCCCAGCAGGCTCTCGGGCATCTGGACACACAGCCCATGTGCAGCTCCAGGGGCCGAGGTCAGGGAGGGTGAACCAGGGAGCGCTTGCAGGAGGAAGGGGCAGAAGGGGATGGTGGCTGGAGAACAGGGGGGCATGGGTGGTGGTGAGGGAGGAGCTGGCACCTGGGAGCATCAGGTTCTCAGAGGGCAAGGGATCCTGGGGAAGGGATATGCCAAAGGAGAGGCCTGTGGCAGGAGGCTCTGGGCTGAGAGGGTAGGTGGCACTCCTCTATGTAGAGCACTCTGTGGCTCCCCAGTGGCCTCTGGGTTCTGGCCCAGCCTCCTTGAGGGGCCTCTTCCTCTCCTCCCTCCTCCTCTACTCCATGACTGGCAGGGTCACTGCGGGTCAGCCAGGCCATGCCTCTGGGCTTCTGTGGCATTGGGCTTTGAGGTCTGGAGGCGAACCCAGCTGTGCTCCTTACTGGCTCCGTAATGATGGCAGGTTTCCCCAAATGGAAAATGGGGAAAATGGTATCTGTTTGTGGGGTCATCAGGGTGACGGGACAGTGTACAGCAGGCATGCTGACCGGGCACTGGCCCGCAGGGCTCCCACCACCCTGAGGCTCTTCGCCCTGTGTCCATGAGGCCGGCTCTGTGCCTAACCCCCGGCAGGAGCAGCCGCCCCTGACACTGTTTCTCCTCCGCGGACACTGCTTCTCACTCCCCACCTCGGTCCGGGCACCCTCAAGGCCTGGTTTAATCTAGCAGGGACTGGCATTGGAACGCATGAATGCGTGGAGAACCACGGCAGGAGGGCAGGCCAAGGTCCACCGCCTGTGGCACCCGCTCCTGCGCTCAGGGTTGGCTGGCGGGTGCTGTTCACAGTTGGCCACGGGCCTGCCCGACCCCAGGACTTAGGAGCTCCTTGTCAGATCTGCCTACAGCCAGGCTTGGCTTCGGAAGCATGGTGTTTCCTTCCCTGAGGACAGGGCCCCATCCTACTTTCCCCCATAAGCCAAGGCTCCTGAGTCCTGCCCCTGTCACGTCCTGTGTGCCGCATTTGTGCACAGATGTCTATACACCTGGGATGCCGTGGGGGCCTATTCACGTACTGTGCGACACTGGCCATACCTTTGCTGGCCCCAGAACACTCTGGCTGGGTCCCCAGAGAATGGCAGTGCTGCATGGCAGTGCCTGGGCTGCCTACGCCTCAGCCTTCCTGGGTGTACGTCCCTGTCTCCCTCCCTCGTGCCAGTCCCTCCCAGGGATTTGGGTGGCCGGGCCCAGTGCTGTGGTCCCTCCCTCCCTTCCCAGCTCGGGTGGGTGGGCAGGTGTGGGGGCTGCGGATCGGGCTTTCCTCTGGCTGGGGCCCAGGTGCAGGTGGCGTTCATAGCTCCAAGGACCCCCCAGAGCTGGGCAGACAGGAAAATACCAGACATAGTTTTGCAAAGGTGCAGCAGCGGACTGGCAGCAGAGGGTGGAGGCCACTGCAGTGGGGCCCGAGCCACCAGAATGGGGAGGCCTCTGTGCCAGGCCGGCCCTGCAGCTGGACTGCCACGGCCATCTGTGTGAGTGTGCGTGTGTGTGCCAGGGCTCCCAGAGCCCAGTGTCACCCTCCCTGTTGGCGCTGGAGAAGGAAGTGCATCTGGCGGGGCATTGCCTAGGAAGCCCGGGCTGGTGCGGGGCAGGGAAACCGTCCGACGCATCTTGCAGCTTCAGCTCTGCCTGAATTATCTGGGTGACCTTGGCAGGCCCAAGTTACTGCACAGGGCAGCCCCAGCCTGGGGCTGGAAACAAGAATCCTCAGGGCTAGCAGTAGCTGGCACCCTTTTTGTGGCAGGCATGGGGATGAGGCCATCCCTTACAGGATACCCTGAGTCTCAGGGACCATTGCCGTGGCTCCTGTGTTACCAACAAGGAACCAAGGCTCAGAAACAGCGGGGCCCTTCTGAGTTCCCACAGCCAGGGGTGGCACAGGGGGCGGGAACCAGGCAGCCTGGCCCTGGGGCTCACTCCGTGAACACGCGGAGCCGGGATCCCTGGCATGTCCCATCTTCAGGTGCTTTCCTGAGGACCCCATGGCAGACAGCAGAGCTCAATTTGGCTGAGTCATCTGGGGCCCCTTGTGTTCCCACCCAGGCTGGGGGGGTCTGCCCTTCCAAAAGGCCTGGGGGTGCTGGCTGAGTGCCTCATCTTGGGAGGGGGAGGGGATGCCTACTGAGCCAAAGGTTCCCAGGGACGGTGAACCCCTACCCCCACCCCCAGTCTTCCAGGAAGTGCCGCCTGCCCTGGCCCCTCTCCTGGGATCTGCTGGGCCCAGGCCTCCGGATAAGCTCCTCCCTCCCCAGTCCTGGGAGGAGTCCTCTCTGCGGCCAGAGCCCATCAGGCCTCCCGGGGCCTTCTAGTGCTCTTGGATGCAGTCAGGCTCCAGAAGGTGGTTAGGGCCAGCTGTGGTCCTTCCCCAAGAGGGCAGAGGCCTGAGGCTCTCTGAGGGGCACAGGCTCGTTCAAGGGGCACACTGACTGGCAGGCGGCAGAGCCCAGGTCTCCTGGTTCCAGGTGAGACTGCAGTGTCTGTGAGCACAGAGAGGACGGCCAGGCCCCACTCAGCTGCCTTCACGGCAGTAGGCGGGCCAAAGGCGCAGGGCTCACGCACGTTGGTGACGATTCATTCAACGTATCTCACTAAGCACCTACTATGCGCCAGGCAGTTCTCCAAGGCGAACGTTGACACACGAATGCAAAGCAGTCGATGATGATTTGATGTGCAGCAATGCACTGGTGTCTCCCCAAAACCCAACGTGGGGGTCCGTGTATGATCCCATTTGGGATGAGGGAGACGAGGCTCAGACTGAAGGGACGCCTGAGGAGGAAGCAGCAGAGGCAAGTGGGGCCCCAGGTTTGGAGCCTGGTCAGGAAGGAGGGCCCTGAGGGGACGAGGCCTCCTGCCTGGGGCCCCCAGCAGGCCCTGCCCCTGCCCTCCAGCCCCCGATGCTGGGCGGACAAGGAGGGTGGAGCTCTTGGCTGGAGCAGGAGCTGCAGCTGGTTCCCAGGAATTCGGGGCTGTGGGGCCGTTTGCTTTGGCAGCGGATCTGTCTTTGGCTCTCCAAGCCTCCGGGTGGGCCCCCCACCCCAGACATCCCCTCCAGTGCCTGCCCACTGCCTGCTCTGCTGTCCCTCCTAGTCCCACAAGTCCCTGGGTAGGGAGGGGGTACCAAGCCTGAGCCCCTGGCATAGGAAGGGCCAATGGTGAATTTGCCTTCTGGACTCACCTGGGGTTGAAACCCAGCTGCCACGGACAAGCTGTGTAACTCCAGATGGGCCACTTCACTCCCCTGTGCCTCATTTTTGCATCTGTAAAATGGGAATGAAGTAGTACGTGCCGTCACAGGAGTGGCATGACTGTCCGCACCTGGCTGTGGGTACTGTCATCATGCTGTTTGCCCATGGCTTCCAGTCCTGGGTTTACCACCTACTTGTGTAGCCTGGGCTGGATGCCTCCCCCTTCAGCCCTCGGTTTCCCCATTTGTAAGACCAGAGTGCTGAAGTGATGGTTCCAGTAATAGACTCAAGGACACCCACAGAGCAGGGCTTCACTGACCGGTACAGGAGTTGCGAGGGACTCGCTTCTCCTTTCTGTTCAATAAGAAGACCATGGGCTGGGCGTGGTGGCTCCTGCCTGTAATCCTCACACTTCGGGAAGCAGAGACAGGAGGATGGATTGAGTCCAGGCATTAGAGACCAGCCTGGATGACACAGTGAGACTCCATCTCTGCAGAATAAAAAACTTAAACATTAGCTGGGTATGGTGGTCGGGTCTCAGCTGCTCTGGAGGCTGAGAAGGAGGATCTCTTGAGCCCAGGCTGCAGTTAGCTATGATCACCACTGCACTGCTGCACTCCAGCCTGGGAGACAGAGCAAGACCCTGTCTCTTCACGCCTGTAATCCCAGCACTTTGGGAGGGCAAGGTGGGTGGATCACAGGTTGAGATCAAGACCATCCTGGCCAACATGGTGAAACCCCGTCTCTACTAAAATTCAAAAATTAGCTGGGCGTGGCGGTGCACACCTGTAGTCCCAGCTACTCGGGAGGCTGAGGCAGGAGAATTGCTTGAACCCGGGAGGCAGAGGTCGCAGTGAGCCGAGATTGCGCCCTGCACTCCAGCCTGGCAACAGAGCAAGACTGTCTCAAAAGAAAAAAAAAGGCCGGGCGCCGAGGCTCAATGCCTGTAATCCCAGCACTTTGGGAGGCCAAGGCCGGTGAATCACTTGAGGTCAGGAGTTTGAGACCAGCCTGGCCAAACTCCTGACCGTCTCTTTGAAACAAAAAATGGTGAAACCCCGTCTCTTTAAAAAAAAAAAAAAAAAAAAAACGGTGACCACATAGACTTCTGAGAGATGCATCTTGAGGCCTTGTCCTCAAGTCTTTAGCTAAATGGCCCCAGCTGACCAAACGGGCCCTTGCAAGACACTCCAAGGCAAGGGATGTCCCTCACATTGCCCTTGACAGCTGCCACGCTGTTCACTCACCTGACCCATGCTGCTGGGAGCAGGGCAGGGATGCAGTGCCATCTTACAGAATGGCCCGCTTCCCTCCACAGAGAAACTGAGTAGTGGGTGCACATCCCCCGCCATGCACCCTGCACCCCCACAGGGTCAGGGCCTGCCAACCACCCTCCCCCAAGCAGGAAAGGAGGAGGCTTTTTTTGTTGTTTTGAGACAGTCTGGAGTGCAGTGGTGTGATCTTGGCTCACTGCCACCTCGATCTCCCCAGGCTTAGGCGATCCTCCCACCTCAGCCTCCCGAGTAGCTGGGACCACAGGTGCCTGCCTCCATGCACAGCTAATTTTTGTATTTTTTGTAGAAATGGGATTTTGCCATGTTGCCCTGGCTGCTGTGGCACTCCTGGGCTCAAGGGATTCTCCTGCCTTGACTTCCCAAAATGCTGGGCTTACAAGCATGAGCCACCACACCTGGTCTAAGAGATTTATTCAAAGCAAGACACCAGCCAGCTCCCAGTTAGCCCGCTGATCTCAAGCCTCAGTTTCCCCATCTGTGAGACCAGGAAAAAGCCAGCAGCTACTGCCAGGAGAGGTTGTAGAGGGCTCAGTGAATCCATGGAGAGATGGGCCTGCCACGTGGTCACATGCTTAATGGTCCTTTACCCTCCTCTCTGGTATATGACCCACTCCAGGCCAAGGGGCCCTGGAAGAGGCTGCCTCTTCCGGGCCTCGGTTTCCCTGAGTGTGCTGGGGCGCCCAGTACCTTCCAGTAGATAGGGTGGGGACAGTGGCAGGCCCTGCCTGCTGGGGGTTGGGCTCCTCGGCTACCTGGCCTGACCGGGGCCAGGGGCCTGGGACCGGGGGCGGGTGGCTCGCCAGCGCTGCATGCAGCTGGGGGCCGTCTGCTCTGGCTGCCGGCGGGCACACAATAGCAGCCATTGTCTCGGCCGGGGCGGCGGGGGGCCCGCCCAGCCCACCCTCGGGGTGACCCCCGCCCTGGGGGGGTAGGGAGGGCCGGGCGCGGTCCCCCGCAACCCCCGCCGCCCCGGTGGTCCCCGCGGCCGCCCCCGCGCGCTGCCTACCTCGCCGCAGCCGCTTCCTCCTGCTCACCCCTCTCTAATTAGTTCCTTTTGCAGCTGGAGGAACCGCGCAGCAGCGCCTGGGTCCGCGACTACCGCGGCGGCCCTCAGCCCCCACTGACACCCCCACCCCTCACCCAAATCCCTGGGCCCTTGTGTGTGGAGGCGCTACGCTGCGCGCATACCGGGCTGGGCGCTCCAGACGCCGCCCTGGGCTCCGTGCGCCCTCCACGCCGCGCTGTCCCACTAGGGGGGAAACTGAGGCACGGGAGGCTAGGCCAGAAGGCGCAGAGGGGCGTGGGGCCTGCAGGCCTTGCACTAGGACCGGGGAGCCCCCATGGGGTGCCCCATCTGACCAAGAGCCGGCTCCTGCCCTGGGGACCCCGCAGTAATCAGCGCCTGGGGCCTCTAGCTGAACTTGTCCGGAGCCAGGCAGCCGGCCTCATGCTGGGGAGGGCCACGGCCGCCCGCTCGTGGGCTTCACTCTGGGTTTGTAGGTTCCACGCCCTCGGCTCCCTGCTCCGAGCCTCCAAGGCTTTCAGGAGAGCAGGAACCTGGCTCTCGCCTGCCCCCTTCACCCAGCTGGGAACAAAGCGCTGAGCAGAGCCCAGAACTGGCTGCTGCCGAGCGTGGGGTGGGGTGGGGTGGGGGGGGTGTTAGAAGGGGAGGCTTTAAGGTTGGCCAAGGTCAGGACTAAGGCCAGGTCAGAGACTGTCTCCCCTCTGGGGTGGGGCCTCCATAGGAGGAAAAATTCTGGGTGGGGAGGGCCTGGAACGGGGTAGACGGGGGTGCTGGGAGGTGTAGGACTAGGGGCAGTGCCTTCCTTTCAGGGGGCGGGGAGGCAGGCGCTGGGCTGGGCTCTGGCCTGCATTGGAATGAACCCAGTCTCCCTGGCAGGACCCAGCGGCAGGAAGTGTGTGTGGGGTGCCCCTGGGGACTGGGCCTGCTGATGAAAGGAGGGGCACTGGAGTGTCCCCTCTGGCTTTGGGCAGTGTGGCTGGCCCCACCCTGGGAGACAGGCTCCTCCTGGGGAAGTGTCCCCTGCAGGCCCTAGGATCCCCTGGCTCCCCGAAGTCCCCATCTATCCTGGGGAGGCAGTGGGGCAGGTGCCAAAGGATGTTGCTTGGGCAGCGCTGCCAGTGAGAGTCACCGTCAGCTGGAATTCCCAGTTCCCAAACCATCCTGCCCTTATGGTCCCCTTCTCCGGAAGGGTGGGGGTGGGGGCGAGGACAGAGGCTGTGGGGAGGCCTGTGGCCCTGGGCCAGCTAAGGGACCAGGCCACCAGCCCTTCCTGGCTCCTGAATTCTTCATCAGCATAAATATTTACTTCCTTCCTCCTCGTCCAGGCTCCCAGCACAGAGGAGCTTTGGGGAGGCTGGACTGCGCCTGTGTCTAAAAATAAACAGGTAGAAGAAGGACGATAGACATAGATAGACGGATGTAACTGGTGGGGGGGTTCAGGCCGAGGGCAGCTCCCTGTCCAGCCAGACAAACGATGGAGGCGACCCAGGTCCATCCATCACTGTCACCCAGCCACCTGCTGGCTAGGGTCTCGTCCCTACCCCGCCCCCCCCACCCCCGAATCTCTGGGATCCCCTGGTCCATTCATGGCCTGGGAGGCAAATTCAAACAATCTGACCACTCCCACAGGGGCAAGTGGCAGACCTGGGTCCCACGGCCAAGTGCAGCTGCCCTGGTTCTGATGACATAACCTTGGAAAGGTGGGCAGCCTCCCTGTGCTGAGACCCCCATGTCAGCCATGTTGGGGGTGGGGTCTTAGGATGTATCCCTAGAAGCAGAGGGTCTCCAGTGAAGGGGGGACCATTTTGTGCCCTACTTGCTTGGAGAGTCAGGGCAGGAAGGGGAGCTTGTTAGGGTAAATGGATAAGGCTGGATCAAGGCCCTGAGTGGGGACGTGGGGGCTGCCCTCCTGTCTTGACCCATGGGGAGCGTCCGGGCAGCTCTGCCACTCACAGCCATGCTGTGAGAATATCCGAAGTATTTCACCATGTAGTAGTTATGTCCACCATGGCCGCCCTCTGGTACTGAGGAGGACGGGACTCACAGTATGATTGTGTGGCAGATAGAAGGTATAGTAATCCCAATGAACAAAGGCAAGGAAATACCATGTTTCACCTCTTGGGAAAAGACCCCTGCTGTGAATGTCAAGTCTGTGTTTAGAATGAAGCACTGACCTTGTTTTTGGGTCAGTGGATACTGTTAGATCATTTGCATCTGAAGAAAATTACACCAGGCCGGGCGCGGTGGCTCACACCTGTAATCCCAACACTTTGGGAGGCTGAGGTGGGCAGATCAACTGAACTCAGGAGTTCAAGACCAGTTTGGCCAACATGGTGAAACCCCATCTCTACTAAAAACAGAAAAACTAGCTGAGTGTGGTGGTGTACACCTGTAATCCCAGATACTCGGGAGGCCGAGGCAGAATTGCTTGAACCCGGGAGGCTGAGGTTGCGGTGAGGTGCCACTGCACTCCAGCCTGGGTGACTGAGAGATTCCATTCCAAAAAGAAAATGAAAATGACCCAGTGAAAAATGCTAAGTGAAATTACAGCATGGGAAGTTATATTAAGAGAATATCATCTCCAGTAAAAAAAAATAATTTCTACACATTTATATGTTAATCACCAGATAGAGCTGGTCGAGTCTGCCAACGCTGCCCCAGCTGGCCTGGCCAGGCCGCAGTCCCCAGCTGCCCCCTGGTGGTGGCCTGGAGCCCTCGGTCTCCCTGAATTGTGAAGCCTCTCCCCCAGGCCTCTGCAGGGAGAGGTGGGGCCCCTAGCTGTGCCCACTTCCTCAGCTTGCCTGGTGCGAGCTCTCAGCCTGTTTTCTTGGAGGTGAGCGTGGCTGCCTGCCGGCCACCTAGGAGGATGCCCCTTGCACCCTGGCCTAGTTCTAGATCTTTAGGGTCAAACAGGGCAGGAGTCCTGAACATGGCTCCTGCTCTGTCAGAAATGGCTGTTGGGACGCTGCTAGCCAGTTCTTGGGAGGTTTGGCTTCAGGCCTTGAATCTGATAGCTCTGGTACTTCTTAGCTCTGCCATCTGAGGGGATGCCTCTAAAAGATTCAGTTTTGCCGAGTCTGGTGGCTCAGGCTTGTAATCCCAGCATTTTGGGAGACCAAGGCAGGAGGATCGCTTGAGGCTGGGAGTTCGAGGTCAGCTTGGGCAACATGGTGAGACCCCATCTCTACCAGGAAAAAAAATTTTTTTTTTTTAATTAGTCAGGAGTGGTGCATGCCTGTAGTCCCAACTACCAGGGAGGCTGAGATGGGAGGATTGCTTGAGCCTAGGAGGTTGAGACTGCAGTGAGCTATGATCGTGCCACTGCACTCCAGCCTGAGTGACAGAGCAAGATCCTGTCGACAAATAAAATTCAGGCTCATGGAGAACATGAGCTGTGTCTTCCCCAGGAGACTTGTGGGAAGCGGATGTGAAATCTCCGAGGAAGTCGTTGGCTGTCCTCCCAAGATAGCTGCAGGCCAGGTCTCTTGGAGGGTCTCCCTACCCAGGAGACAACCTCATACTGTGCCCTGCTCCTGCTCCTGTTAGAAGGTCACGAGTGCAGCCTGAGGAGGAGTCAGGGGTCCCAGTGCCTGGGACCCAGCACAGCTCCTGTCCTTCCCCAGGTTCCTGCCTGAAGACCAGCTGGGAGCGCCCCCACTGCCTGCTGCCACCTCAAGCTCCAGACCCCTCACCATGCACTCCTTGGACGAGCCGCTCGACCTGAAGCTAAGCATCACCAAGCTCCGGGCGGCGAGAGAGAAGCGAGAGAGGACGCTGGGTGTAGTCCGGCCTCGCGCTCTGCACAGGGAGCTGGGCCTGGTGGACGACAGCCCCACGCCTGGCTCTCCGGGCTCCCCACCCTCAGGTACTGGCCCTGGGCAGGGCATGGGGACTCAGCCACCCTGATCCAGCTATGGTGATGGGGAGAATGGCCAAGTGTGTCCACCAGCCTGTGGCTGCAGCCCCTCTCAGGTTCGGGTTGACAGGAAGCCCACATGCTTGTCCTTCCATCCGCCCACCAGTGTATGTCTGGAGGGGTGACAGCTGCGATGCCCAGTTCACGTGGCTGGGGCACAATGTAAACAGAGGCCTCTAGGCAGAGCTGGAGCAGCTGGTTGGGCAACCAGGCATTTAGGAGTGGCGGAAGTCCCAGGACCTGCACCCTGGCAGTAGAGACTGGGTCCCAGCCCAGCAGATGCCTCTCAGGGATGCCCAGCGCTCAGGCCCAGGGTGGTGTGCACTGCGTCTGCTCTGCCTCCAAGTGCAGATTTAGCTGAGAACCAGATTCACCGCTTGTCTGCCTGGGAGGCTGTGGGGAGCAGCCCAGCCTGAACCTGCCACTTTTCAAGAGGGAGCACTGAGGCTGGAGGGGCCTGGGAAAAGTTAGAAAGGTTCCTACCTGCCCGTCTGACAGGGACCCAGGGGCCCTGGGTTTGAGTCCTGTTCTGGTATTAACCTGTGTGCCAGACCAGTCCCGTCTGTAAAGCAGACAATTCTTGCTCCTGGTTCCTGGTGGCCAAGCTCTTGCGGCTGGTGAAGGTCAGAGGTGGTGGGCAGCGTCACACATCTGTCAGCTCTACAGGCTGCTCCTCAGATTCCAGGGCTCCAAGCTCTAAGCGTGGTCTGGGAGTGTGGAGGGTGTCTGCTCCCAAGGTTACAGTGGGGGTTTGGAGGCAGGAAGACCTGGCCCCCCAAGGCCTCCGTGTTCCAGCACTCCCTGAATTGTGCCTCTCCCTCAGGCTTCCTGCTGAACCCCAAGTTCCCTGAGAAAGTGGAGGGACGCTTTTCAGCAGCCCCGCTCGTGGACCTCAGCTTGTCACCACCATCTGGGCTGGACTCCCCCAATGGCAGCAGCTCGCTGTCCCCCGAGCGCCAGGGCAATGGGGACCTGCCTCCAGTGCCCAGTGCCTCGGTAAGGAAGGCTTAGAGTTCCAGGGAGAGGGGTGGACTGGTTTCCTGGGGCTGCCACCACCAAGTATCCCCAACTCTGAGTTGTTTAAAACAACTGATGTAGGCTAGGCGTGGGGGCTCACGCCTGTAATCTCAGCACTTTGGGAGGCCGAGGTGGGCAGATAACGGGGTCAGGAGATCAAGACCATCCTGGCTAGCACAGTGAAACCCTGTCTCTACTAAAATTACAAAAAAATTAGCCGGGCATGGTGGCACGCACCTGTAGTCCCAACTACTTGGGAGGCTGAGGCAGAATTGCTTGAACCCGGGAGGCGGAGGATGCAGTGAGCTCAGATTGCACCACTGCACTCCAGCCTGGGTGATAGAGTGAGACTCCATCTCAAAACAAAAGCAAACAAAAAAAACAGACGTTACCCCCCATAGTTCTGGAGGCTGGAGTCTACCTGGAAAGCTCTGGGGGAGAACCTTCCCTGCCTCTCTCCTGGCTTCTGGCAGTGCCTGGCACTCCTAGTCTGGTAGCTGCTTCACTCCAGGCTCTGCCCTGTCTTCACACGGCCTTTGTGTCTGAATCTCTCTGCTTTCTCTTATAAAGACACCAGTCATGGCCAGACACGGTGGCTCACACCTGTAATCCCAGCACTTTCAGAGGCCAAGGTGGGAAGATCACTTGAGCGTCGGAGTTCAAAACTAGCCTGGGCAACACAGCAAGACCCCATCTCTCCCTCTCTCCCTCTCTCCCTCTCTCCCTCTCTCCCTCTCTCCCTCTCTCCCTCTCTCCCCCTCTCCCTCTCCCTCTCCCTCCCTCTCTCTCTCTCTCTCTCTCTCTCTCTCTCTCTCTCTATATATATATATATATATATATATATTTTTTTTTTTTTTTTTTTTTTTTTTTTTTTTTTGAGACAGTCTAGCTCTGTCACCCAAGCTGGAGTGCAGTGGCATGATCTTGGCTCACTGCAACCTCAGCCTCCTGGATTCAAGCGAGTCTCCTGTCTCAGCCTCCCAAGTAGCTGGGATTATAGGCATGCGCCACCATACTCGCTTCCTTTTTGTATTTTTAGTAGAGAAGGGGTTTCACCATGTTGGCCAGGCTGGTCTCGAACTCCTGACCTCAAGTGATCCACCCACCTTGGCCTCCCCAAAGTGCTGGGATTGTAAGCATGAGCCATGGCACCCATATTTAATTTTTTAAAATTAAGAAAATAAAATTTGCCATGCACGGTGGCTCACGCCTGTAATCCTGTAATTTGGGAGGCCAAGGCAGGTGGATCACCTTAGGTCAGGAGTTTGTGACTAACCTGGTGACAGAGTAAGACTCTGTCTCAAAAAATAAAATAAAATAAAATTATTTTAAAAGACAGAAGTCACTGAATGTAGGGCCCACCATAATCTAATAAGACCTAATCTTAACTTGATGATGTCTGCAGAGACCCTATATCCAAATAAGGCCACATGCACAGTTAAAGGCTGGGGAGAGGGGGACCTGAATGTTTGAGGACACCATTCAACACACTGCAGATGGGACAGGGGGGCTCTGGGCCAGAGGGACCCTGACCAGTTCTCCCTTCACACCCCAGGACTTCCAGCCACTGCGCTATTTGGACGGTGTCCCCAGCTCCTTTCAATTCTTTCTGCCCCTGGGCTCCGGGGGAACCCTGCACCTGCCTGCCTCCTCCTTCCTTACCCCTCCCAAGGACAAGTGCCTCTCGCCAGACCTGCCCCTGCCTAAGCAGCTAGTGTGTCGCTGGGCCAAGGTGAGTGGGGGCCAGGAAGAGTGGTGTGGAGTCTGGGCAGGCCACCCTGCATGGGCTCAGAACCCTTCCCGGCCCCCACAGTGTAACCAGCTCTTTGAGCTCCTGCAAGACCTGGTGGACCATGTCAACGACTACCACGTCAAGCCCGAGAAGGACGCCGGGTACTGCTGCCACTGGGAGGGTTGTGCCCGCCACGGCCGAGGCTTCAATGCCAGGTGAGGGCGGGGGAGAGAGGGGTGGAGGGAGGGCTAGGGTCTTCAACGAGCTGAGCCGCACCCCCTGCCCTCCCCGGCGCAGGTACAAGATGCTCATCCACATCCGCACACACACCAATGAGAAGCCGCACCGCTGCCCGACCTGCAGCAAGAGCTTCTCTCGCCTGGAGAACCTGAAGATCCACAACCGGTCACACACAGGTAAGAGGCTGAGGCCAGGCCAGGCAGCTCAGCCCATGAAGGGGATGCTCAGCTGAGACTGGCTGGGCAGGGCCCCAGGAGGAGAGGACTATGAGTAAGGCCCGAGCCTCAGAGATGAGGGCCGTCCAGGAGTCCCTTTCCCAATGCAGTTTGCTGGGGGAAACCCCTAAGGGTCAGACCCCCACCCAGCACGTGCTCTTGGAGCACCAGTGTCATTTTCTGGGTCCCGTCTGTATCATCTGACTAATGCCACCTCTGTGATCGCTGAGGTTGGGTCAGCTTCACTCCTCATTACAGCCCAGGCCCTCAGCAGGACAGCTCTGGCTGTTGGAGCCACAGGCATAATTTTAAGTTTCCTAATCGATGCATAAAAAGCAATAAAAAGAAATGGGTGAAATTAACAGGTGTGGTGGCTCATGCCTGTAATCCCAACACTTTGGGGGGCTGAGGGGGGCACATCACCTGAGGTAGAGAGTTCGAGACCAGCCTGACCAACATGGAGAAACCCTGCCTCTACTAAAAATACAAAATTGGCCAGGCATGGTGGCACATACTTGTAATCCCAGCTACGTGAGAGGCTGAGGCAGGAGAACCACTTGAACCCAGGAGGTGGAGGCTGCAGTGAGCTGAGATCACACCATTGCACTCCAGCCTGGGCAACAAGAGCAAAACTCTGTCTCAAAAAAAAATCATAAGAAGAAATGGGTGAAATTAATTGCAATATGTTTCATTGACCCGGTGCCTCCAATGTTTTATCAATTCAGTATTAAAGACAAATACGTGAGACACTGAAGTTCCTCATGTCATGACAAAGCCTCAGGAAGCCTAGTGTTTATTTCACATTGGCAGCCCGTCTCCAGGTGGAAAGCCATGTGTCAAGGGGTCAGTTGCTACATGTGGCCCCCTGCTGTGGCCAGGGTAGCAGCAGATGCCTGGTGAACCTTGAGCCACATTGTTGAGTGAGGGCGGTGGTGTCCAGGCAGCATTCCCTATGGCGAGGCCTGTGCTGGGCACCTTGTGCCAGGTGATCTCCAAGGCCATGGTTTTTTTTTTTTCTTGAGACAGACTCACAGGCTGGAGTGCAGTGGCATGATCTTGGCTCACTGCAACTTCTATCTCTGGGTTCAAGTGATTATCCTGCCTCAGCCTCCCAGGTAGCTAGGATTACAGGCATCTGCCACCATGCCCAGCTAATTTTTGTGTTTTTAGTAGAGACAGGGTTTTACCATGTTGGCCAGGGTGGTCTCAAACTCCTGACCTCAAGTGATCTGCCTGCCCTGGCCTCCCAAAATGTTGGGATTACAGGCGTGAGCCACTGGGCCTGGCCTCTGAGGCCATGTTCTGCTGCTGAAAGGCACATCCTCTGTAGCAGAGGGTGCAGGGTTAGGCCAGGCAGAGCTGGAGTCAGCCAGGCTGGGTTCTCAGCCTCTGTGCCCTGCCAGGGGCAGATCTCATGCCATGTGTTGGGATTGTCCCCTGTCCCCAGAATTGGGGCATCTGTGCTCCCAGGAGTGCTCGGCCCGGGGGATGTTGAGTGCATGGGGACTCAAGGGAGACTCCCCTCACAGCGGCCCCGCCACCCTGCAGGTGAGAAGCCCTACGTCTGCCCCTATGAGGGCTGCAACAAGCGCTATTCCAACTCCAGTGACCGCTTTAAGCACACTCGCACCCACTATGTGGACAAGCCCTACTACTGCAAGATGCCCGGCTGCCACAAGCGCTACACGGACCCCAGCTCACTGCGCAAGCACATCAAGGCCCACGGCCACTTCGTGTCCCATGAGCAGCAAGAGCTCCTGCAGCTGCGCCCACCCCCCAAGCCACCACTGCCCGTCCCCGACGGCAGCCCCTATGTCAGCGGGGCCCAGATCATCATCCCTAACCCAGCCGCCCTCTTTGGAGGCCCCAGCCTGCCTGGCCTGCCCCTGCCCCTGGCTCCTGGCCCCCTCGACCTCAGTGCCCTGGCTTGTGGCAGTGGTGGGGGCAGTGGAGGTGGAGGGGGCATGGGTCCTGGGCTGCCGGGACCCGTGCTGCCTCTCAATCTGGCCAAGAACCCGCTGCTACCCTCGCCCTTCGGGGCAGGCGGACTGGGCTTGCCTGTGGTCTCCCTCCTTGCTGGCTCTGCTGGTGGCAAGGGCGAGGTAGAGAAGGGGCGTGGGTCAGTGTCTGCCAGGGCCCTGGGCATGGAGGGCCGCAAAACACCCCTTGAAAGGACGGAGAGCAGCTGCTCCCGGCCAAGCCCCGACGGACTACCCCTGCTGCCGGGCACCGTGCTAGACCTGTCCACGGGCGTCAACTCCGCTGCCAGCAGCCCAGAGGCACTGGCTCCTGGCTGGGTGGTCATCCCGCCGGGCTCCGTGCTGCTCAAACCGGCTGTGGTGAACTGAGCCCACCCTGTGGACAACTGACAGCCCTGCCGGCAGCTCCTGGCACAGCCCCCTGACGAACGGAAACTCTTCTGTGAAATAGCAATAATGTCCTACTGCCTGGGCAGCCCCAGCCCAGCCCGCCAGGGAGTAAGGATGGTGCTAGGTCATTCATGGCTGGTCCCCTGGTCCCCGAGTGGGGCTGGCCTGCCATTTGGGGAGAGCTCTGCTCCTGGGTGCTGATGCCTCGCTCCCCTCTGGCCCCCCCGCCACCCAGCTCTCAGCTTCTGTGAGGCTTGTCCCTGCCCGTCCTCCCGTTTCTCCCACCCTGGCACCTCCCTCACCCAATGACTACCCCTTCTCCAGCAGAAAGGGTGGGTGGGGTGGCATGTGCCCTCCCTGTTGGCACCAGGCTCCCCCTTCCTGAGAGAGGGATCAGAGGCCCACTCTTCCCTCCTAGGCTTACCCAGCCCCTGTCCTGGGGGCTCCTTGGACCCCTTTCTCTCTGACCCTGCCTCCAGAGGGAAAGCAAGACAGATGTGGGCCCCTTCAAAGCCCCAGGCAGAAGCATGCCCCCCAGGACAAGGCGCCTCCTGCTAGTTAGAAGGGAGGCCCCGCTCCACAGTTGCCCTTCTCCCCCCTAGGCCAGGCTGACAGCACTGCCCAAGGGACGCCGCCTCCAGACTGAGGGAATAACTGACCACTCCGTCCCTGCACCTGGGGGCCTCCTTCCTCTACCTTGGGGCACCCTGGGACAGTGGGAAGCCCATCTGAACCCCTGAGCTGGCGAGGGGAGGTAACAGGCCAGGTGTAATGCCAGGACAGAGTGGCCTGGGCCCTGGCTCAGGGAGCATGTGGGGCCAGACCCATCACCCGGTCTTCCTGTTTCCACCCCCGCTGGGCCTGGCCTGGGCAGTGCCCCCTGCAAGAGGCCTGCGGGCCTTGGTCCTGCACCAGGACGGGGAGGATGGCTGGGACACAGCTCCTGGTCTGGGGCTCCAAGTGACAGCATGCAGGGGAGGGTCTCCCAGCCAGTGCTGTGTTGGAACTTTCTAGAGGCTGTGGACTGAAGGCCTGAGGGAAGCAGTGGCCTTCCCTCACCACCTGTGACACTTGCTTCCTCAAGCTTTTTCCTTCCAAGCTGCTATCTCAGAGGCGCTTCCCCACCCCAATACCCACTGGGCTCCCTCAGGTTCTGTGCCACTCACAAGGACCCTGGCAGGGGCCAGAACCATTTAAGGGTGCTGGAAGGCCTTGTGCCCCTTAATCCCATCCCAGGACACCCTGGGAGATGGATGCATCCATGCATCCCCCATCTGGGGCCTCCCCTCTGCTCCCTTTCTTGCCTGGTGGCTGGGAGTTCTGGCTTCTAGGCTTGCCCTGTCACCAGGCCTCCGAATGGCCCAGCCTTTCCACCTCCCCATCCGTAGAACGAGGCAGCTGCCTGGATAGCACCGGGGTCCTCAGTGGCCCGGCAGATCCTCTGGCAGCTTTGCTGACCCCACCCTCTCCCAGACTGCCCTTCTGTCCCAGAGGGGTCACCCTGACCCAGCCTGACCTGCCGCTGGGCTTCGGACTCCAGCCCTGACAGGGCCCCGCCTCGCTGGCTCTGCCCCTCGAAGGGGCTATGAGCAAGGTAGGAGCTGGTCTCCTTTCTTCGGGCCCCATGCAGGCCCCGAGCACCCCCCACCCCTGTGAGGGCCCCAGGCCTTAAGTCCCTGGTGGGGTCACAGGTTTCTGACTCGAGCGGAGCGGAGGAACAGGGCACTGGAAGGCCGACGAGCTCAGCATGCGGTTCGGTGACAGACCAGGCTCGGAAGGGCCGGCGTACTTTTCGTGGTTGTCGTTGGTTTGTTGTTGCACATTCCAGGATATCAGTATTTTAACAGGTTCTAAGTGCCTTTCTATCGTAGCTTATGTTTTTCCTCCTTTTGGCTCCATTGCTGTTAGCATAGAGTTTTTAAAAAAAGAGATAAGCTAATGACTATAACAATATATTCCTCCATGGGAGAGGAAGTTTATAAAGAAACAATAAAAGTGAGTTGCAAAGATGGCTTGCGCGTGGTGGATGTGCCGGAGCCTGGCCCTGTGCCCGGCTGTGCGCCGCCCCGGAGCCCCTGCCAGCCTGATCTTTCCGACCCTATAGATGCCCCTCCCTCTCAATCTGCAACTGAGAGCAGGACCTGGAAGGCTGGGGAGGAGGTAGGTGCTGAGGGCGCACAGGTGACAGGAGCTGAGACTGAAGATTCCAGACTGAGCATCCCAAGGTTCAGGTCCTCGGCCCACTACTGCCCAGTGTGGCTTTGGTAAGCAGTGGGTGTTACTGAGGTGCTGGGTTCAAACTCGCCCCAGGGACAGGGTGGCTGCAAATAGCTCTAGGGCCAGGGGACTGCCACCCTGGGGGAAGGGCAGGGGCACCCCTGATAGTGAATGGGACCTGGAGTCTGGCAGGGTGCCATGGGAGGGAGCCTGGCGCTGGCAAGGGTGCTGTGGAGGCAGGAGAGGCCGCATCCTGTACGTGATTGGACTTGGCTGGGGCCTGCCAGCTGGCTGCCTACCAAGCTTGCCCAGCCAGGCCCCTCTGGGCTGTCAGGATGCTGCCTCCCCAAGCCAAGCACACACAGCCCTGCGACTGGCAGAGGAGCAACCTGCCCTCTGGAATCTGGACCCATGCACATGAGAAATGCAGAAAAGACATTTATTACCAAGCTATAAATTAGAGGCGGCAGGATGGGTGGGGAGAGCCAAGCAGTCACGTGTGGGGCGTCCGCCCTTCTCTGTCCTCCTGGGCCTGGATTCTGAGTTCCTCATCCAGGCGTTCCTTTGCGCGGACCACCTGGTAGGTCACAGATAATAAGGCCGGGAGGCTAAGCCTCCGCCCTATGCCCCTTGCCCACATGGGACACAGCCTCTTCCCATCTGGCCCAGGTCCATTTTTGGAGAGCAGTGGGTGGATACCAGTGCTTCCTTCAGCGCTGCCTGGGGAGACAGAGCCAGGCTGCAGGGGCCCAGTGCATGCTGTGACCTCTGAGAGCTGCTTCTAGCACCCTACCCGCTGGCGTTCCTGCTCCTTCCAAGTCCCAGCTGGTGGAGGGAGAGTTGCTGTCTGGAGTGACACAGCCTGAGTGGCTGGACCCCACAGAGCTGAAGCAGTCAGAGGGGTGGCAGTTCAGGGGACTCTGTGAGACCGGGGCACCATGGGAAGGCCCGGCACAGTTTTCTGTGTGCTAAGCCCTTAGCTGGCCAGCTTCCCCCAGCCAGGAATCCAGTCCCAGGTGAGGAGAGGGGGTCCTGTGACTTCCCTCCTTCCAGAATCAAAGACCACTCACCTTTGACTGCAGGTAGAAGGAGCCACCAACGGATTTGTCATTCACCTTAAATAAGTGTTCATAGTTCTGCGGAGGAGAGGCGGGTGAGAGGGCTGCAGATTGTAGCGAGAGACACTGGGCAGGCTTTGTGAGGTCACGTGAGAGAAGCCACAGGACTCCTCTCCACCCTGTGTGCCACATGCAGCTGTTGTGGCCACTGAGAGGCAGATGTGGACAGGTACCCTGGAGGGCGACATGGCTGCTAAAACTGTCCTGCCTTGGGCCTAAGACATAACGAGTGGTAGCAAGCTGGAGTCCACGCTGGCTATGGCCACAGCATCCAAATTGGACTTCTCTGCCAGGCCTCCCTTCACTCTTCCCGCCCTGGCAGCCTCTCCCCCTCAGTCTTTGGGGCAACCCAGTGGCCTTACCTTCTGGACCTCCTCGGGGCTCAGCTTGGACACGTTGAGAATTTGCTGTGCCTCCTGGAGGCTGAGGCCAGAGAGGTTGGAAGCTGCTGCAGAGCGGTGTCCAGCGCGTCCTCGGGCATCAGCTGCGGCCCGGCTGGCTGTGTGGACATATGGGTGATCGCTCAGTCCTCAGCAGCCCAGACTTTGCCCTGGGCATTCCAAGTGGGTGGCTCACCCCTGCCACTGGCACAGGATGAGACACGGACAGAGGTGGCGAGGAACCTCTTCTCCAGGAGTGGTTTTTTAGGGGGTAGTGGGTGGGACAGTGAGGACAGATGTGCCTCACTGGAGGAAAAGGGCAGAGTCTGACCACCAAACCTGGCTCTTGGTCCCCAACCTAGACCATGAGATGACAACCCGCCCCCACATCCCAGGGCACAGCAAATTGGGGAGATTTAGGCTCTGATGGGGACTGGACAGTGGAGCTGTGGGCATGAGAGGGCTCTGCAGGGGCCCGGCTGCCCACCGGTCACCTAGATCACCAAAGCCGCTGCCTTGGGTGACCTTTTTCCCTTTCAGTGACCCAAGAAGCTAAAATCAGGAGCTGGTAAACTTTCTCTAAAGGCTCAGAAAGTAGATGTTTTAGGCTTCTCTGGCTAATGAGCATGCATTGGACCCATTCCACTCTGCCCTGAAAGCAGCCCGTGGGCATGTCTGTGCGCCAATCAAATTTATTTGCAAAACCAGGGCTGGGCCCCATGGCTCACACCTGTAATCCCAACACTTTGGGAGGCTGAGGAGGATGGGTCACCTGAGGTCAGGAGTTCCAGAGCAGCCTGGCCAACATGGTGAAACTACCTCTCTGCTAAAAATACAAAAGTTAGCCGGGTATGGTGGTGGGTGCCTACAATCCCAGCTACTTGGGAGACTGAGGCAGAAGAATCACTTGAACCTGGGAGGTGGGACTTCCAGTGAGCCAAGATCGCCCCACTACACTCCAGCCTGGGTGACAGAGTGAGACTTCATCTCAAAAAAAAAAAAAAAACAACTTTATTTGTACAAAATCATTTATTTTGATAAAACCCGGTGTCCAGATGGGCCAGTCTGCCAGCTCCTGCCCTGGATGCTCTTGCTAACCAGGTCCCAATGAAGGATGCCCCTACCATGGGAACTGCCCCAGGCCACCCACAGTGCAGAACCATCAGGCCTGAGGTGCCCATGGCTACAGGGAAAATCTGACCCAGAGGGGAGACAGGCCCATGCTCACCTGCAAACTCCTGCCGCAAGGCCCGTGCAAAGGCCCTGCCCACCACCTGCACGCCCATCACGATGATCTGCGCCAGGTACTTGGCCTGTGGGCAAAGCAGGCACCTGGTTAGCAGGCTGCTGGAGACCTGAGGTCATGAAGCACAGAGCTGTTGCCCCGAGCCACCCCCTCCAAAGAACCCTGACTGAAAGCTTCCATGATGGGTGGCTTAGACACTCATTGGACAGGCAGGTGAGGGGTGAATTTGACAGAACTCCAAGAGATCCCCCCTCATCCTTCAAGAAAGGCAAAGAAGAGCAAAGGCAAAGTGGCTGCAGCCCCCAGCTTCAGGAGGAAACCTAGTGGCCTGGGAGCTAGAACACAGGGACAGCACCAGACCTAGCAGTATCTCCCTCTCAGCTTTGGGGCTGAGATTGGTTTTCCTGTGTTTCTGAGATCATCAGCCCCAACCTTTATTTTACCAATGGGGAAACAGATCCGTCATAATTCTCCCAAGTCCAATGATTTTAAGTCGGTTCCAGTCAATAAAACAAACTTGCTAAGGGCCTACTTAGAGCAAACCCATTTCCATCTTCAAGGAGCTAAAAGGCCGCTAGGAGGGTGTTTAAATGCACCACAGACCACACGATGAGGGAGAGTCAGGCTTGTCCATTTGTCATTTGTTCAGCCACTGGTTCACCCATTCATTCAAACATCTGCTCAAAGTCTACTCTGTTCAGCACCTGAGCACAAAGCTAGCCTGGTCCCTGCCCCAAGTCGGGCACACTGCTGGCCTGCCGGGGAATCCCACTGGTGCACAGCAGGCTGAATGTGCCTGAAGGCTGCACGTGTGATTCCACTCCCACGGAGGCCCTGGGGAAGACTGAGTAAGAGGTGACCGGAAGCACAGAGTCAAGAGGGAAAACCTGCAGCAGAGATGGGGTTCTGTGAGAGGAGGCTGTTCTTTCTGGGCTGGGCTTTGCAGAACAGGTAGAATCATGATGGAAATACTAGGGCTTTCTAGGCAGAGGGATGAGGTTGAGCCAAAACTGGCAGGAGAGAAGGCAGAAGGGAGTTCCTGTGAGCGCCCAACAGCCTAGGCTGGCCTGGGAAACTGGGAATCTGACAGATGACATGGAAAGATGCACAGATCTTGGGTGAAACAAAGAGATTATATATAGACAGCATGTACAAAGGACCCAGTCACTGTGAAGCCGTAGATGTGGGGACGTGGTGTGGGCTGGAGGAGGCTTGGCATAGGCTCAGAGCTCATGCGGCACAGCCCAGTGACTCTCCCTTTCTTCCTAGTGCTTTTCTGGAGTTAGAGTTCCCTTCAGTCAACAAGTATCAGCTGAGCCCGCACACCAGGCACAGTGCCAAACACGTTTAATTCATTGTGCCATTTAATCCTGACAACTCATGGGGCTTGGTGACCGGCCAGAGGACATACAGTGGGTACCTCGGAGGCAGATGGGAAACCCAAGGCTGGTGCTACCAGTCACGGCCGTCACTACGCAGGGTCCTGGGGTCTGAAGGGAGGGCACCTGAGCAAGCCGACAAGTATCAAGACCCCAACCCCGAGGCTGGAGGGGCTTGCCCCACAGATTCCAGTGGATTCCAGACTCCAGAACTGGCCTTGTTCAGCCTCTGAGGACCTGCGCTTTCCTAACAGGCAGGATGTGATTATGGGCCATTAGGCGAATGAACAAACGCAAGTGGGTTAGGATTTCACAAACAGGTGGAAATTTCCTAACTTCTGGATTTCACAGCAGAAAGCAGAACCCAGAGATGACCGTCTTGTGATCAAGGCGAGGGGCAGGGCTGTGGCCGCTGTGCTGCAGGTATGGGAGGGTCAGAGATGCACCTACTGACACCTGTGGTCTCAGCTGACTTCACCTCCTTCCTAAACATCCCCCCAAGGGCAACAGCAGGCTCAGGGATGGGATGCTGGTGCTTTGAAGGACAGAGGTGAAAGGCAGAGGGTCCCCTCAGCCTGGAACATGGCTCAGGTCTCAGGCTACCCCTCCCACCACATGGCCTTGCAATCACTTGTTTACTCTTCTGCCAAGGCCAATGACTAGACTATTGCAAAATAATGCATTTTTTTTTTTTGAGATGGAGTTTCGCTCTTGTTACCCAGGCTAGAGTGCAATGGCGCGATCTCGGCTCACTGCAACCTCTGCCTCCTGGGTTCAAGCGATTCTCCTGCCTCGGCTTCTGGAGTAGCTGGGATTACAGGTGGAAGCTACTGCGCCCATCTAATTTTGTACTTTTAGTAGAGACAGGGTTGCACCATGTTGGTCAGGCTGGTCTCGAACTCCTAACGTCACGAGATCTTGCTCTCCTCGGCCTCCCACAGTGCTGGGATGACAGGCCTGAGCCACCATACCCAGCTAACTTGTTTAAAGATGAGGCTGTGCCATGTTGTCCAGACTGTTCTCGAACTCCTGACCTCAAGTGATCCACCCACCTCAGCCTCCGAAAGTGCTGAGATTATGGGCGTGAGCCACCACGCCTACTCTTTTTTTTTTTTTGAAGCAGAGTCCAACATTGTCGCCCAGGCTGGAGCAGTGGTGCAGTCACAGCTCACTGGTGGCCTCAGGACATCCTTCCACTTAAGCCTCCTGAGTAGCTAGGGCTACAGGCTTACGCCACCACACTTGGCTAAATTTTTGTACTCTTCTGGAGAAGATGGGGTTTCGCCATGTTGCCCAGGCTGGTCTTAAAAATCCTGAGTTCACCAGAAAATGAAATACCGCATGTTCTCACTCATAGGCGGGTGCTGAACAATGAGAACACATGGACACAGGGAGGGGAGCATTACACACTGGGGTCTGTTTCGGGGAATAGGGGAGGGACAGCGTGGGGTGGGGAGTTGAGGGGAGAGAGCATGGGGAGAAATGCCAGATATAGGTGAAGGGGAGGAAGGCAGCAAATCACACAGCCACGTGTGTACCTATGCAACTATCTTGCATGTTCTTCACATGTACCCCAAAACCTGAAATGCAATTTTTAAAAAAAATCCTGAGTTCACACGATCTGCCCTCCTCGGCTTCCCAAAGTGCTGGGATTACAGGCATGAGCCACTTCGCACAGCCCACCTCAGTTTTCTTAACTGCAAAATGGAGAGAATAATACCATCCTCACAAGAGGACAATAAGGCTCTCAGGAGGCAATGTCCATAACACTGTGGGGACAGACAGCAGCAGATCCAGAACTAGATGGCATACTCAAGCCTCTAACACACCTAAGCAGTACCCTAATGTCCCCTGAGCTAATGCCATGGGTCAGGCTGGTGTCAGAGCTCATTCATGGGGACAGAGCTCTGCCAGCTGCAGCTACCATGGGTGACCAAAACAGCCACTGCCCAAGGCCCCTCCCAGAGGCTCCAAACATTCTATAGTCCAGTGACTGACACTTGGGCCTGAGGGTCCCAGGCAAAAGGATCCAGCTGATGTGGCATCCAACTTCAGGCCACGTGACTGTCAGAGAGCAGTAGTTAGAAGCACAGGACCCAACCCTGGGACGCGTGGGGACAGCACATGTGTGTACTTGCTGCGCAAGTACAGGACCAGAGGCCAGCAGCTGGGACCACAGACAGTGCTGTGGGAGGCATTCAGCAATGGGGTTTATACTGATTTGTGTCTTTGAGATTTGCGTGCAATGTGCCTTTGAGGCCAAGCGCCAGGCTCCGGGGAGATGAACAGACGGCCTCATTCTCAAGGACACTCCAGTCACCCAGGGCCCCTGCAAAGAGATGCTGGCATCACAACTAGGCAGGAGGAAGGTAAGGACCACAACTGGGGCCTGGCCAGTGGCTGGAGCAGCAAGTGTCCCTGAGGCATCTGAATGAATATGGCTGTTCAGTTTTGGCTAAACTGCTGTCTCATGAACTCCATGTCCCCAGGCACGGTTTCCAAGCACTTCCTAACCCTTTCTGCTGGAGGGTTCTGGCCATCTCCCAGTGTACACACAATTCTCCACCGCTGCCTACAGATTCGGTCCACTCCCCAGCTTGATATTCACGGTGATGGGTCTGGGCTCAACTTGCCGCCCTCACCTCTCTTCCCGCTGCAGCCACACCCTCCCCTCTGCTCCTACAGCCACTCTCATGCTTGTGGCCTCGGCAGGGCCTTTGCTGTTCTGAATTCCTCCATCCTGAACATCCCTGCTTCTACCCTGACCCTGTCAAAACCCAACATCCTTCAGGACTTAACATCACACACCATTCCCTGGGTGAAACCTCAGGCTCTCCCATGTATACCTTCTGAAAGCACTTTCTTTTCCTGTTAATTGTCACGCTGGGTGCGGTGGCTCACGCCTATAATCCCAGCACTTTGGCAGGCCAACGCAGGAGGACTGCTTGAGCCCAGGAGTTTGACACCAGCCTGGCAACATGGCAAAACCTCATCTCCATGAAAAACACAAAATATTAGCTGGGCATAGTGGAGCATGCCTATTGTCCCAACTACCCAGAAGGCTGAGGCTAGTTGGGATGGGGTCGGAGGATTACTTGAGCCCCGGGAGGTCGAGGCTGCAGTAAGCTGTGATCGCACCACTGTACTCCAGCCTAGGAGACCCATCCTGGGCAATACAGCAAGATCCCATCTCTACAAAAAATTTAAAAATTAGTCAGGGGTGCTGGCACCCACCTGTAGGCCCAATTGCCTGGGGGTTTGAGGTAGGAGGCTCATTTGAGCCCAGGAGCTCAAGGCTGCAGTGAGCCAGGATCGCTCTACCGCACTCTAGCCTGGGTAACAGAGAGATCCTATCTCAAAAGACAAAGAAAAACATGAGTCTTGGGACACTGGGCTCCAAAGAGGTCTCCGACACAGTGGGATGCATGACTGCGGAGGAGTCAAACAGTCTGAGCCTCAGGTTTCTTTGTTTTGTTTTGAGATGGAGTTTTGCTCTTGTTACCCAGGCTGGAGCGCAATGGCACAATCTCGGCTCACCGCAACCTCCGCCTCCTGGGTTCAGGCAATTCTCCTGCCTCAGCCTCCCGAGTAGCTGGGACTACAGGCGCACCACCATGCCCAGCTAATTTTTGTATTTTTAGTAGAGACGGGGTTTCACCTTGCTGACCAGGATGGTCTCGATCTCCTGACTTGGTGATCCACCTGCCTCGGCCTCCCAACGTGCTGAGATTCCAGGCATGAGCCACACCGCGCCCAGCCGAGCCTGCACGTTGAAAGGTTCCCCCACGTGACCTGACAGTGCGACACAGGTCTGTGCACTCGCTCTACGAGACAATGCTATCACACAAACGCTCCGTGCCTGGTGTCTCGGGGCCTAGTTCAAGCCCCAGATCTGCCACTTTCCTGGAAAGGCCAACTTTCCAATGGGTATAGCAACAGCGACTCTGCAGCGCTGTAAGGTTCCAGGGGAGGTGCTCACCGGCCAGACCCACGCTCCACCGGCGCCCATGGCTGCTCGCTCACACGCGGGCTAGGCACAGCGCGACCACGTTTTCCCGGCCTCTTCCATGCAGACGGCTTTCCCTGGCCCTGAGGCCGCCGCAGCCGCCACTGCTGGCCTAGGTCCCCCTGGATGCAACGCTTCCCAGACCCTGCTTCCTGCCGGGTACGCAGGGGGCGCACGCCGCCCGGCGCCCGCCGCCCGGCCCCCAGCCCGACTCGGCCTCCCTTCCTCGGGCCGCGCCCGACTCGGGCCTCACCATGGCAGCTGCTCTGCCTTGGGGACTCAGGCTCCGACTTCCTGGCCTTGCGGCCCCAGCTCAAGGGTGGCCGGCGGGTCAGAGGTCAAGGGAGGCCACAGAGAGCGCTTGCGCGAGACGGCGCTGAGCATGCGTATTACCTCGGTCCCGGGGCGGGGCGCTGGCGGTGTCGTAGCCGCTCGGGGCGGAGTCGGAGGCGGGATTTGACACATGGCGGAGCCTGCTTCGGGCTCCGGACAACTGGGGGCGGGCGTGGCGGCGTGGGGCGGTACCAGGAGCCTCAATGGCCTGCGTGCTTACGCTGGTGCGCTGGAGCAGCTAAGCACATCGGTCAGACCTGGGGCGATTTCTGCCCTTGATTTCGCCAAAATATTTGGGAATGCAACATTATACGAAATCAACGAACATATATGGAGTAGGATCCCAAATTCTCAGGAATATTGAAGAAAATAGGAAACTTCAAGATAGGTTTCATCCATATTCCTCCTGCCTGGGACGCTCGTTCCCTCCTTCAAATAATTGCTCAAATGTCACCTCAATGAGGCCCACCTAGACCCCGTACAACGCCGTGCCTTGCCCTCCATGAATGAAAATAGTAACAGATTTACTGAGATATAATGCATACACTTGACATTTCACGATGGTCAAGCGCACAGTCCAGTGCCTTTTATTCACAGAGCTGTACCACTGTCCACTATTAGTTCCAGAACGTTTCATCACCCATTAATCCCTCCCCTCCCCCAGCCCCCGTCAACCACTCGTTTTTCTCCCTGTGGATTCGCAGGTTCTGGACATTTCATAGAAACAGAATCATACAAGCCAGGCATGGTGGCTCACGCCGGTAATCTCAACAATTTGGGAGGCCGAGGTGAGAGGATCACTTGAGGCCAAGAACTCAAGATCAGCCTGGGGAACATGGTGAAACTCCAGCTCTACAAAGAAGTACATAAATTAGCCAGGTGTGGTGGCAGGCGCCTGTAGTCCCATCTACTTGGGAGGCTGAGAGGTGGGAGGATCTCTTGAGCCTGGGAGCTAGAAGCTACAGTGAGCTGTGATCATGCCACTGTACTCCAGCCTGGGTGACAGAGCAAGGCCCTGCCACAAAAACAAAACAAAACAAAACAAAACAAAACAGAAAAAAAGGAAAAAAAAATGCAAAAACAAAGAAATCCAATCATACAATGTGCAGGCTTTTGTGACTGGCTTATTCTCCCTTCTTGATAGTCTCTATATTTTTTAATCCAAGACTGTGACCACCCTCTACCTACCATACAACATAATTTACTCATTATTTTGAGACAGAGTCTCACCCTGCCACCCAGGCTGGAATGCAGTGGCACGATCCTGGCTCACTGCAACCTACACCTCTCAGGTTCAAGCGATGCTCATGCTTTACCCTCCTGAGAAGCTGGGATTACAGGCATGGACCACCATGCCCCACTAATTTTTGAATTTTTAGTAGAGACAGTGTTTCGCCATGTTGCCCAGGCTGGTCTCTAACCCTTGGCCTCAAGTGATCCACCCACCTCAGCCTCCCAAAGTGCTGGGATTAAAGGTGTGTGTCACCATACCCGACTAATTTATTGTTTTATTTTTTTCCTTTGTTCTTTTTGAGACGAAGTCTTGCTCTGTCACCCAGGCTTGAGTGCAGTGATAGAATCTCAGCTCACTAAAATTTCCACTTCTGGGGTTCAAGTGATCCTACCACCTCAGCCTCCCAAAGTGCTGGGATTATAGGCATGAACCATCATGCCCAGCCCACACCTGGCCTATTTTTTTTTTTTTTTGGAGACAGGGTCTCACTCTGTTGCCCAGGCTGCAATGCAGTAGTATGATCATGCCTCACTTCAGTCTTGACCTTCCAGCATTTGAGCGATACTCTCACTTCAGCTTGCTGAGTAGCTGGGACCACGTGCTTGGTTAATGTTTGTATTCTCTGTAGAGATAAGGGTCCCCCTAGGTTGCCCAGTCTGATCTCAAACTCCTAGGTTCAAGCAATCCTCACACCTTGGCCTCCCTTTGCTTTTGTTTATTGTCGAGAATCTGTTCCCTTCCACTAGAGTGGGAGTTCCTGCTGGGCAAGACTTTTCTCTCTGCTCTTAGATGTCAAGGGCCTGGAACAGGCATCTGGCACACAGCATTTGGCAAATGGTGGGATGAAAGTTGGGCTGCCTCGCCCCCTGCTGGGCACCACCCCACCCCCACCCGCCCCGCTCTTCTTCCCCTTCCTCCCATCCTCCACATTCCTCCCTCTGTGCCCACATTGTCCTTCCTTGCTTGCCTGGAAGCTGCTCTCTCCCTGCATGGCTCCTCATCAGCCCTTAGGTCTTGTCTCTTAGCTCAAAGTCACCTTCTCAAACCCCGAATCTCAGTTGCTTCCTGTTCCCCAGTTTCTTTTTCTTTTTTTTTTTTTTGAGATGGAGTTTTGCTCTTGTTACCCAGGCTGGAGTACAATGGCGCGATCTCAGCTCACTGCAACCTCCACCTCCTGGGTTCAGGCAATTCTCCTGCCTCAGCCTCCTGAGTAGCTGGGATTACAGGCATGCGCCACCATGCCCGGCTAATTTTTTGTATTTTTAGTAGAGACGGGGTTTCACCATGTTGACCAGGATGGTCTCGATCTCTTGACCTCGTGATCCACCCACCTCGGCCTCCCAAAGTGCTGGGATTACAGGCGTGAGCCACAGCGCACAGCCCCCAGTTTCTTTTTTCTTTTTTGAGACGGGGTCTTGCTCTGTCGCCCAGGCTAGAGTGCAATGGCATGATCTCAGCTCACTGCAACCTCTGCCTTCTGGTTTCAAGTGGTTCTCCTGCCTCAGCTTCCCGAGTAGCTGGGATTATAGGCACCCATCACCACACCTGGCTAATTTTTTTTTTTTTTGAGACAGAGTCTCACTGGCACCCAGGCTGGAGTGCAGTGGTGCAATCTTGACTCACTGCAACCTCCACCTCCCAGGTTCAAGCGATTCTCCTGCCTAAGCCTCTTGAGTAGCTGGGTCTACAGGCATGTGCTACCACACTGGCTAATTTTTTTTTTTTTTTTTTTTTTTTAGTAGAGATGAGGTTTCACCACATTGGCCAGGCTGGTCTCGAACTCTTGACATCAGGTGATCCGCCTGCCTTGGCCTCCCAACGTGCTGGGATTATAGATGTGAGCCACTGCGCCTGGCCTAATTTTTGTATTTTTAATAGACACGAGGTTTTACCATGTTGGCCAGGCTAGTCTCGAACTCCTAACCTCAAGTGATCCTCCCATCTTGGCCTCCCAAAGTGCTTGGATTATAGGCGTGAGTAACCACACCCAGCCAGTTTCTCTTCCTTACTGCTGTCTTTGCACTCTATCTGCTTGCCTGAAGGCTGTCTAATCTCCCTGCATAAGAAGGCTTAGGAAGCTGAAGCTCCTTGCGTGACCTTGTCTCTCCTGTCCTTTACAGCATCCCGCCATCCAGAGCACTGCAGTTACCTGCTGGTGAACGAATGACTTCCAACAGTGCACAGCTGATCGGGTCTTGGGAGCAGAGTGAGGCTAAGATACAGGGAAGCCCAGGTCCAAACCCCTGTCACCCACATTCCTGTCCCCTTCGCTTGCCAACCAGCCCAGAGACCATAGCAGCATAAGAGGTAGCCAGCTTAAAAAAGTTTAATTGCTGAGAACATCCAGAGCAGGTGCGGGCCGGTCTTTGTGGGGCTCACACCCCCCTTATTGGACCAACAGCTCTGCGATGACTCCTTCTCCTGGCTACAAACCTGGGAAGCAGGGCAGCTGGTCCCAGGGCCCTGAGACTGGTGCTGCTCCAGAAGGCCTGGTGGGGGGCCAGCCCCCAAGGCCCTCGACCAGAACTGGGGCAGCAGGCAAGATGGGGCAGCATGGGGTGAGCAAAGGTGCTGGACGAGGCCAGCCCAGGATGGGACTGGCCCAGGACAGCAGAGAGACCAGGGGAGACAGGGTACCCAGGGCCTGCCCAGGGACATGCTACTGACCCCCCGCCACTCTGCACCCCTGGCTACATGCTAGTGGGAAGCTGATGTGCAGCAGCTGACCCCAGAGACAGCAGAGGTGAGAACAGTCCCTGGGAGCTGCCAGAGTCCCAGAAGCTGTGGCAGTGCCCACGGGAAGCCAGGGCTGCAGGGGTGAGAAGTGCCGGCACCAGAGAGGCGGCTTCCAGCCTGAGGATGAGCTGTGAGGTGTGCACTAGGAGGCCGCAGCACAGGTGAAGTGGAGGTGACGGGGGCGCAGGCTAGTCCTGGGGTGAAACACCGAAAGGTGGGAGAGAGTCAGAAGAGCCTGGGAAGGCGGGAGGTGCGTGCTGTGCCATGTGCCAAGGGATGGCGCTGCCTGACAGGAAGTGGGGCCACTTGCCACTCACCCACTCATCCTCGTCCACACCTTCAAAGGAGTCCTGGGGGAGCGGGTCGTCCCTGTTCCCCAGCTTTGCCACCATGGCATTCAGCAGCTGGGAGAGAGGGCAGGAGAAAGGTCGGGAAAGGCATATGACTCCCTACTCCCACTCTGACAATGCTGTGAAAAGAGCTTGTTTTTTGTTTTTAGAGAGAGGGTCTTGCTCTGTCACTCAGGCTGGAAGGCAGTGGTGCAATCATGGCTCACTGTAGCCTGGACTTTCTGGGTGTCAGTGAACCTCCTGCCTCAGCCTCCCAATTGGCTGGGACAAGTGTATAACACCACACATGGTTAATTATTATTATTTTTTTTGAGACAGAATTTCACTCTTGTTGCGCAGGCTGGAGTACAATGGCGTAATCCCGGCTCACTGCAACCTCTGCCTTCCAGGTTCAAGTGATTCTTCTGCCTCAGCCTCCCAAGTAGCTGGGATTACAGGCATGCACCACCCTGCCTGGCTAATTTTGTATTTTTAGTAGAGATGGGGTTTCTCCATGTTGGTCAGGCTGTTCTCAAACTCCTGACCTCAGGAGATCCACCTGCCTCAGCCTCCTGAAGTGGTGGGATTACAGGCATGAGCCACCGGTTAGTTTTTAAAACTTTTTTGTGGAGATGGTCTAAAACTCCTGGCCTTAAGAAATCCTCCTGCTTTGGCCTTCCAAAGTGCTGGGATTACAAGTGTGAACCACCACACCTGGCCAAAATAGCCATTTTATTTTATTTTATTTTTTACTTATTTATTTATTTGAGATAAAGTCTCGCTCTGTCACCCAGGCTGGAGTGCAATCGCTCGATTTTAGCTCACTGCAACCTCCGCCTCCTGGGTTCAAGTGATTCTCCTGCCTCAGCATCCTGAGAAGCTGGGATCACAGGTGTGCACCACCACACCTAGCTAAAATTTTGTATTTTACTAAAAATGCGGTTTCACCGTGTTGCCCAGGATGGTCTCAAACTCCTGAGCTCAGGTGATCTACCCGCCTTGGCTAGGATTACCAATGTGAGCCACCTTGCCCAGGCTCAGAACAGCCATTTTAATTAAAGCCCTGACAAAGCTGATGGGTTTCCACTGAAAAGGACACAAAGAAGAGATGGGAGTGAGAGACTGAGAGGCTGTGGCACACAGCACCACATACACGAGCTACTGTCTCTGCACATGGCCTCAATGCTCAAAATGTACTCCAGGGTCCCAAAGCACTTGGGCCCAGAACCTCCAGAAGCCACCAGGGTGGGGTTCTCACTACCCTCCCCCACTTCTTGTACCCTGTGGTCAGTCGCAGGGCTCTGGAAGGTCTCCCCACCCAGATCTGGTGTGAAGAGGATGTGACATGTGGTTGCTGTCCCAGTCTGGGTCGGGGCTGGAGAACTAAGGGGTCATGGCCACGTGCAGCCATGACCTCCACACGGCTGCTCTCTCCCATGCCTACCTCCTCCTTCTTTTGCTGGTCTGACTTCTCTTCCAGGTACTGCGCTGAGGAGGGGGCCCGACGGGCAGGGGTCTCTCGGGGAGCTTGGCTCACTAGGGCAGGGCAAGAACAAACATCAGAGAGTTCATTTGGTGGGGGCTCCTTGGTGCCAAGCCCTAGGAGATTTCTTTTTTTTTGAGACAGAGTTTTGCTCTCGTTGCCCAGGCTGGAGTGCAGTGGTGCAACCTTGGGTCACTGCAATCTCCACCTCTTGGGTTCAAGCGATTCTCCTGCCTCAGGCTCCAGAGTAGCTGGGATTCCAGGTGCCCACCACCACACCCAGCTAATTTTTGTATTTTTAGTAGGGACAGAGTTTTACCATGTTGGCCAGGCTGGTCTCAAACCCCTGACCTCAGGTGATTCGCCAGCCTCGGCCTCCCAAAGTGCTGGGATTACAGGAATGAGCCACCGTGCCGTGCCGACCTAGGGGGTTTCTATGGCACAGACCCAACAGGTGGTGTTAAGAGTCAATGGAGCCCCAGTGTGTAAGGCCTGGCCTGGACACCAGGGTGTGTGCATGTGTGTTGGGATAGGGACTTGCAATGAAAACACAAAGCATGGGCGCTGCCCTCCAGAGCCTGAGACTGGCTGACACAGCAATTCCACCCTCGAAAGGGCCAAAGGATTCTGCGTGCCAACAGGAATGGAACTTCAGCCCAGGCCTTCTGTCCCTTTCTCTAGCCCCCACCTCGCTTCCTCCCTACACCCAGTCCCTCAGCGCACCTGGGCTCATGTCAGGAGGCTGCAGGCTGAGAAGCCGGGGCTGCCCAGTTGCACCTTGAAGCCAGGCCTCGGCACTGAGCACGGGCTCCCAGCAAACAGCTGTGTCTGGGAACACGTCATCCTGGAAGAACTCTTTCTGCAGACGGAGAAACGGGCTGTCCTGAAACCCTGACCAGGGGCCCAGGGCACACGGGCATCTGCTGGGGAGGGAGGAGGCAAGACCCAGGACCCTCTCACCAGCCTGGGGCTTCCATGAGTTTCAGCATCTCAGTAAAAGGGGACAAAGAATAATGTCCCCAAAGAATAATGAGTGGGACCATTTGGAAGCAGGGCCAGATGGGACCCAAAATCCCCTCTAGGCACTGAGAAGGGGATGGGCATCAGAGTCCCAGGGCCTTGCCCTCACCCGAACTCTGGGCAGCCGGAAGGCCACAGGCTCCAGGGAGGACTGACGCAGCCGCAGGCACCGCATGAACTCCACCTCCCGCACATCACACTCTGTCTTCGGCAGGAGGGCGAAGCCCTGGGGGAGGGAGGGAGTCGGGGCTGCCACTGGGACCTAGAGCTCATGGCTTGGCATGCAGTCTCCCAGGGTGCCAGCGTCCCTCACTGAGGACCGTCACGACTGTGGCCTGTCCCTGGTCAGTAACGTGCTGGTCATGTTGAACTACCTGCTTTCTGGAGGGAAAGCCCTCATTTGCAGCATTTCCCTACTTCCATAGCGCACAAACTCCCAGCGGGGCTGACTGCTAGATGCCAACTCCACTTCCTGAATGTGGTACTGGGATGAGATGCAAATAGCACATCATCCCACATTTCCTCCATGCACTCCAACATGTGACCTCAACCGCAAAAATAACAGTAAAATTGGATACGTTACTTACGAAGTGATAAACTGGGTATTACTTTGGTTGTTAATATTCTTAGGTTCATATTGTGAGTTCATATGGTTTAACCTTATCTAGTGTAATTTCTTGTTTGTTTTGTAGAGATGGATTCTTGCTTTGTTGCCCAGGCTGGTCTTGAACTTCTGGGCTCAAGCAATCCCCCTCCCTTGGCGTCCCAAAGTGTTGGGATTCCAGGGCACTCTACCCAGCCTATACTGTAATTTTTAACAATGGTTGAATATGACAATGACTCTCAAAATTCCTAAATAGTTCCAGCACCAGCTCCTGCCAGTCAGTGGGCACAGCCCCAGCCCCAGCCCCAGCCCAAGACTCTGACCTTGACCCACAGGCTCCTGCACTTATACATGTGGCCACCAGGGGGCGGGGCAGCCTAGTGGTCGCATTGGGTGGGACCAGGCGCCAGGGTGGCCTTACCTTGTGGGGATCAGCCGACGTGAAGCTGTTGCACTCCAGGAAGAAAGGGGACTCAGGAAGCAGCTCATACAGGAACACACGGGTGTCACCCTGTGGAGAGGAAGGTAGGCCAGGGACCCTCCAGCAACACCAGCCTTCTTCCCACTGCCTCTCACCTGCCACCCCACCCTCCAGCCCAGCCCACCTTGCCGGTCAGGAGCACCAGGCCTGTATCTGAGTCATAACTAGGCAGCAGAGTTGAGGGAGCCACATCTAGGCCCAGCACTGCCAAGGGGCCACCAGCCAGGGTTTCAGCTTCATATAGGAGCATCTGGCGCTCACTTCGGCTGCAAGGGGGTTTGGAGGCAGAAGCTCAGAGTTGGAAGGGCCTGGGGCAGGGCAAAGACTCCCACACTGCCCCTGCTCCATTCTGGGTTGCAGGCGAGGCCTAGTGTGGCCCTCAGAAGTGTTGGCCCAGCCAGGCATAGTCACACCCTAACCTGCCCCTCTGCCTCTGGGTCCCCTATTGACTCTCTCCCCCACTACTCACCCACCCATCCATCTCCCTCAGACCCCCCTCATGCACCCCTGCATCTATGTCCCCCACCCCCTCACCCACCCCTCCATCCATCTCCCCGAGACCCCCTCACCACCCCCTTACCCACCCCTGCATCCATTTCCCCCAGCCCCCTCATCCACCCTTGCAACTCTCTCCACCCCCTCACCCACCCCTGCATCCATCTCCCCCACCCCCACCCACCCCTGCATCCATCTCCCCCCACCCCCTCACCCACCCCTGCATCCATCTCCCCCACTCCCACCCACCCCTGCATCCATCTCCCCCACCCCCTCACCCACCCCTGCATCCATCTCACCCTTACCCCGAAAACACCCCTCCATCCGTCTCCCCTACCCCCTCATTCATCTAGCCATCCACCCATCCACCTATCTTCCCACTCATCCATCCACCCATCTATCCCCACATTCATTCATCCACCCATCCACCCATTTGCCCACCTATCCATCCACCCATCTACCTATGCATCCAATCATCTACCCACCCACCCAACCAGCCTGTGAGGGGCAGGGAGTTTCTGAAAGCCTGACAAGTGTATGTGACTATGGAGAAGGGGGCACAGGTGGCTGCTGAAGACTGGGGATGGGGGTCCCTGACTCCTCACCTGTCAAAGCCAGACACCAGCAGACAACGACCACCACACACCCAGACAATGCGGGCTCCACGTCCTCCCTTGGGCCCTGGGCCTTCCTGTTGAGATACATCTTGTGACACCCAGCCAGGACCCCTGAACCAGATCTGAGGCCACTCCCCAGCCCGTGTGCTCACCTGCAGGGGCTCAGGGCTACTCAGGGGCCTGTAAACCCGCACACGCCCATCCCTGCAGACAGTGGCCAACTGCTGCCCATCAGGACTCCAGGCCAGGCTGAAGATCTGGGGGCAGGAAGGGACGTGAGACACAGCCTCACCTCACTGCTGGCCTGCCCCTCCTCACTGACGGCCCTGCCTCTGCAGCACTCCTACCTGGTCTCGGTGGCCCTGCAGCTTCAACCGCTCAACTCCAGCCTGAAGGTCCCAGATGCGAACAGTAAGGTCATAGGAGGACGAGGCCAGCACATCTGCTGCCAGTGGGTGGAAGCGCAGGGAACATATCTTCTCCATGTGACCTGGAGGAAGGCAGGGGTGACAGGGAGCCCTGTGGAGACACTGGCCACCCTAGCCCCATTCCCGAGCCTGCCTGACCTGTGAGCACAGCCTCGGGTGTGGTGAGCACCTCTTTCAGGCCCTCTGGGGGCACCCGCCACAGTCGGATCCTGGCATCCTCACCACCTGCAGAGGACAGAAGGGGGCTCATCACTGCTGGGCCCAAGACCCCTGGGATCCCCAGTGCCCATCCAGGACCCAGGACCCAGGACCCTCCCTCAAGCCTGGGCACCCAGCCTCCTTACCCACAGCAAGGCGACGGGGGTCAAAGGGGTCCCAAGTCAGATCAGTCACAGCTGCCCCATTCTGCAGTGTGGGCAGTGCAGTGTCAGGCAGGCGGCCAGGCTTCTGTAGCTGTGGGAAGTGCCCCCAACCCGAGGACCATCAGTGCCAGGCAGAAAAGCCAGTCCCCAGGGGCTGCAGGCAAGCAGTGTGTCTGGGCCCCCACCTGCTGCAGCAGAGACTCCCACCACTGGATGGCCCAAGCTCTCTGCCCTGACCACCTTGTGCCCAGGTGCCAACTGCAAGGCCCCTAAGAGTGAGGGGGCAGTAGCGTGAACTGGTGGGTAAAGCTCAGGCTTAGGGCTCAGGTGGCCTGGCTTTGGATCCCAGCTCCACCACTTACACAGCCGTGTGACCCGGACAGGTCACTAAACCTCTTTGGACCTCTTCTCCCTTATCTGTAAAATGGGGATAAAAGTGGCAGGCCCCACGGCGGGTGGCTGGGAGGATGATGGGACAGGCTGGCAGGGGCATGACACATGGTTTGTGCTCCCTGTGCCGTGCGTGTGGCTAAGACCTGTGCATTCTTGCCACTCGCAGGGAACTGAGGGGCAGCCCTGGGGAGCGGGACCCTCACCTCGAGCACGGCCACCTGTCCCCCGCTGCTGAGCAGGGGCACGGCCACATGCAGTTTGTTGGCACAGAAGCCGTCACACTCGCCAGGTGTGGTGAGGTTAAGCCCCTTGAGGTTGGTGATGTGGCTGTCTCGGTGCAGGACGGTGCCCTGAGCATGGCGGAACTTGGAACAGGGGCCTGGCGGGTAGCAGGGACATGGAGCTTCGTGTGAGGATGCTGTCCTTGTCCACCCTGCACTCCGAGAACCCACTCCCCTCACCCTGGGCAGGTGCACAGCGTGAACCTAGGCCCAGGCCTCTGCTAATTCAGTGGATGCAACTCGCCCAGCAATAATGCCTGGAACAAGACCCTGTTCCCTGATGGCTCTGAGGAATCTCAGTGGAGCCCCAGGGTTTCAGCTGGGGGTGGTCCCAGCCACCTTCCTGTTTTACAGGTGAGACTCAGCAGCCACACCCCAGCCCCCAGGATAAATGACTCTGCCAGGAGCTGTGAGCTGTGATGGGGGATGCCTTGCATGAGGCCTCTGCTCAGGGGTAGGGTACAGAGGAGTGGGGCAGACAGGGCTCCCAAGGTAGGAGTGAGCTCCTCGTCCTTCTCCCTTACCCAGCAGGCTCTGCAGCGACCTCAGACTGGGGCTGGTCCCAATGCCACTGGTGCTGGAGAGCGAGGGCCCCAGGCTGGAGGGCGTGGAGGGCGAGGTCAGCGAACTGGGAGGGGAGGAGAAGTCCTCCTGGGGAGGGGCATGGGGTCAGCCAGCCCACTCCTAGGTGTGATGGCCAAAGAGAAGGAGCACCAGCTGACTCCAGGGTCACCACACTGGGCCCCCTGTGGACTGAAGGAGCCCCCACTGTGGGCATGGAACAGGAGCGGTGGGGGGCACGGGCATAAATGCAGATGCTGCCAGTGCTGGAGTAACACACGGGGAAGCAGCTGAGCTTCAGACTGAGGGGACAGCAAGTGGCAGCTGCTGGCTCCTAGCCCTGCGGGAGGGTGTGCCCAGTGCGTTAGATCTGCCAATATTTTCAGAGGAGCCAGAAATCTAGATCTATATGAGAATTCTTGCTTTTTAAGTGTTTGCCCAATTTAGAAAGCACTGTGAAGTTCCTTCTTTACGCTCCACGTGTTTCTCGGTCTCTGCTACACGTCGAAATGAAAGAAGGTTGGGGCCGGGCACTGTTGCTCAAGACTATAATCCCAGCAGTTTGGGAGGCCGAGGAGGGTAGATCACTTGAGGTCAGGAGTTAGAAACCTGGTCAACACGGTGAAACTACTTCTCTGATAAAGATACAAAAAAATCGGCCGGGCCTGTAATCCAAGGCCAAGGCGGGTGGATCACCTGAGGTCGGGAGTTCAAGACCAGCCTGACCAACATGGTGAAATCCCATCTTAAAAAAAAAAAAAAATTAGCCGGCTGTGGTGGCAGGCACCTGTAATCCCAGCTGCTCAAAAGGCTGAGGCAAGAGAGTTGCCTGAACCTGGGAGGCGGAGGCTGCAGTGAGCCGGTATCGCACCATTCACTCCAGCCTGGGTAACAGGGCGAGACTCCATCTCAAAAAAAAAAAAAAAGGCCGGGCGAGGTGGCTCATGCCTGTAATCCCAGCGCTTTGGGAGGTGGCTGAGGTGGGTGGATCACCTGAGGTCAGGAGTTCAAGACCAGTCTGACCAACAGGGTGAAACGCTGTCTCTTCTTTTTTTTTTTTTGAGACAGAGTCTTGTTTTGTCTCCAGGCGCCAGGCTGGAGTGCAGTGGTGCGATCTCCGCTCACTGCAACCTCCACCTCCCGGGTTCAAGCAATTCTCCTGCCTCAGCCTCCCAAGAAGCTGGGACTACAGATGCACACCACCACACCCAGCTAATTTTTTATATTTTAGTAGAGACGGGGTTTCACTATGTTGGCAAGGATGGTCTTGATCTCTTGACCTTGTGATCCGCCCGCCTCGGCCTCCCAAAGTGCTGGGATTACAGGCGTGAGCCACCATGCCCGGCCCGTCTCTTCTACAAATACAAAAATTAGCTGGGCATGGTGGTGGGTGCCTGTAATTTCATCTGCTCAGGAGGTCGAAGTAGGAAAATGACTTGAACCTGGGAGGCAGAGGTTGCAGTGAGCCAAGATTGCACCATTGCATTTTAGCCTAGGCCATAAGGGCAAAACTCCTCTCAAAGAAAACCCGCAAAAATTCTCCGGGTATGGTGGTGCATGCCTATAATCCTAACCACTCAGGAGGCTGAGGCAGAAGAATCACTTGAACCCAGGAAGAGGAGATTGCAGTAAGCTGAGATCACGCAACTGCCACTCCAGCCTGAGCGACAGAACAAGACTCTGTCTCAAAAAAAAAAAAAGGCTGTTGGACCAGTGGTGTCATTGTGGTGTCACCAAGGTAGGATGGGGGCGGCCCTGGTACTTACGCTTGGGTCTGCATCGCCCACAGGTGTCTTCATCACCGCAGGCTGGGCTGTGTTAGGGAGAGGCTCCATAGGGGGCACCAGACGGGAAGTGAAGCTGGGGTAGGGCCGGCAGGCAGGGTTGAGGCTGACCTTCTGCACCTGCAGGGAGGCCAGCAGTGGGCAATGGGGACATGGGCTGCCCGGTCAGGAGGGACCCCATGGGAGGGTCGAAAGGATGGGGATAGGGGAGTATCCAGCAGGCCAGGCTGAGTTGGTACACAGCCAGACAGGGGGCTTCCAGGGGCTGGGGGAGGCCAGGAGAGGTGATAGGCCCTGGTCCTACCTGCTGGTTGTCCCCAGCCCACCAGCTGTGGGGGTCAGAGGCAGGCACACAGCTGGCAGTGTCCGGGAACAGGTCCTCATGGAACTCCACAGCCTGGCCACAGACAAGCAGGCAGCCAGTGAAGCCCAGGCCCCCTGACTCCCCAGTCCCCTCAGCCCCTCACCCAGGTCCCCCTCACCTTTCGGGGCACATGGTAGCTGATGGGCACGATGGCTGTGTCGCTCAGCTGTAGGACACGAAGTACCTCGCAACTCATGACGGCCAGCACCTGCCGGGGCACAAGGGCAGCCCCCCGAAGCACACTCTCCAGGACACACTGGGTCACTGTTGAGGATAACACAGGGGGACAGGCAGGTCAGGTAGAGGAGTGGAGGGTAGGGGAGAGGGGGCGAGAAAGCAAGGCTTACCTGGGCTCAGCGCCGGCTGCTGCGGGACCACCTCATAACAGTACAGCTGCCTCTCGCCCTGAAATGAGTCTGAACTGAGCCCTGTTTGCTCACTGCACCCCTGGGGAGGGCCCAGGGCTGGCACCAGCTCCCCGAAGAACCTGAGTCACCAAACCACGGTGGCTGGCGATGGGGCCGCCTCATATGCTTGGTGCTGAGCTGAGCCCTGGGCCAACTCTATGTCACTTGCTCAGCCTCACTGCGCATGGGGTGAGCACTGGGGGTGTACATCAGAATTTATGGAGTGCTGACTGTGTGCTCAGCCCGCTCTATTCTCGATCTTGTTCTCAGGAAGGCCAGTGTTCTGGGAGAGCTATAGTCACCTTGGCTGCACGGGGAGACACAGAAACCCTGTCCTAGTTCCTCCCCACTCTCAGGGAAGGCCAGGGGCTGGACTCCAGGGTGTGGAAGCCAGTGGGAGCCCCAGCTTCTCACTCACCTTTCCTGCCAGGACAAGGAGCCCAGAGTCAGGGTCCAGCAGGGGCAAGAGATACCTGAGGGAGAGAGGGCAGGATGGTGGGTCAGGGCAGTGGGAGGGCAGCCAACCTCCTGACCCCAGGTGGGAGCCCTGGAGAGGCGCCACAGTGACCGGAAGCCACTTGGCCATCCAGCCAAATTCAGCCTGGTCCCCAGGAACCCTCTCCTTTTCTGAGCTTCCCACATACCCAACACACACCCACACCCCAGCTGCTCCTCCCTAGGCCCTCTACCTGCGCACCTGCGTCAGGAACCCCCTCCTTCCTGAGCTTCTCACATGCCCAGGAAACGCCCACACCCCAGTTGCTTCTCTCAGGCCTCCACCTGCACACCTGCGTCACTCCAGGATTCAGCTGGGCCTGGGCACATGGGAGCTTGGGCCCAATCTCAGTCCCAGCTCTTCCTCTGAGAAGACCCCACGTGCATTCTGTCCCCTTCACACTTCTGACAGCCGAGACATCAGGCCAGCATTGCCACAGAAGGTGGAGAGGGGATGCCAGATGCAAGGAGCCCCCATCCCACTCAGTGCTGCCTGTGGACAGGCAGTGTCTAGGAGCAGTGCAGCCAGCCCTGCCGCTCCGGATCTGCACTAAGGTTTGTGGCCCCCTACTCGATTACCCCATGCTCCCTGGGACTCGATGGTATCTTGGAGGATCAGAGCCCCCTCCAGACTGACTTCAAGTTCCTGTGCGCAAATCAGAGCCAGGTGCCTGGGAGAAGGAGTTCCTTTGGCTGCTGGGCCTCCCTGCCCTCCCCAGGCCGTAGCCCCACTAAGCCTGCTGGCAGGAAGCTCCCAGGCCCTCGCTGGTCTCAAAGGGGTAGCAGGACAGGGTGGCAGTTGGGAACAGAGTCAGCAGACTGAGAGCCCCTGCCACCCTATGCCCAGCTCAGCCTTGGCCAACTGCCTGACACTGTCCAGGGCTTTACGCCTCCCTCCAAGGGCCTTTCAGAGACCCCTGCACAGCGCCTCCGCCCTGTGAGAGCTGCCTTCCCACTCCAGGGCCTTTTGAAGGGAGTGGGGGCCTGGGAGAACTCTGACAGATACCTTCCTGTGTTTCTTGATCCTGACCTTTGGTGCTGCTTTTTTTTTTTTAGAGACAGGGTCTCCCTCTGTCACCCAGGCTGGAGTGCAGTGGCACAACCATTGCTCTCTGCAGCCTCAACCTCCTGAGCTCAAGTGATCCTCCCACTCCCACTCCAGAGTGGCTAGGGCTACAGGTGCGCACCACCATGCCTGGCTATTTTTACTTTTATTTATTACTATTAATTAATTAATTAACTTATTTATTTTTGAGACAGAGTCTCACTCGGTCGCCCAAGCTGGAGTGCCTCACTGCAACCTCCACCTCCTGGGTTTAAGTGAGTCTCCTGCCTCAGTCTCCCAAGTTGCTGGGAATACAGGCACTGGCCACTAACAATTTTTTTGTATTTTTAGTGGAGACGGGGTTTCATCATGTTGGCCAGGCTGGCCTCGAACTCCTGACCTTGTGATCCACCCACCTTGGCCTCCCAAAGTGCTGGGATTACAGGTGTGAGCCACTGTGCCTGGGCTTTTACTTTCATTTTTGTAGTAACAGGGTCTTACTATGTTGCCAAGGCTGGTCTCAAACTCCTGGCCTGAAGTGATCTTCCCACCTTTGCCTCCCAAAATGCTAGGATTATAGGCGTGAGCCACTGCACTTGGTCCTGGTTTCTTGTTTCCGGGATCTGCAGATAGGGATCCCCCCAACCCAGACACTGACACCCTCAAATAAAACCCCATCCCCACTGTGTTGCCAGGGTCAGAAGTCTCCCAGCTGTGGCAGCCACCTCTATCCCTCACCCCGGTGACAAAGGGCCCAGGCCCCCTCCACTGTTGACCCTCCCACCAGCTGGCCACTAAGCAGTCCTGCCCACCTCTCCTCCCTACTCTGCCAGGAGCCACAGAATGGCTGGGAAGCTGGGTGGGGTCCTGGGTGTCTCCATGACTTCCTGGAGTGCCTTGGGCTGGTCACCTGTGAGTAACACAGGCCCCTAATTACCGCGGGCCCAGCAGGGCTCAGCAATGCCCTTTGCAGCCTGGCCTGACCACTGCCTGTGGTGGCAGAGGCAGAGGGTCGGGGACCAAGGTGTGCATGACCTGAGGTGCTCTCCGCACGGACACCGACTCCAGTGGGGCTGGAAACAAGTCCCCTCAGCAGCTTTAACAGCGCTTTCACTCACTCATTCATTCATTCACAATCATCCATTCCTTTGATGAGGTGGTCTGTGCCTGGTCCTCGGCTCAACCTGCATGCAGGTATACCCAGAGGTGAGTGAGACAGACCCTGCCTCTGTCCTCAAGGTGCTCACAGCCTAGCACAAGAGGCAGACAGACAGAATCCCATAGACAAACATGTGAAGGGAAGGTTCACTGAGGACACGCAATGATGGGGCAGGGGGAGTGGGCCTCAGCTGTGGGGGAGGGGGTGTTCCCTCCAATCCCAAGGTCATGCAGAAATCAAATACCTCACAGGGAGATAGTTTCAGAGAGAGCACAGCCCGTGCAAAGGTCTTGTGGCAGGTGGGTTCATGGCCTATCTGAGGAACAAGATGGATGATATGTCTGGCAGCCTGGACAGTGTGGGTGAGGGCTGAGGCTCAGGATGGGCAGGTGGGGGCTAGATGGAAGGGCTGGTGCATGTCAGGAGGGGAGTTCTGTCTCCAGCGGATGAGCAACAAAAAGGTGGCAGTGTGTTTCAAGCAAAAGAGGCTAGGCCAGGCACAGTGGCTCATGTCAGCGATCCCAGCACTTTGGGAGGCCAAGGTGAGAGGATCATTGAGCCCAGTAGGTAAACACTGACCAGCCTGGGGAACATTGTGAGACCCTGGCTCTTCAAAAAATTAAAAATTAAAAAAGCCAGGCATGCTGTCTCATACCTGTAATCTCAGCAGTTTGGGAGCCGAGGTGGGTAAACCACCTGAGGTGAGGAGTTTGAGATCAGTCAGGCCAACATGGTGAAACCCTGTCGCTACTAAAAATACAAAAATTGACCAGGTGTGGTGGTGCACACCTGTAGTCCCAGCTACTTGGGAGGCTGAGGCAGGAGAATTGCTTGAACCCGGGAGGTGGAGGTTGCAGTGACCTGAGATTGCGCCACTACATTCCAGCCTGGGCGACAGAGTAAGACTCCATCTCAAAAAAAAACCCCAAAACAATAAAGAAAAAAGATCACATCACCTTGCTCCAGCCTGGGCAACAGAGCAAGACCTTGTCTCAAAAAATAAAAATAGAAAGAGGATAGGACCAGACTGGTGTTGAGCAGGGATCACACCGTCTGCTGGGAACACAGGTTGGGAGGAGTAGAAACAGGTCTCAGGACAGAAGCTGGGCCGGGGAGGGGCTCCCATGGCCCCTCAGCTGCCCTTATGAGAGGTGGGAAGGAGGCCTGGGTCCTCCTCATGGCATCAGAGGCTCACCTATGTGCTCAGCCAATCGCCTGAGGAAGCCTGGCAGTCAGCCTCCCTCACCCCCATCCCATCGACCCAGCCAGCCAGCCACTGACTCAGGAGCTTCGGCTGAGGGGCAGGAAGTCCGGGAGGGCAGGGCTGGCTCCTCCGACAGGTCAGGCCAGTCTTTCTCACCTCAAATCTTTCTCACCTGGACAAATCTGCCAGGCAGGAGCATCCTGCCTGCTGTGGCACGGGCCAAGAAATGGGGTCACAGCACCCAGCCCTAAAGGTTGGCCAAGCACTGGCATGGGCCTGACCCCCAGGCCTTATAAAGAGAGCCAAGTTGGGGGCTGGGCACCATGGCTCATGCCTGTAATCCCAGCACTTTGGGAGGCTGAGGTGGGCAAATCATGAGGTCAGGAGTTCGCTAACAGCCTGGCCAACATGGTGAAACCATGTCTCTACTATAAATACAAAAAATTAGCTGGGCGTAGTGGCAGGCACCTGTAATCCCAGCTACTTGGGAGACTGAGACAGGGGAATCACTTGAACCCAGGAGGCAGACGTTTAGGTGAGCTGAGATCACACCACTGCACTCTAACCCAAGCAACAGAGAAAACAAACAAAAAGAGAGAGCCAAGCTGGGTCTGGGTCCGGAACATGGTATGTGAGCCCCAGCCAGGCAGAGGGCCAGAAGTGGTAAGAGGTGTTGCCAGCACCTCTCCTGCTGGAATCTGGGCCTGCCACTGGGAAGGGCTCTGACCCTGACCCAGGTCCAGGGGTCTGTCCCAGGCATAAAGTTATAGAAGGTCTAGAGCCCAGATCTGCCCCCACCCCTCAGCCAGGTCGAAGGAGCTAGAAGACAACCTCAGTACCAACTGGGAGGTAGGAGCAGCTTCAGCCTCCAGATAAGCCCCATCAGCTCTCTGATTAGACAGAGGGGAAGCACCAAGGGTGAGCAGCTGCAAGCCTCCTCCTTTGTCCTCCTCTCCAGCCCATCTCTCCCGACTAGGCCCCTTCCCACCAACCCAGACATTCTGCCATTGCCCCAGTCCAAAGCAGTCAGTCCCTTGGATCTGTCCCTGCCACCCAGGCTGGGGAGTTAGGATCCTCGGACCCCCACCCCCACACTCCCTAGCTCCCCCGCTGTATGCAGGCTGCTGGTAACCCGGTTCTAAAGGCAGGTGGCGCCTTGAAACCATACGAGGCAATATTGGATAAACTGAGAGAGGTCTCCTAGAAGCTTCCCTTGAGCCTCTGGGTGGATGGAGACCTGTGTAAGCCCAGGGCACAGGACTGGAGCAGGGGATAGACACCACACAGATGGGGTCTCTCTATCTGCAAGAACTGGCCATAGAGGCAAGAAGCTTCAAGACCAGCAGAAAGTCCCATTCTTTGGGGAATGTTAGGCTGGAGGCTCTTGGAGCCCTCTTTGTCCCTCACCCTGGGCAACCGTGGATGCTTCTGAGGGCTTCTGAGGACACAGAGCCAAGGGAAGAGGCAGGGAAAGTCTCACAAGAGGCCGCACAGCACTGATTGGAAGCTGAGATGGTTCTGAGTCCAGGCAGGAAGCTCAAGCGAGTGGACAGCTTGGTGGGAGGCAGCAAGGAATGGTGGGGACTGGGGTGATCGGTGAGTCCACGCCTTGGCAGAGGCAGTAGCTGCCACTCAGCCCCAGCTGAGAGTTCCTGTTCAATGCAAGCTGGGAAGCCCCATTTTAATATGAAACCACCTGATTTTTCAATGTTGGCAGGGCCTTTAAAGCTGTAAAAACTCCCATAAAGGCTGTGCTAAATGCATCCAAGGGCCAGCCCTGACCCAGGAGCAGAGGTCTGCAAGCCATGCCCTAATTCATGTAGACTGAGAAACGTGTGGGGTGTGGAGCCCTACCAGCCCTAGAAAGGGGCCCTGTGGGGAGAGGGTCCTGTGGAGGGGAGGTCTAGAAGGTGACTGTCCCAGCCAGACCCTGCTTAGTCCTTGACAGCTAGACAGAGGCCATCCTGCCTTCTGGAGATAACTGAGTTCTCCAGAGACTACAAAACCCTCTAGCTGGTGTGGCCCAGCTTCCTAGGGATAAGCCTTTAGGCCCCCCAAAGAGATTAGAGCTAGCCTGGCCAAGGGCCTTGGCTACAGGCCGGGCTGGAGAGGGTGTGGGTGTACAAGGGCTCTCCGGAAGTCAGGAGCTGAGCTAGGCCCCCAAAGGCTCTGAGGCATGACTGACCACAAATGCGGAGGGGGAGGAGGGTAGAGTGTTTTCCTGGAATCCTCCAAGGCAGGGGATTTTTCTGGACTAGTCCAGCCCCTGGCACCCGCCCCCTCCTGCCCAATCAAGGGCCACTGTCAACTGCAGCCCAGACCCCACCCACCGACAGTGACTGCCTCTATGCCTCCACATCCCAGGCTTGAAGCTGCCAGTAACTGTGAGGCTGTGGGCAGACCACCACTGCCCTCCCTGACTCAGCCCCTTCATCTCATAATATGGTGGGAAGAGAGTCCAGGGGTGCTCACAGCTCTGAAGGCTGTCATGGCTAAGAGGACCCTGAACTTGGACTTGGCACTGGAGTCTGTACTTAGGAGGCTCTTGAAAGGGCTTTCTGTGGGCTGCCAGAAGTTTTTTCAAATTGGGATTAGCTACCAACAATAACACATTGAGAGATTTCACCTAAAAATTTGGATTTCCAGTTTCTCTTCAAAAATCCAAAGCTCTAGCAGGCCTGGGATGGTCACAAGGACTGAGCCCTTAGCAGCCCCACTTCTGCCACCCCATTTGTCTAGGGCCACTGAGGCCCTGGAGTGGACTTCTAGCATTTATGTCAACTGCCTGGTGCCTCATAGGCATCTAGGCTGTGACTCGGGATTCCTCAATAGTCTCTTGCTTTTTACACAAAAAGCAGGAACCTGCCCTGTGTCATCCAGCAAACCCACGCCAGGCAAGGTTTGTCCACCAAGGTCGGAAGGCCACAGGGTGAGGACCAGGACATCCCAGCACGGGAGCCCCTCGGTGGGGAAGGGGCGTGTCTCCAGCGGCCCCGCCCCGGCCAATGGGGAGAGGCCCCGCCCCTGCCGCGGCAGACCCGCCCCCCCCGGGGCTCTTAAGGCGCGACCTGCCTCCCTCGAGCGGACTCCGGAGCCCGAGCCCGGGGCGGGTGAACACGGACACGGACGTGGCTGCCTCAGGACCCAGGAGTTCCCTCCTCGGGCCGGCCGGCCGGGAAGGACTGAGGCCGCGGCCTGCTCTGCCCAGCTCCCTGCGCCGCTGCCGCCGCCTCCCGGTGAGTTTCTGCGGGTCTGGGGGGCTGCGGGCGGGGACGGGTGCCACGGCCAGGCTGTGCACACGCGCGGTTTATGCGCGTGGACCACCGACGCGCGCACACACGCTCTCTTAGGCGGGAGCACGGCACGGTCGCCGCACGGTCACCTGGGCCGCCCGGCGGGCAGGCCCTATGCATTCCCTCCCTTGCAGTCCTGGGGTGCCGACAGCCCAGCACCCTGGCCTTGTGCGTTGAGCCCTCGAGGCTGCGAGCAGACAAAATAAACACCCCCTCCCTTGCTTCCTCCTCCCACGGCTGGGCCCTCCGGCATGACCAGTTTTATGAATCAAACCCATTTGAGGGGGAGAGCCAAGCCGTAGGCTTGGGATACTTTTCCCTCCTGGGGTCCCGCGATAGGTGCTTCTGTGCAGAAAGGCTGCCTGGGGTCCTCTGGACCCTTGTCATTCAAATCACAACTGGGGGCCACAGATATGCAGCCCTAGGGAGGACTGGGGAGTGGCTGGTGGGTGTCTGATGCCCATCCCTCCAGGTCGGGGATAGACCTGGACTAGCCAGGGCTCTTAGTGCTCTGGGTATCAGAGTGCCAGTTCTCTGCCTCTGCCAGGGAAGGGGCATTGCTTAGGCTGCAAAACCAGTGGCCTGGAGCCAGCCTAAGCCTTTGTGTCCATGGGCTGGCATCGCTGGGGCCCTAGGACTGCCGAGGTCCCCTGTGGTCACTGGCAGGCCAGCTGATTGGTGCCAACCATTCTGCCTTTTCCCCATTTGTTAACGATTACCACACCAGGGTCACTGACTGCCTCTCCTGCTGTGGCCCAGAGGTGCAGTGTGCATGGTGAAAGCAAGAGGTCCTGAGGGTCTAGGTGTCCCTCCACCTACCTTTTGCCCCAAGGGCAAATGAGGCTCTGGAGAGAGGCACCAGGTCCTAGAGCCCCCTTCCCCAGGGTGAAAGCCTCCAGGGCTGGGGACTGGATAAAATCTCCAAGGTCTCTTCACACTAGACTGTACTCTGGGTGTTGAGGGCATAGAGGAGTGGCCGGGCTGGGGCTTTCCAAGCAGGGTCCATTAGAGTCAGCCCTGTGGGCATCAACGTCCAGGATGGGCCCAACTATTGACAAAACCCAACAGAGCTGGGGCAAGCAGGTGGGGGATGGGGAGCAGTCCCCTGAGTTTACTCTCTTCTCCCAGGGGAGCTGGCCTGGAGCTTCTGTAAACAGAGTGTCAGAGGCAGGAAGAGGCTCTGGTGATGAGCAGCCCAGCTGGATCCCCTCCAGACCATTATCTAGCCTACCCTGGGCCTGGGGAGGGAGGATGTACACACACGTACCAGCCTGGGGGCCGGGCACTGCCTGTCCCCACCTCCTGGTCTCCTGCACATCGGAATAGCTGCCCTGATACCTGTAGGTCCGGAGGGTCAGATGGGGGTGGGGCCAGGGGCTGCGGTCTCAGGGCATTTGTTCAGATGGCACCTCTCTCTCCACATGGCAGAAGAGGGTTCAGCATAAGGAGCCTCTCAGACACTGCCCAGACCTTTGCTTTCCCCAGGAATGCCCCTGTGGCAGGCAGCCCAGGGGCCAGGGAGATGGCCAGGGAGATGCCCCGGGCAGGAGATGGGTCCGCTACTTCCACCTCCCATTACTGTCACCCCCATGGATAGCCCTGGGGACGCTGGGACAATTCCCAAGTAAATAGAATTAAGTCAGCTTATAAGTGCATGGGCTTATAAGTGGGTCCTGGCACTGTACTTGGCAGCCTCTGGGAGCAAGAAAGCAGGGCCCTGTTGAGCCCAGGAGGGAGCTCTCACCTCAGTAGGCCAGCCAGCCAGTCCTGGCAGAGCAGAGGTGTGCAGAGGGGAGGCTGCCCACAGAGCCATCCCTCATCAGCCCTGAACTCATGGGAGTGCAGCAAGGCCACCTAACTCTGTTAGTGACCTCTTCTGGACCCCCCATCAGCTGCCCTTAGAGTCCCCTCCCTGGCTGGGGAGCCCAAAGCTCTGTGCTGCCAAGAAAACCAGCTCCCCTCACTGCTGTGGAATTTGCGTGAGTTCTTGGAGAAGGGGGAGGGTGCACGTGTGTGTGTGTGTCTGTGTGTGTCAGCAGGAGCACAACCCAGTGGGTGTGTGTCTGTCATGGGTGTGTCTGCATGCGCGTGACTGGAGCAGGGCTGTGTGTTTGAGGGCAGGCAGGGGTGTTTGGGGAGCCTGCTTGCACCAGGAGGGGCAGGGCCTCAGCCTCCTTCCTTTTATCGGTTTCCACATTCCAGATTCCAGAGTCAGCCGGATTGCTTTCCCTCCTCACTGGGCTGCTGGCCTCCCCCGCTTTTCCTCATTCCAGCCTCCCTGGGTGTGAGGAGGCTGGAGGAGGCTCCCTTGAACCACCTCGGTTTTAGGGGGAGTGGAAGCAAGCAAGGGGCCAATTCTTCTCCAAGGTTAGAGACGGCCCCCACCGGACTCCTCATGGGGAATGTAATAAGGCTCTGACATTCCTCAGGGGCTGCCTGAGAGATTTAATTAAGGAGGGAGGAGGGAGCAGGCCCGCACCAGGAAGGGGCTGAGGCAGCCGCTGGGGACCCTGCTGGCCCTGGGCCCTGAGCCCTGCTGGGCTTTGAGAGCAGTGCGTGCAGGGGCAGGGTTGTGGCTCAGTGGCCAGGTCCTGTTCTGCCTTTCTGAATCCATCCCGCCTGCCCATCCATCAGCTCATAGACCCCAGGGGCACCATTTCTGCCACAGGGTGGCCAAGAATCCTGGGTGATTGTAGGGATTTGGCATGGGGAGCTTCAGAGGGCAAGACCCCTTCTAGGGCCACTTCCTTCTCGGAATCTCTTGGCCCAGGGTGCTTAGGGCTGGCGGCCTCCTTTGGTGACTAAGGTGTTCTTCTGGCAAGTTTGGGGTTAATTGCAGGTTAGGGCCTTACTAGATGGGTGCTTGGTCCTGGGTGGGGACAGGGCAGTGAGGGTGCCCTGTGTGAGGGCCCAGCCCTGGTGGCATCACACCTGCCGCGTGCCAACAGGGGCATCTGGGCTGGCCCATTTCTAGTTGGGCTGCAGCCACCACACAGCTCCTGGGGCCACAGGTGTCCTCCCCGACAGGTTGCACCTCTTGTGACTGAGATGGCACGTCCCACCGCCCCAGGGGCTCACTTGAGCTGGGGCCTGGCCTTAGTCACTGGTCTCCCTGCCCTGGGCTAACAGGTCTGGCAGCTGCCAAGTCACCCACCGTGCCACTGAAGGCACCCACCTGGGGCCGGGCCAGCCTCCTGGGTGGAGGAGGATGGAAGGCCCCGTGCCTGCTCCTCTCCCAGTCCTGCCAGTTGGTCCACGCCTGCTCTGGGTTCCAGAGCCCCCACCCTGCACAGGAAGACAAGCTGACATCCTGACTATCCCCTTTGCAACCCTCTGCCTTGGTGTTCTGAACCCTGGCTGTGCAGAGGACTCACTCAAGGAGCTTCTCCAAAATACAGCTCTGCCTGGGCCTTACCCCTAGAAATTCTTGTTTAATTGGCCTGGGGGTGGGGCCCCAGCATGGGTATTTTTCTGAAAGCTTCCTGGGTGATTCTGACGTGTAGCCTGGGGGGCAAAGCCCTGGCATCACAGGTGGGAGATGGAAGCCCAGAGAGGGGAGAGCGCTTGGGTGAGGTCACAAAGCATATCAATGCCTGATTGAGCTCCTGTCTATGGCATTATCTTGGGGTAGTAGATGAAGTAAGAAAGAGACCGACACCAGTGGGGTCCCCGGCTTAATCACCAGCCAGGGGTCTGGCCCTGCCCCTAGAGGGAGGGGCTACCTGGTACAGCCCCTGAGGAACCTGAGGCCCAGCCCTCTGTGGCCCTTCTGTGAGAGCCCAGGAGAGAGACCCCTGACCTCTCTGCCTTGCCCCTGAGACTGCTGTGTCCCAAGTAAGGGGAGACGGGGCGGACCCAGCCAGGCCCTGAGCCTCCTCGGACACGTCAGCGAAACTGGAGCCAGCCGTCCTGGCCGCCGGCACAGTCCCGCCTGCCTGGAGGGGTTGGCAGACTCCCGGGGCTGGGCTGTTGCCAGGCCTGGCCGGCTGCACAGAGCCTCAGCAGGCCAGCACAGGGATGGGGGGCCCGGAGCCGCAGGGTCAGACCCACAGTGCCTGTCCTGCACCCACTCTGAAACATCTGGCACAGGATGGGGGCATGCTGGCCTCAGACTGTCTGTCCAAGCCTGTACCCTACTCAGCAGGCACACTGCCTGCCCCAGGATCAGTGAGAGGTGGTCGCCAGGGCTGATGTGGTCACAAGATGTCTGGGTCCTACCCCAGCCATGCCACCCCCTTGCCCATCCTGCCTGACCCTGGGCATATGTGTGTTGCACCCCCGGGGTGGGTGGGCATCCCCCTGAGAGTTGAGATGACAGTGCCTCATCCTCCTTACTCATAGGGCTCCTCCCCGAAGTCCTGTGCTGAAGGAGCTGACAAAGGACAGCTCACCCCCCATGTGCCCCTTTCCAGAACTGGAGATACCCTCCCCCCTGGCTCCCAAGCCCCCAGGGTGGAGGGCAGCCTCCATGTGGGGGCCTTGATCCTGGGCCTCCGATTTGTATAAAGCTGGCTCAAAGCCCCTCCTTCAGGAGCACTCGAGCCCAGTGGGGGGTGGGGGTGGAGGGCCAGGCAGGGTTCTGCATTTGTAAGTGCCACCCTCTGCAGCGAATGTTTACCACCACTTAGCAGCACTGGACAAGGCTGAGGACTTGGGTGGAGGAAGGAGACCCCAGACCCTCGCTATTGTCTTCCCATACCCAACACCCCTAAATCCCAGGGCTGCCTCCACACCTCCTGCACCCTTGGCAGAGGAAAAGGTCTCACCTCCCTGCCTTGGCTAGTGGATCAAATATCAAAGCCCAGGTCCTTGGATCACTGGGTAGGAGGGTGGATAGGCGGTGGCAACCGCAGCATGACTCGTAGACAGCCCCCAGCCCCAGGCACACACCAAGCACACACCCAGACCCCAGGTGGGCTGGACGGCTCCCAGGTCTTGTTAAAAGAACTTCCCCGTTTGAAAACCGAAAAACAGAAAACTACAACTCCAGAGAGCGAGGGGCAGGGCTGCTTGCAGCAACTCCAGACGTGACAAACTGAGGCCCACAGTTGAGAAAGGAACTCTGGCCTCTGTCCCCTGCCACTCTGCCACCATCCCTCCATGGTCAGCCTTCCCCTGCTGGGTTCCTCCCGGGGCTGGCTGATGGGTTCTCGGTGCCAAGAGCCCCTGGTGGCACCCTCAGAGCTGCCAGCCCATAGCTTAATACACTCTGGGGTTTTCCAAAGCTCCAGTGCTGTCTCCTCCCTCTGCTGTAGGGGTAGAACTGGGGCTCAGGAAAAAGTTCACCCCACATTTCATAGGGCTGGCAAGCAGGTTGGCTGCTGCCTGCTGGGTGGTCAGCCCAGGACCCCAGCCCGCAGCCCTGACCCAGCCCCCTGTCCTTCTTACAGGGACACACATTCCACAGCTCAATATCAGTGGGCAGCAAAGCCAGCCTGTGGCCGAATGGACCCTGTAGGTCCCGCTTCATGACCTTGCTGATTCAAGACCCAACAGATTACAGAGCCCAGAGCTATGGCTGGTTCCCTTCCCCAGTGCAGGGTGAACAGCACGTGCCCCCAAGAGCCGGCCTGCATACCGGGCCTTGAGTGACTGAGGCTGCCACATGCATCCCCCACTGCAGCCCTGAAGTGTCCCAGATACTCAGATGAAAAAACAGGCGTGAGAGCAAAGAAGCTGTCTGCGGCCTCGCAGCTTGAACTCCTGAGCCTGGAGTTAGAGCTCTTAACTGTGACCTTATATGAGGCCCAAGGGGAACTGAGGCCAAAGTGGTGGCCAGGCTAGCCACGTGTAGGGTCCCCTCCCACCCTGGAGCCTGGCTGCTCCCTTCCTGACCCTGGCCTGGCCCCACTGGGAGGACTGATTCAGGCAGAGGTGGCCTCACCCCCCACATAGACATGGGGTGGGTGGGGGTCACTAAGCCCACATCTGGAGGCCAGGCTGCACCCGCCGTCCTCTGAGTCATTGAGGGTGGAGCGGGTCCCATGGGGGAGGAGAAGACTGGGGGTGTGGCCCCAGGGCCTTAGGTCATCAGACACGAGTCCCCCTGGGGTGGTGCTGGCCGGGCCAGGGACGCATGCCTGGGGTTCAGTATGCTCACTTCTTCCAGTGCTCAGTGCCAGGCCCTCGTGGGCTCTTCACTCAGTAGGGCTGAATTAAGCAGGCTTGGAGACACCTATGGCAAAGACAGGCCAGGTCTTGCCTCAGGGAGGTAAGGGGGCATGTGACAGCGAGTGGGGGCACCGCTAGGTCAGGTACGCTTACCCTTCTGGCCTCTGAAGGGCGACTGTTATCGCTAACTGGCTAGGGCCTCAGGGTCAGTGGCTTCTGGGGAGATGACCCTGGCAGGGGGATACTATAGGTAGGCAGGGCCTGTGTGGGCCCAACCCGGGGGACAAGGCTTACTTCCTCCACCTCGAGCTGCACACCCTAGCAGCCACCTTATCAGTCACTTGTCTCATCTGTCCTGGGACCACTTGCTCCTCCACCTTCTCACATTCCAGGAGCCTGAGTACCTCGGGGAGAGGGAACCCCATGGACGGGTACCCCCAGCCTGGGGCACTAGGGTAGAATGCAGGCTGGGTGGGGGTCATGTTACCTGGACTACCTTCGTGGCCGGCCTGGGGGAAGGGGAAGCCCAGGCTCCCACACAAAAGGCCCTTGTGTGAGCTGCAGGCGCCACTGGGTAGGACGCTTCCCAGGGACGGGCTGGCACTCCGTATGAGGTTCAGGGACTTCTAGGGGTGCCAAAGGGGGGAGGGCTGCTCCTGGGTATGGCCCCAGTGGTTCCCCCCCAGGAGTCTGGGTGATGGGGGCCAGCCACAGACCTGCCTGACTCGGGCAGTGCAGCTAAGATCTGGAGCATCAAGTGGCTGGTGGGAATCCCCGCCCCCAGGGCATCTGGAGGGCATGCACCCGTCACAGACGCCTGCTGCAGACCTGAGCTCTGGCTCGCACTTGCTAGCACTGCAATGACAGCAAGTCCATGCATCTCCATGAGTCCTGCTTTCTTCTGTCTGCCCTGACTGGCTGCCGGGGGGGCTGCCTGAGGTCACAGTAAACACTTAGTGGGAAGGACTTGCATCGTCACTGCCAAGGGGATGGCTGCTGCTCACCTTTCTTGGTGCCTAGCTCAGGGCAGACCCTGAAAAACAGTAGATGAATGACTGCGGAGCTTTCCTAGGCCTGGCACTGCCCCTGGGGCTGCCATGCAGCCAGTGTTTCCACCTGAGCCCTGTGGCCCCCCAACTATAGTTCTGTCACCAGCCTCAGCTCCCCGCCTCTCTCCCTCACAGGGGACACCTGCCAATGCCTGTGGCCTCCGTCTCTCCTCCAGGAACCTCCCACCGGCCACTTCCTGGCGGCCCACAGCCCCCAGCCTAATCAGGTCTGACTGCCCAAGTGGAAAAACACGGATCCCATAGTTTCCATGTGAGGTTTTCCCACTGTAGTCCCTCCTCCAAGGAGGGAAGGACATGGAGCATGGCAGCAGGGGCCAGCAGCTGGGGCAGCCAGCTTCTCTGCTTACACACCCACCCAGTTGCCTGCCTGCCCCCTTCCTTCTAGACCCTGTAGGGAGGAGCTGCCACTCCAAGTCCCACGATTCTCTCCTTCCCTGTCCACCTCTGAGGCAGGGGATTTGGGGACCTAACCTAGGCAGAGGCGAGAGCACCTAGGGTTCAGGAGGAAGCAGTGCATAGTCACTCCACGTTCAGTGGATGTCAGGCTGAATGCTAACCTCTGTTCATTGGATATAACAAGGTCACACAGTAAGGGAGTGTCAGAGCTGGGACAGGACCCGCGTCAGGAGCACTGGTGACCTGACTCATAACTGTTGGGTTCTCCTGCATTTGGGGGAAGGAGCAGTGAATTCCCTCTGGTTCTTCCTGGCATGGTTGCCTTCTAGGCCCCTGACTCACAGTCTCCTGTCTGCCTCCTCTCTGCTCCCAGGGACAGAAGATGTGCTCCAGGGTCCCTCTGCTGCGGCCACTGCTCCTGATCCTGGCCCTGGGGCCCAGGGTGCGGGGCTGCCCATCTGGCTGCCAGTGCAGCCAGCCACAGACAGTCTTCTGCACTGCCCGCCAAGGGACCATAGTGCCCCAAGATGTGCCACCTGACACAGTGGGCCTGTACATCTTTGAGAACGGTATCACCACGCTCGACACAGGCAGCTTTGCTGGCCTGCCGGGCCTGCAGCTCCTGGACCTATCACAGAACCAGATCGCCAGCCTGCCCAGCGGGGTCTTCCAGCCACTCACTAACCTCAGCAACCTGGACTTGACAGCCAACAAGCTGCAAGAAATCACCAACGAGACCTTCCGTGGCCTGCGGCGCCTCGAGCGTCTCTACCTGGGCAAGAACCGCATCCGCCACATCCAGCCTGGTGCCTTCGATACACTCGACCGCCTGCTGGAGCTCAAGCTGCAGGAAAATGAGCTGCGGGCACTGCCCCCGCTGCACCTGCCCCGCCTGCTGCTGCTGGACCTCAGCCACAACAGCATCCTGGCCCTGGAGCCCAGCATCCTGGACACGGCCAACGTGGAGGCGCTGCGGCTGGCTGGCTTGGGGCTGCAGCAGCTGGACGAGGGGCTCTTCAGCCGCTTGCGCAACCTCCATGACCTGGATGTGTCCGACAACCAGCTGGAGCGTGTGCCACCTGTGATCCGAGGCCTGCGAGGCCTGACGCGCCTGCGGCTAGCTGGCAACACCCGCATCGCCCAGCTGCGCCCCGAGGACCTGGCTGCCCTCATCGCTCTGCAGGAGCTGGACCTGAGCAACCTGAGTCTGCAGGCCCTGCCTAGTGAACTCTCCAGCCTCTTCCCCCGACTGCGGCTATTGGCAGCTGCCCGCAACCCCTTCAACTGTGTGTGTCCCCTGAGCTGGTTTGGCCCCTGGGTGCGTGAGAGCCACGTCACACTGGCCAGCCCCGAGGAGACGCGCTGTCACTTCCCGCCCAAGAATGCTGGCCGGCTACTCCTGGAGCTTGACTACGCTGACTTTGGCTGCCCAGCCACAACCACCACAGCCACAATGCCCACCACGAGGTCCATGGTACGGGATCCCACACCCTTGCCTTCTAGCTTGGCTCCTACCTGGCTTAGTGCCACAGAGCCGGCCACTGAGGCCCCCAGCGCATCCTCCAGTGCCCCACCAACTGTAGGGCCTGTCCCCCAGCCCCAGGACTGCCCACCGTCCACCTGCCTCAATGGGGGTACATGCCATGTAGAAGCACGGCACCACCTGGAGTGCCTGTGCCCTGAGGGCTTCACAGGCCTGTACTGTGAGAGCCAGATGGGGGAGGGAATGCGGCCCAGTCCTACACCAGCCACGTCGAAGCCACCGCAGCCCCTGTCCCTGGGTATCGAGCCAGTGAGCCCCACCTCCCTGCGTGTGGGGCTGCAGCGCTACCTCCAGGGCAGCTCTGTACAGCTCCGGAGCCTCCGCCTCACCTATCGCAACCTGTCGGGCCCTGACAAGCGGCTGGTGACACTGCGGCTGCCCGCCTCACTCACTGAGTACACGGTCACCCAGCTGCGGCCCAACGCCACCTATTCCATCTGTGTCATGCCTTTGGGGGCTGGGCGGGTGCCAGAGGGCGAGGAGGCCTGCGGGGAGGCCCGCACACCCCCAGCCGTCCACTCCAACCATGCCCCAGTCACCCAGGCCCGCGAGGGCAACCTGCCACTCCTCATTGCACCCGCCCTGGCCGCAGTGCTCCTGGCCGCACTGGCTGCGGTGGGGGCAGCCTACTGTATGCGTCGGGGTCGGGCCGTGGCAGCAGCGGCTCAGGACAAAGGGCAACTGGGGTTGGGGGCTGGGCCCCTGGAACTGGAGGGGGTGAAGGCCCCCTTGGAGCCAGGCCCAAAGGCAAGAGAGGGCAGTGGAGAGGCCCTGCCCGGCGGGTCTGAGTGTGAGGTGCCGCTCATGGGCTTCCCAGGGCCTGGCCTCCAGTCACCCCTCCATGCAAAGCCCTATATCTAAGCCAGGGAGAGACAGGGCAGCCAGGGCCGGGCTCTCAGCCACTGAGATGGCCAGCCCCCTTCTGCTGCCACACCACGAAGTTCTCAGTCCCAACCATGGGGACATGTGCAGGCCGGGCTGTGTAACCACAGCTGGGCCCTGCCCCCTCTGTACCTCGGTCTCCTCATCTGTGAGACGCTGTGGCCCAGTGATGAGCCCTAACATCCCCAGAGCCGAGTGCCTATGAGAATGGCATCCGCCCTACCCTCCACATCGTGCAATACCTGGTGCATGGCGGGCCCTGCCGTGTGCTGGTAACATAGGCCTGGACCCTGCCGGGCTCTCCTACCCCAAGCAGACCTTGGGGGCCAGTGAAGGAAGCCCCCAGAAAGAGCAGAGGGAGAGCAGGTGGGCGATGGGGCTGTGCGACTCTAGCCTCAGCCCCAGGAAGCGAAGGAACAAAAGAAACTGGAAAGGAAGATGTTTTGCTTTTTTAAAAAAATATATATATATTTATAAGAGATCCTTTCCCATTTATTCTGGGAAGATGTTTTTCAAACTCAGAGACAAGGACTTTGGTTTTTGTAAAACAAACACTGATATGAAGGCTTTTTGTAAGAAAAAATAAAAGATGAAATGTGTTTCTTAGGCTGAGTCCCAGGGTAGAAGGGCTGGGTGGAGGGATACGGAGAAGGGACGGCCCTCGCTGTGGGAGTCGGGGCCCTCGGTCAGCACCTCCTCGCTTGCTGTGGGAGCCGGCTGCCTCTGGCCTTGGACAAGGACTGGTCAGGGAACCTTACCTTCCCCAGGCCCTATCTTCTGCCAGCTGGAGCTCTGGCCCATGTTGGGCTGGGAGAGCCTCGTGGCAGACATGGGGCCAGGCAAGGCCCTCCTGGGTTGGTCTGAGGGGTATTTCACTGCCTGCCTTCCTCTGGGGACAGTGCCCTGGGCACTTTCATTCCAGGCCTCAGGACTAGATGGCCTCCAGGACCTTCCCTACAAGGTCCCAGGAGAGCCAGATGATTTGCATGGCCCCAACTCTCGCCTGCCACCCCAGTGCCCAGCATGGGTGCAGCAGGAAATCCTGCTCCTTGCCTCCTGCCCCCGTCTGTAGCAAGGGCCTTGGTGGGAAGGAAAGTGTGAATCATCAAAGGCAAGGACCCCATGGACAGGTTGGGACCAGGACCAAATGGCCCAGGCTGGCTTACAGATGGTGCCATGATTGGTGGCCTTGCGATGCCCCCTCAGCCCCTGCACTAGGGATGTGCCCAGGCTTTCTGGAAACCCCGGAAATGGGAGTATTTTCCAGGAAGCCTGCATGCTGAGGTGGGGGCAGGGATGCTGAGTGTGGCTGTGACCTGGACTAGGTACAGGGAGCTTGGGGACAATGATGGGGACACAGCACCTTTTCCTGTTACCCTCAGTGAGAAGGAGAGGAGGGGGCCCACCGGGCTACAGGGATGTCCTGAACATGCTGGAGTGAGCCTCCTGTAGGCCCCATGCCACTGTCCCACAGGTCATGGCCCCGGCACCAGCCCCCAGGCTCACCCCTGGCGGGACAGAATCAGCCCAGCCAGACCCAAAGAGCAGGCCCCACAGTGCGGGTGTTGATTTTAGCACTAAGTCAGGCCCAGCCACGCGAGGCTCTGGATTCAATTAGCGGCTGCTGAGGGCTCTGGCGAGAGGAGAGAGGGGGTGGGCCGTGGGTCACGGCGGGCAGTGGGTGGTGGCAGTGGGCCTGGGTGGGGCCCCTTCTTCCTGAGGCAGCAGGGGCAGTCCAGGTGGATTTCCTGTAGGCCTGGGTCCCATTATGGGAGTGGCTTTGGCCAGGCCTGCCTCCCCCCGCCTGTGGCTGCCTCATCAAAGGGGCCTTTGTGGGCCTGAGGCCGCTGCTGAACACAGTGGCTGCTGAAGAAATGTTTTCACTGCAAAGCAAACCTGGCCGAGTGGGATGGTGACGGGGAGTAGGGGTGGGGTGTGGCAAGACCCAAAGAGAGGAAGCCTTCCGAGGAACAGTGTCTGGAGTGAGCCATCAAATTAGGGCTTTGGAGAAGGGGAGAACACAGCCAGAGGGCGACCAAGCTGAGATGCAACCTCAACCTAGGATGAGCCCCCTGACTCTAGGCCAGGGACTGGGGCAGACCCGAGGGTGTGCAAGCCCCCATCAACAGGTGCTGACCGTAGCAGGCCCTGGGCCATGCGGGCGACACATGCTCTTGTTTTATGCCCGGTAACCTCGTCTATCGAAAAGGAGTGGCCCCAGGGAGGGAAGACAGCATGCTCACGGTAAGTGGAGACAGGACCCCAACACCTGTTCCCTAGCCACTGATAGGGCCATCCACCACTCGGGAGAGCTTAGGGCCACTGTGAGCTGCGGACCCTACTTCTACGGGGGTAAGTGGAGTGATACAATTCACCCAGCCCCTTTGCAGGTGTTCACACACTCAGCCCCCCTGCTCAATGCCACCCGGAAGCATGGCACCTGAGACAGGTGTATCTCTGTGTCTCCAAGACCAAAGCATGAGCTGTTCCTTTGGTGCAGGTTGCTGGTCCTCTCATTATTCCCCCACCTCCACCCTGTGCCAAGCACGGGGCCAAGCACACAAAGTGCTGGGCTGCCCTCTGTGAACCAGCTGCCTGAGCAGAGATAGGACCTTGGTGTGCAGGGCTGGCGTGGCTCCCAGTCCCTGCTCCTTCCACTGTGGAGTACCCTCAGGTACTCCATGAATGCCAAGGGGAGGGCATAGATGGAACCACAGAGGAGGCCCCTGAGTGAGGATGAGGAGGGGATGGGTGTGTACATGACTCCAGTCCTCCTCTAGCTCTCATAAGGGCACACACTGTTCTGCCCAAGCCAAGATGGAAAATCTGTAAAACAGAACTCGGGGGTTGCGGAGTGGATACAGTTGCCAACCTCCCCATCAGTTGTGCCCACAGTTGACACCCCAGACTCTCCATACTCAGCTCAGACTCGTTCAGCAGCCCTAGCACCCCAGGGAGTCAGTGGGGGGCTCTGGCTTCCAGGACACCTGGGGGTGCAGGGGACCCGCCACCTCTCAGAACAGCCAAGGAGCTGGCACACATCCTTAGCATCCACCAGCTTTGTGGGGGCTGGCAGAGAAGGGGCCAGGGCTGGGGGGCAGAGGGAGGAGGACCCTGGCCTAGCCACCCATCTGGGAGTGATTTGAGAAATTCCAGTCCTCACTGGTCCTTCAAGGCTATTCTTAACTGTGGTAATTACAGGATCAGCCTTGGCCAGTGGCACCATGGGGTCTGGGCATCGTTAACTCCTCCAGAGGCCACACTGGGGCCAGGCAGAAGATGCTTGCAGGGTATGGGGGGGAACCTGTCTCTGGGGACAGAGCCTGGAAGGCAGGAAGTGGTGGGTGGAAGTGACTGGTGCTTGGTCCCTTCACACCAATGCCTCTGCTTGAGGCGCTTCAGGGAAGGAGGGCTGACCTAGAAAGGTGTAGAAGACAAGATGCCAGGCAGTTCTGGGCCCGGGGTGGGAGGCATGGGGCCAGATACTAGACGTGGAGTCTGAAGGCCAGGGAACTCTGACCCCTCTAAGGCAGGGCAGGTTCCACCAACTCCTCCCTGAATCCCTGGTGCCCAGAGCAGGCAGGAGGCTGAGGGTAGCCCTGACTCTGATGTTCACCCTCCATGTGGCTTCAGGGAAGGTGCTGAATCTTGCTCAGCCTTGCTTTCCTCATCTGTAAAATGGGCCTTGCCAGCTTCTTAGGCCCTCCCTGGGTGTAAGAGGATGGGAGAGGGTGTCACTGTCACCCTGACTGCCACCCCTCCTCTGGGAGGCTCTTAGCCTGGGGAAGCCCCTGGCAGGAACTCTCACTGGCACTCAGGTGGGAGCTCTTTTGGGGACTCCCAGGAAGATCCCGAAGCCTTTCTTACCCCCAGAGCCTGGACAGGTCACTGTTGCCTGTGACTCAGTTTCCTCAGTTATGCAAACTTTCCTGGCTCTGATGTCCTCGGATAGTTCTGCCTTCGAAGGTTCCAGTAAGGCCCTCATGAGTCACAGCTGAAGCTTCAGAAGGGGGATGGAGTCCCTGCCTCTCCACCACAGCCTGCCTAAGTCTCTGAACCACCCCCAGCCTCAGTTTCTCCAGCTGTGTTGTGGGTGGTCTGAATGGACGGGTCACTCATAAATCCTTGCCCTGGGCCTCATGGTATCTGGCTCCTTAGCTGCAGTGGGCTGAGGCCATCTCTGCACAGAGCTGACCCCACCTGTCCAGGACCCCGCCAGGCACTGCCAAAAGCTCTCTCCACACAGTTCTGGGGGTGGATGGAAGGATGAGGTGCACTTGGAGCCCCTGAGGCTGCCTTGGCACCAGCCCCACCTGGGGACAGACCTCAGGATAGAACAGGACAGCCATGTTGCTGGTGTGGAGTAGGCCACATAAACTCAGTGGGCCATGTAAGCTGAGGCCCACCTCCACCTCCAACCCGCTAGGCTGCCCCATGTTGCCCACATCCACCGCCTATCATAGCCTGGGGCCTCCTTGGGCCTCAGCCCTGCCAGAATGTCCACAGAAAAATCAAGCGCATTCTCGTACTTCCAGACCACACCCTCTCCCTGAACGCCAAGCATACCTGTGTCAAGCCCCGACTGTGACGCCTTTGGTGACCCACTCTGCTGCCAGGGACCAGAGGGGCACCTGAGCACCTGCTTCTGGTGACATTTGGAATCTCTGGGGGTACGGGACCAGGTGTCTGTTGCAAGGCCTTGCAGCCCAGCTCAGGGACCCCAGAACACCCTGGAAATCAGCCTGCCTTACAGATAGGACAGACAGGTGCCCTCACCAGCAGCACCCTGGGTCCTCAGCCTCCCAGCCCACCTGTGCGCCTCAGCTCCTACCCGGGCGAGGTGTCCAAGGTGAGGGAAGCCAGAGCGCTGGAGAAGAGCCGCGTGTCCCACAGCTTTACTTCCTGCTCACGCATCTGCAGGGGGAGCAAGAGAGGGGCTCAGAGGGGCCTGGCCCTCAGCCCCACCCGGGGGCTCCCAGGAAACCTAGTGCCTGAGGGTGCAGCCTGGCATTGGGCACCTGCCCCAGAGCAGGACTTGGAGTGGGGTGGGAGTCACCCCAGGGAAAGAGAGTTTGGGTTTTCATGTTCTGCCCCTTTAAGAACCCTTAGGTGACAAAGGATGAGGGGCGGTTCCCTCCGTGGACTCAGTCCCTGTGGGGCCACCATGGCTCCTGGGGTCAGACTGAGCTATTACAAATGGAATCTGCCCGTTTTCAGCAGCCGTCAGTCCCCTGAGGCTCTGAGACCCAGCCGCACAGCCTGGCCGTATATGGACAGGCCTGGAACTGACCCTCTGTCCCCTGCCTCCCAATGGCTTCATCCCCGCCCGAAGGGCTGGACGTCTCCCCACCTGGCTGTGCCCTGCTCCTCCAGAAGGAACCCCCTACCTGGTTGAATCCAGTGGACACGAGGTGCTCCTGGGTACCCGTCCATGCCAGCCGGCTGTCCCTGCCGTTCTTGTGGGCCTCCGTGCTCTGCAGGAGGAAAGGGGAGGACCTGAGCCCCCAGGGCTGCTACTGGTGGGCGGGGCCCCCTAGAGTGGGCCTGAGCTGGGGAACTTCTGCTGCCCACCTGCCTGAACACCTCACAGAGGGTGGGAAGGTCCAGGTCCTTCTCCATGTCCCCACTGGAACCTAGGGTAGTCCCCTAAGCACCCTGGGGATCCGCCCTGCCTCCACCCCAGCTGAGAGCAGCTCTGCACCCAGAGGCCGACCTGGCCACTGGATGAGGGCTCAGGGTCCCTCCTCCTGAGGAGAGGGCTGCCTCGCTCCCCAGCTCCAGATCCCTTCCCCACTGTGCCGGGGGCTAAAGGCACTGGCACTTTCTCATGCCCATGAGCTGTGTGACCTTGGGGACGCCACACTCTCTCAAAGTCTCATTTTTCTTGCTTGTGTAAGGGGCTCGCAGTGCTATACCACCCACTTCTCAGGGCTGTGGCCATGTGGAAGGGCAGGGCCTGTGGCAAAGCACCGTGGAAATCGGGGGATTTCAAGGATCACTGCAGCCACTCCAGGCAGGAGGCAGAGCCTGGGATCCACCTCTGGGCAATGTCCAGAGAGTGCCAAACAGTGCCTCTCCTGCCCTCCCGAGGCGCTGGAGCTGCCAGGAAGAAGGTTCCCGACCCCTCACTGCATCCCCAGCCCCCAGGAGAGGGAAGCTCACATGGTAGGTGGGACCCTGTCCTCCTGGGCCCTGGCAGGGGAAGCCGAAGGGGCCAGAGGAAATGCGAACAGCTCTTCCCAGTCACCCTGGCCCCTGGAGCCTGAGACGAAGGACCCTGTTACCAAAAATAGCTCACCCTAAACCATGGCCAGCTTCCTCCAAGCTTCCCACGATCTCCTTGGGAATGAACGAGGGAGGGAAGCAGCCTGTGAGGAGCTGGCCCAGGGCCCCCTCCCCAGCCCATGGAGGCTGACCCCAGCGTGGGAGACCATCAGAAACGGCTCCAGGTCCCATCCTTTCAGGGGCTTTTCTCACTGTTCCCTTCCCACCAGGCCTCGGTCGGCACAGGAAGTTGGGACTGTAGCCTGAGAACCAAGGCCCCACCACCCTCTCTCCACGTAAGAGGGGATATTGGGTCAGGACAAGGGTTGGGCCATTGGCCATCCCTGCCCCAGCACCCCAGAGAGGGTCACAGTGTCATTCAGGCTCTTGCCCTCTCGCTGGTGTTTGGTGTGCAAACATCCCTGTGTGCACAGCCCACCAGGTAGTTCCCAGCTTGTCCACAAGTCATTCATTCATTCAAGAAACACAGACAGTTCTCAGATAGAGAGCAGGTGCTGGTGAGGGGGTGGGCGGGGAAGCAGTGCCCCTCACTCATCTGTTCTCTTGTCACATGGATATTTGAGTTACACTGTTAGAGGTGACATGGTGAACAAAATGGAAAAGGTCCCCATGCTGGTGGAATAAACACGCTGGGGAGGCATATGTGGGGCAAGCAGACATCTATGTGTCATTCCCTGTGACTGTAAATGCTGTGGAGGAGCTGCATGGCGTCAAGGGAGCAAGCTCTGGAGTTGGACCCTGGAGAGGCCCAGCCTGGCCACCTCAGCTACTTCCCACAGTGGGTTCCTCACCAGCTCTGTGCCTCAGTTTCCATGTCTGTAAAAAGCACTGTAACAGAACCTACTTTTCATTTTAACGTTTCCTATGGTACCAAAGGACCTACTTTTGAAGATGGCTGCAAGGACTAAGAGGGAATGCTTGTAGAGGGCTCAGGATTGTCTCTGGCAAGTGTCAGGTGTGCATGTCTCACAGGATGATAGTGGGATACTGTGAGGGTGTAAGTGAGGGAAGGCAGTGTCAGGTAGCATTCTTGCTAGGCTGTGAGGGTCGGCAGGCGTGAGCCAGGTACAGGAACTGGAATCTGCAAAGAGCTGGAAACTGGAAGCAGGGAGTCCCACTCAGCCAGCAGCTGTGGATGAAGGAGGTGGAGGCTGGGCCAAGCCTGCAGGGCCCCCAGCCAGGGCTACCACTGAGCACTTTTCACCTAGGGGCACAGGCGAAGCCTAGGAATGGGACACTTGGCTTGTATGTCCCACCTTCCTAATTCACATGTGAGAAGCCAGAGGCACAGAGGGAGGAAGCCATGGTGCAAAATGGCCCAACAACACAGCTGTGGGCTACCTGAGGCTCCCACCCACTGCGGCCCGGGCCCCACTGTCTCCTCCACCTGTACAAGAGGGAGGTCAGACTCAGAGCAGTGATAGGGCTTCCACAGGAGGCAGCAGGGAAGGGAGGAGGGATGGCCCAGGATCACGGCTGCCCCAGACAACCTCTGGTTTCCAGCAAACACCCTGGGCCAGCTCCTGCTCCCTGGAGGGTTCAGCCCAGCCTTCGGAGCTCCCCGGCAAGAGCTTTGCCTGTACTCAGACACTCTGCATTGTGGGCACACTCAGCTCAGTTTGCCCAGAGACCACAGGAAGCCCCCCAGTTGGGGAGGGGTCAGTGGCCACCCCTTACCCTGTAACCCCTGATCAACATGGTGATCACCAGTATCAAAATGGGAGGTCGACTGGGCATAATCGTGCCTGCCGTAATCCCAACACTTTGGGAGGCTGAGGCACAAGGACTGCTTGAGCACAGGAGTTCCAGAGCAGCCTGGGCCACAAACTGAGAACTTCTCTCTTAAAAAAACAAAAACTAGGCCAGGCATGGTGGCTCATGCCTGTAATCCCAGCACTTTGGAAGGCAGAGGTGGGGGATCACTTGAGGTCAGGAGTTTGAAACCAGTCTGGCCAACATGGTGAAACCCTGTCTCTGATACAAATACAAAAATTGGCTGGGTGTGGTAGCAGGTGCCTGTAATCCCAGCTACTCAGGAGGCTGAGGCAGGAGAATCGCCTGAACCTGGGAGGCATAGGTTGCAGTGAGCAGAGATTGCGCCACTCCACGACAGCATGGGAGACAGAGTGAGATTCCATCTAAAAAATAAATAAATAACTCCCCCCGCAAAAAAAAACACAAAGCAGCTTGGCTAAACACAAAGCAGCTTAGTCCCAGCTACTAGGGAGGCTGAGGCAGGAGGACTGCTCGAGCCTAGGAGGTCAAAGCCGCAGTGAGCCATGGTGGCGCCACTGCGCTCCTGCCTGGGCTACAGAGCAAGACCCATGTGCTGACCTCAGTAAGCCTCAGAGAACAGTCCTCTCCCCAGCTCCTCATTCTCCTGGGGAGGGGGCAAGAGCAGGGGCTGCGGCTGGGACCCAGGCATCCTGTTAGCCTGCAACCCCAAGAGGGCCCCAACCACCTGGCTCTGAGAGCAGGAGGGGCTGTGGCAGGGCAGTGGCAGCCGGGGGTGTAGGAGGGGAGGTGCATGCCCACCCTTTCATTTCCATGGCAATGTTTCCTGTGCAGGGCAGGGCGGCTCCAGGAGCAGCCTGGCTCCTTGCTGGGGTGAGGGGACCTGCTTCAATAGAAAGATTCCTCCACTCACCCACTTCCCTACTCTGAGGCTCACCACCCCCTACAGGCCTGTCTGATTCACCAGGGTGCTCAGAGGGCTTGACCCAGGGCCGCCTTCTGCTCAGAGAAGGATCCTGAGGCTGTGACACTCATTTGGAGCTGCCACTTCCCTGGAACAGCCTGGGCTCCAGGGGCTCACCCAGCCCCAGCGAGGGCAGTGGTGCAGGGAAGGGGTTGCAGGGGGCTTGGAGGTTCTGCAATCAGATGGGCAAGCCTGCCTCTGCCACCCTGAGGTGGGACCCTGGAGAAGTCACAGAACCATCCAACCCTCGGGATCTACACATCCAAGGAAGTCGAATATGCCAAGTGCCTGGCATGTAACAAATGGTCACATGCACAATCTAAGAATCAAGCAGGGGCATGAGCAGGAGGAGCCACCCCAGGGTCCCCTGCTCCAAGCTCACGCCTGAGGCTGGCTCCAACAAGGCAGTGGAGGAGGACAGAGCCGGGGATCAGGTGGGGTGGGACCCACAGAAGACACAGGTTGGATGGAGGGCAGGCAGCCCTGTTCCCTGACCCCCAGCCCCAGCCCACTAGTCAGGAAGGAGGATCGCTGGAGAAGGCGGTCCCAGAAGGCCTCTCCCTTAAGCCAGCCCAGCCCCTCAGCTCACACCGGCCCTGGCTGCCAGCAGCGGTTTTCGTAATAGAAGCCAGGTGTGGGCCAGATGCCCTGGGCGGAAGTGGGGGGCAGGGCCACACGGAGAGCGGCATTCCAGGCCTGCTGCCCCCGCACCAGGGCCCGAGCACAAGCCCCAGCCAGCAGCTGGAAGTGGTGGGAGCCACCCACGCTCTTCCCAGGTCTCCTTGCCCCAAAGCCCTACTCTCCAAACCAGATCCCCTCCTCTTTCTTCAAGGAACTGGGAGCCCCTTGGACAGCAGCCATTCTATCCCCATCTCGGCATCAGTCACCGCCCCCAGCCCTGCTAGAAAAGGAGAGAGGAGGAAGGCTGAAGAGAGGGGGCGGAGGAGGGGAGAAGAGGAAGAATCGAGTGGGCCCAGGAAGCTGGCTCAGAGCCATGCCCGGTAGGTCAGGTAGCAGCATAGGTGCCCTGGCAGTGCCCTAGGCTCTGGGGAGGAGAGTGCAACCTGAGAAAGTGCAAGGGGGCCGGGGGAGCCTCTGTGGCACCTTCAAGCTGAGCCTGGGTCTTGCTTTCTGGGCAAACCCTTGGAGGTCAAAGAAAACTACCAAGTGAGGAGACTGCCCACACCCACACCGCCTTGAGACACAGATGCCCACCATCTACCAGGCCCAGGTCCCACATGACGAAGAGGTCAGCCAGCCTCTCCAGCAAGTATGGCCAGAGAGTGGCCAAAGCCACTGTGCCCACTAGTTCCACTGGTTAAACAGGCGTCCTCTCAGCTGGACAGAGGTGGAATTGACTGGGCCGTTTGTGCTAAAAGCTGCAATCTTTGATGTGACTGGGTTTCTCTCCTGAGTGTGCATGTGTAGTGGGCTCTGGGCTACCGCTAGTTTGGTTTGGGCTGGTGGTTTGCCCTTGACCCTGGGTGGGGAAAAAGTCCTAGGAATGGGGAGGGGGTGTCTGTGATGGGCCTAGCTCTTTGCTGAGGAGCTCCTCCCCTGAGCTGACAGGACCCTAAATTTTACCTTCAAGAAAGAAGCCTCCTCAGCTTCTAGAAAGTTCTTTTTAGAAATGTAAATCCACTCATCAAACTTCCTGCTTAAAACTCTCTAATGGCCTCCCACAGCCCAGATGACCGCGGGCCTGTATCTCCCAGCGCCCCGCACGTAGACTCTGGGGATGAGCCTGTCTTCCTCCAGGCTGTCTGTGCCTGCCCTCTTAGTATTACTCAGGCCTCCACTCCCCAGCCAGTTGCTCAGGGAAGCACTAAACCAGCCCAGCAAGAGAAGCCCCCAGCAACCAACCTAGGCCCTTGCCTAGCACAGGAAATGTTCATGGAGTCAGGCACAGGGCCCCGTCCCAGGGTAATTGCTCCTGCCCACAAGGTCTCTGTAGGGCAAATGAACCGAGCCCTAGACTGAATGCCCAGGCGTGAACTAGGTCCCAGCTTCCCTACTCAGAACTGAAATGGCCAGGTACACTACATGCACAGACACAAACCAAAACACACTCAGGCCGTGCATGTTTGGCAGGTCCCACCCAGGGTCTCCCTGCAGAGGGCAGGGGCTGTTTCCTTTTGGCTCCTCTGCGGCTGGTCTCTGCTGACTGTGCCAGGGTGAAAGTCTCAAAGGAGGGAAGGAAGTGGGAATCTCAGATCACTGCCTGAAACCACAGGATGGCCTCCGCCAAGAGCCTGGGGCAGCTTACCTCTGCCCACCCTGTGATCAAAGCCAGACCCTCCCAGGACCCAGAACACACTTCCCAGGAAGAACTCCCAGCAGTGACGGCCCGCCTTCTGGGGACCCCTGGTGCTGTGGAACATGTCTGCCGGGAGCCCAGGCCTGCCCCTGCCTCTACCTGCTAGAACCACTGGGTCCTCGGCCTGAGCAGAGGCCTCAACCCACCCTGGCTGCCCACACAACTCACCTGAGAGGTCTGCGGCTTTGCTCTGGGGTCAAAGATCCGCAGCTGCTTGTCCTGGAAAAGCAGAGAGGAAGAAACGACTTGCAATTAGGGCCATAGGGCTCCTGGGGGCCAGCCCATCCCCCACCCCGGAATCCCTAGCCCTGAGCACCCCATCCCCAGCACACAAGGCTGGCATCACACACCAGGGGCTGGAGGGTCCCTGGGGTCAGCCTGTCCCCACACCCCGGCTCTGAGCAGACCATCCCCAGTACACAGGGCTGGCATTACACCAGAGCATCCTTCCTCAGCCCCATTGCTCCTCTTAGCACAGCGGCAAGCACACCCAGTCCCCCAGAAAAGTAAGCTCAGTGAGTGTTCACCTTCCTGAGACCTACCACACACCAGGCATACCAGACACTTGACCCCTCCTCATCTGCCAACTACCCTATGAGGTAGTGCTATCACCAACATGACCCCTCAAAGACAGACAAACAGAGGTCCAGAACCAAACTCTAGGCTGTGAGCACCACAAGCATGGTCAGCCCTGTGCTGGCCCCGGCATGCAGGGGCTCATACGACAACCTCATTTCTGCACTCACAGAATTTAGCACCTAATCAGGAAGATGAGGTTATAGCTCCTAACCATCCATTCAGCACAGTTACTGATTCAGATTGTCTAAAGGAAGATGAAAAAAGACAAACACAGAAAAAAAACACTGAACTAAAACACCCAAGCAGGCCGGGCACGGTGGCTCAAACCTGTGACCCCAGCACTTTGGGAGGCCGAGGCGGGTGGATCATGAGGTCAAGAGATGAAGACCATCCTGGTCAACAAGGTGAAACCCCTTCTGTACTAAAAATACAAAAATTAGCTGGGCGTGGTGGTGCGCGCCTGTAGTCCCAGCTACTCAGGAGGCTGAGGCAGGAGAATTGCCTGAACCCAGAAGGCGGAGGTTGTGGTGAGCCGAGATCGTGCCATTGCACTCCAGTCTGGGTAACAACAGCGAAACTCCGTCTCAAAAAAAAAAAAACACCCATGCTTTGTATGGAACCTTCTTTCTGTGGAACAATCTCTGTGTATGTCCATATACACACGTGTGTATGTGTGTGCATGCACACAAACATGCACGCATAAAGAACCAGGGCAGGGCCAGGTGCAGTGGCTCACGCCTGTAATCCCAGCACTTTGCGAGGCTGAGGCGGGTGGATCACCTGAGGTCAGGAGTTCAAGACCAGACTGGTAAACATGGTGAAAGCTTGTCTCTATTAAAATGCAGGGAAAAAAAAAAAGAACCAGGGCAGAATCTGTATCCACTGACTATTTAAAGCCTGGGCCATAATAATTTTTTTCTTTTCTGTTTGTGAGACAGAGTCTCACTCGGTCGCCCAGGCTGAAGTGCACTGGCGAGATCTTGGTTCACTGTAACCTCTGCCTCACTGGTTCAAACAATTCTCCTAAGTCTCCCGAGTAGCTGGGACTATAAGCTCGTGCCACCATGTCCGGCTAATTTTTTTTATTTTTAGTAGAGGCAGGGCTTTCACCATGTTGGTTGAGGTCTTGAACTCCTAACTTCATGCTTCACCTGCTTTGGCCTCCCAAACTGCTAGGATTACAGGTGTGAGCCACTCATTGTGCCCGGCCTTATTTTTTTTCTTTTTCGAGACAGAGTTTCTCTCTGTCACCCAGGCTGGAGTGCAGTGGTGCAGTCACGGCTCACTGCAACCTCCACCTCCCGGGTTCAAGAGATTCTCCTGCCTTAGCCTTCTGAGTAACTGGGATTACAGGAGCCCAATCACCAAGCCCGGCTAACGTTTTGCATTTTTAATAGAGTTGAGGTTTTGTCACGTTGGGTAGGCTGGTCTCGAACTCCTGATCTCAGGTGATCTGTCTGCCTTGGCCTCCCAAAGAAGCACTGGGATTATAGGCGTGAGCCACTACACTGGCCTTTTTTTTTTCTTTTGAGACAAGAGTCTCGCTCTGTTGCCTGGGCTAAAGTGCAGTGGTACATTCATAGCTCACTGCAAAAACAACCTCCTGGACTCAAGCAATCATCCTGCCTCAGCTTCCCAAGTAGCTGAGACCACCGGTACATGCCACCAGGCCCTGCTAATGTTTTCATTTTTCTATTGTAGAGGTGAGGTCTCACTATGTTGACCAGGCTGGTTTTGAACTCCTGGCCTCAAGCAATCCTCCTGCCTCAGCCTCCCAAAGTGCTAGCATTATAGGTGTGAACCACCACGCCTGATTTAAATACACACTTTAAAAATATGGCTGGGCATGGCGGCTCAAGCCTGTAATCCCAGCACTTTGGAAGCCTGAGGCGGGCAGATCACAAGGTCAAGAGATTGAGACCATCCTGGTCAACATGGTGAAACCCCATCTCTACTAAAAATACAAAAAATTAGCTGGACATGTTGGTGTGCACCTGTAGTCCCAGCTACTTGGGAGGCTGAGGCAGAAGAATTGCTTGAATCCAGGAGGCGGAGGTTGCAGTGAGCCGAGATTGTGCCACTGCACTCCAGCCTGGCACCTGGCAACAGAGTGAGACTCTGTCTCAAAAAAAAAAAAAAAAAAAATGGGGTCCAAAGTGGCTCCCGCCGGAGGTCATGGCGCTCGCGAAGGCGAGGTCATCAGTTCAAGGCTAACCTGAGCAACCTCATAAAGCTCAAAACTGATTGGCCAAAAAAAAAAAAAAATACATACACATATGTATACACACACACACGTACACACACATATAAATGGCCAAAAGCGTTAAGAAAGGATGTTCAACATCATGCCTTTTTTTTTTTTTTTTTTGAGATGGAGTTTCCCTGTTGTTATATAGGCCTGCCTGTTATATATTTTTTAAAACAGCAACATGGGCTGGGTGCGGTGGCTCATACCTGTAATCCCAGCACTCTGTGAGCCCCAGGCAGGCGGATCACCTGAGGTCAGGAGTTCAAGACCAGCCTAGCCAGGTGTGGTGGCAGGCACCTATAATTCCAGCTACTCAGGAGACTGAGGCAGGAGAATCGCTTGAACCTGGGAGTCAGAGATTGCAGTGAACCGAGATTGAGCCACTGCACTCCAGCTTGGCAACAGAGTCAGACTCCATCTCAAATAAATAAATAATAAAAATAAAAATAAAAAAATTAGCTGGGTGTGATGGCTTGTGCTTGTAGTCCAAGCTACTCAGGAGTCTGAGGTGGGAGGACTGCTTGAGCCTGGGAGCTCGAGGCTGCAGCAAGCTAAAAAAAAACGAAGGCAAATTTTATGATATGTATTTTTTTTTAACCACAATTTTAAAAAATAGCTATTAGCCCACAAAAAGACATTGCTAAGTGAAAGAAGCCAATCTGAAAAGGCTACATACTACATACTGTATCATTCTAACTGTATGACTTTCTGAAAAAGTCCAGTATATAGATAACGAAAAGATCAGCGGTTGGCAGTGATTTGGGAGGAGGGAGGAAGGGATGATAGGTGGAACCCAGGGGATTTTTAGAGCAGTGAAACTATTCTGTATAGTGATTACATTACATCATGCATTTGTTACAACCCATAAAATGTACAACATAGACTAAACCCTCATGCAAACTGTACACTTTAGTTAATAATAATGTATCATGCCTATAATCCCAGCACTTCAGGAGACCGAGGTGGTTGGATCACTTGAGGTCAGGAGTTTGAGACCAGCCTGGTCAACATGGTGAAACCCCATCTCTACTAAAATACAAAAATTAGCCAGGTGTTGTGGCGCATGCCATTAGTCCCAACTACATGGGAGGCTGAGGCACGAGAATCACCTGAACTGGGGAGGTGGAGATTGCAGTGAGCTGAGATGGTGCCACTGCACTCCAGCAATGCAAATAATAATAATAATAATAATTATCACAATTGGTTCATCAATTGTAACAATGTACCACACTCATACAAGATGTTTATTATAGACACTGGGGAAGAAAGTAAGGATACAGAAAATCCTTCTACTACTTGCTCACTTTTTCTGTGAACTTAAGGACTAGAAAAACAGTCTATCAATTAAAATGATACAAAAGAAAATGAAGGGAAAACCAGGTGAATTCCTGCTGTGTGTGTAGCCGCTCCCTGGGAGATGGGTAGCCTCCCCGCTACTAACAAGCCTGAGGCTAAGTCCTGGACTCAGGGGCCTGAAGGTTGTCCTGGGAAACCACAAGGAAGAACTTAGACCTGGTCAGCGAAGGACAAACAGAGCTTGTGCTGGGAAGGGAAAGGCATTCAAAGAAAGTAGAATAGCATGAGCAAAGAGGTGGAGAAAGGAGCTTGCTGTTATATGGTGTTGGGGGAGGACAGGCCAAATGAGGAGGCAGATGGTGGGAAACAAGGGGGCTGTGGGCACACGTATGGCTAGTAGAGGCAGGGGTCTGTCTGGAGAGGGCCTCAAAAGCCAGGTCTCCCTGGTCCCCTCTGCGGAGGCCCAGCTTTATGCCACTCTGGCAAAGCCCTGCCAGCTGAAGTTTATCAAGCACCTGCTACATGCCAGGCAGGTACCAGGCATAGTCCAAGGACTGACTGTTAACATCCCACTACTACGCAGCCTCAGGTTCAGAGAGCTGTTGAGAGACAGACAGATCAGACAGATGAAGACAGTGAGAGGAAGAGGGACAGAGAGGAGGAAGAGACAGAATACAGTGACCAGAGAGGACATCGAGGTATGAGACAGGACAGAGAGGGATAGGAACAGAGGACAATGACAGAGCAGGCCAGAGAGAGCAACTAGAAATCAAGGACAGAGAGACAGGACAGCAGGAGACAGGCAGGACATGAGGGACAGCAAGAGACAGAGGCTTGCCGGGCACAGTGGTTCATGCCTGCAATCCCAGCACTTAGGGAGGCCGAGGCAGATGGATCATGAGGTCAGAGGAGTTCAAGACCAGCATGACCAACACAAAGAAACCCTGTCTCTACTAAAAATACAAAATTAGCTGAGCATGGTGGCACATGCCCATAATACCAGCTACTCAGGAGGCTAAGGCAGGAGAATCCCTTGAACCCAGGAGGCGGAGGTTGCAGTGAGCTGAGAATGCATCATTGCACTCCAGCCTGGGCAAAAAGAGCGAAACTGTTTCAAAAATAAAAAAAAAAAAAAAGAGAGAGAGACAGAGGGTCTCAGGAGATGAAGGGCAGAACATGGTAACTGGCAGCCAGGGCTGCTCCTGCCTCACAGAGCTGCAGAGACTGGAAGCCTGTGTCCAGACGCCACCACCACCGCTGACCAGCTATGACGTGGGCAAGCCCCCACTCCCCTGTTTTTTGTTTTTTTTTTTGAGACAAGAGTCTCACTCTGTCACCTAGGCTGGAGTGCCCAGATGGTCTCGATCTCCTAACCTCATGATCTGCCTGCCTCTGCCTCCCAAAGGGCTGGGATTACAGGCGTGAGTCAACATGCTGGGCTTTTTTTTTTTTTTTTTTTTTTTTGAGATAGGGACTTGCTCTCTTGCCCAGGCTAAAGTCCAATGGTTCAATCCGAGCTCACTGAAGCCTCAAACCCCTGGGTTTAAGCAATCCTCCTGCCTCAGCCTTTGAGTATCTGGGACCACAGACGCCTGCCACCATGCCTGGCTATTTATTTATTATTTTTTATTTGCAGAGATGGGATTTCACCATGTTGTCCAGGCTGGTCTTAAACTTCTGGGCTGAAATGACCCTCCCACGTTGTCCTCCAAAAGTGCTGGGATTACAGGCATGAGCCTGGCTACCCACCCAGCCCTGTGAATGGTGAGGATGAGGCAGCACCGCCCCTGGGCAGAGTTGGGGACTGGGGCTAAGGGTAGAACACACAATGCACACTCCATGTGGGCAGCTGGACCAGCAGGTGCAGGATCTTAACACGGGGTCCAAACCATGGTTCAGAGTGCGCACTGAGGCCACTCTGATGCAGCGGGGAGGAACTGGGCTGCAGAGACCATGTCCTCCCTGGCTCACCAGACTTGACCAAGCAGGGAGCAGGAGCACAGCAGGCCGGGCTGGGTCATCTGTAAGGAGGGCGCGCCCCCTAGCGGCCCCCTGCCCCTTCTCTCCCAGCCCTGGAGGGAGAGCTTTACCCACTGGGAAGAGCTGGGAGGGAGCAGGAGCCGCCTTCAGTGGTCCTGGGAGGCAGACCTGCTCCATCCACACAGCAGTGGGACAAGAGTGGGAACCAGAAGCAGGGAGGTTTCCCTGACAGAAGGGAGATGGAGTGGGGGTGGGGGCACATTCTGGTGGGAAGCCCATAAGCAGGCCCACATCCCCATCACCATCAGGCAGCCCATGGCATGAGCAGCTCCAGTGCATAAACCAAGAATCATGTGCCCAGCCACTGCAAAGAGGGGGTCAGGCTCCCTCCTGCTGTGGGGTGGGCTCATCCGTCAGCGCCAGACACAGCTCAGGACAAGCCCTTGCCCTCTGCACACCCACAGGCATCACCAGCTGCCCTATAGTCATAGGCTGCCCCCCACTCCCGGCTCCATACTGCCAGGGTTTCTGGTATAGGATGCTCCCACTAGGATGTACCCCTTTTACAAAGAAAAAAGGCCCCTTTCACTTCAGACCCAGGGCTGAAGCACCCATTGGCCCTAGCCTGTGCTGACAGATGCAGCTTGGAGGTGATGCTGCATCCCCACAGGTGGAATTCCTAGATCCAGGAACCAGGGGAAGTAGAGGGAGTCATTCTACTAAGCATCACTCCCACAACCCACTTGGAAAATGTGTGCTTCTCGTCTCTGCAACTTTAAGCTCTGGGTCTAGTGGGGGAAACTTGTCTACTGGTGAAGCAGCATGAGCTCCTCTGTGCTACGACTCCTGACTCTTCCTGGCAAGACACCAACAAGCAAGGAGAAGAGTGGCCAAGCTGGTGACCCATGGGGCTGCTCAGTTCTTCCCTGTACAACTGTGATGGTAAATGGGGCTTGGACTCCCAGGAGGGGGGCCTGGACCACCACACCAGTGACAGAAGGGTAGAGAGAGTTTGCCACCATCCCAAGGCAGCCATCCCTGAGTCCTGCTGAGACTGCCCAGGCCATCCCCTCTGCCTGGGACACCTGTCCCCTCCTTCTCACCCAGGGCTCATCCCTCAAGGACGGGTCTCAAGCTCACTCTGCTTTGGGAAGCCATACCCAGCAGGGTTAGGCTGGAGCACGCATACCAAATCTCCTCCAGCAGAGGCTACCCCAGAGGCCTTATTGATGCCCAGAGCTCAGGCCAGTGTCTGGGACCCTCCACTCAATGAATACCACAAAAGAAAAACTGATCAAGATTGGGAGAGGCAGCTTCCACAAAAGGAGAATACAGAAGAGAAAGCTGGACTAGGGTCCGTCCAAGTATGCAGAGCCCTGGGGTGGGACCCTCAGGTCTGGTCCACCTCCTCGTCCTGCCGGCTCCTGTCGGCTCCATTCCCACGCCTCTGAGCCTGTCTTCACATGTCTTCAGGCCCAGCATACCTCCAGAAGGGCCCTGATGGGTGCCCTCGTCCCCAGTGACCCCAACAACTCTTCGGAGACCTTTCATGGTGCCCAGGGCCACCTCCCTGGGGAAGCTCTCTGGCCCTGGTCTTGACCCCAGCCAGGTCCTGGCTTTCCTCCTCCCACCTCCTCCCCTCAGGAGGCTCTTCTCATCCCCTCCTGGGGCAGCACTACATGGACAGCAAATCGAACAAACTCATCCTTTTCACCTGCAGCCCTGATTCTGCTCAGAGCCATGCTGGGCCCAGACTCCACTGACACCTCTAGGTACGACCGGCAGCTCAACAAGGCTGCAGCCAGCCAAGAGCAGCTCTGCTCAGAACATTCGCACCAGGTGCCCCTCTATCTAGCACCTGCTCCCTGCCACAGTGTGTCCCAGTCCCAGTGACGGGCCTCTCCTCCTGCCTCAGGACCAACACCACACCTCTGACCCAACCCTTCTCCAACATTTGGCTTCCTCCTCCCAAAGGTGTCTCACCACTGGCCACATGTCCCTGGCCTGTCCAACCAGCTCAAAGCACCACGTCCCTCTTGCGGGGCCCGGGTAACCGGTCCTCTTGTCCGTAACTGTCTTTGATGGAAGTTGCCTCCCTAGCAGCTGGGGCCAGGCCCAGCACCTGTGTGCAGACACCACTTAACTAGAGTCTCATGGAAAGGCTGGCGGTTCAGATAGGATGGGGGTCCAGGGGAGGCTGGCTGAGAGTGGGAACGTTAGGGTGCAAACCAGGGACCAGCATGGGCTCTGACAAGGGCCCAGGTCGGGTGGGGGTTTCCAGATGCAGGTGAGTGGAGGTGTCAGGGGCAGCTGGGGAGTAGGGCACACAGATGCCCATCCTGACCTCAGTGCTCCACTGTCCCCTAAACAGCAAGCCTGGAAGGCCCAGCCCAGGGGTCCCAGCCCAGGAGACCTGCACAGAGCCCCATAGGGGCTCCCCGCCTGCCTGCTCACCTTGCACGCCGTGCCCACGAGGGTTCCGTCCCGGCTCCAGATGGCACTCTGCACCAGGTCCCCATGGGCTGCCAGCTCTGCAAAGAAGCAGCAAAGGTCAGGCCCCGGGCAGTGAGGGCACCAGGGAAGTGGGTGGGGTGGGCCCTGCTGGGGGCAACTCCCAGAGCAAAGGCAGCAACTACAAGGGTCCTCATCAACCAAGAGGGGAGGAGCTGCTGCTCCACACAGGCTTCCCCTGCACCACGGGCTGCTTCCTTCACCCCACCTCTGTGCAGCTATACATCACTCAACTCCCTTCTGAGGCTCCCTGCTCCCCAGCTGTCGCTCTCATCCCTCCCAGGCTCACTTCCAACACAGGCCCCACTCCACAGGGTCATTCTCACCCTAAGCCTCTGCTCCTGCCATCTATACTCTCCCCCGCTAGTGTGAGGTCTTAAAATACATCTCCACATCCTCTGCAACTCCTCCTGTTCCAGGTTGAATTGTACTCCTCTAAAAAGATGGTGAAATCCTAACCCCTGCTACTTTTTGGAGTCTCACTCTGTCACCCAGGCTGGAGTGTACTGGTATGATCTCAGTTCACTGCAATCTCTGCCTCCCAGGGTTCCAGCAATTCTCCTGCCTCAGCCTCCCAAGTAGCTGGGATTATAGGTGCCTGCCACCATGCCCAGCTGATTTTTGTATTTTTAGTAAAGACAGATTTCACCATGTTGGCCAGGCTGGTCTTGAACTCCTGATCCCAAGTGATCTACACACCTCGGCCTCCCAAAGTGCTGGGATTACAGGCGTGAGCCACTGCTCCTGATCTAAGCCCCACTACTTAATGAAGGTGACCTTCTCTGACAATAGAGTCTTTGCAGATGATCTGGTTAAGCTGACGTCAGTAGAATGGGCCGTAATTCAACATGCCTGGTGTTCTTATGAAAAAGGAAAATTTGAACAAAGAGACACACATGTACAGAGGGAAGACGACATGAAGACTCAGGGAGAAGGCAGCCGTGAACAAGCCAAGGAACGCTGAGGCTACAGAGGCTGGGACAGGATGAACAGACACTTCCTCCCAGCCTCCAGGGGAGCCAACCCTGCCAGCACCTTGACCTCAGACTTCTGGACTCCAGGACTATGAGACGATACATTTTTTTTTTTTGAGACAGAGTCTCACTCTGTCACCCAGGCTGGAGTGCAGTGGCTCGATCTAGGCTCACTGCAAACTCCTCCTCTCGGGTTCAAGCCATTCTCCAGCCTCAGCCTCCTGAGTAGCTGGGATTACAGGCACCTGCCACCATGCCTATTTTTTTTTTTTTTTTTTGACATGGAGTTTCGCTGTTGTTACCCAGACTGCAGTGCAATGGCACGGCTCACCACAACCTCCACCCCCTGGGTTCAAGCAATCCTCCTGCCTCAGCCTCCCAAGTAGCTGGGACTACAGGCGCACACCACCATGCCCAGCTAATTTTTGTATTTTTAGTAGAGACGGGGTTTCACCTTGTTGACCAGGATGGTCTCGATCTCTTGACTTCGTGATCCACCCGCCTCGGCCTCCCAAAGTGCTGGGATTGTAGACATGAGCCACCGCGCCCAGCCTAATTTTTCTATTTTTAGTAGAGACAGCGTTTCGCCACGTTGGCCAGGCTGGTCTCAAACTCCTGATCTCAGGTGATCCACCCACCTCAGCCTCCCAAAGTGCTGGGATTAGTAGAGACAGGGTTTCACCATGTTAGCCAGGCTGGTCTCGATCTTTTGACCTCATGATCCACCTGCCTCGGCCTCCCAAAGTGCTGGGATTATAGGCATGAGCCACCACAACCGGCCAATGGTTTGTTTTCAAAACCAAAAACAATTTCAAGAAATAACAGTGTGGGGGATAGGCATGGTGGCTCATGCCTATAATCCCGGCACTTTGGGAGGCCAAGGCAGGTGGACTGCTTGAGGCCAGGCATTTGAGATCAGCCGGGTAATACAGTCAGATCTCATTTCTGGGGGGGAAAGAACAAGAAGGCTGGGTGAAGTGGCTCATACCTATAATCCCGGCACTTTGAGAGGCCAAGGTAGGTGGATTGCCTGAGCTCAGGAGTCCGAGATCAGTCTAGCCAACATGGTGAAACCTCATTTCTACTAAAATACCCCCCACCAAAAATTTGCTTGGCACGGTGGCATGCGCCTGTAGTCCCAGTTACTCTGGAGGCTGAGGCATAAGAATCGTTTGAATCTAGGAGGCAGAGGTTGCAGTGAGCTGAGATCATGCCACTGCATTCCAGCCTGGGTGACAGAATGAGGCTCTGTCTAATAATAATAATAATAATTTAAAAAATAGTCCAGGCACAGTGGCTGGAATTATAAAAGTACACCTGTAATCCCAGCACTTTGGGAAGCTGAGGTGGCTGGATCATGAGGGCAGGAGTTTGAGACCAACCTGGCCAACATAGTGAAACCCCGTCTCTACTAAAAATACAAAAAATTAGCCCTGCGTGGTGGTGGATGCCTGTAATCCCAGCTATTCAGGAGGGAGAATTGCCTGAACCAGGGAGGCAGAGGTTGCAGTGAGCCAAGATTGTGCCACAGCACTCCAGCCTGGGCAACAGTGCGAGACTCCACCCAAAAAAACAATAATAATAGCCGGGCGTGGTGGCTCAAGCCTGTAATCCCAGCATTTTGGGAGGCCGAGGCAGGCGGATCATGAGGTCAAGATATCGAGACCACCCTGGTCAACATGATGAAACCCCGTCTCTACTAAAAATACAAAAAATTAGCTGGGCATGGTGGCATGTGCCTGTAATCCCAGCTACTCTGGAGGCTGAGGCAGGAGAATTGCCTGAACCCAGGAGGCGGAGGTTGCGGTGAGCCGAGATCACGCCATTGCACTCCAGCCTGGGTAACAAGAGTGAAACTCTGTCTCAAAAATAATAATAATAATAATAATAAAGGCTGGGTGCAGTGGCTTATGCTTGATATCCCAACACTTTGGGAGGCCAAGGCAGGTGGATCACAAGGTCAGGAGATCAAGACCATCCTGGCTAACACAGTGAAACCCGTCTCAAAAATAAATAATAGTAATAATAATAGCAGTGTAGGTCACATCTGTAGTCTCAGCACTTTGAGAAGCTGAGGCAGGAGTATTGTTTGAGCTCAGGAGTTCAAGGCCAGCTAGTGTAGGCAACATAGCAAGACTCCATGTCAAAAAAATAAAAATAAAAGTGTAAGAAAGTTGTTATTCATCTGTTCCGTTCCCACTGGACAGAGTACCCTCTACTACAGTCAGCTACTTCCTGTTCCCACTGATCAGAGTACCCTCTACTGCAGTCAGCTACTTCTGGTTCCCACTGGACAGAGTACCCTCTACTGCAGTCAGTTACTTCCTGTTCCCACTGGACAGAGTACCCTCTACTGCAGTCAGCTACTTCCGGTTCCCACTGGATAGAGTACCCTCTACTGCAATCAGCTACTTCTGGTTCCCACTGGACAGAGTACCCTCTACTGCAGTCAGCTACTTCCAGTTCCCACTGGACAGAGTACCCTCTACTGCAGTCAGCTACTACTCTTTACTTCGCTCAGAATCCAAACGAACTTGGTTCCATATTTTCCTCCTTAGGTTTATTCTGTTAATTCAGGGATTAATATCTTTCAATACATCATAAACACGGAACATTTGGAAAAATCTGTGTTAACAAAAAAGACTTGTGAGCTTTTGATGGGATTATGTGTTGTATCTTTTTACGTTATGATGTAGAAAATTGTCATCTTAACGTGTCAGCTAATAGACAGAACTGAGACAGTGAATGTAGTCTATTCCATAAATTTTTATGTAATAAACTTGTCGAAAATTTGTGGTTTTTAGTGTACATGCGTTTAACATCTTTTGTCAAGTTTTTCCTTATTTGATAGTTTTTGATATTTTTGAATATCAAATATTTTGACTTTTGTTATTTCAATTCTAATGGTTCATAACTAGAATATAGAAAATTGATTTTTGTGTTAAAAAAGTTATTAATATTATTATCATTATTTTGAGATGGAATTTTGCTGTTGTTGCCCAGGCTGGAGTGCAATGGCGCGATCTGGGCTCATTGCAATCCCCACTTCCCAGGTTCAAGTAATTCTCCTGCTTCAGTCTTCCGAGTAGTTGGGATTACAGGAATCTGCTACCACACCTGGCTAATTTTTTGCATATTTAGTAGAGATGGGGTTTCACCATGTGGGCCAGACTGGTCTCAAACCCCTGATCTCAGGTGATCCACCCACCTGGTCTTTCAAAGTGCTGGGATTACAGGCGTGAGCCACTGCACCCAGCTGAAAGTTTTTTTTTTTTTTTTTTGAGATGGAGTTTCACTCTTGTTACCCAGGCTGGAATGCAATGGCACGATCTCGGCTCACCACAACCTCTGCCTCCTGGGTTCAGGCAATTCTCCTGCCTCAGCCTCCTGAGTAGCTGGGACTACAGGTGCATGCCACCACGCCCAGCTAATTTTTGTATTTTTAGTAGAGACAGGGTTTCACCATGTTGACCAGGATGGTCTCGATCTCCTGACCTCGTGATCCACCCGCCTCGGCCTCCCAAAGTGCTGGGATTACAGGCCTGAGCCACCACGCCCGGCCTCTTTTTGTTTGTTTGTTTTTGAGATAGTCTCACTCTGTCAAGCAGGCTGGAGTGCAGTGGAGCACTCTGAATTCACTGCAACCTCCACATTCCAGGTTTAAGTGATTCTCCTATCTCAGCCTCCCAAGTAGCTGGGACTACAGGTGCACACCACCATGCCTGGCTAATTTTGTATTTTTAGCAGAGATGGGGTTTCATCATTGTTGGCCAGGCTGGTCTTGCACTCCTGACCTCAAGTGATCCACCTACTTCGGCCTCCCAACGTGCTGGGATCACAGGTGTGAGCCACTGCACCCAGCTATTGTTATTTTTTTTTTTTTGAGAGCATCTTGCTGTGTCACCCAGGCTAGAGGGCAGTGGTGTAATCATAGCTCACTGCAGCTTTCGCCTCCTGGGTTCAAGTAATCTTCCCACCTCAGCCTCCCAAGTAGCTGGGACTACAGTCACATGCCAGCAGGCCTGGCTAATTTTTCAATTTTTTGTAGAGACTGGGTTCACTATGTTGCCCAGTCTGTCACAAAACCTTAAGCTCACGAGATCCTGCCATCTGGGCCTCCCAAAGTGCTAGTATTAAAGGTGTGAGCCACAGTGCCTGTTGAATAAGTTATTCTTTTAAATGGGAACAAAACAACAGCTACGCGGATGAAAGTGATGGCTGTGAAGAGTGGAGAGAGATGGGGTATTTATTACAGCCCCAGAGAATCTGAAGACTCTTATACTATTTAAGTGTGAAACTTTGACACCTGCTTTTAAATTTGTTATTAACATGCCAACAAAGAAACAAAGTGCTGTCCAGAGAGGGGCTGCCCTGTGAAGGGTGGCCTGTACCTGTCAGGGGCTGCTGCTTGGCCACGTCCCAGACCTTCGCAGTGGTTCCTGACGCGCTCACCAGAATGCCGTCCGAAGTGGGGTGGAACTGCAGCACCTCCACTGGGAGCTCCTCGGGGCCCAGCACCACCCCAGGGGCTGAGGGCAGGGGCTGGCTGGGCGCTGGCAGTCGCCAAAGTTTTACCTGCAGGAAGGACCAAGTCCGTGAGCCCAGGGCTGGGGGCCTCGCTGCCTGGAGTCAGCTGCCGTGATCCCAGCAAGGTCCCGTGTTGGAACGAGGCTACTCCAGGAGACCACACCCTTGGCCTGTGGGTGAGGGGAGTGCCCAACTGCCTTAGCTTGCTTGGGCCAGGGGCTGCATACCCCACATCCCAGAAAGGAGGGAGGGAATCTCAGCACCTAAGGCAAGGTCTGAGGCTGCAGGAAGACGAGAGAGTTCAGGGGTGTTGCTGTCTCCCGCAGCCTCCCTGCCTGCTGTCCTTAGGCTCTAGGTCAGGTCAGAGGTAGGGCTCCAGGCAAGCCCTTGGGAGCCAGTGTGGGGCCAGCAACTCAGACCAGCCTGGGAGCCTGGTGGGAGCGGGGAGTGGAGGGACTGGGAGGGAGCGGAATCCTGTGGGGGTGGGGGTGGGACTTAGAAGGCCCTGGACCATAGGCTGGGACCTGGAGTAGCTCTTCCAACTGGCTCCACTCACCGTCCTGTCAGCCGAGCCCGTGGCCAGGAGGAAGTCATCAAAGGGCGAGAAGTCCAAGTCAGTGACCAGGTCTGTGGGAGAGGAATGGCTGAACCCACCGGAATGTCCTGCTTCCAACCCAGCGTGATTCTCCCCAAGGCTGGGAAGCAAAGCCCCGGGCTTCTGAGGTGACACCTTGTGCCCACACAGAAGCGGGCTGCAAGTCTACAAGGCCCCTCCGTACACCATGGGGGCAAACGCCAGAGGCCCCTCCTGTGACACAGGTCCATGAGGCTCTGCTGACCCAGGGTGGCCAAGGGCTCTGGCATCAGGAGGTTGGCAGGAAGGCCCTTGGGTCATGAGGCACCTGCAGAAATGCAGCCACCTGGCCTGACCCCTCCTAGGGCAGCACAGCCCGCTGTTCCTTGAGTCGTGGAAGGTCCCCAGGAGTCAACTAATAAATTGCTTCTTGGTTAAGCAAGCTGGAATTGACTTCAGTTATTTGCAACCAAAGAACTTGAGTGCGATGGCTCACGCCTGTAATTCCAACACTTTGGGAAGCCAAGGCAAGTGGATTACTTGGGCTCAAAAGTTCAAGACCAGCTTGGGCATCATGGTGAAACCCCATCTCTTAAAAAAAATATAAAAATTAGCTGGGTGTGGTGGTGGGTACCTGCTACTGAGGAGGCTGAAGCAGAACTGCAGGAACTGAGGAGGCAGAAGTTGCAGTGAGGAAAGATCACACCACCGCACTCCAGCCTGGGTCACAGAGCCAGACCTTGTCTCAAAAAATAAATAAACGGCCGGGCACGATGGCTAATGCCTGTAATCCCAGCACTTTGGGGAGCTGAGGCGGGCTGATCATGAGGTCAGGAGCCCAAGACCAGACTGGCCAACATGGTGAAACCCTGTCTCTAGCAAAAAGATACAAAAATTAGCCGGGGCATCGTGGCTTGTGCCTGTAATCCCAGCTACTTGGGAGGCTGAGGTAGGAGAACTGCTTGAACTGGGACCCAGGAGGGAGAGGTTGCAGTGAGCCAAGATCGCACCACTGTACTCCAGCCTTGGCTACAGAGTGAGACTCCATCTCAGAAAAAAAAAATAATAATAATAAATAAGTAAGAACTTGAATGGCTCAGCTCCAGAGGTAGGGAGGGGTAGGTGGGGTGCACAGAGTGAGCCAGACCTCAGAAGAAAATGCAGTGGGTGGTTGGGGAGGTAGAGACTAGGCATGAAGGATGGCAAGGGTTGAGGGTGTGAACAGGATGGGAGGCGTCACCAGAGCTGGGAGCACAGTGACCAGCCCCTGCTAGCTGCCTTCCTCTCAGCCAGAGCAGACAGGAAAAGGACGGGACAGACATGGACAGGCACACCTTGGGTTAGTCTTGGCCTGCCTACTGGCTGGCAGGACCACAACAGTCTTGGGCCTAAAGCCAGAGAACCCCTGCTGCCCTCACTCTGGGGTGTCCTTGCTGGGCCCAGCAGGGCAAAGTAGATCCCTAGGCAGGTGTAGCAGCTGGCACAGACGGGCTGGCATCTCAGGCAGGAATGAGCTGTGATGATATAATCAGGTAATCTGAGTGCCCAGTGTGTGCTGGCACCACAGGTGCCCAGGGCTTGACACTCATAGACCTCACCAAATCCTCACAAGGATACAGCAAGTGGCACCGTGGCAGCATCCCCAACGGGAGGATGAGGACACCAAAACCCAGAGAGGGTAACTGCCCCAATCACACAGCTAAGAGACAAGGCTGGCTTCAGAACCTGCGCTGCTCAGCCTGACACAATACTACCTTTCCTTACTGAAGCAGGCCCCCAGCTGCCACCCCACAGCCTGGACACCAGAAACGTGTCCAGAAGTTGCTCACCCTCTGCCCCTGTGGCCACTGGGCTGAAGGGCAAGAATGGCCCTGAGATGAGAGGCTGAAGGGGTCCCTGAAGGCAGGGCAGCAGCCAGAGCCTCCCCTGCCCGTTTCTCCCCACACTGGCACCTATGAGGCAGGAAGGTACCTGGTACCTCTAGGGCAGGTTCCAAGGAGGCTGGAGCTCAGTTTTCCATGAGAAGCTTCCTGGCAGGGCTGCTCTTGCAGGCGAGGCTCTGATCAGCTGCAGGCACAATAAGGCTACGGACTTGCCCACAGGACACTAGTCCAATTTCTATCTGGAAAGCCCTAGTAGCAGAGGGCTCACCACCTTGCAAACATCATCAACTTGGGATGGCTCCCTCATGGGTAAAAAGCATCAAAACATCAAACATGAGCCGGGCGCGGTGGCTCAAGCCTGTAATCCCAGCACTTTGGGAGGCCGAGGCGGGTGGATCACGAGGTCAAGAGATCGAGACCATCCTGGTCAACATGGTGAAACCCCGTCTCTACTAAAAAAAAAAAATACAAAAAATTAGCTGGGCACGGTGGCGTGTGCCTATAATCCCAGCTACTCAGGAGGCTGAGGCAGGAGAATTGCCTGAACCCAGGAGGCGGAGGTTGCGGTGAGCCGAGATTGCGCCATTGCACTCCAGCCTGGGTAACAAGAGCAAAACTCCATCTCAAAAAAAAAAAATCAAACATGAAGCCAGGCACATTGGATCATGCCTGTAATCCCAGCACTTTGGGAAGCCAAGGCAGGAGAATCACTTGACGCTAGGAATTCAAGAACAGCCTGGGCAACCACAGCAAGACCTCATCTCCACAAAAAGTAAAAAAAATTAGCCAGGCATGGTGGTGTGTGCGTACAGTCCTAGCTACTAGAGAAGTTGAAATCAAACACAAATACAGGCTCCTACAGATCTGAGTTCTGACTCTGGCCCTGCCAGAACAATCGGTAAGTTCCTCACCTTGCGGGAGTCTCAGTTTTCTTAGCTATAAAATGAGTTACTGTTTTAAAATCTACTTCAAAGAGATTTGAGATTAGATGAGAACACAGACGTGTTATACAAGCTGCAACACAGATGGATCTCTAAAACATGCTACGTGAAAGATGCCAGATTCAGAAGACCGTGTACTGTGTGATTCTGTTTATGTGAGATGCACAGGAGAGGCCACTCTATAGAGTAGAGGTCAGTAAATATCTCCTGCAAAGGGCAAGGTAGTAAATATTCTAGGATTTCAGGGCTCAACAGTCTCGGTCACAATTCAACTCTGCAGTTGTTGCAAGAAAGCAGCCACAGACTATACATCAATGAATGGGTGTGGCAGTGTTCCAATAAAACTATTTACAAAAACAGGCAGCCAGCTGGATCTGACCGTGACAGTGGTTTGCAGACCTCTGCTACAGAGGCAGGAAGCAGATCAGATGTTGCCTGAGGCTGTGGTAACTGAGGTGGAAACAGATTAACTGCAAAGGGGCACGCGGGATCTTTTGGGAATGATGGAAATGTTCTAAAATTGGATGGCAGTGTACATGACTTGGTAACTTTAATAAGAACTATCAGGCTCTTTACTTAAAACAGGTAATCTAACCAGCCTCAACACTTTGGGAGGCCAAGGCAGGAGGATAGCTCGAGGCCAGGAGTTCAAGACCAGCCGGGGCAATATAGCAAGACCCCATTTTACAAAAAATTTTTAAAAATTAGCTGAAGGGGTGGCATACATCTGTGGTCCTGACAACTTGGGAAGCTGAGGTGAGAGGACTGCTTGAGCCCAGGAGGTTAAGGCTGCAGTAAGCCATGATATGCCACTGCATTCCAGCCTGAGTGACAGAGCAAGACCCTGTCACAAAAACAAAAACAAAAAACAAGTAATATTGGTTGGGCATGGTGACTCACACCTGTAATGCCAGCACTTTGGGAGGCTGACTTGGGATGATTGCTTGAGCCCAAGAATTTAAGACCAGCCTGGACAACAGAGCAAGACCTCATCTCTACGTACTTTTAAAAAAAAAGTTTCTTTAAAAAGTTTAGATGAGAAAACTGAACTAAAGTACTTAGTACAGAGCACTCTCCACAAATCTTTACTGTTGTTAATAACTACCATCATTATCATCATCAGAACCCTCCACAGCCCCACACACCCAGCCTGAGGACCAGGCGTCAACCGCCCTCCCTCACCCGAAGGCCTCCCAACAAGCAGATGGGAATGCAGGCCAGAAAGACTGGGCCCGTGGCCACCGCGGCTGGACAGAGAGGCGACGCCAGCTGGGCCGCTCTGCCTCCATCTGAGGAGAGCAAACTGTTCCCTCAAGGCAGGCAGGCTGCCAGGCAGGCTGCTGGGTGCCCCCAGAAGCAGCTGCAGCAGACAAAAGGTCTCTTTGTGAGGGCCCATCTTCACCCCTGCAGCACATCACAGCCGCCTCTTGGGCGGCTGGGCTGGGGAGGATGCCTTGTGGACTGGGGGCTCCAGGAGATGCAGGGCTCAGAGCCATCCAGCAAGGAATCCTTGGCAGGGACAGGGAGCCAGCATCAGCCTGGAGCCTAGGAGTGGCCACTGCACACTCTGCTCCGCCCGGTTCACAACTGGAGCACAAAGCTTCCCTCCTCTCTGCCCAGGCCAGAATTCTACACCAGGATGAAGCCTTCTGAGCCCCACCGTCTCTCAGAGAATGCAAAGACAGGGACACAGGAGGGAACTGGCAAGCCATGGGGCAGTGGGACCAGGTGAGGATGAATTTCTGGCCCTGGGGAGGGAGGTACAAGTACCAGGCTTCACCCACTACATAGGCACCCACTCACCTGAATGGCAGCCCAGGTGGGCCACGCATCGCTTGTCCTCTCCTTGGCCTTGCAGAGGCACAATGCCCAGTACACCTGTTAAACACACACAGGGGCTCTGATTTCAGGCCCCAGAGGACCACCAATCTTCCTGCCCAGGGCTCTCAGAGGAGACGAGACCCAGCAGCTCAGCCTCAGACCTTCCCAGAGCCTCCACCAATCACAAGATCACATCCTCTGCACATAGTGATGCCCCACAGGTAGGTTCTGGACCCATGCATGAACCATCCATGCCTCAGATGGATACAGAAGACGTTAGGCAAGAGGTCCTCTCTTTTTCACACGGGTTGTACAAAAGGAGCTTGGGACTTTTGTATGGGGCTTATGGCTACCATTTGCAACTTTTCCCATCTTTATCTGAGAAAGAAGTCAACACCCAAGGTGGCAGAGTTGAGAGGTCTAGAGAGGTCAGGGCTGACAGTACATGTGACCCTTTGGGTAGCAATCTGCCTGAAACCCCTGGCCTCTTAGTTAGGCTAAAACGTCATCTCTTTTTTTGCTTAAGCCAGCTTGAGGTCTGAGTTCCCAGTGGCAATCAAGACAGTGCCAACCAACAAGTGGGCTTTTCAAAGCTTTGTGTTCCTAGCCATCCAGGGCCCACAGATGAGGAGCAGGGAGCACAGGGGACAGCTGGAAACATACACATGCCGTAATCAAAAGCAGATTACGGCATGTTTACCAGTTTGTGGGGGTCTAAGGCCTGACATGGGGTTCACCTCTGAGCCCCCAAAGACTGTTCTGTTCCAAGTCTCCAACCATACTAAGCCTGCCCCTGCTCCCCACCCTATCTATGGTGACGATGACCAAATAGGTGAGCAAATTTCCACACTCATGGCCACCCCCCACCTGGACAGTCGGAGTTGAATGCGATCAAGCTGCGGCTTGATTTGATGTGGTTCCTGAATGAAGGGGCGGTTCCTGCTCGAATGTCGCTGATCCAGGCCTGAAAATCAAGAGTAAAGAAGTAGTGAGTTGGCCGGGCGCGGTGGCTCAAGCCTGTAATCCCAGCACTTTGGGAGGCCAAGGCGGGTGGATCACGAGGTCAAGAGATCGAGACCATCCTGGTCAACATGGTGAAACCCGTCTCTACTAAAAATACAAAAAATTAGCTGGGCACTGTGGTGCGTGCCTGTAATCCCAGCTACTCAGGAGGCTGAGGCAGGAGAATTGCCTGAACCCAGGAGGCGGAGGTTGCGGTGAGCCGAGATTGCGCCATTGCACTCCAGCCTGGGTAACAAGAGCGAAACTCAGTCTCAAAAAAAAACAAAACAAAACAAAACAAAAAAAAAAAAAAATATAAATGTTAGCCAGACGTGGTGGTGCACACTTGTAATCCTAGCTACTGGGAGGCTGAGGCAGGAGAATCGCTTAAACCCGGGAGGCAGAGATTGCAGTGAGCCGAGATCGTGTTACTGAACTCCAGCCTGGGCAACAGAACAAGTCTCCATCACAAAAAAGAAAAAAAAAAAAAAAAAAAAAAAAAAAAGAAAGAAAACACAAAATGTGGGCCAGGCGTGGTGGCTCACACATATAATCCCAGCACGTTGGGAGGCCAAGGCGGGCACATCACCCTGAGGTCAGGAGTTTGAGACCAGCCTGGCCAGCATGGCAAAACCCCATCTCTACTAAAATACAAAAATTAGCCGGGCATGGTGGCGGGCACCTAAAATCCCAGCTACTGGGGAGGTTGAGGCAAGAGAATCATTTGAACCAGGGAGGCGGAAGTTGCAGTGAGCCGAGATGATGCAACTGCACTCCAGCCTGGGCAACCGAGTGAGACTCAGTCTCAAAAACAAACAAACAAAAAAAAGGAAAATGCAAAATGTGGCCAGGCCTCCTCCAAGTAGCAGGAGAAAAACACCCAAGTTCGGAGAGGGGAACAGTCAAGGCCTGGCCTCATCAGGATGTCTCCACAAAGTCTCCCAACTGAGTGAAAGGCACACACCCCCACCCAAGGGGAAACAAAGGAGCACTTTCCTGAAACTAAGATCTGCAAGGTACACATATTTTCTCTGTTGTCATCAAAGCACCACGCAGCATTCCTTCCTGCCCTCAATGACGGAACACCCACGTTTCCCATTCTACCCACCCGTAGCACCCTGGAAACCACCTCCACCACCTGAAGTTTCTAGATCAACGTTCACCTGCTATGAGTGTCAGTTAGAGTGTCAGTTCCACCCTATTATTTCTCCCTCCCGATTCGTGTTTACTATATCACAGTGACCGGAAATGCCTCTGAAAAGAACAGATCACCTGTCCTCCCACCTCCCCAACATAAACGGTTTTAAGTTCTCCCCACAGTCTGGGGTTCCACACCTATCTGTTTATGTTGCTGGACTGAGGCCCACCCAGGAGCAGGAACCAGGGCCCCTCAAGTATTTTCCAGACTCCTCCAAGCAGTACTTAACCACTCAGAGTCACTGACTGTCTTGATGAAAACGTAGGTCCTTCCTCCTAACATTTTTTTTTCTTTTTTTGATACACAGTCTCACTCTGTTGCTGAGAATGGTGTGTACTGGCAGGATCTCGGCTCACTTTGAGGACTTCTTCTTGGGCTCAAGTGATCCTCCAACCTCAGCCTCCAAAGCAACTGGTATCACAGAAGTGAGCCATCATGCCTAATTTTTTTTTTATCTTGTTGTACAGAGAAATTTTCCCATGTTGCTCAGGCTGGTCTTGAACTCCTGAGCTCAAAGCAATCCACCCATCCCAGCCTCCCAAGTACTGGGATTATCATAAGCCACGGTATCCAGCCCCTCCCCCTAACCTTTCAGTGGCTCTCCACTGCACTCAGAGTAAAACCCAGCTTCTTCCCGTGGCCCTGGGATTCTGCAGGACCACTCTAGACTAATCTGTCCATGCTGCTCCAGCCACTCTGCTCTATCCGCTGTGACTCACTTTCCATTCCTCCACAGGCTCTTTCTCAATTCTCACCCTTCTGGCCTCAGCTGAAATGCCACCTACCCCAGGCAGCATTTCCTGACCACCCTACTGAGATTAGCCGCCCCCCCCCATTCTCCATCCGAGCCCCTCAGGCGTGTTCTTCAATGTCCTTATGAAAACCTGAAATGCTCTGCTTGCTGTCTCTCTCATGAGGCTACAAGTGCCACAGGGGAAGGAAAATGCCATTGTGTTCACCAGGATTTCTCCAGCAGCTCAGTAAAGCATAAAATAGGAGCAGAGACAATATTGCCCAGATGACAAAAACGGAGCCTCTACCCAGACTGCCTTGACTTGCTCTGGTTCCCTAATGGGGTCACTTGAGGTCAATTCCTAGGCCCAGTTATCGGAGGACACTCCCAGGCCTTCCAAATAACACGGAAACCCGCAGGGCAGAGCAGAGCTGACAACGTCTCTAAAGCACACCCCTCATCAGTCCTCCTGCCCTTCCGGGGGTCCAAAGTGTCTCCTGGCAACTGGCTCAGCAATTCTGTGGGGCTCCACCTGCTCAGGCTTCCCCAGGCCCTACTCAGCCGCGGCAGCATCACCGAGAAAAGGGAAGAGGTTGCGCCAGCAGCGAGAGGAGGAAGCGCCGGCGGAAACCCGAGGGAGGGGCGCGTGCTGCCGATGCGCTTCCCCCAGCCGCTGACACTCGAGCTCGCCGGGGCCAGGGGAGAGAAGGGCGTTTCCTCACTGTCCAGCCTGGGGCAGGGGCGATCCGGGGTGACAAGGAGAAGGAGACAGGCACCGGCAGCGCCCCGAGCCGCGGCTCCCGGCGAGGCCGACCGGAAGCTGGGAAGGCAGGCGGCCTTGCAGATCTGGGCGCCGACCAGGAGGGCTGCGCCGCCTCGGGGGTCCCAAGGAGAGGTGGGCGAGGCGGGCAGACCGCCGGGGTCACCGAGCGCCAGAGCGAGTCACCGGAGCGCCGGACTCTGCCCTCTGGCGGCAACGAAACGGCCCAGACGCCAGGTCCCCGACCTGAAGGAGGTTCCCCGGGGTTGGAGGGCTCAGGGGGTCCAGGCGGCCCTGGCGGGTCCCCTTGTGAGGTCCCGGCAGGGGGAGGGGCAGCCAGTCAGGGCCCTAGGCGACAGCGCGCTGTCCGCGGGCTGGACTTACTTCACGGCGGGGCAGCCGAGCCTCCATGTGCCGGAACTTGGACACCTTGAAGCGGTTCATGGCGACGGCGACGGCGGCGGACGCGGCTTGGAAGACCCGGGGCGTCGACTCTCAGGTGCACGCCGAACTACTGCGACTCCCGAGGCCGAGGCCGAGACCCCACCCGAGGCCCTGCGCCGCGGCCACGCCTCCGGCACGCCCTCTACCAATCGCAGCCGCCTCCGGCCCTCTAGGCCACGCCCCTACCCCCCTCTCCTTTCTCGTGCGCCCCGCCTGCCCCGCTCCCCGGCCAATAGCGGCTCGGCAGCACCGCGAGGCAACGCTCTGATGTTGAGGGGACGCACAGGCGCGGGTGGGAGGTCACGTGGGGCGCAGCTGTCCGCCCACGGCCCCTGCGGTGCTTGCTCGCGTGGGGTCTAGGCTGTAGCAATCGCGATTTTGTGTGCAGGATTTGCTGTGGAGTCTTTGCAGTGTGCCTAGCACGCCTTCCAGCACTATCTACCTCTTCCCGCAGAAAGGGGAGAAATTAACAAGCTCCATTTGAGAGGCAGGAAACCCCCGGCTCAAAGACAGTGTAAGCCGTTAGTCCCCAGGTCACACCAATGGTAAGAGGCAGAGGGGGAACAGGGGCCCAGATCTAAAGCAAATCCCTGTCCTCCAGGCCTACTCAAAAGCCTCTGCCTTCGGCCATGCGTGGTGGCTCATGTCTATAACCCCAGACTTTGGGAGGCTGAGGCAGGAGGATACCTTCAGCCCAAGAAGTAGAGGCTGCAGTGATCTGTGATCGTGCCACTGCACTGACGCCTGGGGGACAGAAATAGGCTCTGTCTCTAAAAACAATTATAACTTTTAATTTGTATGTATGTATGTATGTATGTATTTGACATGGAGTTCACATCTATCAGCCAGGTTGGAGTGCAGTGGTGCAATCTCGGCTCACTGCAACCTCTGCCTCATGCATTCAAGTGATTCTCTTGCCTCAGCCTCCGGAGTACCTGGGATTACATGTGCATGCCACCACACCTGGCAAATTATTTTTGTATTTTTCATAGAGATAGGATTTCACTATGTTGGCCAGGCTGCTCTCAAACTCCTGACCTCAGGTGATCCATCTGCGTCAGCCTCCCAAAGTGCCACCAAAAAAAAAAAAAAAAAAAAGTTTTCAATGTGCATTTTAACCAACAGTCACTTCAGGGGCAGATAACAAGATCTAAGAAGCTTGTTGGCATTGAAGCTGGCCTCATTTATCCCTCTCCTCCAGAAAAGGATTTGTGGAAATCACTGATTTCCCAGCAGATTAAGTGACAGCAGGTTGGAAACTTCTTTCCTTGGTATCACAGTGAAAAACTGAGACGCATCATGAGAATTTTCTAGGCTTTTGTGCAGGTTTTTTGCCTTCTTTTTCCTCACTAGGCCCTTTTTCCTTCTGCTGTTATTTCCTTCAGTTGCATGAAATGTTTTTGAGTTTTCCAGAATGAGGGCCTCATTACAATGAACTCCCAAATTCTTGTTTGTTATTAACTATTCTTGAAAACAGGACTTGTGAAATCAAAATCACTATGCCATGCAGCGGGCTAACCAGACATTGTTTTGCTGGAATTTGACCTGCCATTCGAAGGACAGCCATTCAGGTTAGAGAGGTATCTTCCAGTACCCTTAAGACAAACAGTGGAGTTGTCAGCATTACTAAGACTATAAAGAAACAAACTGGCTTTGCAGACGCTGCCGCCTGGAGCCTTGTAGTATCAGCCATGGTCAACCCCACCATGTTCGACGTTGCCGTTTATGGTGAGCCTTTGAGCTGTGTCTCCGAGCTGTTTGCAGACAAGGATCCAAAGACAGCAGAAAACTTTTGTGCTCTGAACACTGGAGAGAAAGGATTTGGTTATAAGGGTTCTTGCTTTCACAGAATTATTATGGGGTTTATGTGTCAGGGTGGTGACTTCACACGCCATAATGGCACTGGTGGCAAGTCCATCTACGGGGAGAAATTTGATAAGAACTTCATCCTAAAGCATAGAGGTCCCGGAATCTTGTCCATGGCAAATGCTGGACAAATGGTTCCCGGTTTTTCTTTTTTTTTTTTTTGAGACAGAGTTTCGCTCTTGTTACCCAGGCTGGAGTGCAATGGCGCGACCTCGGCTCACTGCAACCTCCGCCTCCTGGGTTCAAGCAATTCTCCTGCCTCAGCCTCCTGAGTAGCTGGGATTACAGGCACACGCCACCATGCCCAGGTAATTTTTTGTATTTTTAGTGGAGACGGGGTTTCACCATGTTGACCAGGATGGTTTCGATCTCTTGACCTCGAGATCCACCCGCCTTGGCCTCCCAAAGTGCTGGGATTATAGGCATTAGCCACCGCGCCTGGCCGGTTCCCAGTTTTTCATCTGCACTGTCAAGACTGAGTGGTTGGATGGCAGGCATGTGGTCTTTGGCAAGGTAAAAGAAGGCATGAATATTGCGGAGGCCATGGAGCACTTTGGGTCCAGCAATGGCAAGACCAGCAAGAAGATCACCATTGCCGACTGTGGACAACTTTAATAAGTTTGACTTGTGTCTTATCTTAACCACCAGACCATTCCTTCTGTAGCTCAGGAGAGTACCCTACACCCCATTTGCTCACAGTATCCTAAAATCTGTGCTCTCGCTGCAGTTCCCTTGGGTTCCATGCTTTCCTTGTTCCCTTCCATGCCTAGCTGGATTGCAGAGTTAAGTTTATGACTATGAAATAAAGACTTAATAACAATTAAAAAGAAATAAAGACACAAACCTTGTTTTCACAGGTTCGTGAGACTGGGATTAATCTCGGAGGCCCTCCAGTTGAACTTTGCGATTCAGCAAGTAATTTATTCTGCTTAAGTTTGTGGCAGCCGGCTGGCTCTGAGCTCTCAAGGAATCACTCTCTAGGCCTTCATGGAGAAACACATTGTTGATAAAAAAGAAAAAAAAAGGAATCACTGTCTTCAGCCAGAAAGGATTTAAGAACACATGAGACGAATGGTCACTCTCTGGACTGTGGCGATTATTTTTTATTATTTATTTATTTTTGAGATGGAGTCTCACTCTATGGCCCAGGCAGGACTCTGGTGATTATTTTTTACGTATTTTTGAGATGGAGTCTTGCTGTGTCGCCCAAGCTGGAGTGCAGTGGCACAATCTTGGCTCACTGCAACCTCCGCCTTCCGGGTTCAAGTGATTCTTCTGCCTCAGCCTCCTGAGTATCTGGGATTACAGCCACAGGCCACCATGCCTGGTTAATTTTTTTCTTTGTTTGAGACGAAGTCTCACTCTGTCACCAGGTTGGAGTGCAATGGTGTGATCTTGGCTCCCTGCAACCTGTACCTCCTGCGTTCAAGTGATTCTCCTGCCTCAGCCACCCAAGTAGTTGGGACAGGTGTGTGCTACCACACACAGCTAATTTTTATATTTTCAGTAGAGATGGGGTTTGACCATGTTGACCAGGATGGTCTTGATCTCTTGACCTTGTGATTCGCCTGCCTCAGCCTCCCAAAGTACCGGGATTATAGGTGTGAGCCACCACTCAGGGTCCCATTTTTGTTTGTTTGTTTTTTGAGACGGAGTCAGGCTCTGAGTCTAGGCGGAGTGCAGTGGTGTGATCTCGGCTCACTGTAACCTCTGCGTCCTGGGTTCAAGCAATTTTTCTGCCTCAGCCTCCCAAACAGCTGGGATTACAGGCATACGCCACCATGCCCAGCTAATTTTTTGTATTTTTAGTAGAGACAGGGTTTGACCATATTGGCCAGGCTGGTCTGAACTTCTGACCTTGTGATCCACCCACCTTGGCCTCCCAAAGTACTGGGATTACAGGTGTGAGCCACCACACCCAGCCTGTTTGTTTTTTTAAGACAGAGTTTTGTTCTTGTTGCCCAGGCTGGAGTGCAATGGCACCATCTCATCTCACTACAACCTCTGCCTCCTGGGTTCAAGTGATTCTCCTGCCTCAGTCTCCTAAGTAGCTAGGATTACAGACATGTGCCACCAAGCCTAGCTAATTTTAGTATTTTTAGTAGAGGCCGGGTTTCACCATGCTGATCAGGCTGCGTGGTCTTGAACTCCTGACTTCCGGTGGAGTGCTGGGATTACAAATGTGAGCCACCTCACCTGGCTAATTTATGTATTTTTAGTAGAAACAGTGTTTCACCATGTTGGCCAAACTGGTCTTGAACTCCCAAAGTGATCTGTGCACCTTGGCCTTCCAAAGTGCTGGGATTACAGGTGTGAGCCACTGCACCTGGCCCAGTTTTTTTTTTTTTTTTTTGTAGAGATGCTGTCCCACTATGTTGCCCAGGCTGGTCTTGAACTCTTGGGCTCAAACAATCCACCTGCCTTGGCCTCCCAAAGTGCTAGGATTACAGGTCCGAGCCACCATGCCCAGCTATTTTGTCTTTAAAAGAGTTTCTTGGCCAGGCGCAGTGACTCACGCCTGTAATCTCAGCACTTTGGGAGGCTGAGGTAGGCGGACCACGAGGTCAAGAGATCAAGACCATCCTGGCCAACATGGTGAAACCCTGTCTCTACTAAAAATACAAAAATTAGCTGGGCGTGGTGGCATGCACCTGTAGTCCCAGCTACTCAGGAGGCTAAGGCAGGAGAATTGCTTGAACCCAGGAGGGGGAGGTTGCAGTGAGCCAAGATTGCGCCACTGCACTCCAGCCTGGTGCCTGGTGACAGAGCGAGACTCTGTCTCAGAAAAAAAAAAAAAAAAAAAGTTTCTTGCATTTCTTTTCTTTTTTTTTTTGAGACAAGCTTCCACTCCATCGCCCTGACTGTACTGCAGTGCTGCAATCTTGACTTACTGCAACCTCTGTCCTCTGGGCTCAGGTGATCAAACTTCCCACCTCAGCCTCATGGAACAACAGGTGTGAGCCAACACTCCCAGCTAATTTTTAATTTTTTAAACTTTTTTGTTGAGATGAGGTCTAATTCTATTGCCCTGGCTGGTCTCAAATGAGACTCAAGCAATCCTCCCACCTTGGCCTGCAAAAGTGTGAGAATTACAGGCATGAACCAATGCACTTGACTGATTCTGGCATTTCTTTTTTTTTTTTTTTTTTTTTTGAGACAGAGTTTTGCTCTTGTTACCCAGGCTGGAGTGCAATGGCGTGATCTCGGCTCACTGCAACCTCCGCCTCCTGGGTTCAGGCAATTCTCTTGCCTCAGCCTCCTGAGTAGCTGAGATTACAGGCACACACCACCATGCCCAGCTAATTTTTGTATTTTTAGTAGACGGGGTTTCACCATGTTGACCAGGATGGTCTCAATCTCTTGACCTCGTGATCCACTCACCTCAGCCTCCCAAAGTGCTGGGATTACAGGCGTGAGCCACCACGCCGGGCCCCTGATTCTTGCATTTCTAAGGTTTGAAAAGCAATGTTTATATTTTATCTTAGTTTGGGCAGAAGTATATTTGCTGTGAGCCAAAGCCACTTGTGGTTTATTGAAAAGGTTTTTTGTCTGTGTGTTTTGGGACAGAGTCTCACTCTGTTGCCCAGGCTGGAGTACAGTGGTGTGATCTTGGCTCACTGTAGCCTCCACTTCCTGAGTTCAGGTGATTATCCTGCCTCAGCTTCCCAAGTAGCTGGGATTACAGGCATGCGCCACCATTCCTAGCTAATTTTTCTATTTTTAGTAGAGATGGGTTTTCACCATGTTGGCCAGGCTGTTCTCAAACTCCTGACCACAGGTGATCTGCCTGCCTGAGCCTCCCAAAGTGCTGGGATTACAGGCATAAGCTACTGCATCCGGCCCAAAAATGTTTTTAGAAAATCATCAGGACAGTGGTCCCACTGGATCCCTGGCAGCTGAGACACAGATCATCCCCTTTCACAGGGAACTGTACCTGCTACAGACATCAGAGACCAGAACATCTGGAACACACATTCCTCACTCACTTGTAATTGTCCTATATTCTCTGTAAAAAAAAAAAATGCTACACTTAGAGAAATCATGCCCCTGAAGAGCCTGGCTCAAACCCTTCTGCCCTCCCTAGAAGAGCTCTGAGCTCACATGGGCTAGTTGCAGCCAATGGCAGCCATGAACTTGGCGAGTCCCATCACACTTCAAATGATCAGTGGTTTCAGCAAGAAATCACGGAGACCCTCTTGCCACCGGTTACCTTTAGCCCAGTGCTTAGGGAGCACCGTTAAACTCCTTGCCAGGTCTCACAGATAGCCGAAGCTCAGGAGATGAAAGGGCTCAGTAGAAATGCTGGTCTAGTGAAATGAAAAGTTTGGAGGGGAAATGCTTCTGACCTTGTGTGCCCTTTGCAAATAACATCTGTTTCTCCTTTCTTTTTGTTTTTTGAGACAGAGTTTCACTGTTGTTGCCCGGGCTGGAGTGCAATGGTGCAATCTTAGCCTCTCCCTCCTGGGTTCACAATATTCTCCTGCCTCAGCCTCCCAAGAAGCTGGGATTACTGGCACATACCACCATGCCCAGCTAATTTTTTTTTTTTTTTGAGGTAGAGTCTCATTCTGTCACCAGGCTGGAGTGCAGTGGTGTCACCTCAGCTCACTGTAACCTCCACCTCCTGGGTTCAGGCGATTCCCCTGCTTCAGCCTCCCAAGTAGCTGGACTACAGGCAGGTGCCACCACACCCAGCTAATTTTCACATTTTTAGTAGAGAGGTGGTTTCACCATGTTGGTCAGGATGGTCTTGATCTCTTGACCTTGTGATCCACCCGCCCTGGCCTCCCAAAGTGCTGGGATTACAGGCATGAGCCACAACGCCTGGCCAACTTTTGTATTTTTAGTAGAAATGGGGTTTCACCATGTTGCCGAGGCTGGTCTCAAATTTCTGAGCTCAGGCCCACCTCGGCCTCTTAAAGTGCTAGGATTATAGGTGCGAGCTACCATGCCTGGCCTGTTTCTCGTTAAAGCTCACGTTTTTGGGCTTCTGCCTGGAGAACCACTGGGGCATATGCTGACTGGCACTGTGGACAGGTGTGGCTTGTGGCTTCTGCAGTATTTGGCAACAAGCCTGGGATGGATCTGTTTGTGTCCGGCCGCAGCTGAAGTCCTTGGAAGGCAGGGCAGCAGTTTGTACCCATGGTTATAAATGCTTGTCCTGCCTCTCTTTTGTTGTGAAAAGCAAATAAAAATAAGCATGAAAGGCTGGCTGTGGCAGCTCACGCCTGTAATCTCAGCACAAGGTCAGGAGATCGAGACCATCCTGGCCAAGATGGTAAAATGCCGTCTCTACTAAATACAAAAAATTAACCGGGCATGGTGGCACGCACCTGTAGTCAAGGCTACTTGGGAGGCTGAGGCAGGGGAATTGCTTAAACCCAGATGGCAGAGGTTGCAGTAAGCTGAGACAGCACCACTGCATTCCAGCTTGGTGACAGAGCAAGACTCTGTCTCAAAAAAAAAAAAAAAAAAGAAGCATGAAAAAGTACTTCACAAATTCTTAAGGGCCATATGGGCGGGGTGTGGTGGCTCACGCCTGTAATCCCAGCACCCTGGGAGGCCAAGGTGGGCAGATCACAAGGTCAGCAGTTCGAGATCATCCTGGCCCATGTGGCCAAACCCCATCTCTACTAAAAATACAAAAATTAGCCAGGTGTGGTGGCAGGCATCTGTAATCCCAGCTTCTCAGGAGGCTGAGGCAGGAGAATCACTTGGCCCGGGAGGCAGAGGTTGCAGTGAGCTGAGATTGTGCCATTGCACTCCACTCTGGGCAATGAGAGTAAGACTTGGTCTCAAAAAAAAAAAAAAGCCATATGCCTGGGAGTTACTGATGACAATGATGTGACAGGCATGTGGTTTAAAGGAAATAAAAACACATTTTTACTCTTAGAAGACCTAGGCTTGGGTCTTGATTCACTCACTTACTAGCTGTGCAACCTTGGACACATCCTTTCATCTTTCAGAGCTTATTTTATTGTTGTGTTTTTCTTTGCAGGGGGACCCGTCTATGAAAATGGGAATAGTCTTCCCCCACCTACCTCACAGGGTTGTGCTCTTATCAAAATCAAAAACAAAGCCAGAGAATAGGGCCGGGCGCGGTGGCTCAAGCCTGTGATCCCAGCACTTTGGGAGGCCGAGGTGGGTGGATCACGAGGTCAAGAGATCGAGACCATCCTGGTCAACATGGTGAAACCCCATCTCTACTAAAAACACACAAACAAATTACCTGGGCATGGTGGCGCGTGTAGTCCCAGCTACTCGGGAGGCTGAGGCAGGAGAATTGTTTGAACTCAGGAAGTGGAGGTTGTGGTGAGCTGAGATCGCGCCATTGCACTCCAGCCTGGGTAACGAGCAAAACTCCGTCTCAAAAAAAAAAAAAAGCCAGAGAACAGAGGCTTACACCCGTAATCTCAGCTCTTTGGGAGGCTGAGGCGGGCAGACCACTTGAGGTTAGAAATTGGAGACCAGCCTGGCCAACATGGTGAAACCCCGTCTTTACCAAAAAATATAAAAATTAGCCAGGCATGGTGCCACACACCTGTAGTCCCAGCTACTTGGGAGGCTGAGGCAGGAAACTGCTTGAACCTGGGAGGTAGAGGTTGCTGGCCTAGTGAGCCGAGATTGTGCCACTGCATTCTGGCCTGGGTGATGGAAACCCTGTCTCAAAAAAAAAAAGAAAGAAAGAGAGAAAACAGGCTGGGTGCAGTGGCTCACGCCTGTAATCCCAACATTAGGGAGGCCGAGGCGAGTGGATCACGAGGTCAGGAGTTCCAGACCAGCCTGGCCAAGGTGGTGAAACCCTGTCTCTACTAAAAATACAAAAATTAGCCGGGCGTGGTTGCGTGCGCCTCTAGTCCTAGCTACTGAGGCGGCTGAGGCAGGAGAATCGCTCGAACCCAAGAAGTGGAAGTTGCAGTGAGCCAAAACTACACCACTGCACTCCAGCCTGCGCTATAGAGTGAGACTCTGTTTCAAAAAAAGAAAAGTACGGTGGCTCACGCCTGTAATCCCAGCACTTTGGGAGGCCGAGGCAGGTGGATCACAAGGTCAAGAGATCGAGACCATCCTGGTCAACATGGTGAAACCCCATCTCTACTAAAAATACAAAAAATTAGCTGGGCATGGTGGCGCGTGCCTGTAATCCCAGCTACTTAGGAGGCTGAGGCAGGAGAACTGCCTGAACCCAGGAGGCGGAGGTTGTGGTGAGCTGAGATTGCGCCATTGCACTCCAGCCTGGGTAACAAGAGCAAAACTCCGTCTCAAAAAAAAAAGAAAAAAGAAAAGAAAAGTAAGAAAGCGGGCCTAGTGGCATGTGCCTGTAATCCCAGTGCTTTGGGAGACTGAGGTTTGTGGAGGGGAGACCCCATAAGTGCCAGGGCAGGAGTCAGAAGCCTCAGCCTTTTCCCATATAAATAATGAAGAAGAAAATACCTAGAGCTGTAACATTGTAGTTATTCATAGGTGATCTTAGTCTTTTTACTAATGCCTCTCAAGCTGAGAAGTGTGAATCTGGGGTAACATTGTGAAAGGAATGACCCTGAGGCAAGACACTTTAAGCTCTCTCTCATGCCAGTGTAAGGGCTGCTGAAGGGCATCTTGGCAATGTGCCAGCGCTGGGAAAGACCCGGTTTTGCAAGCTGGGGAAGGAGATGTCAGAGATGTCTCCTTTCTTGGAGGAGTTAGGAGAAAACTCCGTTTCTCCAAACTCTTGCGGCGGGCCTGATGGCTGTCAGGGAGGCCTGCGGACATCCGGGGGCTCAACTGTCTCTATGTGGTGCTGGGCTTCAGTGGTCACGTTCCAGGTTCACTCTCATGTTCTGCTTCTGCACCTGGTTCCTTTTTTTTTTAGAAGAGATAATCAGTAAAAGTAATATAAATCTTAATGTCTTTGTTCTTTCTTGACAAGTATGGAAAAGTGCTGACGCATTATGCTTCCTACCTCGTGTTGGCTACTAGAAAGCCTTGGGCCCCTACCTATATGACACGTGATGTGCTTGACCCTATCACCGACCACCAGTGCCATGTGCTACCGTCCCTGCCCCAGCTTTGTACTCAACAAAAGTCAGAGCATCCAGGCAGTCAGGGTCACTGCCAGATTCCGCGAGTTGGTTGGCAGCAGAGCCCTGGGCCCAAACTGTTTTCTCTGTCTCTGTGTCTTGTGTCTTTTATTTCTACAGTTTCTCATCTCCGAACCAGCAAAGAGGGGCTCACAGGACCCTGCAGGGTTGGACCTAACAGAGGCTGAGTGCAGGGAGCTATGATAGCACCACTGCACTCCAGCCTGGGACACAGAGCAAGACACTGTCTCAAAAAGAAAATGAAGAAAGTATATGCATTGTTCTCTACCAACTAGCAAATCAGGGTGATTCAGGAACCACAGACCATGGAAGACCATTAGTGTTAAGATTCTGCCGCTGAGTAATTTACCCATGTTTACTAATTGTATCATTCCCTCCTTCTGTAATAAGGCCTAGCACAGAAAAGAGACCAGGCATAGGCCTCGGCTGCTCTCAGCAGGGAGTCTTTCCCATGTTTTTCTTTCTTCTGTATGGCACATCCCAAGGACTTTGTCCTTTCTTTTGGTAATTACCAGCAGCCACTCCACTCCTTAGGAGCTCTCTGCTTCCTAATAAAAAATACTGGTTCCTGGCTGGGCGCAGTGGCTCACACCCGTAATTCCAACACTTTGGGAGGCTGAAGCAGGCAGATCACCTGAGGCCAAGAGTTTGAGACTGGTCTGACCAACAAGATGGTCTCTACCAAAAACACAAAAATTAGCCAGGTGTGGCTAATTTTACAGACACATGCCTGTAATGCCAGCAACTTGGGAAGCTGAGGCAGGAGAACTGCTTGAACTCGGGAGGCAGAGGTTGTGGTGAGCCAAGATAGTGCCATTGCACTCCAGCCTGGGCAGCAAGGGTGGAACTCTGTGGAAAGGAAGGGAGGGAGGGAGGGGAAGGAAGGAATGAAGGAAATACTGGTTCCTCAACAATGAACCTTCCTGTTATGCCTCAAAACAAGAACACACACACTCTTTCAATGTGGTGTGTTTTTTCAATGTGGTGGGATTTTCACCGTTCATCACTATGAGGAAATAGATGGAGGATAAACGACAATACAAAAAAAAGCGGGGGGTTACAATGCTGACAGTTTTCATAGTACTGAGCTCCCCTCTAGTTCCTAACTCACCCTGAGGTAGTATAAGAAAGTCCTTTGGCTCTTGTTCTCTGCTTCTATTCTTCAAAGTTATTCTCAACCAGCAACATTCCCCCAATCCCCATTTTTGGGTTCCCTGTTAGCAAGTAACTGTGTCTGAGCTCTTGGTATTCTCAGTGCTTAGCAAAGAGCCTGGCACCTGGGGCTAACACAGATCGAGCACTGACTACATATCAAGTACTATAGGAATCCTTTTTTTATTTTTTATTTATTTATTTATTTATTTTTTAAAGACGGGGTTTCACCATGATGGCCAGGCTGGTCTTGAACTCGTGACCTCAGGTGATCCACCCACCTCGGCCTCCCAAAGTGCAAGGATTACAGGTGTGAGCCATGGCGCCCAGCCAGGAAGGCTTTACATGATTATCTCACTCAAATGACCCTTTGAGGTCATTACTTTTTTTTTTTTTTTTTTTGAGACAGAGTCTTGCTCTGTTGTGTAGGCTGGAGTGCAATAGCATGATCTCGGCTCACTGCAACCTCTGCCTGTCAGCTTCAAGCGACTATCCTGCCTCGCCAGTACCTGGGACTATAGGCACCTGTCACCACGCCTGGTTAATTTTTGTACTTTTTAGTAGAGAGACGGGGTTTCATCATGTTGGCTATGTTGGTCGTGAACTCCTGACCAAAGGTAATCTGCCTCCCAAAGTGCTGGGATTACAGGCGTGAGCCACTGCGCCTGGCCAAGGTCATTACTATTAAGTCCTCATTTATTTATTTAGAGATATGGTCTTCATTTGTCACTCAGGCTGAAGTACAGTGGCATAATCATGGCCCATTGCAGCCTCCACCTCCCAGGCTCAAGCGATCCTCCCACCTCAGTCTCTCAAAGTGCTAGGATTACAGTTTTGAGCCACCATGCCCGGCCTATGTCCCTATTCTAGAGAAAAGGAAATAAGGGGACAGAGAGGTGAAGTAAGTTGCCCAGGGACACACAGCTGGTAAGTGGCACAACTGGGATTCAATCCCAGGAAGTCAACTCCAGAGCTATACTCTTTTTTTTTTTTTTTTTTTGAGACAAGTGTCTTGCTCTGTTGCTTAGGCCGGAATACAGTGGTGCTATCATAGCTCACTGTAGCCTTAAACTCCTGGACTCAAGTGATCATCCCACCTCAGCCTCCCAAATACCTGGGACCACTGCCCCACCATGCCCAGCCAAGTAAAAAAAAATTTTTTTTTGTAGAGATGAGGTTTTGCTATGTTGCCAAGGCTGGTCTTGAACTCCTTGGCCCAAATGATCCTCCAGCCTTGGCCTCCCAAGGTACAGAGATTTCAGGCATGAGCCACCACACCTAGCACAGTATCCATACTCTTTTTTTTTTGAGATGCAGTCTTACTCTGTCTCCCTGGGGGGAGTGCAGTGGTGCAATCTTGGCTCACTGCAATGTCCGCCTCCTGGGTTCAAGCGATTCTCCTCCTTCAGCCTCCCGAGTAGCTGGTATGATAGGCGCCCACCATGATGCCCGGCTAATTTTTTTATTTTTAGTAGAAACGGGATTTTACCATGTTGGCTAGGCTACTCTCAAACCCCTGACCTCAGGTGATCTGCCTGCCTCAGCCTCCCAAAATGCCAGAATTACATGTGTAAGCCACTGCACCTGCCCACAGAACCCATATTTTTAATCACTATGCTGGTCATTTAAGTATTTGCTGAATGTATTAAAGGAACTCTTTTGCTCACCTCTCAACACCCTTGTTCGTTTGTCCTCTCCATTCCGTAGCCCAAACTCTCTTCAGTTATTACTCATAATCTACAATAGCTTGGTCACTGTTCTTCAAAGGACTGGTGGTCGTTTTGTTTTTGTTTTTAAACGGAGTTTCGCTCTTGTTACCCAGGCTGGAGTGCAATGGCAAGATCTCAGCTCACCACAACCTCCGCCTCCTGGGTTCAAGCAATTCTCCTGCCTCAGCCTCCCAAGTAGTTGGGACTACAGGCGCGCACCACCATGCTCAGCTAATTTTTGTATTTTTAGTAGAGATGGGGTTTCACCTTGTTGACCAGGATGGCCTCGATCTCTTGACCTCGTGATCCACCCGCCTCGGCCTCCCAAAGTGCTGGGATTATAGGCGTGAGCCACCGCACCTGGCCTGGTGGTGGTTTTTAGTCTTGTTTGAGTCTTAATGCCCGTGGAGAGACTGGCGAAAGCTATGGTTATCGACCCAAATTAACATCCACGTACACAAAAATCTGATGTACAATGCTGGGAGTAGGGGGACAGGGAAGTAGCCCTGATTCTCAGGCTTTGGGCGGGGATGAAGACTGATTAGTACATATTGTTTTAAACCCAACTAAGAATCCTCAGGTTCTCTTGCTATTGTTTGAGGTGGTGCTGATGGTGACAGTGTAAAAACTGAAACTCCTTTGCAAGACTAACCAGGTCAGGTCTCCCTTTGTAGCTTCATCTTATCACATACTCTTATATTTAGGGCTTAAGCAAAGAAGGCAAACGTTTCCTATCTTAGACATTTGCTTCTGAAGTTCTGGCTACTCGGAATACTCCACTCCTACCTGACGCACTTTTCGTCAAAGTCCAATTTGAATCTTACCTCTCAGAAGCCCTGACATTCCAAACTTCCTCTCTCCCTTTTTAGAAAGGGAATGACTTGGGAGGCCGAGGCGGGTGGATCACGAGGTCAACAGATCGAGACCGTATTGGTCAACACGGTGAAACCCCGTCTCTACTAAAAATACAAAAAATTAGCTGGGCACGGTGGCGCGTGCCTGTAATCCCAGCTACTCAGGAAGCTGAGGCAGGCGAATTGCCTGAACCCAGGAGGCGGAGGTTGCGGTGAGCCGAGCCGAGATCGCGCCATTGCACTCCAGCAGCCTGGGTAAATGACACCTTCGCCTTGCATGGCTTTCTTGGGTAGCATTTAACATAGCTGCTAAGGAGCCCCTCTCGAGTCATTGTCTGCTCCTCCACAGCAGGGATGGTGTGTCATGCATCACTGTATCCCGGATATTCCAGAACATGCATGACACACATTAGGTGCTCACAAGTTTCACTAAGTTTTTAGGCAGCAACGCTCTCATTCTGAACCACCAAGTTCACTGCAGGTTTGGAGAAGACTAACATGCTTAAGAAGGGAGTTGAGTCTTGTTAGAGAAGGATGGTGGGGAATCAGAGTAAGAGAAAGTGAGACTGCGGCCGGGCTTTGGGGATGACAGCGAAGATTTACCATAAGCTCGCGGAGACAGCAGGAGTAAAACGCACGCAATTCACTGTAAGTCTCAGGGTCAGCAGGAGGGAACCAAGCACGGCATGCTGGGAGCGGCACTACAGAGCGCCGCGTTGCATGCCGGGACTTGTAGTCTCGCCCCCCTCCCCACACACACCCCGGTACCCTCGGACCGATTACGTTCGGCTACATTCAACCACGTCCTTATACAGATACCGTGCACTCATTGGTCGTCTATCACGAAACAACGAGATTATGCAGGGCAATTCTACCTAACAACACTATTCAGAGGAAACCCGGTTTCGGCGATGGCTACCAGGAAGACGCATTACGTGCGTCTGCGCGTGCGCAACGCTAGCGCCTCTACGCGCGCCCGCCGTTCCTGCGAGGGCCCTAGAGCCGGGCGGCGCAGGCGCAGTGTCCCTGGGCCAAGATGGCGGCGCGGTGCTCCACACGCTGGTTGCTGGTGGCTGTGGGGACCCCCCGGCTGCCGGCTGCAGCGGGGAGAGGGGCCCGGTCGCCCAGGGAGGGCGTGATAGGGGCATCGCTGAGCCGCAAGCTGGGCATCCCCGCCTTCCCGTCTACCCTGATCGCTTGTGGCCCCCGAACGCTGCTGACATTGAGACCTTGTGTCAACCTCACAGGTGAGGGCAGGTTCTAGCGCCCGAGTGGCGGTTTCAGGCCTACAAAGGAGCGAGTCTTCTCGCTGCGACTACCTCTGCGGGGGTAGCGGGGTGGAGGGTGTCTTCCGACCCCGATGCGGAATTGCGGGAGAGTCAGGCAGGCAGGAGGCGGAGAGGCCCTAGAGGCTACTCAGCCGTCTAGGGAGGGAGAGAAGCGTGGAGCCCACGGCGGCAGTGATGAAACACCCCGTAGATCGTGAACCTTCACCTCTCTGTCAACATTTCTGGAGGCCACTGCTCTTCCTTTCCCATCTCTCTACCTTCTAGCCCTTAGCGGAAGGCAAGAGGTAACTGCCCTTCGGGAAGGACTAGGTACTTTCTTACAACAACCCTGCGAGATGCCTGTCTTCATCCCCATTTTAAAGATTCACCAGAGGAATCGACCAGCCCAAGCCCAAGGTCATTAGGTTAGACTAGGAGTTGTCTCAAACCCAGAGCTGTCAGGTCATAACTTAGGCCCTTTCTACCACATGGTGCCAATTGAAAGGCACAGTTAATATGTTTTACAAGTCCTTAAGTTGGTAATTGTAATAACAACACAGACATTTATTGAGCACTTACTGTTGGTCAGGCATGGTTTTCCCCTTATATCACATTTCCATGTGATAGGCACTGTTATTCCATTTGATAAAGATACTGAGGCTTAGATGTTAAACCATTTATAAATGTCACAAAGAAGTGGAGCCTTGATTTGAAACTTGCCGCCTTCCTTGCCTGACATGATACCAAATTATACATTCCTTGAAGTGCTTATTGGTGTTTTACTTTCTTTTTCTTTTCTTTTCTTTTTTTTTTTTTTTTTTTTTTGAGGTGGAGTCTTGTTCTGTCACCCAGGCTGCAGTGTGGTGACTTGATTTCTGCTCAATGCAACCTCCGCCTCCCGGGTTGAAGCGATTCTCCTGCCTCAGCCTCCCCAGTAGCTGGGATTACAGGTGTCCACCACTATGCCCTGCCAATTTTTGTATCTTTAATAGAGATGGAGTTTCGGCATGTTGGCCAGGCTGGTCTCAAACTCCTAACCTCAGGTGATCCACCCACCTCGGCCTCCCAAAGTGCTGGGATTTACAGGCATGAGCCACCACGCCTGGCAGCCATGTTTTTTTATGCTGTGTGTTTTGTGCTGTATGTTGTATGTGCCTGAATTGTGCTAGTCGTTTTGTGTTCTCTAGGATTTGTCCAAATGATATTTAAGCTATCCATAAATTTATAAAGATTAATTAAAGGGCCCTGACTGGATAATTAATACCAGATAATTTTCTATTGCAATCCAGTTTTGTAATACTTACATAGTAGACAATAAAGTATCAGTAATTGTGGTTGTTTCATGCAATGTAAAGAAAATAACTTGGGCTTGAGGGGTGAACTTCGCCAGTGTGTGTGGCCTGGGTGTATTATTTAATAGCTTTGAGCCTCTCTTTGAAAATTCATTCATTTACGGGAATTAATTGAGGCCTATTTTATACCACCCACCATTGTGGGCACTGAGGAGACGACAGAGAGCAAAGAGATTGGATGTGTGTTTGATAAAGAGAATGATTATGGCCGGGCGCGGTGGCTCACGCCTGTAATCGCAGCACTTTGGGAGGCCGAGACAGGCAGATCACAAGGTCAAGAGATGGAGACCATCCCGGCCAACATGGTGAAACTCCATCTCTACTAAAAATACAAAAAATTTGCCGGGCATGGTGGTGTGTGCCTGTAGTCCCAGCTACTCAGGAGGCTGAGGCAGGAGAATTGCTCGAAACCAGAAAATGGAAGTTGCAGTGAGCTGGGATCGCGCCACTGCACTCCAGTCTGGCGATAGAGTGAGATTCTGTCTCAAAAGGAAAAAAAAAGATAATGATTATTTATTTATTTTTTAAGACAGGATCTCCTCCTGTTGCCCAGACTAGAGTGCAGTGGCACAATGACTACTCACTGCAGCCTTGACCTCCCAGGCTTCATCGATCCTCCATTCTCCACCTCCTGAGTAGCTGGGACTACAGGCATGTACCACCACACCTGGCTAGTTTTTCGTGTTTTTTGTAGTTGAGGTTTTGCCATGTTACCCAGGCTGAGCTCAAGTGATTCGCTTGCCTCAGCCTCCCAAAGGACTGGGATTGCAGGTGTCAGCCACTGCGCCTGGCCAAGAGAATAATTTTTTTGCGGTGGGGATGGACTCTTTCTCTGTCACCCAGGCCGAAGTACAGTGGTGTAATCCTGGTTCACTGCAACCTCTGCCTGCTGGGTTCAAGCGATTCTCTTGCTTTAGCCTCTCAAGTAGCTGGGATTACAGGTGTGTGCCGCCATACCAGACTAGCTTTTTATTTCTTGCTTTTTCTTTTTTTGAGATGGAGTCTTGCTCTGTTACCCAGACTAGAGTGCAGTAGTGTGATCTCAGCTCACTGCAACCTCTGCATCCCAAGTTCAAACAATTCTCTTACCTCAGCCTCCTGAGTAGCTGGGATTACATGTGCCAATGACCATGCCCAGCTGATTTTTGTATTTTTAGTAGAGACAGGGTTTTACCATGTTGGCCCTGCTGGTCTGGAACTCCTGATCTCAGGTGATCCGCCCACCTCTGCCTCTCAAAGACCTGGGATTATAGCCGTGAGCCACCGTGCCCAGCCAACTTTTACATTTTTGGTAGAGACAGGGTTTCACCATGTTGGCCAGGCTGGTCTTGAACTCCTGGCTTCAAGTGATCTGCCCACCTGGGCCTTCCGGATGCTGGGATTACACAGCGCGTGCCCCGAGAATAAATTTTTAAATTCTATTCCTGCATCTATGTACCTCATGGAAGGAGCAGTCCTCTGTTCAATATTCTTTCTGCGTTCCATTTCAATTATTTGGAGAGATGTCATGATGGATTTTTTTGTTTCTTTTATTTTTTTCTTAAATACATACATTTATGTATTTTTTATTTTGTAGAGCCCTGGTCTTATTGTGTTGCCCAGGCTGGTTTCAAACTCCTGGCTTCAAACAACCCTTTCATCTTGGCCTCCCAAAGTGCTGGGATTATAGGCGTGAGCCACTGCACCAGGCTAGATTTTTCAACATGATCCAAAGTGGCCATTTGTTTTGTTTTGTTTTGTTTGTTTTGTTTTTTTGAGACAGAGCCTTGCTCTGTTATCAGGCTGAAGTACAATGGTGTAATCTCAGCTCACTGTAACCTCTGCCTCCTGGGTTGAAGCCATTCCCCTGCCTCAGCCTCCTGAGTAGCTGGGACTACAGGCACACACCACCACGCCTGTCTAATTTTTTGTATTTTAGTAGAGATGAGGTTTCACCATGTTGGCCAGAATGGTCTCAATCTCCTGACCTTGTGATCTGCCTGCCTTGGTCTCCCAAAGAGCCGGGATTACAGGTGTGAGCCACTGCCCCTGACCCAAGGTTGTTATAAATAGAAATTGGCTGCATCTTTTTGGTTCAAATATTAATTCCTTAGGTGACCTGTTTTATTAAGCCAAATTTGTTCATGTTCCAGCTGCACAGATTTGGGAAATTTTTCTATTATTGTGTACGTGAAAGACAGAGAGGCAGGGACTAAATACAAAGCTTTGTGTGAGGCTGATACTAAGGAACTGTGGTTAGATGTCTTGTTCCCCAAGTGAGCTCATAGCCTGCCATGGGCAATTTTTTTTGTTGTTTTATTTTTATTTATTTTTTTTGAGACAAAGTCTCACTCTTTTGCCCAGGCTGGAGTGCAGTGCCTGTCTTGGCTGCAACCTCCACCTCCTGGGTTCAAGCAGTTTTCTGACTCAGCCTCCCGAGTATTTGAGATTACAGGCACCTACCACCACATGCCACGGGCAAATTTTGTATCAGGTTGTGTTGTGTACACAGATGAGAGGTGACATCTTTCAGGGTGCATTCTGTTTTCACATCTAGAGTCATCAAGTGGTCGGGCTGGGTGGCTCATGCCTGTAATCCCAGCACTTTGCTGGCACTAAGGCAGGAGGATCACATGAGCCCGGGAGTTTGAGACCAGCCTGAGCAACATAGGGAGATCCCATCTCTACAAAAATATTATTTTTTTTTTTTTCAGATGGAGTCTCGCTCTGTTGCCAAGCTGGAGTGCAGTGACACAATCTTGGCTTACCTCAACCCCCGCCTCCCAGGTTCAAGCCATTCTCCTGCTTCAGCCTCCCAAGTAGCTGGACTACAGGTGCGTGACACCACTACCAGCTTATTTTTATATTTTTAGTACAGATGGGGTTTCACCATGTTGGCCAAGATGGCCTTAATCTCTTGACCTTGTGATCTGCCCGCCTCGGCCTCCCAAAGTGCTGGGATTACAGGCATGAGCCACCATGACTGGCCTACAAAAAGATTTTTAAAAATTGGCTGGGGCTGGGCAAGGTGGCTCACGCCTGTAATCCCAGCACTTTGGGAGGTGGAGGTGGATGGATCACCTGAGGTTGGGAGTTCAAGATGAGCCTGACCAACATGGAGAAACCCCGTCTCTACTAAAAGTATAAAATTAGCCAGGCGTGGTGGCGCATGCCTGTAATCCCAGCTACTCGGGAAGCTGAGGCAGGAGAATCACTGAGACCCGGGAGGTGGAGGTTGCAGTGAATTGAGCGAAACAGCGTCTCTAGGAAGAAAGCAAGAGAGAAAGAGAGAAAATAAAGAAATAAGCAAGCAAGCCGATTGTGGTGGCACCTGCCTGTACTCCCAGCTTCTTCGCAGGCTGGGGTGGGAGGATCACTTGAGCCAAGGAGGTTGAGGGTGCAGTGAGCCATAATGATGCCACTGCACTCCAGCCTGGGAGACAGAGTATGACTCTTTCTCTGCCAAAAATTAATCAATAAATAAAGTCATTAACCAAGAAGCCATGTCATAGCGAGCCTCTGTGGTCCTCGCTACCCAGGAAGTGGAAGTGGGAGGATTTTTGGAGTCCAGGAATTTGAGTTTGGCCTAGGCAGCATAATGGGACCCCTGTCTCTAAATAAAACCCCAAATTTAAAAAGGACGTCAACTCAGCTTCCAAACAGTAGTCTATAATCTTGTCTCAAATCTAGTAGTACACTTAGATGATGTAACAACACTTTACATCTGACTTCTCTTCCCAGCAGAAAGCAGTTGGTGGCTAGGCACCGTGGCTCACGCCTATAATCCCAGCACTTTGGGAGGCCAAGGTGGGTGGACCACCTGAGGTCAGGAGTTCAAGACCAGCTTGGCCAACATAGCCAAACCCCGTCTCCACTAAAAACACAAAAAATTGGCCAGGCATGGTGGCAGGTTCCTGTAATCCCAGCTATTTGGAAGGCTGAGGCAGGAGAATCTCTTGAATCCGGGAGGTGGAGGTTGCAGTTAGCCAAGATCATGCCATTGCACTCCAGCCTGGGCAACAAAAGCGAAACTCCCCCCCAAAAAAAGAAACGAAAGCAATTGTTGGACAGTGAGTTGGCCATTCTTGGAACGACTTGGAGGCTTATTCTATTCTGGGTTGCTCTACATTTACTGGTTATATCTGGTAAAATAAATTGTTAAATGAACTCTAATTATTCTTAATCATTGATGACCTTTGGATAATGTCAGAAGTCATCAGACTGGGACGGTGGCTTACGCCTGTAATCCCAGCACTTTGGGAGAATGAGGCTGGCAGATCTCTTGAGGTCAGAAGTTTAAGACCAGCCTGGCCAACATGCTGAATCCCCTTCCCTACTAAAAATAAAAAAAATTAGCCAGGTGTGGTGATTCATGCCTGTAGTGCTGGCTACTTTGGAGGCTGAGGCATAAGAATCGCTTGAACCTGGGAGGCAGAAGTTGCAGTGAGCCAAGATCATGCCACTGCACTTCAGCCTGGGCTGAAGTCATTATTCCTGTAATTAAACATGGTTTGTCTTTATCCACATGCAGTTTTGTTCGTTACTATCTCTATTAATTCCAGTCCATGTTCTCTGCCCAGAATGTTGAAGCCACAGCTGCCACAGGCCACTTACTACCAGCGTCAGCCTTCTGGCATTGGAAGGAGTGCTGAGAGAGGCTCAGTTGGGTCAGGGCAATCCCTCGCTCCCAAGTCAAAAGTGGGTTAAGTACAGATTCAATAATAAGCCAGCTCTAGTGTCTTCTCAAGTCTGACTGAAGAAACACAGTAGTGGTCTCCTGACCCCTACTACTTCCAGTCTGCTTTTTATATCCTGAGGGTAGTGGGTATGCCAAACACAGGGATTTATTTCCTGTTTCTGATTTTAAGTATTCTGACCATTCCCACTCACTCTCCTGTCTGATTGTGCTTCACCTGACCGCCTTGGATGTGCTCAACATCTGTGGTTGTTTTGTGCTCATTAACTTCGAGTAGTCTCCCAGGCTTCCTTTCAGAGTTGTTTCTCATGCAATCCCAATCAGTTCTTGGTTTCATACTAACAGTGGCTCCCTATTGCTCTTAGGATAAGATCCAGTCTCCTTCGCATAGCTCTAAGGCCATTCTTATTCCTGGGCCGCGTTGATTATCATCATCTCTTACCACCACTGCCACCACATACACAGTCTAGTTTAGTTACGGGCATATATCTGTATGGATTCAAGCTCCTCTTGAGCCTATTTCTTTCTCTTTTTTTTCCATGTCACAAGTTTATTTACAAATGTATCTAATATGCCATGTAAGTTCAAGTGTTTGATTCATTTATTTATTTACTTTTAATAGAGACAGGGTCTCTCTGTGTTACACAGGCTGGTCTTGAACTCCTGGGCTCAAGCTATCCTCATGCCTCAGCTTCCCAAAGTGCTGGGATTGCAGGTGAGAGCCACTGTGCCTGGGCTTATTTATTTTTTGAAGAGATTGCACCTCTTAAAACGCTCTTCCAGGCCGGATGTGGGTGGTTCACGCCTGTAATTCCAGCACTTTGGAGGTCAAGGTGTGTGAGTCACTTGAGGTCAGGAGTTTGAGATCAGCATGACCAATGTGGTGAAACCCCGTCTCTACTAAAAATACAAAATTAGCTGGGCCTGGTGGTGCATGCCTGTAGTCCTAGCTACTTGGGAGGCTGAGGCAGGAGAATCATTTGAATCTGGGAGGCGGAGGTTGCCGTGAGCCACGATCACACCATTGCACTCTAGTCTAGGCAACATGAGTGAAACTCTGTCTCAAGAAAAAAAAGACAACAACAAGCATGGGTGTGGTGGAGAAACCCCATCTCTGCTAAAAATACAAAATTAGCTGGGTGTGGTGGCACATGCCTGTAATCCCAGCTACTCTGGAGCCTGAGGCAGGAGAATAGTTTGAACTCGGAGGCAGAGGATGCGGTGAGCCGAGATCGTGCCATTGCACTCCAGCCTGGGCAACAAGAGTGAAACTCTGTCTCAAAAAATAAAAATAAAAACCAAACAACAAAAAACACTCTTCCTCTCTGTTAAGTAGGTAAAGTAAAACATCCTTATTTCTTAAGCAGTTAGTGTCTTGCTGTAAAAAATAGGTGCTGCAAATCCAGATCCAAAGTACAAAGTAATCCTAGGTAGAAACTGCCACTTGTTTTCCACTGAAAATGGCCAGTGCTTCCCTGGGCAGTCCAGCCAGTTTCTGCAGCTTAACAGCAGATGCCTAGACGTTCTTCCCCACCTTCTGAAATTGGGTTGTCAGTGGTTCTCAACAGGGGACAGTTTTACTTCCCAGGAGACATTTAGCAGTGCCTGGGATCATAGAAGGAGTTCCTACTGGCATCTAATGGGTGGAGACCTCCTGAGTTTCTGGTTAATGTCTGGAGTAGGGCCTGAATATCTGTATTTTCATTAGTCTAATGATGGTGCTGGTCCAGGGACCACAGTCTGAGGACTGTTCCTTAAGTAGATACCCAAGGCTGCAAGGTAGAGGAAAGATTATGGGGAGTTGTTAAGCATTAAGTGCGACAGAAGAATATGAAAATACCTAGCATATAGTAAGTGCTCTTGTGGCATAAGAGGGGGAGCTGAATCCCTTATTAATCTTCTCCCAGTCAGGAGTATTATTCCTCTAGTGGTGTACTGAGACCACACCAGTGGTATAACCCAGGAGAATCAGCCTCATCCAGTACTCTGACATTGTTTAATATTAATGGAATACTGTGGCCTTAGCCATTATTGAAGTACAGTGAGTTTGGTCTGCAGTGGGCTTGGAGGGGAACAGCCCTAAAGCTGTAGCCTGTGTATTAGTCTGTTCTCACACAGCTAATAAGACGTACCTAAGACTGGGTAATTTTCAAAGGAAAGAGGTTTAATTGACTTGCAGTTCAGTGTGACTGGGGAGGCCTCAGGAAACTTACAATCGCGGTGGAAGGGGAAGCAAACATGTCCTTCTTAACATGGCAGCAGGAAGAATGAGCAAAAGAGTGAAAAGCCCCTTATAAAACCATCAGATCTCGGCTGGGCACCATGGTTTATACCTGTAATCCCCAGCACCTTGGGAGGCCGAGGCAGGCAGATCACAAGGTCAAGATATCCATTCTGGCCAACATGGTGAAATCCTGTCTCTACTAAAAATACAAAAATTAGCCAGGCTTGGTGGCGGGTGCCTATAATCCCAGCTACTCAGGAGGCTAAGGCAGGAGAATTGCTTGAACCCCAGAGGCGGAGATTGTGAGCTGAGATCACCGCCACTCTACTCCAACCTGGCCACAGAAGGAGACTGTCTCAAAAGACAAACAAACTAACAAAACCATCAGAACTTACTATCAGGAGAACAGCATGGAGGTAACTGCCCCCGTGATTCAGTTGCCTCCTCTCAAGTCCCTCCCATTACACGTAAGGATTATGGGAACTATAATTCAAGATGAGATCTGGGTGGGGACACAGCCAAACCCTGTCAGTTTGTTTGTTCCTTCACAGATATAGCCGGGTGGGTCATGTACTCAGTTTTCTTTTGTTGAGAACATCCCCAGAGTGATTTTCTTTCTTTTTTTTCTTTTTAGGAACAAAACATTACCCTTTCGTTTGTACTGCCTTCTTCCACACGAGTGCCCCTTTGGCCAAAGAAGATTATTACCAGATATTAGGAGTGCCTCGAAATGCCAGCCAGAAAGATATCAAGAAAGCCTATTACCAGGTCTGTATGGAAGTCAGATTTTGGTGACCAAATTATAGAAGGCATGTTGTTGACCCCATCTGATCCTGGTTAGTGTAAGGTATGTGCCCCCATGGATGGATCTCATGAGCTGAGAGTATAGAACGGTGTGATAAGGATGGACTTTGCTAGACTGCGTTTTTCGGTGCACAATGCCGTAGAGGCTAATGCTTCAGAACAAAGAGGCAAGTCCAAACCAGATATTTTATTTTATTGTATTTTTTTAGTCTGGTCTCTCAGTATCATAAACCAGAGATTTTAAGAAGTTTTTTTTCCAGAGCTGTTTTCATAATTAAATTTGATCTGTACCTTCTGAATCAGTAGGTACGATGGTCTAAGTTTTAGGTAGTCATTCTTTGCATTCGGATAAAAGTTTATAGGTTTAGAATTACTTCCTTTCTTAACCTGGAAAACGTGAAATTCCCATTGTCGTATCCCAGGGTATATTAGCGTAGTTAGGGTAGCTGAGTAAAGTTATATGTGAGATGTCTAAACCACAGTTCCCAGACTCTTGGTTTGCTCTGGCCAATAAAATAAAATCAGTGTTGGAGACGCCAGTGTAGGATTGAGAGCTCTTTGTAAGTGCACACTTGACTGGAGTTGTGCAGCTGTCACTCCAATCAACTTTAGAACATTTTCCTCACCTCAGAAGGAAACCCTGTACTCATTGGCACTCACCTTCCATTTTTTCTCTCCCTGGTCCTTGGCAGCTACTCACCTGCATCCTGTCTCTTTAGATTTGCCGATTCTGGCTACTCAAATACAGGGAATCATACAATATGTGTCCTTTTGTGTCTGGCTTCTCTCATTCGCATCGTACTTTCAGGGTTCATCTGTGTTGTAGCTTGTGTCAATACTTTATCCCTTTTCGTGGTCAGATAATATTCTGTGGCATGGATTGATCACATTTTGTTTATTCGTTGGACAATTGGATATTTTCCACTTTTTGCTCTCATGAACAGAGCTGCTATATACACATTCATATGTAAGTTTTTCTGTAGATGTTTTTTCATTTCTCTTGGATATTTAGGAGTACAGTCATATGGTAACTGGATCTTTTTTTTTTTATTTTGAGACAGTCTCATTCTGTCACCAGGCTGGAGTGCAGTGGCACAACCTCAGCTTGCTGCAACCTCCGTGTCCTGGGTTCAAACGACTCTCCTTCCTGAGCCTCCTGAGTAGCTGGGACTATAGGCACGAGCCACCACGCCTGGCTAATTGTTGTATATTTAGTAGAGACGGGGTTTCACCATGTTGGCCAGGATGGTCTCAATCTCTTGACCTCTTGATCCACCCGCCTTGGTCTCCCAAAGTGTTGGGAATACAGGAGTGAGCCACCGCACCTGGCGGTAACTGGATCTTTATTGAGAAGCTGCCAGCCTTTTTCAAAGCAGCTACACCGTTTACATTCCCACCAGCAGCATATGAGGGCCGTTATTTCTCCACATCGCAGTGAACACTTGTTATTATTATCTGTCTTTTTAATTACTAACCTAGTGAATGTGAAATGCTATCTCATTACCGTTTCAATTTGCTTTTTCCCTGGTGACTCATGATGTTGAACATCTTTTCTTGGGCATGTTAGCCATTTGTATGTCTTTGGAGAAATGTGTATTTGGATCCATTGCCCAATTTTAATTGGGTTGTAATGGATTGAACAGAGGCTTGGGGACAGGAAACAGAGATGCTGGCATGTGACTAGCGAATGGCTTGTCTCTTCCTGAGCTCAAGAGTCAGGTGCCTGAAGAGTGGGAGAAGTTTGAAAAGATGGAGGCTGGACTGAACTCCCATGACAATTGGTGTGAGGCCCTTAGCAAGTCCTAGAGACTTAATTTAAGAGAAATTCTGAATTTAGGGAACCATTCAAGTTTTTAGGTGTGGAAGTAAAAAGATCAGGTAAAGCTGTAGCAATCACTGTATTTTATGTACTTACAAAAATAATTGAAACAACAGAGACATCTATTTATTCAGTTATTTTCTTCCCTTTTTTAAAACTTTTTCTTCTTTGAGGCAGAGTCTCACTCTGCTGCTCAGGCTGGAGTGCAGTGGTGCAATCTTGGCTCACAGCAACCTCTGTCTGCCTCCTAGGCTCAAGCGATTCTCCTGCATCAGCCACCCCAGTGATTATAACCTGTGATTATAGGTGCGCACCACCATGCCTGGCTAATTTTTGTATTTTTGGTAGAGATGGGGTTTCACCATGTTGGCCAGGCTGGTCTCCAACTCCTGACCTCTGGTGATCCACCCAGCTTGGGATCCCAAAGTGCTGGGATTACAGGCATGAGCCACTGTGTCTGGTGCCCTTTTTAAAAAATTGTTTCTCTTTTTTGTTTATTTACCTGTTCTAAGCCATACTGGATGCTAAGGGCAAAGAGATATGTCAGAATCAGTTCCTGCCCTCAAGTTAACAGATTGAGACATTAAAACAGATCATTATTATTATTTTTGGCAGGGACAGAGTCTCACTTCACCACCTGTGCTGGAGTGCAGTGGCTCGATCTCTGCTCATTGCAACCTCCACCTCTCAGGTTCAAGTGATTCTCATGCCTCATCCTCCTGAGTTGCTGGGACCACAGGCATGCGCCACCATGCTCGGCTAATTTTTTGTATTTTTGGTGGGCAGGGGTTTCACTATGTTGCCCAGGCTGGTCTTGAACTCCTAAGCTTAAGTGATCTGTCTGCCTTGGCCTCTCAAAGTGCTGGGATTACAGGCGTGAGCCACTGTACCCGGCAGAGAGAGAACTTTTATAAAGGAAACATAATTATGATTGGTATTTGGAGTTCTGTTATAATCATCTTACATATGAAGCAGTTTATTATGTTTTTCCCTTAGCTTGCCAAGAAGTATCACCCTGACACAAATAAGGATGATCCCAAAGCCAAGGAGAAGTTCTCTCAGCTGGCAGAAGCCTATGAGGTAATATGACTTACATGCATGCAGTCACTGCTGTTCAGCTACATGTATGAATCAAAGTTTGCATTGCTGCCCTGGTATAGCCTGGTGTGTCACACAGTCCAGTGTGAAGGCTATGTCTCTGTACCAAGTCATCTTGTTAAAATAAAAAAAAAATAGTCTGGTCCAATGGTAGTGGGTTATCAGAACTTATTAACGTTAGTGTCACTAAAGTTGGTATACAACCCCCCACTGCTAAACTTGACTGGCTTAAAAAAAAAAAAAAAAGGCCACACATGGTGGCTCACACCTATAATCCTAGCACTTCTAGAAGGCCGAGGCGGGTGGATCACGTGGTCAGGAGATGAAGACCATCTGGCTAACATGGTGAAACCCCCATCTCTACTAAAAATACAAAAAACACTAGCTGGGCATGGTGACATGCACCTGTAGTCCCGGCTGTTTGGGAGGCTGAGACTGGGGAATTGCATGAGCCCAGAAGGTGGAGGTTGCAGTGAGCCGAGACTGTGCCACTGCACTCCAGCGTGGTTGACAGAGCAAGACTCCATTTCAAAAACAAAACAAACAGAGCTGGGTGTGGTGGCTCACTGCATCCTAGCTACTTGGGAGTCCAAGGCAGGAGAATTACTTGAACCTGGGAGGCAGAGGTTGCAGTGAGCTGAGGTCGCACCACTGCACTCCAGCCTGGATGACAGAACGAGACTCCCTCTTAAAAAAAAAAAAAAGAGAGAGAGAGATTCCAGGCCAAGAATGTTGGCTCACGCCTGTAATCCCAACACTTCGGGAGGCTGAGGTGGGCATATCACTTGAAGTCAGGAGTTTGAGACCAGCTTGGCCAGCATGGTGAAACTCTATCTCTACTAAAAATACAAAAATTAGTTAGGCACGGTGGCAGGCACCTGTAATCCCAGCTACTCAGGAGGCTGAGGCAGGACAATTGCTTAAATCTGGGAGGTAGAGGTTGCAGTGAGCCAAAGATTGCACCATTGCATTCCCGCCTGGGCAGAAGACCCAGACTCTCTATCAAAAAAAAAACGTTGATGTCGGCTGGGTGTGGTGGCTCAAGCCTGTAATCCCAGCACTTTGGGAGGCCGAGGTAGGTGGATCAGGAGGTCCAGAGAGCGAGACCATCCTGGTCAACATGGTGAAACCCCATCTCTACTAAAAATACAAAAAATTAGCTGGGCATGGTGGTGCGCACCTGTAGTCCCAGCTACTCAGGAGGCTGAGGCAGGAGAATTGCTTGAACCTAGGAGGCGGAGGTTGCGGTAAGCCGAGATCGTGCCATTGCACTCCAGCCTGGGTATCAACAGTGAAACTCCGTCTCAAAAAAAAAAAAGCTGATGTCTCACTCTGTCACCTAGGCTGGAGGGTAGTGGCAAGATCACAGCTCACTGCAGCCTCAAACTCTTGGGCTCAAGCAGTCTTCCTGCCTCAACCTCAACTTCCGGAGTAGCTGGGACTGCAGGTTCCCCACTGCACCCAGCAGAGGCAGTTTTTAATGAGGCAGGTGTTATTCTTGTGAATGTATTTTTCCACATGGATAGTTGATTTGCTGTTTCTGCTGCGATGGGTTTTGGAGAGTTCTAATTCACCATTTTGCTGACCTTTGTCTCCAAGGGAGATTTTTTTTTCCTTTTTTTTTTTTTTTTTTTTTTTGAGGTGGAGTCTCGCTCTGTTGCCCAGGCTGGAGTACAGTGGTGTGATCTCGGCTCACTGCAACTTCCACCTCCCAGGTTCAAGCATTTTTCCTGCCTCAGCCTCCTGAGTAGCTAGGACTACAAGTGCATCCCGCCATCTTCGGCTAATTTTTTGTATTTTTAGTAGAGAGGGGTTTCACCATGTTGGCCAGGTTCCTGACCTCACGTGATCCACCAGTGTCAGCTTCCCAGAGTGCTATGATTACAGGTGTGAGCCACCGCACCAGACTGGGATGGGGGATGTTATTAAGAGGACAGAGCCTCAGAACCTAAGAGCAGCAATTCCTCTGGAAGGGCTGGAACCAGGAGATAAAAGCCACCAGGAAGTCTTGGTCTCCTACTTGCCTCCTCCTCTGCCAACCTTCTTCGTTTGCATCTTAACTAGGTGCCCTAAAAATTACCCTAGGCACCAAGCTGTCCTCCACCTACTTTCTCAGTACCCCTCCATTCTAGGTTGAAGTGTCTTTTCCTTTGGAGGAAGCATACTTTTTTCTGTTTGGCCTTAAGGACAGTGCCTTTTTTTTTTTTTTTTTTTTTTGAGACAGGATCTCACTTTGTTGCCCGGGCTGGAGTGCAACGGTGTGATTACGGCTCACTGCAGCCTCAACCTCAACCTCCCATGCTCAAGCAGTCCTCCCACCTCAACCCCCAAGTAGCTAGAACTGTAGACGCCACCATACTTGGCTAATTTTTTTGTATTTTTCGTAGTGATGGGGTTTCACCACGTTGCCCATGCTGGTCCTGATCTCCGGAACTCAAGCAGTCCACCTGCTTTGGCCTCCTGAAGTGCTGGGATTACAGGCATGTGCCACCATACTCAGCCTAGGGCAGTGTCTTTTTAATTTAAGAAAAAAAAGTAAGACAAACGTGAAAAAGATACAAAGTGAATACTACATTTTTTCCTGCCCCTCCCTAATCCCCCTTTCTGAGGTAGTTAGTCCTTATAACAGTTTTATGAGGCTGGGCGAGGTGGCTCACACCTGTAATCCCAGCACTTTGGGAGGCCGAGTCAGGTAGATCACCTAAGGTCAGAAGTTCAAGACCAGCCTGACCAACATGGAGAAACTCCATCTCTACTAAAAATACAAAATTAGCCAGGTGTGGTGGCGCATGCCTGTATTCCCGGCTACCTGGGAGGTTGAGGCAGGAGAATTGCTTGAACCTGAGAGGCGAAGGTGAGCCGAGATCATGCCATCCCACTCCAGCCTGGGCTATAAGAGCGAAACTCCGTCTCAAAAACAAAAAACACAGTTTTGAGGGCCAGGCCCAGTGGCTCATCATGCCTGTAATCCCAGCACCTTGGGAGGTCAAAGTGGGAGGATCGCTTGAGGTTGGGAGTTTGAGAGCAGCCTGGGCAACACTGCAAGACCATCTCTACGAAAAGTTTAAAAATGTGCCAGGCTTGGTGGTATGCTCCTTTAGACAGCTACTCGGGAGGCTGAGGTGGGAGGATTGCTTCAACCTGGGAGGTTGAGATTGCAGTGAGCTAGATTGCACCACTGCTGTGGTTGCTGTTCCTTCTACCTGCTGCTCTGGTTGTTCTGGCTTCCAGAAGACCTGTAGATGAAGGTAAGGGTAAGAAGCATAAATTCTCTACCAGGCAGTGTCTCCTGAGGAGACAGGTGAAGTGTGAATCTGAAGAATCTGGGGTGCCTGTGAGGTCGAGTGAGGATCAACACAAACATTTCCCCAGCACACACCACCCCTAGGAGAGTTCGTGAGACTCTTGGAAGCACTTCACACCCCACAGTTAGCATTCAGTTTGCTCAGCTCGTCCCTCTTCTGGGGGCTAGTCGCAGGCCCACCCCAACCTCATAGGATGTCTTCACACATAGGACTGCTTAGTAAATGTTATTTACTGTGAAGTCTTGTCTGTATTCCTGACCTTGGTATACCTGGATGCCCAGTGGCTCTGCCTTTCACTGTAGGTTTTGAGTGATGAGGTGAAGAGGAAGCAGTATGATGCCTATGGCTCTGCGGGCTTCGATCCTGGGGCCAGCGGCTCCCAGCAGAGCTACTGGAGGGGAGGCCCCACTGTGGACCCTGAGGAGCTATTCAGGAAGATCTTCGGGGAGTTCTCATCCTCTTCATTTGGAGATTTCCAGACTGTGTTTGATCAGCCTCAGGAGGTAAGATCCTCAGTTTGAAGAATTATTCAGATTTTAGACTAAGTATGGGTCAAACAAATTTTTTTAATCAGTTTTGGTTTCTCAGAAAGGTGAAGCAGCTTAAATGGAGTGATCTGGAGGCTGCCATTGTAGTAGAAAATAATTTCTGTATTTGAAAAATCGCATAGGTAATAATGAGTACATCCATGCTGATGGTATTCTTAACACAATCAGGTAGCACCTAAGGCTTCCTCAGCCCATTATGAGGGTGTGTGTAGTCTCTAAGCTGCTGCGGTATTCCAGGAGAGCGCCATCTGGTGGGTAGGCACTGCTGATCTTTCTCATTATCTTTATAAGAAACTGTCAGAGTGGAAGAGAGAGGGGAGGTATTTATGATCTAAGTGATAATTGTGGATCATTCAGGCTGTTTTTAAGTGCCATGTACAAGTATTATCTGTGAACATTTTCAGTTATTAAAAGTATGTTTTCATATAAGTAATACATTATCTCTTAAAAATCCCAAAGAGTAGGACAGAATTGGTTCAGTGAGTCCCAGCTAAGCTTGTTTGGCAGAGTGAACGTGAGCACAGTGGTGAGAGAGTGACTGAAATGTGGCCCGGCGCCCTCCTTTCCCTTTAGTGCCGAGCATCTGTTTTGGTGGTTGGAAACAAAAGATGACAGGTCGTCCCTTGGTTTCTTTAGTACATCATGGAGTTGACATTCAATCAAGCTGCCAAGGGGGTCAACAAGGAGTTCACCGTGAATATCATGGACACCTGTGAGCGCTGCAATGGCAAGGGGAATGAGCCCGGCACCAAGGTGCAGCATTGCCATTACTGCGGTGGCTCCGGCATGGTAAGGGGCTGCCCGAGATCCCCAACTGCATGGCTCTCGCCACTGACTATGAAAAGAGCTTCTTGCGTTCACTGGTACTGGGAGTGGAAGGAGTTAGTGAACTCATCCCAGCTGTCTTTTCCCCCATGCCCTAAGGAGATGGGCCTGTGCTCGTCCTTCCCAGGCATCACAGCATCAGCAACTACAGCATAGCAGCACTGGGGGCGGGGCCGGGGATTGCATCCAGCTGTCACTTTTCTTTATTTTTTTAATTATTGCTTTTGTAATTCAAGGGGGAATAATCTTTTCTGCTTAGCTCCCAGGAGTCTTCAGGTACTTCTGGATTGAGACGGTATCTCATTTTACATTGTTGTTCGGTCAAGTTGATGATCTGGAGTGCAGAAGCTGCTGTGTTGTGGAAAATCAGATGAAGAGTTTGAGGCCCTGCATCTGTGCTCCTAGGCAGTGTGTTTGAGTGCACATCCACATAAAAAACAAGCCTTGGCTGGGCGCAGTGGCTCAAGCCTGTAATCCCACCACCATGGGAGGCCCAGGCAGGTGGATCACCTCAGGTCGGGCATTCAAAACCAGATTGGCCAAATTGGCGAAACCCCATCTCTACTAAAAATATAAAACTTAGCTGGGCATGGTGGTGGGTGCCTATAATCCCAGCAACTAGGGAGGCTGAGGCAGGAGAATCACTTGAACCCAGGAGACGGAGGCTGCAGTGAGCCAAGATCGTGGCATTGCACTCTAGCCTGGGTGACAAAGTAAGACCTTGTCTCAAAAAAAAAAAAAAAGCCCTAAAGAGACATTTTTCTTATGTACATTGTGGTCCCAGAACCACCTGTCAGTTTACCTGCATACTTATCAATTTTCTTGTTTTTAATCAGGAAACCATCAACACAGGCCCTTTTGTGATGCGGTCCACGTGTAGGAGATGTGGTGGCCGCGGCTCCATCATCGTAACGCCCTGCATAGTCTGCAGGGGAGCAGGACAAGCCAAGCAGAAGAAGCGAGTCATGATCCCTGTGCCTGCAGGTGGGTGCCTGGGCCCTCTATGCCCAGGGGCTTGGAGAGGGCAGAAGGGGCTGAGGCTGCTGCACTGTTATGACTTGGCCCTTGGTAGAAGTTAGGGTTGAGGCCCTGGAGCCCCAGGCTGGAGCAGAAACTGGAATCTCCTTGAATGTTTCTGTTTGTGCCTGTTATCCTTAAAATCTACAACTTTGCATGTCACACTTGGGAGAAGAGACCTGACGTGCCTGCTCTGCTTCTTCCTAGTGAAGGAGCTGCTGCCAACCCCTGGGCTCTTCTCCTCTCTCCCCTGTCTTTGTCACCAAAGCCAGCATTGTCCCTTCTGCCACCCTGTCTACATCACCCCCACGCATGCCACCCCTCACTCCACCTCTGCTGTTCCCTTGCCTGAAACTCACTGTCTGCTTTCTTTTTCAAGTTAACTTGGTTCATCTTGGAGATCCCAGCTTGAGTATCCCTTCCCCAGCAAGCCTCACACCCTCCTCCCAGTTCTTTAGATGTGCCTTTCTCTGGAGTCGCGAGCGTTTCCTTTGGAGAACTTGTCTCTGTTTGTAGTTACGCATTAGTGCTATCATGTGGTTAACACCCATCACCCAACGAGACCATAAATCCCTGAGGTACTACAAAGACCAGGCTTGAGGCAGGTTCTCAGTCATTAGGTGTCGCACGATGCATCTCTGGAAAGTTACCTGTGTGCCATCTTAGAGAATTGCACTGTTCCTCATTAATAAGAAACAGGAGTGGGGAAGAAGCCGTGGGTTACAAGGGGATCTTGGGTGGAAAGTGCTGTGGAAGGTCTCACAGTAACTGCTCCCTTTTGGACATTCCTTCTAGGAGTTGAGGATGGCCAGACCGTGAGGATGCCTGTGGGAAAAAGGGAAATTTTCGTCACGTTCAGGGTAGGTGCTCTGCCCCATGCAGTTTCTGTTGGGTCCTTGCTATCTGCGGGTGGGTGTGGCTGAGGCTGCTCCTGCACGGTCAAAGCTTCATGGGAACATGTCTCGCCATTGATGTCTCTGAGCAGCACAATGGCCACCTAGATGTGGTTTTTAGCTATCTGCTGCTTTCAAGGTTCTGTGCCTTGGGCGGTGAGAAGACAACTTCTTCGAGATGTTTACAAGTTAGAAATACAGGTCACATAAAAATACAGAAAACTTCCTGTGTTTTTATGATAAGATTGTTGATAAGGCATTGAGTGTGAAAGGTGCAATTTTGCATACCGTATACAGAGGCAAACTTTGGTTTCTGGCGATGGGGAAACATTAATCAAGACAGTGCCTTCTACTGGCAATTGCCTTCCTCTGTGTACACCCGAGAAAAACCCATGCAAGCCTAGCAGGCGACAGGTACAAAAGTATGCATGAGAGTCCTGTCAATGGTAGCAAGATACTGCCTTCCTCCCACAACAGAATGGCTCAGTGAGCTGTCGTGGTCAAAGGCTGCTCTACAGGGCAGTGGAGGGAAAGAGTCAGAGCTGCAAGGTGCTCCAGGCGTCACAGGTACAGACGGCAGGGACGGAAGGCAGCTTTTCAGAGGCTGCAGGGCCTCAGAGACCATCTATGTAAAGGTTTCAAGCATGTGGGATGGCATTATATATTATTTAGGGACACAGAAATGCATAGTAAAAGAAGCTCGGAGGAATGATAAATGCTAAATTCAGGGTCGTGGTTAGCTGAGGAGGGCAAGACTCACCAGTGTTTATGATGTTTTTTATTTTATTATTTGTTTGTTTTTATTTTCTTTGTGATGGAGTCTTGCTTTGTCGCCCAGGTTGGAATGCAGTGGTGCAATCTTGGCTCACTGTAACTCCTGGGTTCAAGCAATTCTCCTGCCTCAGCCTCCCAAGTAGCTGGGACTACAGGCATGTGCCACCGTGCCTGGCTAAGTTTTTGTATTTTTAGGAGAGACGAGGTTTCACCGTGTTAGCCAGGATGGTGTCGATCTCCTGACCTCGAGATCTACCCACCTCAGCCTCCCAAAGTGCTGCGATTACAGGCTTGAGCCACAGCGCCAGACGCCTGTTTTATTTTATTTTACTTTATTTTTTTGAGGTAGGGTCTTGCTCTGTTGCCTAGGATCGAATACAGTGGGATGATCTTGGCTCACTGCAGCTTCAGACTCCCTGGGCTCAGGTGATACTTCCACCTCAACCTCCTGAGTAGCTAGGACTACAGGCATGCACCACCAGGCCCGGCTGACTTTTGTATTTTTTGTAGAGTTGGGGTTTCACCATGTGGCTTGGACTTGTCTCTGATGCCTGGGCTCAAATTATCCACTTACCTTGGCCTCCCAAAGTGCTAGGATTGCAAGCGTGAGCCACCGCTCCCGGCCTGTGATGTTTTGTTACTTCCACTGGGTTGTGGGTACAACATTCTTATTTATTCTGCCTTACTTTTTTTTTTTTTTTGTGGGGAGACAGAGTCTTGCTCTATTGCCCAGGTTAGAGTGCAGTGACATGATCTCAGCTCACTGCAACCTCCGCCTCCTGGATTCAAACGATTCTCATGTCTCAGTCTCCTGAGTAGCTGCGACTACAGGCATGTGCCAACCACCCCCAGCTAATTTTTGTATTTTTAGTAGAGATGGGGTTTCACCATGTTATCAAGGCTGGTCTTGAATTCCTGACCTCAGGTAATCTACCCACCTTGGCTTCCCAAAATGTTGGGATTATAAGCGTGAGCCACTGTGCCCAGCCTATACTTTCTAATAAAGTAAGATTAAAAAAAAACAACTTGAAAGGCCAGTTTTATGTTTTTTCTCTTCCTGTTTATTTCCCTCCCTGATTGAATGGCTGGATGTGAGACTGAGGAAATGCAGGCGTGCTTCCTTTGCAGTGTTCAGCGTGTAGAACAGGCCCTCTCCATGGCAGTGCCGAAACATGTAGACACGTCATTCCCGGGCCTGCAGTGGTGTTGCCTTGGTGGAAGGACAGTTCTTTCCCTCAACACTGCTTTACGTGTGGAAGGGGTATGAAGGTTGTCAGGTCTGAGCTTGGGCCTGACAGGGCACACGGTTGGTATTTATTCTGCAATGGACTTCTCTGGTGGGTCACACACATCTGTCGTGTTTGACCTTAGGTGCAGAAAAGCCCTGTGTTCCGGAGGGACGGCGCAGACATCCACTCCGACCTCTATATTTCTATAGCTCAAGCTCTTCTTGGGGGGACAGCCAGAGCCCAGGGCCTGTACGAGACGATCAACGTGACGGTAAGAGGGTGTGAGAACACCTTTGTCATCTCTGTACTTTGCTCTTTTTCTCAAATGGAAAAGAACTGACTAGTGGCCTGGAGCCCATGAGTGACCAGCATGCTGGGGGGCACTCACAGGAGTGGACATGAGGAATTTTAGTCTGATCCTTGGTGTGGACCACAAGACACAGGCCTTGACTCTATAATCACATGGAAAGCAGTTACTGGCTGGCATTGCTCCCACACTGGTTAACTGGGTATGGGAACCGGGCGCACCCAGGACACAGAGATGTTCACCCTGGGATATGCTCTCTGCACTTGCTTCTGTCCAGTGTCTGCCTCCAAGAGCAGATGCCTCTTGGGCTGTGCAAATCCCTTTGGCCACAGTGGATGGCTGCCTGTGTGCTGCCTCCACCTGTCCCCTATCTCTCCCTCGACCTGCCCCTTCAGCTCCTCCAGGTCACATCATTCTCTGTCTTTGCCTCAGAACCTTCTCCAGCCTCTTTGTGGGGAACCTTGGGGTACCTTCCACAAAGGAGGTAGGCATCCTGGGCACGGCTTTCTCCTGCATATGGGGGCTGTTCCCTGGCTTCTCCATGGTCCTGTGAGTCCAAGGGCCAAGGAGTGACCTCAGCCACACACCCTGTATTGGCTTTTTCTACTCCCCAGTTTTCCTGCTTTGTTTCCTCCTGCTCCCAGAGCTGACTTCCTCAGAACTCCTGTCCCCTCATTCTAGTCACAGGCTGTGCTGTAAGCAGACCCCATCTTAGCTCATTTCCATGTGGCTGTGGTCAGGCTTGGCCCAGAAACCCAAATGACAGTTCTTTTTTTCTTTTTTGAGACTGAGTCTCACTCTTTTACCCAGGCTAGAGTGCAGTGGCGTGATCTCGGCTCACTGCAACCTCTGCCTCCTGGCTTCAAGCGATCCTCCTCTCTCAACCTTCTGAGTAGCTGGGATTACAGGCACACACTGCCATGCCTGGCTAATTTTTTTTTTTTTTTGAGACAGAGTTTCGCTCTTGTTACCCAGGCTGGAGTGCAATGGCACGATCTCGGCTCACCGCAACCTCCGCCTCCTGGGTTCAAGCAATTCTCCTGCCTCAGCCTCCCGAGAAACTGGGATTATAGGCGCGTGCCACCATGCCCAGCTAATTTTTTGTATTTTTAGTAGAGACGGGGTTTCACCATGTTGACCAGGATGGTCTCGATCTCTTGACCTTGTGATCCACCATCTTGACCTTGTGATCCACCTGCCTTGGCCTCCCAAAGTGCTGGGATTATAGGCGTAAGCCACCACGCTTGGCCTAATTTTTGTATTTTTAGTAGAGATAAAGTTTCACCATGTTGGCCAGGCTGGTCTCAAATTCTTAACCTTGTGATCTTCCTGCCTCAGCTTCTCAAAGTGCCAGGATTACAGGTGTGAACTACCATGCCCAGCTGTGGCAGTTCTTTTCAAGGAATTTCTATTAAGATGGTCTTCGCATAGTGAAAACTTTTTATTTGAGCAACTGGGGACCAGGGGAAACTACAGATTACCTTTCTTTATAGATCCCCCCTGGGACTCAGACAGATCAGAAGATTCGGATGGGTGGGAAAGGCATCCCCCGGATTAACAGCTATGGCTACGGAGACCACTACATCCACATCAAGATACGCGTTCCAAAGTAAGTGCCCCACCACACCATAGCCACGTCCGCCTGGTCCTTCGGTGGCACTGCCTCAGGAGCTCTGTGGCTTGGGCAAGTCACTGCTCCTGGTAAGTCAGGTGGTTCCTGCCCAAGTTCTCCTGTTGGGAGAATTAAATGAACAACACGTAGGAATTGCTTTGCTACTGCTGCTATTGTTGGGTGACAGTCTCTCGCTCTGTCACCCAGGCTGAAGTGCAGTGGTGGGATCTCGGCTCACTGAAACCTCCACCTCCCAGGTTCAGGCGATTCTCCTGCCTCAGCCTCCCGAGTAGCTGGCATTACAGACGCCCACTGCCACACCTGGCTAATTTTTGTCTTTTTTAGTAGAGATGGGGTTTCGCTGGCCAGGCTAGTCTCGAACTCCTGACCTCCAGTGATCTGCCCACCTTGGCCTCCCTAAGTGCTGGGATTATAGGTGTGAGCCAGCGCTCCTGGCCTGTTGATTTTATTGTTGATGTCATTAGCACTGTTGAGAGCTGGAGAGGCAACCTGGGCAGAGTGCTGTGGGTACCTAGGGCGGGACATGCTTGACTCTCTTCAGGGGCACAGTGCTTTCCGTTAATTAGATAATTTCTTTTCTTTTTTTTGAGTCGGAGTCTCGCTCTGTCTCTGGGCTGGAGTACAGTGGCTCACTGCAACCTTCACCTCGTGGGTTCAAACAATTCTCCTGCCTCAGCCTCAGTACTGGGATTCCAGGCACGTGCCACCATGCCCAACTTATTTTTGTATTTTTAGTAGAGACAGGGTTCCACCATGTTGGCCTGGATGGCCTCCATCTCTTGACCTCATGATCCGCCCACCTCGGCCTCCCAAAATGCTGGGATTACAGGCGCAAGCCACCGTGTCCGACCCTAATTAGGTAATTTTTTATCACACACACACTTGTAAAATCTGTTCCTCCTCCAGTAAACTGTATTTAGCATAGCCACAGTGACACTTGTTTAAACAACTTAGAGTGTTTTAGGAGATTTTTTTGTACAGACTCTTTGAAGGCATGGTCCTTAGGTTCTCACCACTGCACTGGCACAGGCTTTGCTGGGGTCGGGTCCCTCTCCCACATGCTGTGAGGGCTCTGGTCCCCTGTGTCTTCTTGGAAGCCTTGGCCTCTGACTCTGCTCGGTCCACAGGAGGCTGACAAGCCGGCAGCATAGCCTTATCCTGAGCTACGCCGAGGACGAGACAGATGTGGAGGGGACGGTGAACGGCGTCACTCTCACCAGCTCTGGTAAGGGGTCTAACACAGCAATACCTGGGGGCCTCAGAGCCCCCAGAGTGTGGACAATTCAGGGCAGCATGTTGGGATTTCCATTTGGGGTTCTTCATGAAGAAGAGCGGTGTTGTGGGTGTGAACAGCAGGTGGGGAGCCGCAGCCCCCAGTTCAAGCTTCTCTCTCTGTGTGTCTCAGACTCAGTCAGTGTTCTGAGTTCTATCCTTGGTTCTGCCACTTGTCCTGTGACCTCAGACACATCCCTGAGAGCTCCTGGTAAAAGCTTAAGGAGAGGATGGATTGGAAGGATTTGTGCATTTCCCACCCAGGACACTGCCAGGATTTCAGAGTGTCTTATAAACAACAGCAGCCACAGCAGTGGAGCTGCAATCAGAGGACTCAGTCCACCTCTTTAGAGCAGGACTCACTCTGAATTCGTTTAGCTACAAACAGATACACCGTTTACCCTGAGCTTGGACATCATGCTAGTGAGTGGCTGAGTGTTAGTGATCTGACACCAGAATGCCTGCTGTGGGCGCTGTAGCAGCAGCACCGCAGTCGCCATCCCTCTTCCTGTGGGAGGTGGGGCCTGTTTCTGGGGATCCCCTGCTCAGGGCGGGGCAGGCTGTGCCCAGGGGGTGCTTGGTTCGGGCTGCACGTGCTTCCTCCTCATTGCATCATTTGTTTTTGTCTGGATCCTGGGCAGAGTTCTCAGCACGTGAGTGGCCTTAGATGAGTGCCTGGTAATTCATAGCTGGTGCTTGGAGCTTGGGGCAGATTTTCCAGTAAAGTGGAGGATTTGGAGCTCTGGGACATGGGCTGGACAGAAGTCCCAGGAATTTCACTGAGCTCCTGTTGATCCTAGGGGACTGGAAGTCCTCTGTTAAACAGCAGCTGCCGGCTGGGTGTAGTGGCTCATGCCTGTAATCCAGCACTTTGGGAGGCCGAGGAGGGTTGATCACTTGAGGTCAGGTGTATAAGACCAGTCTAGCCAACATGACGAAACCCTGTCTCTGCTAAAAATATAAAAATTAGCTGGGCATGATGGTGCACGCCTATAATCTCAGCTGCTCCGGAGGCTGAGGCAGGAGAATCACTTGAACCCAGGGGAGGCAGAGGATGCAGTGAGCCAAGATTGCGCCATTGCACTCCAGCCGGGGCGACAGTGAGACTGTCTCCAAAAAAAAAAAAAAAAGCAGCTGCCACAAAACTCTGTAGCCCAACCAGGTTCCGAATAGTACTTACTTTTATGGTTTGGTATACTATCCTCTTTTGTTCTTGTATCTCTTGAACTGAAAAAAGAGGTGGTAATAGAGTAACTCTTCCACGGAACTCTTATCATTGCAACTATGGCTTCTTCTTCCTAAAACCCTGCAATCACAGAACATGTGAGATTGGTTCCACAGATAGCTGTCCTTCCCTCCTCCCGCCCACTAAGGTAGCTTGAGGTGTGCTAGGGCTGGGCCCTGGGTGGGGGTTGTGAGTATTTCTCACTCTGTTGGAGGTTGGGTATTAGTGGTCACCAGTTGATGTTTTGAGCCCCTGTCTGAGAGTGCAAGTTGAGAATTGATTTCGCCAACAGCTGAGTATCCTTAGAGCCTTTATCACTTTCATGGTTCTTTGTCCTGATTGCCAGTTCCCTCACTCAGCCAGGATTTCTTGTTCCATGTGCAAGACACTGTCAGCTCTTTTAAAAATCTTGGTGAGGGCCTTTAGTCCTGGAGAGCTGTAAGCCCTACATGCTCTTAGACTGTTGGTAATAAATAAGTAAGTAAGGCCGGGCGTGGTGGCTCACGCCTATAATCCCAGCACTTTGTGAGGCCAAGGCGGGTGGATCACAAGGTCAAGAGACCATCCTAGTCAACATGGTGAAACCTCGTCTCTACTAAAAATACAAAAATTAGCTGGGCATGGTGGTGCACACCTGTAGTCCCAGCTACTTGGGAGGCTGAGGCAGGAGAATTGCTTGAACCCGGGAGGCGGAGGTTGCGGTGAGCCGAGATCACGCCATTGCACTCCAGCCTGGGTAACAAGAGCGAAACTCCGTCTCAAAAAAACAAACAAATAAATAATCAATCTATCTATCCATCTATCATCTATCTATCTAATCTATATCTTGGTGAGGCCAGGTGTAGCAGCTCTCAATATGAGAGACACAGTATGTCTCCTTGTTAGTTTTTCTTTTTCTTTTCTTTTTTTTTGAGACAAGAGTCTTGCTCTGTCACCAGGCTAGAATGTAGTGGCACAATCTTGTTTCACCGCAACCTCCGCCTCCTGGGTTCAAGCGATTCCCCGCCTTAGCCTCCTGAGTAGCTGTGACTATAGGCATGAGCCACTGTGCCCTACTAATTTTTGTATTTTAGGAGAGATGGGGATTCACCATGTTGGCCAGGATAGTCTTGATCTCCTGACCTCATGATCAGCCTGCCTTGGCCTCCCAAAGTGCTAGGATTATAGGCGTGAGCCACTGTGCCCAGCCTTTCTTTTTCTGAGACCAGGCCTCCCTCCATTTTATGTAGCCTGCCCCACCCCTTCCCAGGGACTTGTGGCCCCAAGCTTTGGACCTTTCACTAGTGAGGCACCATCTTACTGAGACTAAGGCTGTTACTCTGTTAAGCACTGCGTGGCCTAGATCTCTGAGCACATTAAAAATGCGCTCTAGGTTAGGTACAGTGGCTCATGCCTGTAATTCCAGCACTTTGGGAGGCCAAGGTGGGTGTATCACAAGGTCAGGAGTTCAAGACCAACCTGGTCAAGATGGTGAAACCCCATCTCTACTAAAAATACAAAAATTAGCTGGGCGTGGTGGTGGGTGCCTGTAATCCCATCTACTCGGGATGCAGAGGGAGAGAATTGCTCAAACCTGGGAGGCGGAGGTTGCAGTGAGCCGAGATTGTGCCACTGCACTCCAGCCTGGGCAACAGGCAAGACTCTGTTTCAAAAAAAAAAATGCACTCTGCAATTAACATGCTGAGTTCAGGTCTATATTCTAACTCAACAAACGTGTGTACTCCTTGTGTAGTGGTTGGCAAATCTGTAACACATTTGTGCAAGAAAGTACCTCTAGGTGGTATCAGCCTGGGCCCTAAAGAAACAGAAGCACAGCTTCCCTAGGTTGAGAGCACTTAGGTTAGGTGCCCCAGATGGGGACAGCTTGCTCAGGGAGACACAGACTGCTGATGTGAGGGATGAGATGAAGTGCGTATGACAGCGGGTTGTGTGTGGCCATGACTCCAGCATGGGCTGGTCTGCAGGGTCTTTGCACACGCAGCCGCATGGAATCTGTTCAGTTGGTCTAGAAATAGGGTTTTTTTCTTGGCGATCGTTATTTACCTTCTGGCCAACAGCATGGTGGTTGAGAGCCTAGGCTTTGGAATCAGACTGCTTGGGCTTGCACTCAGTCCTCCCTTCTGCTTGTTGGCCCTGAGGCCTTGGGTAAATCACCTAACCTCTCTGTGCTTCTTTTTTCTGTCTTTTGTTTTTTCGTCTGTGAAATTTACCTCTAAGGAAGTGTGTAGTCTGGCCTGGGAGGTGCCTGGCACTGACTGTGTTTTTGTCACTGTTGCTCGGATAGAGGCAGCTGTCATGGTCTGTTTCTATTTCTTGTTTCCCTTCTGTGGGTTCATGACTCAAAGAGTGGTTGGGAGACCCTCAGGCTCTGAGTCGCTTCCGTTGTCTGCCAGGTGGGGCAGCCCGTGGCAACTTAGGAGTGGCCCCTACTCTTCTTGAGGTGGTGCTTGGCCACTCCTTGAATGTGGGACCCTGGACGGCCAGGCAGGGGTAGGTGGGGCCTGGGATGTGACCATGGAGGTGGAGGCCCCTGACGCCAGTTCTTTCTGCTGTTTGTGCCCAGGTGGCAGCACCATGGATAGCTCCGCAGGAAGCGAGGCTAGGCGTGAGGCTGGGGAGGACACGGAGGGATTCCTTTCCAAACTTAAGAAAATGTTTACCTCCTGATACCCCACCCGAGGTAGGAAAACCCTAGAGGTTTTTTTCCCTTTGTTTTCCTCGTGAACTAATTCTGGTTTTCTCCCACTTTTACCAATATTATGCCCCTACCCCCAGGAGTTGGAACAGGTGCTAATCTAAGGTATGGTAAACCTAGCTCCACTAGGAGCCGCCTCTCAGCCTAGGGAATAGATGACGTGGCAGTCAGCCTGTAGTGTAGGACTGGCTGGGCTGCCGCAGCCAGCGTCTGGCTGTGTCCTCTTCCTGAGGAGGTGGCGATGTGGGGGCTGTTTTACAGCTCCCCTGCAGTGGTGGGTCCAGCTTGCCCATGGTCACAGAGGGTGAGTAAGGCAGAGCCAGGCCTAGAACTCAGATCTTCTCACCTCCTGCCTGCTTGGAAGCTGCCCGCCTCCCTGGACAGCGCAGGGCTGTGTATGCCTGGGGGCTGCTCCAGGGGTGGCGCTTGCTCACCTTGTCATCTTTGGACCCACTCTATTTATTATGCTCATCTCAGTGGCCGGGGTTCTTGCCCTTCTCTTGGCATCGCTACTTTCCAGAGATTAACAGATGCTCCCCACAGGGGTGTGTTGCCTTAGGATGTTGAGTGTAAGGTAACTGCCTGTCTCTTTGGCTCAGGAAAAAGATCCACTGGAAACTAGACCGGAAAGCAGCAGCCCCTCTCCGTGGCCAGGGCATCTCGGAGACAGGAGGATTCCAGAACAGCAGCGTTGAGTTCCCACCTGCGATGCCTCTGGACTGCCTTGGCAACAGCAAAATCATTGGACAACACATCTCTCCACGGAAAGGTCACAATGGACAGCCCAGGCAGTAGGATGCAGTCCCGAAGGCTGGTGGGAATTTCCTGTCCATAGGTAGGAGATGGCTCCTGGCTCAGGAGAGGGAGACGGTTAGACTCTTTCTTGCAGGGCTAAAACTCTAATTTGGAATTGAATGCTGTGGCGATCTTAAAGAATTAAAGGCCATGCTTACAGCTTAGAAATGAAGCCTTAAGCTTCATCAAGTTATGAAGTGATTAATTTCCTTCTCAGCAAACTTCCAGGAGTTTCTGGAATGAGTTCTTCCTAACAGGTTGTCTTCACTGGGAGCCTGGGATCCCCAGGCCCCACCAATACCATCTTCCCCTGATGAGGGGCCCTGCCAAGGTGTCAGCTGCTCTGCTCAGTTAGTTTTTATTCCCAGGGGTACCAAGCAGCTAGGCAGTGGGGGCTTCGGAGGCACACAGAGGCCCAGAGGGTCCCTGAGGGTTCTGCTCCTGACCACCTGGGGGATGATCCTTGTCAGGATGGACAGTCCTTGTCCCCACCTCATCCAGAATGGCTGCTTGTCCCTGACCATCAAGTCCTATTGTTGTAAGCCAGGCATGGAGGTCTCCTGCCCTTCTGCTGAGCCAAAGCCTGCTGCAGCCACTATGCCAGGCAGACTTCAGCTGCCTCAGGAACTGAAGCCCTGCCACTGTTGCTAGCCAGGGGCTTGGTTCTCCCATGTACACTGTTGACATCTATTTTCTGAAGTGTCATTGTTTTTTCCTATGTAAATGGTTATTCGGAAAGGAAAGCGCAGGCTAAGCAGTTGAAGGTTCCCCACCGTTCGGCCAGAGCAGAACCCCGCATTCCCCAGCCTCTGCTGGTCGCATGTCACAGTTTCCATGTGTGTCAGGGTCCTCGAGCTAGCATAAGACAGGTTAATGAAGAACATTTCTCAGTACTTTCCTTTTGTTTTCCTTTATAATTCACTAAAATAAAGCATCTATTAGTGTCTGATTTAAGAATGTAAAATGAATCTGTATTAATGTAAATAAGATTATCTATTGTAAAAAGAGATTAAATTGTGGTCATTTCTTCTTTGAAAGAATTCAGACAGCCTCTGCAAGAGGCTTACGGGGGTTACAGGAGACTTGGCTGGCCTCATCCTGTGCTCACGCCCACCCAGGGCACATATAGGCAGACAGGTCTGGGGTGCCAACAGTGCTGACCCTCACCCAGATTCCAGAGCAGGGTGCTTGCCCTGACATGACAGTCCCATGTGAGTCAATGTTCTAGAATCTGGATGTGACTTTTTCCTTAGGAGCACGTGCTGTGAGAGCTGGGCAGCCTCGCTGGGTCCCTGCATTTCATTCTTCCTCACTGGATTGTTTTCTCTCTGTTCTTTTCAGACTTTGCATCTTTTACATTCAGTTTTTTTTTTTTTTTGAAACAAAGTCGCACCCCCTCGCCCAGGCCGGAATGCAGTGGCACTGTCTCTGCTCACTGCAACCTCTGCCTCCTGGGTTCAAGTGATTTTCCTGCATCAGCCTCCTGAGTACCTGGGACTACAGGCACCCACCACACCGTGCCCGACTAATTTTTGTAGTTTTAGTAGAGGCAGGGGTTTTACCATGTTGGCCAGGCTGGTCTTGAACTCCTGACCTCAAGTGATCCACCCGCCTTAGCCTCCCAAAGTGCTGGGATTACAGGCGTGAGCCACCACGCCCAGCCAAAATTTTTATGTATTATAGTTTGGCTACTCTGGGTTCCCAGCTAAGCTCTATGCCTGGCATGGATGGAGGGGCCCTGACACACAGCTCAGTCCACCCTGGCTCTCCGGGCCAAGCAGAGTGAGATGAGAGCACATTTGCTGGGTCAGGTGGAGAAAAGACTTGGGAAAGAGCTGATGGACAGGAAAGGCTCAGCAGTGACATTCTGCTCATCTCAGATACTTCCCAGTGTTTTCATCAACAAAATTTTTACTGCCTGCCTACTGTGGACACTCAGTACGGACCAGGCACTATTCTAGATCCTCTAGATCCTGGGGATACAAAAGTGGGGAGCTAGACTGCGTCTCTTGTGAAAGCTTGGGCTTACTTCTATAACAGTCACCCTGAGTCTGATTCATGTCCTATTGCTTCAAAGCAGAAGTCTAGAGAAAGATTTTGAAGGAGAAAGGTGGATTTTCTTGCTAAAGAAAAGCCATTGTTGTGTTGACGCATCCTTCGCTCCAGGGCTCAGAAGGCGGCTGTGCAACAGCTGTGGAATTCGGTGCCCCTTCCAAGGCTGGGTTTGGTTTATTTCCACATGTGCTCCTGACACATTTGTTACCAGACTTTTTTTTTTGAGACGGAGTTTCACTCTTGTTGCCCAGGCTGGAGTGCAGTGGTGCGATCTCAGCTCACCGCAATCTCTGCCTCCCAGGTTCAAGTGATTCTGCCTCAGCCTCCCAAATAGCTGGGATTACAGGCATGCGCCACCATGCCCAGCTAATTATGTATTTTTAGTAGAGACAGTTTCTCTATGTTGGTCAGGCTGGTCTCGAACTCCCGACCTCAGGTGATCTGCCCGCCTTGGCCTCCCAATGTGCTGGGATTATAGGTGTGAGCCACCACACCCGGCTTCAGACTTCTTTATAGCTTCTGAGTAGGGGTATGTATTTAAAAATACAAGAAGGCTGGGTGTGGTGGTTCACACCTGTAATCCCAGCACTTTGGGAGGCCAAGGCGGGTGGATCACTTGAGGTCAGGAGTTCGAAACCAGCTTGTCCAACATGGCAAAACCCCATCTGTAGAAATAAATAAATAAATAAAATACAATAAACAAATAAAAATACAAGAAAAGGGCCAGGCATGATGGCTCACACCTATAATTCCAACACTTTAGGAGACCAAGGTGTGAGGATTGTGTGAGCCCAGGAGTTCAAGATCAGCCTGGGCAACAGACCCCCATCTCTAGAAAACAGTTTTTAAAAAATTAGTTGGGGGTGGTGGCTTGCACCTGTAGGCCCAGCTACTTGGAAGGCTTGAGGTGGGAAGACTGCTTGAGCTGAGGAGTTCAAAGCTGCAATGAGCTCTGATTGTGCCACTGCACTCCAGCTTAGGTGGCAGAGCCAGACCCTCTCTCAAGGAAAAAAAAGTATCTCTAGGCCCATGAGTCTGTGGGAGAGGCATGTTCGGCACTTGCTTCAACATCAGGAGGGTGGACAAGGCCAGCCTTCAGGCACTGATCCTCAGCCCCTTCCCCACCTCAGGTCTGGGCTTGGGTTGTTTCCAACCTGAGCCCCCTCCTCACTCATAGTCCTTTGGTTTCTAGTGGACTGGCCTTTGTTTCTTTCCTTGTCATCAAAACCCCCTCAGTGTACAAGAATCCTCTCCAGGCCCACAGGCCTCCACCTGCCCCACCCCTTTGTGTTTGCAACATTGCCGAGCTGGCTCTGATGTGGACGATGGCAGCTGCCCGACTCCTGCAAGAGGCCTGTTTCACACCCCTGCTTGTTTTTTTTTGTTTGTTTTTTTGTTTTTGTTTTTTTTGAGACGGAGTTTCGCTCTTGTTACCCAGGCTGGAGTGCAATGGCGCAATCTCGGCTCACCGCAACCTCCGCCTCCTGGGTTCAGGCAATTCTCCTGCCTCAGCCTCCCGAGTAGCTGGGATTACAGGCACGCGCCACCATGCCCAGCTAATTTTTTGTATCTTTAGTAGAGACGGGGTTTCACCATGTTGACCAGGATGGTCTCGATATCTTGACCTCGTGATCCACCCGCCTCGGCCTCCCAAAGTGCTGGGATTACAGGCTTGAGCCACCGCGCCTGGCCATACCCCTGCTTGTTAATAAGTACTACTGTGTACTTATTAACACAGTACTGTGTACTTATTGCTTGTTAATAAGTACTACTATGTCTTATCTTTTTTCTTTTTTTTTTTTTGAGACAGAGTTTCACTCTTGCTCAGGTGGAGTGCAGTGGCGAGATCTCGGCTCACTGCAACCTTGGCCTCCCAGGTTCAAGCAATTCTCTTGCCTCAGCCTCCTGAGTAGCTGGGATTACAGGCACCTGCCACTACACCTGGCTAATTTTTGTATTTTTAGTAGAGATGGGGTTTCACCATGTTGGTCAAGCTGGTCTCGAACTCCTGACCTTGTGATCTGCCCGCCAGCCTCCCAAAGTGCTGAGCCACTGCGCCCAGCCGTCTTATCTTTTTTTCTTATCATTATTTATTTATTTTTGTATTTTTTTTTTTTCATTCGTCTTATCTTTTAACTAGAAGTTCTGCTTATTTCTCATGACTCTTGAAGGGTCACAAATGGGCTAGGTGGGAACGTAAAAGACAAAGTGGGTCCACAGTCACGTGGTCAAGGGCACGGTCCACAGACCTTAGCTACTAGTCACCTCTCCCCATGCTGCTCCTGTCCCTGTTTGTTATTTATCTTTCCTGTTTTGTTTTTCGTAGCTCTTATGTCAGTTTGTTTATTGGGATTTTTGTTTGTTTTTTAAGACAGATTTTCACTCATCCCCTGGCTGGCCTGCAGTGGTACAATCACAGCTCATCACAGCCTTTACCTCCTGGGCTCAAGTGATCCTCCCACCGCAGCTTCCTGAGTAGCTGGGAGCACAGGCACATGCCTACCACCATTTCTTCTATGTTCTTTTGTTTCTGAGACAGAGTCTCCCTCTGTTGTCCAGGACGGAGTGCAGTAGCACTATCTCGACTCACTACAACATCTACCTCCTAGGTTCAAGCAGTTCTCCTGCCTCAGCCTCCCGAGTAGCTGGGGTTACACTCGCCCACCACCAGACCTGGTACACTCACAGGTACACGTCACCACACCCAGCTGATTTTTGTATTTTTTGGTACAGATGGGGTTTTGCCATGGCCAGGCTGGTTTCAAACTCCTGACCTCAAGTGATCTGCCTGCCTTGGCCTCCCAAAGTGCTGGGATTATAGGCATGAGCCACTGTGTCCGGCCTTCGTAGAAACAGGGTTTCACCATGATCAAGCTGTTCTCAAACTCCTGACCTCAGGTGATCGCCCACCTCAGCCTCTCAAAGTGCTGGGATTACAGGCGTGAGCCACTGCACCCAGCCTTAAGACACAAGCCGCTGTGCCTGGCCTAATTTCTTTTCTTCTTTTTTTTTATTTTTTAGTAAAGATGGGATCTTGCTATGTTGCCCATGCCAGTCTCCAACTCCTAAGCTCAAGCAATCTTCTACCTCAGCCTCCCAAAGTGCTGCAATTATAGGCATGAATTCATAACTATTTACTGTGTGTTTCTATCAGGCTCTCCCACTAAATATAAGCTCCTCACAGCAGGGAGCCTAACTTTTTTTGCTACATTATATTTAGGGCCCAGCACACTGGTAAATTGTCAAAAAAACATGGTTCAATCAATGGATAGAATTAAATTTTGTGCCTGGGGGTACCGGACCCAGGGTGGGCAAGTAAAAAAAAAAATTGTGATGGTGGTCACACAAACCCAAACATGTTGAAATTCATAGAACTGCTGGCTCAGTGGCTCACACCTGTAATCCCAACTACTCAGGAGGTAGAGGTGGGAAGATTGCTTAAGCCTGGGAGGTGAAGGCTGCAGTGAGCTATGACTGCGCCACTCACTCCAGCCTGGGCAACAGAGTGAGACCTTGACTCTTAAGAAAAAAAAATCACAGAGCTGCCACGGACCACTGTCAGGCAAATGACTGGTCTCTCAGCCTCTGTCCTTCTCTGTGACCCACACCAGCAAGCAAGGTGGGCTTTTCTCTTTCAGTTTTGCTTCCCAACCTTTGCCACAGGCAGCGTCACCTTTTCCCAGCCTTGTCCAATTACTGTGCCCTGCAGGGCAGAGCTCTGCCACATCTGTTTTTCCTTTTTCCAACCTGTTTGAAGATCACCTAAGTCCTGGAAGACACCCAAAGGTCGGCTCCTCCCAGGACAAGGATGAGGCAGGAAAGGGGGAGGCCTTTGTCTCCCCCTATCTCCTGCAGCGCCTGTCCCCAGCTTACCTGTGCAGGTGGCCTCACTAGCTCTGGAGATGAAGGGGATGTGTCAGAAGCACCACTCCTGGGGCTCCTCTGTGTCCTGTGCTATGTCCCTGTCTGTGAATGAATTTCAAGTGTGGTGGGAACAGAGGCTGCTGATTAGAGCCACTCTACTAGCTGAGGTCAGATTGGGCCACTTCACACCCGTTTGACTAAAGACACGTTTAGGTTGCTCGTCACAGTCACCAAGTGATCCCTTCAGCCTTGGACCCATGCTTACTGCTGTGTTGGTACCCAGCTACCACCCCAACCAAATCCTGGAAGAAGAGTCCTTTCCTCCTGGAAGTCATCTGGGAGAAAATTGGCTTTATTCAAAAAGTTTTTTGGTAACATAGGGAAGGATGATGGTGCCTCTGCCCCTCTGGTACCCCCGACCAACCCCCACAAGGGGCTGCAAAGCAGGCAGGTCACAGCAGGACGAAGTCCCCTTTGTGCTGTTCCAGCCACTGGTCCAGCGTCAGGGCCTTGGGGTTGAGTCTCAGGGTCAGCTCGATGTCACGGTCAGGTCTCAGGGCATAGAAACGGAACATGTTGGCCAGGTCCTGGGCTCCAGGGAAGCCAAGCTTTTCGTAGTCCTCAGGAGTCATCTGGAAGCAGAGGATCCTGTCGTGGCTGGCATCCTCCAGTGCCCCAGGAGGTGGCATGGGGAGGCCAAATGGGCTAAGGTCTCCTGACCTGCTACACCCAGAGCCACTATTGTCTCAGTTGCTGACTGAGGTCCTCAGTACAAGGTCATTTGAAAACTTCCACTAAGAGCTCAAAGTTCAGAAACCACTGCTCTTGTGAGCTGCCTGGCATTCTAGATCAGTTTAAAGACTGTTCTTGGCCAGGCGCCATGGCTCGTGCCTGTAATCCCTGTACTTTGGGAAGCCGAGGCAGGCAAATCACTTGAGGCCAGGAGTTTGAGACCAGCCTGGCCAACACAGTAAAACCCCGTGTCTACCAAAAATACAAAAATTAGCCAGGCCTGGTGCTGGGCGTGTGTAATCCCAGCTACTTGGGAGGCTGAGGCAGGAGAATTACTTGAACCCAGGAGGTGGAGGTTGCGGTGAGCTGAGATCACACCACTGCACTCCAGCCTGGGCCACAGAGTGAGACCCTGTCTCAAAAATGAATAAAGAAATAAAAAGACTCTTATTTTCAGATCATGAGATGAAAACATCTCAATCCCTTCCAAATCAGAGACCTGCCTGCATCACTTTCTTGCTCAAAAACCAAAGCTTGACCAGACATGGTGGCTCACGTCTATCATCCCAGCATTTTGGGAGGTGGAGGTGGGAGGATTGCTTGAGCACAGGAGTTTGAGACCTGGGCAACAAAGCAAGACCCCTTTGCAAGGCACAGTGGCGTGCACCTGTAGTCCCAGGTACTTGAGGGGCTGAAGTGGGAGCGTTGCTTGAGCCTGGGAGGTTGAGGTTGTAGTGAGCTAAGATTGCACCACTGCACTCCATCCTGGGCAACAGAGTGAGACTGTCTCAAAAACAACATACACACACACACACACACACACACACACACACACACACACACAACCAAACCAAACCCAAAGCTGTTCCCGTCCCTACTAAGCTGAATCTTAACTCCTCAGCTCCCCCAAATCCTCCATGACCTGGCTCAGATCTTTTACTTCTTTTTTTTTAAGCAACACAAGTCATTTAGTGCCTGTTTTTGGGGTGTTAGGCATAGCACTAAAACAAAGGTCTGCATTTTTTCATTTAAACTTCACCACAGACTGAAGGGGTGTATACTATTGATACACCCATTTCACAGATGAGGACACTGAGATGCGGGGGGTCAAGGAATATGTCAAAGCCCACATGTTGGCAGGTCTCGATGGCTCGAACCAGATCTCAGACCAGGAGGCTGACCCACGTGAACCCTGAACCTTTCCATGCCATGGCCTCTTCCCATTACTTCTGGGCCTGGGTGAGGCTCTATGGGTGACTTTTCCCTCCCCTCCCCTCCTTCCTCTTCTTTCTCTTTTTTCTTTTCTTTTTTTCCCTGAGACAGAGTCTTGCTCTGTTTCCCAGGCTGGAGTGCTATGGCGCAATCTTGGCCCACTGCAACCTCCGCCTCCTGGGTTCAAGTAATTCTCCTGCCTCAGCCTCCCAATTAACTGGAATTACAGGCGCACACCACCATGCCTGACTAATTTTTGTATTTTTAGTAGAGATGGGGTTTCACCATATTGGGAAGGCTGGTTTTAAACTCCTGATCTTGTGATCCACCCACCTCATCCTCCCAGATTACTGGGATTACAGGCATGAGCCACCGTGCCCTGCCCAACTTTTGTCTTTTAAAGACTCCAGTGTTTCCCAGATTCTTTTTTTCTTTTCCCCCCAGGGACGGAGTCTTGCTCTGTCTCCCAGGCTTGAGTACAGTGGTGTGATCTTGGCTCACTACAACCTCTACCTCTGAGGTTCAAGTGATTCTCCTGCCTCAGCTTCCTGAGTAGCTAGGACTACAGGTACATGTCACCACACCAGGCAAATTTTTGTATTTTTAATAGAGATGAGGTTTCACCATGTTGGCTAGAATGGTCTTGATCTCTTGACATTGTGATCCACATACCTCCACCTCCTAAAGTGCTGAGAGATTATAGGCATGAGCCACAGCACCCAGCTGATTCTTTTTTTTTTTTTTTTTTTTTTTAGTGGGAGTCTTGTTCTGTCTCCTAGACTGGAGTGCAGTGGTAGGATCTTGGCTCACTGCAACCTCTGCTTCCCAGGCTCAAGCGATTCTCCTCCCTCAGCCTCCCAAGTAGCTGGGACTGCAGGTGTGCACCACCACACCCGGCTTATTTTGTAGTTTTAATAGAGATGGGTTTCACCATCTTGGCCAGGCTGGTTTCAAACTCCTGACCTCAGGTGATCTACCTGCCTCGGCCTCCCAAAGTGCTGGGATTACAGGCATGAGCCACCACACCTGGCCTCCCAGATTCTTTAATAAGTAGGTCTTACTTTCCTAATGGTAATGATAGACATTAGAAACCAGGTCCCCAGGGGTCTGTCCAGTGGGCTTCCTGCCCGCCCAGCCAGGCCAGTGGGAGCAGGGGTTGGGTCTATCTTTCCAGCCTCTTTCCCTTCCAATCGCCTCCCACAGAGGAGCCCAGCACGGCCTGCATTTTCATCCTCCTTGCCTTGGCTCCTATGGTCCCCTCTTCCTGGATACTTTTCTCTCTACTTGGTCAAAACATGTAAGCCAGAAATTTCACTCTGTGACCAGAAAATAAACATTGCAGGAAATCTACATTGACAATGAACAAACAAATTTAGATGCATTGCCCAGAGGGGTGGGTGGCCCTGGATACACCCTTCCCACTGGAGTTAGCCCTGAGAGGCTGCCCAAGTCCCCAGGGGCGGGAGGCCCACCTTGGTGTTGTGCACAACCTTGCGGGTGTGCTTGGTGAGCAGGGCAGCGTACTCCTCGGCCGTGTGTCTACAAGTGCTCAGCCCGATGTTCTGGCCGACGTATTTTTCTGGCATCTTCAGCAGGCTGAGCACCACGGGACCCAGGTCAGAAACGGACATGCCATCCATGGGAACGTCACCTGTGGGCAAGCCTGTGGGGTAGAGACAGGAGCTAGCTCTTGTCCCGAGAGCAGATACGGGCAGGGCCAGAGCCCATCTCCAAAGGGTCCAAGCTGGTTTTTCGCAGCAGTCAGCTGCACATGCCAGCACTAGGGCATGGCTAAGACATGTCTTGCTATTTGTGGTAGTGCAGAGGGCAGCAGTGGCATTGAGTCAGGAACGGATGGAATCCAAGTGCTGCCACCTGTGGCAGGCTGTTGAGGCTGAGCCTGAACGGGGCTAAGAACCCGGGCCTGCCCAGCTCTCTCAGTGCTAGGATGATGGACAAGGGACAAAGGAAAGGGACTTCGAAAGCTGCTATGGAGACTGTGGCTGGAGCCCAGGGTCTCCGCTGATCTCGAGGCAGCAGTCCTGAAGTACTGTCATATCCTAAATTCCTGGAAGCTGGAATGTCCACCTCTGGGTGGATACTCTAAGTACCAACTCACTAGGAATCCTGATGAACCAGACACCAGGGCTAGCCCAGAGCAGCACATCCAGGATAAATCCTGAATGAATGAATGACTCAACCTTCAGGCTGAGGTTTTGTAGATAGGGAGGCTGGTGAGTGTCTGGGTGTGGCCCCAGGAATGTTTGGGTCCCATCCTCCTTACCTAGAGACAGGAGCCAATGCAGCTGCCTATTCAGATCACCTGGTTTGCAGCTTTGCAAACGAGAATAGACGGTGGTACCAAAGGGCTACCACTACCACCAGACTCAGCTCGCCAGGTAGGCAGAACTCCCCTAGGCTTACAGCCCTGCAGGCCCTTATGCTAGGGTGACCTGGGATTCACACAAAGAGTAAGGCGTAGCCAGCCAGAGGCACTGGTGACTTCCTGTCCTGATCACTGAGTGACCAGCAGGACACAGGTTGGGTGAGCCTCCTTCTCAACCAGGGCCAGTGCACCTAACCAGTTTATAGACTTGCCAATGGACACTGAGAAGAAAGAGCTTTCCTAGTTTGTGAAATCTGCAACTGAACCTCATTTTCCAAATCCTCTCCCCCTTGTCTTTCTGTTTGTTTGTTTTGACACAGTGTCACTCTTGTTACCCAGGCTGGAGTACAATGGCGTGATCTCGGCTCACTGCAACCTCTGCCTCCTGGGTTCAGTAATTCTCCTGCCTCAGCCTCCCTAGTAGCTGGAACCACAGGTGCATGGCACCACACCCAGCTACTTTTTGTATTTCTAATAGAGACAGTGTTTTACCAGGTTGGCCAGGCCAGTCTTGAACTCTTGACCTCATGTGATCCACCTGCCTCGGCCTCTCAAAGTGCTGGGACAACAGGGGTAAGCCACCACGCCTGGCCCTCCTCCTTATCTTTGAAGGAGAACTGACAATCACTAGGTCCATTCTGTAAAGTCTTCCAAAGGACGGAGCGACCATCATGTCACCACTGTCTCGGTAGACCTTGCCACCCATGCGAATGTCGGTATAAAGCCCATCTCACAAAACAGGAAGCTGAGGTCCCACAAGCTGACAGGACATGCTCAGTCCTGGCCCTAACATGAGGAAGCAAGGGCCCAAACCCGGTACTAACGGCTTCACAAGGCGAGAGCTCTGCCTCACCGCGCACAAGGAAGGGCACTCACTTAGCAAGTAGCTCTTTCCATCTGGGGCTTTCTGGGGCAAGAAGTGGGAGAGGAAGTTCTCGAAATAGCAGGGCAGCCGCACACTGGTCATGGGAACGCCGATGTCCCGGAAATATTCCTCCACCTCCCCTTTGCCGTCAAAGTGCGCGGCGGTCAATCTCCCAGCTGTCAGCTTCTTGATGTTCTCCAGCCCACTGTAGACCACATAGTGGAGGCCCAGGCGCTTGGCCAGATCAGCCAGCAACTTTCCCTGGAGGGCAGGGAAGGAGAGATCACAAGGCTTAGAGGAAGGACGTCTGTCCCTGGTCACAGCCCCGGCACTCTAATCCCGGAGCGGCCACCATCTTCAAGGTTAACAGCCAGATCCACTCACTCCTGAGGAGGCCCCCTTTCCTGGAATGATGTTCACACATGACAGCACACCTGTTAACACAGCCCTACCCTCTACCAGCCACCGACTCTGGCCCACTATGTGCAACACGGGAGGGGCAGGCAGGTCAGCTACGAGGGGACAGCCTGCACAGCGGCCCAGAGGACAATCCACATGTCTGATCATTGCTCATCCCAGAACTCCCTGCCCACGGAACTCAGCCATCTTCCTCGAGAGCCATGGGAGGCTAGACAGAGGCGCCACAGCTGCTTAGGTTCCAGTTAGGCTTTGCCATGTACTGGCTGTGTGACGCAGGTCAAGTGATGGCACCATCTGACCTTGTTGGTTAAATGCAGACAACACTACCTGCTGTATAAGGTGATGCAGGGAGTCGGATGGTGGCCTCCAAAAAGGTAACGCTGCATCCTGTCTCCTGGAACCTGTGAACGTGACTTTATTCACGAATAAAAATGGTCATGGCAGATGTAATTATGTGAAGGATCTTGGGATGAGAAAGAACATCCTGTACTAACTAGATGGGCCCTAAATCTAGTAACCAGCTTGCTTATTTATTTATTTATTTTGAGAAGGAGTCTCGCTCTGTTGCCAGGCTAGAATACAGTGGCACGATCTTGGCTCACTGCAACCTTCACTTCGTGGGTTCAAGTGATTCTCCTGCCTTGGCCTCCTGAGTAGCTGGGTCTACAGGTACTCACCACCACACCCAGCTAATTTTTACGTATTTAGTAGAGATGGGGTTTCACCATTTTGGCCAAGATGGTCTCCATCTCTTGACCTCGTGATCTGCCTGCCTCAGCCTCCCAAAGTGCTGGGATTACAGGCGTAAGCTACTGCGCCCGGCCCCCTAAGCAAGGTACTTATAAGAGATGAGAGAGGAGACGACTCCTGGAGAAGGCCATGTGAAGAGGGAAGTAGAGATTGGAGCTTTGTGGCCACAAGGCCAGGAATACCTGGAGCCATGAGAAGCCGGAAAAAGTGAAGAAGAAACTCCCTCAAAACAGTGTTTTTCCTGGGAGCGATGGCTCATACCTGTAATCCCAGCACTTTGGGAAGCCAAGGCGAGTGGATCACGAGGTCAGGAGATCGACACCATCCTGGCTAACACAGTGAAACCCCATCTCTACTAAAAAAAAAAAAAATTAGCCAGGCGTGGTCGCATGCACCTGTAGTCCCAGCTACTCAGGAGGCTGAGGCAGGAGAATCGTTTCAATTCAGGAGGTGGAGGTTGCAGCGAGCAGAGATTGAGCCACTGCACTCCAGCCTGGGTGACAAAGTGAGACTCTGTCAAAAAAAAAACCAACCTTTTTTTTTCTTTTTTGAAACAGAGTCTTGATCTCTTGCCAGGCTGGAGTGCAGTGGCTCAATCTCAGCTCACTGCAACCTCCACCTCCTGGGTTTAAGCGATTCTCCTGCCTCAGCCTCCTGAGTAGCTGAGACTACAGGCGAATGCCACCATGCCCAGCTAATTTTTTGTATTTTTAGTAGAGACGGGGTTTCACCATTTTGGCCAGGATGGTCTTATCTCTTGACCTGGTGATCCACCTGCCTCAGCCTCCCAAAGTTCTGGGATTACAGGCTTGAGCCACCACACCTGGACTTGAAATTATTATTATTCCCCCCCACCTTTTTTTTTTTTTTTTAAGATGGAGTCTCACTTTGTCATCCAGGCTGGAGTGCAGTGGCCCAATCTTGGCTCACCGCAACCTCTGCCTCCTGGGTTCAAGCAATTCTCCTGCCTCAGCCTCCCAAGTAGCTGGGACTACAGGTGCCTGCCACCACACCCAGCTAATTTTTGTATTTTTAGTAGAGAAAGGGTGTCACCATGTTGGCCGGGATGGTCTTGATCTCTTGACCTCATGATCCACCCGCCTTGGCCTCCCAAAGTGCTGGGATTAGAGGTGTGAGCCTGGCTGAAATTATTTTTTTTTAAAGAAACAACTTGTAACATTTTTTATTAAAAAAAAACAAACAGGGCAGGCACAGTGGCTCACTGAGACTGAGACTGACTCAAAGAAAAGTCACTGGAGGAGAAAGCAACGGCGTCCACCTGCATCACAGCCTAGAGCAGGCAGAGGAATGAAGACGAGGGAAAGGCCTGCAGTGGTTGGGCCTCCCTGCAGAGTCAGAGCTCCTCCCAGATGCTCTGCTCCTAGCCTGGCGCGGCCTCCCTGCAGCTCCCACCTGCCCTCACCTGCTTGACCTCCTGCTCCTGGCTGCATTTCTCCCAGTAATTGGTCACAATGAAGGCGGCGTGAGCCCCAGTCAGGGCCAGTTCCATGCTGGCCTGGTCATCTTGATCTCCCTGCACTACTTCTGCACCTTGCAGCCTCAGCTCCTTTGCTACCTTCTTCCTAGGGTTTCGCGTCACCACTCGAACCTTGAATGTCCCATCTTCCAGGAGCGTGCGGGCCACAGAGCCACCCTGGGCACCTGCAAAGAGTCAGAAAGACCTCCCAGGTCATACCTGCCTGAAAGTCCCACTGAAGGCTGAAGCCTGAAGGAAGTGCTTCACCACAGCAAGGAACATCTGGGAAACCTGTGAGGATTCGCATTCAACTTTTTATTTTATTCATTAATTATTTTTTTCAGATGGAGTTTCGCTTTTTGTTCCCCAGGCTGGAGTGCAGTGGCACAATCTTGTCTTGCTGCAACCTCTGCCTCCTGGGTTCAAGCGATTCTCCTGTCTCAGCCTCCTGAGTAGCTGGGATTACAGGCGCTCACTATCTGGCCCAGATATTTTTCATATTTTTAGTAGAGAAGGGATTTCACTATGTTGGCCAGGCTGGTCTCGAACTCTTGACGTCAGGTGATCCACCCACCTTGGCCTCCCAAAGTGCTGGGATTACAGATATGAACCACTGCGCCCGGCCTATTTATTTTATTTATTTATTTTTTTGAGATGGATTCTTACTCTGTCACCCAGGCTGGAATGCAGTGGCACTATCTCAGCTCGGTGAAACCCAGTCTCTACCAAAAAGTACAGAAATTAACTGAATTTGGTGGCACACCTCTGTAATCCCAGCTACTCGGGAGGCAGAGGCACAAGAATTGCTGGAGCCCGGGAGGCGGAGGTTACAGTAACCTGAGATCATGCCACTGCACTCCAGCCCAGGGGGCAGATAAGGAATCTGTATCCAAAAAACTCCTTCCAAGCAAAGTGCAAAAAAAGAAAAAGAAAAAAAATTTTTTTGATGTAATAAAGTAAAAAAAAAGTAAAATACAAAACAATACTCAGATCTTGATGGGATTCGAATTCTTCCTGAAGTAGAACAAAAAGCCATACTCAGATACAAACCATATTCGCATCTGCTCCAGAAGGACACAAAGGGTCAGATGTGGTGGCTCATGCCTGTAATCCCAGCACTTTGGGAGGCTGAGGCGGGCAGATCATGAGGTCAGGATATCGAGATCATCCTGACCAACACGGTGAAACTCTGTTTCTACTAAAAATTCAAAAAATGTGCCGGGCATGGTGGCGGGTGCCTGTAGTTCCAGCTACTCAGGAGGATGAGACAGGACAATCACTTGAACCCGGGAGGTAGAGGTTACAGTGAGCTGAGATCACACCACTGCACTCCAGGCTGGGAGACAGAGCAAGACTCCATCTCAAAAAAAAACAGAGGCCGGGCGCTCACGTCTATAATCCCAGCACTTTGGGAGGCCGAGGGGGGTAGATCACGAGGTCAAGAGATTGAGACCATCCTGGTCAACAAGGTGAAACCCCGTCTCTACTAAAAATACAAAAATTAGCTGGGCATGGTGGTGCGCGCCTGTGGTCCCAGCTACTCAGGAGGGTGAGGCAGGAGAACTGCTTGAACCCAGGAGGCAGAGGTTGCAGTGAGCCAAGATCACGCCATTGCACTCCAGCCTGGGTAACAAGAGCGAAACTCCGTCTCAAAAAAAAAAAAAGGATACAAAAAAAATTAGTTAACAGAAAGGAATACAAAAACTTATTCAGATCTCGATGCGAGCTTAGTTACACAGGCAAGTGTATCTGTCAGATGTACCCTTAAGATTTTCTGCACTGCAGCTGGCACTGTGGCTCATGCCTGTACTCCTGACACTTTGGGAGGCTGAGGCAAGCAAATCTCTTGAGCCCAGGAGTTGGAGACCAGCCTGAGCAACATGGCGAAACCCTATCTCTACAAAAAATATAAAAATTAGCCGGGCATGGTGGCATGTGCCTGTAGTTACAGCTACCATGGAGGCTGAGGCTGAAGGGTAGCCTGAGCCCAGGAGGTTGAGGATACAGTGAGCCGTGATCACACCACTGCACACTAGCCTGGGAGACAGAGTGAGGCCCTGTCTCCAAAAAAATAAAGAGATTTTCTGTACTTTATTATATGTAAATTTTACCTCATAATTTTTAAAAGTCTGTAAACAAATAGTGAACTCTAGCTACTGTTATGCATGCTTTTGTATGGAAGGGCGATGTGCAAATATCTGCAATTTACACAGAAATGCACCAAAAATAAGGACTGAGGCCAGGCATGGTGGCTCACATCTATAATCCCAACACTTTGGGAGGCCAAGGCAGGCGGATCATGAGATCAGGAGTTCATGACCAGCCTGGCCAATATAGTGAAACCCCGTCTCTACTAGAAAATACAAAAAATTAGCTGGGTATGGTAGTGGGCACCTGTAATCCCAGCTTCTTCGGAGGCTGAGGCAGGAGAATCACTTGAAACAGGGAGGCGGAGGTTGCAGTGAGTGGAGATCGTGCCATTGCTCTCCAGCCTGGGCAATAGTGACAGACTCCATTGCAAAAAAAAAAAAAAATTAAGTACTGAGGCTGGGCACAGTAGCTCATGCCTGTAATCTAAGCACTTTGGAGGGTAAGGGGGTTGGATTTTGCTTGAGGCCAGGAGTTTGAGACCAGCCTAGGCAGCAGGGCAAAACTTTGTCTCTACAAAAAAATTAAAAAATCAGCTGGGCCTGTTAGTGCTCACCTGAAGTCCCAGCTACTAAGGAGGCTGAGGAAGGAGGATTGCTTGAGCCTTGGAAGATATAGCTGCAGTGAGTGATAATTGTGCCACTGCACTCCAGCCTGGGCAACAGAGAGAGACCCTGACTCAAAAAAAAAAGTGTACACCAAGGGCAGGTGTGTGGCTCACCCTGTAATTCCAGTACTTTGGGAGTCCAAAGTGGGAGGATTACCTGAGGTCGAGAGTTCCAGAACAGCCTGACCAACATAGAGAAATCCCGTCCCTACTAAAAAAATACAAAATTAGCTGGGTGTGGTGGCACATGCTTGTGATCCCAGCTACTCATGAGGCTGAGGCAGGAGAATAGCTTGAATCCGGGAGGTAAAGGTTGCAGTGAGTCAACATCATGCCATCACACTCCAGCTGGGCAACAAGAGCAAAACTGTCTCAAAAAAAAAAAAAAAAAAAAAGGGTAGCCGGGCACGGTGGCTCATGCCTGTAATCCCAGCACTTTGGGAGACCGAGGTGGGTGGATCGCAAGGTCAAGAGATCGAGACCATCCTAGTCAACATGGTGAAACCCTGTCTCTACTACAAATACAAAAAATTAGCTGGGCACGGTGGCGCATGCCTGTAATCCCAGCTACTCAGGAGGCTGAGGCAGGAGAATTGCCTGAACCCAGGAGGCAGAGGTTGCGGTGAGCCGAGATCGTGCCATTGCACTCCAGCCTGGGTAACAAGAGTGAAACTCCGGCTTAAAAAAAAAAAAAAAAGGGTACACCAATGTTCATAGCAGCATTATTCGTAATAGCCAAAAAGTGGAAATAAGTAGCCATCCACTGATGAATGGGTAAACAGAATGTGGTCTATCCATAAAGTGGAATATTATTCAGCCATAAACATGAGTAAAGCTGTCAGGAGTTCAAGACTAGTCTGATCAACATGGTGAAACCCTGTCTCTACTAACAAAATAAAAAATTAGCTGGGTGTGGGGGCGCACACCTATAATCCCAGCTACTTGGGAGGCTGAAGCAGGAGAATTGCTTGAACCTGGGAGGCAGAAGTTGCAGTGAGCTGAGATCATGCCATTGCACTCCAGCCTGGGCAACAAGAGTGAAACTCCATCTCAAAAAAAGAAAAAAAATAAAAGAGTCATGATGGCTGGGTGCAGTATCTCACGCCTCTAATACCAGCACTTTAGGAAGCTGGGGTGCACAGATCACGTGAGGTCTGGAGTTTGAGGCCAGCCCAGTCCACATGGCAAAACCCATCTCTACTAAAAATACAAAAATGAGGAGGGCATGGTGGCTCATGCCCACACCTGTAGTTTTAGCTACTCAGGAGGCTGAGACAGGACAATCGCTTGAACCCAGGTGGCAGAGGTTACAGTAAGCAGGGATCACATCATTGCACTCCAGCCTGGGCAACAGAGCGAGACTCTGTCTCAAAAAAAAAAAAAAAAAAAAGAAGAGTAAAACACAGACATGCACTACAACATGAACAAACCTTGAAAATATGCTAAGTGAAAGAAGCTAGACAGAAAAAGCTGTATATTATGATTTTACTCATATGAAATGTCCTGAAAAGACAAATCCATAGATACCAAAAGTAGATTGGTACTTTCGAGGGGTTGGCTGAGAGGAGTAAGAATGGGGAGTAACCGTTCATGGGCTTAGGAGTTTTTTGTTTTTGTTTTTGAGACAGAGTCTCACTGTTGCCCAGGCTGGAGTGCAGTGGCTCGATCTCAGCTCACTGCAACCTCTGCTTCTCTGATTCAAGCATTCTCCTGCCTCAGCCTCCTGAGTAGCTGGGACTACAGGCGCCCACCACCACGCTTGGCTAATTTTTGTATTTTTAGTAGAGACGGGGTTTCACCATATTGACCAGGCTGGTCTTGAACTCCTGACCTGTGATCCCCCCACCTTGGCCTTCCAAAGTGCTGGGATTACAGGTCTGAGTCAATGTGCCTGGCCTTTTTTTTTTTTTTTTTTTTTTTTTTTTTTTTTTTTTTTAAGAGAGTGAGACTTTAAACTCACTCTCACCCAGGCTAGAGTGCAGTGGCACAATCAGGTCACTGCAGCCTCCACCTATTGCATTCAGGTGATCCTCCAACATCAGCCTCCCCAGTAGCTACAGATGCCTGACCCATGTCTGGCTAATTTTTGTATTTTTTGATAGAGATGAGGGTTTGCCATGTTGCTCAGATTGGTCTCAAACTCCTTGGCTGAAACCATCTGCCCACTTGGTCCAATTCAAGTGCTAGGATCATAGGGTTGAGCCACTGCATCTGGGCCAGAGTTTCTTTTTTGGAGTGATGGAAATTTTCTAAAATTGATTGTGGTGATGGTTGTACAATTCTGTGAATACACTAGAAACCAGTAGGTTGACACTTTTTTTTTTTTGGAAGTGAAGTCTGTCACTCAGGCTGGAGTACAGTGGCATCATCTCGGCTCACTGCAACCTCCACCTCCTGGGTTTAAGCAATTCTCCTGCCTCAGCCTTCCCAGTAGCTGGGATTACAGGAGTCCGTCACCACACCCAGCTAATTTTTTGTATTTTAGTAGAGACAGGGTTTCACCATGTTGCCCATGCTGGTCTCGTACTCCTGACCTTGTGATCTGCCTGCCTCGGCCTCCCAAAGTGCTGAGATTACAGGCATGAGCCACAGAGCCTGGCCAAGTTGACACTTTAAACAGGTGGATTGTATAGTTTGTGATTTATATCTCAATAAAGCTGTTATAGATATTAAATATGTATAAATAAGAAAGAACAGGAGCAAAATAATATGCTATCATTTGAAAAAAATGACAATATATGTTATCTACTCTGGCAGGATGTTCAAGAAACTTGATAACAGTGATGGATGAGGTGGAAGAGGGGGCTAGGAAGATTTAATTTTGGTATCATGGTCAAGTACTTCTATTCAAATACATTAAAGTAATTGATTTTTTTTTTAATTGAAAAGCAATTTGGGCCTCATTCCTGCCGCCACATCCCCAACCCGGGTAGGGGATCCCAGTGATCTTACCCTTCCCTGCAGACCCCAGGGCGGGCTGGCTTCAGGGATGGGCGCCCTGGCTCTGTAGGAGCTCCAGTGGTCTGGGGTTTCGCTCACCTGTGCCTCCAAAAACCACCACCACTTTCTTGTCCGCCATGAGGACGAGACCGGGACGAACGCGATCCACATAGATCTGCGGGTAGCGGGAGGCGTGGAGTTGGGGGTGGGACCGGGGTTCCCGCCGGGAGCCACAAGGGTGACACTCGAGTATCTGTCGAGTGGGGCAGCTGGGACCGGAGCAGCAAGCCGCCCATCCCGGGATCTCGGGGTCCTGCGAATCACCTTGTTCCTTTTGGGCCCGATCCTCTACTCCTTCCCACCTCCCCCGAGTCGGGTCACTCGACTCCCTGGCCCGGGTTCCACCAACCGGAGTGACCTCCACGCCAGGCGCCTACCCCCTCCCCGCAGCTCCGGCCCCACCCAGCAGAGCGCCTACCGGCTGCACCGTGTGGGAGGATCAGTGGCTACACAGGGGTAGCGGCCAAGACTCCTCCCCTCCGCGCGGTTGGCTCCTCCAGGCTCCCGCGGTTCTTGGCGTCCTTTCCGGGCATGTGCACAGTGAATTTGTATAAATAGACAATGCTCAAAGTGGAGAGCCGCTTAACGACTGGGAGGAGAAAAATTCCCTCTTTGTCTTGCATGTGAAGTATTTAAATCTTTGTCTTGCATGTGAAGTATTTAAATGAGAGATTATAAAATTAACACAAGACAAAAATATGCCAAATTGCAGGGTCTTAATTGCCGGCGACCACGGAGGACTCAAGTTTCTCCAACCAGTGGCCCCGAATGGAGGGTGACAAGACCTTTTTATGCCCGTAAACCACCTCCGGGGTGAGCCTGTGGGGCGGGGGTGGGGGTGAAGGGATTCAGACATTCTGAAGGCCAGGGGGCACCTCCCCAGCAGAGAGGAGGGTGCGGGTCTCCGGACATTCCAAGGGCTAGGGGACTTGTCACTTCGATTGCTACCTAAGTGGTTTACAGAAGTCAAGATAAGCGTTAGTTTACACATGGTCTGGGCAGTAGTGGAATCCACAGATTTTAGTTACTTATTGCAAGTCGCAGGGGCCAGGATGGAATTAGCTTGGGCTGCTTATTCTGGTAAGCAAAGGCCAACAATTCTGGCAGGCACTGGTAAGAAAAGGTAAGCAGTTTTATTTACAGAAGCCAAGGTTAGCAGTCATTGTGAGGAGAATGGGGCAGCCGTTACAACTTATTTTTGGAAAACAGCTTTGTCTTTTATAAAATGGCGTTGCTCAGGTTCCAGCTATAGCACACATGAACACCTGAATTTTCAGGTATTGGGTGTCAGGTAAAAATAATTAAAGCTATGTCTATGACTTTTATCCCTTGAGGCCTTGTCCGCTGGATTTCTTCCTTGCCTAACTCACTTATAAAATTTTTATTTTATTTTCTATGTTTTTGAGACAGGGTCTCACTCTGTCCCTCAGGCTAAAGTGGCACGATCTTGGCTCACTGCAGCCTCTGCCTCCTTGGTTCAAGCAACTCTCCTGCCTGTCTCCTGAGTAGCTTGGATTACAGGTGCATGCCACCACACCTAATTTTTGTATTTCTGGTAGAGACAGGGTTTCACCATATTGGCCAGGCTGGTCTTGAATTCCTGGCCTGTAATCCCAGCACTTTGGGAGGCCGAGGCAGGTGGATCACGAGGTCAGGAGTTCAAGAGCAGCCTGGCCAAGATGGTGAAACCCTGTCTTTACTAAAAATACAAAAAAATTAGCCCGGGTGTGGTGGTGGGCACCTGTAATCCCAGCTACTCAGAAGGCTGAGGCAGAGAATTGCTTGAACCCGGGAGGCCAAGGCTACAGTGAGCCGAGATCAGGCCACTGCACTCCAGTGTGGGCAACAGAAATGAGACTAGTCTAAAAACAAACAAACAAAAAACTAAAAAGCAAACTAAAAAATGACCCTGGGCTTGGTGCAGTGGCTTACCTGTAATTCTAGTGGTTTGGGAGGCCAAGGCAGGAGGATTGCTTGAGACCAGGAGGTCAAGCCTGCAGTGAGCCAAAATTGTGCCACTGTACTCCAGTCTGGGTGACAAATTAAGACCCCATCTCTCGTTTTTTTTTTTTTGAGACGAAGTTTCGCTCTTGTTACCCAGGCTGGAGTGCAATGGCGCGATCTCGGCTCACCGCAATCTCCGCCTCCTGGGTTCAGGCAATTCTCCTGCCTCAGCCTCCCGAGTAGCTGGGATTACAGGCACGCACCACCATACCTGGCTAATTTTTTGTATTTTTGGTAGAGACGAGGTTTCACCTTGTTGACCAGGATGGTCTCGATCTCTTGACCTCGTGATCCACCCGCCTCGGCCTCCCAAAGTGCTGGGATTATAGGGGTGAGCCACCGCGCATGGTGACCCTATCTCTTAAAAAAAGGGAAGGGGACCATAATGAATATATTTGAGCCTTCCTCACATGGTTAACAAGAATTCTGGACAGACATATAATTAAGCACGAATCAGGCTTACTGTACTTTGACCCACTTCCTTGTAATGAAAGTCACTGATAACTGACCTTTTGCCTCCCCATTGTTCCTGTAGTTAGGATCTCTGACACTGGAATCATAAGCTCTTGTTTAAGAATTGCTTAAGATATTATGAAAGCAGACAGTGCATCATAAAAAAAAAAAGAGTGATTAGGTTGGGCATGGTGGCTCAAGCCTGTAAGCCCAGCACTTTGGGAGGTTGAGGTGGGCAGATCTTGAGGTCAGGAGTTCAAGAGCAGCCTGGCCAACATGGTGAAACATGTCTGTACTACAAATATAAAAAGTTAGCCAGGTGGGGTGACAGGTGCCTGTAATCCCAGCTATTCGGGAGGTTGAGGCAGGAGAATGGCTTGAAACTGGGAGGCGGAGGTAGCATTGAGCTGAGACCTCACCATTGCACTCCAGCCTGGGCAGCAGAGCGAGACTCCATCTAAAAAAAAAAAATTGATTAAAAAAATAGAAATAGGCTGGGTGTGGTGGCTCACGCCTGTAATCCCAGCACTTTGGGAGGCCAAGGCAGGCAGATCAAGAGGTCAGGAGATCGAGATTATCCTGGCCAACATGGTGAAACCCCGTCTCTACTAAAATACAAAAAAAATCAGCCGGGCAGTGTGGCTCGAGCCTGTAGTCCCAGCTGCTTGGGAGGCTGAGGCAGGGGAATCGCTTGAACCCTGGAGTCGGAGGCTGCAGTGAGCTAAGAGTGCCACTGCACTCCAGCCTTGGTGACAGAGCAAGACTCTTGTCTCAAAATAAATAAATATATAAATAAATAAAAATAAAAAATAAATACAAACTTTAAAGGAAAACAAGAAAAATAGAATTGCTTGAGATATTTTTCAGATTCCAAATTCCAAGACAAAAGGTGATGTCAACCAGTTCAAAGACCCCATGGAGGAATGGGGTCAGCATGAGAATATAGTTCCTTCATCTCCCTGTCCCAATGCTTCATTCTGCACTCTTCCACCGATCAACAATCTCCACACTATGGCCCACTTCAAAATCCTTAAAAACCCTACCTCTGAACTCCTAGGGGAGATAGATTTGAGGTTTCCTCCTATCTTTTCATTGGGAGCCCTAAGATTTATTTTTTAAAAGACAGAGTCTCACTCTGTTGTCCAGGCTGTAGTACAGTGATGTGGTCATAGCTCACTGCAGCCTCAAATTTCTGGGTTCAAGTGATCCTCCCACCTCAGCCTCCCCAGTAGCAGGCAATAAAGGTACACACCACCATGTCCAGCTAATTGTTTTTAGTTTTTCCAGAAATGATTTCTATGTTTGCCCAGACTGGTCTCAAACTCCTGACCTTAAGTGATCCTGCTGATTTGGCTTCCCAAATGCACTGGGGTTTTGGGAAGGGGCACTGTATTTCGCTGGTGCTACTATTTTTTTTTTTTTTTTTGAGACGGAGTTTCGCTCTTGTTACCCAGGCTGGACATGATCTTGGCTCACCACAACCTCTGCCTCCTGTGTTCAGGCAATTCTCCTGCCTCAGCCTCCTGAGTAGCTGGGATTACAGGCATGCGCCACCACCCCCAGCTAATTTTTTTTTTTGTATTTTTAGTAGAGACGGGGTTTCACCATGTTGACCAGGATGGTCTCGATCTCTTGACCTCGTGATCCACCCGCCTCGGCCTCCCAAAGTGCTGGGATTACAGGCTTGAGCCACCACGCCCGACTAGCTGGCGCTACTATTAAGCTTGTTTCTCTGCTGCAACCCTGTGTCTTGGTGTGCTGACTTGCCATGCACATCCAGCAACAGACTATTATGGTTATATTATTGTCACCAAAATTTTATTATGAAAATGTGTAAACATAGAATAGTTGAAAGAACTGAAAGGTGAACCCCCATATATTTACCACCTAGTGGTATAATGCCGGCTCACTGCAACCTCTGCCTCCCGGGTTCAAGCGATTCTCCTGCCTCAGCCTCCCGAGTAGCTGGGATTACAGGCACGCACCACCATGCCCAGCAAATTTTTTTTTAGTAGAGATGGGGTTTCACCATATTGGTCAGGTTGGTCTTGAACTCCTGACCTCGTAATCCTCCCGCCTTGGCCTCCCAAAGTGCTGGGATTACAGGCGTGAGCCACCGCGCCCAGCCAGCCAATTTTCTTGTATTTTGAGTAGAGACGGGGTTTCACTCTGTTGGCCAGGCTGGTCTCGAACTCCTGACCTCGTGATCTGCCTGCCTCAGCCTCCCAAAGTGCTGGGATTACAGGGTTTAAGACTATTCTGTCATTCTGGCTGCTGTTTGAAGAATGCGAATAATGGGGCAAGACCAAGGCAGGGAGATCAGATACGAGACTGGAGACAGAGATGTCAGAGTTAAGTCTCGGGTTTCGCAGTGAAGCCTGCACACGGCTGGTTGGCTGGTTAATGGATTGCACTGGCAAGTGACCAAGAGGGCAGTGCCCCGGTTGACAACCCTATTTCTTACATCACTGAGTGGGTATAAGAGGGTTAAACCACACTGGGCAAGAAAAGTACTCATCCCTGAGGCACCCTCCCACACCTCGGCTCTTGTGAACACTAGCGTTCCTGCCGAAGCACCCGACTTACCGCGCTAAGCAGAGCCTGAGTCTGCAACCTCCAGGGACCTGGAGAAGCAGCGTATTCCGCTTCCAGCTTCTCGCGAGGGCGTGCCCGCTACAAAGGGCGTGTCCTCCGCAGGCCCCACCCCGCGTTGCGTGCTCACGTCGCGCCGGTCTCGCGCCCGCCCGCTGGGCTGCGCGGACAGCGGTGCCGGAGGGAGTCGCTGACGGGCACGCTGACTGGTGGCTGGCGGACGGGCGACAGCGACCTGCGGCAGGTAAGCAGTCTGCGCCCTCCCGGGGCCCTCCTTCCGTTTGGCTCCTTGGGCCGCGCCGTGTCCTCCGTGGGCCCTGCCTCGGTGCAGGCCTTCGGAGCTGCGCTCGGCGGGGCCACAGCCCTCTGCGTCTCCGATGCGGGCCTGAGGGGAGACTGGCAGGGGGCGGCCGGAAGCCGGGTGAGGCCAGGCAGGCAGTCAGGAACAGGCGTGGAGGGGCTGTGAGGGGAGGGCGAAACCCCGGACGCCGCTCTTCAGAAGTCGTCTCGGGGGCGCGGGGAGGGCTGAGCGTTTCCCTGGGGCTTCCCTGTTGGGCCCATCCCCTCCTAGCGTCACTGCGGTGCGGGGCGAGGTGACCCTCGTAGCTGGGGACGTCAGCGGTGCGGACGGGGGCTGCCGGCAGAGATTGGAGCCCGCCTTGGCGGCTTCCCAGGCTGTTGGCGTTGGCCGTTGGCATCTGCCCTTCCTCCAGTACCCCATCTCTGTCGGAAGTGCCCCTTGAGTCGGTGTGGTGACTTCGCGAGTGAACCCTGGTACGCCTTGGAGCAGAGTCAGACTGGGAAGGGTCAGGTGTCGGGGCAGCCGGTTAGTCCGGACGCGGGTTTACCTGTGACCTTCTGAGCGCAGTGCTCTGGGTGCATTCATCGTCCTGCAAAAGCTGCCGGGGCCGCCTTGCAGCCTTTGCGCTGGGCCTGTCTGCTTCTGGGCCGGGCACGTGGCTCACGCCTGTAATCCCATCACTTTGGAAGGCAGGGGTGGGCGGATCGCTTGAGGTCAGGAGTCCGAGACCAGGCTGGCCAACACGGTGAAACCCCATCTCTACTGAAATTCAAAAATCAGTCGGGCCTGGTAATGTGCACCTGTAGTCCCAGCTACTCGGGAGGCTGAGGAAATCGCTGGAACCCGGGAGGTGGAGGCTGCAGTGAGCCGAGACCGTGCCATGGTACTCCAGCCTGGGCAACAGAGCGAGACTCCGTCTAAAAAACAAACAGGCCGGGCGCGGTGGCTCACGCCTGTTGTGAACTGAACGCGAGCCCGGGAATCTTGTCCGGCGAGAGGGTCCCAAACCTGGAAGAGAGCGTGCGCCGGAAAAAAAGGAGAAAGAAAAGGAGCGAGGTCTGGAGGGCCACATGCGCTATGCCCATGCAGCAATTTTATTTTTGCAATATGTTCCATTATATACTTTTCTGAAGTTAATGTTGTTTATGCCAGATCAACATACTTAAGTTACAGTAAGCAAGTTACATCCACTAAGTTACGCCCAGTAAGTACTTAACAATTGTAAGCAAGTTATAGTTACGGCCCAGTAAGTTATGGTAAGTTACAGTTACACCCAGTAAGTTACAGTAAGTTACCAAGTGTAAATACCTAAGTTAATATTTTACAATGAAGGTAACAAGGGTCCAAAATGAACACAATCAAGCAATAAACCATAGGGAGCTGAAAGTGGACACAATGCCTCTCAAGTCCTCATATCCATAAAGTAATGTCTGTTAATTATTTTGAATAACATAGTCCGTCTCTTGGTTCTTGCTTTCCCTCAGCTCGACTCCCCCAACCGGGGATCTGTGTCCGGGCTCAAGCTCACCGTATGGCGAGGCCCATTTCCTAGGGGCCTCACACGGGAGCGATCCCACAGATCCCTCACACGCCTCTAATCCCAGCACTTTGGGAGGCTGAGGCAGTCGGATCAAGAGGTATGTGCCTGTAATCCCAGCTACTTGAAGGCTGAGGCAGGAATTACGTGAACCTGGGATGAGGAACCTCGGCGATAGATCGAGACTCTGTCTCAAAAAAAGAAAGAAAAAAGAAGAAAAACAATGCATAATACTTTAATCTGGAGGAATCCCTCTCCTCTCAGCCCCTTGCAAAGCGTTGGGAGTTGATCGTTCTTCCACGTGTAAAACGAGGTCAGTGTTAAGACTCAGCTTAGGACAGGCAGGGTGGCTCACACCTGTAATCCTAGCACTTTGAGAGGCTGACGCAGGTGGATCACCTGAGGTCAGGAGTTCAAGACCAGCCTGGCCATCATGGTGAAACCCTGTCTCTACTAAAAATACAAACAATTAAATGGTGGATTGGTGCCTGCCTGCAGTCCCAGCTACTCAGGAGGCTGGGGCAGGAGAATGGCTTGAACTCGGGAGACAGAGATTGCCGTGAGCTGAGATTGTGCCATTGTACTCCAGCCTGAGTGACAGAGTGCAACTCTGCCTCAAAAAAAAAAAAACAAGAAAAAAACCTCAGCTGAAATGACCTGGCACAGATAATCTTGAACCTGGTGGTCTGCCTACAGATCTTGTGTTGTTTTCCAAATGGAATTGTAGAGATTGGAAAAGGATTATTATTAGTAGTAGTATTTTTGAGGTGGAGTCTTGGCTCACTCCATCCTCTGCCTGTCGGGTTCAAGCGATTCTCCTGCCTCAGCCTCCTGAGTAGCTGGGACTACAGGCGCGTGCTACTGCGCCCAGCTAAATTTTGTATTTTTAGTAGAGGCGGGGTTTCACCATGTTGGTCAGGCTGGTCTACCTCGGCCTTCCAAAGAGCTGAGATTACAGGTGTGAGCCACTGAGGCCGGCTAGGATTATGTTGTTTAAGATGACTTCCTCCTCCCCTTAAACTGTCCTCTCAAATGGGAGGAAGTAAGCTTACTTTTGAATTTCTAGTATAGTGTTAAAACACTGTTTTGATTGAAATTTTAACTTTCTTATTGAAGATTTTAGTGTTTCTTTTGGAAAGGAAGATAAGGAATATAAGTTAGTGAGTCTGTGGTTTATTCATTAGGTTTTTTCAAGAATATCATGTCAGCTTGGCGTGGTGGTGCCATATCTCCACTCTCAGCTGTTTAGGAGGCTAAGGTGGGAGGATCGCATGAGCCCAGAAGTTCGAGGCCAACCTGAGCAACATATGAGACCCTGTCTCCTTAAATAAATAAATAAATAAAATAAAAAGGCCATGCACTGTGGTTCATGCCTGTCATCTCAGCACTTTGAGAGGCCAAAGTGGGAGGATCACTTGAGGCCAGGAATTCAAGACCAACCTGGACAACATAGTACAAACCTGTCTTTGCAAAAAAACACAGAAATTAGCTGGGTGTGGTGGCTGGTGCTTGTAATCACAGCTACTGGGGAGGCTAACTCTGAAGGATCACTTGAGCCTGGGAAGCGGAGGTTGCAGTGAGCTGAGATTGCGTCACTGCACTCCATCCTGGGTGACAGAGTGAGACCCTGTCTCAAAAAAGAAAAACATAAAGAAAAATATCACAAGACGAAATTTGTGCTTACTAGGAGTTCACAGTTAAACAGAACATGTAAGTTTACTTGGTGAAATTAGAAAAAGTTATCAAATACAATGCTTTGGTTAAAACACTGGTGAGGGTGTGGGAATTTGTGGAGCCTTAGAAACACACCCATTGAATGACCTCATCTAACTGGGGATGGAAAGAGGGAAATCCTGTGATTTCCTCCATTGTCTGACTTGATTTCCTTTTCTCCTTTGCTGTGGCAATATGTTGAAATGCTATGAGTCACCAAAGGGGGGGAAATGAGCAACTCTAGAAATGCAAGTGCCAATGAGTTACAGACAATAAAGCATTGACCGCCTTTTGCTCACCCCTCATCAACTCAGTTGAAAACTTGTAAAATTGGACAGCCAGAGCTACCTTGATTTTTTTGTTTGTTTCCTTTTAACAGCTGACTCTTTTCACAGGACAGTTGGGCTTTACATCAGAATTGCATCTAAAACTGGAATATCACTTCTCCAGGAGGAAGATATTTAATTAGAATTGTGTATTTCAATGTAAAATTTGAAATTCAGCTTCTAACTCCTTGGAGAGGAAAGAGATGAAAAATGTGACCTAGGGAAAATCTTGATCTGGGCTGGGTTGCAGTGGCTCACACCTGTAATCCCAGCACTTTGGGAGGCCAAGGCAGGTGGATCATGTGAGGTCAGGAGTTCAAGACCAGCCTGGCTAACATGGTGAAACCCCTTTTCTACTGAAAATACCAGTATTAGCTGGGTGTGGTTTGGGTGCCTGTAGTCCTAGCTACTGGGGAGGCTGAGGAAGAATTGCTTGAACCTGAGGGGGTGGAGGTTGTGGGGAGGTGAGATTGTGCCATTGTAGTCCATCCTGGGTGACAAGAGCGAAACTTCGTCTCAGAAAAAAAATTCTATTAGAGTGAAAAATAAGTGGGATGCTGGCACATGCCTGTAATCTCAGCTATTCTTGGGAGGCTGAGGCAGGAAGACAGGAAGTTAATACTTGATGAGCCTTAGTTTTTGGTGTCTTTGGATGTTGCTTGTTCATGTAAGGGGTTTCCAAACTTTTCTGTTTTTTTTTTTGAGACACAGTCTTGCTCTGTTGCCCAGGCTGGGGTGCATTGATGCGATCTCAGCTCACTGCAACCTCCACCTCGTGAGTTCAGTTGATTCTCCTGCCTCAGCCTCCCTAGTAGCTGGGACTACAGGCACCCGCCACCACGCCTGGCTAATTTTTTGTATTTTTAATAGAGATGGGGTTTAACTTGTAGCAAGATCTCTATCTCCTAACCTCATGATCTGCCTGCCTCGGCCTCCCAAAGTGCTGGGATTACAGGTGTGAGCCACTGAGCCTGGCCCCCAACCTTTCTTTCTTGGTAAAATTGGGATTATGACTGGGAATCTGTGTTTTTAGAGTTGCCCAGGTGATTCTTGTTTGGGGTCCTTGTCTAAAGCACAGGCTGGAAAGAGGAGGGAGTGGACTGGCAGGGAAGATAGAGAGGTAAGTGAATGGAATACCTCGTGAAAAGGAATGGCAGAAGAGGTGATTGTTTAATGGTGAACTGTGCTATTAGTTTGTATGTCAGAGGCCAATGAAGTGGATATTCTCTTCACTTTGCTTAGGGAAAAAATTAATTTTTGTTTCACAAATAGATTTCCTTCTCAGGAGTATCATAGGCCTAATTGTCATAGTTCTCAGTAACTTTAAAAAGACAGTGAGAAAGAGTGACATAACAGACCCATGTCTTGTACCCAGTCTGCCTTTTTCTTTTTTTTTTTTTTGAGACAGAGTCTTGCTCTGTCACACACGCTGGAGTGTGGTAGTACAATCTCAGCTCACTGCCACCTACACCTCCTGGGTTCAATCGATTCTTTAGCCTCAGTCTCCTGAATAGCTGGGATTACAGCTGTATGCCACCGTGCCCAGCTAATGTTTGTATTTTTAGTAGAGATGGAGTTTCACCATGTTGGCCAGGCTGGTCTCCGACTCCTGACCTCAGGTGATCTACCCACCTTGGACTCCCAAAGTGCTGGGATTACAGATGTGAGCCACCACGCCTGGCTTTTTTGTTTGTTTGTTTGTTTTTTGAGACGGAGTTTTGCTCTTGTTACCCAGGCTGGAGTGCAATGGCGTGATCTCGGCTCACCACAACCTCCACCTCCTGGGTTCAGGCAATTCTCCTGCCTCAGCCTCCTGAGTAGCTGGGATTACAGGCACTCGCCACCATGCCCAGCTATTTTTTTTGTATTTTTAGTAGAGGGGGTTTCACCATGTTGACCAGGATGGTCTCAATCTCTTGACCTCGTGATCCATCCACCTTGGCCTCCCAAAGTGCTGGGATTACAGGTGTGAACCACCATGCCCGGCCTTTTTGTTGTTGTTGTTGTTGTTATTGTTGTTTTATGGAGGCTTCCTTACAAAGGCATAATTGAGTACATTATTGGCCTCAGGTGATCAACTCAACCTTTAGGCCTTCTCCCCTCCCCTGAGGTTAAGGGGGTGGGGCTGAAAGTCCTTAGGCAACCAGCCCCCATCCTGAGGCTATCTAGGAGCCCATCAAGAGTTGCTTACTTAGAACAAAAGATGCTCCTATTACCCAGGAAATTCCAAGGATTTAGGCAATTACAAAAGTTTTAGGAGCTCTGTGTCAGGAACTGGGGTTAAAGACCAATATCAGAACGAAAGATTCTCCTAGTGCCCCCATCTACAAAGGTTTTAGGAACTCTATGCCAAAGGAAAAAAAAAAAAAAGAAACAGGAACTCTCTGCCGGAAACCTGGGATGCAGATCAAATATATCTAGACATCTTTTTGTTTGTTTATTTGTTTGTTTGTTTTTTTGAGATGGAGTCTCACCCTGTCGCTAGGCTGGAGTGCAGTGGCATAATCTCGGCTCACTGCAACTTCTGCCTCCTGGGTTCAAGAGATTCTTCCACCTCATCCTCCTGAGTAGCTGGGACTGCAGGCGCATGCCACCATGCCCAGCTAATTTTTGTATTTTTAGTAGAGACAGAGTTTCACCATATTGGCCAAGATGGTCTCTATCTCTTGACCTCTTGATCCACCTGCCTCGACTTCCCAAAGTGCTGAGATTATAGGCGAGAGCCACTGTACTTGGTCATTTGTTTTTGAGACGGAGTCTTGCTGTGACACCCAGGCTGAAGTGCAATTGCACTATCTTGGCTCACTGCAACCTCTCCTTCCGGGTTCAAGCTATTCTCCTGCCTCAGCTTTCCAAGTTGCTGTGATTCAGGTGCATGCTACCACACCTGGCTAATTTTTGTATTTTTAAATGTTTTTTGAGATGGAATCTTGTTCTGTTTCCCAGGCTGGGGTGCAGTGGCACAGTCATGGCTCACTGCAACCTCCACCTCCCAGGTTCAAGCAATTCTTTTCTGCCTCAGCCTCCGGAGTAGATGGGACTACAAGGCACCAGCTACCACACCCAGTTAATTTTGATTTTTAGTAGAGACGGGGTTTCACCATATTGGCTAGGCTGGTCTTGAACTCCTGACCTCATGATCCACCCACTTTGGCCTCCCAAACAATTTTTGTATTTTTAGTAGAGATGGGGTTTCACTGTATTAACCAGGCTGGTCTCGAACTCCTGACCTCAAGTGATCTGCCTGCCTTGGCCTCCCAAAGTGCTGGGATTGCAGGCTTGAGCCACTATGTGCAGCCTCAAATGTACCTGTATATCTTGTTAAAAATTACAGTATCATACCAGTACATATACTCAAATTTTAAAGGAGGAAACACATTCAAGTCCAAATACCTAAAGGTAGAAGGATCAAGAAACAATAATATGAGGTCATTTGATAAGTACATACATTCATTTCTCAGTATCTGTGGGGATTGGTTCCAGGACACCTCAAAGGTACCAAGATTCATGATCCTCAAGTTTCTTATATAAAATGGTATATAGTATTTGCATATAACCTATGCACATCTTCCATATTCTTTAAATCATTTCTAGATTATTTATAATACCTAATATAGTGCTATGTAAATAGTTGTTACACTGTATCATTTACGTGATCATCACAAGGAAAAAAGTCTGTACATTCATAGTACAGATGCAGCCATCATTTTTTTCCCCCCTAAATATTGATTGATTGAGATGAAGTCTTGCTGTGTCATAAAGGCTTGAGTGCAGTGGCACAGTCTTGGCTCACTGCAACCTCTGCCTCCTGGGTTCAAGCAGTTCTCTTGCCTCAGCCTCCCGAGTAGCTGGGATTACAGGTGCCTGCCACCACAGCCGGCTAATTTTTATATTTTTGGTAGAGACGGGGTTTTACCGTGTTGGACAGGCTGGTCTCAAATTCCTAACCTTAACTGATTCGGCCACCTCCACATCCCAAAGTGCTATGATTTCAGGCCTTTTTCTGAAAATATTTTTATTTATTTTATTTATGTTTGAGATGGAGTTTTGCTCTTGTTGCCTGCCCAGGCTGGAGTGCAATGGCGCCATATTGGCTCACCGCAACCTCCGCCTCCTGGGTTCAAGCAATTCTCCTGCCTCAGCCTCCCAAGTAGCTGGCATTACAGGCATGCACCACCACGCCTGGCTAATTTTGTATTTTTAGTAGAGACGGGGTTTCTCCATGTTGGTCAGGCTGGTCTCGAACTCCTGAACTCAGGTGATCCACCCACCTTGGCCTCCCAAAATGCTGGGATTACAGGCATGAGCCACTGTGCCTGGCCTTCTGAATATTTTTAATTTGAGGTTGGTTGAATCCACAGATGTGGAGCCGACAGATATGGAGTGCTGACTACTGTGTTGAGCTTGAAAGGTGTACAGAGTATAGCATTGAGTGGATGTGCAAATACAACAACAAACCTATCATAGTCTTTATATACTAGGGGTTGGTAGTAACTTTGGGAAGACACAAAATTACTTGGTAAGGTGTATGAGAGTTTTGAGAGGCCAGGGAAGTTAAAGAGCTGAGAAGTGGAGAAAATGGGAGAACTTGCACTGGACCCACTAGGACAGAGTAGGAAGAGAAGGAAGAAGCCAAAGAAAGAAGAAACCCTTTTTACAGCACACAGGGTCTTACTGAAAACATTACCCATAAAAAGAGAGTGTCACTGATAAAGAGACTCCTTTTAGAACAAGAATTCTTAACCTGAAATTCTGGGTCCACAGATGACCATTGGAAGCTTGTGGTTGCTCTGGAATGACATAGGCAACGTTTTGTTGTTGTTGTTGTTGTTGTTGTTGTTTTGAGACCAAGTCTCACTTTGTCACCCAGGCTGGAGTGCAGTGGCACAATCTCGGCTCACTGCACCTCTGCCTCCTAGATTCAAGTGATTCTCATGCCTCAGCCTCCTAAGTAGCTGAGATTATATGTGCATGGCATGATGCCCGGCTAATTTTTGTATTTTTAGTAGAGACAGGGTTTCACCCTGTCGGCCAGGCTGGTCTTGAACTCCTGACGTCAGGTGATCCACCCACCTTGGTCTCCCAAAGTGCTGGGATTACAGGCATGGGACACTGTGCCTGGCCACAGGCAACAATTTTAAACTATATGATTGTCCTGGAGAATCTGAAGGCTTATTCTGATTCTGAAAGGGATTTGCAACCAAAAAAGCATAAGGATCGTTCTGACAGATACCCTTTCTTCCTGTCTTCTTCAGAAGTACACATCTCTGAATTTGTGTCTTCAAATGAGGAATTATTTGAGTAAAGACAGAAATCCTAGAACATTCCTTTGTAAACAAACTGCCTTTTACCAAACACCAATTGTCAAGGGACTTGCCTGAATACTTGTCCAAAGGACAGCGTGTCCCCGTGTGTAGGCAGTAGTCTAATCTGGTTCTAGGAGAGGACTGCTGAGGCCACAGCAACTCAACTGGCTAGTGTGGGTAAGGCAGAGGTGTTTAAAGCTCAGGGTCTGCCCTTAGGAACCCTGTAGTCAAGGACAGCTGATTAGAGTGTGTGCTTGTCCCTAATGCAGGGTTAGAGCTAAGTACGAATTCTGGGGATGAGGTGAGTTGAAGACACAGAAATCACATGCTTTTTTTGGAAGGTCATGAAGTTTTTAAGGAGCTAATGGGCAGTTGGAAATGATGTGTGACAGAGTAGCGGGAGCTCTGGCCCAGCGGCCAGAAAGCTCTGGGTAGGTCAGGTCTGGGAACTATGGCTAATCCAGGACCAGCTTCCCACTACTGTTTGGGACATACGGGCTTAAAAGACCATGCCCAGAGCCGCTGGTCACTTAGCACAGATAGTGGGAGATGGTAGCCAGCAAATGTTTAATTGTGTGTCTTATGTCCCGTAGATCACACCTGAGCAAAGTAGGCCAAACTCAAGGTCCTGAGGGGACTGAGGAGTTGCGCTCAGTCCCCTTTGGCCCTTCTTTCTCTTTCTCTCCTCATTTTAAGTATGAAAGCTTACTTATTTCCTTTATGTATCGGGCTTGTGTGTAGGGTTTTGTTTGAAAAAAGACTTGAGGCTGGGCACAGTGGCCAATCCCAGTAATTTGTGAGACCGAGGAGAAACTCCATCTCAAAAAAAAACAAAACAAACAAAAAGGCTTGAGAATACCTCTCACAGCAATGGAGAACCTACATTCCTACCTGAGCTGTTGGACAGTTGCCCTTTTCATCTTGTCTAATTTTTTCTAAAGTTATTTATTCATTGTTGCTTAATCATGTCCTCAGTCAATAGTTGATGTTCTGGACTATTTGAATTTCCTCTGAATAATGATTAATGGAGGTCATGATGTTTGACCCGTTCTGGGAACTCTTGGGAATTAAAGGAATTAAACTCTTGGGCATTAAACTTCATTTTAATGTGTATATTTATGGGTGCTGCCTCATTGGAGAAGATTATAACAGGAAGTTACTCCATTTCACAGCACATTTCTGGGATTTTTTATTTTTATTTTTCTATTTTCATTAAATTATGATAACTGTAACATTTCCCTTTGCAATAATGATAACCTAAGGCCTTGGTGTTTCCTCCAGAATGTGCATAGATACAGGATGTGGGTTTGTTACAAAGTTTTATAACTATTGCCTTTTTGTGGCTGACCCCTTCCCTAGAGAACAACATGAAAAGACCTTGCTGCTGCTATGAAACCCAGACTCTAAGGACAACTTGGGGACACTGGATTTTTTTTCACAGATGCAGACATCAAGGAGTCAGTGGTTTGTGTATGTGTTGAATGGAGAAGACTGGCAAGCACTTGCTACTATGACTGTTAAAAATATGCCTGTACATTTCTTTTTCTTTTTGAGATGGAGTCTTGCTCTGTTACCGAGGCTGGAGTGCAGTGGCACGATCTTGGCTCACTGCAACCTCCACCTCCTGGGTTCAAGTGATTCTCCTGCCTCAGCCTTCCCAGTAGCTGGGACTACAGGCTTGTGCCACCATGCCCAGATAATTTTTTCCTTTTTTTTAGTAGTAGAGACAGTGTTTCACCATGTTAGCCAGGATGGTCTCAATTTCCTGACCTCGTGATCCGCCTGCCTTGGCCTCCCAAAGTGCTAGGATTACAAGTGTGAGCCACCATGCCTAGCCTACTTTTTTTTTTTTTTTTTGAGACAGACTCTCACTCTGTCACCCAGGCTGGAGTGCAGTGGTGCATTTTTGGCTCACTACAACCTCCACCTCTTGGGCTCAAGCAGTCCTCCTGCCTCAGCCTCCGGAGTAGCTGGGGTGCCATCACGCCCAGCTAATTTTTGTAGAGACAGGTTTTTTGATAGAGATGGGGTTTTTGCCATGTTGCTTAGGCTGGAGTACATTTATTTATATAAGGAGGTGGCAGGTAACGCAATGTTATGCTATCAGTGAGGCTTTCGGAGACCATAAACCAAAATCTAAAAGGTACACTCTCAGTAGTTGTATCTGTGGAATGTAAGGAAGCTGGTTTTAAGACCAATGTAATGCAGCATTTTCCCTTCATATATGAAACAGTGAGTTATTCGAGCACAAAGCATCAAATGCTTGATTCCACCCATAAGGCCATTCTCATCTTTCACCAAATGTTTAGTCACTAGGCAGTCATCATTCTCCCTTCCTCCCTCCATCTCTCCCTTTCTCCCTTCCGTGATTTTTTCTGCAGTGGCACACTCATGAGCTCAAGTGATTCACCTCAGCCTTACGAGTAGCTGGAACTACAAGCACTCACCACCACATCCAGCAAATTTTATTTATTTATTTATTTATTTTGGAGACAGAGTCTCGCTCTGTCACCAGATGCCAGGCTGGAGTGCAGTGGTGGGATCCTGGCTCACTGCAACTTCTGCCTCCTGGGTTCAAGCAATTCTCCTGCCTCAGCCTCCCAAGCAGCTGGGACTACAGGCACATGCCACCACGCCCAGCTATTTTTTTTATTTTTTAGTAGAGACGGGGTTTCACCATGTTGGCCAGGATGGTCTCAATCTCTTGACCTTGTGATCCGCCCGCCTTGGCCTTCCAAAATGCTGGGATTACAGGCGTGAGCCACCGCACCCAGCCCTAATTTTATTTTTAAAATTTTTTTGAGACAGAGTCCTACTCTATCACATAGACTGGAGTGCAGTGGCATGATCTTGGCTCACTGCAACTTCTGCCCCCTGGGTCAGGTTATCCTCCCACCTCAGCCTCCCAGGTAGCTGGTACTACCAGTGTGTGCCACCATGCTCTGCTAAGTTTTTTGTTTTTTGTTTTGTCCCTCCAGCGTAGCTTTACTGCGTTAACTCTGCTAAGTTTTGTATTTTTTTGTAGAGACAGGGTTTTGCCATGTTGGCCAGGCTTGTTTGGAACTCCTGTACTCAAGCTATCCATCTGCCTTGGTCTCCCAAAGTACTGGGATTACAGGCATGAGCCATGTGCCCAGCCTCATCCAGCTAATTTTATGATTTTTTTTTTTTTTGGTAGTGACAGGGATCTCCCTATGTTGCCCAGGCTAACCTTAAACTCCTGGTGTCAAGTGATCCTCCTGCCTCAGCCTCCCAAAGTGTGTTGGGAATATAAATGTGAGCCACCACACCGGGCCTATTATTCTTATAGCTGAGATTCACCTTAATTGCTCTCTGTCATCAGCACTTTAAGAATGCCTCAATTTTGAGAACACCTTGTATTCTAGAAATCATTCATTTAGTTGACAAACCCTGACTGGTGTGTAGTTGAGCAGTAGGAGGCAAAGATAAATGAACTGTAATCTGGGAAACAAACATAAACAGATAAATACTGTAACAAGCTACAAGTGCTAGGCTAGATCATAAAAGGCTTACTTAGGTAGTTCTGAATGTAATACCAGGTCTACAGTATTATCACTTACATTGTTTTTTGGATCTTATGTTTAGAAGCAGCACAACCTTTTTTGGGGGGAGGAACTATAGCAAGGAATAGGGGAGCTGTTCTGACTATAGCCAGGTATGGGAGGCCCACAGCCTTTCCTGCTTTGCCTCCTGTTCAAAGCCACCCTCCCTGCTGTTTGCAGAGAAATGACTCAATGGAGCTCCAAGGAAGTACTGTAGCTAGCTGGTAGCAGACCTGGTAGTAGAAGTTAGTTCTTCTGATTCTTAGCTTACTAGACTGATAAACGATAATCAGACTTCTCCCAGTTGTATGTTCCATCCCACAAAGAAAGTCAATTAATACTTTTTTTTTTTTGAGACGGAATCTTGGTCTGTCACCAGACTGGATTGCAGTGGCATGATCTTGGCTCACTGCCACTTCCACCTCCCAGGTTCAAGTGATTTTCCTGCCTCAGCCTTCTGAGTAGCTGAGATTATAGGCGTGTGACACCACACTCAGCTAATTTTTCTATTTTTATTAGAGACAGGGTTTCACTATGTTGGCCGGGATGGTCTTGATCTCTTGACCTCATGATCCACCTGCCTAGGCTTCCCAAAGTACTCCGACTACAGGCCTGAGCCACTGTGCCCAGCCAATAAACACATTTCTGTCAGGATCTTCAGCCTGCCTGGCTTTGTTACTGAGCTTGTTTTAATTGTTTTATTGAGTATAATCAATTGCATCAATAATCCTAGCACTTTGGCAGTCGGAGGTGGATCACGAGGTCAGGAGATCAAGACCATCCTGGCTAACATGGTGAAACCCTGTCTCTACTAAAAATACAAAAAATTAACTGGGCATGGTGGCGCACACCTGTAGTCCAGCTACTTGGGAGGCTGAGACAGGAGAATCGCTTGAACCTGGGAGGCAGATGTTGCAGTAAGCCAAAATCGCATCACTGCACTCCATCCTAGGCAATAGAGCAAGACTCCATCACAAAAAATACAAAAGTAAAAATGTTTAGCTTCTAGAGATCCAAATACATAGAAGTAAGGCCTGTTCCTGGGAAGGTACTGTAATCCTTTCCATTGTTATTTGTGGGCAGTGGCAAGTTGCCTCTCCTACTAATAGCATCTTTTGTGTTTTTGGTAGAAATTCTGTTTCCTCAGAAATCTATGTTAACATATTAGAAAAAGGTGACTAATAGTCTCATCTCTAAATTGATGAAGGGATGAGAGGGTTATTAGATTTATGTCCTCTGTAGGTGGGACTTGGTAACTCATGCTTGTAATCTCAGCACTTTGGGAGGTCCATACGGGTGGATCATCTGAGGTTGGGAGTTTGAGACCAGCCTGATCAACATGGTGGAACCCCATCTCTTAAAAAAACAAGATTCATGTTCTCTTTTGAATGTGTACTGCTTTTGTGGTTTAGCAGGGTTTCTTAATGTTAATGCTGTTGACATTTTGGGCTGGATCATTTTGTGGTAGTGGAATGTGTGTGTGTATGCTTGTGTATGCAAGCATGTGTGTGTGCATGTGTGTGATTTCTGTGCATAATAGGACATTGAGCAGTATCCCTGACTTCTGCCTACTATTGCCAGTAGCACATTCCCATCTTTCAGTTGTGACAATTAAACATGTCTGCAAACATTGCCATATCTCCAACCGGTTCCTTGGGGAAAAATTGGCCTCCGGTGAAGAAACACTGGATTGGAGATTGTTTGTCATGAGATAAAAATGCAAATAAGATTTCTCACAGGATTAAGTAAATTTTCAGTTACCTAACTATATCTTTACTTTTTATAAGTTGCTCTAAAGAAACAAAAGTGTGCCCTGTCTTCCATCCTGGACGGGCCAGTTACTGGAAGGGCCTTCACCCAACTCGTGTTCAGGATCTCTTTGAAGGAGTTAAACTAAAAGGATTATCTTTTGCAAAAGATAGAGTATCCTTTTAGTTTAACTCCTTAGGTCTTTTGCAAAATTTACTTTGCTAGGCTGGGCACTGTGGCCCACTCCTGTAATCCTAGCACTTTGGGAGGCCAACGTGGCTGGATTTCTTGAGCTCAGGAGTTTGAGACTCGCCTGGGCAACATGGTAAAACTCCACCTCTACAAAAAATACAAAAAAAATTAGCTGGGCATGGTGTTGTATGTCTGTAATCCCAGGTACTTTCGGGGCTGAGGTGGGAGGATCACTTGAACTCAGGAGGTCGAGGCTGCAGTGGGCCAAGATTGTGCTGCTGCACTCCAGCCTGGGTGACAAAGTGAGACCCTGTCTCATAAAAAAAAATTATTTTGCTAGAAATTCCAAGATTTTTCCTTTCTTTTATTTTTTCTCAGTCTTTAAGTAGATAGGACCACAGGTGTGTGCCACTCCCCCATACCCTCTTCTGCCTGCCAGCTGATTAAATTTTTTTTTTTTAAGAGATGGGGTCTTCCTGTGTTGCCCAGGCCAGTCCCAAACTCCTTGGCTCAAGCAATCCCTCTGCCTTGACCTCTCAAAGTGCTGGGATTACAGACATGAGCGTTGGGCTCAGCCATTACTTTTAAATTGCAACTGACGTTTTCTTTAGTTTATTAATGAGTACCATATGATGTCACAGTTTTATAACTCATTTATCTCATTTAATTCTTGTACCTACCTTGTGGAATTATTATCACTGTCCTTTATAGATGAAGAAAGAATTAAGTAGCTGGCCCAAGTCTACCCAACTGGGATGGGCAGAACCAGGGTTTGCTCTTGGTTGTGCCTATCTAAAGCCTGTGCTTTAACCACATCCATGTGCTGCCTCTTGGCCGCTGTGTGGCCAGTAGATTCTCTCATGGCCAGGCTCATCTTAGTTAACATTTGTTCGGTGCCTACCATGGCTCAGGCTCTAGAAATCATTGTAAAATCCAGTCCACTGCCCCAGCTCCTCATGTGTCTTTTGAACACATTAGTATTGTGCTTTATAGAAAGGACTTCTGTGCATAGGCCTGCTGTTAGACTTGTTGAACTCATCTTCTAGAAACTTTCATTCAGATGGAGGGATTTGGTCTTCTTATCATAGAATATATACAGAAATACAAATATTTAAAATTATATCGGTGGCTCACGCCTGTAATCCCAGCACTTTGGGAGGCCAAGATGGGTGGATAACTTGAGGTCAGGAGTTCGAGACCAGCCTGGCCAACATGGTGACACCCCATCTCTAAAAATAAATAAATAAATAAATAAATAAAATAAAATAAAATAAAATTATATCTGAATAAATAGTCACATATGCTATTTATACAGCTAGCAAGCCAAGTGACTGTTGTGAATGGAGGCCATGTCCTGGGAATTTCATGATAGTGAGGAAAGTAGAAAACACGGCTGGAAATTTAACACATTGACTGGGCGGCATAGTGCATGGTGATCTCTTTTCTCCACCGTACAGTCCTGAAAGGTTTCTTTGAAGAGCTGGAGTGTCTAGAAAGCTTTCCTAGAAAACTAGTGTACATTTTGCTAAGTAATCACTGTATCACTTCAATTTTCTGCTCTTTAAGTGTGGTTAAGAGGTGTGTTACGAATAATTTATTACTAACAATGAAGTTTATGAATGCTGTGCCTTTAAAAAAATAAGTTTGGGCTGGATGCAATGGCTCATGCTTGTAATCCCTGCACTTTGGGAGGCTGAGGGAGGCAGATCGCTTGAGTCCGGGAGTTTGAGACCAGCCTGGACAACATGGTGAAACCCTGTCTCTACTAAAAATACTAAAATTAACTAGGTGTGGTGGCATGTGCCTGTAGTCCTAGCTGGAGGATTACTTGAGCCTAGGAAGTCCAGGCTGCAGTGAGCTATGATCACACCACTGCACTCCAGCCTGCATGAAAAAGTGAGACTGTCCTGAAAAAAACAACACAAAAAAGTTTGGCCAGGCATGGTGGCTCATGGCTACAATTATAGCTCTTTGGGAGGCCAAAGTGGGAGGATTGTTGAAGCTAGGAGCTGAAGACCAGCCTGGGTTTGAGATTATCAAATTTAAAGATTATCCCTGTAAGTTGGCTCTCATTCTGAGAGTTTGTTTAGAGTAGAAGAGAGGGCTGCATTTACAGCTAATTGCTAGTAATTTCACATCACCTGCAATATATTCTCTGTATACTCTGTCCTACTACTCCTATGGAATGTTGTCATTCATGTGCAAATCAGGTCCCATATACTGAGGGAGGAAAACAGTTGAGGAACTCTATTTTTAGGAACTCTTGGTGTCTTGTGCATTAAGATAGGGAGTCAGTGGGTAAGAAGGAAGCATATTCCACTCCCCTTACCACTCCTTTGTTGTAGGTAGAGCCTGCTGGTAGTGCTGGGAAAGCAGACCATCTTCCTTTGAGCAAGTCCAATGCTGGTGCTAGTTCCTTCCCACCATAGGCACAGTCTGTGTAGTGTGAGCCAAAGTCGTGGAGTTACTGGTTCTTGGCCTGGGCTTGTTTCCTTGCCCCAACTCCAGCCCCCACCAGAATCTGGGCAGTCATTGTGAAGAACCCTAGGAATAATACCTTACTCTATAGGCCTGTGGAAACATGTAAAGATGCCTTGCAGGCCCAGAGTAAGAAATTGGAGCCACCTTGTTCGATTGTCCTATGGAATTGCTAACTTTACAAAAAGTTTATGTTCTATCCATTGCACTACCATTTCTGAGGCACAATATCTTTCACTAGGCAGAAAGACTGCTTAGATTTTAAACACTCAATACATGCTTGGCACAGTTTCATTGCAGTGGTGTGATCTCGGCTCACTGTAACCTCCATCTTCCGGGTTTAAGCGATTCTCCTGCCTCAGCCTCCTGAGTAGCTGGGACTACAGGCCCACACCAGCATGCCCGGCTAATTATTGTATTTTTTAGTAGAGACGGGGCTTCACTGTGTTGGCCAGGATGATCTTGATCTCTTGACCTCGTGATCCATCCACCTTGTCCTCCCAAAGTGCTGGGATTACAGGTGTGAGCCACCGCGCCCAACCAGTTTCAGATTCTTGAAACCAGATAGTCTATTTCTCTTTAGGAAATAGTTACTATAGCAATGGGTGCTATAGAGATGTGCAGACCCTCTTGTGACCTCCCTTTGGTGTAAGGATGTCCTGGAGCCCCCGGCTTCATTGTCCACTAAGATCTGGCAGGTCTAATTGCCTCTCTTCAGGCACTGAGTGGTGGGGTATGCCATCCTCCTCTGCTGGAACCAGCATTGGCCTGCCCTGTTAGTCAACAAAAATAGATGTCACCAAGGAACAGTCTTCTCAGGTTGTTGTGTAATCTAAGTGAGCCAAGGTGAGTGTTTTGGGGACAGGCAGTGTCAGCTTCGAATCTTCAACTGGGCCTGAGCAGTTATTTCTCAGAAATAATAGAATCTTGCTCACTTTTTTTTATTTAGATGAAATCTTGCTCTGTCACCCAGGCTGGAGTGTAGTGGTTCGATCTCAGCTCACTGCAATCTCCACCTCCTGGGTTCAAGAGATTCTTCTGCCTCAGCCTCCTATGTAGCTGGGATTATAGGCATGCCCCACCACGCCTGGCTAATAATTGTATTTTTAGTAGAGAAAAGTCTCACCATGTTACCCAGGCTGCTCTCGAACTCCTGACCTCAAGTGATCTGCCTGCCTTGGCCTCCCAAACAGCTGGGATTACAGGCATGAGTCATCATGCCTGGCCTCTTGCTCATTTTTCATACTAAAACAATAAATTACAGGCTATGGTTTAACCTCTACACTGTATGCATGAGTGCAGTGTGGTAGAGTGCCTCTGTAGCTCATAACCTCAGTTTCCATGTTGCTAGCAATCTGTGGTGACACCATACCAATCTCACATGCAGGAACCAATGAGGATTAGCCTGGAACACAAGAGGAGTCACCTTGCATTCAGAATAACTCAAGTTTAGTCTCAACTTTAGTGTTAGCTCTCTGAGTAACCTTGCCCGTGTTAATTCTCTTGATCTTAGTTTCGAACAGGCTTAAAAGTGGTTTAGCCTGGTATACCCAGTCTGTCGGATTTATAGTCTGGTGCTCTCTTGGGTGAACTTGAGGGCCTTCTCCCAGGACAGAATGGCTTCTTTGGAGGGGGCGGCGGGGGGGGATTATTTATTTATTTTTAATTAAATTAAAATTTTAAATTTATTTGAGACAGAGTCTTGCTCTTTCGCCGGGTAGAGTGCAGTGGTGCTATCTCAGCTCACTGCAGCCTCTGCCTCCTGGGTTCAAGCGATTCTTCTGCCTCAGTCGATAGAAGGTTATCCCAAGTAGCTGGGATTACAGGCATGCGCCACCATGCCCGGCTAATTTTGTATTTTTAGTGGAGACACGGTTTCTCCGTGTTGGTCAGGCTGGTCTCCTTGGCCTCCCAAAGTGCTGGGATTACAGGCGTGAGCTACCACACCCAGCACCCAGGTAATTTTTTGTTTGTATTTTTTTCGTATCTTTTGACCTTGTGATCCCCCTGCCTCAGCCTCCCAAAGTCCCAGGAATACAGGTGTGAGCCACCGCACCCAGCTAAAAAATGTTATTTTATTTTATTTTTGTAGAGATGAGAGTCTCACTATGTTACCTAGGCTGGTCTCAAACTCCTGGGCTCAAGTGATCCTCTGCCTCAGCCTCCCAAAGTGCAGAGATTACAGGTGTGGGCTACCAGGCCTAGCCTCCAGGAATGGCTTTTAAGGCTTCAGGCTATTTGGCGAGAGGAAAGCACCTGGGAGCTGATAGTATTCTCAGGTTTCCCAAAATGGCAGTTCCTAATAAGCACCTTAATCACCTACTATTTTTTCCCCACTCCCAAATGCTATTTACAGTCCCTGTTTATAATAGAAGCTGAGACTTAAAGGTGACAATTTTTGTGCCTGTGTGAAAGGAAACATGACTGAGTCCACTTATCCACAAGATACCTTCTTTCAAGGTTGTTCAATGTTGGAATAATTTTTGCTTGATGGTAACCTAGGGATGACCCAAGGTTTCATCTGCATTTCCTCTTTTAAAGCCAGCTCTGTGGGATGTGAAGAGCTCTGTCCCTTTAAAAATCCCACCAGTGCCAGGTGCAGTCACTCACATTTGTAATCTCAGCACTTTGGGAGGCTGAGGTGGGCGGATCACGAGGTCAGGAGATTGAGACCATCTTGGCTAACATGGTGAAACCCTGTCTCTACTAAAAATACAAAAAATTAGCCAGGCATGGTGTCACATTCCTGTAATCCCAGCTACTCGGAAGGCTAAGGCAGGAGAATTGCTTGAACCTGGGAGGTGGAGGTTGCAGTGAGTCGAGATCGTGCCACTGCACTCCAGCCTGGGTAACAGAGTGAGACTGGTCTCAAAAAAAAAAAATTCCTCCAGAACCATTTTAGAATTAATTCAGGGCTTCACCCCTCCCCTTCCTGGTACTGCTTATGGGACTAAAGAATTCTTACCTTCCCAGCCCTGGGACCCATTGTCCTTATATAAAGTGAGGTGGCAGTCAGGGAACAGGGGCGAGTCTTACGTTTATTTCGGTTATAACAGGAGTAATAGGAAGACTTTACCAGGAGTCATTGTTATGTCAGCCATGGTAGATTCCAGGCTGCTTCTTTGAACTCTTTCTAGTGTTTCAGGTTTTGCCCTTGGTGTCTGCCTTCTCAGTTGTATTTCAACTGCTTGCTCACTTGTCTTCTCTAATCAGAAAAGCCTGCAGTCCGGATGCGGTGGCTCATGCCTGTGTCCCAGCACTTTGGGAGGCTGAGGTTGGGGGATCATGAGGTCAGGAGTTTGAGACCAGCCTTGCCAGCATGGTGAAACCCTGTCTCTACTAAAAATACAAAAAAAGTTATTAGCCGGGCACAGTGGTGCGAGCCTGTAGTCTCACATACTCGGGCGGCTGAGGTAGGAGAATTGTTTGAACCCAGCAGCAGGCGGGGGTTCCAGTGAGCAGCGATCGCGCCTTTACACTCCAGCCTGGTTATACTCCAGCCTGGCGACATAGCGAGACTTCGTCTCGAAAAAAGAAAATAAAAAGCCTGCAGGAAAAGTCTTGATTTCTCAAACTGATATCAGTTGGTTTTTTTTTTTATTGAATATATTTTTTGAGATGTGGGAGAGTTTCACTTTGTTGCCCAGGATCGTGCTGAATTCTTGGCCATAATTGATTCTCTGCCTCAGCGTTCCAAAGTGCAGAGATTACAGGCTTGAGCTTCCGCATCTGGTCTGTTGTCAGTTTTTGAGGTTACTTAAGAGGCTAACGCCTTTAGATTAGTTTTCAGTTGTTTTGCTTTGTCCTCCCTTCTTGCCCAAACGTACAAGTGCTTATTTAGTAAATCTGAGTCAAGTGCTTTGTGTCCCCAGAGTTCCCACTTTTCCAAGATTCACGTCTTCTTTTTTTTTTTTTTTAAATTGAGACAGTCTCACTCTCTCACCCAGGCTGGAGTGTAATGGCACTATAGGCTCACTGCAACGTCCACCTCCTGGGTTCATAAGATTCTCATGCCTCAGCCTCCCAAGTAGCTGGGACCTACAGGCACCCATCACCACACCTGGCTAATTTTTTTTTTTTTTTTTGAGATGGAATCTCGCTCTGTCGCCAGGCTGGAGTGCAGTGGCACAGCTTTATATTTTTAGTAGAGATGGGGTTTCACCATGTTGGCCAGGCTGGTCTTGAACTCCTGACCTTAAGTGATCTACCCACCTTGGCCTCCTAAAGGGCTGGGATTACAGGCGTGAGCCATCACACCCAACTGGACTCAAGTCTTGCTGTTTTGTTTTGTTTTGTTTTGTTTTGTTTTTGAGTCTCACTCCCTCGCCAGGCTGGAGTGCAATGGTGTGATCATAGCTCACTGCAGACTTGAACTCCTGGGGTCAAAGGATCCTCCTGCCTCAGTTTCCTGAGTGGTTGGGACTACAGGCATGTGTCATTACACCTGGCTAATTATTTTATTTTTCATAGAGATGAGGTCTGGCTGTGCTGGCCGGGCTAGTCTTGAATTCCTAGGTGATCCTCCCACTGTGGCCTCCCAAAGTGCTGGAATTACAGGTGTGAGCCACCACACCCAGCCTGGATTTGGTCTTTTTTTTTTTTTTTCTGAGACAGAGTTTCGCTCTTGTTACCCAGGCTGGAGTGCAATGGTGCAATCTCGGCTCACCGCAACCTCCGCCTCCTGGGTTCAGGCAATTCTCCTGCTTCAGCCTCCTGAGTAGCTGGGATTACAGGCACGTGCCACCATGCCCAGCTAATTTTTTGTATTTTTAGTAGAGACGGGGTTTCACCATGTTGACCAGGTTGGTCTCGATCTCTTGACCTCGTGATCCACCTGCCTCGGCCTCCCAAAGTGCTGGGATTACAGGCTTGAGCCACCGCGCCTGGCCTGGATTTGGTCTTTTATCAAGAAGTTAGTAGTTATTAATCCATTCAGTGAACTGTGCAATTGAATGCCCCCAGTGATTGAAATGAAAGGGCTTATGTGTAAGATTTCCTGAGGAGTGGCAGTACCAGAGTTCAGAGGAGACCTCAGGCCATTCATTCTATAAACTCAGAAGCCATGGTCCTAGATGATGTGGCTTCTTCAGGGTGTTCAGAAGCCTCTTTTATCTAGTGCCTTATTGGATAAGAATTGATTCAGCTCTGTCTGCTGCCCCAAACACGTGGCTCAGCCAGTCTCTAGTGGCATCTGCAATGTGGCTATTCTAGCCTGCAGTAGTCACATGGATCATGTTGGAAAGGGCAGATATTTCTATTTCCTGACGCTGCTGGAGAATGAGGTCTGAGTCAGAAGTCCTCAGGTGTGACCTGCCCAGAACTATCTGTGAATTTGCTGGATTTCTTGTTCTTCCTTAGTGTTTAACAATCACCCAGTTGTTCATTCTGACCAACTTCCTCAGGAAGAGCTCAGTATTTGAGGTGGTGCTGCATTTCATCAGACATTCATACATACTAGCCCAATTAGTCTTCACAGCACACAGTGGATTAATGGATTTTTAAAAGCTAGTATTAATGCATAATGGAATACTACTCAGCCATAAATAAGAAGGAAATTCTGTCATTTGCGACTACATGGATGCATCTAGAGGACATTATGCTAAGTGAAATAAGCCAAAGAAAGACAGACAAATGGTGCATTATATCACTTATATGTGAAATCTGAAAAAGTCGAAGTCGTAGGAGGGTGTAAAATGTTGGTTACCAGAGGTTGGGGCAAGGTAAAGGTGGGTGTGGAAAGGAGAGATGTTGGTCAAAGGGTACAAGATTTTAGTTAGGAGAAATAAGGTGTGATGATCTGTTTTACAGCATAGTGACTATAGTTAATATAGTTAATATATAGGCTGGGTGTGGTGGCTCACGCCTGTAATCCCAGTACTTTGGGAGGCCAAGGCAGGTGGATCACGAGGTCAAGAGATCGAGACCATCCTGGTCAACATGGTGAAACCTCATCTCTACTAAAAATACAAAAAATTAGCTGGGCATGGTGGCACGTGCCTGTAATCCCAGCTACTCATGAGGCTGAGGTAGGAGAATTGCCTGAACCCAGGAGACGGAGGTTGCGGTGAGCCGAGATCACGCCATTGCACTCCAGCCTGGGTAACAAGAGCGAAACTCCATCTCAAAAAAAAAAAAAAAAAAAAAAAATATATATATATATATATATAGTTAATATATAATAGTATTGTATATTTAAAAATTGCTAAAAGAGTGGATTTTAAATGTTATCACCACAAACAAATGATATGAGCTGATGGGTATATTAATAACCCAATTTGATTATTCCCCAATGTATACATGTGTAAAAACGTCACATTGTACCCCATAAATATAATTGTGAGTTAAAAAGAGTCAAGTCAGATCTGAAGAGAAGTACAAAACAGATTTCATACAGTTAATTTAGAGACATAGGACCCAATTAAAAATCTGTATTTCTTTACTTGGTATTTTAGAATTTAACTGTTTTCTTGTTACACAAATCCTTCATTTAACTGGCTTTTTCCGTAGGAATTCCATCTGTGTATTTGCAATAGCTGTAACTTAGGTTGGACCCTCCCAAGGATGCTAGGCTTTAAGCCATATTAGACCCTCATCTGAATCTGAGGGAATCTTGATCTCTCTTGTAGGAAGCTTTTGGTTTAACTGGGAAAACAGGATGACAGTTAGTTGTGGAAGCTGAAGAGTAATCACCTCATATTAATATGGTGTCAATTCTATACAAGAGTGAGCTCTGAGCTACACACAGCCTTCTAGGAAACAGGCAAGGGGCCCTCATCCAGGGCCATGGTAGGAATCCTGATGGTCAGCTGCAAGGTGTTCAGGAATGAGGGAGCATTGGCAGAGTCCCAGTGCAGAAGTCTCTGAACATCAAGAAAGAGATGTTCAGAAATATCTTAAAAAAAAAAAGTCTCTAAGCAGCCACTTAGCTTCCCTGTGCATGTGGGATAACAACCCAAGTTCATGTTGTGGGCATCTCATGAAGTGCAGTAGCTGGTCACTGTCAAGTGTCACTATTTCTTTTTTTTTTTTTTTTTGAGATGGAGTTTCGCTGTTGTTACCCAGACTGGAGTGCAATGGTGTGATCTCGACTCACCGCACCTCCGCCTTCTGAGTTCAAGCAATTCTCCTGCCTCAGTCTCCCGAGTAGCTGGGACTACAGGCGCGTGCCACCATGCCCAACTAATTTTTGTATTTTTAGTAGAGACGGGGCTTCACCTTGTTGACCAGGATGGTCTCGATCTCTTAACCTCGTGATCCACCTGCCTCAGCCTCCCAAAGTGCTGGGATTACAGGCGTGAGCCACTGTGCCCAGCAAGTGTCACTATTTCATTGAGTCAGAAGCCTGCAGAATTATTCTCATTCCAGAGAGTGGGGTCACTCTGCTGTTCCTTCCCCTGAGTGCTGGCTGAGCTCAGCAGTCTGCTCCCTTCCTTCACTTGAGGTTTCTCCAGGACAAAGAAGTCTTTATTGTTCCTTTCTGTATTACCAGATGGGAAATGAATTATAATATAGTCCTTAGATTATATTCCCACCTGGCAGCAATGCACTGAGTTACCTGACCTGAAATTTGTTGGACTTAGTCTCCATGGAGGAGGATTTAACATCTTTGTCTGTGGTCTCAGAAGTCCTAGTCGTGCCTTGTACCAGCAATTTAACAGGAGCAAAAGCTTTAAGAGTGTTCTGGATCTGCTCAGCTGGTCTAAAGGAATCCCTTTTGCTGGATGTAACTGTGATAGGAACTTTGTTACTGTTTCTGTTTGCTCAAGGGATGGAATGAAAATCAGCAGCTGATCAGGTGAAAACAGTTAGGGGTATTGGAATTATGGAGTAGTGGAGGTGGATTTTATAAACAGAGGGTCAAAGTTTTTTGGAAATGGCAAAGAGGAGAGGGCAGATTGGCCTTTCTAGAATTTGTAATAGAAAAGTAAAGACGCCCCAGGAACTTCCATTGACTAGTTAGTTAATGCAGGCAGGATCTTAGCTGGTTTGCTTGGTCCAATTCCTGTCTCTTGGTTTATTTTTTTCCTTTCCCTGCCTTTCCCTCCCTCTTCCCTTTTTCTTTCCAAGAGAATTGAGTCACTTTATATAAAAGAAGCAGCCAGTTGGCTAAAAAGTCCAACAAAAAACAGTATTTATAGTTCTCCAAATTTCCCATTTGTCATTGTCAGTATACTTGTAAAATTTTGCACACAGTTGTAGTGGGTGTTTGGGTCCTTTTTAAAAAAAAAAAAAGTTTCTGTAGGCTTTTCCATGCATGAACACAGCCTACCAACTTGTCCCGGCTGTGCCAGGATTCCATTGTTTACTGTCGTTTGAGCAGTCATGCCCTTTGTTCTTAGGCTGTGTGTAGTTTTTTTCCTAGCAGCATAGTATGGCTGTGTATTACTTTGATACCAATTAGGATAACTATTACTATTTCTTGAAGTGTATTTCCCACGATATTTTTTTCTTCTTTTTTTTTGGAGGGGGGCAGGTTGAGAATGTGTAGCTTCTTGTTGACAATAGAGATTGAAGTCTAAAAAGGTTCTACATTTATGATTTGATCCCCAATTTTCTAGAGATTCCAGTGGTTCCTGCAAAGCTTAGCATTCTGGTATAGAAGTCAGCCAGACTAAGTCTGGACATGTAGCTTTTCAGAAAGTGAAAAAAGTTCTGTTTCTGCCGTTGCAGGGTGGCGCCTGAATGACTCACTGTGTGGCCACTCCCTTGAATGATGGCTAGGCCACAGAGATGGATGCAGGTCACCTCCCCTGGCCCCTGTGTTGAATGTGCTAACCAAGCCTTCCCAGGAGCCTCCTCTGTCCCCAGACCCCAGCTCTGCACAGATGGTACTGGTTACTCGCCTTGAGGACTCAGAATTTTTCTTGTTAGCTTTCCTTCAAATTAAAATCAGAAAACTGTTGAAGTCATGGACACCAGATTACTTTTTCCTGTTTTTAAAAAATTGCATATTATTGGCATCATGCACGAGATATTCTCCTTCCTTCCTGTCACCACAACCCTGTTTTTTTTCTCTCTCTCTGTTGGATGTTTTTATTCAACAAGTATTTATTGAGAATCTAGTATTTTTTAGACCCGAAGCTATAGCAGTAGAAAAGACAGCTTTAGTCCAGAGTTTGGTTTCCCGTGGGCTGGGAAGACAGGAGTGAGGTTAAACTGGGTGTGCCCAAAGAGAGATAACACAAGTAAAGTGCTGCTGAGAAAATGCCCAAGTGGGTACCAGAGGAAGCAGCTTTCTCTTCCCTTTTTGTATTTTTAATTTTTTTTTTTGAAACAGAGTGTTGCTCTGTCTCCCAAGTTGAAATGCAGTGGCACGATCTTGGCTCTGCCTTTTTTTGTTTGTTTGTTTGTTTTGTTTTGAGACAGTCTCGCTCTGTCACCCAGGCTAGAGTCCAGTGGCTCGATCTTGGCTCACTGCAACCTCTGTCTCCTGGGTTCAAGTGATTCTCCTGCCTCAGCCTCCTGAGTAGCTGGGATTATGGGCACAAGCCACCACACCTGGCTAATTTTTGTATTTTTAATAGAGATGGGGTTTCACCTTGTTGGTCAGGCTGGTTTCAAACTCCTGACCTCAGGTGATCCAGCCGCCTCAGCCTCCCAAGTGCTGGGATTACAGGCATGAACCACTGCCCCCAGCCATTTGTTTTTTTTAGATGAAGTATTGCTCTGTTACCCATGGGAGTGCAATGGCGTGATCTTGGCTCACTGCAATATCACTGCCTCCGGGGTTCAAGCAATTTTCCTGCCTCAGCCTCCTGAATAGCTGGGATTATAGGCACCTGTCACCATGCCTGGATAATTTGTGTATTTTTAGTAGAGAGGGGCTTTCACCATGTTGGCCAGGCTGGTCTCGAACTCCTGACCTCAGGTGATCCACCCACCTGGGCCTCCCAAAATGCTGAGATTACAGGTGTGAGCCACTGTGCCCAGCACCTTTTTGTATTTTTAAGAGAAGCAAAAGGATTTGTTGCTTAATTAAGCAAGACTACACTCTCCCAGACCATGCAGTTATTATTGAGTAAAACACAGTTAATGAGATTTAATCAGATTCCCAATCACTGTTGTGCAGCACGATCATTAGATGCAAATGGCAGGATGCATACTCAAGGTACTGGTAACCTGGGCCATGAATTGCACTTGTCTTTGCCTCATTTTGCTTGTAAGGAGCATGGGGCCTGCGGTCTTCAGGTACCTGGGGTGTGCCCTCAGCCTGGTCCTTTGCTTCCATCACTGTCTAGAGGCTCTGGGACCCTTTACTGCACCTCTTCCGCCTTTAGACAGCTCAGTGCTTTCTTCCCAGCACCTTTTTCTCTGCTCCCTGAGAATTAAGCAGCCAGAAAGTAATTTTCGATCTTAAGGTCCTCAAGGGTGTACAGCAAAACTGTTCTTCTTATTTATTTATTTATTTATTTTTTAGTAGAGGCGGGGTTTCACCATGTTGGTCAGGCTGGTCTCGAACTCCTGACCTCAGGTGGTCCACCTGCCTTGGCCTCCCAAAGTGCTGGGATTACAGGTGTGAGCCACCGAGCCTGGCCTGTATTTATTTATTTTTAATTTAATTTAAAAAATATATTTTTTGAGACAGTCTTGCTCTTTTCGGCCAGGCTGCAGTGCAGTGGCACGATCTTGGCTCACTGCAACCTCCATCTCTCAGGCTCAAGCAGTTCTCCTGCCTCAGCCTTCTGAGTAGCTAGGATTACAGGTGTGCGCCACCACACCTGGCTAATTTTTGTAGTTTTAGTAGAGATAGGGTTTCACCATGTTGGCCAGAATGGTCTCAAACCCCTGACTTCAGGTGATTTGCCCGCCTCAGCCTCCCCAAATGCTAGGATTACAGGCGTGAGCCACTAAAGCTGTTCTTTTACAAAAAAAAAAAATATAACTCAAGATCTGAAGGCCATGTAGGGCTTCTTCTGCAGCTTACAAAGCCTGTCTTGGCCTCTTGGTAAGTGCATGTGCAGCTGGGCAGCCTTATACTATATCTGTGAACTGCCCGTTTCTGGCTTTGTTCATATTATTCCCTAGATCTAGAGCCCCTCCCCAATCCCTGCCCCAAATTCTGTCTGTGTTGAGGGTCCTTCCCCAGGAAGCCCGCTGCATACTGTTCCCTCCATATGATACCTGCCGCTTTCACATTCTTCTAGACTGTGCTGTGCACCATACAGTTCATCAGCGTTATTTCAGAGGAGACTATCTCTGATTTGGAGTCAAGAGAAAGTTCCATTTTTCTTTACATCCTGATGTTTATTTTCTGAGTGTTCTCAGACATCACTAAGCCTCAGTCAAAATGAAGTATAATCATGGTGTAACGTTCACTGAGTGCTCACCACATGGCAGGCATTGTGCTATATGAATTATCGCTTGACTTCCTAAAATAATCCCAGTACAGATGCTAAATCTAAAGATGAGAGAGATGGTTCAAAAAGACCACAATGAGTAAACCGTGTGCTATATAATATCCTAAAAGATAACAACAAAAATGTTACTAGCTCTAGAGGAAACTTAGGAAGGATATGTACCTTGAGCCTTTCAAGGACCATTTCTTACATTTCTTTGTTCCTCTTGACACCTGTTGTTTCTGGGTAGAGCACATAGAAAATGCTCAGTAACTAAGTTATTTTTCCTTGGCCCAGTTTGGTTTGATTTGTCCCCAGTGTTGGTAGTTCTGTCTTTGTGAGTTACTTTATTAGTTGTTGGTGCTACTGTGCTGCTATGCATGTGGAAGTTTTCCCAGATGGGCTGTGCCTTCCTAACATTGCCTGAGCAGAAGCCCCCAGGGATGGAGGATCGGCTTGCCTTGTTACAGGACTGTTTCCCTGGCTGACGAAGGCTCAGCCCTTGCAGCGGGCCATGGGAACTGATTGACCAATTTATTATTTCTTTCACCTTAGCAAAGTCTTGAGTAGGCTAAGGACAGTCTGCTTTTTTGGTAACTCCTGCAGACTGTCTGCACAAGGCACCCAGACTCTCACAGGTAGGATAAGCTGGCCTCAGCACCCTTGCAGAGGGGTGGAACTGTGTGTTACTTGCTAAGCTTTTTTTACCCCTAAGCTTTTTGAGGTTTTGTTTTTGGTAATTTTTGATACAGTTGTTCTTTTTGTTTTTTTGAGGAGGAGTTTCACTCTTATTGCCCAGGATGGAGTAGAGTGGCTCGATCTCGGCTCAGTGCAGCGTCCTCCTGGGCTCAAGCGATTCTCCTGCCTTAGTCTCCCAAGTAGCTGGAATTACAGGCGCACACTACTATGCATGGCTATTTTTTTGAAATTTTAGTAGAGACAGGGTTTCACCATGTTGACCAGGCTGATCTTGAACTGCAGTCCACCTCGGCCTCCCAAAGTGTTATGATTACAGTGTGAACCACCACGCCCAGCCTTGATACAGTTTTAAGTATACAGAAAAATGGTAAGAATAGTACAAAGAACTCTCATATGTTTTCCCCAGATTCACTGCTAGCATTTTCCCATGTTTGCTTTTCTGACTTGCCAGCGTCCCCCGCCCTGTAGCTTATGCACGTGCACACACACTCTTCTGAACCATCTGATGGGGAGTTGCAGGCAGCGTACCTGTACTTCTGAATAACCCAGTGTGTATTTCTTAGGAACATTCTCTTACATAATCACAGTACAGTTATTTAAAAAAAAAACAGCAAACTTAATGTCAATACAATGTTATTACCTAATACATTGTTCATATTCAGATTTTTTTCCATATTCCACTATGGTCTCAGTAATGGCAGAACTTTAAAGAAAACAATTCTGGGGTGTGTGGGTGTCACCTTGGTTACATTGGCTCCACAGAGAGCAGAACTGGCAGGTATTTGGGGAAGTTACTGCCGTGGGTGCCACATCACCAGCTCCTTGTGTCTCTACAGGACCAGAGGAGCGATAGCAGCAAGAACCACAGCCAGCAGCAATGTCTGTGGAAGTGGAGACCTCAGAGGGGGTAGACGAGTCAGAGAAGAACCCTGGGGCCTTAGAAAAGGAGAACCACACCAGGTGAGCCATGGGGGCTGGCTGCACTGAGTCGGGTGTGCCCAACGCCTACTGTGCTCGGCACACCTGGTTTCGTCTGCTGGCAGCACTGGGGAGTGGCTATGGGCCAATGACATGTGGACCCCTTGGTACCTGCTTGGCCCTGCAGGGACAGCATACAGCTTCAGCTGCTTAAGACTCTCCCCACTGGTCCATTGTCTCATCCAAGGAGGCAGGACAGGTGCTGCTGGGAGTGCTGATAGGATTTGATGGTCGTCATCCTTTTTTCTTCTTAGAAACATAAGTGTTTTCTCATCTGGGTTGAGAAAGGGTAAACAGAGGCAAAGCTGGCTCTGTTCACAGTCTTTTACCCCATAAAATGTTGGGGTAACTCTGACTGCAGGACAGCTTTCCTTACTCTGTATAGGGACAGCTCATGCTAAACCTGAGCTACCAGGCCCTATTCTGCATCATTAACCTCTCATTATAGCCCTATCATTGTCCAAGTTTGTTTTTTTATCCCTTGAAATAATTGCTAATAATAAACTGTTTCTCAGTTTATGGGAGATACCAAGCTAATCTCCCAAAGAAGCCAGCAGAGGACAGACCATGGTAAGGCCGAATTTTTCTCACTCTTTTAGACAGACTGTGTGGACACATCTAAGACCCTGCCCAGGTGCCACCATCTTTAGGATCACATGTTTTCTACCTTGTCCATCCACCAGCACACCTTTATCCTGTGTAATTTCATTAAGTGGCACAAACCTAAGGTCCTGGCCCCAGCCTCTCTGTTGTCTCCCTTTCATCCCTCCGTGCTTGGGCCTAGTCATGTATAGTCCCAAAGAGGCTGTAGGTCCAAGGTGGGAGGAAGGCAGCAGGGCCGCCCCAGGAGACCCACAGTCACAGCCTTACTGAGGTGTGTGGATTCTAGGAGACACATCCAAGGCAGGCTGTTCCTGGAGAAGCCAGCAAACGCCGATGGGAGTACAGATGTGTGTCTCTTCGGCCACTAGGTGGCAATAGAAGCAAAGCATTGCTCTTTGGGGTGGTTCCCAACACAGACACATAGATATGGGTACTATCTTAAGGAGTAGGCCACAGTCATCCCTTGTGTCCTGAGTCCTTGGAGCCGACTGTCAATGTCTGCTTTCCCTGCGTTCCCTGACAAGTCCCTGCTGTTCATGTTGGAGTGAAGTGTCTGAGCAGCCCCAGCCTCCAGTACAACAGGTGGTCACCCTGGGGTCTAGACTCAATCTTCCTCCTGTGGTCCTTTCTGGGGAGCTGGGAAGGGCTAATTGACACACAAATACCTCCCATCTCTCCACAGAATGGTCGACCTCTCCGAGCTCCTGAAAGAAGGGACCAGGGAAGCACACGACCGGGCAGAAAACACCCAATTTGTCAAGGACTTCTTGAAGGGCAACATTAAGAAGGAGCTGTTTAAGGTTTGTGCCCTGCATTGGGTTCCAGACTGTTGTATGGGGTTGGGGTGAGGGATTTAGTCCCATGAGAAAGGTGCCCCTGGAGCCACTCTGAGGGAAAAGCTGGACTTTTCTCCATACTCCATTCTTTCTTGACGTTAAGCTGTGGCTCTCGGCTGAATATGGTGGCTCATGCCTGTAATCCCAGCACTTTGGGAGGTTGAGGCGGGTGGATCACCTGCGGTCAGGAGTTTGAGACCAGCCTGGCCAACATGGGGAAAGCCCATCTCTACTAAGAATAAAAAAATAAGTAGAGGCACGCACTTGTAGTCCCAGCTACTTGGGAGGCTGAGGTAGGAGAATCGCTTGAACCCAGGAGGCAGAGGTTTCAGTAAGCCGAGATTGTGCCACTGCACTCCAGCGTGGGCGACAGAGTAAGACGCTGTCCCCCGCGGGCAAAAAAAAAAAAAGCTGTGGCTCTCATGGTTTAGATGGAATAACATAGTGGTGTCAAGGAAGCAAAAGTATGCATGTTCCTTTAAGAAAGGAACAGATTCCTTTAAGAAACACAAAAACTTATTTGTGTGTTAAATAATTAACTACAAAAAATGGGCCATAGGGTTGGGTCTTTGGGGTTGCACTTGAGCCTCTGCATCCAGCTGCTGGGATGTGGTAGGCTCAGGCATTGCCAGCCTCCTCCTGTCACTTCCACAGCTGGCCACCACTGCACTTTACTTCACATACTCAGCCCTCGAGGAGGAAATGGAACGCAACAAGGACCACCCAGCCTTTGCCCCCTTGTACTTTCCCACGGAGCTGCACCGGAAGGAGGCACTGACCAAGGACATGGGGTATTTCTTTGGTGAAAACTGGGAGGAGCAGGTGCAGTGCTCCGAGGCTGCCCAAAAGTACGTGGAGCGGATCCGCTATATAGGGCAGAACGAGCCAGAGCTACTGGTGGCCCATGCGTATACCCGCTACATGGGGGACCTCTCGGGGGGCCAGGTGCTGAAGAAGGTGGCCCAGCGTGCACTGAAACTCCCCAGCACTGGGGAAGGGACCCAGTTCTACCTGTTTGAGAATGTGGACAATGCACAGCAGTTCAAGCAGCTCTACCGGGCCAGGATGAATACCCTGGACCTGAACATGAAGACCAAAGAGAGGATCGTGGAGGAGGCCAACAAGGCCTTTGAGTACAACATGCAGGTACTATTGGGGCTGCCAGATGCCAGGGCTGAAGAGGGAACCTTTGATAGTGGTAGCAGATCCAGAGTGGCCTTGGAGAGTACATGTGGCATTAGTACAGATGATCTGCAGGGTGCCAAGAGGAAGGTGGCCACCAGAGCTCATGGGCCCAGTGGGTGGTTCCAGCATGAAGGCCTGGTTTGGTAGATGCCAGTGGGTAATGTTTTGGGAAGGGTGAGTCCTCCAGCACGTGGCGAGGAGTCTGGGAGAATGGAGCTGGCTCCATTTTTGGATTCATTTCAAGACCATAATTGCAGGATACTGGTCTTGAAGAATGGATAATTTTCTTTTTAGTAAGCTTTGCTCTGAAAAGCCCTGTTTGGTAAGTTCAGAGAGAGCCAGTGTCACCAAGGAGAGTAAGTAAGCTCTGTTTACAAGTAGCCTTTCAATGAGGCTGAGACTGGGGAGACTTACTCTGGCCCCAGATCCTGTCAGCTTCCAGTGAGGCCTTCCAGGGCCACTGAGGATGGGTCTGCCCTGCCACAGCATTAGTCTCCCGCTTTCCAGTTTTTCTGTTGCTTCCTGCTAAAAAATAACCAGCAGCAAGAAATGGGACATACTCATGCCCTCACCTATCTGTCCTGTGGTAGTTTCAGTGGCTTGAGCCACCTCAGAGAAGGCAAGGCATGGAGCATGTCTGGTCAGTTCCTAAGGGAGACCCAGTAGTTGGAAGCCGCCTTCTTGGGGTACCAGCATCCACACTTCCCAAGAGCTCGTGCTAGGGAGGAGCATCAGGCAGTGTAGCTGCTGACCACTAGGGCTGCTAGCTGTGTAGTTGGCACTCCTAAACAAGCTCACCTGCTCCAGCCCACTCTATCAGGAGGGAGTCCTCTAAAAGCAGAGTGTGGCCAGATGCAGTGGCTCATGACGGTAATCCCAGCACTTTGAGAGGCCAAGTCACGGGGATTACTTAACCCCAGGAATTGAAGACTAGCCTGGGCAACAGGGTGAGACATCATCTCCATAAAAAGATTTAAAAATTATCCAGGTATGGTGCTACACACAGGTAGTCCCAGTTACTTGGGAGGCTAAGGTGGGAGGACCACTTGAGCCTAGGAATTTGAGGCTGTAGTGAGTTAGCCATGTTCACACCACTGCACTCCAGCCTGGGCAACAGAGACTTCATCTCAAAATAAATTAAACAAAAAAAAGTGTGGGCAGCCCAAAGATGGCTCAGTTGGTCCTCTGCTTCTGCAGATATTCAACGAACTGGACCAGGCCCGCTCCATGCTGGCCACAGAGACCTTGAAGGATGGGTTCCCTGTACACGATGGGAAAGGAGACATGCGTAAATGCCCTTTCTACGCTGCTGAACAAGACAAAGGTAGGTCTGCGTGTCCTAAGCTCCCCTTCTGGGGCAGGTATAGCAGCAGACTCCACTGATGTCATGTCTTTTATTGGTACTGCCACACAGGTGCCCTTGAGGCCAGCAGCTGTCCCTTCCGAACAGCCATGGCTGTGCTGAGGAAGCCCAGCCTCCAGTTCATCCTGGCCACTGGTGTGGCCCTGGCTGCTGGATTCTTGGCCTGGTACTACCTGTGAAGGACCCATCATGCCACTCCGATACCCTCCTCCCGACCAACCACTGGCCTACCCCTTTCTTCACCCTTGACTAAACTACCACCTCAGGTGACTTTTTAAAAAATGCTGGGTTTGAGAAAGCAGGCGACCAATAAAAGCCAGATGCTACAGCCTCTGCCTGACAGCATCCTCTCTATGGGCCAGATTCTGCACTGGGCACAGGAAGGCTGTCACCCTGGGAGCAGCTGGCACGGTGCAGCAGGCCTGGCCCCCTGACCCAGCTCTACTGCAGCCTCCCACACCTCTGGGCCATAGGCTGCTTCCGGTAGTCCCTATTTTTGCAGTATGTGGATGACTATCTCCCCCTGCTGGAGTTGAGCGGCTGGTAAGCCCAGGCTGTGGGAGGGGGCCTTGCTGGATGCTACTGTTCAACTTCTGGGCCTCTCTTGGACCCTGGAGGTGAGGGTGGGTGTGGGCGGAAGCCTCAGAGGCCTTGGGAGCTTATCCTTCTTACCCAGAATCCCTCTAACCCCTTGGGTGAGGTCTTCGCAACCCCAGCCTCTCTCTTCCTCCGCCCTGTGTAAAGGCTCCAGCACTCAATAAAGTGGGCTCTGCAAACTGCCTCCTTCCCTCCCTCCTGGCAAAGGATGGGTCAAGCCACCTCCCCATAGGAGAGTCCCTCAGAAGCAAGGGCATATTATGTCTGTGTGGGGAGTGGACATCCTCCGTGATGGCCCCCAGCAGCCACCTCCTGCCCTTGGTCTACTCTCCAGCACCCCTCATCTCCAAAGCAAAGTCAATCTGACCGTCCTGCAAAGATCTTTAAAGTGTATCCAGCACTGTGATTTTTTTAGCTCAGAAATACTTTGGAGATTTCCTACTTAAAAGGTTTAAAATATTACATATTATATATATATATATATATATATATATATATATATATATATATATATATAAAGGGTTTAAAATATTATATATAAAGGGGTTTTAAAAAGCATGTATTTGTATTTAAACAAGTCATTGTCTAAAAAGAAACATGAACTTAAATATTTTTATTAATAGAATCTACTATCTGTAAAAGTTTTATTTCAAAAAGGGTTAAACGGTAGGGAAACTCTTTAAACTACTGACCATGCCTGCCACCTTCATAATTCAAATGAATTAGTACAGAGACGACCAGGGCCAGAGCTGGCTCAGAACCTGGCTGTGCATACTGTGCCGTTAGTCTTCAGCCTATCAGCTTCTGCTCAGTCTGTCTTGCTTAAGAGTGTGCCTGTGCAGGGCTGGATGCTGCTGCGCTCAAGCCTGCAGGTAGGAGGGCTCCAGCTTGCAGATCCCATGTGTGGATGCTGTGGTGTGCAGATGGTTGAAATCAGCATAAAAGGAAGGAAGATGACCTTACAGCCACTGCCGAGGCCAAGATGTGCCCTGGCCCAGTCACAGCTGGAATTCCTAGGGTTGTTCTATACCCGACTCTAGTCTGGTTTAATTAGGTCCTTACGTGTTGGTGTTGTCCTGGGCAGTTGGCATGGCATCAGCACTAAGGATGTGAGACCCTGAGGACTCAGCCTCCTGCCCTGCCAGTAGACTGACTGCAGTCCCACCCTCTTTCCCTCAAAAAAGAAGGAAGCCAGGCAAGAGAGCAGAGGCCCAGGGCGGGAGAGTGAAAGGGCCAATTTAATGAGGAGAACTACAAACTGAGACTGGGCCACGATTCACAGTGACAGGAGGCCATGCAGTGGCAGTGCGAGACCAGGAAGGACAGTGGCAGGATACAGCGGTCCAGGTGAGCAAGTTCACAAACAAACCATTCAGGAAATAAAGACAGGGCAGGGCTGGTATCCACCCAGGCAGTTCTACCTTCCTTGCCCCCAGCCCAATGTGCCTGCTGAGCAGGCACAGCAACAGCCTGTCAGCTGGGGCGAGGGGCCTGCACTTATTAGGAAGAAAACTCAGGGAGAGGGCTCTTCACATCCAAGTGCACTCACAAGGGGAACCCTCTGCCATCTCTTGTACCAGCTGGGACACATCAGCCACTGGGCAGAGCTCACACCCACACACAGTGAGGACACAGGGCAGACGGGAAGGGGCCAGGCTCAGGGGCTCCTTCCAGCCCCAGCATAAAGGGTTCACAGAAGCATGGCCAGAAAGGGGGTCTGCACACTGACTCAAAGGGACAAGTTCCTTTTTAGCTACCAGGGTCTGATCACTCACCCAGGTACAGTGTCCTCTTTATCTGACACCAGGCAGCTTTTGGGCACTGGGACAGGGTATTAGACATCCTGGGTTTCTATACCTGAGAGTTCTGAGGGCCAGAGTTGGCAGTCTTTACTTCCGACCACCATGCCCCACCTCTAGCACCCCAGAGGCACAAAGTACCCAGAAACAAACCCAGGCTTTGTGACCCTGTCCTACCTGGGTCTACCTGACTCCACACAACTTACCCATTCTTGACCCAGCAGGTCAGAAACGACCATGGCTACAGGCCTAGGGAACTAACTGGTCATTGCTCTAGCTGCTTTTGGTCCCAGGGAGAAAGAGTCTGGACTGAACCTGTACCTTGTTTGGAAATGGAGGAATGAGGACCCCAGCAGGAGACCCCTCCCAATTTATCTTCCTGATCACAAACACCAAGCAGACCAACACCACCACAAGCTCAGTGCTAGCCCCCTGCCACCCACTGACCCTTGGCCTTAAATCCCAACAGAATTTTTGCCAGAAAAGTCAGCTGCTCAGGATAGGGCAAGGTGAAGAGGACAGGACTTCTAGGGGATGGTGGCACAGCTCCCAGCCCCAAGTGGGAGCGGGAAAGTGACCACCAGGCGCAGGGAGCAAAGCACAGGGGGCCAGACTGACAGGCGGGGGAGTCCTGAGTCCCAGCTCCGTTAGCACAGGCGCTTGTACGTGTAGATGTAGGCTTTGCAGCTGGGGCACGTATGCGTCACATCCTTGAAGTCATTGATGAGGCAGGGGATCAGGCAGCAGCCCAGATCACATCTGAATCAGAGACAGGGAAGAACAGGCTGAGGCCTGCTGTGGAGGAAGCAGAGGCAGCCAGTTGACCCTGGTGCAGCTCCCACCCTACCAGTGCCCACACCACCTACCCCATGAAGCAACAGAAGAAACCCAGCACGAAGTTCATCAAGCCAATCTCATAGGAGATCTTGGTGGTGATGGCCTGCTGGCAATGGGGACACACTGTCTGCACGGGCGCACCCTCAAAGATCTCTCCCTGTAGCACTGTCACCGTGGTGGCAGCTCCTGAAGGGACCAGGACTGTGGCTGTGTGGCCCCCAGGGCCAGGGTAGGGCCCTGGTGTGTACGGCCCTGGGGGGTAGTAGCCCATGGGTGGATGGGGGCCTGGAGGAGGGTAGAAACCTGGAATGGCAAAGAAGATGGAACAGAGAGGTCACTGGCCTGCCACCTGCCCTAGACAAAGAGATTGGGGCAAAGCCCTACAGTCCACAGTGCCCAGGGTACAAGGCTAGGCCTCAACTTCCTACTGCCCACCTACTGGGCCAGTGGGAGGCCTTGCAGCTGGGGCCCCAAGTCAAGTGGGGCCACTCTCCCAGCCCTTACTGTTCCCCACCCCTTGGGGGTCCTGACAGATATGGCAGAGAGCCAGGCACATGGCCCGGTACCTCTGCTCCTGGGTGTCTCTGACATGCAGGGACAGGGCATTCAGCCTTAAGCCCGCAACCAAGGGAGGTAAAGCCTAGTGTCAGGTCCTGGTGTGCCAAGGACCAGCCCTGCCCAAACAGCCTAAGTAAGAGCAGTCCCACCTTCCCACACCCACAATCCCTCTCTACACACGGCCTGAGCTCCAGGCCAGGGCGGGTTGGGCGTTTGGAGTCCCTGCCCTATAGCAGATGCCCACCTGTACTGAGGACAGCCACTGCAGCCCAGATGGCAGCCGGGAGCTCCCCATGCTCCCCTCAGATCCCTTCCCTACTCACCTGGAGGCATGTAGGCGCCATCTGCACTCATGTGTGGGGGCATGAAGCCAGGCTGAGGCATTGGGTGACCTGGAGGCTCATAGGGTGGAGGGCCAATGTCCGCAGGGGGCAGTGGCATGCCTGGAGGGGGCTGCATCACAGCTGGGGAGGAACGGCCTGGACAGAGAGAAGCAGAAAGAAGGAGACTCAGCTGTAGTCTCTGTATGATGAGTTGGACCAGAGGCCACTGCTTTGGGACACAGATGGGGCCCAGGGATGACCCTGGAGCAGGCATCACCACTTAAGAGAGTCCCAACCACGCCACGGGGGCAGGGGGCTGCAACAGGGAGCCTCAGGAGCGGTGACCCCCTACCTGGGGTGGGCGGGGCTCCACTTTTCTCCTCCAGAAGTGGGGCTGTGGGGCCCCCAGGATAAGGAGGGGGTGGCTCGTTGGACATCTTCGCTGCTTCTCCTGGACATAAAGGGAAATCCCAGACATGAACTAAGCTCCCAGCCAGGCTCCTTCCCCCTTCAGCCCTGGGGATGGCCGAGGGATGCTGGACAAGGCATATGACCATCCTCAGAAGGGGCTGCCTCCAGGCAGCGGGGATCCCCTACCTTCCCCAGGGCCACCCAGCCCAGAGCCACCATCCTCACCTCTCAGTGGTCACCTGCTGGAGGGCAAGGACAGAACCAGGAAACAGGGCCTATCGAGGTAAGGTCCCCCAGGGAGCCTAACTCATCACTCACCACACAAACAGCAGTTTGGCACCAAGCACCTCCCCTCCCCAAATGTTTAGGGGGCACTAAGGCAGCCAGGGAGAAGACACTGGACCGATCTCTGCCAGAGGCTGCTGTGGGCTGTGAATAGGGATTCTGGGGGATTTCTTACCTCAAATCCCTGCTACTCAGAGAAGAGAGGGAGGTGAGACTCCAGCTGCTGGCCTGGACAGACAGGGAACAGGCGGTGCTCTGGGAGCTGTTTCAGGGGAAGGAAAGGCAGGGCCCTCAGCATGAAGCAGGGGCTGCTGAGCCAGGGCTGGGCCCAGGACCTGGGCACACCATGCAGTTCCACCCCTCCCCACATATTGAGCTTCTCCCTGGCTGCCACCCCACGCCATCCACATACCCAACCACCAGCCCTGTCACAGGTCTGCTTCTTCCCTTGCCCAAGACTGTTGTCATCCAAGGGCCACAGCTGGGCCCTCTGCATCCCCTCCCACCAGGTCTGAGGTCCCATGCATGAGGACTGCCAGGCACGCTGTGCTCTCTGGCCTATGGCTTTCTGGTTTGTTTGGAGGGTGGTGGGAAGGAAGAAGAGTCAAGTAAAACCTTTTCCCTCATTTCTGTCACCAAACTCCCTGAGCACAGCTCAGAAAGCTGGGAAGCTTTTGCTTTTACTTAGCATCATAAAGCGCTTGCGAAGTGGAGTTCAGTTACCTTTGCTGAAAGTAATAAAATGAGACGAAATCAATTTCAAGGGAACAAAAGGATACAGGGAAAGGAACGTTTCCCAGAGAGCCCAGGACCCACAGGGGATGGAGGGCACATAAGTTTGAATATGAAATTTAACAAATCAGGAACAGGGCCAGAGGAACCAAGTGCAAGCTCTCGGGGTTGACAATAAAGTAACACGGCAGTCTGAAAAACTGAAAGACAGGTATCAAAAAGCTCTTAAAAGGAAATGCAGGAATCAGTCTTTATGACCTTTGATTAGACAGTGGCTTCTTAGCTATAACACCAAAAGCAAACCAACAAAAGAAAGAAAATTTAAACTGGATGTCATCAGAATGAAAAACTCCTGTGCTTCAAAGGACACCATCACATTTTATAATTCATATATCTGGCAAAGGACTTATATTAAGAACATATAAAGAACTTTCAACTCAACAGAAAGACAACCTAATTTTTAAAATGAGCAAAGGATTTGAACAAAGACTTCTCAAAAGAAGAATGGCCAAAAGCACATGAAAAAATACTGAGCGTCTTTTCATAAGGGAAATGAAAACCAAAACCACAAGGAGGCTACTTCCTATCTACTATGAAGGCTAAAATTTAAAAAGACAGTACTAGGCATTATGTAGAGAAACTGGAACCCGCAGTACAGTGGTGCTGGTGCTGGATAGCCCCTGCCAACCTTTTCAGGAACTGCCAGCTTCTGTTTCCCTTTTGAGGAACAATCTTGCAGTTCCTCAAAAGGTGAAACGTAGAGTTACTAGATGACCCAGCAATTCCACCACTAGTTATCTACCCAAGAGAAACAAAAACCTATGTCTACAGACACCTGTACACAAATGTTCACAGCAGCATGATTGTAATAGCCAAAAAATGGAAACAACGCAAATGTCCATCAACAAAAAGTGGATAAACAAAACTGGGCTGTGCACACAATGGAAGACTACTCAGGTTTAAAAAGGAAGCAGTGATACCGTACAGCACGAACCCTAAAAACATGCTTGGTGAGGGAAGCCAGACACAAAAGGCCACAAACTATGATTTCACTTAAATGAAATGTCCCCAGTAGGCAAACCCATAGAGACAAAGTGTATTAGTGGCTGTTCAGGTCTGGGGGAGAGGGGGAAATGGGGAACGTGGAATCTCCTGGGGTAATAAAAATGCTCTGAAACCGACTGTGGAAATAGTTGAACAATTCTGTGAATATACTAAACACGACTGAATTGTATGCTTTAAATGGGTGAATTGAATGGTATAGAAATTGTCAGTAAGATTAAAAAAAAAAAAAAAAAAAAAAAAAACGAAGAAAAAGAAACTTAATCCTACCTCCCTACTACAGCCCATCTCCACATGTCCCTGCTGGTCTGTATGCACAGGAACCTTTACTTTTTGGTTTGGTTCAAGGCTGGTCTTGAACTCCTGGCCTCAAACAATCCTCTTGCCTCGGCCTCCCCAAGTGTTGGGATTACAGGTGGGAGCCAACATGCCCAGCCCATACTTTTATATAGTTGCTGTCCTGACAGTTTTAAATCCTTTTAATGCTGTGTCACACATACTCCATCTTATAAGACTCCATGACCAGCAATACTAATATTCCATAAAATGGGCCTACTTGACCACCCGTCAAGGCATTTAGGCTTCTACCTCCTGTTTTCATGAAATACTGGGAACATCCCTGGCCACTGCTCTTTCCCTTTCTTGGATTATTTCCTCAGGCTAAACTTGTCAGAGTGAGATGACTGGGGTCAAAGGACATGAGCATTTTATGCCTTTTTGAAAGGATGCCAATTTATAGTGCCAGTTAATTAATTTTAATATTAAAATATCACTTGGTTATTTTTATATACATTTCTTTGACAGTCAAGAGACAGGACATCTTCCCAAGTGTTCAGAAATTATATGCCCACTCTTCTGAGTTGCCTTACTATCCACAGAAGACATGGAGGCCCAGAAAAGGAGGGGTGGGGGCATAAGTCTAGGAGTGACTCTCCCACCCTCCTGCCTGCAGAGTGAATTCCAATAGCACAGGGAGCAGTGGCCAGGTGCAGCAGCCCATGCCTGTAATCTCAGTACTCTGGGAAACTAAAGCTGGAAGAAGGGTTGAGGCCAGGAGTTTGAAACCAGCCTGGTCAACATGGCAACACTCTGTCTCTACAAAAAAAAAAAAAAAAATTTTAATTAGGCATGATACTGCATGCCTGTAATCCCAGCTACTGAGGAGGCTGAGGCAGGAGGATCAACTGAGCCTAAGATTCAGAGGCTAGTGAGGCAGCAGTGCCTCTTGGAGCTGGTCCTGGGGGCCCGTGCCCAGGCAGCTACTAGTCTGCCAGGTGCCCTCCTGCAGGGGAGAAGGCAGCCTCTCATGGGGCTTTGTGTCTGGAAAACTGTACCAATATGCTGAGTTGGAGTAGGTGCCAGCCCCTGCTACAAACTCGCAGACTCCCAGAAAATGCTCTCTAACATGCCTCTAGATGGCACCACCGTTCACCAAGCATCAGATCCCACAAGTTGAGGGCCCAACACTGTGGCCTGCAGTGGTCTTGCTCACCAGGGAATGGGTCAGGCCCTGGGATGCTCTGATTAGACTGGGAAAATAAGCTGCACTGTGCTTGGTGAGTCACTTAAGCACCTGCAGATTCCAGCCTGGGTCCCTTGCAGGGAACATGTACGCACACACATGCACACATACCGCATCTGTGAGAATGGAGGTATTGCCTTTCTCTGGCCCATCTTTTCATCAAAGTCAACAGATAATCCTACAGCCTTCCAGAGCTGAAAGTTCTATTTCTGGAATTGCACATATAGCCTTGCCCATGATGATAGGGTGCAAGCCCACAGGGCAAAAAGCCCTCCCTTGGTGTCCACCCAACCTGGGTAAACAGGATGCAGGGCACAGGGAAGGGTTTAAACTTACACAGGGCTGGCTTGTAGACTCCACCTTCTCTTTGCCCTCCAGCTTGATGGCCACACCAGACTCCACCTTCTCTTTGCCCGCTTGCCTGGGGCCACAGGGCCCTGTTGCTCCTCTGTGTCTTCCTCACCCAGAGCTGTGCCTGCCACTCACTGCTCCCTCTCACCCCTCCATATCCACCTGTGTCCTCCTGCTGCCTTCCCGAACCCCAGCAGAGACCGCAGGGCAGATATCCTTCTCTACCAAGAAGGGGTATCTGGAGAAGAGCTCGTGAAGATTTCCTGTATTCAGATACCCATTCTCCCACTGCCTTCCAATATAAAATCAAATATGCTGACCAGATGTAGTGGCTCACGCCTGTAATCCCAGCACTGGGAGGCTGAGGTGGATGGATCACAAGGTCAAGAGTTCGAGACCAGCCTAGCCAATACGGTGAAACCCCACTTCTACTAAAACTACAAAAATTAGCCAGGCATAGTGGCGGGCACCTGTAATTCCAGCTACTGAGGAGGCTGAGGCAGGAGAATTGCTTCAACCTGGGATGCAGAGGTTGTAGTGAGCCAAGATTACGTCACTGCCTGGACAACAGAGTGAGATTCTATCTCAAAAATAATTAATTAAATTAAATGTCCATTCCCACAAAACCATGTTGTATAGGGTGTTAATAAAAACAAGAATAGAATCTTTCAATCACACGATCAAAAGCAAAACAGTTTTCCAATAAAAATGAGCACTGTTCAAATTAAGCTACAAAATGCAAAATGTCTCATCTGAAAATGCAGCCCCAGGATCTCTTGCTGTGGGAAGGTGCTGGTGAGGGAAGGGGCTGGGAGACCTGGTGATCTGCCCAGTTCCCAACAGAGGAGGGAGACTTGGGGGCTGGAGAACCCACTGAAGTCAACTTCCAGCCATGACAAATCCAAGAAATCATTCTGGCTAAGAAATCATTGCTTTAAATCTTGGGTTTATAAATTGCAAACAAATTGGGTGCCTATTCAAAAATCTTTCTAAGTCAATCATAAACTTAACAGTAAGTTGCTCGTCTGGGGGACCAGAGGCCTCTGCATTCCATCCCTCCACACCTTCTGTGTTCTGTGGCATGTGAAGGTGTAGAAAAAAAAAACCTGTTTCTCCTCTGCTTTCACACCTTAACAGTCAACAGAGAAGACTTCTGTGGCCAAACGGGGAGTTTCTCCCCACTAACAAGCAATGAGTCAATTCTGCAGCAGACACCAGCTGGACGTCTTCTAGTCGCATTCAAGTCTGATGCTACTGCATCCCAAGACTGCCCCCCACTTGTGATGTCAAGTGAAATTCCCAGCTTGCAACCTATGCTTCTGACAGACTGGCTATAGTTCATTATCTTGGGAATGGATTCCTTATAAGAGGATTAGTTAGTCTTCTGTGGGTGCATCTCCCTGCTGCCGTTCCACCATGGGATGACAGCAGGAAAGCCCTTGCCAGATGCTGACAGTGCCTTGTTCCTTGACTTTCTAGCCACCACGGTCTGGTTTGATCCCTCCACTGGCAGCAGAGCTTAATGGGAGGTATTTGGATCATGGGAGGTGAATTCCTCATGAATAGATAAATGCCCTCCCTGGGGTGAGGGAGGAATGAGTGACTTCTCACTCTTGTTAGTCCCTCCTCCTCAGCTGGCTGTTAGAAAGAGCCCAGGGCCTCCCCTCCCTTTTCATTCCCTCTCTCACCATGTGATTTCTGCATACAGAGGCTCCCCTGTGCCTTCTGCCATGAATGGAAGCGGCCTGAGGCCCTCAACAGAGCAGATGTTGGCACCATGCCATCCTGTAAAGCCTACAACCAGGAGCCAAAAAATCCCTTCATTATAAACTACTCAGCCTCAGGTAATTTATAGCAACACAATGGACTTAAGACACCAGCCTCTAGAACCGTAAGGAGATAAATCCCTGTTCTTTTTTTTTTTTTGAGACAGAGTTTTGCTCGTTACCCAGGCTGGAGTGCAATGGCGCGATCTCAGCTCACCACAACCTCCGCCTCCTGGGTTCAGGCAATTCTCCTGCCTCAGCCTCCTGAGTAGCTGAAATTACAGGCACGAACCACCATGCCCAGCTAATTTTTTGTATTTTTAGTAGAGACGGGGTTTCACCATGTTGACCAGGATGGTCTCGGTCTCTTGCCCTCGTGATCCACCCACCTTGGCCTCCCAAAGTGCTGGGATTACAGGCTCCTGTTCTTTATATATTACCCAGTCTCAGGTATTCTGTTAGAGAAGCACAATGGACTAATACTACATCTAGACTTGACAAGTGATAGTTTCTTAAGGGTTAGTTGCCAAAAGGAATTGGAATCCTTAACAATGATTTTTTTTCCCCTAATCTGTTACATTAGAGGTCACTGGTGTACCTTGCATTTGGTATGGGTCTTTTACACAGGCATGATTTTATTTTATTATTATTATTATTTTTTTTTGAGATGGAGTTTCATTCTTGTTGCCCAGGCGGGAGTGTAGTGGCACAATCTCAGCTTACTGAAACATCCGCCTCCCAGGTTCAAGCGATTCTCCTGCCTGGCGTCCTGAGTAGCTGGGATTGCAGGTGTGCCACCACACCCAGCTAATTTTTGTATTTTTAGTAGAGACAGAGTTTCTCCATGTTGGTCAGGACCTCAGGTGATTCGCCTGCCTCACCCTCCCAAAGTGCTGGATTACAGGTGTGTGCCACTATGCCCAGCCAGACGTGATTTCTTATCATGTGTGCGTCACCTGAAAATACTGGTTCTTGTAATGCAGATCTGACAATGTTGACACATCTCATTGAAAAATAAATATTTTAAAACTCACACTGCTGGTATCGCCACGAATATCATCATTAAAGTCTTTAAATATTGTTATGCTTATCACTTCAAAGCTTGAATTTCATCACTGGCAACAAAGCAGTAACAAATTTAGCAATGGCAACGTATACAAAAATAAAAGGTCAGTTGTTTTCATGAAGTAGCAGGTTCACTTTGCTCATTTTCAAGAAACTGTATGCTAAATATCCAAATCTGAATAATCACGGTTTGTGCCAGTTGTTCTTTATGAAAAAGGCAGCTAGTTCAGCCCACACCTCAAGCGACTGCACGTGTGCTTTTCCTCACGACAGCATCAAACTCCACGTGGCATACTTCATGTGTCCCTCACTTCATCACACAGGATGTTAAAAAGATATGGACTCATGGGTCAGGACTTAATAAAGTTGACTTTTACTGCTTTTCTGACCTAACACTGGGGGCATGTGTACAGTGTGTGTGGTGGTGAAGACTCAATTACAAGATCAGCATGCTCCCAGTCTTGAGTCAGTGCAGACCCCTCAGCTTCTTTCTCCACTGCTCCTGCACCATCGGCGCGAAAGCCATCACAACCAAAAGGCATGGTAACAAATTGTGCTGTTATTAAAATGGTTCTGAGCCTCAGCTCCCCGAGTGGTCTCAGGAAGCCCCGAGGAGACTGCAGATCACATTTCAAGAACTGCTGTGCTAAAGGAACCCCCACTAGAAGTTAAGGGGGTGTGATACCAGCCAAGTATAGGGCTCGGACAGGGCTTCACAGCTAGGAAATCAAGAGTGGCCTGTGAGTCTTGGAGTCGCTCCTAGGGAGTCCCTGAGTTTGTTGTTCTGGCAAGGCCCCACCCCAGGGATGTGCTTGCCACCCCATGGAAGGCTTTAAATGAAGCAAGCAGTCAAGAACACGGGCTCTGGGCCAGGCATGGTGGCTCAGGCCTGTAATCCAGCACTCTGGGAGGCCAAGACAGGAGGATTACTTGAGCCCAGTCGTTCAAAACCAGCCTGGGCAACACGGTGAAACCATCATTATTACCAAAAATAAATAAATAAATAAAAAGGGGCAGGGTCTGCATCAGATTAGTTGAAACCCAGATCACCACTTTTCAGCTGTGTGAACTGAGCCTCAGTTTCTTTCTTTGTAAATAGAGATGCCATTGCCTGCCTCTGAGGGTGGGAGCAAGGATGAAGAGAGACTGTGCGAAATGCTTACAGCAGGAATGCTGGACCTAGCACACAAGAACACCAATTAATGGACCCTGCTATTATTATGCCTCATTAGGCAACTGCCAACAGGGAGGAAAACAACAGGTACGGACACCTCTGCCATGGGTGGCTTCTGATCCTCTACGATAAGGGATCCTGGTGCACATTCACTAACATGACTTGACAAAGGGACGCCTCTACAGGATTCTGGAGGGACGTGCAATCAAAACCCTGCCTTAAGAGCTCAGCTCAGCAGCGTTTCCTCACAGCACAGCTCAGCTGGACCACCTGCTCCATGGGAACCCGAGACAATCCTTTGGGAAGACAGAGACACTAGCAGTTCTCCAAGGGCTACCTCTCCAGGCAGGCTGCATGAAATGCCAGGGACCTACAAGGGAGCACCCAAGGTTGGCAACGCCCCTGGAAGGGGGATCCACCCACAGACCCTGGTGGCAGGGGCTCTGCAGCAGCTGCTGCCCAGCCACATTTCTCAGGGCTGGGCTGGCTTTGTGCTGCCTCCCCAGGAGGTGCTTACCCACATAGCAGCCATGGCACCAAGATGCCAGCTGGGCTCAGAGGGGTTCCTCTGTCCCCAGGAGGCAGATCCCAGGCACCCAGCCAGGAACAGGGCTTTCTGCTTTGCTGGGAAAACTGAAAGGCCGCTTTCTGCCTTGCCTGAAGCTTCCATCTGATGAACAAAGGAGGCGCCCACTGCTCCATGAGGGGCAGAGCCAAGGTAAAAGACAAACACTCTCTGTGCCCCTTTGGTCTGAAAAGAGAATGGCAAGGCCCAAACCAGGTTTAGGGGAAGAAGCCAAAGCAAGAAGTGAGCTGAAAGCAAGCAGGAGCTGATGTGGACCTCAGGGAAGATGCTCTCAGTCCAGGGACCAGCAGCCAGCCGGGACAGGGCAGTGGGGAAAGGAGAGCAGAGTCCCCATCAAGGGTGCAGGCCTGAAGGGGGACTCTTTCATGGAGGCTTGGCCCACGCCAGGCCTTTCCATCCCGTGACATCTCCATGCAACACACAGCCAGATTAGTTCATACCCACCTTGGAGGGCGGTGTGAGAATTAAGTGAGGTGTGGATAAAAAACTTCCTGAGGCTAAGCATGGTGGCTCACACCTGTAATTCCAGCACTTTGTGAGGCTAAGATGGGCGGATTACCTGAAGTCAGGAGTTTGAGACTGGCCTGACCAGCATGGAGAAACCCCATCTCTACTAAAAATACAAAATTAGCCGGATGTAGTGGTATATGCCTGTAATCCCAGCTAGTCAGGAGACTAAGGCAGGAGAATTGCTTGAACCTGGGAGGCGGAGGCTGCGGTGAGCCGAGATTGTGCCATTGCACTCCAGCGTGGGCAACAAGAACAAAACTCCATCTCAAAAAAAAAAAAAAAAAAACAACTTCCTGAACTGCTATAACAGGCCATGCAGGAGGAGGGGTGTTACTTCCAAGGGATCGCCACTGACTCCCTGCGCAGTACCATGCAGCTGTTCTGCCTGTTCTCCCAGGCACCCCAGGGCCAAGCAGAAGCAGTCTGTGAAGTGACCATGTAACAGAGGCCCTGTGAGGGGAGGCTGGGGAATGGTGCTTCCTCATGGAATTCCTTCTGATAGTTACTCAGCACAGGGTCCCTGGCTGGGTGCAGTGGTTCAGGCCTGTAATCCCAGCCCTTTGGGAGGCCAAGGTAGACAGACCATCCTGGCCAACATGGTGAAACCCTGTCCTACTAAAAATACAAAAACTAACTGGGCATGGCAGCAGGTGCCTGTAGTCCCAGCTACTTGGGAGGCTGAGGCAGGAGAATTGCTTGAACCAGGAGGCAGAGGTTGCAGTGGGCCAAGAGCACGCCACCGCACTCCAGCCTGGTGACAGAGAGCAAGACTCCATTTCAAGAAAAAAAAAGAAAGACACGTCCCTGCCTTCCAGAACTCACAGTCAAGTGAGGGAGATGAGCATTAAATAATCACCATCCCCACCAAATCCCCAAACACAATTACATCTGTGAGCAGTGGTGTGCAGAAAGCTTAGGGCACAGTAGGCCGACAGCAAGACAGCTGTTCTGGGACTCTAACACTGTCTCTTCAAGCAAGCCTGGGAGGAGGTGACAAAACAGCTAATGAGACCAGCAGGCAAAGGGAGGGATGGGAACAGTAAGTATACGAGGCCTAAAGAAGGATGGCTGTGCCCCTCAGGGTGGCCAGATGGCAGGCTAGGGCCCTCTCAGTGACCCAGCCAGAGGTTGTTCCAGAGCTGAAATACCCCAGATCTCCAGGACAAGGATGACAAGGCCAGCTGGGCAATGTCCCAGGCCCTTCTCCTCAGGCTTTAGGCTTCCCCAGGAGACCTCTGGCACCACTCAGCCTTGTTGTGCTGTGGCACTTAGGAACAAAGACAGCAGCCTTCTTTGCTTGACTGTGAATAGAATATTAGGAGAGCACAGGTCTCCCTGGGACCCTGCCTCACCAATGATTGCCTGAAGCCCTGGACAAATTCCTCAACCTTTCTGAGCCTTGGTTTTCCCATGTGGAAAATGAGGTTCTTGGGAGGCTGAACGAAACCCCACATGTAAATGTCCAGGCTGTATGACTGCAGATGCCTTGCATGAATGACTATGCAGACATCACCCACACAGGGCTGTGCTATGTTTCTCCACATCACACTGCAAAGGAAGAAGGCAGAATAACAAGATCTCGAGCAGCAATGTTCTGCCTAATGAACTACAGAGCGCAGACTGCCAAATCCACTCTCTCCTCCGTCTTGAATACAGAACTCCACTTTCACTCAGGGCAGCGGTCAGTCAGCCAAGACGGTCCCGAGCTTTCTTGCAGTGACAAAGCTCTGGCTGATATAGCTGTAGGCAGAAGTGTCCAGACCATGAGAAGGCATTCAAGGCAAGTCAATGAAGCCTTCATCCTTCCTGCCTTCCTCCCATCTGCCACCTTGAAGATGGATTCCATGGCTCCAGCAGCCGTGCTTAACCATGAGGGCCTTGGGATGGAGGCCAGTGCCTAGGGCAGCCATGGGACACCACATCAGCAACAAACTGATCACCTCTCTTATCTTCCACGAGAAATAAAACTTGTTTTATTGGTTAATTATTGGTAAATTAATTTCAAGTCAAGTATTAACAAGGAAGAAAAACAAGTGTTATTACAAATATATAGCACAGACAGGTGCAGTGGCTCACACCTGTAATTGCAGCACTTTGGAGGCCAAGGTGGGACAATTGCTAAGGCTAGGAGTTCAAGACCAGCCTGCACAACATAGCAAGATCCCATCTCTACAAAAAAATAAAATTAGCCAGGTATGGTGATGGAACACCTGTGGTCGCAACTACTTGGGAGGTTGAGGTGGGAGGACTGCTCAAGCCCAGGGATTCTAGGCTACAATGAGCTATGTCACGCTAATGCACTCTAGCCTGGGCGACAGAGTGACACTCTATCCCACCTCCACCAACAAAATGTATCTGTATAGTTCCTTAGGCCTAAAGGAACACAAGTTCTCTTCAAGTGATCCATGATCAAAAGGATCATGGCTTTCTCTAGGCCACACAACACAGCCTCAGCCAGTGCAGACCAAGGCATGGTGGGTACCATCTGGCTGCAGGCTGGAGCAGATGCTTCCACAGTTAAAACAGGTCCTGAGAGAATTGAGCTGGTTGCCAAGGAGCGAGGACATATTCTTCTGCAACCCGAGCGCTCGTTTCAGCATGACCACTGACTTGAGGAGTTACAGAGGAGGAAGATGGTGTGCACTGAATGTTAATAGAGCACGCACTGTTTGGATGCAGGTGTGCTCGTAAGGTAGCCCCTGTTGTGAGACTGATCCTTGGCCCCAAACCCTCTCCACGCCCCTCTCCACCAAGCCCTTCCCAAACCTGGGGCTAATCCAGCCACCCCAGTCCATGTAGGACCAGGCCAGGATTCCCTGTGGCCTTTCAGCCACTAACTAAAGGGACCTTATTCCCAATGATGGGTGAGAAGCAGGAAGGAGGAGGCCCTCCACAAAAGTCCACTCAGTTGCAGAGCAGCCTCTAGTGAGGCTGAGCCCTCCCAAGACTCAGGGAGGTTACCAACGTGTCCCCTTCCCTGGGACTGTGGTCCTTGGCTGCCAAGTTCCAGCACAGGCAGGACTGGGAAATCCTGAAGATGGCCCATTTCCCATTGTCCTGATGGAGGTAGGATGACAGAGACAGTCCCTCCCTCAGATAACATCGCTGGTACCTCTGAACCATTTATTTATTTTTACACTTGAACACGGGGGTATCTGATGCCTTGGGAATTCTAAACAATTCAAATCAAGCCCAAGTTAAGTCACAAAAAGGACCACAAAACACATCTGGTTTCCCCATCTACCAGCTCTCCTCCCACCCAACCCTGTATGCTCCTCCTCGACCATGTTGTGTCTCAGTAGAGATAAGACATCAGCCTGGCTGGGCCTGATGGCTCACGTCTGTAATTCCAGTACTTTGGGAGGCCGTGGTGGGTGGATCACTTAAGGTCAGGAGTTCAAGACCAGCCTTACCAACATGGTAAAACTTTGTCTCAACTAAAATGACAAAAATTAGCCAGGCATGGTGGCAGGCACCTGTAATCCCAGCTACTTGGGAGGCTGAGGCAGGAAAATAGCTTGAACCTGAGAGGAAAAGGTTGCAGTGAGCCAACATCATGCCACTGCACTCCAGCCTGGGCAACAGTACGAGACTCCATCTCAAAAAATTAAAAAAAAAAAATAGGCCGGGCACAGTGACTCATGCTTGTAATCCCAGCACTTTGGGAGGCCGAGGCAGGTGGATCACAAGGTCAAGAGATTGAGACCATCCTGGCCAACTCAGTGAAACTGCATCTCTATTAAAAATACAATAATTAGCTGGGGGTGGTGGCACGAACCTGTAGTCCCACTTACTTGGGAGGCTGAGGCAGAAGAATCACTTGAACCCAGGAGGTGGAGGTTGCAGTGAGCCAAGATCACGCCACTGCACTCCAGACTGGCAACAGCAAGACTGTCTCTAAATGAATAAGACACCAGCCCAACCCCATGGCCCCAAACAACACTGTACCCTCCAACAGAAGCATGAGCCCTGTGTTACAGGCAGAGCTGCAAGGGAAGAATCCTGCACCGAGTGGAGCACAGGCATCAGGTCCCATGCCCACCACTCTGCCCTGCCACCTGACTCTCCAGTCTCAGATTTTTTTTCATCTGTGACATGGCAGCAGCAGCAGCCCCTTATCCAGTTGTGATGAGGCATGGGTGAGGCCGTGGGTGAAGAGCACACCACCACTCAGGGCCTGCCACATAGTATGCAGTAAGCACATGTCACTGTGCGTACTCATGGGGGCCAAGCCAAGCCTGAAAGTAGTAGTACACGAGAAAAAAGAAGACTTTGGGAGGCCGAGGTGGGTGGAACACCTGAGGTCAGGAGTTTAAGACCAGCCTGGCCATTATGGTGAAACCCCATCTTTAAAAAAATAATAAAATTTTAAAAAAGAAAAGAAAAAAGAAGACCCTGTTGCTCTGAAGCAGAAGCAAAATCAAAAGGCAGACAGGACTCAAAGAATGGTTCTAATCTCAAAAGTAGTAAGGCCTCTAGGAACTATGATGACGACAATTACTGTGCAATTTACATCATGCTGAATTTTAGTCAAACCTCCTGGCAAACCACGCTCACTTGGTGACACACATCCATGGCACAGGGCCACTGCAGAGTGGATCGGTACTTTTCTGGACAGCTTTGCTACCTGAATACTCTTCTTAACTCAATTTCATTTCAAGGTATTTGCCCTAGAGATAAATGGACGTGTGAACACAGATTCACAGGCAAAGACATTTATATGCACAACTGCCTTGATGTTCAAGAAAGGGGAACTAGTTAGATGCATGTGGTTATCTATATTAATGTAACTGAATTCAGCCCCTAAAAAATGAGTTTTGTTTTTGTTTTTTGAGACAGAGTCTTGCTTTGTCACCCAGGCTAGAGTATGGTGGCACGGTCTTGGCTCACTGTAACTTCCACCTCCCAGGTTCAAGCAATTCTCCTGCCTTAGCCACCCCAGTAGCTGGGGTTACAGGCGCCCACCACCACACCCAGCTAATTTTTGTATTTTTTGTAGAGATGGGGTTTCACCATGTTGGCCAGGTTGGTGTTGAACTCCTGAGCTCAGGTGATCTGCCTACCTTGGTCTCCCAGATTCCTGGGATTATAGGCATGAGCCACTGTGCCGGGCCAATGATATAGATTTTTATTGACATAGAAAGATGGTTTTGATATAGCAGTGAGTGAAGAATATAAAAGCAGTATCACAGTGTGATTCTTCTTTAGATATATGTATTTGCATACATAACATATTTTTTGTCTTTTTTTCCTTTTTGTGAAGAATGGGGTCTTGCAATGTTACGCAGATGCGTCTTGAACTCCTGAGCTCAAGCTATCCTCCTGCCTCTGCCTCTCTAAGAGCTGGAATTACAGGCATGAGCCACTGCACTCACCCATACTACATATTAACAGTTTTTCTGGGCAATAAGAGTTTAGGGGATTTGTTTATATGTTAAGTACACATGCAGAAACTTTTTATTGATATGGAGTTTACTGTTTTTTTAACGGGGGGCAGCACCTTTGCATGATTCCTTCCTCAAAATGTTCATTATAAGCTAGGCACAGTGGCTCTCGCCTGTAATCCCAGCTACTTGGGGGGCTGAGGAGGGAGGAACACTCGAGCCCAGGAGGTGGAGGCTGCAGTGAGCTATGATTGTACCGCTGCACTCCAGCCTGGGCAACAGAGGGGAACCCTGTCTCAAAAAAAAAAAAGGCCAGCCATAGTAGCTCACACCTGTAATCCTAGCACTTTGGGGCTGAGGCAGGCGGACCATCCAAGGTCAGAAGTCTGAGACCAGCCTGACCAACATGGTGAAACCCTGTCTCTACTAAAAATACAAAAATTAGCCACACGTGGTGGCTCATGCCTGTAATCCAAGCTACTCAGAAGGCTGAGGTAGGAGAATCACTTGAACCTGGGAGGCAGTGGTTGCAATGAGCCGAGATCACACCAGTATACTCCAGCCTAGTCAACAAGAGCAAAATTCTATCTCAAAAAAAAAATGCCTCAGACTATAATCTAGTTTCACCTATAGAGAAAATGCCCTGCAGAGCAAATCAGAGGCCTAGACTGGTTAGTCTCTCCTAAGCCAGCCCTTATGGCTTTTACATAGGTTTCCCATTAGTCTGGCCAATGAGTCAGTTCTGCCAGATCACCTCCCAGTACTCCAGGCAAATTGAAAGTCTAGACCTGTAAAGTTGGAATGTAATGACCCCAAGGTCCTGCTAGCCTGGGAGACCCTGCCAGGAAAGCCAGCAGGAGGTCACCTGACTGAGAAGACTGGTAACAAAGTCCCCACTGGACGCATAAGAAGAACAAGAGCCCATGCTGAGGACACAGTCCCAGCCTCCCAACTTGTCCAGTGAGCTCCTTCAGACTCTGAGCTGCCTCCCAGGCAGAATGCTGCTCAAGAGCTTGTTCCTGCATGTTCTCCTGCTGGCACAGAAAATGAAGAAAGCACAGACTGGAGGGGAAATGTGGAGCAAAAGGAAAGAAACAGACAGCCCAACCACAAATGAATAAACAAGTCATCTGCACCTGTCCCACAGGCAGGACTTGGTATCTACAAGGCTAATTTTAGAAACAGCATGAGCCTAAGGAACCATCACTTAAGCACTCAAAATGTAGCCCTTAAAAACAAAATCTTTCCATCTGCCTGTACCGAGCAGACACAAAATGGACAGTCTTGGGTTGACTTTATTCAACCAGTTGTCTTTTGGGTGAGATCAAGACACACCATTCCAATCTACAGAAAAGCACCAGGCCCAGCAGTGAAGCTACATGGCCACTCACGGCTGGCCACTCAGGTGGAAGAGTCTTAAGTCAGATGCAAATGTCTCCTGGCCCTCCTTAGCCAGGGAGCTGGGCTCTGCCCTCAACTAGGCCTTGCCTTAGTCTCCCTATTCAGTGGCTGGCGGAGGAATGTGGAAAAGCAAACCTCTAGACTTTCTTCCTCCAAATCTGTCAGTCACCATACATACCTTTACACTCCAGCTTCCCCTCCAGCAATTTTCCCTCAGAACAATGAGAAGAGTGGCTCATCCCTGAGACATTTCAATCTCTCATGTTACAGGGCTTTCTTTCAATTATTATGAAGGAAGTTATGCTGGGTGAAGAAAGCGTTCTAGGAACTGAGAGTGGGAATCTAGTTAGTATTTTATACTGCATCAGATGCAACAGTATATAGCATATGGAAATTTTTGAGACGGAGTCTCATTCTGTCACCCAGGCTGTAGTGAAGTGGTGTGATCTTGGTTCACTGCAACCTGTCTGCCGGGTTCAGGCGATTCTCCTGCCTCAGCCTCCCAAGTAGCTGGGAATACAGGCGCCCACCACCATGTGCAGTAGAGATGGGGTTTCACTGTGTTGGCCAGGCTGGTCTCAAACTCAAGACCTTGTGATCTGCCTGCCTTGGCCTCCCAAAGTGCTGGGATTACAAGCATGAGCCACCACACCTGGAAATTTAAGTTCCTATCACTCTTAGTTGGCATCTGACCCTAAGAATTCACTCATGCTGGTTGGGTGTAAAACAAACTGAATTAGTAGTTTATACTGCATTATGTGAAACAGTATATAGTAAGCCAGGCACAGTAGCTCAGGACTGTAATCTCAGCACTCTGGGAAGTCAAGGCAAGAGAATCACTTAAGACCAGGAGTTCAAAGCTGCAGTGAACTATGATTGTGCCACCCTGGGCAACAAAGCAAGACTCTACTGAAAGAAAACAGGGGAGAGGGGGATGAGGGGAGAGGGGAGAGGGAGAGGGGAGTGGGAGCGCCTCTGAGCTAACAGGCAATTCAAGGACTTTAGAGGACAGTTTGACTAATGAGGTCTTTGCTCTGCTAGTTGACTTTAGAACCTAACCCACTGAATGTTTACTGAAGAATTCAATCCTGCATGTGAAACACCCCCAACGCTCAGGGAACAACAGAGCACATGCAAACCATGGTCCCTGTGTCTTGGCTCTTCAGACGAGATGGCTGAAATGCAGGCATGGTATATCATTTTATTCAACCAGTAAGTATGGACCACACACTATCTGTGAGGCACTTCCTAGGCACTCAAGATGGCAGATCAATGTCTGTCTTAATAGTGTGCACCTTCAGTGGGGGGTTGAGTGGAGAGCGTAAAATACAGAAATAAAACATCAGGCCCTGCACAGAATGATGGGTGGCACGGAGGAAGAAGAGCAGGAAAGGAGGTGCCACAGAGCTGCAGTTCTCACCAGGGACAGCTCCACTGAGCAGGGGATGCTCCCTGTGTTGGAGGCGGGGTGGGCCAGCTCCTCTGGCCATAGCGGGATGCCCACTTTTACTGTGATAAGCCCAGAGGCTTGCAGAGAGCTTGGGAAATCAGGTCGCCCTGCGATTCTCCATTTTCTGCGCTCACCTGCTGTGCTAATCCAGTCCTCCAAAGTTCTGGTATCAAATAGGTGGCTCCTAGAGCTTGGGAGCTGGGGAGCCTGAGAGCACTCAGCCTCCGCCTCCAACAGGTATAGTTCCTTTTGGGCCAGTTTTACTGGGGCCACAGAGAAATGTGTCATGGTGTGGCCACTCTGCCTGCAAAGCAGTGAAACACACACCACAGAAGTTGAACTTGACCACACTGGGGACAGAAACTAAGGCCTGAGGTCAGGTGACACAGAATGCCTGGGGAATCCGAGAGCTGAGAGGTACTCACTTGAGGCCTTCTCCCCTGAGCAGGACAGGACTCTTTGGGTTCAAGGATGAGCCCGTTTCACTCAGCAGAGCCATTACCATCCACGTTCCTTTCTCTTTTGTTTAAGTAACTACCTTTTTGAAAAGACTCATCAGACCCTCCATGGAGGTCACTCAGCTCATGGTCCCTGCCCTCAGGGAGCCGCAGATGCACCTGCCAAGACAAGTGACACTTGAGCAGAATTTATAAAAAAAAAAAAAAAACAAACACCACATGGGCAGGCCAGGCATGGTGTCTCATGCCTGTAATCCTAGTACTTTGGGAGGCCAAGGCAGGTGGATCACCTGAGGTCAGGAGTTCAAGACCAGCCTGGCCAACATGGTGAAACCCCATCTCTACTAAAAATACAAAATTAGCCAGGCATGGTGGTGTGCGCCTGTAATCCCAGCTACTCACTCAGGAGGCTGAGGCAGGAGAATCGCTAGAACCTGGGAGGCAGAGGCTGCAGTGAGCCAAGATTGCACCACTGCACTCCAGCCTGGGCCACAGAGCAAGACTTCCTCTCAAAACAAGCAAACAAAACACAGGCAAACTCAGCAGGAGCTATCACCTCTGTGACAGCAGGTGCCCCAGCAGAGAAAAGCAGAGGTCTGTTGGGGGCTTCAGGGCTCTGCAGGGAGGTGGCCAGGGAATTCTAGGTCAGGGCAATAGTCATTCACAGCAGGCAGAATTATAAAGTAGGGATTAGGACCGTCTCCCAGTCGGACCCATAGCTCCTGGAGGGCAGGATCAGGGTTTGGGGCCAGTTTCTCCAGGGCACCGGGTAGCCTGTGAAACACGGGTGAGTGAGTGGATTGGCCACAGCTTGGCTGCTGCTCCAGGCAGGGGCTCCGCTCTCCAGCCTGAGGACCCTACTTCTGTTCACTTCACTCCCATCAGCAAACTGGATGGCTGAGAGGTGTTCCAGACCTTTTGCGTCCCCTTAAACCATGACCAGTAAGCAAGTCCTACTAACTCCATGGTTCAAAGGCCCTCAGATCCACTATCTCATCTAACAAAGGGTTACAAGGAAGAGTCTGGACTTGGCCCATGTCCCAGATCTACCATGATCCCACCAGATTGTAACTCACACTCTTCCCAACTATTGCGTGCCTCCACCCTCCCAAAGCCCTCCCCTGGACTCCTTTCCTGGCCTCCAAAGACAACCGCACCCCACTTTCCAGCAAACCTGGGCCTTCCTGAGGATTCACCTGCCAGGCGATTCTTTGTCCCTTGTCTTATCTCCCCTCGAGAATGCTCGGACTCTCCCACTTGTATCACTGGGCCCTGCTCAGGTACCTGGTCCATGTGTGTTGAAGAAATGAGTGTAGAGGTTTGGGGCTAACCTAAGTGGACCTCTTGCGCCATTTTTTTGTTTGTTTGTTTGTTTGGAGACAGGTTCTCGCTCTGACGTCCAGGCTGGAGAGCAGCGGAGTGTTCTTGGCTCAACCTCTACCTCCTAGGTTCAAGAGCTTCTGCCTCAGCCTCCCCAGTAGCTGGGACTACAGGCGCCCTCCACCACACCTGGCTAATTTTTGTATTTTTAGTAGAGATGGGGTTTCATCATGTTGGCCAGGCTGGTCTCGAACTCCTGTCCTCAAATGATCTACCCACCTCGGCCTCCCAGTGCTGTGATTACAGGCATGAGCCACAGCACCTGGACTCTCCTGTGCCATTCTTAACCCGAAGGCCACTGCCCAGGGTGAGAACACAGCCGCAGCTGAGATGGACTTCACTGCCTCCTCAGGAAAGTACTTATGTTTATACCAAAAATCCAGACTGGAAAAGACACCGTTTCTTGAATTCTAGTCAACTCCGTGATGAAGTGATCACAATGGGACTAGGAGAGCCCATGTCTCTCTCAGCTGCTCTCCCACCACCTCTACCATTTCAGAAGGGCCAGCATGGGGCCTTCTATGCCACTATTTGGCAAATGTGGACAAGTCACTTATACACTCTGGTTGCTGCCTCAGCTGGGCAAGTCCCACTGTGCTGCCAACTCCCTGGCTGACAGGTGAGAACAAAGCGTGCTCACAGGGCTGCACGCAGCAAAGAACCCCATCTCCTCCTGCTTCCCCAGCCTATTTAAATTGGTTTTTTGTTGTTGCTTGTTTGTTTGTGACAGAGTCTTGCTCTGTTACCCAGGCTGGAGTGCAGTGGCGCAATCTCAACTCACTGCAACCTCCGCCTCCTGGGTTCATACAATACTCATGCCTCAGCCTCCTGAGTAGCTAGGACTACAGGTGCACACCCCCATACCCAGCTAATTTTTGTATTTTTAGTAGAGATGGGGTTTCACTATGCTGGCCAGGCTGGTTTTGAACTTCTGACCTCCAGTGATCCACCCGTGGCCTTGGCCTCCCAAAGTGCTGGGATTACAGGTGTGAGCCACTGTGCCCGGCGTTTTTTGTTGTTGTTGTTGTTGTTGTTGTTTTTGAGATGGAGTCTCACTCTGGAGTGCAGTAGTTCAATCTCCACTCACTGAGCCTCCACCTCCTGGGTTCAAGCGATTCTCCTGCCTCAGCCTTCCAAGCAGCTGGAATTAAAGGCAGAGGCCACCACTTCCAGCTAATTTTTGTTTTTTCAGTTTTTGTTTTTGAGAGAGTTTCGCTCTCATTGCCCAGGCTGAAGTGCAGTGGCCCTATCTCAGCTTACCACAACCTCTGCTCTGGGGTTCAAGTGATTCTCCTGCCTCAGCCTCCCAAGTAGCTGGGATTACAGGCATGCGCCACCATGCCCGACTAATTTTGTATTTTTGGTAGAGACAGGGTTTCACCATGTTCGTCAGGCTGGTCTCGAATTGATCTCAGGTGATCCGCCTACCTGGGCCTCCCAAAGTGTTGGGATTACAGGCATGAGCCACAGCACACAGGCTTCATGTTGCTCAGAACTGTGACAACAGAGCTCACTTTCTTTCTGAAGTAATAAAGGTTGAAATTCTCCCTAAACCCTCCCAAGGCAACTCTCACACCCTTCTCTACCTACTTCTCCCTGCCTTGGCCTCTCTTCCTTCTTGGAGGAAGAACCCAGACACTGGGACTAGATCTGAATTCAGACTTAATTATCATTGCTTGAACAATTACATCTCAGCAAGACCCTCCGTGTTTACTGAACCCCCATTTCACCTCCCTGTAGTAAGAATCGATGGTGCTGGGTCACTCAGTATACACACCAAGCCAGGTCTCTCCCACAAATCAGGAGCACTGAAAAGGTGACAAGAAATGTTTTCTGGAAAAATGATCCAATATTGCCAAAAATGCATCACAACTGCTTTCAAGGAAAGAATCAGAATGCTGCTGCCTGCCCCCAACCCCCGCCCCGCCCCTGCACTGCAGGCTTTGAACTGGTTTTGCTTTGTCTGCTGTCGGGGACCCTCATCTCTTAGGGACTAACAGCAGATACAGGCCTTCCTGTGGCCTGGATGCTGCTCTTTACCTATCACAGATGCAGTAAGCAAGGCCTGTCACACCAGTTCAAAGTGACAGAGAGGCCTCCATGTCTAGGCAGCCCTGGTCCCAGGATACCACTACAGTCACCAGAGCACTGCCTGATGACTCATGGAGTAGGAGATGCAGTGACCAGGGCCATTAGGCCCACAGGTTCAGGAGCGGCCAGACCAGTGTCTTCCGGAGTGGGCAGCCCTCTGGGAAGAGGGAGGTTCTGGTACAGGCCCTAGGCACCCAGCTCTGCTACACTGTATTGCAAGGTAGCCTCTACCACCTCCCATAGGGACTGTGGCTGGGAGTCCTGACTGCGCAGAGATGGGAACAAACTTTTTGTGGGATCCTAGAAAGGGGCACATTTCCACTGTGAGCAATCTGTTTCTAAATCCCCTCATGGGGAGAAAGGGAACCTCCTGTCACCACTGCCAGCCTGGCTCTCTCTCTCCATCTTCCCCACAGAGCACCAAGGTCCTCTGCAGAGCTCTGTCACCTTCTCACCAGCACTTCCTCCACCTACAGGATAGTGAGATGATATAAAATGCCACAACTTTAACTGCCACATTTCCCTGTGTCCTCTATGAGTAAAAACATGTCCATGCCCTTGTAGCCATGTTCCTCAAAGTGGAGACACATTTTTTACAGGGCCCGTCCTTTCTCTCCGACTAAGGCAACTGAGTAGGATGAAGTGCTGGTGTTTGTGGATATAGAACAAAGTACCTGGGCCCAAGGGTCTCAAGGCCATGCCCTGTAGTCCATCAACACCATGAGCTCAATGGCACTACACACCCCAGTTCCCCCAGGAGCTTAGAAAACACACACCGAACTGGCAGGTTCAACGGGGACAAGATTACAGTGTAAAGAGTTGACATGGAGCTGCAAGCTGACTAATGGCTTCAATTACTGCCAGCATGCCAATGTGCCAATGTGATCCGCTGGGGCAAGCTGGCCTTCAGGACGCATTCTGTTAGCTCCTTCTCAAAACAATCTTATTCCCTTTAGTATTACTTTACGTCACACAGTCAATGTTCTGCTCTTCTGGTGATTTTCATACCATGGCTGGATGCTTTTAAATCCTTGTAAGAAGTCAGGCACAGTAACTCCTGCCTGTAATCCCGGCACTTTGGGAGGTTGAGGTGAGAGGATCACTGGAGGCCACTAGTTAGAGACCAGACTGGGTAAAACAATGGCATGCCATCTCTACAAAAAAGTAAAAAATTAGCCGGGCATAGTGCACATGCCTGCAGTTCCAGGTACTCAGGAGCTCACTGGAGCCTAGGAGTCTCAAGGCTGCGGTGAAACATGATGGCACCCCTGCACTCCAGCCTAGGCCACAGAGCAAGACCCTGGCTCTGAATAAATAAATGAAGCCTTGCAAGAGCACCTGGTTCCAGAGACCCATCCTATGGAAAAGCCTTCAAACTCCTTCAAATTCTCAAGGCTGAGAGAGGGATTTCTAAATACCCAGGACTTCCATTAAGGTAAAAACCATTAAGAAAATAAAAAAGTCAAACCCTATCAACAATTTTAAAACTCTAATTAACGATATGCATGCTTAACTATTTGGAAGGGAAAGGCACCGATGTCTGCAACTGACTTTGACACCAAAAACAAGAGGGTCTGTTGGGTGGACAGATATGAGATGAAATACAATAAAATGTTAACTGTACATTCTAGGTGGTGGTCTGTGGATGTTCACTGTAAAATTCCTTCGACTTTTTTGTATGTTTCACGTTTTTCATAACTGAATGTGTGGAGGGGGAGTCTTCTGAGTCTGGCAAATGACCGGGCATAACCTTTCCGGTTAAGGGCAGAGGGCAGAGCTGGTACGCCTCCCTCCACCCAGTTCTACATAGGTTGGCCCCCAAGGGAAGCAGCAAAGAATCCAGGAGACAGGTCAATTGCCCAGGCACCACCCTGCCCAGCATCAGCCCCCAGAAGAAACTGGCAGAAATGCTATGCAATGTCCCTGCCCCGGGTCCGCCATCATCCTCTTTAGGACAGGTTCTCAGCCCCAGCTGCGCCCGGGAATGATCAGGGAAGCCTACTAAATGCAGATTCCTGGGCCGGGCGCCGGAACTACAGAATCGCAACACCTGGGTGGGCCCCAGTAATCTGCGCATTTCGCAAGGGCCCTAGGTGGTTCTGACACAGAGGATCCTGAGCTCACCTTTGGAGGAACTCACAGCCGCTCGCCCCACCTCACCTGACACCTGTTGAGAAGCCCCCCAGGAGAACCTGCTGAGCCGAGGTCCTCGACTGCGCGCCTCCTGGTCCAAGGCCAGGCCAGGCCGCCGCCACCTCCTCCGGGGGTGCGCTGCCGAGCGCCACATCCCGACTCCACACGTCGGCGAGCCGGGCGCGGGTGCAGGGCGCCGCTGGGCTCCGGGACCGCCAAGGTCACCCGCAGGACTCCGCAGGGGGGGCTCGGCCGCGGGGCGCCTCCCCGACCCACCTTTCTTAGAAAACAGCTCCCGCCCTTCCCCTCCCCGTCTCGCGCTACAAAACGGAGATGGCAATTTCCACCACCTTCTCCGACAGAAGAGAGTGCGGGCGAGTCGGGGGCCATTTCGGGCGCACAACTCCGCGGCACACAGCCGGGCGCCCAGGCGGGCCCTGCCACCGCAGCCGCTTCGACATCCCCAGGGCCGCTATAGGTCTCGGCAGCACCCTGAGGGGAGGACTGGCTCCGCGATGCCGCACCCCCGGCCCCATTTTACCTCCAGAAGCCCGGCGCCTGAGGTCGGCGGAAATCGGAGACTGGCCGGGGTCCCGCCAGGCGCCGACGGACTAGACCCTCAGCCCCGCGGGGCTTTGCGCGTACAGCGACCCCCACCGCCAAGAGGCTTCTGGGACTTGTAGTCCGCCCGGTCGCCCCCAGCTTGCTCTGCGGGACAGGGGACTACGATGCCCAGTATGCATCGCGCAGGCGCCGCGGGCGGGGGCGGGGAGTGGGCGCCTTGGTCTGAGGTCACGCCTCGACCTGAGGGGCGCCGGCGCCCAGACTCTTCTTTCAGGGAGGAGGGTTCCCGGGGGAAGCCGCTTCCGAATGCGTCCTGGCGAACTCACCGTCCCCGCAGCCCCCGGACAGCGGCCACAGGAGCAGGAATGGACGCCTAGGCAGCTGGCGGTCGCGCTTCTGTCAGAAGGAGGCGGGTAGACTTTGGACCGGAGCCGAAGCCTGTGACGTCACAGAGGGAGCGTGGTCTCTGGAGGCACGTGATGCTCCTTGGTGACATCAGTGGGAGCGGGGGGCTTTTCGGCCTGGCGCGGGGGCTGAGCACTGGGATTCTCGGGGCCAGTTTCCCCATTGTATACGAGGCAAGAGAACAGGGAAAGAACCCTTCCCGTGAGCGCCTCCTCTTCACTCATGCCAGCCACAGGGCTGGGCATCGTCCTCCAAGGCTGCATTTTTTTTCCTTTATGCCACTAATATTTATTGAGTTTGGGAGGCACTTTACATAAAGCCTTGAAACACACAGTCACTGTCCCTGCGCTTGAAACTGCCTTTACAAAAATTGTAACAGAAAATTATGATGGCGAAAGAGAGCTGACCACTTCATCTTGCTTTTAACCTCCAGGTTGTCCTTGTTCATTCCTAGGCATAGGCGGAACTAACTTTGCAAACAACTTAGTTTATAGTTTAATACTGAAACAAAGATAGTAACAAACCCCCTTTCCCAAAACAAATCCCCTTCTTGTCTGGAAACCAGGTCTCCTTTGTAAGACTAACGTATTAGCTACAAGACAAGAAATTATGGTTTAGGGCCCAGAACAGTGGCTCATGCCTGTAATCCCAGCACTTTGGGAGGCCAAAGCAGGTAGATCACTTGAGGTCAGGAGTTTGAGACCAGCCTGGCCAACATGGTGAAACCCTGTCTTTATTTAAAAATACAAAAATTAGCCAGCTGTGGTGGCACGCACCTGTAATGCCAGCTACTAGGGAGGCTGAGGCACAAGAATTGCTTGAATCAGGGAGTCGTAGAGAGACAGATCAAGACTCCATCTCAAGAAAAAAAAAATATGGTTTAGCAGTTATGCACCCAGAGGCCACAAGATTCTAAACCTCCCCAGCTGATCCTAGGTGTAACATCACCATTGTAAAACCTAAGACTGTAGGCTCAGACCACAATACAAAGTTAGAAAAAACAAAAACAAAAAAACCTAAGACTGATGCACCAGCCACAGCCACCCAGATCTGGCTCAGTCAGTTCTTCCATCCTCTAACACCCTGTGATTTCATCTCCCACCCAACCAGTCAGCACTGCCTACCTCTTGGCAGCTTATCCACCAATTACCCTTTATTTTTATTTTATTTTATTATTATTATTATTTTTTGAAACGGAGTTTTGCTGTTGTTACCCAGACTGGAGTGCAATGGCACAATCTTGGCTCACCGCAACCTCCGCCTTCTGGGTTCAAGCAATTCTCCCGCCTCAGCCTCCCAAAGTGCTGGGATTACAGGCATGAGCCACCGTGCCCAGCCCCAATTACCCTTTAAAAACTCCAGGCTCTGAGGGCCTGGAGTGCTGGCTCATGCCTGTAATCCCAGCACTTTGGGAGGCCAAGGCAGGTGAATCATGAGGTCAGGAGATCGAGACCATCCTAGTCATGCTGAAACCCTATCTCTACTAAAATACAAAAAATTAGCCAGGCATGGTGGTGCACATCTGTAGTCTCAGCTACTCAGGAGGCTGAGACAAAGGAATCAATTGAACCTGGGAGACAGAGGTTGCAGCAAGCTGAGATTGTGCCACTGCACTCCAGCCTGAGTGACAGAATGAGACTCTGTCTCAAAAAAAAAAAAAAAAAAAAAAAAAACTCCAGGCTCTGATTTTTCAGGGAGACTGATTTGAGTAATAAAACTTTGGCCTCAGCCGGGCGCGGTGGCTCAAGCCTGTAATCCCAGCACTTTGGGAGGCCGAGGCGGGTGGATCACTAGGTCAAGAGTTCGAGACCATCCTGGTCAACATGGTGAAACTCCGTCTCTACCAAAAATACAAAAAATTAGCTGGCCGTAGTGGCACGTGCCTGTAATGTCAGCTACTCAGGAGGCTGAGGCAGGAGAATTGCCTGAACCCAGGAGGCAGAGGTTGCGGTGAGCCGAGATCACGCCATCGCACTCCAGCCTGGGTAACGAGCAAAACTCCATCTCAAAAAAAAAACTTTGGCTTCCCATTCAGCCAGCTCTGTGTGGATTAAACTCCTTCTCAATTGCAGTTCCACTGTCTTGATACATTGGCTCTATCTGGGCACCAGGCAAGAAAAACCCACTTGATGGCTACATGCTCAGGTGCTTCCATTCTTACAGACAGTATACAAGGAAACCACAAAATGGCCAGGACTGTGAAGGAGAGGAAGGGATGCCCTAACAGAGTTATGGGGTGGTGCCTCTAGACAGGGAGGTTAGAAAAGGCCCCTCAAAGGAGATGATGCTGAGGCAGGGTCATGAAATGGTGGCTCATGACTGTAATTCCAGCCCTAGGGAGGTCCAAGTGGGTAGATCATGAGATTAGGTGTTCAAGACCAGTCTGGCCAACATAGTGAAACCCCATCTCTACTAAAGATACAAAAAAAAAAAAAAATTAGCTGGGTGTGGTAGCACACACTTGCAATCCCAACTACTCCGGAGGCTGAGGCAGGACAATTACTTGAACCCAGGAGGCAGGTATTGCACTCCAGGCTGGGCGATGGGGTGAGACTCCGTCTCATTAAAAAAAAAAAAACAAAAAGACATTCTATTCTGGAAGCCTCTGGGTGAGAGACTCAACAAAGTGAGGATGTCAGTGGGGTAGGCTAGATCCAAATCATGTTGAGATTTGTAGGTTATTTTAAGAACTCTGGCCTGGCATGGTGGCTCACCCACTGGTGTAATCCCAGCACTTTGGGAGACCAAGGCAGGCGGCTTACTTGAGGTCAGGAGTTAGAGACTAGCCTGGTTAACTTGGTGAAACCCACACCCCCCCACCACCGTCTCTAGTAAAAATACAAAAATTAGCTGGATGTGTGCACATGTAGTCCCAGCTACTTAGGAAGCTGAGGCAGGAGAATTGCTTGAACCTGGGAGGCAGAGGTTGCAGCAAGCTAAGAACACAACCGCTGCTCCCCAGCCTGGGCGACAAAGCAAGACTCCATCTCAAACAAGAAAAAAGAAACAAAAAAACCCCTGGATTCTTTTTTATTTTTATTTTTTTGAGCTAGGATCTTGATCTGGCACCCCGGCTGGAGTACAGTGACATGATCATAGCTCACTGTGCCTGCGAACTCCTGGGCTCAAGCAGTCTTCCCACCTCAGCCTCCCAAGTAGCTGGGATTACAGGCATAAGCCGCCATGACTGGCTGGAGTTTGGATTTTATTTCAAGTGGAATTTAAAGCCCTTGAAGAGTTTTAAGCAGTAACATGGCACTCAGTCTTCATTATTTATGGATTTTGTGTTTGCAAATTTCCCTATTCACTAACATTTATTTCTAACCCCAAAATCAATATTTGTGGTGCTTTCTCATTCATTCGTGGACATAAGGATCCTGCACATTCTCCACTGAGGTCAAATAAGGCAACGCTGACCTGGTATGATGGCACTCGCCTGTAGTCCCAGCCACTCAGGAGGCTGAGGTAGGAGGAGCACTTCAGCCCGGCAGTTTGACGCTTCCGTGAGCTGGGATTGCAGCACTGCACTCCAGCCTGGGGGGCAACAGAGCGAGACTCTGTCTCTAAAAGGAATAGGATAGCACTGCCTCCAAGTCTCCTTTTTGGTCTATTTAGTGTCATCTTTTTCTCATTTTTATGCTTTTTGTTGGGGATTCTGTTTCAAATGGCCCTTAGTGTAGTTCGGAAGTGCTGTCTAGCATTCCTAAGGGCAAGAATGTGGTGATATGCCTTAAGGAGAAAACAGCTGTGCTCAGTTCACTTGGTGCAGGCAATTGAGTGAGACTACCCTGAATCAACAGTATATGTTAACTAAGTTGCCTTTAAACAGAAACACCCAGAAAACACAGTTATGTATTGATTGGTTGACAAAAATGTTGTGTCCACAGGCTCACAGGAACTTAGCCGGTAGTTCCCCCAGAAGCAGTGGTTCAGTATTTGCTAATTCAGCATTTGTGGCAACTTACTAGAACCAACAATCTACCTCAGAGACTGAGACTGAACTTCATATGATTTGATTGACATTTCACAGGATCATCTGACTACGGTGTGGAGAATAGTTTAGACCAAGAGAGGCAATGAGACGGCTGGGAGACCAGCACATATGTAATTCTGAAGTTTCCAGGCTGGGCACTGTGGCTCACACCTGTAATCCCAACACTTTGGGAGGCTGAGGCCAAGAGTTTGAGACCAGCCTGAGCAACATAGTGAGTCTCCCATCTCTACAAAAAAAACTATAAAATTAAAAAATTAGCCAGGTATGGTGGCTCACACCCATAGTCCCACCTACTTGGGAGGCTGAGGCAGGAGAATCACTTAAGCTCAGGAGTTTGAGACTACAGTGAGCTAGAATTGTGCCACTGCACTCCAGCTTGAGCAACAAAGTGAGATGCTGTCTCTAAAAAAATTAAAATTAACATTAAAAAGTTTCAAGTAACCACATTAAAAGTGTAAAAAGAGACCGGTGAAATTAATTTTAGTAATAAATTTAACTCAGTATATCCAAAATATTGTTTCAATAGTCAACATAAAAAATCATCAGCCAGGTGTGGTGGCTCATGCCTGTAATCCCAGAATTTTGGGAGGCCACGGCGGTGGATCACCTAAAGTCAGGAGTCCAAGACCAGACTGGCCAACATGGTGAAACCCGTCTCTACTACAAATACAAAAAATTAGCTGGGTGTGGTGGCAGGCGCCTATAATTCCAGCTACTCGGGAGGCTGAGGCAAGAGAATCACTTGAACCCAGCAGACAGAGGTTGCAGTGAGCCGGGATGGCACCACTGCACTCCAGCCTGGGTGACAAAAGCGAAACTTTGTCTCAAAAAAAAAATGATCAGTGATATATTTTACTCTCTTTTCACACTAAGTCTTTGAAATGCAGTGTGTACTTTATATTTACAGGACATCTCAAATTGGAGCAGCCATATTTCAGGGGCTTAGTAGCCACATGTGGCTTGTGGCTACTGTATTGGGTGGCACAGATCTAGAATATTTATTCATTTGCTTATTTGACCAAGCAAGGTCCTATTCTAGGCCTGGAAATACACAACATGGAATAAAGCCCAATCTCTGTCCTCAAAGTGCACAGCGTCCAGCACGGGAGACTAATATAATAGCTTATGTCCAAGATGTCAAAACAGAGTGCTTTGAGAGGTCAGGAGAGGGAGTGCCCAAACAAGGAGGGCTTCAGCAAGGAGGGCATTTAAGCTGGGACTTCAAGGATGTGTAGGATTCCCCAATTGAAAGAAGTGGGGAAGGGCACTCCAAGCAGGGAGAGCTGCTGATGCAGAGTTGCAGAGAAATGAAATGCAGAGCGTGTGCGGAAATGCAAGTAGTTCTGTATGGCTGGATGGTAGGCGATGACGGAGGAGGGCAGAGGGTGAGGAAAGATGAGGGTCTTATAGACCAGTCTATGGAATTTAGAATGTATCCTGTTTGGTAGGTAGGGGGTGATATAATGTTGAGAATCTTGGGCTGAGTGATATGACCAGATTCATATTTCAATTAATTAATTAATATTAAAATAGAGACAGGGTCTTGCAAGGTTGCCAAGGTGGTCTTGAACTCCCGGGTGCAAGTGACCTCTCACCTTGGCTACCCAAAGTGCTGGGATTACAAGTGTGAGTCACCATACCCAGCCAAGATCCTTGTTTTATTTTATTTTATAATGTTTGCTTTTGCAGTGGTGTGATCTTGGCTCACTGCAACCTTTGCCTCTTGGCAAGGGATTCTTCTGCCTCAGCCTCCCAAGTACCTGGAATTACAGGCATGCACCATCACAACCGGTTAATTTTTGTATTTTTAGTAGAGATAGGGTTTCACCACATTGGCCAGGCCAGTCTCAAAGTCCTGACCTCAAGTGATCCTCCCGCTTAGGCCCCCCAAAATGCTGGGATTACAGGCATGAGCCACTGTACCCAGCCAGGATTCATGTTTTAGACAAATCATTCTGACAGTGTGGAGGGGGTGGAAATTTGAGGCAGGAAGACCCAAGGGAAGGGAAGGGGCTCTGGGATGGATCCAGATGAAGGACCGGTGAAAACTAAAAAGAGGGTCATAGAGGGGGCAGGGCCTAGCATAGGCAAAGAGGTGGCCCCAAGTGTCCCATGCAGTAAAAGTCAGGTAGAACAGTCAATGTGAACCTTACCGTGCCAGGCGCTGGGTGAAATCTTGCTTATCTCTGGAGCCGACTAAGTCGTGGAGGGTTCGAGAGCCAGTGAGAGCCGGAAATGCAGTCAGCTGGAGCTGGTTCAAGTCTTACGCCACATCACTCACGGCCCTCTCCAAAATACTTCATTTTTCTGGACGGGTGTGATGGCTCACTCCTGTGATCCCAGAACTTTGGGAGGCCAAGACAGGCAGATAACTTGAGTGCAGGAGTTGGAGACCAACCTGGGCGACATAACCAAACCCCGTATCTACAAAAATACAAAAATTTTAGCTGGGTGTGGTGCACGTGTCTGTGGTCCCAGCTACTCCGGAGACTGAAGTGAGAGGATCGCTTAAAGCCGGGAGGCAGGGGTTGCAGTGAGCCTGGTGATCCCACTGCTGCACTCCAGCTTGGGTGAGAGAGGTGACCCTGTCTGAAAAATATATATATTTAATTTTTCTTTTTATTTCATTATTTAAAATTTCGTATCCAGCCTCCATGCTTATATATTTAATTTTTCTAACTACCAAATGGGGCTAAACCTAATCCCAATTTCATGGGGCTGTTGTGAGGTTGGGATGACGTCATGCATTTAGGTCGCTGCTCAGAGTGCCTGGCACACAGTCAGCCCTCAGACCAATGGCAGCTGGCATTAATTGTTAGCCTTTAAGTGCTCTGGGCCTCAGCTCCCTCACCAACAAAAATGAAATTGTCTTAACTGGGCATGGTGGCACGTGCCTGTAGTCCCAGCTACTCAGGAGGCTGAGGGAGAATTGCTTGAACCCAGGAGGCAGAGGTTGCAGTGAGCTGAGATAGCACCAGTGCACTCAAGCCTGGTGACCGAGCAAGACTCGTTCGTCTTGCTCCGTTTCAAAAAAAAAAAAGAAAAAATGAAATTGTCATCTCTCACCTGCTGTTGACAGGAATCGGGGACTAGATAAGACGACTGAAGTGTATGTGCAAACGTAAAGGCGATATTCCTTGAAAGGTTGAACATAGAGCTACTATGTGACCCAGAAATCCCACTCCTAGGATTGCCCCTGAGAGAAATGAAAACACATAGCCACATGAAAACCTGTAATACGGCCGGGCGTGGTGGCTCACGCCTGTAATCCCAGCACGTTGGGAGGCTGAGGCGGGTGGATCACGAGGTCAAGAGATAAGAGACCATCCTGGTCAACATGGTGAAAAACCCCGTCTCTACTAAAAATACAAAAATTAGCTGGGCATGGTGGTGCATGCCCGTAGTCCCAGCTACTCAGGAGGCCGAGGCAGGAGAATTGCTTGAACCCAGGAGGCGGAGGTTGCAGTGAGCCTAGATCATGCCATTGCGCTCCAGTCTGGGTAACAACAGCGAAACTCTGTCTCAAAAAAAAAAGAAAGAAAAAGAAAAAAGAAAACCTGTAATACACAAATATGCATAGCAGGTATTCATATCGTAGCATGGATGTTTATATTCATAGTAGCCAAAAAGTCAAAACAACTGACAAAAGTTCTCCTTGACCAGACATGAGTTGGGTGCTCCTCTGAATCCCCTCCCGAAGCAGACCTCAACTTTTGGACTTCTGTGTCTGTCTTTGCATCACCCAATTGTTTGTTTGGAGACAAGGTCTTGTTGTGTCACCCAGGCTGGAGTGCAGTGGTGTGATCATAGCTCACTACAGCCTCAAGCTCTTGAGCTGAAGCGATCCTCCTGTCTCAGCCTCCCAAGTAGCTGGGAGTGCAGGTACATGCAACCACACCCAGCTATATATTTTTTTAAATTTGTCATAGAGACAGGTCTTGATATGTTGCCCAAGCTGGTCTCAACCTCCTGAACTCAAGCAATCCTTGTGCTCCGGCCTCCCAAAGTGTTGAGATTACAGGCAGGAGCCACTGCACCCAGCTGAGGTGCTGAGTTTCAGCAAGAATTCTGTTAAATTGATTAAGCCAGAATCCCCCCTGAGTATCTGACCAAATTTCACAACCCCCATCACCCTCCAGGTGTTACTGGATCACCCTGACTTGCCTTCAGCAAGAATCTTGTTAGAATCAATTTAGCAAAGAATTACCCTACTCTCTTAGTAACTTTCCATCCACCAACAGCACCCGCCTCCCACTCCTTGGCTGTAAATCTCTGCTTTTCCTTGCTGCAGTCGGAGTTGAGCCTATTTCTATACTGAGGTCTCTTTCCCCCCATTGCAGTAGTCCTGAATAAAATCTGTTTTTACAGCTTCAACTACTGTCGAGCTCTGGCTTTCTTTTTCTCTTTTTCCTTTTTTATTTTTTGAGACAGAGTCTTGCTCTGTTGCCCAGGCTGGAGTGCAGTGGCACGATCTCAGCTCACCACAATCTCCACCTTCCAGGTTCAAGCAATTCTTCTGCCTCAGCCTCCTGAGTAGCTGGGACTACAGAGGCATGCCACCATGCCTGGATAATTTTTGTATTTTTAGTAGAGATGGGTTTTCACTATGTTGGTCAGGCTGGTCTCAAACTCCTGACCTTGTGATCTGCCCGCCTTGTCCTCCCAAAGTGTTGGTATTACAGTTGTGAGCCATCTTGCCTGGCCTCTTTTTCTTTTCTTTCTTTCTTTCTTTTTTTTAAGAGACAGGGTCTCACTGTGTTGCCCAGGCGGGAGTGCAGTGATGCAGTCATGGCTCACTGCAGCCTTGACCTCCCAGGCTCAAGTGATCTTCCTGCCTCAGCCTCTTGAGGAGCTAGGACTACAGGCATGTGCCATTATGCTCAGCTATTTATTTGTTATTTGCTATTTTTGTAGAGACAGGATCTCACTGCGTTGCCCAAGCTGGCCTCAAATTCCTGGGCTCAAGCAGTCCTCCCATCTTAGCCTCCCAAAGTGCTGAGATTATAAGAATAAGCCACCATACCTTACAGCTCCTCTTTGACACAACCAAAATGTTCATCAGCTGATAAATGGATAAACAGCATGTGATTGCTCCTTATAATGCAGTATTATTCATTCCATACAAATAAATGAAGCACTGATCCATGCTACAATGTAGATGAACTTTGAGGACATTCTGAGTGAAAGAAGCCATCCATTTCTCTCTTTTTCATCTTTTTTGTGGAGAATGAGGTCTCTATATATTGCCCAGGCATGGCGCTAATTCCTGGGCTTAAGCTGTCCTCCTGCCTCTGCCTTCCTAAGAGCTAGGATTACAGGCGTGAGCCACTGCCCCTGCAAAAGAAGCCATTCCCAAGTGAAAGAAGCCAGTCACAGAAGACCACTTACTGTTTTTTTCTTTTGAGACAGAGTCTCTCTCTGTCACCCAGATTGGAGTGCAGTGCTGTGATCTTGGCTCACTGAAACTTCCACATCCTGGGTTCAAGTGATTCTCCTGCTTCGGCCTCCTAAGTGGCTGAAATTACAGGTGTGCCTGCCACCAAACCTAGCTAGTTTTTTGTATTTATAGTAGAGATGGGGTTTCACATTGTTGGCCAAGCTGGTCTCAAACTTCTGACCTCAAGTAATCCCCCCACCTTGGCCTCCCAAAGTGCTGGGGTTACAGGTGTGAACCACTGCTCATGGCCCACTTATTGTGTGATTCAGTTTACATAAAATGTCCAGACTAGGCAAACCCATAGAGACAGTCAGAAAATAGATTAGTGGTTACCTAGGGCAGGAAGAGTTCAGGTGAAATGGGGGGTAAGTGCTAATGGGTAAGGGTTTTCTTTTTTCTTCCTTTCTTTTTTTTTTTTAAGAGATGGGATCTCCCTATATTGCCAGGTTGGTCTAAACTCCTGACCTCAAACCATCTTCAGTCCTCCTTTCTCGGCTTCCTAAGTAGCTGAGACTACAGGCGTGAGCCACTGTGCCTGGCTGAGCTTTCTTTTCAGGATAATGAAATGCTCTAAAATTGATGGTCATGATGTTTGCAACCATCTGTATACAAATATACTAAAAGTCATTAAATTGTACATTTTAAATGGGCGGATCATATGTTAGGTGAATTATATCTTAATAAAGTCGTTATCAAAAACACAGGGGCGGGGCTTCACAAAAAGCAGCTCCGGAAGAATTCAGATGTGGGATGAAATAACAAAGTAGGCTGGGCGCGGTGGCTCACACTTATAATCCCAGCACTTTGGGAGGCCGAGGCGGGTGGATCACGAGGTCAAGAGATTGAGACCATCCTGGTCAACAAGGTGAAACCCCATCTCTACTAAAAATACAAAAATTAGCTGGGCACGGTGGTGCACGCCTGTAATCCCAGCTACTTGGGAGGCTGAGGCAGGAGAACTACCTGAACCCAGGAGGCGGAGGTTGCAGTGAGCCGAGATCGTGCCATTGCACTCCAGCCTGGGTAACAAGAGCGAAACTCCATCTAAAAAAAAAGAAACAAAATAACAAAGTAAAGGCAGGGCCAGAGACAGGACGATGTTCCTTGTGTTCTGCCTGACTCGCTGTCAGATCAGGAACTCACTGCTACCCTGAGCAGTGTTATTTTGAGGCTCGCAGTGGAGCTGCTTGTGTCATCTTTCCCTGGGCAACGTTCGCTTTCTGCAGAACACAGCTCCTCCTCCCTGGCACCCAAGGCACACCTCTGAGCCTCACACCGGGACTGCAAAGCCGCCACCTTTTATTTTTAGTCTGGATTTCACCACAACTGGGGCAGCAGGAGCGCCGTAGGCCCAGTACATCTTCAGTGACAGGTGTCTTTGCACCTCGTGGCACCTACTACCAGAAGACCATTCTCCACCAGTGGGGGAACACCTGCTCGTGTTCAGCAGGGCAGCCCATGGGGTTACCAAGAACTTTTGCTCCTAGAAGTATGAAAAGCAGGAGCTCGGCCAGGCACCGTGGCTCATGCCTGTAATCCCAGCACTTTGGGAGGCTGAGGTAGGCAGATCCCCTTAGATCAGGAGTTTGAGACCAGCCTGGCCAACATGGTGAAACCCTGTATCTACTAAAAATACAGAAATTAGCCGGGCATGGTGGTGGGTGCCCCAGCTACTGAGGAGGCTGGGGCAGGAGAACCACTTGAACCTGGGAAGGAGAGGTTGCAGTGAGCAGAGATATCACCACTGCACTCCATCCTGGGTGACAGAGTGAGCTTCTGTCCCAAAAAAAGAAAAGAAAAGCGGGAGCCCTTCCACCTTCTCTGCAACCAGTGCCATCTGCTGGCAACACAGTGGCATGGGGATGTGGTGAAGTCCTTTTCCTTGCCTTGCCTTTCCTGACTTGAGTCTGCATCACAGAGATGCAGGGGTATAACGTTTATCTCTCTTAGTTTAGTTCTTTCAGGCCAGAGTTAAAATAAGGACTGATTCTCATATGGAGACCCCGAAAAGAAAAGTACATATGAGTGCTGACCTTCGAGAATTTTCACCAACCTCACTCACTAGTACAATCAGTACCACGTCAAAACAGAACACCAGCTGGGCACAGTGGCTCACACCTGTAATCTCAGCACTTTGGGAGGCCAAAGCGGGTGGATCATCTGAGGTCAGGAGTTCGAGGCCAACGTGGGGAAACCCTGTCTCTACTAAAAATACAAATATTAGGTCTGTTAATTCTTATAATTTTTCTTTACTAATCATTTTGGATTTTTTTTCTTTGAATTATTGGGCAGGGAAGATACTTAACGTATAGAAGATTTTTACTCTAATTTGAGTGAAATAAGTTTATGAGTGCGAGGCAAACATAACTCATTTGAGGATAAAGTTTGTGTTGGATATGTGGTTCCTGAAGCATTGTGACTTGTCTTTTTAAATGCTTTATCTTTTTCTTTAAAGATTTATTTCAATAAAACTAGTTGGGACCACCCGTATTTCAGTAGGACCTGGGTAGAGACTGGAAGTCCTTGGCAGAGCAGCAGCAATCTTGCTGTGTTTTATATAATGTGCATCCTTGGGCAGGTTGTCCTTAAATCTTACAATGTGGTGAAGGGGTGATGTTTTGTAATGCTGCAGTCGAGTTGGAGTACTGAGTTCTGTTCTTGTCTAGTGTATCTACTAAATGTATCATATCATTTCCACATAGGGGAAATAAGGGAGTACTTTTCTTTTTATATTTCTCTGCTTAAAATTCTCTTTCCTAGTCAAAAAATGCCCAACTCTCTGTCTGCTTTCTGCTCGTTAAGGTTTTTCTCCCTGACTTTTCTTGGGCTAAAGACAGGCTTTTTCCACCAGTATCATCACTACTATCATCATTAGTAGCATAATTATGCAAGCATATTTAATGCTGTTTAATTTAATATGTAATACATATGGTAATTGTAGGGTAATACCCACAACAACTGTAGTTTCTTACTTGGCCATGGGAATGTTTATTTCAGTTCCACTCTGGCAAAATCTTGTCATATCAAAAGACAGTGGAAAGAGGGATTCCCTTTGGTGTTTGGTCTTCTACTTAGAAAATACCTATTGCAGTTAGAGTTTATCTTGTAGTATTCATCTTTGTATTTTGAAGATAATAAGGTTTGAATTAAATTGATATACACAGAGAGGAACCCATTTTTTTGATCCAATGTAAATTATACATGAGATAATCCACAGTTATTCATTGTGGAATTGTTGAGACTACGAAAGGCTCATTGTCTTTGTATTCAGCTCTTCCTTAAATAGTGTAACAATACACCCACCTCTGCTTGCTTGCTTTCCCTTCCCTCCAATGATAAAGAAAATGAGAAATTTGAAAAAAAATACAAAAATTAGCTGGGCACAGTGGCAGGCACCTGTAATTCCAGCTACATGAGAGGCTGAGGCAGGAGAATCATTTGAATCTGGGAGGCAGGTGGAGGATTGCAGTGAGCTGAGATCACACCACTGCACTCCAGCCTGGGCAACATAGGGAGACCCTGTCTCAAAAAAAATAAAAAGGAGCCTGGCATCTCCCCACTGTCTTGCTTCCTTTCTCACCATGCGACATGCTGGCTCCCCTTCACCTTCCACAATTTGAAGATTCCTGAGGCCTCACCAGGAGCAGATGCTGGTGCTGTGCTTTGTGTACAGCCTGCAGAACCCTGAGTCAAATATCTCAGGTACTCTTTTATAGCAATGCAAACAAACTCATACACTCATTTTGCCTGTTTCTGTATCGTGTTATTAATTGGTGCTGGTTAGAGCATATGCTGGGTAATTTTTTTTTTTTTTTTTTTGAGACATGAGAGTTTCACTCTTATTGCCCCCACTGGAGTGAAATGGCATGATCTCTGCTCACTGCAGCCTCCGCCTCCCAGGCTCAAGCAATTCTCCTGCCTCAGCCTTCTCAGTAGCTGGGATTACAGGTGCTCACCACCACACCCAGCTAATTTTCATATTTTTAGTAGAGACCAGCATTTCACCATGTTGGCCAAGTTGGTCTCGAACTACTAACCTCAGGTGATCCACCCGCCTCAGCCTCCCAGCCACAGTGCTGGGATTACAGTAATTTTTGTAATGCAAAACCCGAGGGCATTTTGAATACAGTTCTGCAAGTCAGGGCAAAGACTGACTGGTCTGAGGAGATACCTCTCTCCTCCCATGTCCTCTGCTTCCTCCTTGGCCCCCTCTCCAGTATCAAGCTGATGCATTATTGCCTTGAAAGCCTAAACAAAATTATGTACTCATTTTAGGAGATGCAGCTAATGTCAGTGAGTACTTTGTGGTGGGTACCATGCCACGCTCTTTACCTCCCTTCATCTTGACAAGGAAACTGCAGATGTCTACCTCCAGCTCCTAAAGCTACGTGGAGGGTTTAAGGCACAGGCTCAGGCTCACACAGCCCATGCCCAGCAGACCTCAGGTCTTGTGGTTCTAGCCTGAGGGTGCTGCTCACTGCCCAAGCTGCACTCCTGGCATGGGTATGAATCAGCAAACACTGAAGTGAGAGAAGAAGCTGTTATATTTAGGCCATTTTTTTTTTTTTTTTTTTTTGCAAAAATCTTCCTTTATATCCAGCAAGAACTGGGAAGGAGCCCACTAGAGCTGAGCCAGCAACCCAAATGGAATCCACGTTGTGGACCTCTTAATTTGTTTGAATTGTTGCAGATTCCCTAACTTCTGATACAGAAAAGTGCTAGGGTTGAGTGTGGTGGCTCACGCCTGTAATCCCAGCACTTTGAGAGGCTGAGGCAGGAGGATTCCCTGAGACCAGGAGTTTGAGACCAACGTGGCCAACATGGTGAGACCCCCATCTCCACAATAATAAAAATAAAATTAGCCGGGAGAGGTGGTGCACACCTATAGTTCTAGCTACTCAGAGGTTGAGGCAGGAGGCTTGCTGGAACTCAGGTGTTTGAGGTTGCATAAGCTATGATCGCACCACTGCACTCCAGCCTGCGTGACAGTGAGACCCTTTCTCAAAAAAAAAATGCTCGTATTAGAAGCAAACAGCTTGATGAAGTTTCCCAAACTGACCATACCAGTGTGCCAACTCCCTGCAACTCGGCTTCGTGCTTCCTTCTAAGCATGAGGTCACCCAAGAGTAACCACTCCCCTCACCTCCAACACCTGAGATTTGTTTTCTCCATTTGGGGACCTTTTTTTTTTAAGACAGAGTTTCACTCTTGTTGCCCAGGCTGGAGTGCAATGGTACGATCTTAGCTCACTGCAACTTCTGCCTCCCGGGCTCAAGTGATTCTGCATCAGCCTCCCGAGTAGCTGGGACTACAGGCAAGCACCACGACGCCTGACTAATTTTGTATTTTTAGTAGAGACAGGGTTTCTCCATATTGGTCAGGCTGGTCTTGAACTACTGACCTTAGGTGATCCGCCTGCCTCAGCCTCCCAATGTGCTGGGATTACAGGCATGAGCCACCATGCCCAGCCTTTTTTTTTTTTTTTTTTAAACTTTAAGTTCTGGGATACATGTTCTGAAGGTAGAGATTTGTTACGTAGTTATGCATGTGCCATGGTGGCTTGCTGCACCTCTCAACCAGTCATCTAGGTTTTAAGCCCCACATGCATTAGGTATTTGTCCTAATGCTCTCCCTCCCCTTGCCCCCAACCCCCCAACAGGCCCCTGTGTGTGATGTTCCCCTCTCTGTGTTCCTGTGTTCTCATTGTTCAACTCCCACTTAACAGTGAGAATATGCTGTGTTTGGTTTTCTCTTCCTGTGTTAGTTTGCTGAGGATGATGTTTTCCAACTTCATCCATGTCCCTGCAAAGGACATGAACTCATTATTTTTTATGGCTGCAGTTTGGGGACTTTTTAAAGCAATGGTTTCAAACAGCATGAACCTTTTTTTGTTTTTTGAGATGGACTCTCCCTCTGTAGCCCAGGCTGGAGTGCAGTGGTGCGATCTCGGCTCACTGCAACCTCCACCTCCCAGGTCCCGATTCAAGCAATTCTCCTACCTCAGCCTCCCAAGTAGCTGGGATTACAGGCATGAACCACCATGCCCAGCTAATTTTTGTATTTTTTAGTAGAGACAGGGTTTCACCATGTTGGCCAGTCTTGTCTTGAACTCCTGACTTCGTGATCCACCTGCCTTGGCCTCTCAAACTGCTGGGATTACAGGCATGAGCCACTGTGCTCAGCCGAACTCTTTTATATATGTCATTCTACTCAATTTTCTATCTGTGAAAGTTGGCTGGGGCATGGTGGCTCACACCTGTAATCCCAGCACTTTGGGAGGCCAAGGCAGGTGGATCACGAGGTCAGGAGTTTGAGACCAGCCTGACCAACATGTTGAAACCCTGTCTCTACTAAAATTAGCCAGAAATGGTGGCATGTGCCTATAATCCTCAGGAGGCTGAGGCAGGAGAATTGTTTGAACCCAGGAGGCGGAGGTTGCAGTGAGCTGAGATCGTGCCACTACACTCTAGCCTGGGCAACAGAGCGAGACTCCATCTCAAAAAAAAAAAAGAAAAAGAGAAAAAAGAAAAGAAACTCATCACACTATTACATGTAGTTGTCTTTGTTCATTCTCACTGCTGTGTCATGGTCTATTATTTGAATATAAGCATAGTTTGTTTTTCTGTTCACGGGTGTCTGGGCAGTCCCAGGTGCGAGTTTGTAGCTAGTGTGAGTAGTGCTGTCACAAACATCGTGTGCATGGTATATGTCGATTCCTTGTGGGTTCCGATCAAGGGCTGGCCTGCAATTTTTCAGCATTACAGACCCTGCCGATCAGTTTTCCAGCATCTGCTAATTTCCGCTCCGTCAGAGCAGATGAGAGTTCCGTCGTTCATATGCCTGGCAATGCTTGGTATTGCCAAATCTCCACATTTAAATGCCTAATTATTCTAAAAGAAACATGAATGATTGCAATGTTGCCATTCATTTTATAATATTTCTATCAGTAATATGGCCCCATGAGTGTTGACAGCTCCTTTGGAGCTCTCATCCATTTACCTAACACTTACTGAGCACCTATGTGCAGGGATCCGTGTTCTGATCCTAGAAAGAGAAGGTCTCTGTTCTGAAAGAGCTTTAGGAATGCCCTCTCCTCAGGTCTCAGCTCAGATGTCACCTCCCAGAGGGGCCTCCTTGGGTACCTTTGCCCAGCCATTATCTCATTGTCTGCCTCCATGCCTGGATGAAGAGCTAGATTTTGTGGATGGAGCAGTAATGACCTCAGCAGCAGCATCTGTTGTGAAGTCAAGAACATGGGATTGATTCATCAGCAACATCCCTGAAAATATCCCAGTGTTCAATTCAGAAGGAGTTTCCCTGAGCTCTTGCTCTCACGGTTTTAGCCATTGGCAAGAGTGGCCGCCAGATCAGCTCTGGTCAAGGAGTGATTTGTGTTTTGTTGGGTTGTTTTGTTTTATTTGAGATGGGGTGTCACTCTGTTGCCCAAGCTGGAGTTCAGGGGTGCAATCCCGGCTCAGTGCAGCCTTGAGTAGCTGGGATGACAGGTACACACCACCATGCCCAGTTGATTTTCGTACATTTTTTAGAGACAGGTTTCACCATGTCCCACAGGCTGGTCTTGAACTCCACTCCTGGGCTCAAGCAATCTATACAAGGAGGCTGGGATTCTCTTGTCACAGAATTCTTGTCCCATGCAGAGCCTGACAATACCTCATACCTCCACGTAGCCTCATGGTCCACTGGCAGCCGGCTCATGGCCATGTCCTTATGATGTCAGAGCAGGGTTGAGACCCTGCTTGGGAGCACAGGGGTCTTAGAGAGCCCAGCTCAAGCAGGGAGCAGAGCAGAGTCTGGTAAGGGCACTGTCACTTGGGTGGGCAGGGACATGCAGGGGCCAGAAAGGACAACACCCTTCTTACCACCTTGGCTCTCTTTCCCAGAAAATGGAATGCTTGACTGGATGTGGTAGCTCACACCTGTAATCCCAGAACTTTGGGAGGCTGAGGCAAGCATATCACCTGAGGTCAGGAGTTCAAGACCAGCCTGGCCAACATGGAGAAACCCTGTCTCTACTAAAAATACAAAAATTAGCCAGGCATGGTGACAGACGCCTGTAATCCCAGCTACTTGGGAGGCTGAGGCAGGAGAATTGCTTGAACCTAGGAGGCAAAGGTTGCAGTGAGCTGAGATTACGGATTAGGCCACGGTACTCCAGCCTGGGTGACAGAGAGAGACTTTGTCTCACACACACACACACACACACACACACACACACACACACACAAATGGAATACTGCAGGGGGCCTTTGGATGTGTTCAGAAATGAACTTAGTTCTTCAGATTCTTTTTTCTTTTCTTTCTTTCTTTTTTTTTAGACAAAGTCTCACTCTGTTGCCCAGGCTAAGGACAGTGGCACAATCATAGCTCACTACAGCCTCAAACTCCTGGCTTCAAGCGATCCTCCCACCCCAGCCTCCTGAGTAGCTGGTTCTACAGATACACACCTGCACAACCACCTAATTAAAAAAAATTTTTGTGGCCGTCCATGGTGGCTCACACCTGTAATCTCAGCACTTTGGGAGACTGAAGCGGGTGGATCACTAGGTCAAGAGATCGAGACCATCCTGGCCAATATGGTGAACCCCGTCTCTACTAAAGATAACAAAAATTAGCTGGGTGTGGTGTGCATTCCTCTAATCCTAGCTACTCAGGAAGCTGAGGCAGGAGAATAGCTTCAACCAGGGAGGTGGAGGTTTCAGTGGGCCAATATTGAGTCACTGCACTCCAGCCTAAGTGATACAGAGAGACTCTGCCTGTGGAGGGGAACTCCGCAGGAGCCAAGGCAAGGGTCTCAGGCTTCAGTCTGCTCTCATCTAAATATAGAATTAGGAAAGAATTCCTATATATATAATCATAAATAATCACATAGCTATTCACATGTAATTATAAATATACAACATATGTATAATCATATAATCTTTAATCTTACTAATAAGTCTCAGGTCAAGATGTATGGGACTGAAGTGGCATTGGAAAAAGAGGTAACCCTAAGGCAAGACACTTTAAGCCCTCTGTGATGCCTGCAGAAGGGCTGCTGGTGGGCGCCTCCGCTGTGCGGTAGCACCAGTGCTGGGAAAATGCTGAAAGCCTGCTGTTCAGCCAGCCAGGGAAAGAGATGTCCAGGATGGCTGAGACGTCTCCTTCCTTGGGGGAGTTACGAGAAGGCTCCGCTCTTCCAAGCTTTTGTGGTAGTCCTGATGGCTGTCAGGGAGGCCTGCGGACATCCAGGGGTTGCTTGTCTCTGCGATGCTGTGCTTCAGCAGTCACGTTCCATGTCTCCTTTCATGTTCTGCTTCTGCACCTGGCTCCTCCGTTTCTCAAAGGATAAGAATTAGTAATAGTAACATAAATCTTAGTGACCTTGTTATTTCTTGACAAGTATGAAAAAAGTGCTGATGCCTTAGGTTTTCTCCTCGCCTTGGCTTCTTGAAAATCCTGAGCCCCTGTCTCTAAGACACGTGATTTACCTGACTCTGTCACTGACCACCATTACCTCACCCTACCTTCCCTGCCTCCTGTTTTGTACTTAATAAAAGTCAGAGTGTCCAGGCACTCAGGCCACTGCCAGACTCCGATTTTTGTTTGGCAGTGGACTCCCGAGCCCAAACCTTCTTTTCTCTATCTCTTTGTCTTGTGTCTTTATTTTAACAATTTCTCATCTCCACACTAGCAGGGAGGAGCTCACAGTACCCTGTAGGGCTGGACCCTACATCTGCCTCAAAAAAAAAGGTGTGCCCCAGAAGTCAGCAGTGGGTTCTACATGCGCATCTTCAAGACGTGAAAACAAAAGGGAGAACTTGACCTCCACGCCGCAACTGCAACCTGTACCTCGACTCCAGTGACCCTGACAGCACAGAAGCCCCTGGAGAAAGAGCAGGTTAGAAAGGCAGTGGCTGCTCTCTTGACACATGGCAAGTCCAGGAAGAACGATTATAAACTGCTTTGGAATGAGAATGAAAATTTATTTTTAATGGTGGTATTATGGAAAATTCCAACTAGAGAACTGAGGGTCAGATTGTCCTTGCCTCATGGTATTTGATCAGATTTAGAAGACATCTGTTTATTTATGAAGGATGAACCCAATTCAACCCCTGAAAAGACAGAACAGTTCTATTGAAAGCTTTTAAAAAAAAAATTATTTATTTATTTTAAATAAAGGGGCTTGGCCAGGCGTGGTGGCTCAAGCCTGTAATCCCAGCGCTTTGGGAGGCCGAGGCGGGTAGATCATGAGGTCAAGAGATCGAGACCATCCTGGTCAACAAGGTGAAACCCCGTCTCTACTAAAAATACAAAATATTAGCTGGGCATGGTGGCGCGTGCCTGTAATCCCAGCTACTCAGGAGGCTGAGGCAGGAGAATTGCCTGAACCCAGGAGGCGGAGGTTGCGGTGAGCCGAGATCGTGCCATTGCACTCCAGCCTGGGTAACGAGAGCGAAACTCCGTCTTAAAAATAAAAATAAATAAATAAATAAAGGGGCTTTCTGGCAAAAACTGGAAAGCCTGCTAGACAAATTCTAAAAGAGCTGTAACACTTACAGAAAGCTTTTAAACAAGCATGGAATTAAAACCATTTCTCAGATTATTCCCCTCCAAACTCTAAAGAAGGAATATAAAGCTTTGAAGCCAAGCTCTGCCTTCTGAGCCCTTTTGACTTCATCCTCACTGACGCCAGAATTAGGCAGCTCTTACCCTCCCTCGCTGGGAAACCTTTCTATCAAAGAAAGTAAGTTCCAGTGTCTGTAAACCTTCCATCCAAGAATTTATCAAGAGACATCACTGATGTGTAGGTAGAATGGTCTTAAACATTTCCTTCTTTTTTTTTCCCTAAAGATGGGGTTTCACCATGTTGGTCAGGCTGGTCTTGAACTCCCGACCTCAGGTGATCCATCCGCCTCGGCCTCCAAAGTGCTTGGATTACAGGCGTGAGCCACCACGCCCGGCCTTAAACATTTCTAAAAGTGGGTCTTGTCGTGCTATATGCATCCGTCACATTGGAATGCAAATTGAGCACATCATTGAAAACATTGTTTCCGTCACCAAAGGACTTTCAGAAAAACTGCCAGAGAAGTGGGACAGTGTGAAACTCCTGTTTGTGAAAACTGAGAAATCAGCTGCCCTTCCCATCTTCTCCTTGTTTGTCAGCAATTGGGATGAAGCCACCAAAAAAATTATGCTTAATAAGAAGAAAAAAGCGGCAAGGAGAAAAGGAAGAGGAAAAAATTCTGAAAAGCAAAAGGAAAGGAACAAAAACAGAAAGAGGCAGCAGGCTGGCAAGCCTCATCAGTCCTTAGTGAAGACGACGTGGCCCCTCAATGTGTAACACTGCAGTGAAGAAACCTGAATCTGAGAGAGAACAGACCCCAGAGCACGGGAAGAAAAAACATGGCAAAGGAAAAGCCCAAGTTAAAGTGACGAATGAATCTGAAGATGAAATGCCATAGCTGGTCCCAAAAGGAAAGGCTCCAGCTAATGAAAATGCAGAGGTTCAAAAACATGCCACAGGAAAGAAGTCTCCAACAAAGAGTCCTAATCCCAACGCATTCCGTGGGAAGAAAAGAAAGGCCTTGGCCGGGCGCGGTGGCTCAAGCCTGTAATCCCAGCACTTTGGGAGGCTGAGGCGGGTGGAACACGAGGTCAAGAGATCGAGACCATCCTGGTCAACATGGTGAAACCCCGTCTCTACTAAAAATACAAAAAATTAGCTGGGCACGGTGGCGCGTGCCTGTATTCCCAGCTACTCAGGAGGCTGAGGCAGGAGAATTGCCTGAACCCAGGAGGCGGAGGTTGCGATGAGCCGAGATCGCGCCATTGCACTCCAGCCTGGGTAACAAGAGCAAAACTCCGTCTCAAAAAAACAAAAAAAGAAAAAGAAAAGAAAGGTCTTGGCCCGGTGCATTGGCTCACACCTGTAATCCTAGCACTTTGGGAGGCCGAGGTGGGTGGATCACCTGAGGTCAGGAGTTTGAGACCAACCTGGCCAACATGGTGAAACCCCATGTCTATAAAAAAATAAAAAGAAAAGTCTTGCCAGCATCTGTAACCCCAAAAACTGCAGAGTCTGAGACCCCAGAGAAAGGCCCAGGGAAGAAGCCAAAAATCAAAGAGGAGGCAGGGAAGGAAAAAAGAGTCCTTCGCTGGGGAAAAAAAGATATGAGACAGACTCCTAAAAAGCCAGACGCCAAGTTCTTCACCACTCCTAGTAAATCTGCAAGAAAAGCTTCCCACACCCCCAAAATAGCCCAAAAAACCAAAGTATCCCAGTCGACCTAAAGTCAGTGATTCAACTGGAAAGAGACCTCAGAGCTGCCTCAAGAGCTCTTTAGAAATACTCAGGTCCTGACCCCCTTTGCAACCTTCTCCAAGCATCAGGCCTGACTTAAAAGAGTTTTTAAAAACCTCCATACATAATTCTGACATATGTTTCCTGGGTATAATAATCTGTTTTTAAATTGTCCTGCTGTGTATTTGCTAATATAATAGAAGAAATACAGAGTGCTTCTCAAAAAAATACTTAAAATTTTTCTTGGCTGGCGGGGTGGCTCATGCCTGTAATCCCTGCACTTTGGGAGGCTGAGGCAGGTGGATCACGAGGTCAAGAGATCGAGATCATCCTGGCCAACATGGTGACACTCTATCTCTACTAAAAATACAAAAACCAGCTACTGAGGAGGCTGAGGCAGGAGAATTACTTGAACCTGGGAGGAGGAGGTTTCAGTGAGCCGAGATTGCACCACTGCACTCCAGCCTGGTGACAGAGCAAGAAGACCCCATCTAAAAAAAAAAAAAATTATATATATATATATATATATATATATAGTAGACACAGGGTCTCACTATGTTGCCCAGGCTACTCTCAAATTCCTGGCTTTAAGCAATCCTCCCACCTTTGCCTCCCAAAGTCCTGGGATTATAGGTATAAGTCACGGCCCGCCCCCCGGCCAGTACTTCAGATTCTTAACCTTCGTGAAACCTGGGTCTTCCTAACTCCAAGAAACCCGTCTTCTTCCTAGAGTTGAGAGAATTCTGAGGAGGGAGCTGCCTCTCCATCCCTTCCCTATGCGCTTCTAGCAAAAGTTTATCAGTCTTACATCACCAGAGGGCATGAATGAAGAGACTGCCATCAGCTATTCAAACGTTCATGCACTATTAGCTAAGCACCTACTTTGGGTGAGGCTCACCTGGGAACACCCTGCCCACTCCAAACTCGGAAGCCTGCCTGCTTCACCACATTCTCTGATGTCCTGGCAACCAGAGACTCATCTGAGCTCCAGCCAGAACAAAGAGTCCTCTGTGACTGCTGTGACCCACCACCTCCCCAAGCCTCTGAGGACCAGTCTGTGTAGTCTTGGGACCACTGAAAGCTACCCCTTGTCCTCAAGGACTCTGAGAACCCCAGCCCCACTGACGGCAGGATGAGCTTCTTGGTCACGTTCACCGAGCTGGCCAACATCACCATCCCACAGTGCGGGGTGCTGAACTTCAAGGCCCTGCACCTCCTGCTGCAGGGCATCTTGGAGCACATCCACATGGCTGAGCTCAAGAAGGTCCTCTCAGGGGACGAGGACTTCCTGCAGCCCTCACAGGTGGTCATAGTGCCCAGGGAAGGAGACGCCCAGCCCATCCTCAACCCCATGAAGAGGCTCAGCAATGTCTTCGACCACGTAGTTAGCCGCCTCGGCAAGATAGAGAACCAGCTGGCCTTGCTGAAGGACCTGCCCTCTACCGCCCACCTACTGGGAGGCAGCCAGGGCACTGGCCGGCCCACCCAGGACCTGTGGCATCTGATCAAGCTCCAGAAGACAGTGGAGGCTCACGATGAAGCCCTGGCCAAGGTATGTCCCGAGCCGCCAGACACTTCCTTTCTCCCCCACACCCCTTGCTCTCTCCAGGGGCGTCTTCTTTTTTTTTTGAGGTGGAGTCTTGATCTGCCAACATCACCATCCCACAGTGCGGGGTGCTGAACTTCAAGGCCCTGCACCTCCTGCTGCAGGGCATCTTGGAGCACATCCACATGGCTGAGCTCAAGAAGGTCCTCTCAGGGGACGAGGACTTCCTGCAGCCCTCACAGGTGGTCATAGTGCCCAGGGAAGGAGACGCCCAGCCCATCCTCAACCCCATGAAGAGGCTCAGCAATGTCTTCGACCACGTAGTTAGCCGCCTCGGCAAGATAGAGAACCAGCTGGCCTTGCTGAAGGACCTGCCCTCTACCGCCCACCTACTGGGAGGCAGCCAGGGCACTGGCCGGCCCACCCAGGACCTGTGGCATCTGATCAAGCTCCAGAAGACAGTGGAGGCTCACGATGAAGCCCTGGCCAAGGTATGTCCCGAGCCGCCAGACACTTCCTTTCTCCCCCACACCCCTTGCTCTCTCCAGGGGCGTCTTCTTTTTTTTTTGAGGTGGAGTCTTGATCTGCCACCCAGGCTGGAGTGCTGTGGTGCAATCTTGGCTCACTGCAACCTCCGCCTCCTGGGTTCAAGTGATTCTTCTGCCTCAGCCTCCCTATTTGCTGGGTTACAGGCGCATGCCACCACATCCAGCCAATTTTTTATTTTTAGTAGAGATGGGGTTTCATCATGTTGGCCAGGCTGGTCTCGAACTCCTGACCTCAAGTGATCTGCCCATTTTGGCCTCCCAAAGTGCTGGGATGACAAGCATGAGCCACTGCTCCTGGCCCTCTTGTTCCTTATTCCCCTACAATGGGCCATTCATTCCTTTATGCAGAGTGGAAGGAAGTAGGCTTTGGAGTCAGGCACAATCAAAACACCAAGCTTGCGGCCTCCGTCAAGTATTGCGAAGGAGCCAGATACACAAGGCCATCTAGTATATGATTCCATTTATACAAAATGTCCAGAATAGGCAGATCCATGGAGACAGAAAGCAGTGGTTGCCAGGTGCTGGGAGGAGGAGAGAATGAGGAGTAATTGCTTTGTGGAGACAGAGTTTCCTTTTGGGGTGATGAAAATGTTTTCAAACTAGATGGCGGTGATGGTTGTACAACCTCACTGATGTACTGAATGCCACTGAATTGTTCACTTAAAAATGGCTAATTGTACATTAGGTGAATTTCACGGCAATTTTTTTTTTTTTTTGAGACAGGATCCCACTCTGTCACCCAGGCTGGAGTGCAGTGACTCAATCACAGCCACTGTAACCTTGACCTCCCAGACTCAAGCAATCCTCCCACCTCAGCCTCCCAAGTAGCTGGGACCACAAGTGTGCACCACTGTACTTGGCTAATTTTCATATTCTTTATAGAGATGGGGTCTTCCTATGTTGCCTAGGCTGGTCTCAAACTCCCAGGCTCAAGTGATCCTCCTGCTTTGGCCTCCCAAAGTGCTGGGATTACAGGCGTGAGCCACCATGCTGAGCCTCATCCCAATTTCTTTTTCTTTCTTTCTTTTTCTTTTATTTCTTTCCTTCTCTCTTTCTTTCTTTCCTTTCTTTCTCTCTCTCTCTTTCTCTCTTTCTTTCTGTCTTTCTTTCGAGATGGAGTCTCCCTCTGTTGCCCAGGCTGGAGTGCAATGGTGCCATCTCAGCTCACTACAACCTCTGCCTCCCAGGTTCAAGCGATTCTCCTACCTCAGCCTCCTGAGTAGCTGGGACTGATTTTTTTGCATTTTTAGTAGAGACAAGGTTTTACCCTGTTAGCCAGGATGGTCTCGATGTCCTGACCTCGTGATTCACCCACCTCAGCCTCTCAAAGTGCTGGGATTAAAGGCATGAGCCACTGCACCTGGCCTTCTCACCCCAGTTTCTAAAAAATGCCTGGAGGACCTACCATGGGAGAGGTACCAGGGTAGTGACGGTGAACAGGCACGCCCGGCCTATCAGGGGTGATAGATAAAGACAAGTGAATGAGAACCTACAAGAACCAGCCCCATGAGGAGCAGCACAGAGGCATTTCTTCTGTCTTCTAGGTGAGGAAACTGATCCTTAGTGGAGTTCACTGATTTGCTGCTGAAGGCCCAGCAGCCAGTGGGCAAGGGAGCTGTGATCTGACGAAGGGCTCTGACCCTGGCCTATCTTTGACTGCTGAGTCCTGCTAATCCCACCAGCACATGGACAGTGCTCAATTACTGGCAGCCCAAGAAGGAATAAGAAAGGGAAAATAAGCTTGGCGAAGTGGCTCACACCTGTAATCCCAGCACTTTGGGAGGCTGAGGCGGGTGGATCACAAGGTCAGGCATTTGAGACCAGCCTGACCAACACAGTGAAACTCTGTCTCTACTAAAAATAAAAAAAATTAGCTGGGCGTGATGGTAGGCACCTGTAAACCCAGCTACTCAGGAGGCTGAGGCAGGAGAATGGCTTGAACCCGGGAGGTGTATGTTGCAGTGAACAGAGGTGACGCCACTACACTCCAGCCTGGGTGACAGAGCAAGACTCTGTCTCAAAAAACTAAATTAAAAATAAATAAATAGGGAGGGATGGCGCAAACCACCATGCCATGTATATAGCTATGCAGCAATCCTGCAGGATGTGGACATGTGCCCCAGAGCCCAAAGTACAACAAAAAAAAGGGATAAATACATAAATAAATAGAGGGGAAATTGACCTAACATAAAATCAGCCATTTTTTGTTTTCTTTCTTTCTTTTTATTTAGAGACAGGGGTTCACCATATTGGTCAGGCTGGTCTTGAATTCTAAACCTCAGGTGATCCGCCCACCTCGGCCTCCCAAAGTGCTGGGATTACAGGTGTGAGTCACTGTGCCTGGACCAAATCAGCCATTTAAAAGTGAACATTAAACAATAAATTAATGGAAATTCGGTGGCACATGATACATTGACATTGTTGTGTAGACACCTCTATCTAGTTCTAAGCCATTTCCATCACCCCAAAAGGAAACCCTATTTCCTCCAGTTACTCCTCCTCCCTGCAACCCCTGGCAACCACTAATCTGCTTTCTGTCTTACGGATTTGCTTATTCTGGACATTTCATCTAAAGGCGTAATCCGTATATTTCATAGAGACAGTAGATTAGTGGTTTCCGGGGGCTCTGGAAGAGGGGAACAGAGAGTAACTGCTAACAGGGACGGGATTTCCTTTCAGAAGAATGAAATGTCTTGGAAGTAGATAGTGATGCACATACCAAATGCCATCAAATTGTTCACTTTATTTTTATTTTTTTGAGACAGTCTCACTCTGTCATCCGGGCTGGAGTGCAGTGGTGCAATCTCTGCTCACTGCAAGCTCTGCCTCCCAGGTTCAAGTGATTCTCATGCCTCAGCCTCCTGAGTAGCTGGAATTACAAGTGATTGGCACCACATCTGGCTAATTTTTCTTTGTATTATTTTTATATTTTAATATTTTCATACTAAAATATTTTTATATTTTTATACTTTAATATTATGTGTATTTTACCACAAAAAAGCAGAGATTGGCAGAATAGATTAAAAACAAACAAACAAACTGGGCCCAGTGGCTCACGCCTGTGATCCCAACACTTTGAGAGGCTGAGGGGGGCAGATCATGAGGTCAGAAGATCAAGATCATCCTGGGTAACACAGTGAAACCACGTCTCTACTAAAAATACAAAAAGTTAGCTGGGCATGGTGGCATGTGCCTGTAGTCCCAGGTACTCAGGAGGCTGAGGCAGGAAAATCGCTTGAACCTGGGAGGTGGAGGTTGAGTGAGCTGAGATCACACTATTGCAGTTCAGCCTGGGCAACAGAGTGAGACTCCATCTCAAAGACAAACAATAAAACATGACCTAACTATTATCTGATGCTTACAAGAGACACACTTAAGATTCAAAAACACGGGGAGCGGGCAAAAAAAAACACAAAAAACAAGATTCAAAGACACAAATAGGGCCAGGCACGGTGGCGTGCACCGTAATCTCCGCTCTTCGAGAGGCTGAGGCAAGAGGATTGCTTGAGCCCAGGAGTTGGCAATTGTAGTGAGGAGCTCTGATTGTTCCACTGCACTCTAGCCTGGGTAACAGAGTGAGACCCTGTCTCTACAAAAAAAAAAAAAAAAAAAACCAAAAACACAAATAGGTTAAAAGGATATAAAAAGATATTACAGCTGGGCGCCGTGACTCACGCCTACAATCCCACCCCTTTGGGAGGCCAAGGCAGGTGGATCACTTGAGGTCAGGAGTTCAAAACCAGCCTGGCCAAAATGGTGATGTCTAGTAAAAATACAAAAATTAGCGGGGTGTGGTGGTGGGTGCCTATAATCACACCTACTGAGGAGGCTGAGGCAGGAGAATCACTTGAACTTGGGAGGCAGAGTTTGCAGAGAGCCGAGATCGTGCCATTGCTCTTTAGCCTGGACGATAAGAGTGAAACTCTGTCCTCCGCCCCCCCCCCAAAAAGCTATTCCTCGTATTCCTTTCAAGCAGTGACCAGAGGAGAGTGGGGTCTTCTCAGACAAGATAGACTTTAAGACAAAAATTGTTTCTAGAGGCAGGACTGCCTGGTGTGGCTGAGGGCATATTATGGGGGCCTTGTGGGCAGGACAGGTGGGTACCAGGATCCAAGGTGCTGGCACCCCAGAGGCAGCTTGCCTCCTGGCCTGCCTTGATGAAGGCTTCTAGAAGGTACAGGTACCCCGAGCAGCTCAACAGGGCAACCCACGCAGCTCACAAAAAGGGCTTGTGGACAGGTTCAGACCTAGGTGTGCAACCTCCAGAACTGTTTGTGCAGCTAAGGAATGTCCCCATCATTAGAGAATCTTGCCTTGTCCTGGCCTGATTGAGGTTGCCTGAGGTTCCCACAACGACACATTGAAGGGGGTTGCCATGGCAGCTGGTTCTAGAATGGTGCAAACTGCATAGCTGTCTGTACCACCAACTAGTAAGGCTGCTGGGGGTCGCCTGGCAAACGATGTTCAAGGGACAATTTTCCTTTTGAGAGTCCCCGTCTGCCTTCTTCAGGCCTGGCTTTTTCTCATCTGTGATGATAACCTCTTGCAGCTGGCCTCATAGGAGAACACGAGAGATGATGTCAGCTGTTTGTTGCTGAGATTGTTTCGTCTAACCCCCTATTGTGGGTCCAAGGCTTAGGGGATTTTTGTATTGTAGAAAAGCTTTAATTTTTTGGTCTTTTCAAGGGAATTAGATGCATCACCACTAAGCCATTAATCCTGCAGCTTCGTCAGCAGTAACTGGTTCACTTTCATGAAGCCACTGGGGAATCAGTTCTTTCTGCAGATGTTCAAGAGAAAGGATTGCCAGGTGCGGTGGCTCACGCCTGTAATCCCAGCACTCTGAGAGGCTGAGGTCGGAGGATCCCTCGAGCCCAGGAGCTCAAGACCAGCCTGGGCAACATGACAAGACATCCTTTCTAACCCCAAAATTTCAAAATTGGCTGGGCATGGTCGTGCGCCTGTAGTCTGAGGTACTCAGGAGGCTGAGGCAGGATTGCTTGAGCCTGGGAGGTTGAGGCTGCAGTAAGCCCGGACAATGGAGCAAGGCTGTCAAAAAAAAAAAAAAAAAAAGAAAGAAAGAAAGAAAGAAAAGCTTTTTGAGAAGTGTGCACGTTCTTTTATGAATTTACAAAACCTTTATTCACTCTTATTAACTTTTTTTGTTTTTTGAGACGGAGTTTCGCTCTTGTTACCCAGGCTGGAGTGCAATGGCGCGATCTCAGCTCACCGCAACCTCCACCTCCTGGGTTCAGGCAATTCTCCTGCCTCAGCCTCCTGAGTAGCTGGGATTACAGGCACGCGACACCATGCCCAGCTAATTTTTGTATTTTTAGTAGAGACGGGGTTTCACCTTGTTGACCAGGATGGTCTCATCTCTTGACCTCGTGATCCACCAGCCTCGGCCTCCCAAAGTGCTGGGATTATAGGCCTGAGCCACCGTGTCCGCCCAACTTTTGTTTTTTTTGTGGGTGTGTGTGTTTTTTATGTATTTTATTTTTTTAAATAAAGACGAGGTTTCACCATGTTGGTCAGGCTGGTCTTGAACTCCCGACCTCAGGAGATCCACCTGCCTTGGCCTCCAAAGTGTTTGGATTACAGGCGTGAGCCACCACGCCTAGCCCTGTTGTTTTTATTTTTAAGGCAGGGTCTCACTCTGTTGCCCAGGCTGGGCTGCAGTGGCAGGATCTCAGCTCACTGCAGCCTCAGCCTCCCCGGGCTCAACCCAGAGGTGATCCTCCCACCTCAGCCTCCTGAGGAGGTAGGACTACAGGCCTGTGCTACCTCACTGGCTAATCTTTGTATTTTTGGTAGAGGTGGGCTGTTGCCATTTTGCCCAGGCTGGTCTGGAACCCCTAGGCTCAAGCAATCCTCCCACTTTGGCCCAAAGTGCTGGGATTACAGGCTTGACCACTGCGCTCACCATCTGTTAACTTTTCTTTTTATTATTATTACCTAGTATTATTACACACCTGTAATCCCAGCACTTTGGGAGACCGAGGCAGGTGGATGACCTGAGGTCAGGAGTGCAAGACCAGCCTGGCCAGTGTGGTTAAACCCTGTCTCTGCTAAAAATACAAAAATCAGCCACTAGTCAGGAGGCTGAGACATGAGAATTGCCTGAACCTGGGAGGTGGAGGTTGCAGTGAGCCGAGATCAGGCCACTGCACTCCAGCCTGGGCAACAAAGTGTGATTCCAAAAGATTAATGGTAACTGATTTTGCTTTGTTTTTAGCCTTGAAGTGTTTTTGGCTGGCTATGTGAAGCGCATTCCTGGACTTCTGCCCTCCTAATTTGTTCTTGGCCATTATCAGACTTGGATACCTGCACGCAGCTTCTACAGCTCAGGTGATGCCATCTGCATTCACAGGGTCCAGGAAGTCCGGTCTAAGGGGATGCTAACAACCTGTTGTCGGTTTCTTTATTTCTTGACTCCCTCCCCATTTTACTCCCGCAGCAACTGGAAAGCACCTGCTGTATAATGCACAGGTGAAAATGATTTCACATTTAAATTGGATTTTAATGCTGGGCACGGTGGCTCACGCCTATAATCCCAACATTTTGGGAGACTGAGGCAGGCAGATCACCTGAGCTTAGAAGTTCCAGACCAGCCTGGCCAACATGGAAAAAAACCCATCTCTACTAAAAATACAAAAATGAGCTGGGCATGGTGGTGCTTCCCTATAATCCCAGCTACTCAGGAGGCTGGGGCAAGAGAATCACTTGAAGCTTGGAAGTGGGGGTTGCAGTGAGCAGAGATTGCGCCACTGCACTCCAGCCTGAGCATCAGAGAAAAGCTCTTCCTCAAATAAATAAATAAATGAAATACAAATAACAATTGGATTGGAAGTATTTCATAACATAACTTAAAGGTATGGAAGACACTTTGGGCTGTTAGAGTACCGAGGTTGCGGTGATTGCAGTAATGGGAACAAACACTCAGATGACATTGGTATCACCTTCACAGAGTGTCATGAAGTGCTCTTGCATTCCTCGTTTCCATGGAGGGAAATGTTAGCATTCCTATTTTCCAAAGTCCTGGATGTGACCATGTGGACAAGTCTAGCCGCTTGTCTGAGGTGGTGTTTGCTTTAGCCCCTTTTTCAGGCCTCTTAAAGCCTTTGTAAGTACTGGGCCCTAGCTCAAACCCAGCATCCTTGAAGCCCTCTTTAGAGAGAGAGAGAGAGAGACCAGGGCAGGTTTAGACTTCAAGTACTATGCCATGGGTCAGCTTCTGGGAAGGGCAGCTGTCTGGGGCTCGCTTTCCCTTCAGCTCAGCACCATCCAAGACCTGAATGTGGCAACATCACCCTGGGCAGAAAAAAGACCTTGACTGCTTTCCCCACAGCTGTCTCTCCTGCCCCTTCTTCCCTAGTGTCAAGACCAGCTCAGTCATGGAGACCCCAACCCAGGTGGCATTGAAGGAATTAAGAAACAGACACAGGCCGGTGCAGTGGCTCCTCCCTGTAGTCCCAGCTACTCGGGAGGCTGAGATGGGAGGATCACTTGAGCCCAGGAGTTCTAGGCTGTAGTGCACTATGCCGATGAGGTGTCCGCACTAAGTTTAGCATCAATATAGTGACCTCCCAGGAGCGGGGGACCACCAGGTTGCCTAAGGAGGGGTGAACCAGCCCAGGTCTGAAATGGAGCAGGTCAAAACTCCCGTGCTGATCAGGAATCACGCCTGTGAATAGCCACTGCACTCCTGCCTGGGCAACATAGTGAGATCCAGTCCCTAAAAAAAAAAAAAAAGAAGAAAAGAAACAGACACAAAGAGTGCAAAACTGGGATAAGAGTGGGACGTTAGGGGTCGGCCAGCATTTCTCAGCTGAAAGCTGAGAGCAGACTCTGACCCACGTATATATTCTTTGTGAACAAGTGCCTGTGTTTAATAAGCAGGTGCTCAGTGTTTCTTCATAGAATAAACAGGCAAATAGTGCCTGTTCACTACTAAAATAGAAATAAGCTAGAAAGCACTCTCTGTGAGTCAGCAATTGGGACAAGGTCACGTATCCTGTGTTTTGGGAACTGGTATAACTAGTGCATGACCAGTACATATTGCTTACTATTCTAGCAATTTTCTGCCTGGAGATGGTTCGGTATTCCTTGCCATCGCCTCTCAGCAAACAACATATACTCCATCACACACACGTCAAGACCTTCTCCTAGCACCTAAGATGGGAGTCCAGAGCATGTACCCTGCATGTGAGGCAGCAGGTGAGTCCAGAGTGAGAGACCTTTCACTGCGTATCAAAGGGAGGTGGAAGGTGCAGGAAGCTGAGATTGTGCCACTGCAATCTCCGTGTGAGATACATGAAGCCTCAATCTTGTCGCCCAGGCTGGAGTGCAATGACACAGTCTTGGCTCATTGCAACCTCTGCCTCCTGGGTTCAAGCGATTCTCATGCCTCCGCCTCCCAAGTAGCTGGGATTACAATTCTGGGTTTCTAATTTTTGTATTTTTAGTAGAGACAGGGTTTCACCATGTTGGCCAGGCTGGCCTCAAACTCCTGACCTTAGATGATCCACCCATTTCGGCCTCCCAAGGTGTTGGGATTACAGGCATGAGCCACTACACCCAGCCTTGTTTCCGCCTTTTGCCTGTTACGAATATGCTGCTATAAACATCATGTGCAAGCTTTTGTTTTGTTTTTGGGGACAAGGTCTTGCTCTGTTGCCCTGGCTGGAGTTCAGCAATGCAATCATAGCCCACTACAGCCTCAAACTCCTGGTCTCAAGCAATCCTCCCACCTCCACCTCCCAAGTTTCTGGGACTACAGGTGCTTGGCACCATGCCTGGCTAATTTTTAAGGTTTTTTTTTTTTTTTTTTTTTTTTTTGTAGTGATATGGTCTTACTGTGTTGCCCACACTGATCTTGAACTCCTGGCCTCAAGCAGTCTTCTGCCTTGGGCTCCCAAAGCAGTAGGATTACAGATATGAGCTACCATGCCTGGCCCACATGTAGATGTTTTTATATGGACCTATGTTTTCATTTCTTTTGGGAATATACCTAGGATTAGAATCAGTGAATCATCCTGTATCTCTGTTTAATCTTGTGAGAAACTGCCACACTGACTTCTAAAAAGGCTGTACAGTTGACATTCCCACCAGCGGTGTATGAGAATTACAATTTCTCCTTGTGATTAACAGCACTTATTATCTGACTTTTTTTTTTTTAAATTGAGACAGAGTTTCGCTCTTGTTACCCAGGCTGGAGTGCAATGGTGCGATCTCGGCTCACTGCAACCTCTGCCTCCTGGGTTCAGGCAGTTCTCCCGCCTCAGCCTCCTAAGTAGCTGGGATTATAGGCATACGCCACTGTGCCCAGCTAATTTTTTTTGTCTTTTTAGTAGAGATGGGGTTTCACCTTGTTGACCAGGATGGTCTCGATCTCTTTTTTTTTTTTTTTTTGGGGGGGGGGAGGAAGGCAGGAAGGAAGGGAATAAGGATGGTAGGGAGGAAGGAAGGGATGAAGGAAGGAAGGAAGGAAGCGGGGAGGGAGGGAGGGAGGGAGGGAGGGAAGGGAAGAAAGGAAATCAAGCAATGAAAGAGACATTGCCGACCTGGATCTAGAGGTTTACAAGTTGATTTCTTTTTTTTTGAAAGAAGGAAAGAAAAAAAAAAAAAGTAAGTAAAGGAGAGGAAGAGAAAGAGGGAGAGTAAATGGAAATATTGCTTTATTTTGGAAAAAAATTGGGTATTAATAATGGCCAATCAATGTTTCATTTAAACTTATGGGTAGGTGTGATGTGGTATTGACAAGAATGTATATTTTGTGTATTTGAAGTGGAGAGCTCTATAAATATTTATTAAGTTTACTTGTTCTGGATCTGAGTTCGAGTCCTTGTTATCCTTATTAATTTTCTGTCTCATTGAATCTAAGTCTCCTATCTGGGTGTTAGGATCGTTAGCTCTTGTTGTTGCATTGATCCTTTTACCACTATATCTTTGTTGCTTTAAAATCTATTTTATCTGATACAAGAATTGCAACTCCTGCTTTTTATTTATTTATTATTTATTTTTGCTCTCCATTTGGTTGGTAAATCTTTCTCCATCCCTTTGTTTTGAGTCTTTGTGTATCCTTGCATGTGAAACAGGTCTGGATGTAACATGCCGTTGGGTTTTGGCTGTGTCTTTTGATTGGGAATTTAGTCAATTTAAATTTAGGGTTACTGCCATTTGATGTTGACTGGCTGTTTTATCCATTTGTTGGTGTAAATTCTTCTTTATGTTGGTGCTCTTTACTTTTTGGTGTATTTTTAGAAAGGCTAATACTGGTTGTTTCTTTCTGTGTGTAATGCTTCTTTCAGAAGCTCTTGTAAAGCAGGCCTGGTGGTAATAAAATCTCTGAGTTCTTGCTTGTTCATAAAAGATTTTATTTTTCCTTCAGTTGTGAAGCTTAGTTTGGCTGGATATGAAATTCTGGGCTGAAGGTTCTGTTCTTTGAGAATGTTGAATATTGGCCCCCACTCTCTTCTGGCTTGTAGAGTTTCTGCTGAAAGATCTGCTGTAAGTCTGATAAGCTTGCCTTTGTGGGTAATCTGACCTTTCTCTCTGGCTGCCCTTAGTATCCTCTCCTTCGTTTCAACCCTGGTGAATCTAACGATTATGTGCCTTGGGGTTGCTCTTCTTGAGGAATATCTTTGTGGTGTTCTCTGTATTACCTGGGGTTGAATGTTGACCTGCTTTGCTAGTTTAGGAAAATTTTCCTGAATAATATCCTGAAGGGTATTTTCCAGCTTGGATTCATTCTCTCCGTGGCATTCAGGTACACCTATCAAACGTAAATTTGGTCTTTTCACATAGTCCCACATTTCTTGGAGACTTTGCTCATTCCTTTTTATCCTTTTTTCTCTAATCTTTTCTTCACGTTTTATTTCATTAAGTTGGACTTTGACCTCTGATATCCCTTCTTCTGCTTGAACAATTCGAGTGTTTAAACCTGTGCATACTTCTCGGAGTTCCTGTATTGTATTCTTCAGTTCCATTAATTCACTCATACTCCTCTCTAAGTTGTCTATTCTCAATAGGATTTCATCAAACCTTTTTTCAAAGTTCCTAGTTTCTTTACGTTGGGCTACAACATGTTCTTTTAACTCACCAAAGTTTGTTATTATCCATTCCTTGAAGAGTGATTCTGTCATCAGGAGGCGCTCGTTCTCCATCAAGCCTTGTTCCATTGTTGATGTGGAACTGTGATCATCTTTAGAGGGAGAGGCGTTCTGACTTTGAGTATTCTCAGCTTTTTTACTCTGGTTTCTTCCCGTCATTGTAAATGTATCCTCCTGTCGTCTTTGAAATTACCAACTTTCAGATTAGGTCTCTTGAGTGGACGTCCAGGTTTTTAGTTCCCAGGGCCAGAGCAGCGGCGTTAAAACTGATGGTGCTTTTCTGCCCAGGATTCTCCTGTCTGGCTTCCTTCTTGTTTCCGTAGTAGGCGACTCTGCCTTCCTGGGGCTCCAAACCTCGGTCAGAAGGGGAACCGGTCCCGTTTACTCTGCGCCGAGCGCTGCCGCCTCGAGGTGCCGGCGGAACCGCTGCACCGACTGCGAGAGTCGCGCTGGCGACTCGTGTGTTTCCACCACTGGGAGATCTTCTGCTTCGTGAGCGACCAGACTTTGTCTGAAAGTGTGGTGTCCTCTAGTTCTCCGCGCCTTCCCTGAGAGCTGCAATCCCGGGATGTTAGCGATCGGCCATCTTGGATCGTTCTCCGGTCTCGATCTCTTGACCTCGTGATCCACCAGCCTCGGCCTCCCAAAGTGCTGGGATTACAGGCGTGAGCCACCGCGCCCGGCCTCTGACTTTTGATTTTCATCATCCTACGAGTTCGAAGTGGTATCTTATTGTAGTTTTGAGTTTCACTTCCCTGATGACAAATGATGTTGGGTATCTTTTCTTTTTATGTGCTTATTGGCCATTTGCACATCATCTTTGGAGAAATGTCTATTCAGATCTTTGCATTTTTAATTGGGCTATTTGAATGATCAAGTTGTAAGAGTTCTTTATATAATCCGGATATATTGGGTCAGATATGTGATTTGCAAAATGAGGTTTTCTCCTATTTTGTGGGTTGTATTTTCATTTTCTTGCTGGTGTCTTTTGAAGCACAAAAGGTACTTTTCATTATGACTTTAATCTCTTCTTATAGGTTTATTCAGATTGTCTATTTCTTCTTGAGTCAGTTTTAATAGTTTGTGTCTTTCTAGAAATTTGTCCATTTCACCTAAGTTATGTAATTTGTCGGCATGCAATTATTCATAGCATTTCTTTGTAATCCTTTTTATTTTTGTAGAGTCAAAGAATGTCCCCTCTTTCATTTGTGATTTTAATAATTTGAGTCTTGTTCTTGGCCAATCTAGCTAAAAGTTTGTCAATTTTGTTGATCTTTTTAATTAACCGTGTTTAGTTTCATTGATTTTTCTCTATTTTTTTATTCTCTATTTCATTAATTTGACCATACTCTGCTATTTTCTTATTTATTATTATTTTGGGACAGAGTCTCACTCTGTCACAAGGCTGAAGTACAGTGGCGTGATCTCAGCTCACTGCAACCTCCGCCTCCCGGATTCAAGTGATTCTCCTGCCTCAGCCTATCTAGTAGCTAGGACTACTGGCACTCACCACCATGCCCAGTTAACTTTTGTACTTTTAGTAAAGACAGGGTTTTACCATGTTGGTCAGGATGGTCTCAATATCTTGACCTCGTGATCCGCCCACCTCAGCCTCCTAAACTTTGGGGATTATAGGTGTGAGCCACCAGGCCCAACCTATTTTCTTATTTCTATTAGTTTTAGGGTCAGTTTGCTTTTCTTGTTCCAGTGTCTTAAGGGGGAAGGTTAAGTTATTGATTCAAGATCTTTCTTTGTTAATATAGTCACTTAAGACAATACATTTCACCACTTTAGCTGCATCCCATAAATTCTGGTGTGTTGTACTTTCATTTTAACTCATTTCAAACTGGTTTCTAATTTCTATTGTTATTTCTTCTTTGACCTACTTGTTAATTAATAGAATGCTTTTAAATTTTCTACATATGGCCGGGTGCGGTGGCTCACACCTGTAATCCCAGCACTTTGGGAGGCCGAGGCATGTGGATCACCTGAGGTGAGGAGTTCGAGACCAGTCTGACCAATATTGTGAAACCCCGTCTCAAAAAAAAAGTTTTTTTCTACATATTTGTGAATTTTCAATAGTTTCTTCTGTTGCTTTTTTTTTTTTTTTTTGAGACAGAGTCTTGCTCTGTCGCCAGGCGCTAGGCTGGAGTACAGTGGTGTGATCTCGGCTCACCGCAACCTCCACCTCCCTGGTTCAAGCAATTCCCCGGCCTCAGCCTCCCATGTAGCTGGGACTACAGGCTTATGCCACCACGCCCAGCTAATTTTTTTTTGTATTTTTAGTGGAGACAGGGTTTCACCATGTTGGCCAAGATGGTCTCGATCTCTTGACCTCGTGATCCCAAAGTGCTGGGATTACAGGCTTGAACCACCATGCCCAGCCTTTTTTTTTTTTTAAAAAAAGGTGGGGTTTCACCATGACAGCCAGGCTGGTCTTGAACTCCTGACCTCAGGTGATCCACACCTCGCCTCCCAAAGTGCTAGGATTACAGGCGTGAGCCACTGCCCCCAGCCCTTTTTCTTTTTTTTTTGAGATAGATTCTCGCTCTGTCACCAGGCTGGAGTGCAGGGCGTGATCTCAGCTCACTGCAACCTCTGCCTTCCAGGTTCAAGCGATTCTCCTGCCTCAGCCTCCCAAGTAGCTGGGACTACAGGCACACACCACCAAGCTCAGCTAATTTTTGTATTTTTTAGTAGATACAGGATCTCACTATGCTGCCCAGGCTGGTCTGGAACTCCTGAGCTCAAATGATACTCCCGCCTCAAGCTCCCAAAGTGCTGGGATTACAGGCATGAGCCACCATACCTGGCCTCTCTGTTGCTTTCTAATGTAATTCCATTGTGGTCAGAATATGTATTTTGCATAATTTCAGTCCTTTTGAAATGTGTTAGGCTTGTTTTGTGGCATTACCCTGGAGAGTATTCTATGTGCAATGTGCGCTTGAGAAGAAGATGTATTCCACCATTGTTGTATTCTGTAGATATCTAGTATGTCTAGTTGGTTCATCGTATTGTTCAGATCTTCTCTTTTCTCGCTGGTCTTTTGTTTTGTTAATTTTATTTATTTTATAGGAACAGGGTCTCCCTTTGTTGCCCAGGCTGGTCTGGAACCCCTGGGCTCAATCCGTCCTTCCACTTCAGCCTCCCAAAGTGCTGGTATTACAGGTGTGAGCCACCATGCTGGACCTTATCTTGGTTATTCTATTCATTATTGAAAATAGGATTCAGGGCCGGGCACGGTGGCTCAAGTCTGTAATTTCAGCACTTTGGGAGGCCGATGCGGGTAGATCATGAGGTCAAGAGATCGAGACCATCCTGGTCAACATGGTGAAACCCCGTCTCTACTAAAAATACAAAAAATTAGCTGGGCGTGGTGGCGCGTGCCTGTAATCCCAGCTACTCAGGAGGCTGAGGCAGGAGAATTCCCTGAACCCAGGAGGCGAAGGTTGCGGTGAGCTGAGATGGTGCCATTGCACTCCAGCCTGGGTAACAAGAGTGAAACTTCGTCTTTAAAAAAAAAAAGAAAATAGGATATTGAGGCCGGCACAGTGGCTGACACTTGTAATCCCAGCACTCTGGGAGGCCAAGGAGGGTGGACCACCTGAGGTCAGGAGTTTGAGACCAGCCTGATCAATATGGTGAAACCCTGTCTCTACTAAAAAATACAAATATTAGCTGGGCATGGTGGTGGGGGCCTGTAATCCCAGCTACTTGGAAGGCTGAAGCAGGAGAATCGCTTGAATCTGTGAGGTGGAGGTTGCAGTGAGCTGAGATTGCACCACTGTACTCCAGCCTGGGTGACACAGCAAGACTCTGCCTCTAAAAATAAAAATAAATAAGTAAATGAAAATAGGATATTGAAGTCTTGAACTATTCTTGCGAATTATCTATTTCTTCTTTTGTAACTGAGCACCCCTGTTCTAAGAGATAGTTTATTTTTAAAATTATTTTCTCTTCCTTTCTCCTTCCCTACTGTTCCCTACTTCCTGCTTAGCATTTTAGAAATATAAAGAGAGGACTGGGTGCAGTGGTTCACACCTGTAATCCTGGCACTTTGGGAGGCCTAGGTGGGGGGATCACAAGGTCAGGAGTTTGAGACCAGCCTGGCCAATATGGTGAAACCCTGTCTCTACTAAAAATACAAAAATTAGCCAGGTGTGGTGGCACAGGCCTGTAGTCCTAGCTGCCAGAGAGTCTGAGGCAAAAGAATCACCTGAACCCAGGAGACAGATGATACAGTGAGTTGAGAGTGTGCCACTGCACTCCAGCCTGGGCAACAGAGTGAGACTCCACCTCAAAAAAAAAAAAAGGAAATGCAAAGAGAGGCAAGGTGAGGTGGCTCATGCTTGTAATCTCAGCATTCCGCCGAGGTGGGCGGATCACTTGAGGTCAAGAGTTCAAGACCACCCTGACTGACATGGTATAACTCCATTAGCTGGGCGTGGTGGTGCGCCCCTGTAGTCCCAGCTACTCAGGAGTTTGAGGTGAGAGAATCACTTGAACCTGGGAGGTGAAGGTTGCCTAAGTGACAGAGCAAGACAGTGTCTCAAAAAAAAAATGCAAAGATAGCCTTTGACCCCTCCTTCACCAGGCACTCCCTACAGGGCAAGTTCCCATAACTGCTGGAGAGATAAGAGACAGATTTAGAGACCAAAGCACGCCCCTTATAGGACTTTCACCTGGGAACTTTCACCCTCCAGGGGTCACCTGGGAACTCACAGTCACCAGGAGGGCAAGTGGAAAGCGTGCTCACTTGGCCACTTTTACAACTTCTTCTCAGGAAGGTGCCAACTCAGCTGCCCAGTAGATAAGACATCAAGTTCACAGGGGAACCCCTGCCCTTGCTGGCTCTGTACCTTACCTCCTAAAAGTGCCCACTTTTTGTTCCAGAATTGAAGTGGCACATTTAAAGCCAGGACATGTTGTGCCCCCTCCTCAAGCTAGCTTCAGAATAAATTCACTTTCTTTTTGGTACCAGACCTTGCTCATGGTAACTGGACCCTGCAAAGCAGCCAACATGCTTTCCAGATGCACTTTCAATTCTGTCAGCTTTTCCTTCATGTATTTTATAAAGGGCTCTGTTGTTAAATATGTATGTTTATGATTATTATGTCCTCCAGATGGATTATTGATCCTCTTAGTGGAAAAAACTCAGTTTCTTTCACACTGCTCTCATAACACACTTTTTTTTTTTTTTTTGAGACAGTCTTACATTATCATCTAGTCTGGAGTGCAGTGGTGCCATCTTGGCTCACTGTAACCTCTGCCTCCCATGTTCAAGTGGTTCTCCTGTCCCAGCCTCCCGAGTAGCTGGGATTACAGGAACAAAACACCACGCCCTGCTAAGATTTTTTTGTATTTTTAGTAGAAACGAGATTTCACTGTCTTGACCAGACTGGTCTTGAACTCCTGGCCTCAAGCGGTCTGCTCACCTCAGCCTCTCAAAGTCCTGGGATAACAGGCATGAGCTATCGCGCCCGGCTCACAACACACTTCTGACACAAGCTGTGTGAGGATTTCTCCCTGCCCCAGGAAGCAATCAGTTCTGCACGCAGGCTGCTTCCCCTTTTGCCCTCTGGGAGCAGTAGCTCATATCCCAGCACTTTGGGAGGCCAGGGCAGATCGCCTGAACTCAGGAGTTTGAGACCAGCCTGAGCAATATGGTGAAACTCCTGTCTCTACCAAGAAAACAAACAAAACAAGACAAAATTAGCTGGGTGTGGAGATACACACCTTGTGGTTCCAGCTACTCAGGAGGCTGAGGCAGGAGAATCACTTGAGCCCAGGAGGTAGAGGTTACAGCAAGCTGAGATTGAGCCACTGCACTCCAGCCTCCGCCACAGAGTGAGACTCCATCTTAGAAAAAAGTAAATGCAACCCTGTCTTCCCTGCTCCTGATCCTCCAGTGGCTTCTACCCAGCAATGGGCTGTGCTTCCTCTGTGGCTGACATCCATCATACAAGAAAGGGTGTGAGATGCTTCATAATGAGTAACTCCTGGTTAATGGATATATTCACATACAGAGTTGCCTCCTCATCCAGGCCACGAGGAGCTCAGAGCACTGTTGACTTTAGTGGCATCTGCCGGCCCCCTTGTAGGTTCAAGCCTCCGCCTTGGGAGAGCCAGGAGGACCCCTTGGACAGCAGCCATCATCAGGAAGCTTCTGCACTTCACTCACCTTCTCCCCCAGCCGTACCCGATTTCAGTTTCTCCTCCTCTTTTGCAGTCAATGCAGACCCTGCAGGACCTGCTCACTGATCTTCATGCACTCCAGGTCACCGTAAAAGCACTCAGGAAGGACGTGGACACGCTGAAGAACATGCTTGACAAGGTTGTCCCTCCCCAGCATCCTCTTTGCCAGCTGTGACACTCAGGCCATAGGGGGTTGGATCGATGAGGAAAATCTAGGAAGCTTACTCTTAGGCCAAGAGTGCAGCTGTGAGGGCATGCTCACGTGGCCCCGCCACTTGGCCAGTGCCACTGAGTTCTCTGTGACCCCTCCATGCTTCCTTTCTTTTTTTCTTTTTCTTTTTTTTGAGACAGAGTCTCACTTTGTTACCCAGGCTGGAGTGCAGTGGCACGATCTTGGCTCACTGCAATGTCTGCCTCCTGGATTGAAGTGATTCTCCTGCCTGAGTAGCTGGGATTACAGGCGCACACCACCATGCCCAACTAATTTTTGTATTTTTAGTAGAGATGAGGTTTCACCATGTTGGCCAGGCTGGTTTTGAACTCCTGACCTCAGGTGATCATCCCACTTCGACCTCCCAAAGTGCTGAGATTACAGGTGTGAGTCACCACACTTGGCTGACCCTTTCATGCTTTCTACCCCACTGTGTTAAGACATTAGTTATAATTGACAGAAATCAAGTCATCCTGGATTAGGCAAAATAACAGACTTATTGTCTCATTTACTAAAAGGTCCAGGGAAGGCCAAATCTAGGTACTCATGCAGTACTGATATCTCTCAGTGAGGCTTTCCTCTCAGTTGGCTTCATTCTCAGGCAGGTGTTCCCCAAGTCTTGGCAATGCCAGCCTTGTATTCCACCAACTTAGCAAAAAGAACACCTCTTCCCCTCCTGGAAAGCTCTGTCCACACAGAAAGTGGAATAATCACAGTGCAGGCATGCATATGACCTTCTGTAGCCAAAAACCATCCACCAAGTATGTTCTCACACCCTACCATGAATGGAAGGATGTGGAGTCCCTGAGAATCGAGGCAGCTTCCCCCATCACAACTGAGGAGTCACAGCTGGCCAGCTCTCCACATCCTCAGGTTTAGCAATTTCCCCCAAATAGCGTAATTTTCTGTATTATCCCAGCTTCACAGGTCGGGGCCTGTATGTGATCATCTTAGCAACTGTGGGAGCTTCAGTCATGGGCTGGATGGCTCCCATCTAAGCAGAAAGGGCGCTGTCAAAAGCTGCATTATGAGCTACTCAATAGGGCCCCTTAGAAAAAGCTGTTAGAAATCCGGGCGCTGTGGCTCACGCCTGTAATCCCAGCACTTTGGGAGGCTGAGGCGGGCAGATCACTTGAATTCAGGAGTTTGAGACCATCCTGGCCAACATGGTGAAACCCTCGTCTCTGTTAAAAATACAAAAATTAGGCAGACGTGGTGGTGAGCATCTGCAACTCCAGCGACTTGGGAGGCTGAAGTGGGAGAATTGCTTGAATCAGGGAGTGGGAAGTTGCAGTGAGCCGAGATGGAACCACTGCACTCCAGCCCAGTGACAGAGTGAGACTCTGTCTCAAAAAAGAAAGAAGTAAAAGAAAAACAATGCCAATGCCTTTTTGAGCTGTCTCTAGATTTTTTTTTTTTTTGAGATGGAGTCTTGCTCTGTCGCCCAGGCTGCAGTGGCACGACCTTGGCTCATTGCAACCTCCACCTCCCAGGTTCAAGCTATTCTTCTGCCTCAGCCTCCCGAATAGCTGGGATTACAGGTACACACCACCACACCTGGCTCATTTTTGTATTATTAGTGGAGACAGGGTGGTCTAATGTTGGTCAGGCTGGTCTCAAACTCCTGACCTGGTGATTTGCCTGTCTCAGCCTGCCAAAGTGCTTTTGCCCATTCAAGGCTCTGGGAAGTCCTACAGTACATAAACCTGTTGAAATGCTTTATTTATTTACTTATGAGATGAAGTCTTGCTCTGTTGCCCAGGTTTATGTGCAATAGTGTGATCTCAACTCACTGCAACCTCTGCCTCCCAGGTTCAAGTGATTCTTGAAGTCAGGAGTTTGTAATCCCAAATTAGCTGGGATTACAGGTGCATACCACCAGGCCCAGCTAGTTTTGTTATTTTTATATTTTTTTTTTTTTGAGACAGAGTCTCGCTTTGTCACCCAGGCTGGAGTACAATGGCACGATTTCTGCTCACTGCAACCTCTGCCTTCTGGGTTCAAGTGATTATCCTGCCTCAGGAGAATTCCGAGTAGCTGGGATAACAGGCACACACCACCTGGCCCAGCTAATTTTTGTATTTTTAGAGAGATCGTGTTTCACCTGTTGACCAGGCTGCTCTCGAACTCCTGACCTAAAGTGATCTACCCCCGCTTCAGCCTCGGAAAGTGCTGGGATTACAGGCGTGAGTCACTGCACCCATCCTGAAATGCCTTTTAGCCCAGCATTTCCCAAATTCGTTTTCTCATGGAACTCTTTCCCACTGTCTAGGAAACACTGGCTTCGGAACCCGTTCTTCCTCCTCAAGCGCTTAGTCTCTTAGAGCCGCGGGAAGAGGCAGGGGTGGGACAGAACCTGGAGCCCCAGTCCACAGACTTGCTTCCCTTTACAGATACACCCAGAAAGAATGGGTATGTTCGCTGAAGACTTCAGAATCCAGAACCGGAAGATGGTCGCGCTGCAGCCGGAAGTGGTAAGGGCCACGATCCCCGCCTTCCCCTATCTCCCGTGTCCTGGGTGCTGAGGGTAGGGAGGGGCAAGGAGAACACAGCCTGGAAAGGTTTCTTTGGGGGTGTGGGGAGCACTGCCCCCTCCAGGTTCACACCCCTCATTGTCCACCTCCACCCCTCATTGTCCACCTCCACCCCTCATTGTCCACCTCCACCCCTCAGGCTTCTCTCCAGAACAAGGTTCAGACCATCCCCAAAACCGAGGACATGGTGCTCTGGAGTGGCCTCCATGATGCCATATTCACCTCAGTGAGTAAGGAAGGAAGGAGAGGTTAGCGGAGGGTTGGGGACAGCCTTGGGAAGATGGGGAGCAGGTGGGCGGCTGAGAGTAGGAGGTGGGGCTGAGAGCCAGCTGAGCCCCTCTGCCCCCTCTTATACAGGAAATTGGTTCATCATACCTGGACTTCCCCCGACTGTGGCAGTCTCTGGAGCAGCTCCCAGAGGCTGCCCTGACCCAGACCGCCGAGTACCTTGAAGCTACTCGTGCCATCCACGTCTCCGAGCCCATCCAAAATCCCCAGCTGCTGCAGACTGTCTGGCATTATGAGGTCCCAGAGCTCCTCCCAGAGGAGCCATCTGCCCAAGCAGTTTCACTCAGCAGTGCCCAGGAGTCAGTGCAGCCTCCGGCCCTCACACCTGAGTCTTCACCTGGGCATGCAATTGAATTTGTACCTGGGCCTGAACCCGCGCCAGGGCTGGAGCCAGAACCTGTGCCCAGACTGGGGTCTGTGGTGGGGCCCAGTGTGACACCTGGGTTCTTGCCAGCACCTTGGCCTGTGCTGGGACCTGTGCCTGCCCCAGGAGCCTGCCCTTCACCTCCAGGAGACTGGCCTGCACTCCCAAGACGCTGGCCTCTTCCCCAAGGCTTGCCCGGGCTGGGCTCCTGGCCTTTCTGGGACATAGGCATCCTGCGGCCACCTCAGCCCCAGCCCTCCGGGGCCCCACCACCAGCCACTGAGTTGGGCTTCATGTGGCCTCAACCACTGCAGCCATATCAGTCTCACCAGGGAGAAGCCCTCCAGGTCACAGCTGTCCAAGAAAAGGGGGAAGAAAATGATGTCCCCAGCATGACGGGCCCTCGGGAGAGGGCTCACAAGGATGGGCCCCCTAAGAATAGAGCTCACAAGGTTGGGGTCCCCAAAGATGGAGGTCGTAAGGATAAGGATATGGCTCCCAAGGATAGAGGTGGCAAGGATGGGGCCCCCAAGGAAGCACAGCCTAAGACTCCTCAGTCTGCCCTTCACCGGCTGAAAACCACCGCTGCCGTTGCCACCGCCGCCGCTGAAGCCTATGAGGCCATGGCATCTTCTGCTGCCCAGACAGCCAAAGTTGCTGCCAAGGTTGTCAAAGATGCCCCAGCCACCAAAATGGCCACCATTGCAACAGACATGGCTTCAGCTGGGCCCCTAGGGGTCTTTGCACATGTCCTGGGTGCAGGGCCTGCCCGGGGAGCAACAGAATCCCAAGACGTGGATGATGATTCTGAAATCCTCTCTCCCTCCTACTCTGCTGCCAGCATCAGTCCCGATATAGCCCTGTCCCAGGGCATGCTGGCTGCCAAGCAGGCCACGAGCCCTGAAGACAAGAAGAGGGTTGTCAGGTATTCCATGAGCCACATAGCCCAGATGCCCATCAAACACGACTCCCTGAAAGAAGAATTTGCCCAGCTGTCCTTTAACCTGAACCAGCACTTGACTCATCTAGGTAGGCCTGGTCTGGCTTTGGGAAGGGCACAGGGAGTGGGGCCCTCTCGTGCAGCCTTTGAGAAACACCTCCTGTCCTTCATTTGGCTCCACCAACAAAATCTGCATTCCACTATTAGCCATTCATTTCTTTTTTTTTTTTTTTGAGACGGAGTTTCGCTCTTGTTACCCCGGCTGGAGTGCAATGGCGCCATCTCGGCTCACTGCAACCTCCGCCTCCTGGGTTCAGGCAATTCTCCTGCCTCAGCCTCCTGAGTAGCTGGGACTACAGGCATGCGCCACCATACCCAGCTAATTTTTTGTATTTTTAGTAGAGACGGGGTTTCACCAGGTTGATGAAGATGGTCTCGATCTCTTGACCTCGTGATCCACCTGCCTCGGCCTCCCAAAGTGCTGGGATTACAGACGTGAGCCACCGCGCCCGGCCTTAGCCATCCATTTCTTTGGCTTAAGCATCTGGCTCTTAAAAGTCTATTCTGTTAAATGGACAGTGAGGTCTTATCTTAGGTCAGCGAGGCTGTTAGGGTTTAAAGATGTCACTTGAGAAAAATGGCATGTCAAAATTACTCTCAAAAACTCCTTTGTGATAGCCCATAACGCAGTATTGTATTGGCTGAGCGTGGTGACTCCTGCCTGTAATCTTAGCACTTTGGGAGGCCAAGGCAGGAAGATTGCTTGAGCCTAGGAGTTCAAGACCAAATGGGGTAACATATCGAGACCCCATCTCTAAAAAAAATCAAATTGGCCATGTGCGGTGGCTCATGCCTGTAATCCCAGTACTTTACAAGATGAGGCAGGCAGATTACATGAGGTCAGGAATTCGAGACCTGGCCAACATGTTGAACCTGGCCAACATGTTGAAACCACAACTCTACTAAAAAATAAAAGAATTAGCTGGTGTGGTAGCGGGCACCTGTAATCCCAGCTACTCAGGAGACTGAGACAGGAGAATCACTTTCAACCCGGGAGGCGGAAGTTGCAGTGAGCCAAGATAGCGCCAAGGCACTCCAGTCTGGGCAACAGAGTGAGACCCTGTCTCCATAGAAACAAACAAAAACTTTTATTTTTAATTTTTAAAAACTTTTTTGTTGTTTGAGACAGAGTTACACTCATCACCCAGGCTGGAGTGCAGTGCTATCACACCTGGCTAATTTTTTATACAAAAATTAGGCTGGGCATGGTGGGGGGGGCACCTGTAGTCCCAGCTACTCGAGAAGCTGAGGCAGGAGAATCACTTGAGCTCGGGAGATGGAGGTTGCAGTGAGCTGAGATTCCACCACCGCACTCCAGCCTGGCAACAGAGCGAGACTCCGTCTCAAAAAATAATGTAATAAATAAGGAGATCAAGACCATCCTGGCTACCACTGTGAAACCTGTCTCTACTAAAAATGCAAAAAATTAGCCAGATGTGATGGCATGTGCCTGTAGTCCCAGCTACTCAGGAGGCTGAGGCAGGAGAATCGCTTGAACCCAGGAGGAAGAGGTTGCAGTGAGCTGAGATTGCGCCACTGCACTCCAGCCTGGACAAGAGAGTACGACTCCATCTCAAAAAATAAAATAAAATAATAACAAATAAAGTGACATGAGCTGAAAGGCCCCTGCATTTCCACTGGGCAGTGCTGCCTGAAATGCCCCATAAAAGAAGCAGCTAGAGTCCAGCAGAAACATCTTCCTCCATCCCTGCCCCCAGCAGCTGCCCCATCCTCTGTTTTCAGCCAGTATGGGAGGCCCTTCCAGCCTTGGGGCAACAGTGGACATATTGCAGGAAAAGCTCGGCAGCCTCCAGAAGTGCAGGCTCAAGGTCAGTGTCTCTGGTAAAGTGCTTTTGAGGCAATGATGGCTTGAGGTAAGCTGATGGAAGACTCCTTGACCCCCTCCACCCCCCTCCCCGCTCCCAGGCGCAGCTGTGTCCTATAGCAAGAGAGGCTGGGGGGAAGAGAGCCAGCCGCAAAGGCAGCTGCAGCCTTGTAAAGTGGATCCACTTGTGCTGGGGAGCCGGCAGGTACAGGGCCGCATGGTTCTCCTGTTTCTCAGGTGGCTATTAAGATAGATGGCAGGTTGGGCCGGTGCAGTGGCTCACACCTTTAGGAGGCCAAGGCAGGCAGATCACTTGAGCTCAGGAGTTCCAGACCAACCTGGGCAACATAGTGAGATCCCTTCTCTAAAAAAAAAAAAAAAAAAAAAAATTAGCCAGGCATGGTGGTGTCTGCCTATAGTCCCAGCTACTTAAAGGCTGAGGTGGGAGGATCACTTGAGCCTGGGAGGTGGAGGCTGTAGTGAGCCAAGATCACACCACTGCACTCCAGCCTGAGCAAGGCTCAAAGAAAACTAAAAAGATGGCAGGTGGGAGGCACCCTGGTCTGATACATTCTTTTTTTTGAGATGGATACTTACTTACTCTGTTGTCCAGGCTGGAGTGCAATGGCGCCATCTCAGCTCACTGCAACCTCCGCCTCCTGGGTTCAAGCAATTCTCCTGTCTCAGCTTCCCGAGTAGCAGGGATTACAGGCGCATGCCACCACGCCCCGCTAATTTTTGTATTTTTTGTAGAGACAGGGTTTCACCACCAGGGTGGTCTCAAACTCCTGACCTCAGGTGATCCACCCTCCTCGGCCTCCCAAAGTGCTGGGATTACAGACGAGAGCCCAGCCTGGTCTGGTACATTCTTCTTGGCCTCACCCCTTCCTCAGGCCTCTTCCTGGCCCGGCCATGGTGACCTCAGAAGCAGAGGCCTTGAGTGCCTGTGTCTCCCCCTTTTAGGAGGAAGAACTTGAGAGAATTTGGGGCAATCAAATAGAGACAGTGAAGGATCACTACATCATTTTGGACAAGGCGGTGGAGAAGCTGCAGATTCGCATGGATGAGTTCAAGGTTAGAAGGTCTGGGCAGGCTGGAGAAGGGTTGGCAAGGGGAGAATTCCTCACCCAGACCTTCAGACCCTTCCTGAAGGTTCTGCACAAGGTGGGGATGCCCTTGAGGTTGGGAACCAGAGGGACTTCACTGGCATTTTACTGTGTGTAAATTACACTTCAATGAAAAGCAAACAAACCTCACCCCACACCCCCCAACCCCGACCCATATAAACTGAAGGGCCTGGACAGTTTCTTTTTGACCATTGTGTCACCTGCTCCTGGAAGGGGAGGGGTAGCGAAGGCTCCATCACATTTACTGAATGACTCAATGAGTGATTAAGAGAATTTCTTGTGCCAACTGTTATGTTCTTAACATTTCCCTGGGCAAGTGGTAGAAATGTTTACTGACATTTTGGGCTGTGTGATAAAAATAAAAAACAATAATAAAATAAATATTTAGGCTGGGTGTGGTGGCTGGCATCTGTAATCCCAACACTTGGGGAAGTCGAAGTGGTAGGATTACTTGAGGCCAGGAATTTCAGACAAGTCAGGACAACACAGAGAGATCCCATCTCTACAAAAATAAGAAATTAGCTGGGACTGGGCAAGGTGGTTGACGCCTATAATCCCAGCACTTTAGGAGGCAGAGGCAGATGGCTCACTTGTCAGGAGTTTGAGACCAGCGTGGCTCTTCTTTTTTTTGAGAGGAGTCTCGCTCTGTCGCCTGGGCTGGAGTGCAGTGGCACGATCTTGGCTCACTCTGCCTCCCAGGTTTAAGTGATTCTTCTGCCTCAGCCTCCTGAGTGGCTGGGACTACAGGCATGTGCCACCACACCCGGCTGATTTTTGCATTTTTGGTGGAGACAGGGATTCACCATATTGGCTAGGCTGGTCTCGAACTTCTGACCTTGTGATCCACCCGCCTTGGCCTCCCAAAGTGCTGGGATTATAGGCCTGAGCCACCTTACCCAGCCAAATCCCATCTCTTCTAAAAAAAAAAAAAAAAAAAAAAAAAAAATGAGCAGGGCATTGTGGCACACACCTGTAATCCCATCTACTTGGAGGGCTGAGGCAATGAGAATCGCTTGAATCTGGGAGGTGGAGGTTGCAGTGAGCAGAGATTACACCATTGCACTCCAGCCTGGGCGACAGAGCGAAGTTCCACCTTAAAAAAAAAAAAGCTGGTGTATTGACTCACACCTGTGATTCTAGTGTTTTGCATGCAGTGGCTCATACCTGTAATGAGGAGGGAGGATTGCTTGAGGCCAGGAGTTCTCGACCTGGGCAAAATAACAAATAACAAAATTCTGTCTCTACAAAAATATTTATTTTATTTTATTATTTTTTTGACACAGGGTCTCACTACATAGCCCAGGCTGGAGTGCAGTGGCTATTAACAGGTGAGACCCCACTAGTGATCAGCACAGGAATTTTGACCTGCTGCATTTCGAACCTGGGCTGGTTCACCCCTCCTTAGGCAACGTGGTGGTCTCCTGCTCCCAGGAGGTCACCATATTGATGCCGAACTTAGTGCGACACCCAAATGGAATAGCGCACTACAACCCAGAACTCCTGGGCTCAAGCGATCCTCCCACCTCAGCCTCCTGAGTAGCTGGGACTACGGACATGCACCACCGTGCTCAGCGGTTACAAAAAAAATTTAAAAATTAGCCAGGCGTGGTGGTACATGGAGGCTGAGGTAGGAGGATTGCTTCAGCCTGGGAGGTTGAGGCTGCAGTGAGCTATGACTGCATCACTGACTCCAGCCTGGGTGACAGAGCAAGGCTCATCTCAAAGAAAGAAAACAAAGAAACAAGCAAAAAACAAAAAATCCACTGCCAAGGGCCGGGAGCCGTGGCTCACGCCTGTAATCCCAGCACTTTGGGAGGCCAAAGCAGGTGGATCACCTGAGGTCAAGAGTTCGAGACCAGCCTGGCCAACATGATGAAACCCCGTCTCTAGAAAAAATACAAAAATTAGACAGGCATGATGGTAGGTGCCTGTAATCCTAGCTACTCAGGTAGCTGAGGCAGGAGAATCACTTCAACCGGGTAGGCAGAGGTTGCAGTGAGCCAAGATTACACCATCACACTCCAGCCAGGACGATAAGAGGGAGACTCCATCTCAAAAACAAACAAACAAAAAACCCCAAAGCAACCCACCAAGGTTGTTTCCATGAAGGCTTCCGATCCCATGGCAGGGGTCTGTTGCTGGGATGCACTGGGGTGTGCGGTGAAAAGGGGACCAAGGCCAGCCCATGGTGTTTTGCTGCCTCCAAGGTCCGCACACAGTGTAATCAGGCTGGGAACCACTTGAGAAACTTTGAATGGAAAATAACTCATTAAAGGAGACCCAATTCACAGCCTATGCAGTGGGGTGGGCAGGAGGGTTGGCCGTCTCTGGAGATGCCAGAAGAGGGAGTGTGGGTGGACTGCACACAGGTGTTCGTGCTCAGACTGTGCTCCACTGGCCGGCAGCCAGGTCTCCTGCCAACACTGCTCTTCAGAGAGACCCAGGCCACTGTGTCCTGGGGTCATCTTGGTGCCCTTTCTCCAGGGAGCTGGAGCCAGTTCACTGCATTCAGCGTGTCTGACATGCACCCAGTGCTATGCCAGACCCTGCTTGGGGTAAGTGGGGGCTGCAGTGTCTGCCTGCATGTCCACAGTTGTCACTTGTTGAAAGACTCTGAAGGTGATAAAGCCCTGCCAAGTGTGCCAAAAGAGAGCACGTCTCTTCTCCCATGACCCTTGTCCTTTCTTCCTGATTCTTGTGCTATCAAGATTTTATTGCTGGCCAGGCATGGTGGCTCACACCTGTAATCCCAGCACTTTGGGAGGCCAAGCCGGGCAGATCACCTTAGGTCAGGAGTTCAAGACCAACCTGGCCAAACAAGGCAAAAACCCATTCTCTACTAAAAATACAAAAAAATTAGCCAGGCATGATTGCAGGTGCCTATAATCCCAGCTGCTCAGGAGGCTGAGGCAGGAGAATCACTTGAACTGGAGAGGTGGAGGGTTGCAGTGGGCCAAGATTGCACCACTGCACTGCATCCTGGGTGACAGAGTGAGACTCCATCTCAAAAAAAAAAAAAAAAGATGTAATTGCTTATAAAGATTAACCCTGGAAGACCTAGGAACAGCGCTTATAACACATTAACTATTTCTTTAAAAAAATTAAGACAGAGCTGGGCATGGTGACTTAAACCTGTGATCCAGCACTTGGGAGGCTGAGGCAGGAGGATCACTTGAGCCCAGGAGTTCCACACCAGCCTGAGCAATGTGGTGAAACCCCATCTTTAAAAAAATACCAAAATTGGCCAGGTGCAGTGGCTCACGCCTGTAATCCAAGCACTTTGGAGGCCAAGGTGGGCAGATCACCTGAAGTCAGGAGTTCAAGACCAGCCTGACCAACATGGTGAAACCCCATGTTAAAAAAAAAGATACCAAAATTAGCTGGGCATGATGGCGTGCACCTGTAATCCCTGCTACTTGGGAGGCTGATGTGGGAGGATCACCTGAGCCCAGGAGGTCAAGGCTGCAGTGAACCATGATTGCACCACTTCACTGCAGCCTGGGTGACACAGTGAAAGCCTGTCTCAAAAAAATAAAATAGAGACAGAGTCTCTGTGTCACCCAGGCTGGTCTCAAATGCCTGAGCTCAATTGATCTTCTGGCCTCAGCATCCCAAAGTGCTGGGATTACAGGCGTGAGCCACTCCACCCAGCCTAAATATTTCTGAAATGACCACATACTGCAAGAGATCAACAACTCTGTTTAACTTTTCCAGTAAAGAAGTGAGGGAGGCATGGGTCTGCCACAACTTCTGCAACAGCGGGGAAGCACCACTGCTATTGCCTTCCTGAATGTCTATTTGAAACTGTTAGGAACTTTACAGTGAGTGCAAGAAACCGTCTTCTTCATGCATCCATTCATACATCAAATGTTACTGAGTGCTCATGCTGCACGATGCGCCATTTTGGGCACTGGCAAGATACAGTGTCAACAGACACTATCCAGGCCTTTTTGTGTGTGGGCGGGTGGTAGTGGAATATATATATATATATATATTTTTTTGAGATGGAGTCTCACTCTGTCACCCAGGATGGAGTGCAGCGGCACAATCTCGGCTCACTGCAACCTCCGCCTCCCAGGTTCAAGCAATTCTCCTGCCTCAGCCTCCCAAGTAGCCGAGACTACAGATGTGTGCCATCATGCCCAGCTAATTTTTGTAATTTCAGTAGAGACAGGGTTTCACCATGTTGGCCAGGCTGGTCTCTAACTCCTGACCTTGTAATCTACCCACCTTGGCCTCCCAAAGTGCTAGGATTACAGGCATGAGCCACTGCACCGAGCCAAATTTTTTGTATTTTTAGTAGAGACGGGGTTTCACCATACTGGCCAGGCTGGTCTGGAACACCTGACCTCAAGTGGTTAGCCTGCGTTGGCTTCCCAAAATGCTGGGATTACAGGCATGAGCCACTGCGCCCAGCCAAATTTTTGTGTTTTTAATAGAGATGGGGTTTCACCATAATGGCCAGGTTGGTCTTGAACTCCTGACCTCAAGTGATCCACTCACCTCAGCCTCCCAAAGTGCTGGGATTACAAGCATGAGCCACCTTACTCAGCCAAAATAACAAGATTATAAAGCATGAATATAGCGGATCACTGGAGCCTGGGAGGTGAAGGTTGGAGTGAGCCAAGCTCACAACACTGCATTCCAACCTGGGTAACAGACTGAGACTCTGTCTCAAAAAATAAAAATAAAAAGCATAAATAAGGCCAGGCATGGTGGCTCCTGTAATCCCAGCACTTTGGGAGTCTGAAGTGGGAAGATCATTTGAGCCTAGGAGTTCCAGACCAGCCTGAGGCAACATGCTGAGACCCATGTCTCTAAAAAAAAAATAAAGCTAGGTGGGTGGTGTCACCAGCAGTCCCAGCTCCTCCGAAGCTGAGGCAGGAGGCTTGCTTGACCCTGGGAGGTTGAGGCTGCAGTGAGCCGTGATTATGCCACTTCACCTCAGCCTGTGTGGCAGAGCAAGACCTTGCCTCTAAAAATAAAAAATTAAAATTAAAAGAGGAGGCATAGGGTGGAGGTGTTGTATTGGACCGAGCACAGAAGGTCAACACCAAGACAAAAGTATGCCAAATTGCAGGGTTTATTGCTGGTGACCACGGAGGACTCACGTCTCTCCGACCCGTGGCAGAGAAAGAAGGGTGACAAGACCTTTTTATACCGGCAAAACCACCTTGGGAGTGGGGGTGAGGAGCGGAGATGGGAATGAAAGCTGTCAATCACCTCCTAGGCTGAGAGGAGGGTGAGGGGGCTCCGGACATTCCAAGGGCCGGGGGACTTTTGTCATTCCAATTGCCACTTAAGTGGTTTACAGAGGTCAAGATAAACATTGGTTTATAAATTATTTGGACAGGTGTGGGGTCCACAGATTTTTCAGTTGCTTGGTGCCAGGATGGAATTATCTGGGGGTGCTTACTCTGGTCAGTACCGGTAAACAGAGGCCAGCAATTCTGGCAGTTACAGATAAGAGAAAGTATGCAGCTTTACCTCTCTTTGCATTTTGCAAGGTAAAATTAGCAGTTTACAGAAGCCAAGGTTAGCAGTCATTGTGAGGAGAATGGAAACGGTTTTGTCTCTTTATAAAATGGCATTGTACAGGTTCTAACTCTAGGCCAGCTATATCACAGAGGGAAGCTCATCAGTGGGGCCACGAGCTGAGTAAAAAATAAAAATAAAAATAATAAAGAGGAGGCAGAGACTCCAGCAAATAAACTAGCCCAAGCCTGTTCTGCTGGAGGTCGCCTGGCGTGCGTGCCTGCGGTTCAGACCCAGGCTTTGGAATAGATGTGCCTGGGTTTGAATCCTGATTCTGCCACCTGCTGGTCGGATCAGTTCTCTGCTGCTGCTGTGGCAAATCACCCTCTTCTGGAGGCGGGAATTCTGAAATGAAGGTGTCTTAGGCTGTGTTCCACCTGTAGGTTCTAGAGGAGCCTCCTCACCTCTCCCAGCTTCTGGTGGCTCAAGGTTTCCCTTAGCTTTGAAACAACTTGGATGGAGGCAGGCGCCACTATTCTAAGGGAAGCAACTGAGGAATGGAAACCAAAGCCTGCATGTTCTCCCTTGTGAGCTAAGCCCTGGGTATGCAAAGGCAGACAGAGCGGGATGATGGGCACAGCAGACTCAGGATAATAGAGAGTGGGGGAAGGATAGAAAACTACATATTGGAGCCAGGTGCAGTGGCTCACGCCTGTAATCCCAACACTTTGGGAGGCCAAGGCAGGTGGATCACTTGAGATCAGGAGTTCAAGACCAGCCTGGCCAACATGATGAAACTTGGTCTCTACTAAAAATACAAAAATTAGCCGGGCATGTGGTGGGTGCCTGTGATCCCAGCTACTCAGGAGGCTGAGGCGGGAGAATCTCTTGAACCTGGGAGATTGCAGTGAGGGAGATTGCAGAGGTTGCAGTGAGCTGAGATCACACTACTGCACTCCAGCCTGGGTGACAGAGCAGATTCTGTCTCAAAAAAAAACACAAAAAACAAACAAACAAAAAAAAAAACAGAACAGAACAAAACAAAAAAACGAAGAAAAACGTTAAAGATACCCCGTTAAAGATGTAATTTGCATTGACACCCCGGTGGCCAAAGTAAGCTGTAAGGAAGGTTGTGAAATGGAGTCTTGATTCTGGGCAGCTGAGTTCCAGCTAAAAGTTCTGTTCCTAAGCTTGAGAGGGAGACCCGACAGCAAGAGAGAAGTCGAAGCCTGTTCGAAGCTTTGCAGGAACTCGGGAAATGGAGGCTCTTCCCAAGCAGATCAGCTGCTGCTCCTATACCAGGGGGATCTAGTAATTGGAGAGAGGGTGGAATTCATGCAGGCAGTTGGTTCTTTGTGGAGTTGTGGAGATGGGACGTAAGGTTTTCACCTCACACTTGGGCACAGGGTGTGTGGCATGTAGTAAATGTTCAGTTGATAGACTGGAATTCCTGCTGCGACCCCGTTACACGTCAGAAGTGGTAAACATGCCTTAAACATCCAGTGAGTGACATGGTCCTCGTGGCCTTGTGCTTTCCTTCCTTGGATCTAACTCCCCATGCAGGAAAGTTCCTATGATACCACCTCTGAGGGGACAGCTTGTCCCAAGTCCCAGGTTCCTTCCCTTCTCATCCGGGCACCTGGAGACCTTGAGCCTGAATCTCCTAATGCCCATGCCCACCTGCCTGCTGTCCACACAACCCACTGTCCCTCCCCTGCACATGGCAGTGGTGGAGGTGGGAGGTGGGCATTCTATCCTCAAGGCTCCCCAGGATGACAGACAGGCCTGTGCTTCTGTTCTTAGACTCTCCGGGCTCAAATCAAAAGACTAGAAATGAACAAGGTGAATAAAAGCCCTATGGAGGAGCTGCTGAGAGAGGTGAGTGAGCAGAGGTTCCTCTGCCATGCCTGCTTCCCCATCCTGAGCCCCGGGTCTCCCACCCAGGGAAACTGAGCCATCAAGGCAAAGCCCACCAGAGAGCCTTCCAGAGCTTCCCTCTGCCTTTGTTCATATTGAAAACAGGAGTTGGCCGGGCACAGTGGCTCACACCTATAATCAATCCCAGCATTTTGGCAGGCCAAGGCGGGTGGATCACCTGAGGTTAGGAGTTTGAGGTCAGCTTGGCCAAGATAATGAAACTCCATCTCTACTAAAAATACAAAAAATTAGCCAGGCATGGTGGCGGGTGACTGTAATCCCAGCTACTCAGGAGGCTGAGGCAGGAGAATCACTTGAACCTGGGAGGTGGAGGTTGCAATGAACTGAAATTGTGCTGTTGCACTCCAGCCTGGGCAACAAGAGCAAAACTTCATCTCAAAAAAAGAAAGAAAGGTAGGAAGGAAGGAAAGAGGGAGGGAAGGAAGGCCGGCAGGCAGGCAAAAGGGTGGGAGGGAAGGAAAGGAGGGAGGAAAGAGGGAGGGAGAAATGTAAGGAAGGAAGGAAGGGGGAGGAAGTGAAGGAAGGAAGGAAGGAAGACAGGTGTCACATCAACTCCCATTTTCAGCATCTGAGGATTATTAACACTCTGTTGTGTGAACTTAAAAATCACTAATCAGGCCAGGTGCAGTGGCTCACGCCTACAATCCCAGCACTTTGGGAGACTGAGGCAGGCAGATTACAATGTCAAGAGATCAAGACCATCCTGGCCAAAATAGTGAAACCCCGTCTCTACTAAAAATACAAAAATTAGCTGTGCGTGGTGGCACACACCTGTAATCGCAGCTACTCAGGAGGCTGAGGCAGGAGAATCACTTGAACCTGGGAGGTGGAGGTTGCAGTTAGCAGAGATTGCACCACTGTACTCCAGCCAGGTCGACAGAGCAAGATTCCTTTTCCAAAAAAAAAAAAAAATCACACGTCAGCTGTGCATGGGGTGGCTAATGCCTGTAATCCTAGCACTTTGGGAAGCCTAAGTGATAGGATCACTTGAGGCTAGGAGTTTGAGAACAGCCTGGGAAGTATAGAAAGATCAGATATCGCCGGGCATGGTGGCACGTGCCTGTAGTTCCAGCTACTTGGGAGGCTGAGGCTGGAGGATCGCTTGAGTCCAGGAGTTCTGGGCTGTAGTGCGCTATGCCAATCGGGTGTCTGCACTAAGTTCAGCATCAATATGGTGACCTCCCGGGAGCGAGGGAGCACCAGGTTGCCTAAGGAGAGGTGAACCAGCCCAGGTCGGAAATGGAGCAGGTCAGAACTCACGTGCTGATCAGTACTGGAATGGCGCCTGTGAATAGCCACTGCACTCCAGCCTGGGCAACATAGTGAGACCCTGTCTCTAAAAAAAAAAAAAGAAGAAGAAAGATCAGATCTCTATAAAACATAAAAAAATTAGCTGGTCTTGGTGGAACATACCTGTAGTCCCAGCCACTCAGGAGGCTGAGATGGGAGGATCCCTTGAACCCAGTAGGTTGAGGCTGCAGCGAGCTGTGATTCCACCACTGCATTCCAACCTGGGCAACCTAGAGCAAGATCCTATCTCAAAAACAAAAAATTATAATAATAGTAAAATCACACATCAACTTCCCTGTTATGGGAAAACCTTGGGTTTGATGTCAAGATTGCATTTAAGCCAAGACTAAAAGTCCAGAGTCCCAAACTAGAAGCAACAGACCCAAGGGGTCCATCTCCTAGCTTTGCCTTCCTCCATCCCAGCAGCCTCACCTCCCTGAACTCCCTGTCTCTCTAGAAAGCTGACAGGAGCGCCCTGGCAGGCAAGGCAAGCCGAGCTGACCTGGAGACCGTGGCGCTGGAGCTGAACGAGATGATTCAAGACATGCTCTTCAAGGTCACGACCCATGAGGATGACTGGAAGAAGGCTGTGGAGCAGCTCAGCAAGGACATGAACACCAAGGTGAGTGCCCCTGTGTGGATTTTCATTTGCTTCCTAACACATTAACCCAGAATTTAGCAGCTGCAAACAGCAAATGCTTCCAGTTCAGGAGGAGCAAGAATTTGGGGGTCAGGTCAGGCACGGGGGCTCACGCCTGTAATCCCAGAATTTTGGGAGGCTGAGGCAAGTGGATCACCTGAGGTCAGGAGTTCAAGACCAGCCTGACCAACACGGAGAAACCGCGTCCCTGCTGAAAATACAAAAATAGCTGGGCGTGGTGGCACATGCTGTAATCCCTACTTGGGAGGCTGCTATTCAGGAGGCTGAGGCAGGAGGCTTGAACCCGGGATCAACACAAGAGAATTGCTTTAACCTCTGCACGCCTGTAATCCCTACTCAGGAGGCTGAGGCAGTAGAGTCACTTGAACCCAGGAGGCAGAGGTTGCAGTGAGCCAAGATTGAGCCATTGCATCCAACCTGAGCAAGAAGAGCAAAACTCCATCTCAAAAAAAAAAAAACTTTTGTGAGTGACCTAGCAGCTTAGCTGGGTGGCTCAGGGTCTCCTATGAAATTACAGTCAAGATGTCATCCAAGGCTGGTCTCATCTGACGGCTCAAATGTGGCTAGATGAGCCAATTCAAAGGAGATTCCCTCATGTGGCTGTTGGTAACACTCCTTAGTTCCTCATTCCATGGACTCCGCCTTAGGACCCCTTGAGTGACCTCATGTCATGGCAGCTGACCTCCCCAGAGCAAATGATCCAAGAGGGGAAGAAAGAAGCTACAATGTCTTTTTTTTTTTTTTTTGAGACAGGTTCTCACTCTGGGCGCCTGCCCTATACATAGTCAATAAGTGAATAGATCCCCATTTCACAGACAAGAACACTGAGCCTCAGAGAGGTTATTATACTCCCCTCAGGGAACGCTGCTGCTCATGGTGGAGCTAGGACTCAAACCCAGAGCTGCCTGATTTTAAACCTAATCTAACTTCTTTGGGCCATACTAGCCACCTCAATAGCAACCGCCCTGTAACACTGTCTTTGGACCAACTGTTTTGCCTACTACACTGTGCTAATTGAGGTAGGGGTTATGACTTCTCTAGACATTTCCCTGGGTCTGGCACATCACTGGCAGTGTAAATGATGAACAAATAAATGAATGACTGCCATGGTCCCTCAGAGACTCCCCACCTTAACTCCACATCCCTGCGCTTACCCAGCCAGGAGAGTGGCGCAGTTAGCCCCCAGGAAGGTCCCCAACCATACCTCTTGGTATTCACACAATTGCGTAGCCCCCTTCCACATTGAATGGGTCCAGCTTGTGTAATCAACAGGATATTACAGAGATGATGGGAGTGACTGCCTTCCATTGTAAAAGACATTGCAGACCAGGCATGGTGGCTCACACCCGTAATCCCAGCACTTTGCGAGGCTGAGACAGGCAGATCACAAGGTCAAGAGATCGAGACCATCCTGGCCAACATGGTGAAACCCTGTCTCCACTAAAAACACAAAAATTAGCTGGGCATGGTGGCGCATGCCTCTTAGCTGCTCATGAGGCTGAGGCAGGAGAATCACTTCAACCCAGGAGGCGGAGGTGGCAGTGAGCTGAGGTCGAACCACTGGCACTCCAGCCTGGCGACAGAGCGAGACTACGTCTTGAAGCAAAAAAAAAAAAAGACTTTGCAGCCAGGTGTGGTGTCTCATGCCTGTAATCCCAGTATTTTGGGAGGCCAAAGCAGCTGGCAGATCACTTTAGCCAAGAGTTCAAGCCCAGCATGAGCAACATGGTAGATCTCTGTCCCTCAGAGACAACATAGCAAGGGAAACATAGTTGTCCCTGACAACATAGCAAGGGGGAAAAAAAAATTAGCCAGTTGTGGTGGCGCACACCCGCAGTTCCAACTACTCAGGAGGCGGAGGTGAGGGAATACCTGAGCCTGGGAGGTTGAGACTGCGGTGAACCAAAATCGTGCCACTGTACTCCAGCCCGGGCAACAGGAGCACCCTGACAGGCACTCAGAGTGAGAACCTATCTCAAGAAAAAAAAAAGAGGTCTCAAGATACCCAAACGCAACACATAAAGAAGTTTTACTTGTTTCCTGGTTTAATTGAACCAAGTCTGCCAATGGGCTGGAGTTGACATCCAAGTCAAGAATTGTTGCTAATTACATTAAACATGATAATGGCATTGTGGTTCTGTAATAAAAAGTTATCGCACTCAAATATTTATGAGTGAAATGCCACCATTTCTGTAACTTAAAAAAAAAATACTCCATCAAGTGGTGCAGTGGCTCACACCTGTAATCCCAGCATTTTGGGAGGTCAAGATCGGAGGATCACTTGAGCCCAGGGGTTTGAGACCAGTCCTGGCAACATAGCAAGACTCCATCTCTACTTTTAAAAAAAATTATTTTTGGGCCAAGTGTGGTGGCTCAACCCTGTAGTCCCAGCACTTTGGGAGGCCAAGGCAGGCAGATCATGAGTTCGAGACCAGCCAGGCCAACATCGTGAAACCCTGTCTTTACTAAAAATACAAAAATTAGCCAGGCATGGTGGTGGACACCTGTAATCCCAGTTACTCAGGAGGCTGAGGCAGGAGAATCGCTTGAACCCAGGAGGCAGAGGTTGCAGTGAGCCGAGACCACACCATTGCACTCCAGCCTGGGTGACAGAGCAAGACACTGTCTCAAAAAAAAAAAGCCAGGTTCGGTGGCTCACTCACACCTGTAATCCCAGCACTTTCAGAGGCCAAGGCAGGTGGATCACAAGGTCAGGAGTTCAAGGCCAGCCTGGCCAAGATGTGAATCCTCTTCTCTACTAAAAAAAAAAAAAAATTAACCAGGCATGGTGGCACACGCCTGTAGTCCCAGCTACTCTGGAGGCTAATGCAGAAGAATTGCCCAAACCCAAGAGGTGAAGGTTGCAGTGAGCGAAGATTGTGCCACTCTACTCCAGCCTGGGCAACCAAGTAAGACTCCATCTCAAAAAAAAAAAAAACATTTTTCCCCAGGCACAGTGGCTCACATCTGTAATCCCAACATTTTCGGAGGCCAAGGTGGGTTGATCACTTTAGGTCAGGAGATCAAGACCAGCCTGACCAACATGGTGAAACCCCGTCTCTACTAAAAATACAAAAAATTAGCTAGGCGTGGTGGCGCGCACCTGTAATCCCAGCTATGCTGGAGGCTGAGGCAGGAGAATCGCTTGAACTTAGGAGACAGAGGTTGCAATAAGCCAAGATCACACCATTGCCCTCCCTCCTGGGCAACAAGAGTGAAACTCCATCTCAAAAATAAATTAATAAAATAAAAATAAATAAAATTGACTGTGATGGTTGCACAACTCAGTGAATATACTAAATGTCATAAACTTGCCCCCTTTACATACACTCTCAATAAATATGTGTTGAACGTGTGAATATCAGGTACAGTGGGGCCATTGGGAGAAAGGTTTCTCAGACCTCTCAGCCTGCATTTGAACTTGGTTTGATTTGATCTCTTGGAGACAGTAGCTGATGATATTTTTTGCTTTAGCCACTGGGAAGCTCACCTTGCAGCTCCCCTCTACCTATAGCATCTAGTAGGGGTCTGAGCCTACTCCAGAGCTGGGTCATGTTCCCTTTCCTGGACTTCCTACTTTAGTTGAATTTTGTTATGCTCTGTGACTTCCCAGGTTGCCACAGCCCCTCTTCTGGAAGGGGGCAGGGTGTGAATTCATTGACTGTTCTTTCTTTCTTCCCCTTGGCTGTTGGCAGCTAGTCCACAGTGATCTGGATCCCTTGAAGAAAGAAATGGAAGAGGTCTGGAAAATAGTCTGGAAGCTGCTGACTGAGGGCTTACGATTGGACCCTGACAGTGCTGCCGGCTTTAGGAAGTGAGGGCCTGCCCTGAGCCCCTCCTGGGAGGGGTACTGCTGCCCAGGCTGTGGGGGACACAGGAGGGGAATCCCAGGGGCTCTGGGAGGAAAGATTCCACACCTGTGGATGAGGGGATGGTGACTGGGCTGTGGCTGAGAGCGCAGAGGAGGGGAACTCTGGCCTGAGCTGGCAGAGGGGGCTCCAGTCCTATTCCCGCCAATGGGGAAACAGAGGCTCAGACAAGGAAGGGGACCTGGGCAGATCTGGGACCCCTGACCCCAACCCAGACAGTGCCCCAGGCAGAAGAACCAAATATTTGTGGGGCTCCTGTCCTCAGACCACCCCACACAGTTTGTTGTTGTTGTTGTTTTTGAGATGGAGTTTCGCTCTTGTTGCCCAGGCTGGAGTGCAATGGCACAATCTTGGCTCACTGCAACCTCCGCTTCCCGGGTTCAAGCAATTCTCCTGCCTCGGTCTCCCAAGTAGCTAGGACTACAGGTGGACATCACCACGCTCGGCTAATTTTTTGTATTTTGTAGAGACAGATTTCATCACATTGGTCAGGCTACTCTGGAACTCCTGACCTCAGGTGATCCACCTGCCTTGGCCTCCCAAAGTGCTGGGATTACAGGTTGTGAGCCACTGTGCCCGGCCCACACCCCTCACACAGTTCTAAAGGCCATCCCTTAGACTGGGCAAGGTGGCTCATGTCTGTAATCCCAGCACATTGGGAGGTTGAGGTGGGCAGATCACCTGAGGTCAAGAGGTTGAGACCAGCCTAGCCAACATGGTGAAACCCTGTCTCTACTAAAAATACAAAAAAAAATAGCTGGCTGTGGGGGCACACGACTGTTGTCCAGTTACTCGGAAGGCTGAGGCAGAATTGCTTGAACCCAGGGGGTGGGGTTGCAGTGAGCCGAGATCACACCATTGCACTCCAGCCTGGGTTACAAAGCAAGACTGTCTCAAAAAAAAAAAAAAAGACCATCCCTTGTGTTTGGGGCAGCAGAGAAACCACAGGGGTGGTTGGGAACCTCAGGGCCTGTGGGGCTGAGCTGGGCCAGGTGCTGGCAGGAGGGGTGCAGCCTTGGGGCCCCAGCTAGCTGCAGCATTCGGCACAGGCCTGGGCCCAGCAGGGGCAGCAGCTGATGACCGTGTGCCTTTCAGGAAGCTGTTCAAGTACGTCAAGTGCACATCCTGTGACCAGCCCGTGCAGATGATGACTGGCCCGTGAGTACCGCCGCCCAAAGTGCCCTGGCCCTTGGGCCTTGTAAGGTGGATAGATGTCCGCTCCATGCACGTCCACGTGCACCGTTCCATGCGCGCTGTCTACACATCCATGTACAGCGTTCTCCAGTCAAGTCCATACACATCCACGTGCACCATTCTGTATGCACCAGTGTCTGCACATCCACATACACTGTTCTGTACCGTCAAGTCCCTGCACATCCATGTACACTGTTCTGTATGTGTCATTTGTATCCACATTCATATACGGGCTTCCCCAGCCTTCCAGATGGCTATTCTACAGCCATCAAAAATATTCAAACATGTGGCATTGTACGGTGATGCCTACCTGTAGTCCCAGCTACTCAGGAGGCTGATGGGGGAGGATGGCTTCAGCCAAGAAGTTCGAGGCTGGAGTGAGCTAGGATTGTGCCATTGCACTCCAGCCTGAGTGACAGTGAGGCCTCATACATATATATATATAAACAAGACTGGGCATGGTGGCTCATGCCTATAATCCCAACACTTTGGAAAGCTGAGGGGAGTGGATCACCTAAGGTCAGGAGTTCAAGACCAGCCTGGCCAATATGGTGAAACGCTGTTTCTACTAAAAATGCAAAAATTAGCCAGGCATGGTGGCATGCGCCTGTAATCCCAGCCACTTGGGAGGCTGAGGCAGGACAATTGCTTGAACCCAGGAGGTGGAAGTTGCAGTGAACTGAGATAATGCCACTGCACTCCAGCCTAGGTGACAGTGAGAGACCCTGTCTTTAAAAAAAAAAAAATTATATATATATATATATATATATATATATATATATATATATATATATAATTGTTTATTGGCCGGGTGCAGTGGCTCATGCCTGTAAGCCCAGCACTTTGGGAGGCCGAGGTGGGTGGATCACGAGGTTAGGAGTTCAAGACAAGCCTGACCAACGTGGTGAGACCCCGTCTTTACTAAAGATACAAAAAATTAGCCAGGCATGGTGGCAGGTGCTTGTAATCACAGGTATTGGAGAGGCAGAGGCAGGGAATTGCTTCAACCTGGTAGGCAGATGTTGCAGTGAGCCGAGATCGCACCTCTGCACTCCAGCTTGGGCGACAGAGTCTGACTCCGTCTCAAAAAAACAGAACAAAACAAAAACCAGTTTATATCCCAGCTACTCAGGATACTGAGGCAGGAGAATCATTTGAACCTGGGAGGTGGAGGTTTCCTTGAGCCGAGATTATGCCACTGCACTCCAGTCTGGTGACAGAAGAGACTTCATCTCAAAAAAAATAAAAAGATAAAACAGTTCTAGCTCCCCAGGAAGGCTATTCTGTTTACTTTATTTATATTTCTTTATTAAGGCAAATTACATGTGACATAAAATTAACTATTTTCAAACAAGCAGTTAGGGGCATTTGGTGCATTCACGGAGGGTACAGGCGTCACCTCTCTACTGCTGTGGCATTTTCAGTCCCTCAAAAGGAAACTTCAACTCATGAAGCTGTGTTTCCCTGTCCGTCCTGCCCCAGCCCCTGGCAACCACCAATCTGCATCCTGTTTCTAGGATTTATCTTATTCTGTTTTTTACTATTATTATTATTGTTATTACTATTTGAGACTAGGTCTCCCTCTGTCACCCAGGCTGGAGTACAGTGGCACAATCACGGCTCACTGCAGTTGCAAATCAGGTGATCCTCCCACCTCAGTTTCCCAAGTACCTGGGATTACAGGCATGCACCACCACACCCAGCTAATTTTCGTATTTTTAGTAGAGACGGGATTTCTCCATGTTGCCAAGGCTGGTCTTGAACTCCTGACCTCAAGTGATCCATTCACCGCAGCCTCCCGAAGTTCTGGGATTACTGGTGTATGCCACTGTGTCCGGCCTGGTTTTTACTTTTGGAAATAGAACAATTGTTTTTTGTGTCATACTGTGATGATCAGAGCTCCTGAAATGCCTCTTGGGGTAGGGGTGGGAGGCCTTCTACTTCTGTGCTGTGGACGCTTCCAGCATTTGAGGTTGGCGACCTGACTCTGCACCTCCTTCCTCCCTCTGGGAAGGCTTCCTGGAGGGGTGGGAGCCAAGCCCTTTGCTGGCTTGGCGCGCCTTGCACAGCCCCTGCAGAGCCTTTGTCCTCCTACGGACACCTGATCACCACCCGCAAAGCACACCTGCTGTCCTGGCTGCGGCCAGTCAGCGCCAACAGCTATGAGTACTTGCAGAGGCAACAGATGAGGTGAGCAGGGTGGGTGCCCTGCATGGAGGCCACTCTGAAGCCTGGGAACAGTGTTCCTGCACAGACATCCTCCAGGCCCATTGTTTCAGACATGGCCAGCCCTTCGAAAGAGAGGCGGTCTGAAAGGTGGCTGGGTTGACAGACAGGCCCACGAGATGACCACGGAGGGAGGAACTGACATATTTCCTGGGCATCTATTGTGGGCCAAGAACTGTAAGAGGGTTTCTTACTGAAATTCCACAACCTGCTGTGAGCTAGGATTCCTATGCCCGTGTCCCTGTTTCTTGGTGGAGGAAATCGATGATGATGGGGGATGCTTGGGGAAATACTGCTATGCCCAGCAGGCACTGTGACAAGTGCTGGGGCTCCCCTGGCCTTTTTGAGTCCTCACAGTTGTCCTCTTAGCTGTTTCCTATTACTATCCCATGTCACAGTTGAAGAAACTGAGGCTCAGAGAACTTCAGTGACATGCCCAAGGTCACTGCTAGCAAGTGACAGGGCTGACGTCTAAACCCTCAGGTTTCCACCACACCCAGCTGGCTCCCTGGGTCCCAGCCCGACCTCTCAACCTCCTGACATCCCACAGCTCTGTGGCTTTTCCCGGCTTCCATCACTGCTGTGGGACATGTGACCAGGTCGGGGAAGAGCCGGCGAATAGTCACCACAGCCATGGGAAGAGGAGGGAGGTGGGGACGGGCCTGCACCCTCCTTTTCTGGCTCCTTGAGATCAAGAGATTAGAAAGGCAAGCTCTTCAGTCCAGGGGTCTAAAAGGAAATGGCTGGGGTTGGGAAAATGCAGGACTCACTTCAATTCCTCTGCCCCACTGAGTGCATCCGTATCCACCTGCCAAGCCCCAGGCCTGCCTGGCTGCCACCTAAACGCAAGCTGAAAGAAATGCCGGTCTTCCCTCAATGCTGGCCAGGCCCTTGAGGTGCATCCTGGGGAGCTCTGGGGTGCAGGGTGTCCAGGTGGCTGCTGACCCACCGCCCTGCCCCAGGGAACAGCAGCAGCTGCAGTTCCAGGACCTCAGCATCCAGGAGGATTTTCAGCAGGACTGAGGTGATGGCCCCCAAAATGACACCAGCTTCAAGTGCAAGTCCTGCAACCTATCAACACTTTATCCCTACGGGGATCCCCACATGATCGACTATGACAGCGTGAGTCTGGCCGGGGCCTCCTTCCCAGAGGGTGGACGTCAGTGCACCCCAGCCCCAGGTGTGGGACCAGGCCCTTGGCGGTGGGCAACCCCAGTGGAGGCTGTGCTCTGTCTTCTGGGCCTCTGCATGCACTAAAGTTGGGGGGCAGACCGGATGGGAGCTCCCCGACCTTTGATCTGGGGCATCCAACAGGTCGAAGTGGACATCCTCGGTGTGGATGGGATCCTGTACAAAGGCCGCATGAATAGCCAGAGGGGGCTCCGGCCTCAGCCATCGCAAAGGAGCTGGCAGGTGAGGGGGCATCGGGCTCCTCGGGCACCCCTTCCTGGGGTCCTGATTCTGCTGGGCAGGGTGAGGGGGTTCAGGTGGGGCCCAGAGCCAGCACTGTTCCTGACCGGGGAGCCCTCACACTATCAGTCACAAAACTTGGGTCACAGCAGGAGCCCAGGAGACCTGGTCCTTGCAATGGGGGAGGGAGACTGCAGGAGGGAGAATCAACAGCTGACCCGAGGGAGGGCCGTGGCCACAGGACCATGGCCTGTGATGAAGGACGATGGGCTAGAGAGGGTGCTAGGCTGGTGCCAAAGGACACCAGGGAGGAGGGACTGGACAGCTGTCCTGAAGCCCTTGAAGAAGGGCTAGGAGCTAATTGGAGCTGGATGAAGGGTGAGAGGAGAGTGGTCTTGTGGCTGGATGGTAGGTGCAAGGGCCCTGTGGTGGGTGGAAGCCAGACACAGGCAGGAACTCGGGATACCAAGTTTCCCTGGAGGGCGGAGACTGTGGTGGAGCAGTGGGGTGACAAGGAGGAGCCTTGGATCAGACCACAGAGGCTGTGTGTTGATATCACAGGCAAGGGTTGGGCCAGCAGGAGACCCAGACATGTGCACATCCCGAATCAGTCGTTGTGGTCACTGCAGTGCTGTGGCCTGGCTCTGGCCAGCTCCTGCTGGGACCCCAAGACTCTGCAGTCCATTACTAGATTTGAAGGACAAAACGGGAGCCTTCTTTCCCCTTGGGGAAGAGGAGTTCTAAATTTTGCCCCTAAGTGGGAGCCACACACTGTCCCATCGGGAGTGGTCCTGGAGCCACAAGATGGCTGGGGGCTGAACTCTACCTGTAGAAATTATTTTTGTTTGTTTTTTGAGATGAAGTCTCACTCTGTTGCCCAGGCTGGAGTGCAGTGGCGCAATCTCAGCTCACTGCATCCTCCACCTCCCAGGCTCATGAGATTCTCTTACATCAGCCTTCCAAGCAGCTGGGATTACAATTGCCCACCATTATGTCTGGCTAATTTTTTCTTTTTTTGAGATGTAGTCTTGCTCTTTCGCCAGGTTGGAGTGCAGTGGCACAATCTCGGCTTACTACAATCTCCGTCTCCTGGATTCAAGCGATTCCCTTGGCTCAGCCTCCTGAGGAGCTGGGACTGCAGGCACACGCCACCACGCCCATCTAATTTTTTGTATTTTAGTAGAGACGGAGTTTCACCATGGCCAGGAGGGTCTCGATATCCTGACCTCATGATCCACCTGCCTCAGCCTCCCAGAGTGCTGGGATCACATGTGTGAGCCACCATGCCCCGCCAGTTTTTTGTATTTTTACTAGAGATGGGGTTTCACCATGTTGGTCACGCTGGTCTCTAACTCCTGACCTCAAGTGATCCACCCGCCTTGGCCTCCCAAAGTGCTAGGAGCACAGGTATGAGCTACCGCACCCAGCCCACCTGCAGAAATCCTTTCTCCCCAACACTGTGCCTCTATTGACTGGAGGACTAAACACCAGATGTGGAAGAAAGGAGGGTGGACTGTTTCATCTACATGTTGGGCAAAGAAGGAGGCATGCTGCATTAGTCTCCTGGGACTGCCAAGACAAATTACAAGCTGGGTGGCTTAAAATCACTGAAGTTCCAGCCTGTAGTCCCAGTTACGTGGGAGGCTGAGGCAGGAGAATCACTTGAGCCCAGGAATTTGAGGCTGCAATGAGCCATGATCTCACCACTGCACTCCAGCCTGGGTGACAGAACCAGACCCTGTCTTAAAAAAAAACCAGAACAGAACAAAAGCAAGCAAAAACGATGCCAACAACAAAATACAGCTGGAGTCGATCCTCCCGCTGATCTGGAGGCTGGAAATCCTAAATCCAGGGGTCAGCAGGGCTGTGCCCCCTCCAAAGGCTTAGGGGGAGGGTCCCTCCCTGCCTCTTCCAGCTTCTGGGGCTGCTGGCACTCCCTGGCACACTGTGTCCACATGTGGTCTTCTCTTCTGTGTGTCCTCTCCTCTGTCCCCCGTAAGGACGTTCGTCTTTGGATTTGTGCCCAACCTAACCCAGGATGATCTCATCTCAAGATCCTTAACCTAATTATACGTGGAAAGACCCTTTTTCTAAATAAGGTCACATTCACAGCTTCTACGAGATGTATCTTTTTGGGGAGCACCATTCAACACACCCTGTTTCCAGGGGGACTGGACACCATCTCAAACCCTGCATTATCCTGGGTAGGGGGATGTGGCTTCTCCTGGCAAGGACTGGCCATTCTATCCCCTGCCTCCTGCCTGGTATTTGCTGGGAGGGCTCAGGCTGGGCGTCAGGGATCACCAGGCAGGATCACAACAGTGGCTAATATTTAATATTCCATGAACCCTGACTTTGTGCCAGGGCCTCCCCCACCTCCTCCACCCTGCAACAACCTGCCAAGGAGTTTCACAAATGATCAGCTGAGGGCTGCTTGCTGGGGGCCAGGGCAGATGTAGTGTACATCTGATACACCCAGTCACGTCCCCGCTCATCCACTGACCTCCCCAGAGGCTGGTACCCTGGGCGGGGGGCGGGGGCGGGGGAGGCTTTCCTCCATGGCTCATTCATTCCCAAGACCCACACAGCAAACCAGGACTCAAATCATGATAGTATCAACTGCTTTATTTATTTATTTTTTTCAAGACAGAGTTTCGCTCTTGTTGCCCAGGCTGGAGTGCAGTGGCATGATCTCGATTCACTGCAGCCGCCACCTCCCAGGTTCAGGCGATTCTTCTACCTCAGCCTCCTGAGTAGCTGAGACTATTGGCACACACCACCATGCCCAGCTAATTTTGTTTTTGTAGTAGGGATGGGGTTTCACCATGTTGGCCCTGCTGGTCTTGAACTCTTGACCTCACCTCAAGTGATCCGTGTGCCTCGGCCTCCCAAAGTGGGATTACAGGTGTGGGCCACCGCGCCTGGCCCTCAGTGGCTTTATCTTGCTTAGAGGTGACGAAATCTGATACTACAGATGCTCCTAAACTGACGATGGTGCTGTATGCTGATAAACTCAGAGTGCCCAGGCTGGAGTGCAACGGCACAATCTCGGCCCACCACAACCTCCGCCTGCTGGGTGCAAGCGATTCTCCTTTCTCAGTCCCTGAGTAGCTGGGATTACAGGCATGCGCCACCATGCCCCACAATTTGTATATTTTTAGTAGAGATAGGGTTTTGCCATGTTGGTCAGGCTGGTCTCAAACTCCTGACCTCCAGTGATCTGCCCACCTTGACCTCCCAAAGTGCTGGGATTACAGGCGTGAGCCATTCTCATGTAACTTACTGACTACTGTATAATTACATTGAAATAGTGATGGATTTTTACCATCTTAAAGAGTTGAAAGGTGGTAAATTAAGTCATCGTAAATCAGGACCCTTCTGTGTTAGAAATCAATTGGAAACCTGTCTGTGGCTAGATCTTGATCAGTGTGCTGTTGTCACTCACTTATCTCCCCAAAAGAACTTTCTTTTTTTTTTTTGATATGGAGTTTCGCTCTTGTTACCCAGGCTGGAGTGCAATGGCGCGATCTCGGCTCACCACAACCTCCGCCTCCTGGGTTCAGGCAATTCTCCTGCCTCAGCCTCCTGAGTAGCTGGGATTACAGGCACGCGCCACCATGTCCAGCTAATTTTTTGTATTTTTAGTAGAGACGGGGTTTCACCATGTTGACCAGGATGGTCTCGATCTCTTGACCTCGTGATCCACCCGCCTCGGCCTCCCAAAGTGCTGGGATTACAGGCTTGAGCCACCGTGCCCGGCCCCCAAAAGAACTTTCTAACTCAAAACAGACTCAAAGCCAGGTACAGTGGCTCACGCCTGTAATGCTAGCGCTTTGGGAAGCTGAAGCTGGAGGATCACTTGAGCTCAGAAGTTCAAGACCAACCTGGGCAACATGGTGAAACCCCACCTTTACAAAAAATACAAAAATTAGGCAGGGCAAGGTGGCTCATGCCTATAATCTGAGCACTTTGGGAGGCCAAGGTGGGCAGATCACATGGTCAAGAGATTGAGACCATCTTGGCCAACATGGTTAAAACATGTCGCTACTAAAAATACAAAAATTAGCTAGGTGTGGTGGTACATGCCTGTAGTCTTGGCTACTTGGCTGAGGCAGGAAATCACTTGAACCCAGGAGGTCCAGGCTGCAGTAAGCCAAGATTGCACCACTGCAATGCAGCCTGGGCAAACGAATGAGACTTGTTCTCAATAAAAAGAAAGAGTCCAGGTGCAGTGGCTCACACTTGTAATCCCAGCATGTTGGGAGGCCGAGGTGGGTGGATCACAAGGTTAGGAGTTCTAGACCAGCCTGTCCAATATGGTGAAACCCCATATCTACTAAAAATACAAAAATTAGCCAGGCATGGTGGTGCATGCTTGTAGTCCCAGCTACTTGGGAGGCTGAAGCAGGAGAATCACTTGAGCCCAGGAGGTGGAGGTTGCAGTGAGCCAAGATCGTGCCACTGCACTCCACTTTGGGCGACAGAGTAAGACTCAGACTCAAAAAAAAAAAACCACCACCACCAACAACAACAACAAAAAAAAAACATAAGAAAGAAATGTCCAGAATAGAAAAATCTATAGACAGAAGGAAAACTGGTGATTTCCAGGGGCCGGGGTTTGGGGTGGGGGAAGTGAGAGTGACTGCTTTATGGGGACAGGACCCCTTTTGGGGTGATGGTAATGTTTTAGAAGAAGGTATCAGTGGTGTACAATGCTGTATGTGTCCTAAATGCCTCTGCATTGTGCACTTTAAAAAAATTTTTTTGACGTGGAGTTAAGCTCTTGTGGCCCAGGCTGGAGTGCGATGGTGCGATCTCGGCTCACTGCAACCTCCACCTCCTGGGTTCAAGCGATTCTCCTGCCTCAGACTCCCGAGTAGCTGGGATTACAGCCATGCATCACCACACCTGGCTAATTTTGTATTTTTAGTAGAGATGGGGTTTCTCCATGTTGGTCAGGCTGGTCTCAAACTCCTGACCTCAGGTGATCCACCTGCCTCAGCCTATCAAAGTGCTGGGATTACAGGCATGAGGCATCGTACCCAGCTGAATTGTACACTTTAAACTGGTTAATGTTACCTAAAATAGATTTTACTTCAAATAATGCCAAAAAAAAAAAAAAGATGAAGGACAGGAAGATGGGAGTGGGGCATTTGGGTGCTCTGGACCCCAGCAGGACAGCTAAACCATAAATAGCCATGCCAGCAGTTTACCTATCTCTGACTGTGCTGAAATCAAGTTGCACTCCTTGGCCTAGAGTTACTTTCTTTCTTTTTTTTTTTTTTGAGATTGAGTCTCACTCTCTTGCCTAGGCTGGAGTGCAATGGTACACACTCGGCTCACCACAACCTCCCCCTCCCAGGTTCAAGGGATTCTCCTGCCTCAGCCTCCTGAGTAGCTGGGATTACAGGCGTGTGGCACCATGCCCAGCTAATATTTGTATTTTTAGTAGAGATGAGGTTTCACTGGGTTGGTCAGGCTGGTCTCGAACTCCTGACCTCGTGATCCGCCCACCTCAGCTTCCCAAAGTGCTGGGATTACAGAGTTACTTTCAAAGAGGCTTCTTTTCTATCTTATCCTTGAGCTGCTCTCTACTCAAGACAAGGAAGTCTGGGCACAATGGTTCATACCTATAATCTCAGCACTTTGGGAGGTCAAGATGGGAGGATTGCTTGAGCCCAGGAGCAATCAAGACTAGCCTGAGGAACCTCATCCCAACTCCTGTGAGGTAGTTACTGTTCTCCCATTTCACACAGGAGGGAGTGGAGGTTCAGACCTCACTATGTGGAGGTCTTCACATAGTGAGACCTCCTCCCTAAGAAAATTTTTAAAAAATTAACTGGGAGTGGTGGCACCCGCCTGTAGTCCCAGCTACTCAGGCGGCTGAATCAGGAGGATTGCTTGAGCCCAGGAGTTCAAGGCTGCAGTGCCTTCCAGCTTGGGCAACAGAGTGAGACCCTGCCTCAAGAAAAAAAAAAGGGGGGGCAAGGAGGGAGGAACATTGTCCCATAAAGGAATGGACCGGGGGTCTGGGAAATGGGGCTGGTCCCACCAGAGGGAAGAACTTGGCTGGTGCTGGCATTGGTCTGACACAGGCCTAGGGGCTACTCACTTCTGTCCCTTCTTCTTTTCTGCTAAGCTGTGAAGGCTCCGTGTCCCCCATCACAAAGCCTGAATGACCGTGTGCATTCCAGCTCTGTATTTGGTGCCGTCTGCCCCCGTGAGTACCTGGCCCCCAGCCCGGGCTCAGCTGTGACTCTGGAAGGGTCTCTGGTTCCTCCTTGTCTCACCCTATCCCTCACACCCTGCCTGGGCTCTCCTGTCCACCTCCTGCACCTCCTGCACCTCCTCTATCTCCTGCCTGCTCTGTCTGCCCATTGCACTTCAGATATGCTTCTTGGTCCTGGTGCCATCCCCAGTGCCCAGGCCAGGCATCTGTCCCCAGTGTCCACCCAGCTGCAGGGGGGTACAAGGGAACCGAAGTTGGAAGGATCTGAGCTCCTCTGGTTTGAATCCCCATGTGCCAGGCATCTGAGGGCACTTTACAGTCTACAAGGCAGTTTCTCCCTTGACTTATCTGAACCTCATCCCAACTCCTATGAGGTAGTCACTGTTCTCCCATTTCACACAGGAGGGAGTGGAGGTTCAGTCACCTTGAGCTATGGCCCAAGGTCACAGAGCTGGTGAGCGGGGAGCTGAGCCCAGATCTGTGGACTCCAAGCTCCACGTTCTCTCCCAGGGCTCTGCTCCACTTAAGCAAACATTTGTGGTGTCATTTATCTTGGGTTACCCGCTAAGGACGTGGAGGGAGCCCAGGGTGCAGGCGAGGTATGGCGCCCAGCCAACCATGGTCTGTATAGCGCTTCTAGTCCTAGGCTTCTCCTTAGTGGGTATGGCCCTCTCAGGCTAGTGTCTCCCAGGAAGGTTTTTGGCACACATCTCGGATTTCTGCTGCCCCTCCCAGTCCTGCGCCCCGGCACCAGTGCCCGCTCATCTGCCTCAGGCCCTCACCCGACGATGCCAGCTCGGCCACCTTCCCTGCCACCTCTGCCACTGCTGCCACCACTGATTCCACCCCTGAGGGACCCCCAGCAGGCCCCAGGGCCCACCAGACTCTCAAGAGCTCCACGTATTGAGTCCTGAGTCAGCAGGAAGCCCCCTGAGGAGCCCGCCAACCTGTGAGCCCCACCCCCCTGTGCCCCCCACCACCAGGTCCCTTCCTTGTCTCTGGCTGAGACCCAGGGCCTTGAGCCTGGCCCAGAAAGGGTGCTGGGGCCCTGGGTATAGGGAGGGGACCTGTGTAGGGGACCCCCACGTTGACCCAGTGGCTGTTTTATCCTGTGCATATAAATACAAACACAGTGCATGTTCTTATTCTGCATTGCCATACAAACACAGAAGCCAACCGAACTCCTTGATCCATTTTCTTTTTTTCTTCTTTTTTTTTTTTTTTTTTTTTTTTTGAGACGGAGTTTCGCTCTTGTTATCCAGGCTGGAGTGCAATGGCGCGATCTCGGCTCATCGAAACCTCCGCCTCCTGGGTTCAGGCAATTCTCCTGCCTCAGCCTCCTGAGTAGCTGGGATTACAGGCATGCGCCACCATGCCCAGCTAATTTTTTGTATCTTTAGTAGAGACAGGGTTTCACCATGTTGACCAGGATGGTCTCGATCTCTTGACCTCGTGATCCACCCGCCTCGGCTTCCCTAAGTGCTGGGATTACAGGCTTGAGCCACCGCGCCCGGCCCTGATCCATTTTCAGTATAACTCCAAGTGGTTTTTAAAAACACTTTTCCTTTTTAGTTGCTGAATGATTTCATTAGAATCAGTTCTAATTACTGTGGATATCATTTGTCGGCCATTATTTCCAAGACCAATTTCCCCACAGGAGCCAGACTGGACTGTGAGCATTCTTTTGATTTCATGTTATTTCTACCAGTAACTAGGAATTAGATTTTTTTTCAAAATCTGATTTTTTTTTTTTTTTAGAGGGAAAAAGAGAAAAAGAAGGGGAAAAAAAGAAAAAGAGGGAAAAAGGAATATTACTTCATTCCTAAAATGGGTTTCAATAATGGCCGATCAATATTTTGAGTGTTTAAAATGGTTAATGCATATTTTATGTGTTTAAAATGGAGAGCTCTATTGTGTTTATTTGTTCTGGCTCTGAGTTCAAGTCCTGGATATCGTTATCAATTTGTTGTCTCGTTGAATCTGAATCTCATTATGTGTCTTATGTATCTGGGTGTTAAGATCTCTTATTGTTACATTAATCCTTTTACCCTTGCATCCTTGTAGTTTTGAAATCTATTTTATTAAGTGTGAGAATTGCAACTCCTGCTTTTTATTTATTTATTTTTGCTCTCCATTTGGTTGGTGATTTTTTTTTTCCATCCCCTTGTTTTGAGTCTTTGTATATCTTTAGATATATCGTTAGATTTTGTGGATAATGTATATTTTGTGTGTTTAAAATGGAGAGCTCTATTGAGTTTATTTGTTCTGGATCTTAGTTCCAGTCCCGGATATCGTTATCAATTTTCTGTCTCGTTGAATCTAAATCTCATTATGGGTCTTATGTATCTGGGTGTTAACATCTCTTATTATTACATTAATCCTTTTACCTTTGTATCCTTGTAGCTTTGAAATCTATTTTGTCAAATGTGAAAATTGCAACTCCTGCTTTTTATTTATTTATTTTTGCTCTCCATTTGGTTGGTACGTTTTTTTTTTTTTTTTCCAATCCTTTATTTTGAGTCTATGTATATCTTTGGATATACCGTTAGATTTTGTCTGTATCTTTTGATTGGGAGGTTTGGTTGATTTAACTTTAGGGTTGCTGCCATTTGATATTAACTGGCTATTTTGTCCTTTCGTTGATGTAAATTCTTCTTTATGTTAATGCTCTTTACTTTTTGGTGTATTTTTAGAAAGGGTCATACTGGTTGTTCCTTTCTGTGTATAATGCTTCTTTTAGAAGTTCTTGTAAAGCAGGCCTGGTGGTAATAAAATCTCTGAGTACTTGCTTGTTCCTAAAAGATTTTATTTTTCCTTCAAATGTAAAGCTTAAATTGGCAGGATATGAAATTCTGGGCTGAAAGTTCTGTTGATTAAGTATATTGAATATTGGCCCCCACTCTCTTCTAGCTTGTACGGTTTCCGTTGAGAGATCTGCTGTAAGCCTAATAGGCTTATCTTTATGGGTTACTTGATCTTTCTCTCTGGCTGCCCTTAATATTTTCTCTTTCGTTTCGATCTTGGTGAATCTAACGATTATGTGCCTTGGGGTTGATCTTCTTGAGGAATATCTTTGTGGTGTTCTCTGTATTGCCTGGGGTTGGTTGAATAGTGTCCTGCTTTGCTAAATTAGGAAAATTTTCCTGGATAATGTCCTGGAGAGTATTTTCCAGCTTGACTTCATTCTCTCCGTCACATTCAGGTACACCAATCAAGCGTATATTAGGTCTTTTCACATAGTCCCATATTGCTTGGAGACTTTGCTCATTCCTTTTTATCCTTTTTTCTCTATTCTTGTCTTGTCGTTTTGTTTCATTAAGTTGGTCTTCGACCTCTGATACCCTTTCTTCTGCTTGATCCATTCGGCTATTTAAGCTTGTACATATTTCACTAAGTTCTCATGTTGTATTTTTCAACTCCATAAGTTCATTTGTATTCCTCTCTATATTGTCTATTCTTTTCAACATTTCATCGAACCTTTTTTCCAAGTTCTTAGTTTCTTTACATTGGGTTAGAACAAGTTCCTTTAACTCCCAGAAGTTTCTTATCATCCACCTTTTAAAGCCTACTTCAGATAATGGAACACAGTCCTTTTCCATCAGGGCTTGTTCGGTTGCTGATGAGTCCTTTTCCATCAGGGCTTGTTCCGTTGCTGATGGGTTCTGATTTTGAGTATACTCGGCCTTCCTAAGGCTGTTTTTTTCCCTTCATTGTAGATGAACCGCCTTTTTAATTAGGTTTCTGAGTCGACGTTCGACTTATTGATTCCCAGTGCTGGGATCCGAGCAACCCACTGTGGCAGCCTAAATAGCAGCGATAAGACTGATGGTGCTCTTCTGCCCGGGAATCTCTGGTCTGGCTTCCCTCTTGAGTCCGCAACAAGCGGCTCTGACTTCCTGGAGCTCCAAACTCCGGTCAGTAGGGGAAGCAGTCCCGTTGGCTCTGCGTGAAGAGCTGCTGCGCCGAGACACCGGCAAAACCGCTGCGGCGGCCACAAGAGTCTCGCTGGCGACCCGTGGGGCTCCTCCACTGGGAATCGGCTAATTGGTGAGTGACGAAAATTCGTCTAAAGATGTGGCGTCGTCTCGTTCTCTGAGCTTTCACTGGGAGCTACAATCCTGAGCTGTTAGTGGTCGGCCATCTTGGATCGATCCAAATCTGATTGTTTATATTAGCCTCTTGGCTGATCCATGAGGAAGCTGGTGCAGCACCCATGGGATATTCCGGGGTGGCCATCCCATCCAGGGCTGGGTGCTGCTGGCCTCTTTCAAGTCTTTCTGGTTCTGTCCTTACCACCCATGTGTTTGTGGGAAAAAAGCCAACCGTGAGGTCACATCGTGTCACTGTGGCAATTCAGGGACTGGCCTTGGCATGCAGAATAGAGGGCTCCCCCCAAGCCCTGATACCGTGTGACGCTTCTGGCGTCATTTCTTCCCTTTCTCACACCTAGTGCTGTCCAGCTTTGCCCTCTCCTTCTGTACTATTGATGGCTGTAGCCCATCACAGAGACTAAAACAATGTCCCTGTGCAGGGTGAAGCTTGATCCCCTCCATGGCCCCCAGCGTCCACTGGATCCCTAGGGTGGCATCGGGGGGGGAGGTTTGAGGGGCTGGTGGGGAGCCACCAGGAGGGAGCTGGAAGGGGGTCCCCATTCACTCCCCTTTTGCTGCCTGGGGTGGGGGGACTTGGGGCTCCAGACTCTCCCCAGACTCGGTGGCCATCAGAGTCTGGGGACACTGCATGGCTGCTCTGTTCTTATTGTCCCCAAGGTCCCTGGACCAGCTCATTGTGACCCTCCCCCCCCAGCTGGCTGCTCTTTTCTTTCTCCAAGGACTGTGTCCAAATGAAGCTAAGCCCCTCCTGACCCCAGTGACACCTGTCTAAGCTGCTTTGGGGGACACTGGTTGGTGCAGCCCTGGCCCCCACCCTGACCCCTATACCACAGATGAGTATTTTAGGCAACTTCTGCCCAGAACAAAATCTTCTACTTTTTTTATTTTTTATTTATTAAGACACGGTTTCACCATATGGGCCAGGCTGGTCTTTAACTCCCAACCTCAGGTGATCCGCCTGCCTCAGCCTCCCAAAGTACTGGGATTACAGGCATGAGCCACTGCACCCAGCCCCCACTTTTCATTTTTTCTTTTCTTTTTTTTTTTTTTTTTGAGACAGTGTTTTGCTCTTGTTGCCCAGGCTGGAGTGCAATGGTGCGATATCGACTTACTATAACCTCTGCCTCCTGGGTTCAAGCAATTCTCCTGCCTCAGCCTCCCAAGTAGCTGGGATTACAGGCATGCACCACCATGCCCAGCTAATTTTGTATTTTTAGTAGAGACAAGGTTTCTCCATGTTGGTCAGGCTGGTCTTGAACACCCAACCTCAGGTGATCCACCCACCTCAGCCTCCCAAAGTGCTGGAATTACAGATGTGAGCCACCTCGCCTGGCCAATCTTCCATTTTCTTTCTTTCTTTTTTTTTTTTTTTTTGAGATGAAGTCTCACACTGTCGCCCAGGTTGGAGTGTAGTGGGGAGATCTCAGCTCACTGAAGTCTCCATCTCCTGGGTTCAAGCAGTTCTGCCTCAGCCTCCTGAGTAGCTGGGACCACAGGTGTGGTTCCAGCTAATGTTTTTATATTTTTAGTAGAGACAGGGTTTCACCATGTTGGCCAGGATGGTCTCCATCTCTTGACCTTGTGATCTGCCCAACTCAGCCTCCCACAGTGCTGGGATTACAGGCATGAGCCACCACGCCAAATCTTCCACTTTTCTTAACGTGGATGAAGGGACTGGCTGGGTGCCTTCTGTATGGGGAGGTGGGACTTGCTGGTCCCTCCTCCAGCCACCACCTGAGGCTCAGACTGCAGGCAGAAGAGAAGGCACCCAGGGTCACAGAGTGAGAGGCCCCGGCTTGCTGGCCCCCACCAGGAGGCTGAATCTACTGTGACTTCCACCCCATCCTACTTCGAGGAGGCTTGGCTCCCGTTCTTCTGGGCTGAGAGGGGAGGGCTCCTGAGGGACACCAGGCCAGGCCATCTTGACACGTGGCACCCAGGGCATCCCCTGGTCCCACATAGCTGGGCCCCACTCTCCCTTGTGCCTTGCACTACCGTCCCCCCAGGCCCCTCCAAAGTACCTTCTGAGTCTCTTTCTTGGGTGTACAAGCCAGGGCTGGAGTGGGTTTCTGCAGCCCAGCAGGTGGGGAGCAAGGCCCAGGGGCATCTCCTCTGCATTCTCAAAGGGCACCTAGGGGCCTGGGAAGTTGGGGACCCCAGGCCCACAGCAGGCCCGTGGGGAGCAGTCCCGGAAGAAGACAGTGCTGAGGGAGGCTTTGGGACAGGCTGGCCTTGGCCTGGTCCCAGGTAGGAGCTGCAGGCAGAATCCCTCCAACCCACACTAGTGCAGAGGGGTGGGGCGTACAGGCCTTAGAAGCTGTGAGGTGGGAGCTGTGCCTACTCCCTGGGCAGCAGCTGTGGCTTGGGCCAGCACAGTGGCTCACACCTGTAATGCCAGCCGTTTTGGAGGCAGAGGCCGGAGGATCCCTTGAGTCCAGTAGTTCCAGACCAGCCAGGGCAACAATGAGACCCAGTCTCTACGAAAAAATAAATAGCTATGTGTGGTAGTGCACGCGTGTGGTCCCAGCTGCTTGGGAGGCTGAGGCAGGAGGATCACTTGAGCCCAGGAGGTCAAGGCTGCAGTGAGCTATGATTGTACCACTGCACTCAATACCCTGTCATGAATTGGTCATGTGGAGATGGGAGGGAGGGGTGCGGGCTCTGTGGATGGGGTGGGCAGGAGGGGGAGGGAGGATCCCACCTTGAGGTGCTGCTGGAATGGAGGAGCTGCTGTGTGGTGACCACCCCGTACTGCCAGGCCCAGCCCAACCCACCGCTGCAAGTGAAAGGTCACTGAACACGTTCTCCCGTTTCAAGGACTGTGAACTCATTGACACTAAGGGATAAACCACGGAGGCCGGCACACATGTGTTCCAGCAAGATGGTTGGCCATGGAAAAGGCACTGCGAGTACCCGAAGTTGGACCACCCCGGGTGGAAGTGCAGGCACCAGACGGAAGGGCCTTGTGTGCAGCCCTTCTTAGGGACGCTGGAATCAACACGTGCTGCCCCCCAGCTCCTCGTACCCACCGTCCTGGCTGGCTTGACCTCTGACTCTCCATGGATGGGGGAGCTCTAGGCAGAGACCTCTCTCGATTTGCTGCGCTGGGATGTGGGCAAAACGACTCCATCCGGATCGCGGCTTTGCGATTCCCCAGGAGGTGAGAGATGCCCCCAAGAAGCAGAGCAGAATTTTGCCAGCAGGCTCCCCAGTGCTGGTGCTGTGCCGTTGACAAGTCCTTGGTCATCCTGGAAGGGGCCCCCCAACTCCTGCCTTCCCCAGAAGAACTTGGCAGCCCTTCACCTCAAAAACAGCTGTGTTCTTTTAAGGCTCTGTTGAAATACATCCGTTGCCCAAATATGAGCAGTGGCTCAAAGACCCAGAGAACCTTCCAAACACAGGAATTAGAAGTAGCCTTGTGTGAAAAGATCTCCATTCTGGCCAGCCTAGGAGGTCTCCCCCACCTGGGGAGGAAGACGGGAGTCAAAGGACTCGTCTGTCCTGTGCTGAGGACTGCTGTGAAAGTCCCTCAGAGACCTCCAGGGCCACAGCAGCCCCACCCACCCCCGCAGTCAGCCTCGGAGACAGCCTGGTTCCCTGTGGCTGCCCGCAGGGTGTTCTCAGAGAACCCTGGCTGGACCACTGCAAAGACCCTGGGGACACTCAGCAGCCCCCGGTGAGTACCCCTCGTCTGAGAGCATCTCACAGAACAAACCGTCTCTTTTCACAGCCCTTTCCAGAGGGAGCCCTCCCTGCCACCATTCCTCCCATCCCACTGGGCAGGGCATTTACTTCTGAAACTCCTCATGGTGAAAAAACAGACCCCCTTCAGGGATTCCAGCCAATTCCCTCGCAGGAGTTGGACTTACATGTGTCCATGGTGGCTGGCAGTGTGGAGCAGGCTGGCAGGGCAGGCCAGGCCGTGTATCTAGTGCCATGGTCAATTTCAGCCCGTTATGGTCTTAAGGGAATTTGCACCAAATCTTCCAGTTTCCAAGATAAGTCAGAAGTGAGGCTTTTCCCATAAGCCCTCCTGCTTTTGTTTTTCATTTGTTCGCTCTTGTTGCCGAGGCTATCTTATGGCACTATCTTTGCTCACTGCAACCTCTGCCTTCCAGATTCAAGTGATTTTGCTGCCTCAGCCTCCCTAGGAGCTGGGATTACAGGTGCCCAGCAAGCACCATGCCAGGCTAATTTTTTGTATTTAGTAGAGATGGGGTTTCACCATGTTGCTCGGGCTGGTCTTCAACTCCTGACCTCAGGTGATCCACCCGTCTCAGCCTCCCACAGGGCTGGGATCACAGGTGTGAGCCACCATGCCTGGCCTAACCCTCCAGATTTTAAAATGTTGGCAAATATGTTTTTAAAAAGTAAAACATGGGCCAGGTCCAGTGGCTCATACCTGTAATCCCAACCCTTTGGGAAGCCAAGATGGGTGAATCACTTGAGCCCAGGAGTCTGAGACCAGCCTGGGCAACGTGGTGAGACCCCGTCTCTACAAAAACAAAAACAAGTAAAATACAGCACGCCAGCCAAACAGCACACATTGGGGACTGTGAGTTTGCACACCCGTAAGACAATGTGTCCTTCCCGTTACAGACTGGAAGGTGCGCCTGCTGTTTGTCACCTGGTGAGGCCGGGCCTTCATTCCCCGGTGCTGCCAGGGACGTGTTTGGGAATCAAGACACGTCAAGCACTTGCTTTTGAGCCACCTCAGAGATGTGTGCAAATGATGTTTTTTTGTTTTGTTTTGTTTTTGAGACAGAATTTCATTCTTGTTGTCCAGGCTGGAGTGCAGTGGCATGATCTCAGCTCACCACAACTTCTTCCACCCGGATTCAAGCGATTCTCCTGCCTTAGCCTCCCGAGTAGCTGGGATCACAGGCACGCCCCACCACACCCGACTAACTGTACTTTTAGTAGAGATGGGGTTTCTTCATGTTGGTCAGGCTGGTCTCAAATTCCCAGCCTCAGGTGATCCACCACCGTGGCCTCCCAAAGTGCTGGGATTACAGCCATGAGCCACCCCACCCCGGCTGCAAATGGTGTTTCTTAGAGTGAAATTTTGGTCAGTAATGAGATCTTTAGTTAAAAATGGCAAAAAAAAAAAAAAAAGAGTGAAATTTTGGTAATAATCAAAAGTCATTTGGAGCTCAAGTCTGCTGGGCAAGGAGGGTCGTGACCAAGCCCTGGAGAGGCTGGACTGTCAAGGAGCATGGCGGGTTTTCCTGTGTCACTTAGGCAGCTTCCAGGCTGTGGCGAAGATGAAGGCCTGTAAACATGAGTCTGCTGTGCTAGTTCAGCCAGCGTACACTTTAACACATACTAGGTTGTCACTGGCTCCATTACTTTTGAGATGGAGTCTCATTCTGTCACCCAGGCTACAGTGCAGTGGGACCATCTCAGCTCACTGTGACCTCCTGCCTCAGCCTCCCGAGTAGCTGGGATTACAGGCACATGCCGCTATGCCTGGCTAATTTTTGTGGCCAGGAGTTCAAGATCAGCCCAGGCAACATAGCAAGACCCCATCTCTACAAAACATTTTTTTTAAAAATTAGCCAGGTGGGGTGGTGTGTGCCTGTATGTAGTCCCAGCTACTTGGGAGGCTGAGGTGGGAGGATCACCTGAGCCCGGGATTTCAAGGCTATAGCGAGCTATGATTGCATGCCTGAATACAGCAAGACCCTGTCTCTAAAAAGCAAAGAAGTCAGATTTGGGGACCCGCCTCCAGAAGAACTGCCTCAAGGGAGAGGCCAGGAACGTGGGCGTTCAACAAGCACCCAGGGGGATCGTCTGCAGGTGCCCACTCATCATGTCGGGGGCATGGCTAGACGGGCACATCAGAAACCTGGGAGCTGTTTTATTTTCAGTAAGAGCTTTGAGGTATAATTGACACACCAGAACGTTCACCTTTCTGAAGCATGCCATTGAGTGCTTTTTGGTGCAGTCACAGATCAGTCACCATCATCTACCCGGGGAGCTTCCATGATCATACGTCAGGCCCTTGCCCCTGAGTCTGATGCCATGAGGCCCAGGAACCTGTGGTTTGCTGGTTTTATTTTACCTGCTGTGCAGCCAGGTATGAGAACCACAGAACTAGCACAGAGGCACTCCACTGGGGCCATGGTGACCTCTAGGGGACATTAGCACTGCAAATACTTCTGATTGTCCCAGTAAGGGGGCTGCCCCTGGATGCAGTGGGGAGCGCTCAGGGATACTGCTCAGCACCACTGAAGGGACAATGACAGCCCTCCATGTCAACAGTGACCATGCTTAAAAAGCCAGCCCTGCAGGAACCTCAAGTCTCTTCCACCCTTAATGTGACCACTTGAGAGCCCCAAGCCCAGTCCACAGTGGCCCCCAGAAACAGAAATGGGGATAGTGGGACAGTGTCCCTGGTGTTTAGTGACGATGTTGTATAGGGACACTTTATAAATTTTGATGTCTATTTGGAACCAGGGTCTTCTGTTGGAATCAGATTCTGATTCAGGGAGTCTGGGTTGCAGCCTGACTCTAATAAGCTCCTGGGTGATGCTGGGGTCGAGACCGTGCCTTGAATAGTGAGGGTGTGGTCCACTGCAGGCCGCCCCAGGGCTCACGGTTTAATAAAATGGCACTCCCCGCTGGGTGCAGTGGCTCACGCCTGCAATCTCAGCTTTGGGAGGCTGAGGCAGGTGGATCACCTGAGTTTAAGAGTTCGAGACCAGCCCGGTCAACATGGTGAAACCCCATCTCTGCTAAAATACAGAAGTTAGGCCAGGTGCAGTGGCTCACGCCTATAAACCCAGCACTTTTGGAGGCCAAGATGGGAGTATCACAAGGTCAAGAGATTGAGACCATCCTGGCCAACATGGTAAAACCCCGTCTCTACTGAAAATACAAAAAATTAGCTGGCCATGGTGGTGCACGCCTGTAATCCCAGCTACTCAGGAGACTGAGGCAGGAGAATCACTTAAACCTAGGAGTTGGAGGTTGCACTGAGCTGAGATCACACCACTGCACTCCAGCCTGGGCGACAGAGTGAGACTCCATTTAAAAAAAAAAAAATTAGCCAGGCATGGTAGAGGGCGCCTGTAGTCCCACCTGCCTAGGAGGCTGAGGCAGAGCTGCTTGAACCTGGGGGACAGAGGCTGCAGTGAGCTGAGATCATGCCACTTCACTTCAACCTGGGCGATCGAGAAAGCCTCCATCTCAAAAAACAAAAACAGCACTCCCGAGCCTCCCACTGTGCAGTCCTGGACTTGACTGCCTCATGTGTGGCGGACACGTGCAGCTTAGCATGTGACAGGTGGGAGAGTCAAAGGGCACTCCACCCCACACTGCAGATTACCCCAAAACATTTCTCTGCAAAACATTTTTTCACCACTGGAAGGCGATTTCCTGATAATTTTTTTTCCATCTCAAAGAATGGAGGAACTGCAAAATGAAGACTCAGGAGACCAGAGATGTCTTCCCTCTCCTGCTGCTGTGTTCTCTCCCTCCCCTGCTACCCAGGCACCCCAGGCGGATGCAGGAGGCTGGCTGGCCAGGGCCCCCCATCCTGTAGGCTCCAAGAGGCCATTACAAAGGCGGGTTCCCAGGTGGACCCATTCCTGGGAAGCAAGCATGGCTCCAGTGGGGGTCGCAGCAGTCAGTCGCCAGTGCCAAGCAGCCAGTGAACGGCCGCCACAGGCAGGCTCTGTCAGCACAGCCTCTGCAGGTTCCAACTGGGTGGAGATGAAGCCAGGCACTGGTGTGGCAAGAGCACCAAGGCATGCTTCCTGAGAGGCACAGCCACATCCCTGGGAGCCAGGAAGGGTCAATGGGGAGCATCAGATGCCAGGCGAGCACATGATCTTCAGAAAGATGCTCTCCCACTCAGGTGGCAGGGCTCCCTCCACCAGGGGCTGGTGCTTAGATGGGAGCGAGCGTTGCCCGTGAGCAGCTGTGAGCTGAGCCCCATGGAGGTGTTGCAGAGGTTCCAGTCTCCCTTCTGCCCCAAGTCCAGGCCCACTCTTGGGGGTGTGTGAGGCTGAGGGTACATTCTCCTAAGGCTGCTCTAGCTCATCCCAGGCAGCCTCGGGTTGCCTGTCTCCTAAGTGACCCAACATCTGTGCCCCCTTTGCCAGCAGCACTCTGCCATGTCCTTGTCTCCTGCCCTGTTCTCTGGCCCTTGCGAGCTTCCCTGGCTCTGTCTGCTCAGAGGCCCTGCCCTGCCCTACCCAGTGTCTGCTGGAGGCCTGGCTCAGAGGGTCCAGCCCGTGCCCAGCCACTGGAGCCACAACCAAGAAAGGTTGAGATGAAACCCAGGACAGAAGGCAGGTGTGAGCCCTATGTGCTCCTAACCAGGTGCAAGGATCTGTCCAGCCAAGCAGGGGCAGGGGTGGGCTGACAGGATGGGGACCCAGGCTGGGAACTAACTTCACAGGAAAAGCCCTGGGTGGACAGGAAGATTCCACAGCACACTGGCTGATCAGGGCAACAGGCAGCAGTGTGCAGCCAGGGTAGCTGGGGGTGGCCCTGTCCTCTGGGCAGCACCCCCCAGAGCTAGCTGGCAGCAAGCCTCGTAAACAAGGTAAGACCACAGAGCCTGGCAGTGGTTTGGAATTCGTTCTTCTCTTTTGTTAAAAGGGGGAAAGGAAGTGGATGCGGGTACCCCCAGGAGCAGGGGGAGGCATGCAGGCGGCCCCAGCAGGCAGGCGCTGGGAGGCGGTGGCAAGAGTCCTGGAGTTTCCCACAATCCTTTTCTCTGCAAGGAACAGCAATGCTGGCTGATGAGGGGGTGGGGCAGGAGGCAGGGCCCTGGGGAGGGGGCAGCGGGCATAGGGCTGGGGGCTCACTCTAACATGCAAAGTCCAGCTGCCCCGGGAACTAAGTTGCTTCTGAGGAGCGACACATGTAGAAATACACAGACACGGCCACGCGCACACATGCGGAGAGGCTCTGCATTCCCTAGGGTGGGGGTCGAGGCCTGCCGGCCCCCAAGGAGCTCCAAGCCAGGGATCAGTGATGTCTCCGCCAGGGTGGTCCTCTGCGGTACCCCTGGGCCAGGTGGGGCAGGTTCGTCTTCGAAGGAAGGCCGTGTGGTCTCTGAAGTTCTGTCTGCCAGGCACCCAAGCTGCTCTGAACCACTCCATGTGCCGGGCCATGACCTTGCATGTGGGCAGCTGCGTGTTCTGGCACCAGACATGTCCCTGCCTGGCTAGAGTCCGTGCTTTCCCCTCCAGGGCTCCAGGGACCAAGGGGTGCAGACATAAAAGGGGTGAAGGGGACCCGCGGAGACGTCCTCTCCCCCGCCCCACAGGGTCCTGGCCTCCGGGAGGGGGGAGGGGCCTCCCTTATCTCTCTGCCTCCATGGCAGGGTGGGCCCTGGGTTCCGAGGTGGCCTGTTGGGGGGCCAGGGGTGGCCAGTCTGAAGCCGGAGAAGCGGGTGCCGGAGTCCACAGGGGTGGCTGTGGCTGGTGGTGCTGTGGGCCCCCTGGGGGCGAGGCGGCCGTGGGCCAGCTGGGGGCCGAGAAGCTGCCCGTGGCGGCATGGGGGAAGTGCGGTGGGGGCGACGTGGCTGTCGCAGCCATCGGGCTGCCGCTGCCACCGCTGTGGAAACTCTCGGAGGCCTTGAGACGGGAGAACATGGTGAGAGCGTCGGGGAAGTTGGGGGGTGTGGCGGGGGTGTTGGCAGGAGTGCACATCTGTAGGGGGAAGAGAGGAGAGATGGGGTGAGCACCCCTTCCTGGAGGGGCCCCCACTGCCTCCCAAGGGGAGATGAGTGACTTCCACATTCTCAGAAGGCTCTGCGTCCCTTCCCCAACTGCCCCAGCTGGTCTGTCGCCCAGGGGCTCCCACTGAGGGCCTCCCAGAGAAACCCAGAGATGAACCCACCTGGCCTCACTCTGGGCAGCCCAGTACCTGGGGCCATAAGGCTTTCCCAGCCCACCTCCTTCCCCCAGCCACAGCATCCCAGGGGTGCTGTAGGATGAGCACCTTCAATGACCCAGAGGCCAGCGCCCCACAGGTCTCACGGGGAACTGGCAAGGCAGGATTAAATGCAGGACCCACGAAGCCACCCATCTCCAAAGAGGTCAAATCCCCGCCTCCACCAGTGCCCTCACATATGTGGGCCAGGGGCTGCTTATGCATGGAACTAGCTTCGCCTCCTTCCACCCTATCCAGAACTGGGGGCACTGGGGACACTTACCATCTGGTGGTGGTGGTGGCTGTAGGGGATGTTGGTCTCCTGGAAAAAGGCGCTGAGGGCTGTCTGCAGGAAGGAAAGCGCCTGCTCACCCGCCAGGCCCCTGCTGGCCCTGCCGCGCTGCCCTTGTTCCCCTGCTCCTCTGAGGCTAGGGATGACCCTGGCTGGACCAGTGAGTGGGAGGGGCAAGTCTCGGAACTGAGGCCCAGTGGCTTGCCTGTCACCTCCAACCCTCACTGCTGTCCAAGGAAGAGCCATGGAACACATGGGCAGTTTGGGTGCCCGCCCTTCCCCTGCTGCTTGCCACCTGCCTCAGTGCCTAAGACCTGCAGAGCCCCCTCCGCACCATGAGTGGGGGAGGGTGGGCAGTACCCTCACCCCATCCTGGGGGTAAAGGCAGCATGGCCCTAAGTAGTCCAACCAGAACCCCCACCACCATCTTGTTTCAGGAAATTCTAGCCCGCTGTGACCACCATGACAGGTAGGAAGTCTCTACTCTTCTCTAAGCCTTGGTTTCCTCATCTTTGAAGCTGGGGCATCTTGCAGGAGTCTGAGCCTGGCAGGTGGGAACCCCTGCTGCCCCATCCAGCTCTGCTTCTGGCTGATCAAGGGGCCACTGTTTGGGCCTTGCTTTCTCCATCTGTACCACAAAGAGTCTGGACTAAGTGGCTTCCAGGGTCCCCTTTCTTGCAACAGTGATCTCCTAAGATCACTAGATTCCATCAGGCAGGGCCTGGCACCAAGTAGACAAGCCTGGGCTTTAGGCTCACTCACTCACCCACCCAAGCTTCCCTGGCAACAGCACCCAGGTGGTGGAGCAGAAAGACAGCCCTAGGACTGAAGCCACCATGGGTTCACAACAGCTCCAGGCACAGCTCTCCAGCTACCCGCTCTTGGCTTGCACCATGACAGGCACATGACGCTCCACAGTGGGGCCACATGCCACACTGATCATGGTGCGGGCACCCAGCAGGTCTCCCTCCCAGTGGGATCATGGATTGTCATTGTTCACCGCACAGGCAGGGAAATGAAGGTAGGAAGTGACTTGCTGAGGGTCAGTGGAGGTCAGCGACTTGCTGGTCAGCAAGAGACAGAGAAGGGAGTGCTCAGGAACAGCCAGGGCAGGTGGGGGAGGGAGAGAGAGCGAGCCCGGAGCCCTTTCCTGTGTGTGTCAGTTCGGCAGGCTTCAGAGGTCCTTGGTGACTGGGAGCTGAGGAGCCCCAGAGGGAGGCGCTGGAATTTGCTAAGTCCTGGCTGGGGCCCGGCAGGGGTGGGGAGGCCCGTCCCAGAGAACTGAGGCTGCTCTCGCACAAGGGCCAGTGAGGGAGCCCCGCAAGTGTGTGAGGGGTCCTTGGGACCCTGCCAAGTTCCAGGCCCAAACTTGGAGCTTCAAGCAGCTGAGGTGCCTCACTGCCACCCCTCAGGCCCACTCCCCCAATGCCAGATTGACTTTCTGGCTCTCCCAGACCTGGCACACCCAGAACTCCAGACTGTTCCTGGGATCTACCCTCAGTTAGGGGGATGGGGGTAGGGGGTCTTCTATGTTTTTAAAAATCATCTGGGAAATTTCCTGCAGGAGACATCCTACCTGGGTGTCCCCAGACAGGGGTGGTGTGGGAGCTCAGGCATGGGGGCTGGTCTTTAAGCACCTTCCCAGATCCCAAGATCCTCGGTCAGCGGCGGCTGTGTCCCAAAGCCCAGGCTCGCTGTGCAAATCCCAACCGGAACCCCCTCTACAGGCCGCTGTGTATATTCTCCACTGAGAAACATCTGCCCCGATAGACACAGGCCCCTCCTCCTGCAGCCTCCTGCCCCCATTAGCACCTGAATTGCAGTGAAAGTGACCCAGAAACACCGGCTGGTGGATGCGGGTGGAGCGTGGAGGGGGATGGGGTGGCCACATGAGCCCCTCACTCACCCCCATTCCAAGGCCTGAAGTCCTGTCACCTTTCTTCAGCCTCCCTGGCAGCTTCCACTTTACAGATGGCCCAACTGAGACTCAGCAGATGGAGGGCACAGGGCTCCCACCACGGGGTCACTGGGAACCACCAGGGGCTCCTGCCTCTCCTGGGAACAGTTTTTCCCCTCCTGGGAACAGTTTGGTGCCCTGATGACACACCAAATGCATGGGGTGGGGGGCTGTGCATGTGAGTTAGAGTTTTCAGTTAACCCTGCCGCTGACAGAAGTGGCTCGGGTGACTGCTGGGTGCCAGGCTCTGAGGGCTGGGCTGAGTCCCGCAGGCAAGGCCCGCCTCCCACCAGACACCTGCCTGCCAAGCCCCAGGCAGGAAGGGAACCCTGCATGCAGATGTGGGACTGCCATGAATGTGGTTTTGCAAGTTTTGCTACATCCAACCCTTGACACAAACAGGGCTGATGTGAGCTGTGGAGGAGAGGGGGGCAGCAAGGAGCTTCCTCCAGGTGGGGCTGCCTTGGGGAACAGGGTGCAGTGAGCTGGCCATCAGAGGCTGACTCACAGCTCCCCTCTACAACATACAGATATGGAAACAGGCCAGAAGGACAGAGCAGCCTCCCACCTCCCAGAGTGAACACCACAAACGGTCAGTAACCCCCAAGACCTCTGGTAGGAGGGAAGTGGACAAGGAGGGAGGGATGGAGTCATCTGACTGGGATGGCCACTGCCTTCCCAGACTATCCCAAGCTTGGGACATTCTGATCCCCATCCAGTCCCAAGGAGGCAGAGCCCCAGAGTCCTCTAGCTCCTGGTACCTCCTGCAGGCCCTGGCATGGCTCCTCATGGAGAAACCAGGTTTCCAGTCCCCAGTTGGGCACGGATGGTACGATGGCTTAGGCCGTGACCCTGCCTGTGAGGGGCACAGCTCATGGGGCTCTGGCCTCATCCTCAGATACTACCATGGGGTTAATCCTGGGGTGGGTGAATTAGGGAAGGCCAGGTAGCCTCTGGGCAGCAGAAGCCAAGAACACTACTGCCCTGTGTGTTAAGGGAGGCCCGGGGGAGTGGGTGCCAGATTGGGGCAGCCTCACCTCCTAGCCAGCTGGCCTGAAAGCTGGTGAATTGTGCACCTCCCCGGTGCACCGGCAAAGGCACAGATACCCCTGCCAGCCCCTGGGGAGCACCTGGACTCGAGCATGGAGTCCCCAGGCACACCTCTGGAGGGGGTACATGCTCATCCCTATGCTGTAGTGTGCGGCTCCGACACGCCACCCATACACTCCACGACGTGTACACACATCACACCGTGCCGGGCAGGGGTGGCATCTGCACACCCGACACATGTGTACGCACTGATCACACACCAAACGCACCGTGGGGCTGCGCGTTCACACGCGCGCCAGCCAACGTGCCGGCAGGTCCACCACCTCCCCGGTACCCGGCCAACGCCATGGCACGGTGCGTGCGTAAACACAAATGCACATGGACGTGTGCGCACGCCGACGGCTGCCCACCAGGCACGCGGACCCTCGGACCGCTAGCCCGGAGCGGCTCCGCCCTCCCGCCCAGCTCGGCCGAGGCCTGGGGCGTCCTCCTTCCGGCCGCCAGCCCGACTGTCTGTCCGCACTGAGGCGCAGCCCCGCCCTCGGCCGTTACCGGGACAAAAGGGGTAGGGGGGTCTCCGTCTCGATCCGGTGGGACTCGGGGACCCGCGGGGAGACGTATCGCCAACCCGTAGCCCGATTCCGACCTCCGCCCGCCAGGAACCCTCGGTGCCCGGACGCCGGGCGGCGTCGTCGGGAGAACGGGTCAGGTCCGCGGCCCGGAACGGGGCGCACAGCCGGCACGCGTCCACGCCGCCCGCCCCCGCCCCCGCCCCGCGGCCACGCGGGACACATTCCGCCCGCGGCCCCGGCCCCCGCCCGGCCCGCCTGGCCCCGGCGCCGCGCACCTCGAACTGCCAGTGGGCCGCCTGCAGCAGCTGCTTCGCCTGGTCGGCCGCGCAGCCCGCCGTCAGCACGAACTGGTTGATCATGACCTGGTGCTTGAGCTCGTCCATGTTCACGGACATGGCGCCGCCGCGCTGCCCGCTCCGGCCTCCCTCCGCCGCCCGCGCCTCCGCCTCACGCGTCCACCATTAGCGAGCCGGCTCAGGCTAATACAAATATTTACTGTGCGGCTCTGACTCACCGCGCCTCGCCTCGCTCCGCCGGCGCCACGGCATGCTGGGAGATGTAGTCCCCCCGCCGCGCCAGGCAACCCGGCGGAGCGGGGCCAGCGCCCCAGGGGACACGAAGCCGGGGAAGGGGCGTGTCTGAGCGCCGAGCGCCTGCTGTGTGGATCCCCACGCCGTGACCCGAGCCGGGTGTGTCCACGTCGCCCTCGTTGCTCTCAATGGCACCCGCGCCCCTGCTCTGGAGCAGATGGGGCTCCCAAGGCGGGGGCCACTCTGTGCATGGGCGCCAATGCCCAACCACAGGGTCTTGGCCAAGTCCTGGGGACCGTGTCTGAACGCTGAGCTCCTACTGTGTGCATGCCCGGGCCGTGACCAGGGCCAGGGGCGTCCACGTCGCTCTTGTTGCTCTGGGTGGCACCTGCACTGCTGTTCTGGCACCGATGGAGGTCCGCAGGCGGGGCCTCAGATCTGTGCATAGGCATATTTGCCAAGGCCCAGGAACAGTGTCTGAATGCTGAGCGCCTACTGGGTGCAAGCACCTGGACCGGGACCAGAGCCAGTTACGTCCACGTCACCCTCGTTGCTCTCGGTAGCACCCACGACCCTGCTCTGGCCGGAATTAGGAGCCCAGAGGCCAGGGCCACAGATCTGTGCATCAGCGCAAACCGCCAGGCCACAGACGTCTTTGCAAAGCCCCAGGGATTGTGACTGTACGCTGAGCGCCTACTGTTTGCAGATGACCAGGCCATGGCCAGAGCCAGGCATGTCCATGTTGCCCTCGTTGCTCTCGGTGGCATCCGTTCCCCTGCTCTGGCACAAATTGGGGTCCCAAGGTGGGGGACACAGATCTGTGCATGGGCGCAAACACTGGGCCACAGGCGTCTTTGCCAAGACCCAGGGACCCTGAACCCCTCTGTAACTGGCATTGCACTGTGTTAATTAGTAGGCACATCCTTAAGAGAGGGGGCTCTAGGAATTTTGGCCCAAATCGCTGGTCTAGGCTGCAAAGCCCGGAAAGGCCTGGCACACTGTCGGCGCCAACAGATACTCGTTCAGTGAGTGAATGAATGAATGAATGAGCGAGTGAATCCGCCCTTCAAAGCTCCGCTGCAAGTCATCGCCTCCAGGCAGCCTCCTGGGTCTCCCCACTCAATCTCGCGACGCCTACTAGTCGCTCAGGTCCTTCCCAGCCTGGCTCTGGGCCTGCCCCACAGTAGCCCGATGACCCTGTGGACGGCGCCTGGGACAGGTTGACGGGGCCGGCAGCCTCTGGCGCTTCAGGGTTCTCCTCCCAGCAGTTCTCCCACAGTCCCACATAAAATCTCTTGCTCTTTGCCGGAAATCTCGGCCCTTAGCTGGCGGGCGCCAGGGCCCCACGGAGCCAGTTCCGGAGCGGCTTCAAACTCCCATTCCCAGAATGCCCCGGTTTATTTGCATCGTTTGGTCCCGGTGACGTTAGGTGAGTGAGGTCGTGTCTCGACCAATGGGCAGCCTCGAGGTGTTAGGACCTGGCCATATAAGGTAAACAAAGCTAGTCACCCAATGAGGAGGCGGCGGGGGCAGGTCCTGGGCCAGGGAGGCCGGGGGCGGGACCGGGGGCGGGGCAGCCCGGCCGTGTTTACAGACCCGCACATGGCGCTTCCGGTTGACGTCGCGGGTTGCTAGCGAGGCCTTGCCTGGTTCGGAGTGGCCGGGGTTGGTGAAGCGCGGTCACGGCCGCTCTCGGTGACCTTGGTCCGGCTCCTTGCACACCCTGGCCCCCGTCTCCTTCATTGAGTCACTGTTTGTTGTGTCCTTCCTCTGCTCCTGGCCCGGGGCGACAGGAGAGCAATAGCCGGGTAGGAGGCTGTGAGAACTGCTCCGGAGGATGAGTGTAGCCTAGCAAGATGGAAAATGCCCTCCGGGGTTGGCGCGGTGGCTTGTGATCCCAACAACTACGAGGCGGAGGAAGGAGGATTTCCCAGGCCCAGGAGTTAGAGAACATGCCTCTACAGAGATACAAATTTTAAGAAAATTCGCCGGCTTCAGGCTTGGCACGGTGGCTCTCGTCTGTAATCCCAGCACTTTGGGAGGCCAAGACTGGCGGATCACCAGGTCAGGAGTTGGAGACGAGTCTGACCATGGTGAAACCCCGTCTCTACTAAAAATACAAAAATTAGCTGGTCGTGGTGGCGCGCATCTGTAATCCCAGCTACTCGGGAGGTTGAGACAGGAGAATCGCTTGAACCCAGGAGGCAGATTTCGGCCACTGAGCTCCAACCTGGGTGACAGACTGAGACTCTGTCTCAAAAACAAAAAGGCAGGTCGGGCGCGGTGGCTCAAGCCTGTAATCCCAGCACTTTGGGAGGCCGAGGCGGGTGGATCACGAGGTCAAGAGATCGAGACCGTCCAGGTCAATATGGTGAAACCCCGTCTCTACTAAAAATACAAAAAATTAGCTGGGCGTGGTGGCACGTGCCTGTAGTCCCAGCTACTCAGGAGGCTGAGGCAGGAGAATTGCCTGAACCCAGGAGGCGGAGGTTGCGGTGAGCCAAGATCGTGCCATTGCACTCCAGCCTGGGTAACAAGAGCGAAACTCTGTCTCAAAAAAAAAAAAAAAAAAAAAAAAACAAAAAGGCATACCTGTAAACCTAGCACTTTGGAAGGCTGAGGGGGCAGGATCATGAGGTCAGGAGTTCAAGACCAAACTGGCCAATATGGTGAAACCCAATCTCTACTAAAAAATACAGAAATTAGCTGGGCATGGTGGCTCATGCCTGTAATCCCAGCTGCTTGGGAGGATGAGGTAGGAGAACTGCTTGAACCGGGACCCGGGAGGCGGAGCTTGCAGTGAGCCAAGATGGCACCACTGCACTCCAGCCTGGGCTACAGAGTGAGACTCCATCTCAGAAAAACTAGCCGGGTTCCATGGCTCACACCTGTAATCTCAACACTTTTGGAGGCCGAGACAGGCGGATCACTTGAGTCCAGGAGTTTGTGAACAGCCTGGGCAACATAGTGAGACCCTTGTCTCTACAAAAATAAAAATAGGGGCTGGGCGTGGTGGCTCACCCCTATAATCCAAGCACTTTGGAGGCCAAGGCGGGCGGATCACCTGAGGTTGGGAGTTCAAGGCCAGCCTGACCAGCATGGTGAAACCCCGTCTTTAAAAAATAATAATAAAATTAAATTAGATTAAAAAAATAAAAATAAAAAAAATTGGCAGGGCGCAGTGGCTCACACCTATAATTCTAGCATTTTGGGAAGCCGACACGGGTAGATCACTTGAGGTCAGGAGTTCAAGACTACCCTGGAAAACATGGTGAAACCCCGTCTCTACTAAAAATACCAAATTAGCCGGGTGTGGTGGCGCTCGCCTGTAACCCCAGCTACTTGGGAGGCTGAGGCAGAGGTTTCAGTGAGCTGTGATCGTGCCACTGCACTCCAGCCTGGCGACAGAGGAGACTCTGTCTCAAAAAAAAAAAAAATAACTACAGCAGATTAAAGTAGGAGGATCCCTTGAGCCCTAGAGGTTCAGGCGGCCATGAGCCATGACTGTGCCTGGGCAACAGAGTAAGATCCTCCTGTCTGCAAAAAAAGTAAGAAATTCCCTAGGGAGGTGGGCACTGGCCTTGGGGCTGAGTTAAGGGCCACCGAAGTGTTTAAATAGATCTGGCCCCTTGTACGCTTAGGGGTCACTGTGGCTGTAGCAATGCCAGGGTCAGATGGTGCTGGAGAGCTCCAGTCTGAACTAGGCGATGTTCTTGATGTGTCTGGTTCCAGGGGAGTCTGCCCTGCCCGCAGAATTGTTTGGAATGGAGAGACTTGCCTCAAGCTGCAGCTCCTACCTCGCCCCTTCAAGCCTGCCAAGGAGTCTCCCATTGGGTGGTGGGAGGAGGACAGTGGGGAAACTAGTGGACTGGACCTGAAATATCCCGGGGTGGGAGTGTAGGGTGGTGGAGGAAGCTGGGGCGCCGAGATAGCGGAGAGGGTTGGGAAGAGAAAGGAGTCAGGGTGCACTGGACGTGGCCTCTGAGGGCTGGGGCTGGGAGGCTGGCCTATGGGCATGGGGCAGACCCCGAGTGTTCTCTTTTCCCAGGTAGGCACTTAGTCTTGGCAGAAGCCACCTGACCCGGGGAAATAGAGCTGAAGCTTCTTTGCTGCTGCTTGGGGATCACTCAGGGGCCATAGTATTTTGCAAACCCTGATGGCTTTAAGAGACGTTTGCTCATGCTAAGAGTTGCCTCTTAACCTTTGCAAAGTTCATCTGCATGAATTAACGTGGGCAAAGTGCTCCATTGGGCAGGCAGGCAATAAAAACTAGCTCTGAATAAGATTACCGCTGTAATGATGACCACTGGGGCTGCAACACAGCATGGGAGGAGGCGGGCAGGTTCAGGAGCCAGGCAGACCCGGGTGTCGGGCTTGACTCTGCTTTTTAATGACTTAACGATCTTGAGCGAGTTACCGGAGCTCTGGGCTTCACTTTCTCACTGGTGGAGCTGAGTTCTGGCAGCACTGCTGTGGAAGATGAATGCCTGTCAGGGATGTAGTGCAGGGTCTGCTGCTTCGCGCACGGTTTTAGCACCCTCACCTCTTTGCCTCCATCTGGACCACTCTGGGAAGCCCCATCCCTCTTTTACAGCTAAAACAGGCTGGAATCCGGCCTTAGCCTCTGACATTCAGAACCTGTGGGGAAGAGCAGGCACCCAAGGTGACTTTCTGGCAAGGGAGGAAGGACACTGTCCTGGCAGTGGCAGGGCCCACTGGGGCCCACTGGGGCTTGTGTTGTACAAGGAGTTAGGAAGTACCTGCGCCCCTCCTTCCAGCCTCGTCCAGGTACTACTCAGCTGCGTGCCCAGGCTTGCCCAGCCCGGGAGGAGCTCTCTCAGGCCAGCAGACTGGCCTGGTGGGGCTGGCAGAGTCAAAGGTCACCCTACTGGTCCATGTAACCCCCTCACCGCCATCCCCTAAGCCAGCTTGTTTTTCCAGGGGCAACAGGGAGTTAAAAAGCAAGTGTATTTTCAGGCAAGAGGAGCCTGACTAGAGAGTGAACTTTGGATTCCATAGCAGGCTGGGATGGAACATGACGGCTGGGGCCAGCACCTGGCAGGAGGGAGAGGAGAAGGCACTTTCAGCAGTGCCCGTATCTCACCTGAGGGCCCAAGAGGTTCAAGGCTTTGCCAGACTTCACATGGCCAGTGGATGGAGGGCCTAGGTCCCTGGCCTCCTCCTCCTCACCCCAGTCTTTCATTTATTCCATAGATGTGCTTATCAGACACTCATCGGGTGCCTGGCTCTGGGAGCACAAGAATAGACTGGAATCCTGCCCCCTCAAGGGCTTGACCTGAGACACGGGCACTCAGACTAGGAAGCCACCAGTTGTCTCCAGGGTCCGTCTTTATGTTTCCTTTTTATTTTTTGAGTCAGGTTGTCATTCTGTCACCCAGGCTGCAGTGCGGTGGCACAATCATGGCTCACTGCAGCCTCGACCTCCCCAGCTCAACTGATCCTCCCGCCTCTGCCTTCCAAGTAGCTGGGACTACATTTGTGTACCACCAGCCTGGTTAATGTTTATATTTTTTGTAGAGACAGGGTTTTGCCATGGTGCTCAGGCTGGTCTCCAACTCCCAGGCTCAAGCGATCCACCTTCCTTGGCCTCTCAAGATGCCTGAGACACTGCGCCTGGCCCTGTCTTCATAGAGTGCCAATGCTGGCTGAATGAGAGGCAGGATCTGGCCCTTGCCTTGCTCCTGACGTTGGATTCTGTCCCCTCCCTCTCACTTGATCCCAGCCCTGTGTCGTACTCCATTCCTTCCCACTGTCAAGCTTTTGTATATGCCATTACTCCTACCTGGAACCGGAGCATCCTACCCCTCACACTTTGCCTGGCTGCCTATTAGTTGTATTTCAAGTCCTGGCATAGCTGTCACTTCCTCAAAAAAACCCCTTTCCTAAGCTGGGTGCAGTGGCTCAGGCCTGTAATCCCAGTACTTTGGGAGGCTGAGGCAGGTGGATCACTTGAGGTCAGGAATTCGAGACCAGCCTGGCCAACAAGGTGAAACCCTATTCTACTAATAATACAAAAATTAGCTGAGCAAGGTAGTACACACCTGCAATCCCAGCTACCCGGGAGGCTGAGGCAGGAGACTTGCTTGAACTTGGGAAGCAGAGATTGCAATGAGCTGAGATCATGCCACTGTAAACTGCAGCCTGGGCGACAGAGCAAGACTCCATCTCACTAAAAAACAAAACGAAATAGCCAGGCGAGGTGGCTCTCACCTGTAATCCCAGCACTTTGGGAGGCTGAGGAGGGTGGATCACGAGGTCAAGAGACGAGACCCTCCAGGCCAGCATAGTGAAATACCATCTCTACAAAAAATACAAAAATTAGCTGGGTTTGGTGGCATGCACCTGTAGTCCCAGCTACTTGGGAGACTGAGGCAGGAGAATCACTTGAACCCAGGAGGTGGAGGTTGCAGTGAGCTGAGATCACACTCCAGCCTGATGACAGAGCGAGACTCCGTCTCAGAAAAAAACAACAACTCTTTCCCTGACTTGCCTGCCAGTAGTATCAATTGCACCTCAATCTGTTCTCCCAGAGCACATACCACTTTGGCTCATTGCAGCCAATGAGAAATGATATACTTGTTAACTTTTATAGTGTCTATTTCCTCACCTGCCTGCAGCCTCCGTGTCTAGCTTGCTCTACCATTTGATGTCTGTTGCCTGGTTCATCGCCTGTCACATAGTGGCTGCATGATAAATATTTGTTGAATACATCAATGAATCGGCCAGGCATGATAGCTCACGCCTGTGATCCCAGCACTTTGGGAGGGCAAAGTGGGCAGACTGCTTGAGGTCAGGAGTTTGAGACCAGCCTTGCCAACATGGTGAAACCCCGTCTCTACTAAAAATACAAAAATTATCCAGGCATGGTTGTGGGCGCCTGTAATCCCAGCTACTCGGGAGGCTGAGGAAGGAGAACAACTTGAACCCGGGAGGCGGAGGTTACAGTGAGCCGAGATCATACGTGATCATGCCACTGCACTCCAGCCTGGGTAATAGAGTGACTCTGTCTCAATACATACATGAAAAAAATCAATCAAGATGTTGATGAAGGAACTTGGACCAAATCAGGAAGGGCCTGTCTTCCAGCTGGGTGTGGGTAAGCACAGAAAAATATTGATGAAAGGGCTTTGGGGACACCTTGAGTGCACAGCTCTGTTGAGAAGAGTTAATGAAACATCCAGCTTAGGCTGGGCAAGGTGGCTCACGGTTATAATCCCAGCACTTTGGGAGGCTGAGGCGGGTAGATTACAAGGTCAACAGATCAAGACCATCCTGGCCAACATGGTGAAACCCATCTTTACTAAAAATACAAAAATTAGCTGGCATGGTGGCATGTACCTGTAATCCCAGTTACTTGAGAAGCTGAGGCAGGAGAATCACCTGTAATCGAGAATCACTTAAACCCAGGAGGCAGTGGTTGCAATGAGCTGAGATTGCACTACTGCACTCCAGCCTAGCGACAGAGAGAGTCCATCTCAAAAAGAAAGAAAGAAAGAAACATCCAGCTGGTGGAAACTACTGCTCTCGCCCAGGCTCCATAGGGAGGATGTGCTGTTAGTGTTATTTTTAGTGGGAATAGCTGACCCTCAGGACTCTCCCTTTCTCCCTGCAAACAGGGAGGGCAGTCTGTTGAATGCAGTGTTGGCACAGGTATGCATGTCCTGTACATGAGTTATGTGATTTAATAGAAAGAAATATAAAGGAAGAGAGATCACAATGCGTGAGGGTTCTTCAGGCCCATCCATCTGGGTGCAAGAGCCTGGCAATATGGCACTCTGGAGCATGCCTCTCTGGAGGCAGGTAAGAGCGGTGGCCTGGCTCAGTTCCAGCTGTGCCACTCACCTACTGTGCAGCCTCATTAGGGTACTTCGTTTCTCTGAGCCTCACTTTCCTGTTTTGTAAATTGGGAATGGAAGTATACATAGAATCGACATCAGATAATTGTGTTTTTTTGTTTGCTTTTTTTTGAAATGGAGTTTCACTCTGTCACCCAGGCTGGAGTGCAGTGGTGTGATCTCTGCTTACTGCAACCTCCGCCTCCCAGGTTCAAGTGATTCTCCCACCTCAGCCTCCTGAGTAACTGGGATTACAGGCATGCACCACCATACCCGGCTAATTTTTATATTTTTAGTAGAGACACGGTTTTGCCATGTTGGCCAAGCTGGTCTCAAACTCCTGACCTCAGGTGATCTGTCCGCCTTGGCTTGCCAAAGGGCTGGGATTACAAGTGTGAACCACTGTGCACGGCCAGATAATTGTTGTTATTATTATTATTATTATTTTGTAGACAGAGTCTCGCTCTGTCACCCACGCTGGAGTGCAGTGGTACAATCTTGGCTTACTGTAACCGCCACCTCCCAGGTTCAAGTGATTCTCCTGCCTCAGTCTCCTGAGTAGCTGGGATTACAGGTGCGCACCAGCATGCTCAGCTAATTTTCTGTATTTTTTTTAGTAGAGATGAGGTTTCACCATGTTGGCCAGGCTGGTTGTAAACCCCTGACCTCAAGTGATACGCCTGACTCAGCCTCCCAAAGTGCTGGGATTACAAGCATGAGCTGCTGTGCCTGGCCTATTTTTAATTGTTTTTATTTTATTTTATCATTATTATTATTTTTTGTGACGGAGTCTCACTCTGTCACCCAGGTTGGAGTGCAGTGGTGCGATCTCGGTTCACTTCAAACTGCCTCCCAGGTTCAAGCAATTCTGCTGCCTCAGCCTCCCGAGTAGTTGGGATTACAGGCATGTGCCACCATGCCTGGCTAATGTTTTTGTATTTTTAGTAGAGACAGGGTTTCACCATATTGGCCAGGCTGGTATTTTTTATTTTAAAAAAATGTTTATTCTTTTTAGAGATAGAATCTCGCTGTCACCCAGGCTGAAGTGCAGTGGCATGATAATGGCTCACTGCAGCCTCTACCTCCCAGGCTCAAGCTATGCTCCTGCCTCCACCTCCACAGTAGCTGTGACTACAGGGGTGTGCCATCACACCTGGCTAATTTCTAAATTTTTGGTAGAGACAGGGCCATGACATGTTGCCCAGTCTGGTCTGGAACTCCTGGGTGCAGGGTATCGTCTGCCTCGGCCTCCCAAAGTGTTAGGATTACAGGCATGAGCCACCACGCCCAGCTAACATCAAAGAATTAGATAAGAGAACATGCACAGAGCCTTCAGAATGATGCCTGTCACATAATAAGTGCTCAGTAAATGTGGATCTTGCTTGTGGGCGGGGAGATTTAATCAGTCTCCTCCAAGACCTGGACCCTCCTCATAATCACACAAGGCTCTCGGCTGCCATACTCATTTAGCGTCCCAAGATCCTCAGCAAGAGGAAGGCTGAGGCCAGGTGTGGTGGCTTAAGCCTGTAATCCCAACACTTTGGGAGGTGAATCACTTGAAGCCAGGAGTTTGAGAGCAGCCTGGCCAACGTGGTAAAACCCCGTCTCTACTAAAAATACAAAAACCTGCCAGGTGTAATGGTGCATGCCTGTAATCCCAGCTACTGGGGAGGCTGAGGCACAAGAATTGCTTTGAACATGGGAGGCAGAGGCTGTAGTGAGCTGAGATAGTGCCACTTCTCTCCAGACTGGGCAACAGAACAAGAAAAAAAAAAAAAAAAAAAAAAAAGGAAGACTGGATCCTGGTCTCTGGCCTCTGGAAGGGTCTAAGAAGCATTTCCAGGCCAGGCATGGTGGCTCATGCCCGTAATCCCAGTACTTTGGGAGGCTGAGGCAGGCAGATCACCTCAGGTTGGGAGTTCCACACCAGCCTGAGCAACATGGAGAAACCCCTGCTCTACTTAAAATACAGAAAATTAGCTGAGCATGCTGGTGCGCACCTGTAATCCCAGCTACTCAGGAAGCTGAGGCAGGAGAATTGCTTGAACCTGGTGGGTGGAGGCTGTTGTGAGCTGAGATCCCACCCTTGCACTCCAGCCTGGGCAACAAAAGCGAAACTCTGTCTCAAAAACAAAGCAGCATTTCCATGTGGACTGTAGTGAATTGACCATCTGAGACTTAGTCTGCCCTGCCCTCCCTAGCTGCTTTCTTGGTACAGCAGGCTTGACTTGTGAAATCACCTCCTCAGAATCCAAGTTCCTCAATTGAAAAGTAGGTAAAAAGAGATCTATTTGCAGAGATGTGTGTGAGTCAAAAGCCAGGGAACACCTTGCACACTGCCAGGTTTTCATCCTCAGCGCGATTCTTGCAATCTTGCCCCCAGCGCATTTTATGTGGCCCTCTCTCTGTGCTTCAGTTTCCCCGTGTGTAAAATGGGGAGAGTCTACTGCCTTCCGTGGGGGCTGTAAAGTGATGTTTTTAAACTAACTGTTTTGGACGTGGGGCCGGAGAGATGTCTCGAATTCTGGCCAAGGCCAAAGCAGGTGCTTCGCTTCCTCGGTGTACGCCCTACAGGTGGGCTCCGCGTAGCAGGTGCTGCTGCGCCCTCTGCCGGTCGGGGCGGGAGACAAAAACGGGGGAGTAGGGAGAATTACAGCGACTCGGGGAGCTATTTCAGAGGGGGCAAGTGGAAGGCGCTAAGCGAACAGATAATGAAATGACTAAAAGTTAATATGTTAGTGCACCGCTTGGAACGCAGAGGGAAGGACCATTTGCGGTGCAGTTGGTGCTTCCTTCCCTCTGAATTTAGGTCCATTTGGTTTGTTCCGGAGTGCTTATGAACACGTCAGAGGGCCTGGGAACGGAGCGTCCTGGGAAATACAGTTTCCAGACGGGCTTCCCGCGCCGCTTCCCGGCGCCCTCAGCGGCGAGAGGACTCCATTTCCCGACGTGCCCCGTGCCCGGGAGGCGGAGGGCCGCTGTGGCGTTGGGCCCCTGGCCGAGCCGGGGGTGGGGGCTCGAGGCGCCTCCGCGGCCGTGGACAAGCGTCCGTGCGGCCTGGTCCGGGCCATGTCCGTGTGAGGACCCCGCTGCTGCCACCGCCGTCCCCGTTCTGGCCCCGGCCCCATCCCCGGCCCGGCAGCGCCGCGCACCATGGGCTCCATTCTCAGCCGTCGCATCGCGGGGGTGGAGGACATCGACATCCAGGCGAACTCGGCCTATCGCTACCCCCCGAAGTCCGGTGAGCGCCCCGTCCCGGGCGCGTTCGGCGGGGCGCGGGCTGGAACGCTGGCCCGGCGGGCGCGGGGGCGGGAAGCTGGGGGCGGGGCGCACTACTCGGCCCCCTCTTCTTGTTCCTCCCCAGAGCCTTCGCGCGGCCCCTTAGCCCCGCGGTCCCGAGCTTTAGGCGTGGCTGGGGACCCCGGAGGAACCTGCCCCAGCCGTGTCCAGCACTGCCACTGCACGGCTGGGGTGACCTTGGGGCAGTCCCTACGCCCCGGGCGCCTCAGCTCGGTCCTCGCAGGGGAGCTCCTGGGGGAAGCCCTGAGGGCGGGGCGGGGTGCTGAGCCCGGGTCCCCGAGCTTCGCTCCTGCCTAGAAAGGACTCATTGTCGTCAGATTGACCTCACCACGGGGCCGGTTTTCGCTTTCTTTGGTGGCTTGGTGTGAAGGCCAAGCCAGTGGTTTGGGCACTTTCCCACCCATCAAGACGGAGGCTCTTGGTGTGTGTGGGTGGGGGGAGTGGGACTGGGCCCAAGGAGATGATTAGAATTGATGGAGAGGGGCCAGGGTCCTTGCTGAGAGGACCCACCCGTTACTCAGGTCTCTGTTTTATGGCTGAGGGACTTAGGTCACCAAGGAGGAAGTGACTGTCAAGGTTTCAGCTGGATGGAAGCACAGTTGGGAATCAGGACCAGATATGGGGCTCCCAGGCAGCCTTGTTCCCCGCTCTCTTCCTGTCTCTAGTTGACTGAGAACGTCTGGCTCCAGATTCTCACCCTCCATCTCCTCCCGTGATCATTTGTGGTGGAAAGGAGAAGAGGAAGAGGAGCGAGACCTTGGGTGTCATGGGGACATCCAGATTGGGTCCTCAGATCCTGGTTTCTCATGTGATCTGTGTCCCCCAGTCTCCTGGATATCTCTGGACACTCACGGGTCAGAGTTCTCTGAGTGTGGGCCAGGTCCACAGAGGGGAGGACCGTTAGACATGCCAGACCCTGCCTTGGACCCACCGGGACCTGAGAGGCTGCATTTTCAACCCATTCCCCACTTGAGTTTTATGTCCACTCAAGTTTAAAAAATTTCTCTTCTTTGTTGCTGTTTAGAGTAAATAAACCGTGTGTGTGTGTGTGTGTGTGTGTATACAGTTTATATGTATACACACACACACACACACACATAAAGGAACAAACAAAAAACTGCTCTGCCCAGGTTTTGTAAGGTGTGACAAGGTGAAGATCTGGGGCCACTGGTTGAAGTGAGGGGAACCAGCACAGTTTGGGGGCACCCTGAAGGGGACGGATTCAGAGCTGGACAGAACATACTGTTGCCTGCCTGCTGGAGAGAGCACAGCTATATCCCAGGCCCAGTAGCAGGGTAGCCTAGCCTCTAGGTGGTTCGGCCCTAGGGTTTCCCTGGAAGTTCCGAGGGCTGATGGCCCCATGTCCGATGGAGCAGTTTGCTGTTGTCCTCTTCCACCTCTGATGTTCTTCCAGTATGTCCCTGGTTGAGTGACCTTGGTTGAGGTTGCTTAAACCCCTGGATCCTGATTTCCTCATCTGTAAAATGGGCTGGTGCTTATACAGCCCTCAGAACCACGCCTGGCTCAGAAGTCCCTGCCAAATGCTAACTGCTATAATTGCTCATAATGGAGGCTAGGTGACTGGCGAATGACCCTAATCGTAGTAAGGAGTGGCATGACAGAGATATCAAAAAGTTGAGTGGCACTTTCTGTCAAGGGACCTGAGCTCTCTTGATGTCCCTTCACTTGGGCTGGGCAAAATGACACATACGTGGCATTGACAGCCCACTTCTGGATCCCACTGTGGCTGAAATGTCATTGCTAATCACTCGTGGCCCTCCTTCCCACTGAACATCCGTCATAGAACACCCGAGTCGGCCACTATTAATTGGTTGGCACTGGCACACAGGAGAAACCCATCGGCTGTCTGGGTCATGCTGCCAGTGCCAGCAGTGTCTGGGCCAGTCCGGTCCACAAGTCCTCTCCAGCTGTGCTTTTTTCCATTTTCTTCTCCATCCATTCCTGGGACCCTGCAGACTTTGTGCTTCTCTTTATTCCTCTCTCCTGGTCCTTTGCTGGGAGCAAGGGTTTTAGGACCCTGGCCCTTGCCTTGGTGCCCCTACTGGTTTCCTAGACTCCCCTCCTCTCTCTCCTTAACGAGAACCCCGTAAGGTCAAGGGTCGGAGGCAGACTGGGGGCGGTGGAGATGTTTGAAATGGTTTTGGGGGTTGCCCCCATGGACCTTTCAGTCACCTGATGAGAAAGGTTTCTTTTCAAATCTCTGTCAATGTTGTTGGTTATGTCAAGGAGCAAGAATCACTGGTGCTAATGCGTGTACTTTTAATACCGAACACTCCAGTTTTCTGAATGGAACTTTCAGCATGTTCTGCTGCAGTGCTCAGCTCAAATTTAATATTTGCTTTGTCTTCACTGTATTTTACCCTTCATGGCTTTATTGAGGTGTAGTTCATGGCCCACACAGCTCATCCGTTGTAAGCAGGATTTGATGCTTTTTAGTTAATTTATAGAATCGCACAGTCGTCACCACAGTTACAGACATTTCCTTCATAAAAGTTTCCTTCCATCTGTTTGCAAAGTCCCTACCCCAACCACTCCCTTCAGCCCATGAGTGATCTGCTTTCTTTCTTCCTTTTTTTTTTTTCTTGAGACGGAGTCTTGCTGGAGTGAAGTGGCGTGATCTTGGCTCACTGCAAACTCTGCCTCCCAGGTTCAGGTAATTCTCCTGCCTCAACCTCCTGACTAGCTGGGACTACAGGCACATGCCACCATGCCTGGCTAATTTTTGTATTTTTTATAGAGACGGGGTTTTACCATTTTGACCAGGATGGTCTCGATCTCCTGACCTTGTGATCCACCTGCCTCAGCCTCCCAAAGTGCTGAGATTACAGGCATGAGCCACGGCACCTGGCCCTGCTTTCTTTTTCCTTCTTTCTTTCTGTTTTTTTTTTTTTTTTTAGATATAGTCTCCCTCTTGTCACGCAGGCTGGAGAGCAGTGGTGGGATCTCGACTCACTGCAATTTCCGCCTCCTCATTTCAGGTGATCATTCCTCCTCAGCCTCTGAGTAGCTAGGATTACAGGTACCTGCCACCACGCCCGGTTAATTTTTGTATTTTTAATAGAGGCAGGGTTTTCATCATGTTGGCCAGGCCAGTCTTGAACTCCTGACCTCAGGTGATCCACCAGCCTCAGCCTCCCAAAATGTTGGGATTACAGGCGTGAGTCACCGAGTAATCTTTCTGTTTGTATATGTCTATGTGTGTGTGAAAAATGTCTATTTGAGTCTTTTGTCGAATTTTTTAAAACTGGATTGTTTATCTTATGGAGTTGTAACAAAGAGTTCTTTATGTGTTCTGGATAGGATTCCTGTATCAGTCATGTGATGTGTAAATATTTTCTCCAGTCTGGCTTGTCTTTTAATTTTCTTTTTCTTCTTTTTTTAAGAGGGAGTCTCTCTCTGTCGCTCCGGCTGGAGTGCAGTGGCGCAACCTTGGCTTACTTCAACCTCCGCCTCCCCGGTTCTAGCAATTCTGCCTCAGCCTCCCTAATAGCTGTGACTACAGGCGTGCACGACCACACCTGGCTAATTTTTGTATTTTTAGTAGAGATAGGGTTTCACCATATTGGCCAGCTTGGTCTTGAACTCCTAACCTCAGGTGATCTGTCCATCTCAGCTTCCCAAAGCGCTGGGATTACATTGTGAGCCACCATGCCCAGCATGTTTTTTTAATGGTGTTTCTTTTGAAGAGTAAAAGTTTTGAATTTTGATGAAGTCAAATTTATTGCTTTTTTTTTTTTTTTTTGAGATGAAATCTTGCCCTGTTACATAGGCTGGAGTGCAATGGCGTGATCCTGGCTCACTGCAACTTCTGCCTCCTGAGTTCAAGGGATTCTCCTGCCTCAGCCTCCCGAATAGGTGGGATTACAGGTATGTGCCACCACGCCTGGCTAACTTTTTATATCTTTAGTAGAGATGGGGTTTCACCATGTTGGCCAGGCTGGTCTCGAACTCCTGGTCTCGTGATCTTCCCGCCTTGGCCTCCCAAAGTGCTGGGATTACAGGTGTGAGCCACTGGGCCTGGCTTTTTTGGTTTTTTTCTTAAGACTCAGTCTCACTCTTGTCCACGAGGCTGGAGTGCAGTGGCTTGATCTTGGCTCACTGCAGCCTCTGCCTCCTGGGTTCAAGCAGTCCTGCCTCAGCCTCCCACATAGCTGGGATTACAGATGCTCGCCACCACGCCCTGCTAATTTTTGTATTTTTAGTAGAGATGGGGTTTCATGGTATTTTGACCAGGCTGGTCTTGAACTCCTGACCTCAGGTGATCCACCTGCCTTGGCCTCTCAAAGTGCTGGGATTACAGGTGTGAGCCACCTCGCCCAGCCTAATTTATTGCTTTTTAAGCGAATGATTCTTTTGGAGTTATGTTTAAGAAATCTTGGCTGGGCGCGGTGGCTCACGCCTGTAATCCCAGCACTTTGAGAGGCTGAGGCAGCTGGATCACCTGAGGTCAGGAGTTCAAGACCAGCCTGGCCAACATAGTGAAACTCTGTCTCTACTAAGAATACAAAAAAATTACCTAAGCATAGTGGTGAGTGCTTGTAATCCCAGCTACTTAGAAGGCTGAGGTAGGAGAATTGCTCGAACCAATGGGTTGGAGGTTGCAGTGAGTCGAGATCATGCCACTGTGTTCTAGCCTGGCGACAGAGTGAGACTCAGTCTCAAAAAAAAAAAAAAAAAGAAATCTTGGCTGGGTGGGTGTGGAGGCCCACTCCTGTAAGCCCAGCATTTTGAGAGGTAAGGTGGACAGATCACCTCAGGTCAGGAGTTCGAGACCAGCCTGGTCAACATGGTGAAACCCTGTCTCTACTGAAAATACAAAAAATTAGCAGGACACTGTGGTGTACGCTTGTAATTCCAGCTACTTGGGAGGCTGAGGCAGGAGAATCGCTTGAACCTGGGAGGTGGAGGTTGGGTTGCAGTGAGCAGAGATCGAGCCACTGCACTGCAGCCTGGGCAACAGAGTGAGGCTCCCAAAAGAGAAGAAAAAGAAAGAAAAGAATCTTTGCCTATGTCAAGGTCACAAAGATTTTCTCCTTTTTTTTTTTTTTTGTAGAAGTGTTACAGATTTAGGTCTTTGATCCATTTTGAGTTAATTTTTTTTTTTTTTTTTTTTTTTGAGACAGAGTCTTGCTTGCTCTGTTGTTCAGGCTGGAGTGTGGTGGTGCGATCGCAGTTCGCGCTAGCCTAAACTTCCCACCTCAGGTGATTCTTCCAACTCAACCTCGCAAGTAGCTGGGTTTTCCCAGCTATGAGTTTGTACCACCATGCCCAGCAAATTTTTTTTTTTTTTTGAGATAAAGTCTTGCTCTATTGCCCAGGCTGGAGTGCAGTGGTGCTATCTCGGCTCACTGCAACCTCTGTCTCCTAGGTTCAAGCGATTCTCCTGCCTCAGCCTCCTGAGTAGCTGGGATTACAGGCGTGTGCCACCATGCCTGGTTAATTCTTTTTTTTTTTTTTTTTTTTTGAGATGGAGTCTCGCTCTGTTCCCCAGGCTGGAGTGCAGTGGCGCGATCTTGGCTCACTGCAACCCCTGCCTCCTGGGTTAAAGTGAGTCTCCTGCCTCAGCCTTGCGAGTAGCTGAGACTACAGGTGCGTGCCACCACACCCAGCTGATTTTTTTGTATTTTTAGTAGAGACAGGGTTTTACCATGTTGGCCAGAATGATCTCGATCTCTTGACCTCGTGGTCTGCCTGGCTCCCAGAGGCTGGGATTACAAGTGTGAGCCCCCGCACCCAGCTGTTCTTTTTTAATAACAGCTTTGTTGAGATCTAATTCACAGCACATAAGTCACACTGAAAGGGTCCAGCTGGAGGTTCTTAGTATACTTGTGTTGTGCAGCCTTCTCCACTGTCTAGTTCCATCTTCATCACACCAAAAAGAAACCCGGTGCCCATGAAACAGTCATTCTAGGTGAGGCGTGGTGGCTGACATCTGTAATCCCAGCAATTTGGGAGGCCAAGACTGGCAGATTACTTGAGTTCAGGAGTTTGAGACCAGCCTGGGCAACACAGCGAAACCTTGTCTCTACAAAAAATCCAAAATTTATCAGCGTGTGGTGGTGTGCACCTTTAGTTCCAGCTACTTGGTGGGCTGAGGTGGGAGGATTGCTTGAGCTCAGGATATCCAGGCTGCAATGAGCCATGATTGCCCCACTGCACTCCAGCCTGGGCAACAGAATAAGACTCTGTCTCTAAAGAATAAATTAATAAAATTTGGCCGGGCACAGTGGCTCATGCCTATAATCCTAGCACTTTGGGAGGCCAAGGCGGGTGGACCACTTAAGGTCAAGAGTTTGAGAGCAGCCTGGTCAACATGGTAAAACCCCATCTCTACTAAAAATACAATAAATTAGCTGGACGTGGTAGCAGCTGCCTGCAATCCCAGCTATTCAGGAGGCTGAGGCAAGAGAATTGCTTGAACCAGAAGCAGAGGTTGCAGTGAGCTGAGATCACGCCATTGCATTGCAGCCTGGGTGGTGAGGCCACATTCTAATTATTTAAAAAGTTAATACAATTTTTTTTAAAAGGGCTTGAGTTTCATAGTAGGGTACATTCAAAGGTAAAAGCAATCCTAACAGGCTGTGAAAATTGCACCTGCTGTGGGGGGCAACCCTGTAGGGGTGTGGTGGGAGGAGCACAGGCTTCAGAGTCCTGGGCTGACAGTAGCCCCAGCTCTGCCAGTGGCTTCCTCAGGGGCCTTGGCCATTCATCAGCTCAGTGGCGCCCCATGTTCCCTGGCTGAACCCTGGGGGCCACCTCTGATACCCTGGGCCCCTTTCATGTCTGGCTGCCAGTCCATGTGAGCCAGCAGGGAGGGACAGACCCTGGCCCTCGTCCAGCCCGGCTTTTGTTTCTCATGATGCCCGGAAGTTTTCTGGAAAATGTTCTGTATTTCCTGGATGACCCTGGAGCGGTGACCTCTCCTGCCTGCCCACTTCCCAGACCCAGTGCCGCCTGGGTCCCACGTTGCCTGGCTTTCTCCATGCCCTTCCCCTGTGTCCTGTGAGGCTGTCCAGCTTTGTTCTTGCTTTGGGGTCATCTTGTCCAGTGGAGGATGGTGTGGTGCACCATCCCTGCAGTGCCTGACTTGTGCTCACTGGACAGCTGTGGAACTGCCCGGAGTTCAGCCCCTGCCTGTACCCGAGGAGGGGCCTGTGTCCCTCTGCTTGTTTGCAGAAAAGCCAACCTGGAGCATTGTTGGGGGGGGTGGTCACTTAATCCTGAATGAGCATTCTGTCATTTGCCTTTCCATAGAACGGGGGAAAGAAGCAAGAGGTTTGAGGAGTGACTGAAATCAAGACCTGAGGCTGTGAGAAGTCCTTTCATCCAGCTTGCTCTGGGGACTTGGGTCCTCCTACCTGGTCTTGGGTGTGGGGCCTCAGGCAGGCCTGGCATCCCTGAGGTGGGCAGAAAGTTGCATTAGCTCCCCAGGGGTCAGCACTGGCACCACTGCTCACATACCCGAAGCTTTCTTCCAGCAGGGCCCCTACCCCGCGGAACAGACACTCTGTGATGTCTCTGAGAGCCCAGACTCCCAGGGAACCTTCTGGGGAATCAAAAGAAAGGAAAGATTGCTTCAGTGCTTTGGGGGAAAAAAGTGTGTATGTACACATACTGTACATAGACATTTAAAATTGGGGGCTGGGGGCCGGGTGTGGTGGCTCATGCCAGCAATCCCAGCACTTTGGCTGAGGCCAAGGCAGGCAGATCACTTCAGGTTGGGAGTTTGAGACCAGCCTGGCCAACATGGTGAAACTGCCGTCTCTACTAAAAATAAAAGAAAGAAAATTAGGCAGGTGTGGTGGTGTGCACCTGTAATCCCAGGAACTCAGGTTAGGGTTGAGGTGGGAGAATCTCTTGAACACAAGAGGCCGAGGTTGCCGTGAACCAAGATCGCACCACTTCACTCCAGCCTGGGTGACAGCTAGACCGTGTCTCTACAGCAATAGATTAATCAAGTAAATGAAAAATAATAAATTGAGGCATTTATTTATTTATTTAGAGATGGAGTCTTACTCTGTCGCCCAGGCTGGAGTGCCGTGGCGTGATCTTGGCTCACTGCAACCTCCGCCTCCTGGGTTCAAGTAGTTCTCTGCCTCAGCTTCTTGAGTAGCTGGAATTATAGACGACTGACACCATGCCCAGGAAATTTTTTGTATTTTTAGTAGAGGTGGGGTTTCTTTTTCTCTTTCTTTTTTTTTTAATAGATGGGGTTTCACCATGTTGGTCAGGCTGGTCTTGAACTGACCTCAGGTGATCCACCCGCCTTGGCCTCCAAAGTGCTTGGATTACAGGCGTGAGCCACCACGCCCGGCCAAGATGGGGTTTCACTATCTTGGCCAGGCTAGTCTTGAATTCCTAACCTTGTGATCCACCCGCCTTGGCCTCCCAAAGAGCTGGGACTACAGGCATGACCACCACGCCCAATCTATGTATTTATTTTTTTTCAGACGGTCTCACTCTGTCACCCAAGCTGGAGTGCAGTGGTGAGAGCTCGGTTCTCTTCAGCCTCAGCCTCCCAGGTTCATGCAGTTTTCCTACCTCAGCCTTTGGAGTAGCTGGGATCACAGGCGTGAGCCACTGGGCCTGGCCAAGGCTACCATACTTCTAGGAAATATACAGCTCATCAACATGCAGTTTGATAAATGATCACAAAGTGAACACCTTGAGAAAAATAGAGCAGTACCGGCTCCCAGAGGCCCCCATTGTCCCCTTCTGAACAATTTGCCTCCCCCTTCTTCCCTGGTAACCCCCTCCTGACTTCCACCCTGGGCAAGTTCTGCTTGGGTTTCAACTTGAGAGAACTGGAGGAGAAGCTCTTCTTGCTCCACCTCGGGATGAGATGGGATGCAATGCCCTGGCGGGGTCTGTGAGCAATGAGTGATCACTGCTGATCACTCATTGTGTGATCAGCAATATCTGCTGTGGGACCCTCCAGAGTCCAGGTGCTGCCCGGGGCGAGGCGCTGGGGAGCAATTCTGCTGGGGACATCCTTGTGTCTGACAGTGGTGCCTTGAGTCTGATCTCTTTGGGTGCATTTGTATGCCTGGATGTGGACTTGCTGGGGCCCTTGGGTGCGTTCAGCCTTAGTAGATTTTAAACTTTTCTGAGTGAGCTAATTTGCATTTCTATAGGCAAGAACACAGGTGCTGGTCTCTGCGTTCACACTGGTACTAGGTAGGGTGAGTGGTGCGTGCTGTTTTTAATTTTTTTTCTTTCAGCTTCACCTTGGATTTCTCATTGTACTTTTTCCTGATGACCAGTGCGGTTGAGAGCCTTTCTGTATGAGAATTGGCCATCTGTTTCTCATCCGCCTGTTGAAGTGCCTGCTGAAGCCTTTTACACATTAAAACAATTGAGTAGCCAGGTGCGGTGGCTCACACCTGTAATTCCAGCACTTTGGGAGGCCGAGGCAGTTTGATCACCTTAAGTTAGGAGTTCGAGACCAGCCTGGCCAACATGGCGAAATGCCATCTCTACTAAAAAGACAAAAATTAGTTGGGTGTGGTGTTGGGCACCTGTAATCCTAGCTCCTGGGGAGGCTGAAGGCAGGAGAATTGCTTGAACCCCGGAGGCAGAGGTTGCAGTGAGCAGAGATGGTGCCACACTGTACTCCAGCCTAGGTGACAGAGCGAGACTCTGTCACACACACACAAAAAAAGAGTTATCTTTTTTAATTTTTATTGGTTTATAGGAGCTCTTTCCTAAGTGCTTTTTATTATGGTTTTAATTCTTTGGAAATTGGCCATCTCAGTGCCGTTTATGGAAGCCAGCCTCGGGAAGAAACGGAGTGTAGTGAAGTCTCGGAGGGAAGTCCCAGGAACTTCAGTGGAAAAGGAGAAGTGGAAGCTGTGAGAATCCAGAGCCCATGTTTGGCTCCAGCCTCAGCACCATCCTGCTGTCCTGCAGAGCGCCCTGGCTGTTCTGGCACGCACAAGGCCGTCGCTGCCCACCAGGCTGGTCAAGGACCAAGTGCTGCCGTTGTCCCTGGTCCCATTCCACAGAAGGGAGAATCCGGATGGCCCAGCTTGCTGGTGTCTACCTTGGAGCCAAACTGCCCCTGTCTAGGGGTGGGGACCACCTTGAGGGTAGTGGAGGCTATTTCCAGAAAAGGGATGTGTTGGCTGGGGCGGACACACCCCCATCAAAAAAGGTAGCTACAGCTTATGCCACGTCAGTGCACCAGTGTTTCCATGTAGTCAAAGTTGTCCTCAGCTTTGTGTTCCACACTGGGAGTCAGAGCCCTGTATTTAATATGGTATCATGTTTACATATGGGAGGTCGAAAAGGAACGTCTAGCAAGGGTGTTCTCATCTGCTGGAGGCTCCTTCGTGTAAATGGGCTTTTTTTTAATCCTCAGGACACCCTGAATTTTGGGTGGCCCTCTCATCTCACGTGTGCAGATAAAGAAATCAAGGCCGGGCCTGGTGGCTCACGCCTATAATCCCAGCACTTTGGGAGGCGGGTGGATCACGAGGTCAGGAGTTTGAGACCAGCCTGGCCAACATGGTGAACCCCCATGCCTACTAAAAATACAAAAAAATTAGCTGGATGTGGTGGCAGGCACCAGTAATCCCAGCTACGCTGGAGGCTGAGGCCAGAGAATCGCTTGAATCCGGGAAGTGGAGGTTGCAGTGAGCCAAGATTGTGCCGCTGCACTCCAGCCCAGGCAACAGTGTGCAACTCCGTATGCAAAAAAAAAAAAAAAAAAAAAATGGAAATCAAGATCCCAGCCCATGTTGACTTCCCTAGCTGGGTGGGGGATTAGTAGCGGACAGGGAAGCATGGTGGCATGGTGGGCCCAGGGGGATCAATGTGTGGGTGATAAAGCTGCCACCCCCTCTGGCCTCCAACCTGGTGGGGGTATCCTGGGACCTGATCTGCTGCAGGTTTGGCTCAACTGAGGTTTATTGGCAATACATCAGCTGATTTTGTGAGACTGGTAACCAGGAACACCTGTTCTGTTAGACCATGAGCAGAATTTTCAGCAGGTGGAATCAGTAAGCTGTTCGGAGCCCCTGCAGACGCCTCGTGGCCTTGCCACTCCCACTTCCTCAGGTGGGGATGATCGCTGAGGCAGCCCAAGTGAAGTCCGCCCGTGGTGTCTCGGGTGCCCGGGCTGCTATGGTTCTTAGGAGTCAGGCATTCCTTCGCGTGGCTGAGAATGCAGGCTCTGGAGCCCGCATGGGGGTCCCAGTGAGAACATCCCTCCCTGGTTGTGTGGCCTGCGAAGGTCACTCAGCCTCACTGGGCCTCAGTTTCCCTGACTGTCAGACACCAGTAACAACGGCATCTGCTTTCATACATTAGGTGAGTGTTCATCCAGCTCTTATGGTGTGGAGGGTGGAGGTCATGAGGATATGGGACCGTGTTGTTGTAGATGATGCCTGCTCTTGGGCAGGGGAGGGCAGAGTGAGCCAACCGGTACATGAGAAAAAGCGGTGACACTATGAGGAGAGTGGCAGTGGGAGCTTTGACAACAAGCTGGCAGGCAGCCTGCAGGGTGGTCCAGGCTGGCCTCATCATGGCATCCCAAGGAGGGAATAGCCCAGGCCGGGAAGGTGGGGGTGGTAGTGGGTAGGCAGGTGGAATCTGGTCTTCAGAGCAGGGAGCTTGGCTGTGGCCTTTAGGTCAGTGTGCGGCGACTTTCACTTTTGGAGATCATTGGGCTGGGGGAATCTGGAAGGTGAGGAGGAAGCCTGGGTTACCTGGAATGGGACAGGCAGGACATTTGTCACCCAGGCCTCCTTATGACTTGGGCTTCCTGTCCCCATAGCACAGCTTCCGCCCCCTTGGTCGGGGATGGGGAGGAGCGTCTGCCTATGGATGCACACGTGGTCTCCGTGTTGGGGGTGCAGAGGAAAGGCCTTTCTGCTGAGATCTGAGTCTGTCCTGTTTTTATCAGGGGTGTCCCAGGGTTGGTGGGTTTGGAGGCAAATGCTTTTCAAGGGTCCAGACCAGGAACCTCTGACCCGGTGGGCCCCGAACTCTATTCTGATTAACATGGGTCAGACTTTTTCCCTGAAAACTGAGTGCTGAGTTCAGACACAGGCAGGTGGTGCAGGTGTTTACAGGCAGAACAGCAAGGCCCCACTTGACCCTCCGCCCCTCCATGCCCTCCACAGCTCTGACGGTGGTTTGCTGTGGCTCCTCTGCTCGGTTGAATCCATCTGTGCTCGTAGATGCCTGTGCTTCGATTTTCACCTGTGTTCTCAGCAGGCCTTCCCGTGTCCCGGGCCTCCCGCCCTTTCAAGGTTCGCTCGTTTCAGTGATAATGTTCCTGTTTTCCTCTCGTAAATGTCTGGTGGCCTTCACTGTACACTGTGTACCACCAGATGTTGACAAGGTGCAACAGACAAAAGGAGTCACAGAAGGCTTCTTAACTCTTGGCCTGTGTAGAAGGAACGGGGCTGTCCCCTTCCCTGGCCATCCCTGAGACAGCCTCTGACCTGTGGCCTTATGGTTTTGGTTTTTCTCAGCTGTAAAGGGTGACAAACACAGGTATTCCTCCCACCTGGAGGCTTGTGTGTAGGGATCGGGACTGCAGGAAGCTCTGGAGGCCTCCCAAGGAAGGGCTTGTGCAGTCTGCATTTCTGTGCTGTTCCCTCCCTTTCCACGTCACCCAGACACCCGCAAGCCACCCAGAGTATGAATCCCTTGGTTAGGGAGGCAGGGACTTGCTGGGCTCCAGACCCCCTGGGGGTGCCAGAAAACCAGGGGAGAAGGATGCCTTTGTTTTAGCCATGTTTGAGGATGGCCCTGGAGGCCCTGAGGCCCTGGGTCCTTGAGCGTGTTGGTTCCCTGTAGCTGGGATTTCCAGGATAGCCTTGGGCTCCTGTGGCATCTCTGGGGCCCTTTGAGCCCACAGGGAGATTTTCGGCCATTCTGCTGGGGAAGCCCTTTGCGTGTGGCTCTTTGTGTGTGAACAGTGCCCATTGTCACTGGTGATGACACCACTGACTGCTGTCCTCGTGGACCCAGGCTGCAGGAGGGAAGGTGCCCGGCATGGAGACTGAGACTCAAGCGGGCTCCGGAGTCGGGGTGTGAGCCACAGCTCCCCCACTCAGGAGCTTGGGGCCTTCGCTGAGCTTCGCTTCCTGCATGGAAGGTGGGGGCTGTGTCTGGCCCTCTCTCCTTGGTGCCAATGGGAAGGGGGTACTGGCCTCAGTTCGTGTGGAGGGAGAGCCGCATGGGTGCAGGTCCACCTGCATTCTTTCACCTCCACGGCTGCCTTCTTGCTTCTCGCTCTAGGTCTCCTTTTTCCCCCATCCCCTTGGCAGCCTCCTCTTGATCCTGAATTGGTGCACACACAAACATACGTAGCACATGGACACACACACACCACCTTACACGTGCATGTCATTCTTGAGGCAAAAGAAAAGGATGGCCTGGCCCCTCACACTTCCCCAGACCTGGTCCCTTCCTCCTGCCCCTAGGGACCTAGGGTCTCCGTCCTGCGTTTCTTTTCCATGCGTGAATACCCATGCGTGAGCGACAGGATTCATTTTTGATTTTTTTTTTTTTTTTTTTTTTTTGATACAGTCACTCTATTGCTTGGGCTGGAGTGCAGTGGCGCAATCATAGCTCACTGCAACCTCAAATTCCATGGTCCTCCTGCCTCAGCCCCTTGAGTGGCTGGAACTACAGGTGCACATCACTGTGCCTGGCTCCTTTTTGCATTTTTTTGTAGAGACGAGGTCTTGCCGTGTTGCCCAGGCTAGTCTGAAACTCCTGGCTTCAAGCCTCTGCCCCGCCTCAGCCTCCCAAAGTGCTGGGATTACAGGTGTGGCCACTGCACCAGGCCCTGGATTCTCTGTGAGGAGTTTCTCGTTCTTCCTAGCTGGTCTCTCCTAGAGGTGTGAGACCCTGCTCCTGACTGCTGGGGTGTGGGTCCTTCCTGTAACCCTGCCCTGTGAGTTATGCATTTCCCTATCCTTGAACATGTGACTTGGTTCGAATTATTTTATTTTTTTAGACATTTTTGCTCTGTTGCCCAGGCTGGAGTGCAGTGGTGTGCACTGCAACCTCCGCCTTCCGGTTTCAAGTGATTCTCCTGTCTCAGCCTCCTGAGTAGCTGGGATTACAGGCGCATGCCACCACGCCCAGCTAGTATTTGTATTTTTAGTAGGGACAGAGTGTCATCATGTTGGTCAGGCTGGTCTCGAACTCCTGACCTCTGTCTGACCTCAAGTGATCTGCCTTCCCTGGCCTCCCAAAGTGCTGGGATTACGGGCGTGAGCCACTGTACCCAGTGAATTTTTTTTTTTGGATACAGGGTCTAGTCCTGTTTCCTAGGCTGTAGCGCAGTGGCTTAATCCCGGTTCACTGCAGCCTTGACCTCCCTAGCTCAGGAGATCCTCACACCTCAGCCTCCCGAGTAGTTTGGACTGTAAGTGTGCACCACCATGCCAGCGTTTTTTTTGTTTTTTTTTTTTTTTTTTTGAGAGAGTCCTACTCTGTCACCCAGGCTGGAATACAATGGCACAATAATCTTGGCTCACTGCACCTTCCATCTCCTGGGTTCAAGTGATTCTTGTGCCTCAGGCTCCTGACTATCTGGTACAGGCACATGCCACTATGCCCAGCTAACTTTGTTATTGCTTGAATTTTTAATGCTTGAAAATCTCGTATTGATTGTATTGTGTCTGCAACCAAAATATGCATACCAGTTGAAATTAAAATTTAAAAAAATTGCTGGGTGTGGTGGCTCATGCCTTGAATCCCAGCACTTTGGAAGGCTGAGGCGGCCAGATCATGAGGTCAGGAGTTTGAGACCAGCCTGAGCGACATGGTGAAACCCTGTCTCTACTAAAAATGCAAAAATTAGCTGGGCGTGGTGGCGCATGCCTGTAATCCCAGCTACTCAGGAGGCTGAGGCAAGAGAATTGCTTGAACCCAGAAGGTGGAGGCTGCAGTGAGCCTAGTTCACGCCATTGCACTCCAGCCTGGGTAACAGAGCGAGAGATTCAGTCTCAAAAAAAAAACAAAAAGGAATTAAAAAAATTTTTACAGCATCATAAGCTGTGAGATTTTTTTTGTGATTTGATTGGGCATTACTGATACCCAGTTGATCAAACAAATATTCCAGTTTTAAATCAGTAACAAGTAGAAATACTAAAAAGCAGTGGAAATACATCCCTTGAGAAGATGGGTACCTTTTCTTCCTGGTTATTTCATGCATCCACAGTTGGACATAAGCTATTGCTAAAACGATACCGATCTCAGCCTCAATTCTCGTTCTCTCTCCCCCTCTCTTTTTCTTTTTCTTTCTTTTGAGACAGAGTCTTGCTCTGACACCCAGACCAGATTAGAGTGCAGTGGTGCGATCTCGGCTCACTGCAACCTCTGCCTCGCAGGTTCAAGGGATTCTCCTTCCTCAGCCTCCTGATTAGCTGGGATTACAGGTGTGCACCACCACACTTGGCTAATTTTTGTGTTTTTAGTAGAGACAGGGTTTCACCATGTTGGTCATGTTGGTCTCGAACTCCTGACTTCAGGTGATAAGCCCACCTTGGCCTCCCAAAGTGCTGGGATTACTGGTGTGAGCCACTGCGTGCCCTGCCCCTCAATTCTAGTTCTGTGTTTTAAGTTGAAAAACCTTGATAATATAAATTAGATACAAATTAACAAGATTTTATATAACAATAGCATCTAGTTCCAAGTTACCAAAAACTGATGTAAAAGCTTAGTGTAAAAAATTAATGATTCATCACCTGACAACTTAAGTTCTTCTGGTTCTCAACAGGTTTTACTGAGGTGAAATTCACATTTCATCAGGGTCACTGTTTTACAGTGCACCAGTCAGTGATTTTTAGAATATGAAAAATCTAGCATTTAATTTTTCACATATTCGGACTTGCAGCCATCATGTTGATCTGATTCTAGAACATGGTTCCAGTTTCGTGATATTGCCACTATTGCTTTAACAGACACCCTCGTTCCTTGTCTCCAATCTTATAATTTTTCTTGTTTTACAGTAATGCATGTTAACTGTAGAAAACTTTAAAATGACAAAGGAAAAAATTATTACCTGTGCAAGTGTTTCAGTTTGTAGCATTTGTTCTTCTGAAGCTATTTATTTATATATATGTATGTGCATATGTGTGTGTGTGTGTGTGTGTGTGTATATATATATAGAGAGAGAGAGTGTGTGTGTGTGTGTGTGTGTGTCAGGGTCTTGCTCTGTTGCTCAGGCTGGAGTGCAGTGGCCTGATCATGGCTCACTGCAGCCTTGAACTCTTGGGCTCAAGCAATCTTCCTACCTCAGTGAGTGTCCTAAATAGCTGGGACTATAGGCGTTTGCCCCCAGGGCCAGCTAGTTTTTTTAAAAGTTTTGTAGAGACAGGGTCTCCCTATGTTGCCCAGGCTGGTCTTGAACTCCTGGGCTCAAGCAGTCTTCCTGCCTTGATCTCCCAGAATGCCCAGGCATGAACCAGCGGCCCAGCTCAGTAACTTCCTCTGAAGTTACGGAAGCCTAAAACTACATACAGTAAGATCTTAGAGCCTCCCACCTAAAACACCAGGCCAAAAAGTGCTGTGGAGATGAATAGGCCAGAAAAGGGAGTGGGGAGATGGGTCAGCAAGCAGGGGTGTGGGGGGTTTGGCAGGTTATAAAAGGGGTGGTCAGAGGCCGAGGCGGGTGGATCACCTGAGGTTGGGAGCTTGAGACCAGCCTGACCAACATGGAGAAACCCATCTCTTCTAAAAATACCCGGGCGTGGTGGCTCAAGCCTGTAATCCCAGCTACTCGGGAGGCTGAGGCAGGAGAATTGCTTGAACCCGGGAGGTGGGGGTTGTGGTGAATTGAGATTGTGGCACTGCCCTCCAGCCTAGGCAAGAAGAGCAAAACTCCGTCTCAAAAAAAAAAAAAAGGAAAGAAAAAAGTGGCGTGGGGGAGGTGGTCAGAAGAGGCCTTGTGGAGAGGAGGGCAGCCTGAGGTGGAGCCGGAGCTCCAGGGAGGAGCTGAGGACTCCAGGGCGCCGAGGTGTGAGCAGGCAGGGGCTGGCAGGGTGGCCTCGTCTGGGGCCTCACAGACTGCAGGGAGGAGACTGGGACGCCGGGCAGGGCTTCGAGAGCAGTGGGTCGGGAAACAAACTTGGGGCTCGGGGTGTGGGGAGACTGGCGAGTGGGCGTAGTCACAGGGCAGACAGTGCCAGAGGCTTTAACCACAGCCGTGGCTGTAGAAATGAACTCCAATTGGGAGCCAGGAGAGGAGAATGACAGTCACGTGGACCACGTCTCAGATTCAACATCTGTTTCTGGGTGACTCCTTCAGAATTTAGCAGCTTAACACAGCGCTTACCTTACTGTGTGGTCGGGGTTGGGAGTGGCTCTGGCTGACCGTCACTCCTGAGTCCTCAGTCAGGCTGTGGGCGCGGTGGCTCACGCCTGCAATCCCTGCACTTTGGGAGCCAAAGGTGGGAGGTTACTTGAGCCCAGGAGTTTGGGACCAGCCTGGGTAACACAGTGAGACCCCATGTCTACAAAAAATAAACAAAAATTAGCCAGGCGTTGTGGTACACACCCATGGTCCCAGCTACTCAAGCGGCTGAGGCAGGAGGATTGTTCGAGCTCAGGAGGTCCAGGGCTGCCCTGAGCAGTGATCATGCCACTGATCCTTGGTGATGGAGCAAGACCCTGTCTCAAAAAAAGCTGTGGGCGAACTGTGGTCATCTGAGGGCTTGCCTGGGCTTGGAGGGGCTGCCTCCTGGCTCATATAGTTTCGGCATGCTGGTGTTGGCTCTAGAGGGAGGCCTCGGGTCCTCACCACGTGGACCTCCCCATGGGGGTGCATGGGTGTCCTCACAGCATGGTGGCAGCTTCCCCCAGAGGCTTAGAAGCCGCACACCATCATTTTCATGCAGTCTCGCTGGTCACCTGGTCAGCCCTGTTCAGGGTGGGTGCAGTCTACCCAGAGACATGTTGGCCAGAAGGTGAGATGTACGGGGGGCCCTCGCGGAGGCTGGCTGCTTCGCTCATCTTCTGCCTACAGAGAGGAAGCTCAGGGGGCTTCTTGGACACAAAGTGGTTGTGTCTTGAAGGTGCCTGGGAGGAGGTTGTAGCAGGAGACTTCTGGGCCAGGGAATTGTCTTCTCCGTGGGGCCATGGAGTGCCCAGTGCCTCGGCCTGGAAGCCCTCGCAGGGACAAGCTTGGATCCTGAGTCTCCCTCCAGACTAAGGCTGCCCGGCCTCTCTGGACCCCACCTCACTTTACATCAGCACTGCGGGGAGCCTGGAAGGATGGGGGCTGGTTATTGCTAAGGGTGCCCCTGACAGTGGGTCATGGGCCGGTCGGCAGGGTCACCAGGATTCTCACACCCTTTCGCCGTGTTGCTGTGGCCCTCGTCTGCCTGCGGCTAGTGCGGGGGGTTCCCAGCAGCTGGGTCCTTCATGTGGTTTTCATCAACACGGTACACATTTTGGAGGAGCAGGCAGGTGGCTCTGAGCCGGGCCCTCCCTGAGCCCTGATCCATGACTTGGGCTTAAGGTTGGATGAGCTGAAGGACAACCAAGACTGAGCCTGGCGTCCAGATACCACTGTGTCCTGAGGCACTGTGTGTGCTGCCCCACGGGCTGTGTGGAGAATGTCACCTTCAACGATGCCATGTATTAAAGTGCACTGAAGCTTTCAATGTGTTGGGAGTGTATGCAAGGCCCAATGTGTTGGGAGTGTATGCAGGGAGTGGGGAAGGCGTCCTGGGCTCACCTGTACTACAGTTACTCTTTCTTTTGATTTAAAAACACCGTGTGGGCTTTGTTCCGCCCCTCTGCTCTGCCCCACTTTCCCCGGCAGCCTCGTGGACATGTCCTTCCACAGCATTCTCTGTGAACTCACAGTTGCGTTGTGCACATCTCAGTGTGTGCAGTGACCCCTGAGAAGATAATCTTGCAGTGTGTGAACTTGTTTTCTTTAACAAATACTCTGACTGTCGCTCCATGTCAGTGTGTATAGATCAACTTGGTTCCAGCAGCTGCGTGGCAGTGCGTGAAATCAGGTGTCACACTTGCTGGAGTAGCTGCCGCTTGGTTCCTGCTTTCTGGCTGCCGGCTGTCAGTGGGTCCTGTTCTGCATGGTGGGTTCGGTGGGGCTGCGGCTCCTGCCCATTGTTCTGCACCCGGCTCTGGGCTGCCTCTTGGGAGGAGACTCCCCGACTTATCGTCGGGGCTCAGCTGGCCTTGGTGGCTGTGGCTGAGCCAACTGTAACTGGTGCTGTGGTTCTCAGGAAGGACACAGACCATGCAGGGCCTAAGGGTCGCAGAATTCTCTCTGGGGGCCCTGGGAAGGACCAACCTGGCTTCACGTGGGGATTCTCAGAGGGCATAGGGATTCTGGGGCCCCTAGTGCGAATTCTGAGAATTCCCAGAAGTCCCTGCAACAGGTGAGACTGAGGACCACATAGTCTGAGCATCCCTGAAATCCACAGGCCCCGTGTCCACCTGCGCCCTCCTCTCAGGGGCTCTTCCCCATGTCCACCTGCGCCCTCCTCTCAGGGGCTCTTCCCCATGTCCACCTGCACCCTCCTCAGGGGCTCTTCCCCACGATCACCTGCGCCCTCCTCTCAGGGGCTCTTCCCCATGTCCACCTGCGCCCTCCTCTCAGGGGCTCTTCCCCACGATCACCTGCGCCCTCCTCTCAGGGGCTCTTCCCCATGTCCACCTGCGCCCTCCTCTCAGGGGCTCTTCCCCATGTACACCTGCGCCCTCCTCTCAGGGGCTCTTCCCCATGTCCACCTGCGCCCTCCTCTCAGGGGCTCTTCCCCATGTCCACCTGCGCCCTCCTCTCAGGGGCTCTTCCCCATGGCCACCTGTGCCCTCTCTCAGGGGCTCTTCCCCATGTCCACCTGCGCCCTCCTCTCAGGGGCTCTTCCCCATGGCCACCTGTGCCCTCCTCTCAGGGGCTCTTCCCCATGGCCACCTGCGCTCCCCTCAGGGGCTCTTCCCTATGGCCTCTTGGGCCCTCCTCTCAGTCCTGCTCTTCCCTGTGGTTACCTGGTCTGTCCACTCAGTGATTCTTTGCTGTGGTCACCTGTGCCATCCCCTCAGAGACTGTGTGGTCACCTGGGCCCTCCCCTAGGGGGCTCTGTGGTCACCTGGGTCCTGCTCTTATGAGCGCTATGTCATGGTCACGTGGGCCCTCCTCTCGGGGGCTCTTGGTCACCTCGGTCCTCGTTTCAGGGGCTCTATGCCATGGTCACCTGGGTCCTCCTCTTGGGGGCTTGTTGTCATCTGGCTCCTCTTCTTGGGGGCTTTTCCTGGTGGTCACCTGCACCTGCCTTTCGGGCTATGTGCTGGAGAGAAACAGGGCTGGATTTGGGCGTCAGGCCAGGAAACCAGGGAGATGCCATGCTCTCAGCGTTCCTTGCCAGGGCTGTGAGCACAGGTGTCTGAGGCTGCCCAGCTGTCCATCCCCTCCTCATGGGAGAAACGCAGATCTCGTGCCTAAGTTTGGCAGGGTCGTGAGGGGTGCCGCTTCCAGCCTCCCGCCCTCATATGGGAGTCCGACTGAATGAACTAGCCCAGATCCATGGAGACTTCTAATGGGCTTGGTGCTGACATGGGAAGTACACAGGGCTCAGATTTGGGGGTAGGGGGACTTAGTCTGGGCTCAGGGAATGTGTAAGGATTTCTTGGGAAGGCTGTGACACATGACCTCTGACTGTGGCTTGAAACGGCAGAAATGTATTCTCACCATCATGGAGACACATGTCAGAAACTGAGGTCTCAGCAGGGCCACGGTCCCTGTAGACGCTGGGGGAGGACTCTTGCTTACCTCTCCCCACTTCTGGAGCCCCAGGCGCTGCTTGTCATCTTGGGCTGTGGGTACATCAGCCCAGTCTTTGCCTCCGCTTTCCCTTGGCCCTCCCTTCATGTGAGTCTGTGTCCAAGTCTCCCTCTCCTTTCTTCTATTTAGAACCAGTCACTGGATTTAGAGCCCCTCAATCCAGCATGATCTTAACTTGATTATCTCTGGAAAGAGCCTATTTCCAAATAAGCTGGTGATCTTCCCCATGATAAGGAGTGGGTGTGGGGTAGGACCCGAACTTGTCTTCATAGGGAACACAGCTCAGGCCCCTATAGAAGGAAGCCGTGTTGGAGCTGGGAGCTGGGCGATGGGCTGTGAGCAGTGAGGAGCTGTCCAGGGAAGGGTGCTGAGGCTGGCGGCGTGCGGAGGCCAGGAGGCCACCTCGGAAGGTCCGAGGCTGGGTGGCTGGGGCAGAGAGTGCGAGCGACGCCCACTAGCCTGGCTGCACCTGTCAGGTGGAGCCTTTCTTAGGGCTTGGTTTGTTGGCCGTCAGATGTTCCAGCTGGGCTGTATTCAGCCTCAGAGTTTATAACTGTGTTTCTGGGCCAGGTGCGGTGGCTTGTACCTGTAATCCCAGCACTTCAGGAGTCTGAGGTGAGCAAATCACGAGATCAGGAGTTGGAGACCAGGCTGGTCAACCTGGTAGAACCCCGTCTCCACTACGAATACAAAAATTAGCCTGGCATGGTGGTACACACCTGTAATTTCAGCTACTCAGGAGGCTGAGGCAGGAGAATCACTTGAACCCAGGAGGTGGAGGTTGCGGTGAGTGGAGATCGCACCACTGCACACCAGCATGGTTGACCGAGCAAGACTCCGTCTCAAAAAATCTGTCATCACGTTTCCATTTGTAAACAGGAAACTACTTTGCTTCGCACTTTTTCATGGGAGGAGAGAAATTCGACACCCCTCACCCTGAAGGTTACCTCTTTGGAGAAAACATGGATCTGAACTTCCTGGGCAGCCGCCCGGTCCAGGTGGGTGTGGACAGGGCTGGCTTGTGGAGCTTAGGTTGAGGGGAGGCCCCTGTCCCCAGCGGTCTGCATCCCAGCATGAGGGCAGACAGGCACTAAATCACCCCTAAACAGGGCAGAGCTCCTGGCAGGATTCCAGTTGAGCTTGGGTGTGGGCATGTGACCTGGATGGGTTGTGTTCTGGCGCTGTCCCTTAGAGGGCAGACGGCCCCGGGCAGGTCACTGAGAAGCAGAGCAGCCATATTGAACTGGTATGTTTGGGCTGCAGGGGCTGCAGAGCATTGGGGATTTGATCCCAGGCCTCTTGGGTGACTTTCTCTAAAAACCAAAAAGAGTATTTACAGGCCGGGCGTTACAGCTCATACCTGTAATTCCAGCACTCTGGGAGGCTGAGGTGGGCAGAACTCCTGAAGTCAGGAGTTTGAGACCAGCCTGGTAAAATGGTGAAACCCTGTCTCTACTGGAAAAATAAAATAAAAAACAAACTTAGCCGGGTGTGGCGGTGTGTGCCTGTAGTCCCAGCTCCTCGGGAGGCTGAGGCAGGAGAATCACTTGAACCTGGGAGGTGGAGGTTACAGTGAGCCGAGATCGCACCACTGCATTCCAGTCAGGGCGACAGAGCGCGATTGTCATAAAAGGCAAACAGAAAAACCAGTATTTACTTTATTTACTTTCCTTAGAACGGTAGGCAAGAGACATTACGGTCCAAAGTGGAGATGCAGACAGCTAGCGAACATCTTCCTCTCGTTGCCAGAGGGGAGAGCACGTTTGAGTACAGCTGTCCATTTGTTTCGCGCACATTGACGCCTGCCGTGTGCCTAGTGCTCTTCTGGGGGAGGGGGTGAAGGCAGAGCCTGCCTCCGCTGCTGCGGGGGTGTCGACAGTTAACACAGGACAAACGGGTAGAAGAGAAAGGGTGGAAAGGGAGGCTCCACTGCACAGGCCGTGGCTGAACCAAGCGTGATAGGTGGGAAGGAGGTCCCTCCAGTAGGAGCAGAAGGCAGGGGCCTGGGAACGGAGGAGGAGTTGGCGAGAGGGTGCAGGCGTGGGGGCAGGAGGCCGGAGGAGTTGGTAAATGTCAGGGGCTCTGGGGAGCTTGTGAGGCTGTGTTTGTAGGAAGCTCGGAGGATGGAATGCATATGGCCCGAGGAAGGGGCTAAGGTTGCTCAGAGCCAGTAATAGATGTGGGAAGCGTGGGAGAGCAGGGTGGGGACGGGCAGCCCGAGTGCCGGAATTGGGATGAGGCTGCGTGGCCAGATTTGCTCAGGGTGGTTTAGTCCTGGCTGTTGCATGTGCTGGCCATGTGGCCTGCAGCTTCCATCTGTAAATGAGAACAGTGCACCTAGCACAGCCCCTCACATGGGGACGAGAGCCCAGGGATACCCGTTGGGGCTGTGGCTGCTGTGCCCTGACCTGTTTTCTGTCTTCCAAGGGAGTCACCTGGGGCCCTGTGGTTTCCTTCCTAGTTTCCCTACGTCACTCCCGCCCCCCATGAGCCTGTGAAGACACTGCGGAGCCTGGTGAATATCCGCAAAGACTCCCTCCGGCTGGTGAGGTAACCTTTGCCCTGCCCCCGGGGACCCTGAGGCTCTGTGGGGCACAGTCTGGGGTGGAGGTTCTGGTTTGATGCTGGAGGAAAAGGGCAGGTGGGAGGGGCCCCAGTCCCTGTGCCCTCTCTCAAGTGGAATCAGAGGGTGCCTTCGGCTGACAGAGAAAAGGACCTGTGGAAGGAGAGCCGTTCAGCCAGTGCTTCTTAGCTGTGCTGCTCGGGGACACTGCGCAGTGTCTGGAGGCAGCCGGGTGGGGTGCCCGGCATCTCAGGTTGAGGCCAGGGGTGCTTCAGACTTCCTGCCACGCACAGGGTGGTCCCCACAGCCAGGAATGATCCGGCACCAGATTTCAGTAGGTTCAGAAACTGCTTAAACTGACTAAAGGCATCTGGGCTGTGTCTGAACCAAGAGCATGCACCCCGTCTTCTGCGGGCAGGAAGAAGGAGAGGCAAGCCCTGGACCTTTGGGCTTTCATATCCAAGTAGGAAACGGCCTCCATGTTGACTGAAGAAGTGGGCGGTGTCCACAAAGCCGCCTGCACGACCCCTCACCCTCCCAGGGCAGGGATAGCCTTCGCGAATGTGGCCGCTGACCCGCTGCCTGTTTCTCCACCGCCTTGGGTAGGTACAAAGACGACGCCGACAGCCCCACTGAGGATGGCGACAAGCCCCGGGTGCTCTATAGCCTGGAGTTCACCTTTGACGCCGATGCCCGCGTGGCCATCACCATCTACTGCCAGGCGTCTGAGGAGTTCCTGAACGGCAGGGCAGTGTGAGTCCACAGGCGGCTGGCACCGGCCAGGCTGGGGGCCCCAGACTCCCATGGGAGGCTTCTCTCTGCCTTACTAACCAGAGGGAGAAAAGCAAACCGTGCTCTCTTACAGTACTCCCAGTACTTTACCACGACATGAGGGGCTTCTTCCTCCCCAGGGACTCCCCATTTCTCTGCGGGAACCAGCTGGGATCCTGTGACTTGTTTCAGTTCGGGCGCTGCCTGGAGTTCGTGTAGCCCCCGCATGTGGAGAGCCCAGTCTCACAAGACTGCCCCACTTCAGTTGCTGGTCATAAGCCCCCACTGTCACCTGTACTTCTCACCAACCAGTCATATATCAGGGCTCCCACAGCCCACTCCTCGGGCTTGATCAGTTGCTAGAGTGGCTCACAGGACCCAGGGAGGCACTTGGCTGATGTATGTTGGTTGATTGTAACGGATTCAGATGAAGAGTTTCACTAGACGAGGTGTGGGGGAAGGGGTGGGGTGCGCCACCTTCCCTGTGTTCAGCAACCGGAAACTCCCGAAAACCCCATATTACAGGGCCTTTTCTGGAGGTTTGATCACGTAGGCAGGATTGATGAGTAACTCCATCTCCAGCCCCTCTCTCCTCCCTGGAGGATGGGGCTAGGGCTGAAATTCAATTCCAGTTTTTTTTTTCTTTTCTTTTCTTTTCTTTTTTTTTTTTTTTTTTTTTTTTTTTTTTTTTTGAGATGGAGTTTCCCTCTTGTTGCCCAGGCTGGAGTGCAATGGCACGATCTCGTCTCACCGAAACCTCCGCCTCCCAGGTTCAAGCAATTCTCCTGCCTTAGTCTCCTGAGTAGCTGGGATTACAGGCATATACCACTACATCTGGCTAATTTTGTAATTTTAGTACAGATGGGCTTTCTAGATGTTGGTCAGGCTGGTCTCAAACTCCTGACCTCAGGTGATCCACCCACCCTGGCGTCCCAAAGTGCTGGGATTACAGGCGTGAGCCACCATGCCCAGCTCAGGGTTTGGTTTTGTTTTGTTTTGTTTTTTGAGATGGAGTCTCACTCTGTTGAGAGGCTGGAGTGCAGTGGCACAATTTCGGCTCACTGCAACCTCTGCCTCCTGGGTTCAAGTGATTCTTCTGCCTCAGCCTCTCTAGTAGTTGGGATTACAGGCATGTGCCACCACACCCAGCTAATTTTTTTGTATTTGTTTGTAGAGATGGGATTTTACCATGTTGGCCAGGATGGTCTTGATCTCTTGATCTTGTGATCTGCCCACCTCAGTCTCCCAAAGTGCTGGGATTACAGGCATGAGCCACCGTGCCTGGCAGCGGCTTGGTCTTTCTGGCGGCCAGCCCCCTCCAGGAGCTACCAAGAGTCACCTCATTGGCACAGAAGACATTCCTATCACCCAGGAAATTCCAAAGGGTTTGGAATTCTGTGTCAGGAGCGAGGATCAGAGACCAAATGTGAGAACAAAAGAGGCTCCTCGCGCCCCTGTTGCTCAGGAAATAAGGGTTTCAGAGGTCCCTGTGTCAGGAACTGGGACCGGGACTAAATATTTACTTTTACTGTGTCACAGTTACGGATTTGTGACTTCAGAGGTTTTATCTGAGATACGGGTCCTTCTGGCCCTGAAAGTTTGAAACCTGCAACTTGAGTAGGACCACCTCCAGGCTGCCAGGGCACATCTGCCCTGAGTGACTTTAGGGACAGGTAGGAGCGTTTCCCCCATCTCCCTGCCTTCCTGCATTAGAGCAGACTGCTCAGCAGTCAGCTTTGCATCTGGGGATAGGTGTGGCTGAGAGCCTCGGCTTTGAGTGCTATCCCGGCTGAGTGGCTCGGGGCACGTGACTGCTTGTGCCTCGGAGTCCTCAGCCAGAAATGTGTGCAGGTGGTGTGAGGAGGGGTGATGTGTCCTGTGCACAGCCCCTCGTGTGACTGGTGCTCATGAATGGAGCCTGAGTGCTCAGGTTGAGGGGCTGGTGGAGACGACTCAGGAACATTCCACCAGGTGAGGCTTCCCCGGGGCTCCGGCCCTCGGCTTCCCAGCAGCCAGGGCTGCTCCTGTGGGCCAGCACTGGGGGAGGAACAGGTCCCTTCCTTTAGACTTTGTTCCTTGAGGCTCCACCTTGCCCAGCACTTGATTATGTTTCGAGACACCCGTAACACATGCCTGTGTGCTATGGCAGGCGTGGAATTCATGGGTATGGGAGCATTTGGAGTGACCAGGGCAGGACCCTCTGCCCCCTCCTTGCACCCCATTGGTTGTGCTTGAGTGTGTGACACCCCTGGGGCCTAGTGCCCTCCTCGGGGTTGGCCTACATGGTGGAGGAGCTGGGTTTCTGGGGAGGAGCTTGGGGGCTGCCACAGACAGGGCACAGGCTGAGGTCAGACAGGACAGTGTGAGTGAGTGGCCTGTCCCTGCCCCGCCACACCCCAGCTGTCAGGCTTTGGATGATTGTTTTGGATGGGCTCAAATAGAGGGTTCTGCTGCCACCAAAAAGGCTAGAGAGAACAGAGAGGACACCCTGCCAGCCCTGGCTGGTATCACCTGTCCTAGACCCCTAGGGGCCAGTGATGAGAGAAATGCCACGGTCCCCTTCTCAGGACCTGGCACAAGGCCTGCTTCCTCTCCCAGTAGGGATCACAGAGCAGGAGCAGCTCCAGTACCTGGAGGCCTTGCCCAGGCACCCGGACCCCATCCAGCCTGCCAGTGGTCCATCATTTGAACGGCAAGGCAAGCCACCCTCCCTGCCTCCTGGCAGGAAAACTGAGGCTCGGGCAGAGGGGTGTGTCCAGGACTCCTCAGCTCACAGGAGAAGTCCAGGGTCTGCCTGAGGGCGGTGCCCTAGGTGTGCCTTTTACTGAGGCTGATCCTGGGCCTCCCCTGTAGTGCCTCCTCCCACGCTGGGCTCTGGAGGCCAGGGCAGGCCTCTTCTGCCTTTGTGTGTATGAGGTGCCCGCCTCTACCCTCCAGGGGCAATCTGTGGGTCTCTGCTGGGGTGGAGCGCAGGCCACTGGGCGTGAGGGTTGGGGAAGGAGCATTTGCACTGTGTGTACTTAAGGACTGTGTTGATTCAAAGAGTGAACAAACTCAAGCGGGGTGCATTGGCTCATGCCTGTGATCCCAGCACTTCGGGAGGCCGAGGCGGGTGGATCACTTGAGGTCAGGAGTTGATGGCCAATCTGGCCAACATGGTGAAACCTCTTCTGTACTAAAAATACAAAAATTAGCCTGGAATGATGGCACACACCTGTAGTCCCAGCTACTCGGGAGGTTGAGGCAGGAGGATCACTTAAACTCGGGAGGCGGAGGTTACAGTGAGCCGAGATAATGCCGCTGCACTCCAGCCTGGGCAACAGAGCGAGACCCTGTCTCAAAAAAAAAAAAAGCAAACAAACTTAGCACCCCATAGAGAAAAGGAAAATCACAGCCATCTCTGGGGAGAAAGCACAGGGATTGGGCAGGTGCGGGCTCTGGAAGAATTGTAGCCAGGCCTGACCTGGGCAGAGCTGCGTGGTGAGCAGAGAGGCCGTGGAAGGCCCTGGAAGGGTGAAGACCATGTGGCCATGTAGGCTGTTTCCTGTCCCCCACAAGAGAGAGTCTCCAAAATACAGGTGTCTCCAGCCCTGCCGGCTGTCAGAGTGGGAGGGATGGGCACAGGAGGGTCTTTGCTGTGCTGCATTTTCACTGCCTGCTCCCGGCTCCCTGCAGATACAGCCCCAAGGGCCCCTCACTGCAGTCCGAGACCGTCCACTACAAGAGAGGGGTGAGCCAGCAGTTCTCCCTGCCCTCCTTCAAGATCGACTTCTCGGAGTGGAAGGATGACGAGGTAATCCTGGCTGGGTTCCTTCTTGCCCTTTGCTCCTTCTCCCAAATTTTCTCCTCTTGGGAGTGGGGCCAGCGTGTCTGGGTTTCTCTGGGTTCATAAGCCCTGGGAATGGCTGCCCCAGTCTGTGCTCAGACGACATGTGGATGGACTGGAATGAGGCCTGGGCTGTGTGCCGGCTGGGCCAGGGGACCCAGAGGCCGACCAGGGAGCTGCACTCAGAGGCTTGGACACTGGGCTGCTTTGGGGAGGCATGAGGAACGGGACTCCCTCCTTCAGGCTGTAGCAGTGCAGGGTCTGTTCACACCAGGTGGTGTCCCTTCAAGCTTTTTACCCTTTCTTTGCTTAAAATCTTGGTGCAGGTGTAATTTGAGATGGAGTCTTGCTCTGTTGCCCAGGCTGGAGTGCAGTGGCATGATCTTGGCTCACTGCAACCTCTGCCTCCCAGGTTCAAGGGATTCTCCTGCCTCTGCCTCCCAGGTTCAAGGGATTCTCCTGCCTCTGCCTCCCAAGTAGCTGGGACTACAGGCGCATGCCACCACACCCAGCTATTGTTTTGTATTTTTAGTAGAGACAGGGTTTCACTGTGTTAGCCGGGATGGTCTCGATCTTCTGACCTCGTGATCTGCCTGCCTCAGCCTCCCAAAGTGCTGGGATTACAGGCGAGAGTCACCGTGCCCAGCCGGAGCTGCACACATCTTTTAATGAGGCGTTTTGTAGGTTTCAGCTTGAGTGCCTGCCTTGCTAGTTTTCCCTCATAGGCCCTGCTCCAACTTTCCGTCAAAGCTGTGTGCTTCCCCCTTTGCCTTGTTTCCCAGCATCCATCTGGTCTGCAGCTTACAAAGACCCTGGTCTGGGGGCTCCTGTGTAACAGTGGTCCTTGTGGATCCCAGGTCCGAGGCTGGGAGGAGATGTGGACCACATGCTCTCTTAAGTGAGCGGACTTACGCTGGGGCCTGTCCTGTGGCTCTCTTCCTGACCTGTACTCACTTTCCATAAAGAGCCTCCCTTGTGTTTGCGTTAAAAATGAAACAAGCCAGGTGTGGTGGCTCTCGCCTATAATCCCAGCACTTTGGGAGGCTGAGGCAAGAGAATCGTTTGAGGCCAGGAGTCTGAGACCAACCTGGGCAAAACTCTGTCTCTATGAAAAATAAAAAAATTACCTGGGTGTGGTGGTATTCCCCTGTAGTCCAAGCTACTGAGGAGGGAAGATTGCCTGAGCTTGGGAGATGGAGGCTGCAGTGAGCCACAATCGTACCACTGTATTTCAGGCTGGGTGACAGACCGAGACCCTGTCTCAAAAGTAAAAGTACTTGGGATTGGGGGACTGCCAGGTTGTCTAAGAAGGGGGGTCAACTGGCCCAGGTTGGGAACTGAGCAAGTCAGAACTCCCGTGCTGATCCGTAGTCTGATTGCGCCTGCAAATAGCCACTGCACTCCAGCCTGGACAACATAGTGAGACCCCATTTCTTAACGGAAAAAAAAACAGTAAAATTAAACATCTTCCCAGACTCCTTGGGTGGGTGGAGTCTCTGTCCTCTCCTGGCATCACTGGCGTGGGCCCCACACCCTGCTCTCATGTTCGACTGTGGGTGCTGTCTGACCTGTGTGCCAAGCTCTGGGGAGTGTGAGCTCAGGGTTGTCTGGGCTCCTTGTTTGTCTGATGTTCCCTGGGGCCCCTCCCCCAGTCCCTCTGGGGAGCCCCAGCCTTGGTACCCCGTGAGCCGTGGGTTTACAGGTGAGGTGGCCAGGGGAGGGGAATGGTCACTGTGGCCAGCTTGCTGAGGAGTTGTGGTGCTCAAGGCCCAGAGAGAGTTGGGACCATGATGCCCCCAGTTGTCCCACCTCTGTCCTGGACTTGGCACTGGACCCACCAGGGGGCCTTTGGTAAGGGTTTGCTGAGGAAGCTGAATGAGGGCCCGTGTGCTGCATAGCCCTGGCTGGTCAGCCACCACGGATGGCCACGCTGAGAGTCTGCGTGTCAGGGACGGCTCCTGCTGTCAGGCCTTCAAGGTGGGATCTTTGTCGGGACTTCTGTGGATGTAAGTGACAGAAAAACACTCAGTCTGGTTTAAGAAAGGAAAACCGGGGACTTACTGGTATAAGAGAAGGCTGGGTGGCCTGAGGTTTCTTCCAGGGCCATGTCATCAGGGCGGGGTCTCTCTTGCTTAGTCTCCCACCTCCCACAGCTCCTCTCAGCGAGTGCCCTGCAGGCCAGCACACGGCCATCCTTCTGGGTCCAGAGGTGCTTGGAGGCCATGCGCCTTCTCTTTGTGACCCCACTTGGGGCAGGAGCCTCCCATCCTGCAGCCAGTCCGTAGAGACTTGGAGTAGGAGGGAGACACTTCCCAGAGGAGAACCTGAGGGGCTTAGATACTTGGCCAGGCATGGCTTAGCGTCAGGAGCACAGCTGCAAGGACAGGTCATAGGGGTGCCCAGGGTGGCTGCACTGGCCCTGCCTAGGAGCGGGGAGGACAAACATGGAGGGGATGGGGCCCGCTTCAGTTCTGCCACCTTCTCTCTATAGTGTTGGGCCAGTTCTGTGGCTCTGGAAGCCTGGGTTTGCCTCTCTGTGGGACAGGGCTGGAAGCAGTCCCTCTCAGCGTGGCCGTGAGGGGTCCATGATCAGCATGCAAAGGGCTTACCCGCCACTGCCCACCATAAACCCCAGTCTGCCAGCCAGGGAGCGGGAGAGAAGGCTACAGCCACTGCCACTCATGCCTCCCCAGGCCATTGATTTTCATTCCACAACAGCAAAGCGCAGCTAGCTGTCAGCGCCGAGTTTCTGCAGTGTGACGAGAAGAAAACCGCTCACTCAGAGGCTCCTCAGAGCATGGAGTGGCCCACGACAGTGCTGAGGTGCTGGCTGCACAGATGCATTCCAGGCCTGGGCGAAAGCTCGGAGGTGGGCAGGAGTGCAGGGGTGGGCAAGCTCCATAGAGCTGTGCCTCCTCCGTCTGGCTCTGTCACCTAAAGGAGCGGCTGCTGGCGTGTGAAATCCCCCTTCCCGTGCTAAATGACATCTCTTGTGGCAGCAGCGTGGGAGTGTTGCCAGGCAACCCTGAGACGATGGCTCCTGTGCAGACTCAGTGAAGTGGGCAGGAAGCGGGCTCATAAGGGGGTGATAGTCACAGTCACCTCAGACCAGGAAAGGGAGTGTCCCTCCTGGCAAGCCCAGGTTTCTGTGGTATCCCTCAGACGGCTGGGATCTGAAGACCTGGCTGTAGACAAGTGCTCTAACCTCCCTGAAGCCTTTTTTTCCTTTTTTTTTTTTTTTTTTTTCTGAGACAGGGTCTCTCTCTGTATCCCAGGCTGGAGTGCAGTGGCATGATCACTGCTCGCTGCAGCCTCAAATTCCTGGGTTAAGCAAGGCTCGAGCAGTCCTCCCACCTTGGCCTTCCAGAGTGTTGGGATTACAGTCAGGAGCCCCCATGTCAGGTCCACCAGCCTGCCACCTTCTGATGTCTGTGGCCCAGAATTGGCCTCCTTGGCCACCTTTCTGCACCCTTCTCCTGCACCCTGCAGCCCCCTCCTGGAGGAGACTGTGTCGGCTTCTGTCGCCTGTACACATAGGGCTTCAGGTCACTGGTGTTGACTGTGTGCTCTGCCAGCCACAGCGCTTGGAGCCTTGCGTTAGGCATGGCTTCCATTCCATTTTTCCAAATGGAGAAACTGAGGCTCAGGTGGGGCCCATTTGTAGTGAATGGGTGAGGAGCTAGACTGGACATCAGCAGCCCTGACTGGCTCTGGACCAGTGCCCTGCCAGCTCCTGGCTCCCGCTTCCTCACTAAGAGAGACCACGGCACTTCACATCCTCCACAGCACAGACCCCAGCACCAGTGTCTCTGTCCACCTCTGTCTACGTGTACATTGGTGTCCATCCCACGGGCCATGTAGCCAGAGCCTGTGACCCTCCCTCGTGAGGTGTGAGGCCTGGGCCCGCGTGGACTTACGTCTGCAGGTTTGTGGTTTGTTCAGCTGATGGCTGCCTGCCCAGGGCTTCTTGCGTGGATGGGTTACGTGTACCATTCATTCTGGTCAGAATGCAATTCTTAGCTCCAGATGGCAGGAAGCTGTGGTAGCCATGTGCCAGGCGCCTGTGGGTGTGGAGTCCCTGCTGGGCGGGGACGTGCCTGGGAGCTGCCAGCCTTTCCTCTGTGTCCACGTAGCCTCCCTGGTTCACAGTCGGGCACTTTGCTGACGCTGATGTTTCTCCCAGTCCCCTTCTCCCGACTGCTCTCTCTGGTCCGCTGTAACTTCTGTCTCCTTGTCTGTATTTTTGGTAGGAAATTCGATGTGTTTCCAAATCTTAGGAAGCAACATTTCCCTCTGTTCCTTAAATAACAGTAATATTTGGCTAGGAGCAGTGACTCACGCCTGTAATCCCAGCACTTTGGCAGGCTGAGGCGGGCAGATCACTTGAGGTCAGGTGTTCAAGACCAGCCTGGCCAACATGGTAAAACCCTGTCTCTACTAAAAATATGGAAATTTAGCTGGATGTGGTATTGGGCGCCTGTAGTCCCAGCTACTTGGGAGGCTGAGGCAGGAGAATTGCTTGAACCTGGAAGGCGGAGGTTGCAGTGAGCCAAGATTGTGCCACTGCACTCCAGCCTGGGTGGCAGAGCAAGACTTGGTCTCAAAAACCACAATAATCATAACAGTATTATTCACAACAACCGTAGCAACCACCACAGGCAGTGTCTCTGCGCTGGGTCTGTTAAAAGGGCTTCATTTGCACTTTGTCCTGGAAACCCATGCAGTAGCCCAGTCAGGACCCCATTTCACAGGGGAGGAAGCCGAGGCTCAGAGAGGAAGGAGGCCCCGAGATGATGAAGTCACCCTGGGCCACTGGGGTGGGGAAGTGTCCCCCGGCCCTGCTTCTGCTGCCCCCTTCACCAAGGGACAGCAGGGGAAGGGAGACATCGTGTGTGTCTGCTGGTTCTGAGCGTCTCCATTTGGGGAGGGTGCTTGGCCTCGGGCTCAGGGTTCCCGTGTGCTGGGCCAGGAGCAGTCCCACCCGGACATCCGTGGGGTGTTTGCTGCAGACATGGAGGGGCTGGTCCTCTGTGCGTGGGTCTTGGTCAGTGAGGCCTGTGGTCAGGCTCAGGCGGCAGGAGGCTCTGCCCCAACCCATCTGCCCTTGTCTGGGCTGGGCCTGCCAGGTGCTGCGTCTTTGGTGTGTCATCCGCTTTTGCTTTTAACACCTTTATTGTGTTATAATTCACATTGCCTACAGCTTACTCGTGTTGTGTGCAATTTGCTGGCTTTTAGAGTATTCACCGTGGTGCAGCCAGCATCCATTCTTTCAGTAAATCTTTATTGAGAAATAAATGATTTTTTTCCTCCCAGAATGAACAAATGCATGTGTCAATTGCTTTTCTGTGCCAGACTCCGAGGATGTCAGTGACTGCAGAGGCAGGGTCCCCACCCTCCATGGAGCGAGTCAGGGAGCCTGAGGGTGGCCGGTGGCTTTCCTGGTTGCCAGGCTATGAGTGATAGAAGTCCAAGGGCCAAGTGCTTCCTGAGGCCCAGAGAAGGACTTGGCTGACAGGGGGCAGTGTCGGGGAGCAGGGTTCCAAGGGGATGGTGCTGTGCTGGGCCGGCTGCTGGACGGCTCCTGGGGCCCTGGGGGCCTGGGGAAGAGGGTGACTTTCAGCCTGTGTGCAGCCAGGGGCAGGATGGAAGCAGCAGGAGGCTTCTCTTTGAACTCAGATCAGCCTCATGGTCTCCTTCACTTGCCTTTAGTTTTTGTTGGGACCAAGTCAGGCACCTTCTTCAGAAAGTTACGGGGAGTCGCCCCGTGACCAGCACTTCCCCTCCGAGGCACCCACCCAGGAGAACTGAAAACTGAAAATGCTCGAGAACCCGAGTCGCGCTCAGCGCTTCTCACTGTAGCCAGGGTGCGGGCGCAGCCCGGCGTCCATCACAGAGCAGCGCATGCCCAGTGTGTGGCTGTTCACACAGCGCCTGTTACTTGGCCAGAAAAAGGAAAGCGGCGCTGATACGTGCGGCAGCGTGGGTGAACTTCGAAAACATACCTAGACGCAGAGTCACCTGTGCTATTCCACGTAAATGACATGTCTGAAAACGGCAAATCCCTGGAGACGGGAAGCACGTGGTGGCTGCTGGGGGCTGGATGGGGAGTGTGTGGGCTGATGGCTACGCCTGGGGTTTCTGTTTGGGATGATGAAAAGTTCTGGAAATGGACTGTGGCGGTGGCATGACATTACAGATGTACTTTACTCAACACTGTTGAGACGTAGTAAAATTGCAGATTGTGTGTTATATCTGTTTTAACATACACACAAAAAAGGTGCCAGGCCCAGCATCTGCTTTCCCTGCCATCTCGAGGCGTGTCCTCTGAGCTCTGCCACCGCCTCCTGCTCCTGCCTCTCCCTCCAGCTCAGCCGTCGACCGACTCCAGGCTTCCAGGCTTGGCTGTGTGGGTCCTGACCCTTCTTGCCAACTCTCTCCTCAGCTGAACTTTGACCTGGACCGGGGCGTGTTTCCAGTGGTCATCCAGGCTGTGGTGGACGAAGGAGACGGTGAGTGCCTCCTCTTTTGTCCTCCTGGGTGTGCAGGCTGTGTGGCGAGGAGGTGCATCCTGAGGCCCCTGTCACTCTGTTGGCAGGAGGAGCACCTGCAGCAGTGATGAAGCAGGCCAGGCGTAGGGCAATGGGCTGGGGCAGCTTGGAGTCTGGGGGAGGTGGGGAGGAGGAAAGCAGGTCCTAGAACAGGCTCTGGACTCTCCGGGCTCTATGCAGGCCAAGCCCTGGGTGTCGCAGTCCTGCCAGAGTTGGGAGGTGAGATGCCTGGGTGGGGCAGGCCCTGACTCTGACTGCTCTGCCTGTCTCTCCCCAGCAGTGGTGGAAGTGACAGGCCACGCCCACGTGCTCTTGGCCGCCTTTGAAAAGGTAAGTGCCATCTGGTGGTCAGCTTCCTGGGGACCTGGGAGCTGCGGAGGGGGTGGTCTTTTGAGGTGAGAAGCCTGAGCAGGGGTTGGGGCTTGGTGGAGTGGCTGAGCTCGGGCCCAGGGCAGGTGGGGGCATGCCTGTGGCTTCCTGCTTTCTGGAAGTCTGGTCCCAAGGCAGAGCCACTGTCAGGAGGCTTTGCATTTGCTTCCCCTCCACCCACTATCTCCAGTAATGGCTGTAAGCGTGTTTTGTTTTGTTTTGTTTTGAGACAGGGTCTCTGTTGCCAGTCTGGAGTTCAGTGGCATGATCTTGGCTCACTGCAGCCTCTGCCTCCCATGTTCAAGTGATTCTCCAGTCAGTACCTGGGAGTACAGGCACACGCCACCATGCCTGGCTAATTTTTGTATATTTGTTAGAGAAAGGGTTTCACCATGTTGGCCAGGCTGGTCTCAAACTCTTGACCTCAAGTGATCCACGTGCCACAGCCTTCTAAAGTGTTAGGATTACAGGCATGAGCCACTGAGCCTGGCCTCTTTTTCTTTCTTTCTTTTTTTTAAAACAAAACAAAACAAAACAGGGTCTCCAGTTGCCCAGGCTGGAGGGCCGTGGTGTGATCTCAACTCACTGCAGCTCTGACCTTCTGGGCTTAAGAGATCCTCCCACATCAGCTTCCCGAGTAGCTGGAACTACAGGCATGCACCACCATGTTTGGCTAATTAAAAAAAAAAAAAAAATTGTAGAGAGAAAGTCTCTCTATGTTGCTGAGGCTGGTCTCAAACTCCTGGCCTCAAGTGATCCTCCTACCTTGGCCTCCCAATGTGTTGGGATTACAGGCGTGAACCACCATACCCAGCCAAGAGGCTTTTCAAATGGCACTTGGAGTGTGTCGAGGGAGAATGTTCTAGACTGAGGCCAGCCCTGTAGAGCTCTTTAGAGCCTGCTAACATAGGGGCTGGGCTCCCACAAGGAGGGCTCCCTGTGGTAGACTGACTTCCCCATGGGGTGTGAAGAGATCAACAAGCTCACTGTCCTCGGTATCACCTGGCACGTGTCACAGACCAACAGTCCCTCTGCCCCTTCTCCCACCTGGCTATGGAACCCTGACCCTGCAGGCTAGGCAGGCCTTGCTCCCTGCAGGAGGCCTTTCCTGATGCCACTCAGGAGAAACACCTCTTGTACCCACTTTATGTTCATGAGGGCAGCACCGTCCTCTTGGGTGTCATGGTGTCCTCAGAGCTGAGTTTAACACCTGGCATGGAGCAGACCCTTCGGGAACACTGGCAGGATGGTTGAGGGGCTGCTGCCTGCCTCGGTTTCTGCCCACTGAGAACTTGCTGAGGAGGTGGGATGCGTCCTTGTTTGGGAGTGCCCCAGCGTTCATCAGCACTCTGCAGTTGCAGGTCTGCTTGGCACCATCCTGCAGCCCGGGAGTTGGGAGGGGAGGGAAAAGGATCCTATGAGACAAGGCCAGCCTGCCTGCTGGGGGTGTTACGCTGCCTCTGGGTCCTGCTTAGCTCAGGCTTTCCAGGCACCCCCAGCCCCATGTGCGGCTGCAGCCTGAGAGCTCTAAGTGCAGAGTCCAGCTCTTCCCTGTGATCTGGGTCTTTGTAGAGCACCCCAGGGCCGGGGTGTCTATACGCTGGGTAGAGGCCCCTTTCATTCTTCTGTCCTGTGACGAGGCTGAGTCTGTCCTCTCCTGGGTCCAGGACCACAGACTGTGGGGATACACGTTTCCTGGGCAGGGGGCACCTTCTCCTTTTTTAGCACTGGGCTCCCCAGCCTGGCCTCATCAGAAGCCATAGTGACTATTGACACATCTGCACCTCTGGCAGAGGCAAACAGGCAGTCTCTGGCAAAATGGTCCATTCTGTGCTTTCAGTTTCCCATTAGGAAACTTCTTTATTTTTGGGGGGCCAACATTCTGGAAATTTCTGTTAGAACCCACCAGCCTCACCAGAAAATTCTGAGTGCTGGTAGTGGTTGACTGAGAAGGGATAATAAGTGTTGTTGTGAGGTCTCCTGTCTCACACCATGATTAACCTTGTCGAACTCTGAGCGGCGTATTTCCCTGGATACCACCAGGCGCACTGGTTCTACTTGGTTCCTGCTTTTCTGGAGCTCTGCACTTTGCTGTGTGCATGTGTGTGTGCTCCCGCTCTGTCTTCCTAACTAAGCTGGGCCCTGGGAGAGCAGGAACTGGTTTGTCTTGATGTTTGCAGCCAGGTGCTGCTGCTTGGTGTGCAGCAGGCCCTTGTCCATCATCTGAACTTGGCCTCTTGGCCTTCAACTTGAATGTGCTTGAGACCAACTGAGAAGAGTTGGGTTCTGTGGGTCAGTACAGTTCGGGGACTGTGTGTTTAGGAGGCAGTTACAAAGCCAGGCCCGAGGGCTATGTTTGGAGAAATCTTGGCATGTCAGTTTTCAAGTGGCCCCATCTTTTTCCTTCTGGCTGTGGACCTGGGTTGGCTAGGGCAGGGTGGGCCACCCAGGCGGCTGCACAGGGGCGCTGAGAGGCGCAGCTTGACCACCTTAACCTCTGTGTCTTTTTCCCCTGCAGCACATGGACGGAAGCTTCTCTGTGAAGCCTTTAAAGCAGAAGCAAATTGTAAGTCATCAGATGAAATACGGCCCATTCAATTTAAAAGACACACACTCAGGCAGATCACAAGGTCAGGAGTTCGAGACCAGCCTGGCCAACATGGTGAAACCCTGTCTCTACTGAAAATACAAAAAGTAGCCAGGCATGGTGGCAGGTGCCTGTAGTCGCAGCTACTCAGGAGGCTGAGGCAGGAGAATCGCTTGAACCTAGGAGGCGGAGGTTATAATGAGCTGAGATCGTGCCACTGCACTCCAGCCTTTTGAGAGAGAAACTCTGTCTCAAAAAAAAAAACAACAAAAAACCTTCATGTGCAATCACTCACAGATGTAGGCACTCACGAACACACACATACTCATACACAGACACATTGACTTATATAAGATATACAAATACATAGCCTTTTGAGAGCGAAACTGTCTCAGAAAAACCAGATATACATAGACACAGACACACACACAGATTCAGACACACACAGACACAGATACACTTACACACACATACACTTACACAGACACAGACACACATTCACACACATACAGACACACATACTAATACGTAGACACATTCACTTGCGCATGTATACAGGCACACTCATTCACACATAGACATAGATGCACATATACATAGACACGTACATACACACACATACATAGACACACACACACACTCTTCAGTAGTCTTCATGCACTCGTCTTCCTAGTGCACGTGGCTGCCTTTGAAATAACTGCAGAGGCCAGGCACACGCGCTCCCGCCTTTAATCCCAGCAATTTGGGAGGCTGAGGTGGGCAGATCACTTGAGCCCGGGAGTTTGATACCAGCCTGGCCAACATGGTGAGACCCCTGTCTCTATTAAAAATAAAAAAAAATTAGCTGGGTATAATAATACACGCCTGTAATCTCAGCTACTCAGGAGGCTGAGATAGGAGAATCACTTGAACCCAGGAGGTTGCAGTGAGCTGAGATCATGCCATTGTACTCCTGCCTGCGTGACAGAATAAGATTCTGTGTCCAAAAAAAAAAAAAAAAAAAGCTGTGCAAGAGCCTGTTAACCTCCCTGTAGAGCTCTAAGCTCTGGGGCGTTGGCCCCTGTCTTGGGGGAGCATGTGTGTATCGTGTGCCCACTGTGCAGCAGGGCCTCTTGCAGGCCCTGATTTCTGTCCAGTTTGAACCATGCTGTCTGGAGCACACTGTTCAGTAAGTCCGTGCTGAATAAATGGGTGGGTAGAGAAAGGAAGGAAAGAGACAGGAAACAGAAAGGCTGCAGCTCCTTCTCTTCCTTACGAATTGTCCGTTATGTCAGTATTGGTCAGACTTGGCTTGACTTAATACTTGAAAAGAAGGATAAAATAGCCTAGAACAAATGGAAACTGTAGACCAGTCCATCTGTTCTCTGGGCTCAGTAATCCTGGGATGCCGCGTTGGGAAATGTAGGCACTGAGAATTTAGAGGGCGGTCCCCTGAACAGCGGTGTTCGAGCTTGCGAATGAGACGTCCTATGCCGTGGCTAGCAGTTACCCTGTGTGTACTGCTGGGGCACATAAGACCCGTTTCAAGCTACCACTTAGGAATGACTTTTGTTAGATTTTTAGTTATATTTTATTTAATTTTATGTTTGATTTTAATTTTGTTTTGTTGAGACAAGACAGAGTCTTGCTCTGTCACCCATGCTGGAGTGCAGTAGCATGATCTTGACTCACTGCAAACTCTGCCTCCCGGGTTCAAGCATTTCTCCTGCCTCAGCCTCCCAAGTAGCTGGGACTTCAGGCACATGCCACCACGCCTGGCTAATATTTGTATTTTTAGTAGAGAGGAGGTTTTTGCCATGTTTGCCAAGCTGGTCTTAAACTCCTGGCCTCAAGTGATACAGTGGCCTCGGCCTCCCAAAGTGCTGGAATCTCAGGTGTGAGCCACTGCGCCCGGCCATTTGTTAGCTTTTCAGAAGAGAGGTGGTCTGGGTATGGTGGCTCATGCCTATTATCCCAGCACTCTAGGAGGTGGAGGTGGGAGGATTGCTTGAGCTTAGGTATTTGGGATCAGCCTGGGCAGCACAGGGAGAGGAGACCCTGTCTCTGTTTAAAATGAAGATTACAATAAAAGGGAGGTGTAGCAAACTCCAGCAGGTCCAGGTTCCTACAGGTGCCAGGGGCACAGGAGACCCTGGTGACAGATAGGGCCTTGTGTTGAGAGAGCTGCCCAGCAGGTCTTGGGCTCCGTGGAGTGGCGCTCCTGGCCTGTGGTTCATGGGAAACCCAGCAGCTCAGACTGCTTTGCAACACGGCCAGTGTGAGGCTTTCCAGTTGCAAATGGGCAGCAGGACAGAATCAGCTTGGAGACATTGTCTTGGTGTCTTTGAAACCAGAGAGGCTTTTGTGTCCTGTGGAAGGAGGCTCTGGAAAGCAGTGGGTGCTTAGGCTGCCATCTAGCACCTTCAGGCATTGGCTCCCACTGCCCTCATGAGGCTGATGGCGGTGGAACCAAGTGGTTTTGGGGTGGTAAGGCAGGCAGGGGGTGGTGGTGGGGCCGGTGAGTTGGCTCCAGGCCCTCAGTGGTGGGGAGAACCACTGGCTCCAGCCCTGTTCCTGGTGCTGCTGGTTAGGTGGGGGCAGACAGCAGGTTTTCCCTGACGCTCTCCTGGCCTTCAGGAGTCAAGCTGGACAGGTCCTTGGGATGGAAGCCTGGTACCTTGGAGGGGGGCTAGGCCAGGTGGGTGTGGAGGAGCCCTCATGTGACGATTGGTGAGGGCCCAGTGAGCCCCTCTCTGCTCTCCAGGTGGACCGGGTCAGCTACCTCCTGCAGGAGATCTACGGCATCGAGAACAAGAACAACCAGGAGACCAAGGTGTGTACCTGGGTGAGGTTTTCCTCTGCCATTGTAAAACTGTCGATGGGAGCAGCCAGGGGACAGCGATGCACCAGTTCCCTTCCATGCCTTCCTCGGGTCCTAGACCCCTAGATGCCATTAATTTTCCTTAATTTTGTCTTTTTAAAGCTAACAGAGTGTATGGAACATTTTCTTTCTTCCAGCAAATCCACTGGCTTGTTACATAAATTGCCATCCAGGTCCCCCAGGGTAGCCTGGGAATGGGGGCTGGTGTCCCACCCTCCCTCCAGGTTCAGCTGTTTGGCCCCTGCCGGCCAGTTGCCGCCTGCCTCCCCTCAGACAGCGAGTCCCTGCAGCTCCTGGGCTGGGGATGCCCATTCTGGATGTCCATAGAACCAGCCGTGGTGCCTGACAAATTAGCCTTGGTGTAGCCCAGCCAGGGAACGGAGCAGGGGATGAAATTGATTTTTGTTTTTGATTTGAAACAGAGTCTCACTCTGTAGCCTAGGCTGGAATACAGTGGCGAGATCTTGGCTCACCGTGACCTCCGCCTCCTGGGTTCAAGTTATTCTCCTGCCTCAGCCTCCTGAGTAGCTGTGACCACAGGCGTGTGCTACCACACCCGGCTAATTTTTGTATTTTTGGTAGAGATGGGGTTTCACCATGTTGGTCAGGCTGGTCTTGAACTCCTGACCTCACATCATCTGCCCACCTCAGTCTCCCAAAGTGCTGGGATTTCAGACCTGAGCCGCTGCACCTGGCCGAAGATTTTGTTTAAAGGCGTGAGAGAAACTTCTGGCCCTTAAGATATCGGAAAGCCTCACACGCCCGCTTCAGTGTGGCATCTGGGCCCAGGACAGCTGGAGCAGCTCCATGTGGCAGAAGCAGAGCTCCTGGCTGGGCCTCGCCTCAGCCGAGGACAGTCAGTGCATTCACGTTTCACACCAGGAGGCCAACTTTCCAAAAAGGGCCACAGAGTGAATGTTTTCAGCTGCCTGGGTGTGGGGTCTCTGCTGCAGTGACTCCACTCCACTAACGGGCAGCACCTGTCTGGAAATGCGTGGGTGGGACGGTGTTGCAATAAGACTTGAGGGAAACAGCCCGAGGGCCTAGTTTGTGGATCCCTGGTTTAGAGTTTTGGCTTTCTCTTTGTCCACTTGCTAATTAGGTTTCTGGTAGCTGCCATTACTTAATGAAAAGATTTCTAACATATGAACTGCATTTTTTAAACCAAAAATGCAGGTACCCTGACATTAGGAAGATACCTTTCTTTAGTGGATCTCGCCCACGTTTTCTCTTTGGGTCTGAGGAACAGGAGACCATGTTCTCATGATGTGGTGGGTGAGGGGCACAGATCCTCCACTCTGCTGGGAGCTGGCTTCACACTGGGTTTGAGCATCGTGGTTCTGTTCTGGGGTCAACTCTTCCTGCCTTCTGGATTTCTCTTTGTCATGACAGCTGCAGGGCAGGAGTGGGGTGGGACAGCTGGGGACCAGAAGCAGGAACCCTGCTCTGGCCCTTGGGAGGCTGCCAACTCACAGGCCCTTGTCCCCACAGCCCTCAGACGACGAGAACAGCGACAACAGCAATGAGTGTGTGGTGTGCCTGTCTGACCTGCGGGACACGCTGATCCTGCCCTGCCGCCACCTGTGCCTTTGTACCTCCTGCGCTGACACACTGCGCTACCAGGCCAACAACTGCCCCATCTGCCGGCTGCGTGAGTGCCCCGGCTGGCCGCTCTGTGGAAGGTTCTGGAAGTTAGGGACTGGCCGCATCACGGCAGTCCTGGGCTGGGGGCTACAGGTCTCTTAGTCATTAGTCATTTATCCAGTCTGGAACGTGGGCATGTTGGCTGCCAGAGTCAGTTACCATGAGAGTTGGCAGGGACGCTGGCACGGGGCATTGAGATCTTCATGTCTGCCTCCAGCCAGACAAGGCTTGCAGAACCAAGGGCCACAGAGGAACTCCAGGGCAGATGCTACAGCACCATTTGGACTGAACGAAAATTGATCAGTGAATGAAATCTTTATTCGTACTTTATTTTTGTCCAATGAATCCGACCACCCCTTACTGCTCATGTTCCCCCAGGGACGGCCGAATGAGTAGACCAGGCGAATTAGGTGTTCAGGCTTTATTGGGAGGGCTCCGGGCGGACCGAACACCCGGGGTAGAGAGTGGATCGGCCGCGCGCAGACGATGGGAGACAGGCTTTTTATACTGTGGTAGAAGAGGCTGCAGTAATTTTCCGCTGCCGTTGAGCAAGAGAGGGGACGTGCTCTCTCTCAGGCAGAGTTTCTTGCGGCTTATCGGCTATCTCCTAACTAAGGAGGGTTTCGAGGGGGATGGGGTCTTGCAACCAGCTCATATGGGAACCTAGCTAAACATTAATGGTAGTACTTTTCCACTGTCGTTGGGGTTTTTCCAGTTGACTGTGGTAGGGGGAAGGGAAGGCCGGTCCTAACATTCCTCACTCTTTATTATGGGATTTGGGCGTAGTTGTCTTTCTTAGCTTCTTCCTGCTGGTGTGGGGCGTTGTGGGGAGGAGTTATAAAGAGTTAGGTTATATTAGTTTCGGCTTCTCCTGGGATGAGGGGTTGTAGGAGCATCTGGTTCACTGCGGTGTGGGTTAGTTCTTGGAAGCGGCATTGAAGGAACTGTAAGAAACAAGGAGCAATTAGTAAAATTAATCCAATTGCAATAACCGGGCCTAATAGAGGAGTTAAGAGGGTGTACATAGAGGAGGTCCACCAAGTGGTGGCTTCAGTTGAGAATTTTTGTTGGCGTACGTCTGTGCTGATCTTCTGTAGGTTTTCAATCCGGGTTTGTACTAGGCCAGATTCATTGATGTAGTAGCAGCATTCTTCTTGTAGGAAGATGCAGGTTCCTCCTCGCTCGGCGGTAAGGAGGTCCAATGCCCGGCGATTTTGTAGGGGGACCTGTGATACTGAGGTGATCTGTCGTTGGAGAGAGGCTAAAGATTCTGCAGAATTGTCAATGGCAGCCTGAAACTGAGAAGTTAGACGTGCTAGAGCCTGATGGGAGTGGGCTAGGGCTCCCCCCCAGTCCAGCTGCTAGGGCTGATCCGGCGAGAGAGAGACCTACTGCTAGAGGTAAAAAGGCGGCCCGTCGTAAATGATGATGTATGAATTGTTGTTGGAACTCTGCTGGGGAGTAAATAGTTAATCGGGGCATGAGGATTACTGGTAAGCATAGGCTGCGGGAGTGTGTAGAGGGGTTGAGGGTTTTGGAAAGTGTTCTGTTGCACCATAAAAAGGTTCCGTGAGGAGCGGTGAGATTGGTGGTTATGGGTATAGTTTGGTTGCAGGTAGGGGAGCTGTTCCCATAGCAGACTGGTGTTCACTGGTTTGGGGGTAGGTGGGGGAGCTGTTCCCATAGCAGACTGGTGTTCACTGGTTTGGTTGCAGGTGGGGGAGCTGTTCCCATAGCAGACTGGTGCTCGCTGGTTTGGTTGCAGGTCGGGGAGCTGTTCCCATAGCAGACTGGTATTTGCTGGTTTGGGGGTAGGTAGACCTCTACATCTGCTATGGGAGTAGCCTGGGAAGGCGGTATAGAGGAGCTGGCGTGAGTGTTAGATGGGACTGCGACTGTAGGGGTCTGTCCTAGGGTGGCGCACATGAGGCATGAAGATAGGTCTGGTAGACTCGTTTGGTTGGCAAGCTGGTTAGTTATTTTTAGGCCTTCATTAAGGAGGGTTAGCCATGAGAAAGGCTGGGAGGATGGCTGAAGTTGTTGGGTTAGCGTTTGTTCTTGGGTGTGAATGGAGGAGCGAACTTTTTCAAGGTTAGGGGCTGGGGCTAGAGTTATTAAGGTTTTCCAGATATAGAGGTGGGAGGAGGGGTACCCAGTAGCTGGTAGGTCGTATACTGCTGCTTTTTGGAGTGTGGTCCAGCGGGAGTTTGAAGGGTCAGGGATTTGGAGAGAGAGATAGGGATAGCCGAAGGAGTTGGGAGTGCGGTGGTATTTTAGTTTGGAGTTCCTGTGTTGTCTACTGGGGAGACTTGGGTGGAGGGTGCAGCTAGACCAGGTGCATCCCATGCAATTTAGGTAGGATGATGTTTGCAGGAGCCCCCCTGATCATAGAGAACACAGAGGACAGGATTATAGTCACTGAAGACGTAAGAGGCCTGGTCTATGTTGTTGAAGTTGGTGAAGTTTAGAAAGATGGGTGAATTGCATCCTGCAGGGGGGCAGTCAAGAGTGGCGAGGAGGTGGTTGTGGCTGTAGGGAGGGGTGTTGCAAATGTGTGTGGTTTTGGTGTAATTTTCAGTTAGGTAGAATCTCCATATAAGAGGGTTGCTGGAGGTGGTGTGGGGTTCTGGTAAGCTTAAGAGATAGGGGACCAGTAGAGGTAACATTCCAGGAGCGTTTGGGAGGCGCATGGGGTGCTCTTTCTACCCTGGTTAGGTGCACTCACGAGGAGATTTCAGCGACTTTTACTGCTGAGGGGGTGGTGAGGATAACTGTGTAGGGGCCTTCTCACCTGGGAGTTAATGGCTTTGGGGAGAGTGACTCTATAAAGACCAGGTCTCCTGGGGAAACTTTCTGTATTTGTTCAGAAGAGGAGTTGGGCCGGGGTAGGGAGGTATTTGCGTGTTCCTGGAGAAGTGCTCGGAGGAGGGTGAAATAGGGCAGGTAGGTAGATGGGGGGGAGGAGAGAAGGACCGTCCGTATAGAGCTCAAAAGGGCTGAGCTGTGAGGGGCCCCGGGGGCTTGCTCGGAGCCTTGTTAAAGCGATAGGAAGTAGGGTAACCCAGGACTGGCGGAGTTCGAGGGCAGGTTTTGTTAGGTGTTCTTTGATGAGGCCGTTGGCCCGTTCTGCTTTACCCGAGGATTGGGGATGGTAGGCCGCATGCAGTTTCCACTGGATCTCTAAGGATGTGGAAACTGCAGCGGTGATCTTAGAAACAAAGGCAGGTCCGTTGTCTGACTGGATGGTGGCAGGAAGGCCGAATCAGGGAATGATGTCCCAGACGAGGTGCTCGGCTACAACTCCTGCGGTTTCAGAAGCTGTGGGGAAAGCTTCGATCCAGCCTGAGGGTTTTTTTCATAGGCAGAATGGGAGTGTTGCAGGGGGAGTTTGCAGGAATGAGTAGTCCTTGAGCCCTCAGCTTATTTATGATAGGGAGGAGGCCGAGGTGGTGAATTTTGGAGATAGGAAACTGAGGGCGAGAAGGGAAGGCTGTGGGGTCTTTTAGGCGTATGAGTATGGGTTGGTGGTGCGAGGCTACAGTGGGGGTATCAGTATCCCATACTTCGGGATTTACGTCGGGGAGGAGTTTCGCCGGAGGAGGTGGGGAAGGTGAGTTGGTGATGAGGGGTAAGAGGAAGGTCTCTGTGTGTGGAAAAGTAATGGAAGCTTGCAGTTTTACTAGGATATCTTGCCCTAGGAGAGGTACAGGGCAAGAGGGAATGACTAGAAAGGAGTGGGTAAAAATGGAAGGGCCAAACAGACAGGTTAAGGGAGGAGTTTGGTGAGGAGTGGAGGGGGACCCATCAATGCCCATGACAGAGACTTGGGAAGGAGTGGTTTTGCCTGAATATGAGGGAAGTACGGAGTAGGTAGCCCCCGTGTTTAATAGAAAAGAGACACTCTTACCCCCTACCTGGAGCTTAACCCTGGGCTCGGCAAGGGTAACCAGAGTTGGGAAGCCAGGGTACTGCTAATCGTCCATAAACCCTAGTAGCTCTGGGTATAGGTTTTCCTGAGTACCTGACTCCTGACTGGCATGGGCAGGGGCCTGGTTTTCGGAAACGTGGCCTTGCTGCTCCCCAGTGCGTCGGTTTGGAGGAACTGAGGCCCTGGGGGAGCTCGGACAATCAGATTTCCAGTGTCCCATGAGCTGGCAGATTGGGCAGGGTTTTGTAGGAGGATGAGGCTGGGGGCAGGCTCTGGACCAGTGGCCTTCTTTCCCACATTTGAAACACGCTCTGGGAGGGGTGCGTGTATCTAATCTGGTTCTCTGGCTCCCTGCCGGCCTAAGGGCGGCTACAAGGGCTTGGGTCTGTAGAGTGACCTTTTTGTTTCATACATGCTTGGCGGGCTGCCTCGGCGGCGTCTTCCCTGGCATTAAAGACTTTAAAAGCCATTTTTACCAAGTCCTGTATAGGGTTTCTGCTTTTTTTAGTTTTTTCTGAATGTCAGGGGCTGATTGGGAGATGAAGTGTGATGCTAGGACGGTGGCTCCATTTTGTGAGGCTGGGTCAAGGCGGGTGTAGCGGACTAACGCTTCTTGCAAGCGAGTTAGAAAGAGGGCAGGGTTTTCATCTGGTAATTGGGTGATTTCTCTTAGTTTGTCATAGTTTACTACTTTGTTGGACACTACATCCATGCCTTTGAGGAGGTATCGGACCATGCGGTCTCTGCAGGGTATGTCGGACCCTTGGCCTGCCTGATAATCCCATTGGGGATCCTCTTTAGGAATAGCTTCAGCTCCAAGGGGGATCTGGTTATCTATAGTATGGTCTTTATCTGCCTGATGCCGAGCAGCAGTGAGAATGCGCTCGTGTTCTTCAGCCATGAGGGTGGAGGTGCAAACTACCCAAATGTCATGCCATGTGAGGCTGTATGCCTGGGTGAGATATTGAAATTCTTCAATATAGGTGGACGGGTCGGCTGAGAAGGATCCTAAATGTTTCTCGATTTGGGACAGGTCTTGGAGTGAAAAGGGGACATGGACCCTTAGTAAACCTTCAGTCCCTGCAAATTCCCTGAGGGGTGCTATTACTGATGAGTTATGAGATCGGGTGTGGGCAGATACGGGGGAAGTCATGGGGGGAGGTGCTTCTGGGGCGGAGAGTTTGGGGGCGTCTGGGGAGGAAGGTGGAGGGGGACTGCTAGGATTAGCGGGTGGAGAAAGGTGTTCGGGGAGTTCGTCCGGAGGGGAATAAGGTGGTGGGCCAGCGGTTGCAGTGGAGATTTTTTGGGGGGTTCAGGCTAGAAGGATCTGGTGGGTGGAGCAGGAGGAGCAGAGATCAGGACGGGAGCAGAGGTCCCAAAAAGCCTGAACATAGGGGACTTCAGTGTTTTTCCCGGTGCATCGGCAAGTTATTGAGGTCCGGTAATACGTTGAAATTGAAAGTACCAGTCGGTGGCCAATGAGACTGGTTGTTAAGATTATATTGGGGCCATGCGACCTGAGAGAGAAATGTTAATTTCTTTCTCTGCAGGGTCTGAGAATAGCTTAACTTTGAGAAATTTTGGAGCAGGCACCCCAAGGGGGTGTTAGGGTCTGTTTTAGACTCCGAGTTCCCCATGGCTTGCAAAGCTAGCCGCGCCAGGGAGGGAAGAGACAAGGAGGAGGCGTTCCTTTTCGTTGCCTTTCCCTTAGGGTTAGGTTAGTGAAGTGAGCAGTCAGAGAGGCGTCCCCGTCTGGCTACCCCCTTCTTCAGAAGACTCCAGGAGTCAGATGGAGGACTGCCTCGGCTTGGCCAAGTCTAGGGCGAGGAGTCCGTGTGGACTGGCGCCGGGAAGCTGGTTGCCTTAGCCTTATGTAGAAGAAGGGGTAGAAGGTAAGTAAAAGTCTTACCTTGTCTGGAGTCTTGCGATGGCGACCTGATGGGGGCTGGACGGGCGGACGGGGGTGAGAGGGGGGACCATCGCCTGGCCTCAGAGGCCTGGGGCGGGCCAACCGACCCTCTCCCGGGTTTCGGCACCACTTGTCTGATAAATCCGACCACCCCTTACTGCTCATGTTCCCCCAGGGACGGCCGAATGAGTAGACCAGGTGAATTAGGTGTTCAGGCTTTATTGGGAGGGCTCCGGGCAGACCGAACACCCGGGGTAGAGAGTGGATCGGCCGCACGCAGAGATGGGAGACAGGCTTTTTATACTGTGGTAGAAGAGGCTGCAGTAATTTTCCACTGCCGTTGAGCAAGAGACGGGACGTGCTCTCTCTCAGGCAGAGTTTCTTGTGGGTTATCGGCTATCTCCTAACTAAGGAGGGTTTCAAGGGGGATGGGGTCTTGCAACCAGCTCATATGGGAACCTAGCTAAACATTAATGGTAGTACTTTTCCACTGTCGTTGGGGTTTTTCCAGTTGACTGTGGTAGGGGGAAGGGAAGGCCAGTCCTAACAATTTTTATTAATATTTTTTTGAGATAGTCTCACGCTGTCACCCGGGCTGGAGTGCAGTGGCGAGTTCTCAGCTCACTGCAACCTCTGCCTCCTGGGTTCAAGTGATTCTCCTGTCTCAGCCTCCCTAGTAGCTGGGGTTACAGACACACACGACCACGCACAGCTAATATTTATATTTTAGTGGCGATGGGGTTGTGCTTTGTTGGCCTGGCTGGTCTTAAATTCCTGGCCTCAAGTAATCTGCCCACCTCAGCCTCTCAAAGTGCTGGGGTTACAGGCATGAGCCACCATGTCTGGCTGGTTTTTTTTTTTTTTTTTTTTGAGACAGGATGTTTTGCTCATACTGGAGTGCAGTGGCCCCATCATAGGTGGCTCACCGGCTGGGCCTAAGCAGTCCTCCCACCTCAGCCTTCCAAATAGCTAGGACCAAGAAGAATACCACCACAGCCTGCTAGTTTTTTGTTTTTAATTAATTACTTAATTTTTTTTTTTTTTTTTGAGACAGAGTCATACTCTGTCACCTACGCTGGGGTACGGGGGCAGGATCTTGGCTTACTGTAACCACTACCTCCTGGGTTCAAATGATACTTGTGACTCAGCCTCCTGAGTAGCTGGGATTACAGGCCTGTGCCACTATGCGTGGCTATTTCATGTCCTTTTAGTAGCGGTGGGGTTTTACTATGCTGGCCAGGCTGATCTCAAACTCCTGACCTCAGGTGATCTGCCCGCCTTGGCCTTCCAAAGGGCTGGGATTACAGGCAGAGCCACAGTGCCCGGACTTGTTTTTGAATTTTCTTTTTTTAGACACAAGGTCTTGCTATGTTACCCAGGCTGGCCTCAAATTCTTGGGTTTAAGTGGTTCTCCCGCCTTCCAAAGTGTGCTGGGATTATGGGCATGAGCCACCATGGCCAACTCAGATCTTTATTTTAAAAGTAAAATAGAAAATATTTTGATTAAAAAAATGACAGTGTAACACTGGTGGTAGATCACAGCTGAAATCCCAGCACTTTGGGAGGCTGAGGCAGGAGGATCGCTTGAGCCCAAGAATTCAAGACCAGCCTGGGCAACATGGCAAAACCCTATTTCTACAAAAAGTTAAAAATTAGCCAGATGTGCTTGGCATGGTGGCTCACGCCTGTAATCCCAGCACTTTGGGAAGCCGAGGCAGGTGGATCACGAGGTCAAGAGATCGAGACCATCCTGGTCAACAACCCCGTCTCTACTGAAAATACAAAAAATTAGCTGGGCATGGTGGCGCGTGCCTGTAATCCCAGCTACTCGGGAGGCTGAGGCAGGAGAATTGCCTGAACCCAGGAGGCACAGGTTGCTGTGAGCCGAGATCACGCCATTGCACTCCAGTCTGGGGAGCAAAACTCCGTCTCAAAGAAAAAAAAAAAAAAAAAAAAAAAAATTTAGCCAGATGTGTTGGCTGTAGTCCCAGTCACTTGGGGGGCTGAGGCAGGAGGACCGATTGAGCCTGAGAGGTGGAGGCTGCAGTGAGCTGTGATCATGCCACTACTGCACCCCAGCCTGAGACAGGGGAAGACCCTGTTCCAAAAAAAAAAAAAAAATTACAGTGAGGTGAAAACAAAGTATTCTGGGTAGAAAATGGACTAAGGAATTATGTAGGGTTTTCTAGAGCACTCCAGACATTCCCTCATTGAAAAGCTGTCTCATGGGGCACCATTCTGAGTGTTTGTCTTCCAGTAGAGGGAACCCAAATGTTCTTAGGGTAAAAAAACCGCCAGGTCAAAATTTGCGCCCCACTGGCGGGGCCCTCACCCTGGATCCTTGGCCTGGGTCCTGACACGGGGCTGGGGCGTGGGGGTGATTTGCCTGCGCAGTCAGGACATACGCGCTTAGTAGGCCAGCAGACCCCCGAGCCCGGCACGGGGCTTTGCGAGGACACTGGTTTGTGCAGTCAGGCCGTGAGGTCACGGGAGTCATCTAGATCCCAGGAGGAAGTGAGGAGGCTGCTGGGTCTGGAGGGAACGTCGGGCCACACAGCCTTTGGCAGGTCCTGTAGCAGGGAGGGCCAGCCCAGGCCATCTTTGTCTGAAACACGAAGTGGGGTCGGGGTGGGCTGTAGGGGAAAGTTGTCCTCTGTGTCTGGGAGGCAGACATTGTTGATGACTAAGCCTTGGGGAGGCTGTGTGGCTGGAGACACAGCAGGGCTGCTTTCCCGGGAGGGTCCCTGACCTGAGTCTAACTCTAGAATCTTCAAGTGTGTGGGGGTCTGTGTGTCAGGACCATCGGACTCAAGTTCAGAGCCCCTGTGTGGCTTTGAGCCTCAAGGAGGTGGCAGTAGATGTGCCCCTCACAGGCCTCGAGGGCAGAGCCTGGTGTTGTCAGTAGAAATGGACAAAGGGGTCCAGGTGAGGTAGCTCAGGCCTGTAATCCCAGCACTTTGGGAGGCCAAGGCGGGTGGATCACAAGGTCAGGAGATCACGACCATCCTTGCCAACATAGTGAAACCCCGTCTCTAATAAAAATTCAAAAATATTAGCCAGGTGTGGTGGTATACATGGTCCTAGCTACTCGGGAAGCTGAGGCAGGAGAATTGCTTGACCCTGGAGGCGGAGGCTGCAGTGAGCCAAGATTGCGCCACTGCACTCCAGCCTGGGGACAGAGCAAGTCTCTTTGTCAAAAATAAAATAAAAATGGACACAGAGGAGCCCTGCGGCCCTGCCCCTGTGCTGACCGGGGTGCTCTTCTGTTTTGGTTTGTTGCGGGTGGCTGGTTTTGTTTGATGATTTGGTTGTTCAGTTTCCTTGCCTGTTTCTTGATGAGGTGTGGCCTACACGCCTCACTAAAGGTGTCTCGGGAACATTCTGCAGTGGCCTGTGGGGTCTTGTGTGAGCAGGACTGGTGCTTTGGGATGACAGGGCATCCAGGTCCCGGTTTATCTTCCCTGCTCCCAGTGGCTGCTGTCTGTGCCCCTCAGTTTCCCCAGCGTGACGTCCTTTCCTCAGTTTCCCCAGTGTGACTCCCCCCGTTTCCACAGTGTGACACCCTTGCCTCAGTGTCCCCAGTGGACACTCCCTCTGGAGCCCTGCCTTGGGCAGCACTGTGTGGCCTTGCTGTGTCTCCCTGCCTGGGGCCATTTCGTTAAGACTGTTTGCTCTGATCTGGAAGCAGGGTTGTCCCAGGGCCATGGTGGGGTGGGGTGGAGCGAGTAGGTTGGGTGAGGGTCGATCCCTGGGGCTTGGCGGGTGCCCTCGGGCCGGGCATCCTGGCCTGATGCGAGCCCTCCTTCTGCCACAGCTTTCCGGGCCCTCCTGCAGATCCGGGCAGTGCGGAAGAAGCCAGGAGCCTTGTCCCCCGTGTCCTTCAGTCCTGTCCTGGCCCAGAGCCTGGAGCATGACGAGCACTCTGTAAGTGCCACCTCCTGCCTGCGGGATGGGTGGGCATGAGAGGGGCGCCAGTGCCCGGACCAGGCCCAGGGCCCAGACGATCAGCCAGCAGCCCTGTGTCCTCGTCTATCCAGTGGGCAGACGTGGCCCCCACAGGTGGCTGTGAGGCATAAATGAGGTAGCCAGGCTGGGTCCGGGGGTGCCACTGCTGGGAACAGTGCTGCTGCCATCAGCTTCCAGCACCTGTGTCGGGGCTGAGCGCGGCTGTAGTCGTGGTCTCGGTGGAACCAGGTGCTTTTTTTGTTGTTCTTTTTGAGGCAGGTTGTCTTGCTCTGTCACCGAGGCTTGAGTTTGCCCAAAGTGATGCAATCTTGGCTCACTGCAGCCTCCACCTGTCTCAAACGATTCTATCACCTCAGCCTCCCAAGACGCTGTGACCACAGGCATGTACCAACAGGCCTGACTGATGTTTTGTATTTTTAGTAAGATGGAGTTTCACCATGTTGCCCAGGCTGGTCTTGAACTCTTGGGCTCAAGTGATGCTCGTGCCTCAGCCTCCCGTAGTGCTGGGATTACAGGTGTGAGCCACCACTTCCAGCCTGTGGTTCTTAGTGAATGAGCTGTGCCATTTCCCACAGGAGTCGCTGTGCCAGGAGCACTGGTGACCCTCCTGAGCTCCAGGCCCACCAGGCTCCCTCTTGGGAACCTTAATGGGCAGACCCTGCTTCAGCCACACAAGAGAGGTGAAACTCTGGCTCCAGGAACCCAAAGAGAGAGACAGAGACATGGAGAGAGATGTGGAGAGACACAGAGAGAAACAGAGACAGGGAGAGATGTAGAGAGATACAGGGAGAGACAGAGACAGGGAGAGATGTGGAGAGACAGACAGGGAGAGATGGAGAGATACAGATATAGAGAAACACAGGGAAAGACAGGGAGAGGTGGAGAGACACAGGGAGAGAGAGATGTGGAGACACACAGGGAGAGATAGAGGGAGATATGAGAGCCAGGGAGAGACAGAGACAGGGAGGGATGTGGAGAGAGGGAGAGTTGTGGAGACACACAGGGAGAGATAGAGACAGGGAGAGATGTGGAGAGACACAGAGATGTGAAGAGACAGAGACAGGGAGACATGAAGAGACAGAGATAGGGAGAGACGTGGAGAGACAGATGTGAAGAGACACAGGGAGAGAAAGACAGCGATATGGAGAGACACAGGGAGAGAAAGACAGTGATATGGAGAGACACAGGGAGAGAGAGACAGGGAGAGACGGACACAGAGGTGGGGCTGCGGTGGGCAGGAAGCAGAATCGGGGAGGTGACAGGGACTGGCTGGCCCAGGGTCTGGTTCTCAGGCCCCTGCTCCACGCTGGCCGCGCACTGTCGGTGCATCCCTTTCTGGGCTCTTAGCTGTGGCTGTTTGAAGTCGTTGGCTCTTGCAGGCTCTGCTGCCTCTCTAAAGAGAAAAGAGGAGCAGAGCCCCGAGGACTGGCATGGACAGATGCCGCCTCTGCTGTTGAAGGCTCCTCACGAGCCCCCTTGAGCTGAGCAGGGCCTTGACCTGGGGCCTGTGGGCCTCCCTGGCAGCAGATGCAGTGTTTCTGAAATGGGGCCAATGTTTAAAAGTCTGGAATTTCCCTTAAAACCTAGATTTTGGGTTTCTCCTTGAAAGTCTTACCTGGTCTTGAAGCTGGTGGAGAAACATGCTTGGCATCCCCGGCCATTCGGGGCTCCTGGCACCACGCCCGCTGGCACTTCTGGCGTTGGCTTTGATTTGGAAATGCTGCGTGCGCTCTGGGTTTTGGTGGAGAGAGAAGCAGCCCCAGGGGGAGTAGCCCCCAAGAGGGTTTCACGGATGGAGTGATCCATGCTCAGGTGGTAGCTGGGTTTATTGTCACTTGTTTTTGCCCCTCCCTGTTTGTGTCCTGGTGGCCGAGGGTCTGGCAGGTCCTTCTGTGTTTGTCCCTCTTACATTGAGTGAGCTGAGATTCCCCTACAGTGTAGGGCGCTGAGGTCCGAGGTGTGACAGGTAGCTCTGAGCCCCCAGAAAGGCTGGCGCCCACCCAGAGAACTGCCCTCCCCCTCCTGAGGGAGCAAAAGCAAACACTCCTATTCACCTGTCAGGTGCGTTCCACCTAGTGCCAGAAAGAGCCACTGTGACATTCTCTCCAGCGAATCCCTAAAGATGATTGTGGGGTGGTTGGTTCTGGGGCTGACTCTTCTCCCCAGCCCTCTTTAGGGCTTCATGTTGTGGTAGGTAGTGGCAGTGCCCGGACAGTGGCTGGGGGACTTTGACCAGGGTGGCTTCAGGATCCCACCCTGCACCCATCCCGCATTAGGGGGCGTCCGGCTGTTCTCATGTCCACCTTGGCCAAATCTGTTGCCCCAGGTGACCCACACTGCAGCGGGCAGGCACTGGGATGAGACTAGGCTCCGCGGCACCAGTCTTGGGAGCTGCTGGGATTCACATACAACCCACCCAGACCCGAGTCAGAACCTGCCCTTAGCATGGTCCCGAGATTCACATCCACTGGAAGGTTTTCAAGTGCTGGGCCTTGGCGTGGTAAGAGGACAGCTAGTCAGAGACCTGTCCAGCCCACTCCAGGGCCATGTGGGGGTGGTAGTTGTAAAACATATGATTTTTATCTTGACAGTGTCCCTTTAAAAAATCAAAGCCGCACCCCGCCTCCCTGACCAGCAAGAAACCTAAAAGGGAAACAGTAAGTGTCTGGGCCTCTGGCTATGTTTTTTTGCCCCGTGCCCTCATTTTTAAACCCACGACAAGTAGGGGAGATGGTTTCCGCTCCAGGCTAGTGTCTGATTGGGTAACCTGTCAGCTCTGCTCTCCCTGCCCGGGGAGTTTGTGGAACCAGATGAGCCCTCGGTCCATGGGCAGAACGCAGGCCTCCCGGCCTCCCGGCCTCCCCTCAGCTTTGCCCCCGCCCTGCGTGGCCCCCGTGCCGTTTCCCTTTTTTTCTTGCTGGCAGTGGAATGGACGTTGCAGGCCAAACTAACGTCACTGCTGCGTTTTGCAAACATGCCCCTCGCACATGCTTCTTGGTCCCGCGTCCTGCTCCTTCACCCTGTGGGTTCGAGCTCTTTGGGCTGAGGACTTTGGTGTTCTTGGGTTTTCCTTGTGCCCTAGGGAGCAGGCAGGGGAACCAGCACATGACTACCTGGAGCCTCTGTGGCCTGGGCAGACCCAGCTACACAGGGGCCTTGGTGTAGAGAGGTGGAGGCCGCTCCGGAACCACCTGGAGCGCGTCTTCCTTTCTAGAAGGGTAAGGGGACTCTGTGTAGTTATTTATCTTTAACTTGGAGGCAGGTATGGGAGCAAACGTGGGGTACAGAAAAGAATCCTGGGCCGTGCCTGCTTTCCCACCTGCCCATGGTCCCAGGCACCCCCCACCCATCTCACTTTCCCCTTCCTTCTAGGAGCTCGGTCAGGCAGGCTGGGGTCTCCTGGAAGGAGCAGGGATGAGTGTTTTGCCTCTCAGCCTGGTTTTGTGGGGACTGAGCAGGCCCCTGCAGTCTTACTTCCTTTCCCAGAACCTGGGCATTTTTCTTCTTCCTCAGCCTCTTCCATTCTGTCCGTTCCCCAGGAGGGGAGAACAGCGGCTCTTAGCCAGGGCGCCTGTTAGTGTTGCCCCCAGAGGCCTGGGCAGGGCACAGCTCCCAGCAGCTCAGCTCTCCCTGGTCCAGGACAGCCCCCTACCGTGTCTCTCCCCTCTGGCATGGCTTCGCTCTGCCCCCGCTCCTAGCTCCTGTCTGTCACTAACACTTCTCTCTCCACCTGTGGCCAGGTGGGACTGAAAGCCAGGGAGGGGCCAGCTGAGGCCAGGGCTGGGGCAGCTCTTGGCAGATGCCCTCATGACCATCATCCCAGGCACCAGCGTGGGCGTTTGGGCATCCGTGTCCAGGCTGGAGCTGATGGCTGAGGCAGGGAGGGCATCGGTGCTACCAGGGAGCTTTGGGCCACTCTCTGAGGGCAGGGGAGTCTAAATCCCCCAAAGGACAGAGTGGATAGGAGGTCATCAGGAAGAGGGTCTGGGGAGCAGGTGGTCCCTGGGCATGAGTCCCCCTCACCCGCCCTGTCCCTGCAGAGCTCTGACAGCGTCCCACCTGGCTATGAGCCCATCTCGCTGCTCGAGGCGCTCAACGGCCTCCGGGCTGTCTCCCCGGCCATCCCCTCAGCCCCTCTTTATGAAGAAATCACCTATTCGGGTGTCTCAGATGGCCTATCCCAGGCCAGCTGTCCACTTGCCACCATTGATCACATCCTGGACAGCAGCCGCCAGAAGGGCAGGCCTCAGAGCAAGGTGCCCGACAGGTGAGTGGCGGCCAGGCTGGGTGCATAGGGCGGGTGTGGTGGCACACGTGTGGAGTGGGTGGATTTGTGGTTTCAAATCAGTTTCTGGTGTATTCCATATGGTGATCCCCTAGAAGGACTCAGACCCCGTAGCAGGTTAGGCTTGTGGATAGAGTTTATCACTGCAGAGAATGTAGAGCAGACGAGGCAGGAAGAGCGTCTGGGCAGCCGCCGGAGGCATTGGCCCCAACCCCCACCCCCGACCAGGGCCACATGGTGTGCACACGCATACATGCCCTCAGCGGGGAAACTGCAGGGGTCCGTGCCGTGTCTCTGCCAAGGGGAGGCCCTCTGAGTCTCAGGGTTCCTGGACTTTCCTGGGGGCTGGTCATGTAGGCCCACTCTGCCAGTGAGCAGCTAGGGCAGCCGGAACTCGGGACTTGACAGTGACCCAGGCGCACTCACTGCCCTTGCGGTTCGCCCCTGACAAGTCACGGGTCGTGGTCCCTCTCCAGGCGATGACTGCATTGTCTGTCACTCACCTTGACAGCCTTCAGAGGGCCTGGCTCCTGGGGTTGGCCCTGGGTCAGTTGTGGATTCCCTGGAGCCTTGTGGGGTGTAGAGCAGCTGCCCGAGGGACGCTGCTTCAGGCGTGTTGGTTCACGTAGTAGAGTATCAGGAAGCCGCCCAGGGCACCTGCCATGCCTGTGAGGAGGCAGCACCAAGCTCAGGAGAAACGGGCCTCTGCCTCCTGCTGCTTCTCCACCCCAGGGACCACCGGTGGTTTCTCTTCTCTCTCTCTTTTTTTTTTCCAAGACGGAGTTTTGCTCTTGTTACCCAGGCTGGAGTGCAATGGCGCGATCTCGGCTCACCGCAACCTCCGCCTCCTGGGTTCAGGCAATTCTCCTGCCTCAGCCTCCCGAGTAGCTGGGATTACAGGCACGCGCCACCGTGCCCAGCTAATTTTTTCTATTTTTAGTATAGACGGGATTTCACCATGTTGACCAGGATGGTCTCAATCTCTTGACCTCGTGTTCCACCTGCCTCAGCCTCCCAAAGTGCTGGGATTACAGGCGTGAGCCACCGCGCTCGGCCCTCTCTTCTCCTTATAGAAAGGAGAGGAAGCCTTGGTCTGTGCTGGGAGAGAGGCTCCTCTGTTGGGCGGGTCTGTGGTGGCTGCCTTTGCCTGCTGGCCTTTTGGGTTGGTCCTAGTGGTGGGTGATGGAAGTGCCTCCCCAGGGAGTGTCCTTTGCATGGGTCCTGGCAGGCGTGTGCAAGGGCCCGCTAGTGCCAGCAGGGCAGTAGCCCTGCACAGCTTTGGCAGAGTTGGCATTTCTTGTTACCCTCTCGTCCCTGCCCACCCTCTCCTCTGTCCTCAGCACCCTGCGGTCCCCGTCTTCCCCCATCCACGAAGAGGACGAGGAGAAGCTCTCTGAGGATGTGGATGCCCCTCCCCTACTGGGTGGCGCAGAGCTGGCCCTGCAGGAAAGCAGCTCCCCTGAGGTGAGACCCCCTGGGAGGCTTAATGTGCCAGCCCACCGGCCCATCGCTGGAATCGCACCCCATCCCACTGCCTGCCTGGGCACTCCCGCACCTCTGGGTCCTTGCTGAGTTTCTTAGCTCCTTAGCCTTGGTTTGTGGACGCAGCACCCCCTGGTGTAGCGGTTGTCTGGGTCTCAGGAGGGCCATGGCTGACGGCAGCTTGTCCTGGAGTGGTGGTCGCAGATCTCCAAGCTCCAGGCCGCTTTCCCCTTTGTTTCCTAGAGTTCCTGTTTCTGTGTTTATTTGATTCTGTGTATGTTTGTTTGTTTGTTTCCTAGAGTTTCCTAACAGAAGAGGTTGTTGAGTCATCACCAAAGCAAGGTGAGCCCCTCTTCCCATGGGTGCAAACTGCGTGCTGAGACCTGAGGGCTCCAGGCGGCGGGTTTGGGCCAGCCTCTTCTCTGCCCCAGGAACTCTCAGCCAAGAGGCCCCCCTCCCCCCTTGGTGGCACTGGGATCCTGGCTGGGAGGGACTGAATGAGTGACGGGGCCAGGCCACGCTGTTCATCCTTCAGGGCTGTCTGGCAGGGATGGGTAGCACCTGCCAGCATTCAGTCCTGTTTTTGAAATGTGGATGTGTAATGTTTCTATGTCAGAAACAAAACCCCATGCTCTGAACATCTGGGACCCGGTGTAAAAACGGGGGCAGAAAGCCCCATGCTGGAGGGTGGGAAGGAGGGAAAGAGGAAAGCACCCACCCTTGGGGTCCTGGGAGAGCAGGTGCGGTCGAGGTGGAGTCCCGTCGGAGCCCAATCCTGGGGACCCCGAAGTGGCTATGCAGTCCTTGGGTCCTGCCCAGAGGGACCTGCTGGGACCTGGCCCCTGCCTGTAGGTCCCTGACCTCGCCCTCTGCCTGCAGGGACCCGAGCACCGTCCATTGAGAATGTCCTGCAGGACAGCAGCCCTGAGCACTGTGGCCGAGGCCCACCTGCTGACATCTACCTGCCAGGTGAGGGACTGGGGGGCTGGGGGTGAGGGGCTGGGTGCCCATCTCAGTCCCCTGGGAGGAGGCCCCTGCTCCGATGGCCCATGCTTAGCAGCAGGGGCCAGTCTGTTGGAGCTCGGTTCTCTCCCTGGCACTAAGCCATTCCCCTGCTATTGTGTCTGGAGCAGGATGCAGCCCAGGGCTGCAAGGCAGTGTCATACAGGGCCTGGCTCTTGGGAGTGGAGTCTGCACCAAAGCCCCTTCCCTTCTTGGGGCCAGCTTGGCCACAGGAGGGGAGAGAGGCTGCCTCTGAGAGGATGGGTTTCTTTTCCCTGTGTCTCCTGCTGGCTGCCAGGAGGGTAGCTCTGGCCCCGCTGGGATCATCACATCTTCCCCCATCCCTGGTTGTTCCATGGGCCCACAGGCCCCATGCTGGGTGCCAGGTTAGCTCTTAGCAGAGCCTGAGAGCTGTAGACGGAGCAGAAGCAGGTGCCACATGCTGTGCTGGGCATCGGGGGCCTGGCCCACAGAGAACAGGGACAGTTGCTTCTGGGTCACCCCTACCCCAGGCCTGATGTAGGCCACCTGTCCAGATGTAGCAGCACATCCCAGGCCAGGGGACAGAGGACAGGTGAGGGGGCACCAGGTGCCAGTGGGGAGCAGCAAGGCCGGGAGAAAGGGTTGCCATTTTCACCTTCCCGGAGGCTCGGGCCTAGGCAGGCCACGTCAGCCAAGTACCTTCACTCTCTGCTCTGCTGGGATAAGATCCTCAGCTTTAAATCCTGAGCTCCAAAGATCAGGAGGGAAGTGGGGGCTCAGACTGGCATCTCTGTGCCTGCCACAAGGCCATCTGCAGCTCTGGAACTGGGATTAACGGCGAACTTGGTGGCTGCAGACGTGACCCTGGAGCTGCTGCTTAGGAGCATAGCTCCTCTCTTGTGCCTGATTACCTCCTCCTGACCCGGGGCCAACCGGTGCTCAGTCCTCCCGGGTCACCTGGTGACCTGGGCCTGGCATTGGGTGATGGCGATGCGCTTTAGTTGGAAGGGCCTCTTGTCTCTCCGGACTCTGGCTGAGCAGTGACCTGTGCTCACGGGCTGGGCGGGGCGGGTCACAGGTGCAGGAGCTGGCACTGCCCCAGGTCCGTGATGATAGCTGCAGCCTGCCCCAAACAGCTCACAGCAGAAGGTGCATTTAGGACTAGCTTACCTTCAAGTGACACAGAATTCCAGTAAGGTCTTTCAAAGGACCTCAGATGTTTCATTCTGATGAAAAACTTGGAAGGTGATGGAGGAGGGGCTGGGAGAAGGACTTGAGCTTCTGGGAGCCACAAGTGTGACTTCTGATCCTGTGGGGTGGCCCTGCGGGGCAGTGTCTGAGAGGCCACACCTCCCCTGTGTGGCCTGGCCTGGGAAGGATCGCCACAGCCACTGTGGGCCCACACAGATGAGACCAGGACCCTGGGGTCTCATGCCTCACCCAGGGAGGTGCACAGACAGGGGCAGGCGGCAGTCATCTGTGGAGGTGGCATAGAGAGGCCAAGTCTACATCTAGGCAGCCCGAGGTGAACTCCTGGGCCGGGCACCCTACTTGGGGTCGGCTGCCGCTTGATGCCAACAGGTCAGCCTGCACAGCCTCAGGTTTGAGCCGCAGACGGCACATTCGTCTTTGGGTCTATGTGGTGCCGTCTACTTGGCTATCAATCTTGTAAGCACAGGTTTCTGTCTTTTTTTTTTTTTTTTTCTTTTGAGATGGGGTCTTGCTCTGTCAACAGGCTGGAGTGCAATGGCACAATCTTGGCTTATTGCAACCTCCACCTCCTGGGTTCAAGCGATTCTTCTGCCTCAGCCTCCCCAGTAGCTGGGACTACACGTGCCCACCACCATGTCCAGCTAATTTTTATATTTTTAGTAGAGACAGGGTTTCACCATGTTGGCCAGGCTGCTCTTGAACTCCTGACCTCGTGATCTGCCCGACTTGGCCTCCAAAAGTGCTGGGATTACAGACATGAGCCACTGAGCCGGGCTCTGTCTCTCTCTTTAAATCTGTGTGGTGGCCCCCCTGTTTCACTGGCTTTCTCCCTCACAGAGCCCTTGCCTGTTTCTCTGTGTCTGTGAGTAAAGCATGAACACACACGCAGGATCCTGTGGTTTCTCATAGGGGCAGACGTTGCCTGGTGGGTTGGGCAGTGAGCCCTGGTGTCCCTGTAGATGGGAGGGCCCATGAGATGGTGAACACCGGGGGTTCTGGTGTCTCGGGGTTTCCCCTGGCTCAGCCCTGTCTAGCCCCAGCCCCTGCCCAGGGCCTTCCCTCCTGAACCCAGAGGTGGACTGCACCTGCTTCGTCCTTCCTGCACCCTTCCCTCAGCTGCCGTGTGGGAGCTGCAGGAGGGAGAGGCAGGGCCGGGTGCTCCTCCAAGTTGGATTCTGGCCACGTTCCGCCTCCCAGCTGTGGTTCTCCTTGCGGTTCTGTGTGGTTGCAGCACAGCGTTTGTTTCTAGATGGCCCCGACCTTGGTCCCCAGGCTGGTGCCCTTGCTGTGGCGGTGCCAGCTGCTGGGTGCGTGCTAACTGAGCTTCCGTCTGTCTCTCCCCTCTCCGCGCAGCCCTGGGGCCCGACTCCTGCTCTGTTGGTATAGACGAGTAAGCCGGTACGTGACCTTCCAGACGCGCTTCGGGGGCTCTGACGCGCGTCCTTGGAGAGAGGAGCCCTCCCCTGGTCTCTGGTGGGGGTTCCTTCTGGTTTTCGGGTCTTCATCCACATCCATGTCTTCCCAGGGGTCCTGGGTTCTGAATCCAGAGCTCTGGTGGCCGCTGCACCTTTGCCCCAGAAAGTGGCCTCCTGAGGGGTCCTGACTTTTAGAGCCAGAGGTCTCTGCATTTGGACCCGGCGACTGGTCAGGATCTTCTTCCAGCCTTGAGAGGCCCTAGAATAGTCCCAGCCCAGGCAGGGAGACAGACCCAGCCCAGGTGTGCCAGAGCCACTGTCCCCCACAGGAGGCAGGAGCATGGAGGGAACCCCAGGGAGACGCGGGGCGACACTTCGGAGAGGAGAGCCTCAGGCCCAGGCCCAGCCTTGTTCCGGATAGTCCCCTGTGAGTTCCCGTTGGGATGTGCAGCAGGTCACTCCCATTTTCTGGACATGGCTTTAAGTAATAAATCATGGGGAAAAGAATGTGCCCCAGGCTGGGAGAGCCTGGTGATCCCTGTTCCCAAGCTCAGTCCCCGTCTCTTGGAGGGAGTCTCTCCTTAAGGGGTCTTCTGGTGCCCAGGGGAGAGCATCTTGCATCCTGTCCTGAGGGCGTCCACTCACACAGCTGCCTGCTCCCCTGCTCCCCTGCTCCCCTGCTCCCTCCTTCGCTAGTCAGCCTGGCTCCGTGGGCCTGGCAGACAGTCCCTTGTGGGCTGCCTTTCTGCTTTGAGACCACCATTACTGCTAACTCACCTGTCCCTGCCAGTACTGGAACTTTCTGGAACACCAGCACTGAGTGTGATAGGCCCTGTGAGGCTGGCACCCCCATTCCCTCCCAGGAGACCCCCTCATCCCCCCCAAGAGGCACTCTCTACCAGGGTGGCCCAGGCGGATGTTTGACCAAAGCCGCTCTGGCCAGGCACTGGCTCACACCTGTAATCCCAGGTCTTTGGGAGACCAAGGGGTTAGATGACTTGAGCCCAGGATTTCAAAGTAGTGTGGGAAACATAGTGAGACCCCTCTACAAAAGTTTAAAAACTGGCTTGAGCTTGGTGGCTTACACCTGTGGTCCCAGCTCCTAAGAGGGCTGAGGTGGGAGGATTGCCTGAGCTGGGGAGGTCCAGGCCCACTCCAGCCTGAGTCCTTGTCTCAAAAACAGAAAATATACACATGCAAACACACACGTACACACACACACACACACACACACACACACGCACAGGAGAGAGAGAGAGAGGACAGCTCCAGGAGTACCACCAAAAAGTAGGCAGGCAGACTGGGGACCCTCTGCCTTCCCGAAGGGTCTGGGCGCACATGCCGCCTGCAGCTCTGGTCTGCTGAGGGGGCTGCTGGTGTTCTCTGAGGCCGGGGCTCCCACACAGGACCACAGCCATCGTCGGGCAAGGCCCATGTGGCCCGCTGGGAAGTGCCCAGCCGGGGTCCAGGCTCCCAGAGGCCCTTTCCCCTGGGCGGACTTGAGCTGGGCCCAGGAGCTTTGCTTGTTTTGACTGCACTCTGCGTTCTCACGCATCTGTCGTCTTGAGCCCAGTGCGTCCCTCTGTGGACCCCTCTCCTGACCTGTCATACCCCTTGACTGAAACGCCACCTGCACCTTTTAGAGGGCCCCGGCCTGCGTGTCGGGGGATGGTGCCGTTCGAATGTTACGGCTCAGGTCAAGCTTCCAGAGGTGGGGAGCGCAGGTGTGGTCTGGAACAGGCTCACAGCCTCTGAGCTCTGGTATTGCTGCAGGCCGAAGCCCCTGAGGAAGATAGCCATCCTTCACCTGAGAGCGGGGCCGGGCCCTGTCTGCTGGGAGCCATGGGTCAGGGCTGGTGGCTGGATGTTGGGCAGCCCTGAGGCCGTGCTGGCCCCGTCCCAGGCTCAGCACCAGCACTGTTACCCAAGCCCCGGGGAAGCCAGACCCATCTGGGGACAGCACCTGGCAGCGGTGTAGAAGCCATAGTCCAAGCGTCGGGGCTCTGTGGGAGGCTCCTCTCTGCCTCACAGAAGCCACCATGGGGCCACTCTGAGCTTGGGATCGTTCTCGCTCGGGGCTGCTCCCTGCCCCTCCACCCCAGGGTGACTGAGTTCTAGCCTAACCTAGCCATAAGGACCTTAGCAGGACAGTGGGTGGTCACATCCCAGGAAACTGGGACCAGGGGGAGGGCAGGAGACCCAGAGGACAGAAGCCACAGCGCCACGTCGTGTTCTGACTCGGGGCTGCAGCTCTGCTGCCAGTGTCTGGGGGTGCAGGGTGATGTGCCCGGTGTCCTGGGATGAGGGGTGATCTGCCTGAGAGGGACACACCGTGCTTGGCAGGGCTGGAGAGGCCCCATCTGTTCTGGCCACAGACAGGTGGCGGGAGTGGGGGTGCGGGGTGGCCCACCCCTGTGTGGCTCCAGGTTGGTAGGAGTGGGTGGCACCAAGCAGCTGAGTGTGACCCACCTCCCTCCCCCTCTGCTCCTGCCTGCAGGATGGCCCACCTCCATGGAAATGGCCCACAGCCTTGGCACCACCAGCCCCACCTGGCCTCCTCTTGGTGGCCCCAGCCCTGATCCCAGCACCGCCGAGCTGACCTCACTCTGAGAGCCTGGCCAAGCTGGCAGCATGGAGCCCTCAGCTCCCTAGACTTTGCCAAGGGGCTGCCCCAGACCCCGGTGTGACTCGGCCTCTCCTGTCTGCATGCCCCCTGTGGCCACCAGGCTCCAAGGGGCTGTGGTGACCCCTGATGAAAGAGCACAGTGGACTGTCCCCCAAGTCCCCCTTTTCTATGGTTGATATATTTGTAACTGGTACAAGATGAAGGACAGCAGCTTTCCATCCCAAGTTCAGCGCCTGGGTTCCCCAGGGTCTGGTGGGCCGAGCATCTGGGGCTGGGGCTGCCCACATGTGGCTTTTGCTGGCTGCACCGGGTCCCTCAGCAGTGCAGTTGCTGCCCAGAGAACTCAGCAGACCTGCACAAGAGAATTTATTGGTGGGTGAAGCACTATCTTCACAGATGTTCGGGGGCAGTGGGGGCTCGAGGCACGGTCAGTGAAGGAAACGGTGCCTGTCCGCCCAGCCCACCGGTGTTACCACGGCAGCCTGGCTGTTGCTGCCTTCTGTCCTCTGCCGTGTTTGTGCAGCCTCCATGCCCTCCCTGGTGTGTCTCTGCTGGCGCCTTCAGTGCTCAGAGCTTTGGGGTGCACTGCTGTCGCTCTGGGCAGCTGAAGCATCTCAGCCTAGCACTGGACCTGACTGAGGGGCCAAGGCACAGCCGCTTCCAGCAGCCATCATCCAGCAGCCTTGTTACCAAGCCCTGCACCTTCTCACCGTGCTGGCTTTGGTGACCTCACCAGGCCCCTCCAGTTGCAGGGCCATCCGTTCAGCAGGGCCCTGTCAAGAAGGACCATTCCCTTTTGTCATTGGAATGTCCCCTGCGGTTCTCTTTTTTTTGAGATGGAGTTTCACTCTTGTTGCCCAGGCTGGAGTACAGTGGCATGGTTTCGCTCACTGTAACCTCCACCTCCCAGGTTCAAGTGGTTGTCCTGCCTCAGCCTCCCGAGTAGCTGGGATTATAGGTGCATGCCACCAACCCTGGCTAATTTTTTTGTATTTTTAGTAGAGACAGGGTTTCACCATGTCGGTCTGGCTGGTCCCGAACTCCTGACCTCAGGTGATCCACCCACCTCGCAAAGTGCTGGGATTACAGGCATGATCCGCTGCGCCCGGCCCCCTTGTGGTTCTCTTTGATTTGATGTGTCAGGCTCCCTCGGTGAGACCCACCCGGGGAGGAGGGAGCCAGCAGCCCACCTGGTAAGTGAGGTCACAGCCTGGAGGCTTGGCCTCTGGGCGACGTTGTCCTGTTTTTATTAAGGTAAACATCCTGGGCAGCAGACAGGTGAAGGGGGTATCTGGCCTTGGTGACCCAGGACTTGAGCCACCCCAGCAGGGCCCTGGGCCGGGAAGGTATGTGTGGGTCTTCTGGCCCGGGGGCGGGGAGGTTGCCCTGCAGCTGGGCTTGGGGATCAGATGGCTGTGGGGCAGCTCACAGCCCTCCCTGAGGTTCAGGGTGGCCTTGAGTACAAGCTCTGCTTCCTGGGCGCTCAGGGGGGACCCAGCAGTGGTCCCTGCACCCAGCTCCCTGCACACCCAGGCCAGTCCCCTCCTGCCCTTGTGCACATGCTCTCACATTCACACACATGCTTATGCACAGTCACTTGCACATGCTCATACACACATGCTCCCACGTTCACGCACACATGCTCAGGCATATTTGCACACACTCATACGCATACACACATGCTCCCACACACGTGCACGCATACACATACCCATACGCATATGCTCCCACGTGTGTGTGCACTTGGCCCAGGCATCTCCCCAACGCACCTCCCCCCACACACCTCCCCCCAACCCCACCTCTCCTCCCGCTCTGCCAAGGCCCCAGCCTGTGGCCGTCGGTCCTGGTGCCAGGGCTCTCCGTGAAGTTCAGGCTGCAGAATGGCCCGCTGGGACTCCTATGTGCTGCCATTTGATGTGCTCAGATGGGCCCATTTGTTTTTACTGTATATTTATAGTAATAAAATCACGCAGCAATATACTGTCTGTTCCTTCCTCTGGGCACAGCCCTCAGGACAGTGGCTGTTTCCTGACCCGGAGTTGGGCCACTGGGTGGTTGGGTTGGCTCCAACAGCCTGGCAGCTCCATGGCCTCTGCCCGGCTTCCCTCCGGTGTCAGGGCAGTGAGCACGGTGAGGGTTAATGAGAACGCTGGCTCCCAGCCAGCCCTGTTGGAGGGAAGCCACACCCTCGATCGGGCTGTCCCCTGAACAGGTGGTGCGGTAGCCCCCGGGCCTGCAGGTGTGAGAGTTGTTGCTCCTGTTCCCAAGTCTAGCCCCGGTGGTCTCAGGGCTTTTGCTGAGCACCTGGTGTGTTCCAGTGGCAGCAGAACAGCTGAGGCGCGGACCCCAGGCGCCTGCATTCCAGGCAGTGAGACGCCCGGCTGCTAATCAGAATCTTGCCAGGTTTGGATGCTATAGGAAGAAGGGGTGGTGGTGAGATGAAACCTTAAAAGGGACTCATTGAACTGGGCGGCAGGGAGAGCCTGAGACTTCCAACAGCCCTTAAGGCTGAGGAGGAGCTGGCCTTGGAGTGCTCCAGGTGGCAGTAGTGAGGCTGGTGTGTCCCCTGGGGACAGAGCCCCTGGTTGGAGTGAAGGGTTCTGGATAGCTACTGAAGAGCTTGTAGAGGCTACTGGAGTGTTTTTATTAGGGGGAGTCAGATTTGTTTTGTTTTGTTTTTTTGAGGTGGAATCTTGCTCTGTCACCCAGGCTGGAGTGCAGTGGTGCAATCTCGGCTCAGTGCAGTCTCTGCCTAAGGGGGAGTCAGTTTTAAGAACAGGTTTTCAAGCAGAGGGGCAGTGCCAGTGCCCTACAGCTGGCCTGTGGAGCCCGGACGGCCGGAGCAGGTCTGGCCGCCCAGGGTTGTGGGCTCGAGGGCTAGAGCCCAACCCCAGGCCTCTGCCCAGCCCCTGCTCCCCTGCCCAGGGAGTGGCCAGTGCACCAGGGCAGCTACCACTCGGCCCCAGCTCCTTTGCACACAGGTCAAGTTGCCACCATGCCCCTCGACTGAAGACCCTGAGGGTGGAGGGGTTGCCCATGTTTTGGCCCATCAGTCCCCCAAGAAGGCTGCCACCCATGGGCCCTGCAGCTGCTCTGACAGGCCTGGGTCTGGCTCCATCCCATTGTGGGTAGAGTGTCAGACGGGTGCTTGCACGGGCTAGATTGGCTCCCCCTCTGTACCTCCCAACAGACCTAGCACTTTAATTGGTGTCTGGTGTCAGGGAGGGACTGGAGCAATGGGAGCCTCCTCTCCAGTGCCCATGCATCTCAAGGACCCTGGGTTCTGGGTCTCTGGCTGGGCTTGGCCGTCTAGGGGTCAGGCCCTCTTTGGGTGGGAGGACCCTTCCCTTCGCTGCCCTCTCGCCTTCTAACATGGTCGCTTACCCTGGGGTCGGGGCTTCTGCTGGCTGCAGCTGACCCGTGTGACCACCTTCACTGGTGGCCACAGCAAGAGAGAGAGGTGTCTTCTCTAGGTTCTTCACATCTGACGCCACCATGGACCAAACAGGTGAGTTTCCAGTGCTCACCCTCTGTCCACCTCCCTCCTGTCTGGCTCCACTCAAGGCAGCTTTCTCTGTGCCTGCGAGCTTGGCCTCACTGCACAGCTCTCCCAGGGCTGTGCTCAGCAAATCCATTTCCCTGGTTGGGAGGAGTGGGCCCTGCTGCTGGTGAGGTGAGCCTCGCCATCGTGGAGTTCGGGGGACCTCACTCTCCCTTGGCTGTTTGTTTCTGAGCCCCAGAGACTGCTCCAGTACAGATACAGGGTAAGTACCTCAGGCCTTTGTGGAATTGGGGTGGACTCCTGCCTCTGTCACCAACTGCTGGGTGCAGTTAGACAAGTTCTGTCCCTCTCTGAGCCCCAAGTTCCTCATCGTAAATTGGGGAAACCCCTCTTCCCTCCCCCCTCCAGCACACAGTACCTGGCACAGGGTGCCCGGCTTGGAGGATGCCGGAAAGCGCCGGCCCCGGAATTTAAGTCGCTTTCTCTCCAGCAGGCTGGGTCCGCGAAGCACCAGAGTTTCTGGTCTTCCGCTCTGATCCTGGACTCGGGGATTAGGGTACTCAAGCCCTCCCAGGCCCTGCTCCCGGTGCTGTCCTGGATCGGGCCAGCTAGCAGGGTGGCCAGAGCGGGACAGCTGTCGTGGGTGGCAGGCGAAGGCCGTCGCCCTCTGGGCTCGGTGTGGGGCGTTGGCGGAGGAAGATTCCGGGGCGTTGCTAGCTAGCGTGGTCGTGCCGAGAGCGCCATTGCGAATGGGCGGGGCCGGCGAGCCGGGTCAGGCCCCGGGGAGAAACGGGTGAGCGCAAGGGGATCGGCGCTATCCAGGGTAGAGAAACCGCAGGGATTTTCGGGTGTCAGCTTTGGGGCACCCAGGAAGATATTTGTCGCCTACAGTGTGAACCTTGACCCAGCTACCGCACCGAGCAGTCGACCTGGCGCTCCTGTCAGAGGCGGGTCCGCCACTCGGGGTGCGCGGTTATTGGGTGGCGGCTGGGCGGGGCCGCCGCCCGCGGTGTGCGACTATTGGGTGACGGCTGACGCGCACCGCCCTCCTTTGCACACCGCCCCCTGCGCCTCTCAACGACGCGCGGCGGCGCTGAGAGGGGCTCGGCCCAGGGGCACGCCGGCGATTGGCGTGGGGGCGGGACCCGGGGGCGCGGCCGCCAGCGGATTGGCAGAGTGCAGCGGGGGCGGGCTCGCGCATGCCCATAAGTGGCAGCGGCGGGGACGGGGTCAGTGCCAAGATGTCGACCGCGGCGGTTCCGGAGCTGAAGCAGATCAGCCGGGTAGAGGCGATGCGTCTGGGGCCCGGCTGGAGCCACTCGTGCCACGCCATGCTGTACGCCGCCAACCCCGGGCAGCTCTTCGGCCGCATCCCTATGCGCTTCTCGGTGCTGGTGAGAACGGGCGCCGGCCCAGGCGTGGGCGGGGGCTGGGCTGGGAGCGTCCGTCATTCCGGCGCCGGTGACCCGCGTTCCCGTGACCTGCGCTCCCTTGCAGATGCAGATGCGCTTCGACGGGCTGCTGGGCTTCCCCGGGGGCTTCGTGGACCGGCGCTTCTGGTCGCTGGAGGACGGCCTGAACCGGGTGCTGGGCCTGGGCCTGGGCTGTTTGCGCCTCACCGAGGCCGACTACCTGAGCTCGCACCTGACCGAGGGCCCGCACCGCGTCGTGGCGCACCTGTACGCGCGGCAGCTGACGCTGGAGCAGCTGCACGCCGTGGAGATCAGCGCGGTGCACTCGCGCGACCACGGCCTGGAGGTGGGGCCTCCGCCCGGGCCCCGCCCCCCGCCCCGGGGTTTGGCTCTGGCCCCGTGGAAGGCACCGATGGGTAACACGTCCCCTGAGGGTCCCCTGGCCGGGCTGGGTCGGGTGTCGCTGTCTCCAGCAACGGGGTGGGGAGAGGGGTCTGGGGCTGGGGGATCGGGAAAGGAGGGGTGGGGGTGGGGGCCGGGGCTGGGGCTCCCTCAGGGCTGTGTTACATCTGCCTTGCTGCCTGCCATTGCCAATCCTGGGACTGGGGAGTGGGATCGGTGGGGAGGAGGGGATGTGGGAGCGGGGCCTGCTTGGGGAGTTGGGAAAGGAGCACAGAGAGGGGGTCGTTAAAACTTGGGAACCTCATGGGGGCGTGAAGGCTCTTTGGATTTGTGTGTTGTGGTCTGGAAGGGTTGGACTTGGGGTATTTAGGCTTCGCTGGGTGGCTGGGGAGCATGGGGTGTGGACCCTGGGTGGTGGCCCAGGTACCAGGCAGGAGTGCATGGGGTGAGTTTCCAAACTTGTTTGAGGTGGAGGCTGTACAGCTCCGAGGGAGCGGACTGGCTTCTGCCAGGCCCTGCCTGGGTCTCCCATTAAGTCCTTGGCAAAGCTGGCTGTTCATGCCCTGGCCTCCTAGCTTCCAGGCCCCTCCTGCCAGGGGTGCCATCTCGTGGTGGGCCTAGCCCCAAGCCGTCTTTCCTGTCCGTGCAGGTTCTGGGCCTCGTGCGGGTCCCGCTGTACACCCAGAAGGACCGTGTTGGAGGCTTCCCCAACTTCCTGAGCAACGCCTTTGTGAGCACGGCCAAGTGCCAGCTCCTTTTTGCCCTCAAGGTGCTCAACATGATGCCCGAGGAGAAGCTGGCTGAGGCCCTCGCTGCCGCCACCGAGAAGCAGAAGAAGGCTCTGGAGAAGCTGCTCCCAGCCTCCTCCTGAGGGTGGCCTGGTCTGCTGGCACCCTCCCCTGGGCTAGAAAGCTGGGAATTCCTGCCAAGTGTGGCTTCTAGAGTGTTTGTACCCCGCTTCTGACTGACTGGGGCGAGTGGGCCTCCTGTCACCTCCACTGTCCCAAGCAGTCACTACGTAGTGGCCAGGCCAGCTGGGACCCAGCCCACCCTCTCAGGCTGGGCAGGGTGGTCTGGGCACCCTGGGTCTGCCTCTCCAGCTTCAGGATGCTTTCATTCCTGGGGCTCAAACCCTCCTTTGTGTGCATCTCATTGCAGCTGATGGACGCCCAGGTAGTGCCTGATTGTCTCACGGGGGAGGGGCACAGTTCTTGGACCACTCAGAAGACAGGATATGTGGGTGGAGGATGCCTTGTCTAGGTCACTTCATTCCTTCCTGAGCCAGTCCAGGGCCTAGGGGAGAGCCAGCGTGGGGTAGGAAATTAATCCTGTTAATTTTGTTTGTTGTTGGATTTACTTTGCTAGGTTTTCTTTCACCATGTGTGAACTGTGGGTGAGGTTTCATAGTAGCTTTGCCCCACGTGGCTTGATTCCCAGGGACAGTCAGGGCCTTGGGGGCCCAGCGATATATGGATCTGTGGCAAGAGAAGGACAATAAAGTCACTCAGCTGCTCTGTGTGTGGTTCTGCATGGAGGCCCTAGGCTGGGCCCAGGAGAGGGGATCCCAGCATGTGTGCTGAGCACATCGGGTTGGGGCTTCTGGGCCCAGACCTTCAGGGTGGACTCTTGGTCCTGATCCTGGCGGCCCTGGCTCCACCTGGGCTGACCTGCTTTGCTCTGAAAACCCACCCATCCCCACTGTCTGCAAGCAGCTCCAGGGGACAGCCTGAAGTGCAGGCTTACCGTGCAGAAGGAAACAGAGCCATCACCCATGGCGGCCTACAGCCTCACGTCTGGAAAGACTCCAGTGGTGCTGTCGGAAAATGTTCACAGCGCATGCCTGGGAGGGAGGCAGTGTTCCAGCGTCTTCGCAGAGCTCCATGTGCAGGTGGTGTGCCGGGGGAGGCCCTGTGTTATTCGGGCTGGGAACGGGCTTGGCTCTCGAAGCCTTGTCTTCAGTCAGATGGGCTCCAGAAGCAAAGGCGCCACATGGGCCAGTGCCACATGTCATGTAACCAGAACTGAGACCTTCACTAGCTAATCTTAAATTTTATTTTCCAACAAATGGCATTTTCCAGGTGCCCTGTCCTCACCTCTAAGGTCACACCTCAGTTGGCACCTGTGTATGTGTGTGCGTGTGGATGGACACACTTCCCCCAGGGCCCTGCCTGGTCGGGGCCAGGGCAGCCCATGCATTCTGGCCTCACCGCCAGGGTCGGGGTGAGTTCCTCGTCCCGCCTCAGTGCTGGCCCAAGCTGCCCAGCCAGGGCCGCAGCTCCCATCTTGCCTCTGTCTGATGGCTGCTCCCGGGGCCTGATCCTCTGGCCCTGCCTGGGCCTGCGCTGCACACAGCAGCCACCTGCTCACTCCCTGGCACACAGCTTCAGGGTGGACCAATCACCCAACGTCAGATTCTGAAAGAAAAAGCCCTGGTGAGAAGGGAGGGGACAGGTGGGTGTGTAGGTGCAGCTGCAGCTGCCCACACAGGCCCTGCTGTTCCCGCTGTGTGGGCTCCAGGCTGCCAGACACTCACCGGCCGAGGGCTAGGGCTCCCGCCACTTCTTCCCGTTCAGCACCTGCAGCTTCTCCAGGCTCTGGGTCACCGAGCACAGTGCTTGTCCTGAGGATGTGACCAGATGCCATGCTTGGCAAGTCTGGGTGGCAGGCTCAGGGCACTAGGAGTGACGACCTTGAGGACCTGCAGGCCCAGGCTCGGTGGGGCTGAGTGGTGCTGCCCAGGGCTCTGAGCTTCAGGTTGTGACCTGCCCCTTAGCTATCAAGGCCCTGGCCCCAAGGGCAGCCTTGGGGTAGAGGGACTCAAACCTGCTTTCCCTGGAAAGGGGCCCCTCTGCCTCCCTCAGAAACAAAAGGGGTTCTCAGTCTTCAATGAAGTCTGGTCCCCAGAGACTCACCCATCTCACGAACACGGTCCTCCAGGGCTCCTGAAAGCTCGGGGAGGCTCATGGCCTGCAGGGACACTTGCCAGCCCTTGGATTCTGCGATGCAGGGACCGAGTTAGCTGGGGATCTGTGTTCTCCACAGGCCCTGCCTCTTTATCCTGAGCCCATGCAAGCAGGAGACCCTCCTTGGATCAGAACCTCCCTGCCTGCCTGCCTGCCCATGTCTAAGTGACCTCTGAGGGCTGAGCCCTTCCTCCCATGGGCTGAGGAAAGTACCAAGCCCGCTCAGCCCCACAGGAGAATACAAAGCTATGCCGGTGGGGGCCTGGGTCTGGGCCCTGGCTGGAGGCTGCAGAAGTCACTGGAGGTGTCAGCACAGCACAGCCAGTCACGGCACGGTCTTTCCAGTGCCTCCCACCGCTGGGGGAGTTTTCCTGTCATAGGTGAGGAAGTGGGCTTTCATCCCCAGGGTCCCCTCTCCCTGGACTCTGGGGTCATGTGTACACAGGGACCCGGGAGAGTGGCTGCTGGCCTGAGAACCAGACCAAGGCCACTGGGTCAAAGCCGGCTTCAGGGCTCCCTGCCTTCCCCTCTGACCAGTGTGGAGCCAGGCCACCGCTCTTACCAGCTGGCGGGAGGGCTGAGCCCAGGGTGGCTGCACCAGGGGGCTGGTCCCGCCTCACTCGGGCTGACAGCTCAGCTTGACAGGCTCTGCCAGACACAGGAACAAGTGCTGGTGAGGGCAGAGGCCTGAAATGCAGAGCCCCCAACTCAGACCTTCAAGGGGAGGAAGGGTCTCTGCCCTGTCTGTCCCTGCAGCTGGCCTTTCAGGGCTGGGCCAGTGCCACATGAAGCAGCACTAATGAGCAAGAGGAAAACCCACGCAGATTCCCAGCCACGAGTGCTGCCTGGGTCTGCCTGCAGGAAGCAAAGGCCTGGATGAAATGGAGGTGGGGTGGTCCCGGGACCTGAAATCCACCTCTCAGTTACAAAGTCAGGAAGAAAGAATGCCAGGGGTGAGCACCGGAGACCCAGCCCAGGGCAGCTCAGAGCCACTCACCGCAGCTGGTCCAGGATGAGAGCAGCATCCCGGGCTAGGACCCACGTTTCCCGAAGCTGGGCCTGGATATCCTCACGGGCACGGTCCTGCTCCAGCAGGCAGCTCTCCACCACGGCCCGTAGCTCCTGCTCCTGGCACACCTGGCCCCGAATGGCCTCCACCTCCTCGCAGCGCTGCAGGGGGCATGGAGGCTGGGAGGTGCCTGCGCAAGCCAGCCCTGTCTTCTGTGTAGAACCCCTCCACACAGTGCTCGCCTTTTCTGTCAGAGCTGGGGCCAAGTCCGGGGTGTTGCCTCGCCCTCCAGCCATAGTCACTCACCTTGTGCAGCTGGATGGCAAGCTCCTGCATTTCAGCCTCTAGCCGGTCAGCATAGGCCAGCTCCAGGGCGTCCCCAGGTGGGCGGGCACTACTGTGCCAACGGGCGATAGCGGACGTCATCTTCCTCTTGGGCCCAAACAGCCTGCAGGGAGGAATACGACCACAACATGTCTCAGCCTCCCAAGGGAACTTGCATGTGCAGGAAGTTTGCCCCAACCCCAGGCTGAGGCCAGAGCAGCCCCTCTGGACGCACGTGATGCCGATTTCCTTCAGGTCGCTCTCAGTGAGGGTCAGGAAGATGCGGAGGTCCACGTCCTGCTCCTCAAACACCTGCAGGTACTTCAGACAGCCAATCTGCTCCAGCAGCGCGGCCAGGTCCTGGCGAGCACAGGGCACGGGTTTGGGGAGGTAGTGACCTACAGCAAAGCAGAGCCATTTTCCTCTGCTCGGAGCCCCACCACGTCCCCCAGCTCAACACCAAGATGGTGCCTTGCGTGCTGGTGCAGCAGCCAGGCTGTCCCCTCCTCCTCCGCTGCCTCAGGCAGGGCCGGGTGCCACAGCCGGCACATCCTCACACTATGGTCATCACCTGGGGCACTGTGACCAGACACTGGCCTCCTCATCCCAAGCTCGGTTCTGTGAAGGGACGATGGAGCTGCTGCTGTGGACGATGCTTTGTGCGCGGAGAATGCTCCTCTCTCGTGCAAGAGTCTCAGTGTCTGACACTCTGACTTGTCTAAGCACAGCTGTTCTCTGAGTTCACCTGCCTGAGGTCACTGAGCTCCCTGGATATAAGATCCATGTTTCTGATCCACTTGGGATGGTCAGGCTGTTGGTTACCCGTTGTTTCTGCTCTTCTCTCCTTCTGGAACTTCACCGGTGTGCTTAAGAGACTCACCGGTTTCTCTTCATTTTTTTCACTCATTCCCTGATGCTCAGGCAAAGTACCAGGTGACCTGCGCTCACAGGTTTTCTGACTCTCCTGCCCCATCTGCTGTCAAGCTGTCTAGTGTACTTTCATTCATTTTTCAACCCCAGAAATCCGACTTTTGAAAGTTTATTATTGCGTTTAATGGAGGAACTAACTTTTGAAGGTTATTATTCTGCCATTTTCTTCAAACTGTTTTCTGAGAAAAACATCCTTAGGACACCACCCTGACCGGACCCCACTCAGGACATGCTGACGGGCCTGAGATGGGCACCTACACTGAGACGGGGCTGCGAGAAGCCAGCAAATCCAAGGCTTTACTCAGCAGCAAAGCCAGCACCTCAACAAATCCTCAGCCAGGCCAGGTTCAGTGGCTCACGCCTGTAATCCCAGCACTTTGGGAAGCTGAGGTCGGCAGATCACAAGGGTCAAGAGTTTGAGACCAGCCTGGCCAACATGGTGAAACCCCATGTCTGCTAAAAATAGAAAAAATTAGCTGAGCATGGGGGTGGCTGCCTGTAATCCCAGCTACTTGGGAGGCTGAGGCAGGAGAATCGATTGAACCTGGGAGGCAGAGGTGGCAGTGAGCTGATATCGCAACACTGCACTCCAACCCAGGGGACAGCACACAACTCCACCTCAAAAAAACAAAAAACAAATAGCCAGATCTTCCCTCTGCCTCTCTTCTCTGTGCCTCTTCTGCCTGCACTGGGCAGAACACAACAGACACAGGTGAGACAGCTGAGCTGTGAACCACACCTGTACCCCTTAGGTAATGTGCAGTCAGACGGACCACAGGGAGGATGAGGATGGCGGCCACTGTAACGGTCACTGACCACACGCTGAGTGCGATCCCTGTCTCTGCTTCCACCACATCCTGTCACTGACTCCCACAGGCAGCTCTCAGGCCAGGCGTGTTTTTCTTCTCCCCAGGCTCAGGGAGGCCGACTCCAGTATGGAAGGCAGGGACACAGGTCCTTCCCGTGGCAAGGAATGGAGCGGAAGTCCTGCAGCTGGGCCGCCAGCCACGGAGCCGACTGTGAGCCTGTGGAGGCTGTCAGGCCACAGGGATGCCACTGCCTTTCTGTTCTCCCAGCAGCGGCTGGCATATCATATACACAACACATGCCTCGTACTCAGAAACGAAGTGCTGTCTCTTGAGTAACCGCCAGTTTCACAAGTGGTCTTACCTGGGGTCCTGAGTAGGGTGCCCTCTGAGTCTGGGGCCTGGACTCGGGGGGAAGGGCTTCCCTGTCAGTCCCAGGGCAGGGCGGCCACTGGCTGTCGGGATTCTTGGTCTTCACGTAACTTTTAGCTTGTCTGCGAACTGAACTTTTACAGGCGTGATCCGAGTCCTGCAATAAGAGGCGTGTATCTGAAGGAGCATGCGGTTGGTTTGAGAGCCTTCCTGAGCGCCCCACCCGCCACGCAGGGGCTTCCGGTGCCATTCACTGTAGTCTGAGAACCCAGGCCCTGTCCACGGCACGTCCCAGCCCAGCACACACACGAAGCACGTGCTTGTTACACATGTGCTCACCTTAAAGTGGCTGGGGGATGTTAGGCACCCTCACAATGCCAGGGACCGGCTATGGGGGACCAAGAAAGAAAGTCCACACCTCATTGCTCTCCACAGAAGCTTCGCTGCTGAGCCCCTGGGCTCTGGCCAGGCCCTCGCTGCTGCTGCTGCTCCTGACAGGCCCCAGGTTGGCACAGAAAGCATGTCCCTCTGAGGGCGGGAAGACAGGGTGTCCGCCTGCAGGATTCACCAAGGTACTGTGCATGGGCTGCCCTGGGTCCAGGGCATTCCTTGGCGCCTGCAGCGGTTGATTCCTTTTGTTTCAGGCTGCCTGCCTGTGCTAAACCCTCCCCTCTATACACACTGGCAGGGCTTCTGTCTTTTTGTTCACTGCTAATCTCAAGCACCCGGAGCAATGCTTGGCCCAAGGTGGGCACTCTGTTAACAGCTGCTGCACAGAGCTGTGATTCTAACAGATATTCCTAGTGGAGTGTGTCCTGAAAGCCTCGGTGGGCTCCCAAGCAAGGGCTCAACCTGTTGGTGTGGAATGGCTCCCCTAAGCTGCACGGGGCTGCTGGACCAGAAGCTTCTCCCTTTCCTCACAAGAACCAGGGCCATCCACATCTGGCCCTTTCTTGTCCTCTGCTGGATGGCTATGCCCCAGCGCCAGGCCAGGGGTAAGATGGGCACACAAGAGCTCCAGGACCTGCCTGAGCCGCAGGCTGAACAGGGTGGGGCACACGTACCCCGACTGCTGCTGCTGCTGCTGCTTTCTATGTCCTGCTCGTTGATGGGGGAGGTGACATCCCGGCAGCAGAGGCCCTCTTCTTCCAGGGGGTTCTCACCACTGCTGTTGAAGGTGACATAGCCGCGGAGAGGCACCTGCTCTGTGTACAGAATGGGGGCCATAAACCCAGGGAACTCCAAAGTGAAGTTGCTTCTGGTTCCAGATGCCCCTACATTTCCCAGACTGGTCTCAAAACTCCTGGGCCCAAGCAGTCCTCCTGCCTCAGCCTCCCAAAGTGCTGGGATTACAGGCATGAACCACTGTACCTGGCCCCCAATTTTTTTTTGAGACAGAGTCTCCCGCTGTTGCCAGGCTGGAGTACAGTAACAAGATCTCAGCTCACTGCAACCTCCACCTCCCGGGTTCAAATGGTTCTTCAGCCTCAGCCTCCTGTGTAGCTGGGATTACAGGCACGCGCCACCACGCCCAACTAAGTTTTGTATTTTATAGTAGAGACGGAGTCTCACCGTGTTGGCCAGGATGGTCTCAATCTCTTGACCTTGTGATTCACCCACCTCGGCCTCCCAAAGTGCTGGGATTACAGGCCTGAGCCACTGTGCCCATCCCCCAATTTTTTAAAATTACTGGCAAAGAGAATATATGCACTTATGGAAAATTTAAATTTCATAAGGTATGAGAGGAAAAAACAAAAATCCCCTGAAATGCCACACCTGAGACCACTACCATCATCACTGCTCTGTGGATACCTAAAAACTGCCCACAAACAGCTTCAGACATGTATCGTTTTGATAAAGCATCTGTCATATGGCCATATAGATTAATTACCACCCCAGCCCCAGGATCAAACCCCTCCTTCCTCCCCCCACCACACCTCAGGCTGCAGCAGGTGCCTGAGATCCTTAAGAAAGAGACTGCTGCTCAGAATGACCAGCCCAGTGTCCCAGAGCCAGTGCTCACAGCTCAGTGGCTGGAACACAGGTGGGCCCTCTTGCTGTGGTGGGAGGTGGCCAGCAACTGGAGAGAGGCCTTCCCAGTGACCCAGTTAACCGCCCCTCCCAGGACAATGGGAGAAGGTGGGTCCCCAGTTCCCAACCCAGCACCCAGGCTTGGGAAGACAGAAGTCTGCACCTCTGCTTCTTCTTGGAGTCTTAGAAGGGAATCCAGTAATTCATGTACCCTTGGCTAAAACTATTCTCACTAGGAAAGTCAGACTATTCCAAGTACTGGCCTCAAAGAGGCCTTGCTCCTGTGAGGGACCAGCCACCAGGCCTGTGAGACCAGCACCCTTGGCCTGGCCATGGGTGGGTGACAGCCATCAAAAGAAGACACAACTCAAAGCTGAGTCTGAGCTCAGCAAGAGAGAGTGGGTACCAAATCCAACTCAGCTAAAAACAACCCCCAGCACTCCCAAGAGCAAAATGCTCAGCACTGGGGCTGACAACCTGAGAATAAACTTGAGATCTGAAAACCTGACGGCTAGGATTCTTTACCACCAAGTGCACCCTCTCTCAGGAGGGTCTGAGCTCAGCTCCATTGCCCTGAGAAAACAGCTGGGCCTGTCTGCCCTTAGCCTCCTAACCCTGAGAGCGTACGCGACCCAGCTGGTATGGGTAAGGCAGGGAAGTGGATCGTCACACTGCATCCTCCCTGTATGAGCCGACCCACCTATGCGATTAATGAAATCTGACCTGAGCTACATTTCTGCTGCAGGACAGAGAGATTTATTCCTAAATTTAACCAATGAAAAGGAAAGTCAAGGAGGTCAAGCAAAAAAAACCAGAATGAGCTCATGACCAATGCATTTCCATCACTGGACTCAATCCTGATTCTCCCTGAGCATGAAAGCCTGGGCCACTTGTCCTGCTACCGCCTGAGGTCCAGGGACCCATGTTTCAGGAGCCTAAGAGCTATTCCATTCTTGCCAACACAGAATCTTGGTATGCAGTAACAGAGAGACGCGGGTCACTCACCATAGCGACACCGTGGGGCCCTGCCCCCGAGGCCAATGCCTGTGATCCTGGCCAGCGCTCTTGGCCCCTCGTGGATGCTGACACCCTTCTTCCGGCACGGCCTCTGTCTCTGAGGAGCAGGGCAGGACTCATCAGAAGAACTCAGATCTTCGTATTTTTCTGTAGGTCCAACACCAAGATTAAGACAGTCTGTTCAGTGATGGACTAATTTACTAATGCTTAGATTAAACTGAAAGAAAGTAACTATCACAGGTTTTGTTAAATTAAGGAGAGGGTATCTGCCAGGACATCACTTTTGGGAAATGCCCACATAGGCCGGGGTGCTGCTCCAGTGGGCCACAGGGAGCTGCAAAGTTAGTGAGAACGGGGAGCTTAACTTTTTTTCTTGAGACAGTTTCATTCTGTCCTCCAGGATGAAGTGCAGTGGTGCGATCTCAGCTCACTGCAACCTCCGCCTCCTGGGTTCAAACAATTCTCATGCCTCAGCCTCCCAAGTAGCTGGGATTACAGGTGCACGCCACCATGCCCAGCTAATTTTTCTCCCTGTCTTTTTTTTTAGTAGAGATGGGCTTTTGCCATGTTGGCCAGGCTGGTCTCAAACTCCTACCTCAGGTGATCTGCCCCCCCCCCCCCCCCCCCCCCCGCCCCGGGCCTCCCAAAGTACCGGGATTACAGGCTTAAGCCACCGAGTCCGGTGAGGAGTTTCATTCTTACCTCTTTGTCAGGGTTTGCAAATTCATAAAAAGCCTGTATTGTTCACAATCAGAAGTAAGTTTTGACCTAAGTTGAAGGAATAACTAAAATTCATTTCTTCATTTAAAATATGATATCAGTCACAACTTTTTTTTCCAGTTCCCTTCCTTTGGAAACAACTTCTTAAGGAATTCTGTATTTTCTAAAGCATAGCATCTGTTTGCTATGATTTTTAACTCTTTCACATCACTACCTAGTCTGACCTTTCAGAGCTGAACCCAGAGCTTTTACTATTTTGTAGCTTTTCAGTTTTTCATATTTGATTCATATAAGGCTCTGGTCCAATTCTACTTTTAAGAGATAGGAGACCGGGTGCGGTAGCTCACGCCTGTAATCCCAGCACTTTGGGAGGCCAAGGCGAGTGGATCACAAGGTTAGGAGTTCAAGACCAGCCTGGCCAAGATGCTGAAACCCCATCTATACTAAAAATACAAAAATTAGCTCCCCAACTAGCAGGCGCTAGTTGGGAGGCTGATGCAGGGAACTGCTTGAACCCAGGGGGCGGAGGCAGCAGTGAGCCAAGATGGCGCCATTGCACTCCAGCCTGGGCAACAGAGCAAGACTCCCTCTCAAAAAAAAAAAAAAAGATACAAGAGTTGTATATGGGAGGAAATGAGATCTCCTTGTAGACTTGGTAAACTGCGGTGGAGATGCAGGGAGAGGTCCTTTGTGTTACCATTTTGCTGCCTGAGCAGTTATTATTACGAAACAATCCCCGCGCCAGGGAAGGAGCTGGGCTGAGCCTGACCCTGAGAAAGAAGCTGCTCACTGGGACAACTTAGGGCAGGCCAGTGAGGTGGGAGAGCTCAGGCCCTGATCGTTCTCTGCCTTCCCCATGAAAAGGCTCACACTCTGCCGAGTGAGCTAGCCGTGTGGATACACGCCCCCTCACACTCAAAGATCTCCAGCACCCCAGGGAGACTGTGCTTCCATCCAAGCCGAAGGGGAGGGAGCTGTAAGACAGTAAACATACAGACAGCTGCGTGAATCTGAGCACCCAACATGCCCTCAAAATGACTTAAAAAGAACAAGCAGATGGAGATCACAAAAAAGCCAGGGCTGCAATCCTGCTATCAAACTAGAATTCAGGCCAAAAAGCATTACATGTGACACAGAAGGACACTCTTTTTGTTTTGAGACAGAGACTCACTCTGTCACCCAGGCTAGAGTGCAGTAGCACAATCTTGGCTCATTGTAACCTCCAGGTTCAAGCAATTCTCCTGCCTCAGCCTCTTGAGCAGCTGAGATTACAGGCATGTGCCACAACACCTGGCTAATATTTTAAATTTTTAGTAGAGACAGCATTTAACCAAGTTGGCCAGGCAGGCCCCGAACTCCTGACCTCAGGTAATCTACCCGCCTTGGCCCCCCCAAAGCGCTGGGATTACAGGCATGAGCCACCACGCCAGGCCAGGACACTTCTAATACTAAAAGCTGTAATTCACAATGAATCTGTAACAAATTATGAATATCTGCCACCAAAAAAATGCACCATCTTCCTTTATAAATCAGAAACACGCTAAGACAGACTTACAGATATGCTAAATTGTAGCACAGATAATAGAGAAGACAACTTCTCAAGCAAAACAAGGAATATTTGAAAATACTGATTAGGCCGGTCATGGTGGCTCATGCCTGTAATCTCAGCACTTCGGGAGCCCAAGGTGGGTGGATCACTTGAGGTCAGTAATTAGAGACCAACCTGGCTAACATAATGAAACCCTGTCTCTACTAAAAATACAAAAATTAGCCGGCGTGGTGTCGGGCACCTGGAATCCCAGCTGCTTGGGAGGCTGAGGCAGGAGAATCGCTTGAACCTGGGAGGTGGAGGTTGCAGTGAGCTGAGATGGCGCCCCTGCACTCCAGCCTGAGTGACAGAGGAAGATTTCATCTGAAAAAAAAAAAAAACAAAAACATATAGATAGATAGATAGATAGATAGATAGATAGATAGATAAATCAGTAGGTAACAAATAAGATGACAAGGAAGTTCTGTAAATTTAAGAATTATGAACACACTCTGACCAGATACATTAGAATAAAGTTGATCAGAATAATATGGGAAATTAATCACAAGATCAAAAAGGCCCTTCCACCTAGAAATTAACAAACAATGACCACCACAAAACTTCTATTAGACAACTCCTGATTGAAGAAGAAAATATAAATAAAAATTATAGAATTTCTGAATAAGAAAAGCAGTAAACACGGAACCCCCAGAATATACTTAAAGCAGCAGTCAGCAAAACTCCACAGCCTCCAACATTTAGCAACAAAAGAGAAACAATGAAAACGAAAGAAATTCCCAACTCAAGACACTGGAACAACAACTAAGTGAAAGAAAAATAAAAGCAGAAATTAATAGAGAACTGACAATCAGTAGATCTAATTAATAAACCAAAATCCTATGGGTTTTCCACTAAATAGACAAAGTACTAGTATTTAACATAAACAAAAAAAAAGAAACACAAACATACAAAATAAGAAATGAGGCCAGGTGCAGTGGCTCATGCCTACCATACCAGCACTGTGAAAGACTGAGGTAGGAGGATCGCTTGGGCCCAGGAGTTCGAGACTAGCCTGGGCAACAAAGTGAGACGCTTCCTCTATTTTTTTTTAACATAAAAAATTTTGGCCGGGCATGGTGACTCAAGCCTGTAATCCCAGCACTTTGGGAGGCCGAGGCGGGTGGATCACGAGGTCAAGAGACCGAGACCATCCTGGTCAACATGTTGAAACCCGTCTCTACTAAAAATACAAAAACTTAGCTGGGCATGGTGGCACGTGCCTGTAATCCCAGCTACCCAGGAGGCTGAGGCAGGAGAATTGCCTGAACCCAGGGGGCGGAGGTTGCGGTGAGCCGAGATTGCGCCATTGCACTCCAGCCTGGGTAACAAGAGCCAAACTCCGTCTCAAAAAAGAAAAAAAAAAATTTTTTTTTAAATTTAAGAAATGAGAGCCAACAATTCCACCAATGGGTATTCATCCAAAAGAAAGGAAATCAATGTACCAAAGAGCTATCTACAGCCTCACGTTTACTGCAGCACTATTCACAGTAGCCTAGACACACAACCAACATGTGTCCACCAGAGGATGAAGGAAGAAAATGAGTTTATACACACAGTGGAATATTACTCAGACATAAAGAATGAAATCTGATCATTTGTGGCAACAGGAATAAACCTGGAAGATACTATGTTAAGTCAAATAAGCCAGACACAGCAAGACAAATGCTAGTAAGGCGCGATGACTCACACCTATAATCCCAACACTTTTCGAGCCCAAGGTGAGAGGATCGCTTGAGCCAGGAGTTCAAAACCAACGTGGTCAGTATAGCAAGACCCTGTCTCTGCAAAAATAAAAATAAAAATTAGCCAGGTGTGGAGGTGGGCACTTGTAGTCCCAGCTATTCGGGAGGGTGAGATGGGAGGATCCTTGAGCCCAGAAATTGGAGGTTGTAGTGAGCCAATACGTCAAGTCACCATAGTCCAGCCTGGATGACAGAGCAAGACCCTGTCTCAAAAAACAAGACAAAAAATGATCTCACCCATTTGCTGAATTTTTAAAGGTTCATGTCATACACGTAAACTAGAACGGTGGTTATCAGAGGTTGGGGGTGAGGAGGTAGTGGACGAGAATGGTAAGTACAAAATTACAGATCAGCGAAACAAGTTCTGGTGTTCACAGCACAGTGACCATACGTAACAGTGTACATCTCAAGATTGCTACTAGCAGAGAGGATTTTACATGTTCTTACCTCAAAGAAATGGTAAATGTTTGAGGCGATGGGTAAGCTAATTATCCAATTTGATCATTAGACCGTGTTTACATGTATCAAAGCATCACACACGGTACCCCATAAATACGCAGTTATTTGTGTCAATTAAAATGAGATAAATACTTTCTAGGTCAGGTGCAGTGGCTCATGCCTGTAGTCCCAGCACTTTGGGAGGCTGCGGCAGGTGGACTGCTAGAGCTCAGGAGTTTTGAAACCAGCCTGTTCAACATGGCAAAACCCCGTCTCTACAAAAAAATACAAACATGAGCTGGACATGGTAGGGTGTACCTGCAGTCCTAGCTACTCATGGGGCTGAGGTGGAAGAACTGCTCTCAGACCGGGAGGCAGAGGCTGCAGTGAGCTGAGATCTGGTCACTGTACTCCAGCCTGGATGACAAAGAAACACCCTGTCTCAAAAAGTAAATCAGTATTTTCCACTCCAGAAAAAAAAAAATTGGAGAAAATAACCACTGAAATACAGTATTTTATTTTATCTACTTACTTTTTTTGAGATGGAGTTTCACTTTGTCACCCAGGCTGGATGACAGTGGCACGATCTTGGCTCACTGCAATCTCCCCCTCCCAGGTTCAAGTGATTCTCCTGCCTCAGCCTCCAGAATAGCTGAGACTACAGGCATATACCACCACACCCAGCTAATTTCTGTATTTTTAGTGGAGATGGGATTTTACCATGTTGGCCAAGCTGGTCTTGAACTCCCGACCTCAAGTGATCCAGCCGTCTCAGCCTCCCAAACTGCTGGGATTACAGGCCTGAGCCATGGCACCTGGCCTGAAACACAGTATTTTAAAAGGAGGAATAGAGTATGTTGTAGACCTCCGCAAATAAGTCTGAAACCCTAGATGAAGTGATCTCTCAGGGAAACAGAGTTTACCAAAACTGACCCCGTGAGAAGAGAAAGTGTGAGGAGGCCAGTCTCTACGGGAGAAATAGAAAAACTTCTGTCAGCCGGGCGGGATGGCTCACGCCTGTAATCCCAGCACTTTGGGAGGCCGAGGCGGGTGGATCATGAGGTCAAGAGATCGAGACCATCCTGGTCAACATGGTGAAACCCCGTTTCTACTAAAAAAAAAAGATACAAAAATTAGCTGGGCATGGTGGTGCGCGCCTGTAATCCCAGCTACTTGGGAGGCTGAGGCAGGGGAATTGTTTGAACCCAGGAGGTTGTGGTGAGCCGAGATCGCGCCATTGCACTCCAGCCTGGGTAACGAGAGAGAAAGAAACTCCGTCTCAAAAAAAAAAAAAGAAAAACTTTTGTAGAGGAACCACCTCACAGAGACCAGATGGTTTCAGGGGAGGATTCTATCAAAACCTCTAAGACCAGGTAGCACTAATGCTACTACGTGTATTGTCCTAGAACACAAAAAAGGAAGGAAAACTTCCAAATTACTTTTATGAAGTATAACACTGATACCCATACATCATAAAAATAGAAAATTATAGCCCAGGCCAGGGGTGGTGGCTCAGGCCTCTAATCCCAGCACCTCTGGCAGATCACCAGAGGTCAGGAGTTCAAGACCAACCTGGCCAACATGGTGAAACCCCATCTCTACTAAAAATCCAAAAATTAGCTGGGTATAGTGGTACACGTCTGTGATCCCAGCTATTCAGGAGGCTGTGGCAGGAAAATTGCTTGAACCCTAGGGGCAGAGGTTGCAGTGAACTGAGATCTCACCACTCCACACTGGCCTGGGCAATAGAACAAGACTCTGTCTCAAAAGAAAATTATAGACCAATATCACTTATGAATGCACTAAATATTAATAAACAGAATTAAAAAGCACATTAAAATAATACTACATGTGAGATTTCTGCCAAGAATGTAAGGTTGATTCATTATTAGGAGGTTCATGAAGATAATCTACCGTATGACTAGAGCTACAGGTAACACTCCAGTTGTCGCCAAAGATGTGAAAGAAAATTCAACAGTTACTCCGATAAAACAATACTCAAGAATAGAAGAACTGCTGAATACTTTTACTTGTTTTTTGAGATGAGTCTCACTCTGTTGCCCAGGCTAGGGTGCAGTGGTGTGATCTCTGCTCACTGCAACCTATGCATCCCAGGTTCAAGCAATTCTCTGCCTCGGCCTCCTGAGTAGCTGGGATTAGAAGCACCCACCACCACGCCTGGCTAACTTTTGTATTTTTAGTAGAGACAGCGTTTCACCATCTTGGCCAGGCTGGTCTTGAACTCCTGACCTGGTGATCCACCCGCCTCGGCCTCCCAAAGTGCTGGAATTACAGGCGCCCCACCAGTACTTTGTTAATATGCTAAAATAACATATGCCTTCCCTTTTAAAACCAGCCTCTCACTTAATGTGGCGGCGTTTCCACTAAGATCAGGACCAAGGTAAGGATACATACTGTCTCCAGGATGCTGAACAATGGGTTAGAGGTGCTAACAACTAAACAAAGAACAATGCAACTCAACAGTCAGAGTCACAAGAATCAGCAGGAAGCAGTTCATCCATTGATACTTAAATATTATATGGTAGTACACCTGTAAACCCCTAAAGAATCAACAAAACGAACCTAACCAATAGAAGAATTCTGTAAGGTGGCAGAATATGAAATTACTTTGCAGAAATCCACTGACCATGCAATGACAGTGCCACAGAACTCATTCATGGTCAGGCTCAGTGGCTCACGCCTGTAACCCCAGCTCTTTGGGAATGAAAGGCAGGGGGGATCATGAGGTCAGAGATGGAGACCATCCTGGCCAACATGGTGCAATCCTGTCTCTACTAAAAATACAAAAATTCGCTGGGCATGGTGGCATGCACCTGTAATCCCAGCTACTTAGGAGGCTGAGGCAGGAGAATCACTTGAACCAGGGAGGCAGAGGTTATGGTGAGCCACGATTGCACCACTGCACTCCAGCCTAGGCAAAAGAGTAAGACTCTGTCTCAAAAAGAAAAAAAAAAAAACTTATTCATGTATCCAACCACCACCTGTTCCCCAAAAACCTACTGAAATAAAAAGTAAATACAAAATAAAGAACACTGAGTAATTAATACCCTGAGAGTTGGTGGTGGGGGGAGGATATAATGGTAGGGAAAACCCCATTTACAACAGCAACAAAGATGACCAAACACTAACGAATAAACCTAACTCATATGCAAAATGTAGATGAAGAAAAATGTCAAGCTCTCCTGCAAGACCCAAAAGTACACTGGAACAAGAAGACATCCTTTGTACTTGGATAGGACAACTCAGCATCACAAAGATACACTTAACTTACAAATTTGTCACAGTCTCAATAAAAATATTAATACTGTCTTAAAGGAGTTAGACAAGTTGATATTCAAGTTCATATAGAAAAATCAACAAGCCATAGCTCGGGAAACAGAAAACGAAGTGCACTGGCCTACACGGTAGTGAGGATGCTACAGGAGGCTTCTGGTTTTGGCGCCACACTCCTGCACTGGCCTACACGGTAGTGAGGATGCTACAGGAGGCTTCTGGTTTTGGCGCCACACTCCTGCACCGGCCTACACGGTAGTGAGGATGCTACAGGAGGCTTCTGGTTTTGGCGCCACGCTCCTGCACCGGCCCACACGGTAGTGAGGATGCTACAGAAGGCTTCTGGTTTTGGCGCCACACTCCACTATAACCAACTTTCTCTCCTGCTACAGCAGCGACCTCAGCCTTGCCATGGAAGCAGCTGGGGAGGCAGAGCCAAATCTCAGAGCAGGTGGAAGCCAGGGAAGGGGGGTACCTTTCTTTTTCTTTCTTTTTTTTTTTTGAGACAGAGTCTCGCTGTGTCACACAGGCTGGAGTGCAGTGGCAGGATCTTGGATCACTGCAATGTCTACCTACTGCGTTCAAGTGATTCTCATGCCTCAGCCTGCTGAGTAGCTGGGACTACAGGAGCTTGCCACCACACCTGGCTGATTTTTTTTGTATTTTTAGTAGAAACGGGGTTTTACCATGTTGGGCAGGCTGATCTTGAACTCCTGACCTTAAGTGATCCTCCCGCCTCAGCCTTCCAAACTGTTGGGATTACAGGTGTGGGCCACCATGCCCAGCTGCAGGTGGGGAGGCATCTTTCTCTGCCAGGTTACCTGAAGCTCAAGACAACCACAGACCCCAGCGGAGTGCAGCTGGCAGGTGCGGGTACCTGGGCTCCGATAGAGGCTCTTGGGCAGAGCGGGTGAGTGAGTGTCCATCAAGGCCACGATCTTCCTGTGTCCGTACTGCTTGGCCAGCATTCGGGCTGTGGCTCCACTGTGGTCTCTTGCATCCACCTTGACTCCCTGCAAATGTCCATGCAAGGAGAGTTAGGGGCCTCTCCTTCAAAGCACCTCCCTTCCTGGGCTGGTGGCTGGGAAGAGAGGTCACGTGCTGGCTTCTTCCTGCCTCCCTGTGTGGGAAAAATCCCGTCTACATGAGAAAGAGGGGCAGGCTTGTCTGCATCACAGCCACAAGTTTTGCTCTCACTAACTTCTTAGTGACAAGGATGAGGGGGGCTGGGGAGTCATCTCCCAGCTGCAGCAACTCTCCGCTTCCCACTGCTGCCTCCGTGTTCAAGCCCTCACTTGCACGGGGAGCCCAGCTTTCACCTTCTGCGCTAGGCTGTGTGCCACTTGCTTTGCTTCTCTTCAAAGAAAACTGAAGTCAGTAGTTCACAACAGAAGCAGCCTTTTAAACCACATTCAGAATGAAAGTACCATCCTCTGAAGCAGAATTCATAACTTTTATCCAAAGCTCTATAATGTATTTACACATCTTGCAGTGCAACAATTCCACTTCTATGACTCTAAGGAAATAACCCTAAATACAGAGAAAGCTTCAGTGCACAAAGATGGTTGGCACAACACATTCACAATAATGAAAACGTACCCAGAGAAAAACGCTCAGGGGGATGAGAACTCAGCTCTATTACTGCCATAAATGATGACATTTACAAACAGCTGTGTAATCGAGTTGAAAAAAGGATCATGGCCAAACGAGGCTCATACCTGTAATCCTAGCATTTGGGAGGCTGAGGCAGGTGGATCACTCAGGCTCAGGAGTTGGAGAAAAGCCTGGGCAACAAAGCAGGATCCCATCTCTACAAAAACAACGACAACTCTGGCCAGGCGCAGTGACTGTCTCTGTAATCCCAGCACTTTGGGAGGCCGAGGTGGGTGCGTCATGAGGTTAGGAGATCAAGACCATCCTGGCTAACACAGTGAAACCCCATCTACTAAAAATACAAAAAATTATCCAGGGATGGTAGCGCACACCTGTAGTCCATCCCAGCTACTCAGGAGGCTGAGGCAGGAGAATCACTTGAACCCAGGAGGTGGACGTTGCAGTGAGCCAAGATTGCACCACTACAATCCAGCCTGGGTGACAGAGCGAGACTCCATCTCGGGAAAACAACCACCACCACCTCTAATCAATACAGCCTGACTCTGATGCACTGGAACTGTCTGTCTCTACTGTTAGACCAGGCAGCTGGGGAGGCAGGGAAGCAAGAGCCAAAACTCAGAGGAGCATGTGGGAGCCAGGCAAGGGGGAGCATCTTTAATAAAAATGAGCAGGCCGGGCGCAGTGGCTCAAGCCTGTAATCCCAGCACTTTGGGAGGCCAAGGCGGGTGGATCACGAGGTCAAGAGATCGAGACCATCCTGTTCAACATGGTGAAACCCCGTCTCTACTAAAAATACAAAAAATTAGCTGGGCATGGTGGTGCGTGCCTGTAATCCCAGCTACTGAGGAGGCTGAGGCGGGAGAGTTGCCTGAACCCAGGAGGCGGAGGTTGTGGTGAGCCGAGATCGCGCCAGCCTGGGTAACAAGAGCAAAATTCCGTCTCAAAAAAAAAAAAAAATGAGCAGCGTGTGATGGCACATGCCCATAGTCCCAGCTACTCAGGAAGCTGAGGCAGGAGGGTCACTTAAGCCCCAGAAGGCGACGCTGCAGTAAGCTGAGATTGTGCAGTTGCACTCCAGCGTGGGCAACAGAGCGAAACTTTGTCTCAAAAAAATAAAAAAGGAACATGATACAAAACTATGCATACATTACACCTGCAGCAAAATGAGACAAAACAAGTACACAGAAAACAATACTGGAAGGTAACATGCCCAACATTTTTAAAATGTACTACCATAAGCATGTTTCCTTTTTTTTTTTCCAAGATAGGATCTTACTCTGTCACCCAGGCTGAATTGCAGTGGCCCCAAAGAAAATAATGCAGGACATTCACTGAAATTTAGAATTTTCACGGCAACATTTAGCATAGTGAGAATCAGAAAGAACCTAAATTAAGAAATTAGTGAGCCACGTGAGAGCATATCCAGAAAACAGAGCACCTCTCACCCATTTATGTGGTGGGTGGGAGTACCTGCAGTGACACAGACTAGGATACACAAAATATCATCAAAAGAAAAAAAAGCCAGGCCAGGTGCAGTGGCTCATGCCTATAATCCCAGCATTTTGGGAGGCTGAGGTGGGCAGATCATTTGAGGTCAGCAGTTCGAGACCAGCCTGGCCAACATGGCAAAACCCTGTCTCTACTAAAAGTACAAAAATTAGCTGGGTGGTGGTGTGCACCTGTAGGAGAATTGCTTGAATCTGGAAGGCAGAGGTTGCAGTGAGCCAAGATCGCACCACTGCGCTCCAGCCTGGGCGACAGAGTGAGACTCCATCTCAAAACAAAACAAAACAAAAGGAGCGCTCACCTCGGCAGCACATACACTCAAATAGGAACAGTAGAGAGAAGATTAGCACGCAAATTCATGAAGCGTTCCATATTTTTTTTAAAAAAAAAAAGGAAAGAAAAAGAAAAAAAGCAGATTACAAAACATTTTATAGAGCATGATTCCACTCTCACTCAGTATCTACATCTAGAAAAACCCAGGTCACGGCCGGGCGTGGTGGCTCACGCCTACAATCCCAAGCACTTTGGGAGGCCGAAGCGGGTGGATCACCAGGTCAAGAGTTCGAGACCATCCTGGTCAAAATGGTGAAACCCCATCTCTACAAAATAAAAATAAAAAATAAAAAAAATTTTTAAATGAAATAAAAGATTAAAAAAAAAGAAAAACAAAAACCCAGGTCACTTGTCTATGCATTAACACAGGCTGTCTCTGAATGCTCATTAGTTAACTTTCATTTTCCTTTTGATCTACTGTATTTTCCAATTCATTAATAGCAAGTATATATCAACTGCATAATAAACATATATATATGTACTTCCCTCCTCTCCATTCTGAAAAACTAGGATCAACTGATGGTCTTGGGCCCAGTGCAGAAAGTGACTACACATCTCTTAAGAATCAGCAGGACGTGATGGCTTACACGTGTAATCCCAACACTCTGGGAGGCCAAGGCGGGTGAACCACGAGGCCAAGAGATCGAGACCATCCCTGCCAATATGGTAAAACCCCGTCTCTAATAAAAATATAAAAATGAGCTAGGCGTGGCAGCACGCACCTATAGTCCCAGCGACTTGAGAGACTGAGGCAAGAGACTCACTTGAACCTGGGAGGCAGAGGTTGTAGTGAGCCAAGATCGTGCCACAGCACTCCAGCCTGACGCCTGGTGACAGAACAAGACTCCGTCTCAAAAAAAAAAAAAAAAAAAGGTTGGGGGTGGATCACAGGCTAGGTGCAGTGGTTCACACCTGTAATACCAGCACTTTTGGCGGCCGAGTCAGGTGGATCACCTGAGGTCAAGAGTTCAAGACCAACCTAGTCAATGTGGTGAAAACTCATCTCTTCTGAAAATACAAAAAAAATTAGCTGGGCGTGGTGGTTCACACCTCTAGTTCCAGCTAGTCAGGGAGGCTTAGGTAAGAGGCTTGAACTCAAGAGGCAGAGGTTGCAGTGAGCCAAGATCATGCCATTGCACTCTAACCTTGGTGACAGAGGGAGACTTCATCTCCAAAAAAAAAAAAAAAAAACAAAAAAAAAACAGGCACAGTGGCTCATGCCAGTAATCCCAGCACTTCGGGAGGCTGTGGTTGGCAGATCACCTGAGGTCAGGAGTTCAAGAAAAGCCTGACCAGCCAGGCACGGTGGCTCATGCCTGTAATCCCAGCACTCTGGGAGGCCGAGGTGGGTGGATCACCTGAGGTCAGGAGTTCAAGACCAGCCTGGCCAACATGGTGAAACCCCATCTTTAAAAAAAAAAAAGAAAGAAAAGAAAAGAAAAGCCTGACCAACATGGTGAAACCCTGTCTCTACTAAAAATACAAAAATTAGTCGGGCATGGTGGCACACACCTATAATCCCAGCTACTGGGGAGGCTGAGGCAGGAAAATTGCTTGAACCCAGGAGGTGGAGGTTGCAGTGAGCTGAAATCATGTCACTGTGCTCGAGCCTGGGCAACAGAGCAAGACTGTCTCAAAAAAATACGAAAGACTTACAACCCTTAAGTGGTTCTGCTATCATCCATATTGCAGCCAGCTCTCCTGTGCAACAGGGAACCGCAACCCCGACACCACATGGAGTCAGTGCGGGAGGCAGAGGTGGTCTCTGGGCAAGATGCAGGAAAAAAGTGTGTTTTCACAGAGCCTAAGGAGTTTTACTTTCTAGACTGCCCCCACTGTGGGTAACCCTCATACGGGCACCGAGGAATGAGAGCTAAGCAGAACTCTGGCACAGTTAGGGCTTGAGGAATATCTCACTTTATAGTGTTACTACTCAGCTATTTCCTTTTATATAATCCTTTACATAATCATATATTAATTATAAAAATAGGGCTTGAAGAATCCCTTTATCTAATCCTCTATATATAATCATATAATAGTTGATAGTATGAGTGCCTAAAGAATACTTCCCTACATATATACCTATCATTATATCTTAGTTCATAATCAGAGGAATGCCTAGAGTGGACACAGTACAGAGCATGAATTAAGGAATAAGCAGCTTATAGTCAGAGGAATGCCTAGAGCACACACAGTGCAGAGCATGATTTAAGGGAAAACAGTTATACCAGGACAAGAACCCATGGCCCAGGCAGCAGCATTCAGTATTGTAAAGATACCCGCTGTATGGCAGGCCTGGGGGAGAGCCACTCCTCCTGACAAAGGAGTTGTAGGACCTTGCTCCAGTTCTTGGTGAAGGCTACCCTCAGACCGGCAATCCACCTTAGTGACTGTGAACTTAATCAGCTCTTGCTACTGTGCTGCTTGAAAAGCATCTTCCCATAGAACCCATTGGAAGCTGCCAGCAGGTGGCGGTAACCCTGACAGCTCTGTCACTGCTGTGTGACCTAAAGCATCCTCCTATAAATCTTCTTAGAAGTAGTTTGCCCATAGATAGAAATATTGCACACTGCACCCTCTTCACTGAGCACGGCCCACCTTCAAGCCTCGGTGACCTAATGGGGGTGGACCCCTTACTGCACACAGCCCTTGCCTTCATGGGAATGGGCCCCTTGCTGCACACTGTCCACCTCCTGGCCTAGGTGACCTAATGGGGTGGACCCCATGTTTTATTGCTCACGACCCTATCACTGTCCTTAAAGATGATTTCACTCACTGCCCTGTCCACCAACCTATACACAATAAATACTGATGCTTCTGGACATTCGGGGCCTCGCCTGACTCCGCTTATTGGTGGCGTGGCCCCCTGAGCCCAGCTGCGTTTTCCTTGTACTTCTGTGTCCTGTCTCTTTATTTCTCGGATCCTGTGCCTCAGCACAGCATAAGGCACACCCCATGACTCTGTGGAGCCCTCAGCCCTACACCCCACCCTACTTTCAACTCTGATTAAAAATTACCTATGAAACTTCCAGCCTTACAAAATAATTTATAGGCCAGGCTCAGTGGCTCCTACCTGTAATCCCAGCATTCTGGGAGGCTGAGATGGTAAACTGAGATCGCACCACTGTGCTCCAGCCTGAGTGACAGAGTGAGACCCCATCCAAAAAATAGTAATATAATTTATAGCTGGGAGTAGTGGCATGTGCCTGTAGTCCCAGCTACCCAGAAGGATGAGGGTGGAGGATTGCTTGAGCCCAGAAATTCTGGGCTGTAGTGCTCTATGCTGATTGGGTGTCTGCACTAAGTTTGGCATCAATATGGTGACCTCCCAGGAGTGAGGGACCACCATGTTGCCTAAGGAGGGGTGAACTGGCGTAGGTTGGAAACAGGGCAGTCAAAACTCCTGTGTTAATAGCGGGATTGAGCCTGTCAAGAGTCACTGTACTCCAGCCTGAACAACATAGCGAGACCCCATCTCTAAAAAACAATAATAATTTATAGGCTGGGCAAGGAGGCTAAAGCCTGTAATCCCAGCACTATGGGAGGCTGAGTAGATCACCTGACATCAGGAGTTCAAGACCAGCTTGGCCAACATGGTGAAACCCCATCTCTACTAAAAATACAAAAGCAGCTGGCATGGTGGCACATACCTGTAGCCCCAGTTACTTGGGAAGCTGACGCAGGAGAATCACTTGAGCCCAGGAGGTGAAGGTTGCAGTGAGCCAAGATCATGCCACCACACTCCAGCCTGGGCGATAGAGCAAGACTCATCTCAAAAATAAAAAATAATTTCTTGGCTGGGCACAGTGGCTCACACATGTAATCCAGCAACTTGGAAGGTTGAGGTGGGCGGATCACTTGAGGCCAGGAGTTTGAGACCAGCCCAGACAACATGGTGAAACCCCACATCTACTAAAAACACAAAAAATTAGTGAGAAATGACGGCACGCACCTGTAATCCCAGCTACTTGGGAGGCTGAGGCAGGAGAACCACTTGAACTTGGGAGATGGAGGTTGCAGTGAGCCACTGCACTCCAGACTGGTCAACAGAGGGAGACACCATCTCAACAACAAAAAATTTCCAGTTTACCTTTGATAGAATGAACCCCAAGGTTTTAAACAGAAAAAAAACAGTAGCCTCTTTACTGTAGGATTTTCACTCCTTATCTATCTGTGGTTTGGGTTTTGTTTTTGTTTTTTTTTGAGGCAGAATCTCACTCTGTGGCCCAGGCTGGAGTACACTGGCACTATCGTGGCTCACTTTAGCGCTGACCTTCCCAGCTCAAGCGATCCTCCCATCACAGCCCCCCTGGGATTACAAACACACACCACAACTGGCTAATTTTTTTTTGAGACGGACTCTTGCTCTGTCTCTCAGGCTGCAGTATGATGGCGTGACCTTGGCTCATTTCAACCTCTGCCTCCCAGGTTCAAGCAATTCTCCTGCCTCAGCCCCCATAGTAGCTGGGATTACTGGTACCTGCCATTGTACCCAGCTAATTTTTATACTTTTAGTAGAGACAGGGTTTTACCATGTTGGCCAGGCTGGCCTTGAACTCCTGATCTCAGGTGATCCGCCCGCCTCGTCCTCCCAAAGTGCTGGCATTACAGGCCTGAGCCATTGCTCCCAGTCATTTTTTTTTTTAATGAAGAGACAAAGTCTCCCTGTATTATCCTTAGTGGTCTCCAACTCCCACCCTCAAGTGATCCTCCCACTTCAGCCTCCAACACTGTGCCTGACATCAAAATACATTTTTATCTACTTAGACTTTAAAATAATTTTTTTTCCTATTTTAATGTCTATATTACTAGAGAGACACATGGCATGACCTTGGCTCTGTCAGGTGATCTACTCATCTTAGCCTCCCATAGTGCTGGGATTACAGGCTTTAGCCTCCTTGCCCAGCCTATAAATTATTATTATTTTTTTTTTTTAGAGATGGGGTCTCGCTATGTTGTCCAGGCTGGAGTACAGTGACTCTTGACAGGCTCAATCCTGCTATTAACACAGGAGTTTTGACCTGCCCTGTTTCCAACCTACGCCGGTTCACCCCTCCTTAGGCAACATGGTGGTCCCTCACTCCTGGGAGGTCACCATATTGATGCCAAACTTAGTGCAGACACCCAATCAGCATAGCGCACTACAGCCCAGAATTTCTGGGCTCAAGCAATCCTCCACCCTCATCCTTCTGGGTAGCTGGGACTACAAGCACGTGCCACTACTCCCAGCTATAAAATGGTAATTTATTTTAACATGAAGGTGGGATCAGAATGTTTAGAAACTCTGGAACGAGACTATCTAGAAAGCAGAAATAAACTTTCTCTTAAAGAGAGAGGCCCAAACAGATCCAGACCATCTTCTCCTGATTGAGCTGCTGGAGCTTGGCCCCACTGGCAGAAGGGAAACGGGGGACAAGGAAAGCAGCCCCAGGCCTTTCTTTCCCTGGCAAAGAGCATGGGATGCCCAGCCTTGCCCAGTTCTCCACCTCCAGAAATGGAGCCCAGTTCTGAAGGGGCAGGCCAGGAAACTGGGTGGGCCCCCTCCTCTGGCTCCAGGTAGTCTAAAAACTGGACGGCAGGAAGAATGTGGGGGAGAGGAGCTTCCAGGCAGGGCTTGCCCACCAGCCTCCAGGCCATCGGGCCACCTGCCGCCAGTCCTGCCCAACCCCACCAAGAAATCACCTGGAATTGATCAACAATTTGATTCTTGATTAAAGTGCTGGAGGAAGAACTCACTGTTGAGTTCCTGAGTTTCATAATTTTGTGTGACTGGCAAAGCAAATTTTGTCTTGCTTTTAGGAAATACACAATGAAGTATTGGGCCAGGCACAGTGGTTCACGCCTGTAATCCCAGCACTTTGGGAGTTCGAGGTGGGTGGATGACAAGGTCAGAAAATTAAGACCATCCTGGCTAACACAGTAAAACCCCATCTACACTAAAAATACAAAAAAATTAGTCAAGCATGGTGGAATGCTCCTGTGTTCCCAGCTACTCAGGAGGCTCAGGCAGAAAAAAAATCGCTTGAACCTAGAGGTTGCAGTGAGCCAAGATGACGCCACTGCACTCCAGCCTGGGGACAAAGCAAGGCTCTGTCTCAAAAAAAAAAAGAAAGAAATGTCAATGGTAGCACTGTCAGGAGAGCAAAGTGGAAGCCAACTTAAGAGCCCACTAATAAAGGAAAGGATGAAGGTGACCGATGCATCGCTCCACACACACAGCTGTTAAGAGTGCCTTTTGCTGCACAAGCCAACACACTGCTGAATGATACACACGACCTGATATGCTATTTGCATCCATCTTTAAAGATGCAAAACAAGCCTGCACATAGCATAAGGACACACAGTATGTGATGGAAGTACCCGCCAGCAGCTGGAGAGTGGTTCCCTCTGGAGGAGGAGGAACATGGATGGGTCAAAGGCACATAAAGGGGACTTTAGTTGTGTCCTTTACAAATACAATGGGAGAAAGCTGAGGCAGATGAGGCAAGAGGTTAACGTGTGTCATACACAGGTACTGGGTTTGTATGGCTGGCTATCTTACCACTGTACTCTTTTCAGTGCTTCATAGTTTAGGATGCATGATTCTTACTGTGGTGGGAGTGTAAGATGGCACTTTGGCATCCACATTAAGACTGTACTTACACTTCATCCAAAACTTCTGCCTTTGTACGGGACGGGAGAGATGTGGTCACACATGTTTACAGACACATATGCAAAGATACTCTGCACAGCGCTGTGCATAACAACAAATGGTTGGGAGTGACCTAATTCTAGCTACAGATTATCGTTATAGAAACTCTGATTCATCCCTACAGGAAATACCATGCCACCATAAAAAAAGAAAAGAGGCGCATTGGCTCACGCCTGTAATCCGAGTGCTTTGGGAGACTGAGGCAGGTGAACTACCTGAGCTCAGGAGTTCAAGAGCGGCCTGGGCAACGTGGCAAAACCCTGTCCCTACAAAAAAAAAAAAAAATACAAAAACTGGCTGGGCCTGGTGGCACCCATCTGTAGCCCCAGTTACTTGGGAGGCTGAGGCAGAAGGATCGCTTGAGTCCAAGAGGTCAAGGCTGTAGTGAGCAGAGATTGCACCACTGCACTCCAGCCTGCGTGACAGAGCAAGATCCCATCTATTTATTTATTTATTTTTGAGACAGACTGGAGTGCAGTGGTACCATCTAGGCTCATTGCAACCTCCACCTCCCAGGCTCAAGTGGTTCTCCTGTATCAATCTTCCAAGTAGCTAAGATTACAGGCACCTGTCACCATGCCCAGCTAATTTCTGTATTTTTCGTAGAGATGGGGTTTCACCATGTTGGCCAGGCTGGTGGTCTAGAACTCCTGACCTGAAGTGATCCATCTGCCTTGGTCTCTCAAAGTGCTGGTATTACAGGCGTGAACCACTGCACCTGAACTTGTATCTTTATACACCAATACAGAACAATCTTCATGATTACGTTTTAAAAAACACAAGATGAGCCAGGCGTGGTGGCTCACGCCTGTAATCCCAGCACTTTGGGAGGCCGAGGCGGGTGGATTACCAGGTCAGGAGTTCGAGACCAGCCTGACCAACATGATGAAATCCCGTCTCTATAAAAAATAAAAAAACGCAAGATGAGAGCAGCTGTGCATGGGGCAGGACCGTGAGTGTGTATAGGTGTACTCAGAGATGCCCGTGGGGAAGTCGCTGTGGAGATGTAGGCAGGACGGGGGGCAGGCCTGTGGTGTACCCACCTTCTGGTCTGCATGTGTACCACAGGCATGTTCTGTCCCAAAGTTCTTTAAAAAGAGATATCATGTGAAAATTTCATTATTTAAGAAATTCCCATCAGTAAGTGAAAAAAAAACAAACTAGCCAATAGAAAATTGAGCTATAAAGAGACAATTCTTAAGAGAAATATAAACGACCAACAGATGTATTTAAAAATGTTCAACTGGCTGGGCATGACGGCTTGTGTCTATAATCCTAGCACTTTGGGAGGCCAAGGCGGGTGACTGCCTGAACTCAGGAGTTCGAGAGCAGCCAGGGTAACACAGTGAAACTCTGTCTCTACTAAAATACAAAAAATTAGCTGGGCATGGCGGCATGTACCTGTATTCCCAGCTACTCAGGAGGCTGAGGCAGGAGAACCGCTTGAACCTGGGAGGCAGAGGTTGCAGTGAGCCGAGATGGCACCACTGCACTCTAGCCTGGGCAAGAGAGTAAGACACTGTCTCAAAAAAAAAAAAAAAAAAAAGTTCAACTACCCTAACAAGGACCAACTAAAATGAGATGACACAATTCTCCCAAAGTGACAAAAACTTAAAAAGCTGACTGACATCAGGGATGGTGGGGACCTGAGAAAAAGGGTGTCTTTGTATATGACCAGTGGGCGGGCAGGAGACCTTGGAAGAGGGAATTCATTAGGACCACCTGAACTCCTATGCACTGGGTTTAACAGCCTTATGAAGATATAATCCACATACCAACAATTCACCCATTTACAATGTACAATTCAACGGCTTCTAGTGTATTCACAGTTGTTCAACCATAACTACAAACAACTTTACCACATTTTTATCACCCATATCTTCCCACCCCCGAGACCCAGGAAACCACCATCTATTTTCTGTCTCGGTATTTGCTGCTTCTGGGCATTTCATAAGAATGAAACTATACAGTATGTGGCCTTTTGTGTCTGGCTTCTTTCACTGAGCCTCATGTTTTCCTTTTCTCTTTCTCTTTAAGACCGGATCTTGCTCTGTGATCCAGGCTGGAGTGCAGTGGTGCAGTCCTAACTCAGTGTAACCTCTAACTCCAGGGCTCAAGCGATCCTCTGGCCTCAGCCTCCCAAAGTCCTGGGATTACAGGTGTGAGCAACTGCACCCAGCCAAGCCTAATGCTTCGAGGTTCATCCACGGCATAGCACGTATCAGTACTTCACTACTTTGTGTGGCCGAATAATATCCTGCTACAGAGATACATATTTTATCAATTCCTCAGTAGATGGACATTTGGGTTGTTTCTACTTTTTTAGCAATTATGAATAATACTGCTATGAACATTTATGCACAACATTCTGTGTGAACAGGCTTGCACCTGTAATCCCAGCACTTTGGGGAGTTGAGGTGGGAGGATCACTTGAGCTCAGGAATTCAAGATTAGCCTGCACAACATACTGAGACTCCCATCTCTACAAATAAATAAATAAATAGCTGGGCATGGTGGCATGCACCTGTGGTCTCAGCTACTCGGGGGCTGAGGCGGGAGCATCACTTGAGCCCGGGAGGTTGACGCTGCAGTGAGCCATGACCTCACCACTGAATTCCAGTTTGGGCCAAAGGGCAAGACCCTGTCTCAAAAAAATTAATAAATACAACAAAATAGAAATACAATATACAGAAATAACTGCAAGCGTTAAAGCTTTGTGTAAAAGCATATTCTCAGAGCACTGTTTATAACTGCAAAATGTTAAAAACTAAGTTTCTACTAATAAACTCATTAAAATACCTGAGGTAGACTGCACGTGGAGTGCTGTAAGGATGCGTATGAGATGCCTGTAAGGTAAAAAATGCACACGGAACCCCACTTGTTAAACACAAGGCAATGTGCACACACTTGCCTACAGACACGCCTTTCCACAGTACAGGAGAATCCTAGTGTGGCTCTTTCTCAAACCAAGTGGGCACCTTAAGGAGGCAGAAAGAGAGAGGAAGGACTCTGCCTTCTTATTCTGTACAATTTTTCCAAGTGACAGGATTATGAGTGCTATTTACTTTTAAAGTATTTTTCCATACTTTTCAAATAGTATTTTCAAAATAAGTATAGGAAGAGGTGTCTATTTTTACTTACCACTGTACCCTTAACGTCTAAGCACCGCTCAACACCAGGAGTCAACAGATATTCTATGAAAATGTGTTGAATAGAGGCCGGGCGCGGTGGCTCAAGCCTGTAATCCCAGCACTTTGGGAGGCCGAGGCGGGTGGATCACGAGGTCAAGAGATCGAGACCATCCAGGTCAACATGGTGAAACCCCGTCTCTACTAAAGATACAAAAATTTAGCTGGGCATGATGGCGCGTGCCTGTAATCCCAGCTACTCAGGAGGCTGAGGCAGGAGAATTGCCTGAACCCAGGAGGCGGAGGTTGCGGTGAGCCGAGATCGCGCCATTGCACTCCAGCCTGGGAAACAAGAGCAAAACCCCGCCTCAAAAAAAAAAAAAAAAAAAAAAAAAGAAAATGTGTTGAATAAATTAACGAAGAGCAGTTATTTCCGTGCAAAAGAAAATTCTGTAACTGCTTACACTTCAGTAATATTCCTCATTTGCTGTGAATACATTACAGGCTAACAAACAGGGTAACTTACATGATTCAGAAAATACTGCACGATTATCTCATGGCCAGCCGCAGCCGCTTCCATCAAAGGAGTAAATCCATACACCGGCTCCCTGCAAGATGTGGGCCACAGTCAGACGATTGGCAGAGCCCAGTTCTGACAGGCAAAAACTTCCTGCTGAAGATAAACCCAGGGCAGTGCACGAGTCACCAATCCCTAAGTGTCTCAAGAATTAACAGGTGAGATGAGAAAGGTGAATATAACACATCAGCTCCATTTACTCTCTGGTGTCCGTCTCGAGGCCTGGCCTTTGTCTTAAACACAGAGTCTGCCTATCGTCCCTCCTCTTGGCTATTCCCACCTGCTACCTCTGAAATCTCCACCACAATCATACTCAAAAAGCGGTTCTGACTCTTCACTCCTCACAGAAAGCCACCATCTCCCATCCATTCATCCAAATCCCAGCTTCAAGTCCTCCACAAACCCCCTCTGAAAAGGTCAAGTACTAATGATCTACGCTGTCCTTGCTCTGCTTAGCTCCTGTAGCTTGCTTTCGTGCTTGGTTATGCTAACTTGGCACTGTCTTCAGAGGCTTCCAAATCCCTCCTTGTCTCATGTGGGTCTAGAAGTCAGGAACCATGCATGGGAAACGCTGGTTTTCATTCATTCTAAAACACATGATGTTAACATTTTAACATCTCTGAGGTCAGAACATGTCTTTAAATCAACAGGCAAGTTGAATGTTCATTATTAGCATATTTTTTCTTTCTTAGTGGCGTACGAAATTATAGGGTGTCTTAGGATGGATCACAGCCAGAGTGGGTGCTGCACTGGTACCAGCTGCACTTGTTCAAAGGTAATTACTATGACGAGCTTTAGACAACAATCCCACTTCCAACTTATAGAACCCATGACTGTTTTGAAAGCATCACCTCACCTCATCCATACAAAAAGCAAGAAAGCAGAAGGAATTTGCATGTAAATATGAAATTTAAAATGCCAGTCACTGTGTTAGGCCCCTGGCATACAATAAAACACGTAATTCTTTCAACTCTATGACCCAAGTAGGTTTCAGATAAAGAAAAGGAAGCTGAGAGGGCCTGAAGACAGGCAAACAACGTCACCTCACAGATGTGGGAAAGACCCGTGCCTGGCAGGACTTATTCTATTCCTCATCTTGAGCCTCTTGTGCTGAAGCAGAGTGGCCCTCGACTCTCGCTAGCTGCTTCTAGAGCCGCCCTCCTTAGAACCAGACAAGAGCTAGGCCACTAAAGACATGGCAATCACCTCACGTTGGCATTGGCTCCACTGTCCAAGAGGAACCTGACCATGTGCTGGTGCCCGGCGCTGGTGCAGTGGAAGAGGGCTGTCCAGCCCTGGATGTCTTTCATTTCCAGCTCTGCACCTTGCTTCAAGAGAACACAGAATGTGCGTTACGGCCTCATCTCCTCTGTGTGCGGCGGGCGCCCTCCAGGCGGCCATGCTGCAAGAATCACAAGTGATTACACGAGCACACACGCACACCACGGCCTGCAGTGCTTCGCGTCTCTGTCAGGGCGGCCAGGGAGCCCCTCAGGTTTCTGGACCTGAGTTCCCTCGTAGCTCACCTGGAGGAGAAAGTAGGCGATGCTCTCGTTGCCACAGCTGGAGGCCAGCATCAGTGGAGTCTGCCCTTCTGGGGTCGGCACATTCACACTCACCCCCGCCTCCAGCAGCAGGTGCACGATGGTGTCGTGGCCAATGTAGGAGGCATACATCAGCGGGGTCCAGCCACCACCATTCTTCTTATTCAAATCTAACTCTCTCCTAAACAAACGCAAGATACGCTAGACAAGCCCAGCCACCTCGCATGTGTGGTTTACCAAAGCTGGTGGCGAGGCTACGCCAGACGGAATGAGCTGACAGGAAACAGAAGTTGCCTGCCATCCTGAATGTTGTGGGGGTTGGGGGCAGGTAGGCAGAGAAATGCTGACAGCTGCTTGTACACTGCCTTGTGAGACCCTGAGCCTTCATCTCCCTGCTCTGCTTTCACATCCTCCTAGCCAAGACCAGCTACGTTCTTCTTTCGCACCACCAGATAGACAGATGGCACTCAAGCAGGGGATATCAGGCAACGTCTGATAACATTTTTGGTTCTCACAACTGGGCAGGAAAGAGCTGCTGGCATTTAGCAGGTGGAGGCCACAGCTACAGTGCCCAGGACAGCCCTCACAGCAAAGAATGATTCAGGCTGGACTGTCAACACAGCCCAGGTGAAAAACCCTGACCACCAAAGGACACACATCTACCAGCCCAGTGCTGGCTGGAGAGGAGCAGTTGGGACTCCACTGCCACTGATTCATCCCTTGTCACCTCACCCTAAAGAAACATTCTTGAGGCTGGGCTCAGTGGCTCACACCTGTAATCCCAGCACTTTGGGAGGCCAAGGTGGGCGAATCCCCTGAGGTCAGGAGTTCGAGACCAGCCTGGTCAACATGGAGAAACCTTGTCTCTCCTAAAAATACAAAATTACCCAGGCATGGTGGCACATGCCTGTAATACCAGCTACTTGGGAGGCTAAGCCAAGAAATGACTTGAATCCAAGAGGCAAAGGTTGCAGTGAGCTGAGATTATGCCATTGCACTCCATCCTGAGCAGTAAGAGTGAAACTGTCTCAAAACAAAGAAACAGTCTAGAAAAATCTGTGATCAAAGAATCCCATCTTTCTCACTGATTTCCATTAAAATTCTGAAACTGTATTTTCCTGTGGGAAAAAAAAAAAACAAACTGCAGGGTTCCCAGCCCTGACTTAGGGGTTGGGACAAGGGAGTTACATTTTAAAATAATACCCATTTGTGGCCGGGCCCAGTGGCTCACGCCTGTAATCCCAGCACTTTGGGAGGCCAAGGCAGGGAGATCAAGAGCTCAGGAGATTGAGACCATCCTGGCCAACATGGTGAAACCCTGTCTCTATTAAAAATACAAAAATTAGCTGGTCGTGATGGCATGCACCTGTAATCCCAGCTACTCAGGAGGCTGAGTCAGGAGAATCACTTGAACCTGGGAGGTGGAGATTGCAGTGAGTCGAGATTGAGCCACTGTACTCCAGCCTGGCGACAGAGCAAGACTGCATTCTCAAAAAAAAAAAAAAACAATAAAAACCTACTTGCATAGTTACCTGGCATGCTGCAAAGTTAACACCCACAGGCCTTTTTTCCCTTCTCCAATTATTGCCTACAGTGGGGGTAACAACTGGTGATCGAACCCTGGGATTTGTGCCTCTAGTGGGATTCTCTTATTAGACCACACAAGGCAACTACTTTCCCCGCATGCCCCAGTGACTCTGGGACGCATGCCCAGGGAGCCATTCCAGAAGGTCCTGATACCAGGGTGCAGGAGCAGCCCCTGGCCAGGGGAGCCATGTGGAGGTGCTTCTGCAGCAGGGCTGGAACACACCCAGCTCGTCCTAACACTGTCTCCCTTCACACAGCAGCAGAGCATCTCTCTGGGGCTCTCTCACTACTCCTCGTTCAGCCCTACACCCTCTTCTGATGCCCCCAGCTCCCTTCAGGCCCGATCTTGTGCTTACTGTCAACCAGCCTCTGCTTCAGGTACTGCCGCAATCCCATTAGAACACAAACACCTTCCCCTGCTCTTCTGTGAAGCCATTCTGGACTCTGCATCTTAACAGGACACCCGAAGACTTAAAAGCTTGAGAATTCCTAATGTGGCCCTGTGAGGGGCCGCTCTGAGTACATACATAGGCGCCTTTGTCTAGAGCCTCCTGTGGACAGGGCACCACAGACCGCCCTGTACCAAGGTGCCCCAGCACTCCCCGGGCTGGGTGTGTCTAAGTGAGGGACACAACTTGGGTACCGGAGACCTGGGGCTTCAGCAAGGCTTTGCTTTGGCTCACCAGGAACTGGAAGAGGCAGGTGGAGATAGAGAGGCTGCTGCACCACAGTATCAAATGAGAACCAGCACAAAGAATAAGCACAGTATGTGTGGAACATAAGGGGGTGGAGGTGAGGAGAAGACCCTTTTCCAAAAACAAGATGATCACATCCTACTACGGGCAAGACGTAGCTGTGGGCCCTGCCAGGGGCTTTTTGTCTCTAATTATCATGTACAGATTAGTAAAGGGCAGGTGGGCAGTGAGGTCAGGAGGCCATTCCCCAGAGATGCTAAAAGCTTGGCCTCTCTCCTCCTTCGTGGCAGAAGCTAGAGGGGAACACTGATGAATGAACCCTCCCGAAAAAGAAGGCCAGGGGGGCATCACCTTCTTTCTTCTTTTTTTGAGATGGAGTCTCACTCTGTTGCCCAGGTGGGAGTGCAGTGGCACAATCTCCCTGGTTCAAGTGATGCCCCTGCCTCAGCCTCACAAGTAGCTGATTACCAGTGCGTGCCACCCAGCTAATTTTTGTATTTTTAGTAGAGATGGGGTTTCAACTATGTTGTCCAGGCTGGTCTCAAACTCCTGACCTCAAGTGGCCCACCCGCCTGACATCCCAAAGTGCTGGGATTACAGGCGTGAGCCACAGTGCCCAGCCATCACTTTCCGTCTTTATCTTTGCTTGTTTGAGCATTCCTGCAATCAGGGAATAAAATCACTCTGGCTAAAGAATGACTATTTACAAGCTTCTGATCCAAGTTTACACTCTCTTTTTCCTCCAAGGAATAAAAACTGCCTCTTTGTCAGTCCCCAGCATGATCACTGACAGCTGCCTGAGATAACCAGGTTAACCTGCTCCACAAGTATTAAACATCCACAAGTGTGCGCAAAGCGCCATCACACGATATCCGAAGCCATCACTGGGCTACTCAAAATGTGAGAGGGAAGTTCCCCTAGATGTCTTACCGCTGCACACATTCCTTCACCACTTCATACTGGCCGATGGAGGCAGCTGTGTGAAGATCCAGTGGGACGTCCAGCTCTTCCTGGCTAACCTGTGCCCCTAGCCCATGCCACATGGACAAGCTGCGGTTCAGGAGTTCCGGCTCGCTGGCTTCATCACTGAGCTCGGACATCACTGCAGAGGAAGGCCCAAGGGTTAGCTCTTTCCTGGCTGGTTGTTCCAGGGCATGCCACAGGCCGGTCCTGCCCCTGCTACGCCACTACTCTAGCAGACTGATAACCCAATGCAGTCAGCCCTGGGAGTAACTCAGACAAGTTTCTTTGCTTAAACAGTGTATGGTTTGGGTAGTCCCATCAATGCTAAATCTGGTGAGCCTGCTACCACACCGGAAAAGAGGGGCATATGTGGTGAGGCATTAACTGTAAAGTACATTCTCCTCCTTCCATCCACAGGCACCAGGTAAAAGAGAATCTTCCATCAACTCTAGGAACCTGACAACCTCTTAGATAGGCAGTAAAGAAATACTAATTGGGTTATATAACCAAATAAGCTCCTTGATGTGGTGGGGAAGAACCCTGAATTTGGAGTTAGATGAAAATTCAGCTCGAGCCAGGTGCAGTGGCTCACGCCTATAATCCCAGCACTTTGGAAGGCCGAGGCGGGTGGATCACCTGAGATCAGGAGTACAAGACCAGCCTGGCCAACATGATGAAACCCTGCCTCTACTAAAAATACAAAAATTAGCTGGGTGTGGTGGTACACACCTGTATTCCCAGCTACTAGGTAGGCTGAGGCAGGAGAATCACTAGAACAAGGGAGGTGGAGGTTGTAGTGAGTGGAGATTGCACCATTGCACTACAGCATGGGCGACAAAGTGAGGCTTCATCTTAAAAAAAAAAAAAAAAAAAAAAAAATCAGCTCTGCTCCTTAGCAGCTCCAATCCCTAGTGCCTCACTGTCTAACGAGGTCATGATATCTAAAAAAGCTGCTGTTATGACACATGGAAAAATGGACAAACTGTGGCACATCCGTATAATGGACGCTACTCAGCATTAAGCACAAGGATCTAACAGTTGACAAGCAACACATGAACCAATTTCATACACTTTACGCTAAATGAAAGAAGTCTGCTTACCACTTAATTTCACTTAGGTGACATTCTGGAAAAGGCAAAATTAAAGGGTCGGAGGTTGGGGCAGAGGGGGAATCTGGGGGATAACAGACCTCTTCTGCATGACCCTAACGGTGGATCTGGGACTATACGTCTTTATGAAAACCCACAGAACTGAACACCAACATGAATTTTACTGTAGGTAAATTTTACTTTTTTTTTTTTTTTGAGACAATCGCACTCTGTTGCCAAGGTTGGAGTGCAATAGGGTGATTTCAGCTGATTGCAACCTCTGCCTTCTGGGTTCAAGCGCTTCTTGCGCCTCAGACACCTGACTAGCTGGGATTACAGGTGTGCACGATCATGCCAGGCTAATTTTTGTATTTTTAGTAGAGACAGGGTTTCACCATGTTGTCCAGGCTGGTCTTGAACTCCTGACCTCAAGTGATCAGCCTGCCTCAGCATCTCAAAGTGCTGGAATTACAGGCATAAGCCACCTCACCTGACCTGTAAATTTTAAATATCAATTAATTTTTCTAGGCCAGGCGCGGTGGCTTATGCCTGTAATCCCAGCACTTTGGGAGGCCGAGGCGGGGGGATCACAAAGTCAAGAGATGGAGACCAGCCTGGCCAACATGGTGAAACCCCGTCTCTACTAAAAATACAAAAATTAGCCAGGTGTGGTGGCATGTGCCTGTGGTCCCAGCTACTCAGGGGCTAGGCGGAAGAATTGCTTGAACCCAGGAGGCGGAGGTTGCAGTGAGCCAAGATTGCGCCATTGCACTCCAGCCTGGCCACAGAGCAAGACTCCATCTCAAAAAAAAACAAAAATTCTGGAATGGTTATGAAATTAAAAATTTCAAAAAAGTGAAGAAAAATAAATTTTTCTGAAAAAGAAAGCAATTCCCCAGCGCAGAAACTAGGATGTGACTGGTGGCACTCAGCAGAGATCTACTGAACAGGAATCCTTTGAAGAGAGATATGGAGGAAATGTAACAGGCCAGTAAACCAGTGTGGCAACACCTTCCCCAGGACAGGCCCACACTAGTAACGGCACACCAGGAATCCCTTAGGTATAGGAGTGCCAGGAAACAAGGGCAGGAAAGGGAGCAGAGGAGAAAACAAAGGCCTTGTCATGTTCTGATGACCTACAGGTGCTATGGTAGTTAAACGGTGCAATTAGGACCTCAGTTTCTACTAAAACAGGATTCCAAGCCCCAGGTGACAGGCTTCCAAGCCCCAGCCAAGAGGGCTAAAGAAACAAGCCACCAACATAGGGGACGAATACTTCACAGGCCCTTGGCGAGAGTGTGTGTAGGTGTGGTGGGGCAAGCAAAGCCCTCCTTCCTAGAACCACCACCTCTTCAGCTAACAGAGCCCAAGTTAATACCCCTTCCCTTGCTTTGCAGGGAACAGTCCTGAACAGTCCTGGCCAACGGAGCCTGGATAAGAAACCGAATGAGCTGAGGGTCAGTTCAGAGTCCCTTTGGTACCCTACTCAAGCCTTCACTGGGTGTGTCTCTTCCACTCCAAAGGCCTCCTGCATGGTGGGGCCATGTTCTCTATCTATTGGAGACTTACATGCCTGACACCCCCAAAGCTCTTAAGGATAATCAGAACCCGACCCAGCCTGACAGACCACTTGAGGCAAGCAGTTCAAGGCCAGCCTGGCCAACTCTAGATGGTGGCGAAATCCCATCTCTAAAAAAATACAAAAATTAGCTGGGTGTGGTGACGGGCACCTATAGTACCAGCTACTCGGGAGGCTGAGGCAGGGGAATTGCTTGAACCCAAGAAGCGGTTGCAGTGAGCTGAGATTAAGCCACTGCACTCCAGCCTGGGCAACAGAGCAAGAAAATCTAAAACGTCCCACCCCCAGTGTTACTTTACAGGTGCAGTACAAAGTAGCACTTGGGGCCAAGTGTAGTGGCTCACACCTGCAATCCCAACACTTTGGGAGGCCAAGGCAGGTGGATCACGAACTCAGAAGTTCAAGACCAGCCTGACCAACATGGTGAAACCCTGTCTAAAGAACACAAAAAATTAGCCAGGCATGATGTCATGCGCCTGTAATTCCAGCTAATGGAAGGCTGAGGCGGATAACTACTTGAACCCAGGAGGCAGAAGTTGCAATGAGCCACGATCATGCCACTGCACTCCACCCTGGGCAACAGACTGAGACTCCGTCTCAAAAAAAAAAAAAAAAAAAAAGACAGTTTAGTTTTTATTTGACTTTCTGGTTCTGTTCATTCTGAAAACGCTAAGTATTCAGAATGAACAGAATACTTAGCGTTTTCAGTACCTTTACAATGAATAGAATACTTAGCGTATTGTAAGTACCTTTACAATAAATCCTAGATCAAGAAAATGTGATAAAGACACAAGGGAGTACCATTCAGCCATAAAAAAAGAATGAGATCCTGTCATCTGCAACAACATGGATGGAACTGGAGGTCATTATGCTAAGTGAAGGAAGCCAGGCACAGAAAGACAAACACTGCATGTTCTCACTTATCTGTTATCTAAAAATCAAAACACTGAATTCATGGAGACAGTAGAAGGATGGTTACCAGAGTCTGGAAAGGGTAGTAGAGGGTGGGGATAGTTAATGGATACAAAAAAAATAGAATAAGATCTAGTATTTGACAGCAGGATCGGGTGACTATAGTCAATATAATCGAATTGCACATTTATTTTATTTTTTGAGACAGTCTCATTCTGTTGCCCCAGGTGTAGTGCAGTGGCGCGATTTCGACTCATTTCAACCTCCACCTCCAGGGTTCAAGTGATTCTTCTGCCTCAGCCTCGAAAGTAGCTGGGATTACAGGTATAAGCCACCACGCCAGGCTAGTTTTCGTATTTTTAGTAGCAATGGCGATTCACTGTTGTTGGCCAGGCTTGTTTCAAAACCCTGACCTCAAGTGATCCGCCCACCTCGGCCTCCCAAAGTGCTGGGTTTACAAGCGTGAGCCACCGCGCCCAGCTGCACATTTATTTTTCTATTTCTTTTTTTTTTTTTTTGAGACGGAGTTTCGCTCTTGTTACCCAGGCTGGAGTGCAATGGCGCGATCTCGGCTCACCGCAACCTCCGCCTCCTGGGTTCAGGCAATTCTCCCGCCTCAACCTCCTGAGTAGCTGGGATTACAGGCACGCACCACCATGCCCAGCTAATTTTTTGTATTTTTAGTAGAGACGGGGTTTCACCGTGTTGACCAGGATGGTGTCGATCTCTTGGCCTCGTGATTCACCCGCCTCGGCCTCCCAAAGTGCTGGGATTACAGGCTTGAGTCACCGCTTCCGGCCCGCACATTTAAAAGTAACTTAAAAGAGGCCGTGCGCGGTGGCTCACGCCTGTAATCCCAGCACTTTGAGAGACCGAGGCAGGTGGATCACGAGATCAGGAGATGGAGCTCATCCTGGTTAACACGATGAAACCCCGTCTCTACGAAAAAATAATACAAAACAAATTACCCGGGCGTGCTGGCACAGGCCTATAGTCCCAGCTACTCCGGAGGCTGAAGCAGGACAATCGTTTGAACCTGGGAGGCGGAGGCTGCAGTGAGCCGAGATTGCACCACTTCACTCCAGCTGGGAGACAGAGCGAGACTCCGTCTCAAAAAAAAAAAAAAAAAAAAAAAAAAAAAAAAAAAACAGTAAAAGAGTATAATGAGATTGTTTGCAACACAAAGGATAAATGCTTGAAGGGTGGAGACCCCATTTTACATAATATGATTCTTACGAACCGCATGCCTGTATCAAAACCTCTTACGCCATGAATGTATACACCTACTACGGACCCACAAAAATTTAAAATAAAAAATCTTAACAAATGTGATGCTGGTGGTTAAGTGTCACGCCCACAGAGGAGGTCTGTGAAAGCCCGTGGACACCCTGTCTCGCCCCGTGGAACCGCAGCGGGAACCGGCGCATCCCAAAGCTCGCTGACTGGCCCCGGGTCGGGTCCCCGGCCGACAACCCCAGAACTCACAGCTGTGACGCTTCCCGACGCCCCCCGGCCGCATCCCCACAGGAACCTTACGGGGCACGGGACACGGGGCACTGGGCACTATCGTCCCCACTCCACAGCCACATAAAGAAAATGTGGGGCTCGATGCTCCAGTCACGCGGCGCGAGGCTCGGTTCTCCAGTCACGCGGCGAGCAAGTGCGGCGCTGGACGCTGGAGCGCCGGGCCTAGGCGGGCTGCAGGTGCTGGCAAGTGGTGGAGTCCGGCCGCCGCGGAACCTACCTGTGCTGGGCCTCAGGCCTCGCGCCGCCCTCGGGCCGCAGCCGCCAGCCCCGCGGGCCGCTTGCCGCCACGCTCCCTCGCTGGGCCACCGCCCCCGTAGCCCGCCCCGGAAGTAGTTGCGGGAGAGCACGGAGCACGTCAGGAAACTCGCGGGTCCACGCCGGGGCAGCTCGTGGGCCCAGTGGAATGAGCACGTTCCGCATCCGGACCTTCCGGTCAGCTCCCGGCTCGTTGTATGATGCCCGCGGCAGCCAATGAGTAAGGTGTGTTTGCCCTGCCCCGCCCCTGCCCTGGCTAGGAAAACCAATCCCGTTGCAGGAAAGGCTGGACGCGCAAAGGCCGGAAAAGAGGGGCGGGGGAACGTGGGGGCAGTCCAATAATGTAATGCTCTGCTGAGAGGGAGACTTCCGAAGAACGGAGCAACCGCTATAACTGTGGCACGGCTCGTGGGGCGGAGGCGACCGGAGTGACGCACTGAAGGTTGTTTACGGCCATGCCAGGATCGCGCAGGGAGTGGAGTGGGAGGCCTGAGGTGAGGGGCCTCGGCCCTGCTGCGGCTACAGGGAGTTGAACAAAACATGGGGAAACACGGGCTGGGGGTGGGTGAGACGCGGAGCGAGGAACTTTCTACTTCCAAAGCTTTAAAATTAAAAATCTCGACCCGGGAAGCTGTTGGCGTCTGGTTGCCATAACAACCGGCAGCCTCGTGGCAGGCGGGCCGGGGGCGGGGCTAACAGGCTAAAGCTGATAAACCAACCCCGAGACGGAGCCGGAAGGCGGCTATTCAGAGGTGGCTCCAAGCCTCTCCTCTGCTTCCTCAATGCGCTGAGCTCCCCAACTTGGCCTTCATGGCCCTGCATTGTCTGGTCCGTTTTCACCGCAGATTCCAGCAACTGACACTTAATTCCCTCAAACCTGTTGGACGGTAATGCCGTTCCCTCCCCTATTGTTGGGTCTGTCTGAAGAGTTTATTGGAGTCTGGAGGCTCTCTTCGGTATTTCAGTTGCCCTAAGAAATACTGTGCTCTGAATTGCGGAACAGAGCTCTAGTTACAAAAAACACCTGCTGGGTGTGCACCAGCTGCGTCGCCAACCTGCTGCTCCCAGTTCAGAGTACCTGCCCTGGTCCCAGCAGCACACAGGAAGCAAGCGGCCCCCAGTTCACACCTCCTGCTGCTGCCTTGCTTGGGGATTAGAGCACTGACTGCAGGACCAAAGCCACAGCAGCCTCGGGCTGTAGGGTTCTCCAGACACTGGCTCTAGAGGACCCTCATCCCCCAGCTCTCAAGCTTTCCAGCTTCCTGAAAAACAGGACCGTCTCCTTTTAGACTCTTAAGATACAGCCGGGCGCGGTGGCGCGTGCCTGTAGTCCCAGCTACTCGGGAGGCTGAGGTGGGAGGATCGCTTGAACCCAGGAGTTCTGGGCTGTAGTTTGCTATGCCGATCGGGTGTCCGCACTAAGTTCAGCATCAATATGGTGACCTCCTGGGAGTGGGGGACCACCAGGTTGCCTAAGGAGGGGTGAACCAGCCCAGGTCGGAAACAGAACAGGTCAAAACTCCCGTGCTGATCAGTAGTGGGATCGCGCCTGTGAATAGCCACTGCACTCCAGCCTAGGCAACATAGCGAGACCCCGTCTCTTAAAAAAATAAATAAAAGATACAAATGCAGGGTCTGATCAGAGTGGTGACTGCAAAAAAAAAAAAAATAATCGGTGACTCAAAAGTGTCAGCCAGGCACGGTGGCACATGCCTGTAATCCCTGCACTTTGGGAGGCTGAGGCAAGAGGATCACTTGAGGCCAGGAGTTTGAGACCAGCCCGGGCAACAGGGAACCTCTATCTCTACAAAAAAATAAGAATACTAGCCAAGTGCGGTGGTATACACCTGTAGTCCCAGCTATTCAGGAGGCTGAGGTGGGAGGATCACTTGAGTTCAGGAGGTCTAGTCTTCAGTGAGCTATCATTATACCACTCCACTCCAGCCTGGGCAACAAAGCCAGACCCTACCTCCAAAACAAACGAAAAAAGCAAGGTGTCTCTTCTGTTCCTTGTTAAAAGGTAGTATAGGATAGTAGGAATTGAAATTTCCCAATTCAGAGTCCACTGTTGGTATTTACTAAACACCCTAAGCCTGTGAAATGAAGATAATAGTTATGCTATGTGGAGTATATATACCTATATATCACACACATATGGCATTTCGTATATTACATATCTACATATACACATTTATCAATACATATATCTGTATATTATGTATATATCACTATATACATGATACACCTGCAGGCCTCACACACACCTGCATGCATGAGTGGACATGCACACAGACACAGTGCCAGTAACAGGAGCTTGCATAACCAGAAGGAAACTGGCAGCAGGTGACGACTGCCAGCCTGTTTGGTCTTCTACAGCTTGTAGGACAGCCCCCACTCTTCTGACCTTCAGTGGCCCAGACCCTCTTCTGTCACTCCACATGCCCCACAGGCTCCTCGGATGACGGTACACTGAGAAGGCATCCAGAAGCCTGTGCCCTCATGGCATCCAACGACGAAGGTATGGCACCCTCGCTGGGCTCTCCCTGGGCCTCCCAGATGGGGCCCTGGGATGCCATCCTCAAGGCTGTCAAAGACCAGCTCCCATCTCTGGACTCCGACTCCTCCTTGGTAAGCAAGAGCTTTCTCCCGGGATGCCTTGTCCTTCCCAATACAGCAGGCATACTGACCAGGACAGCTTTGGATGGCTTCTCTGAACACTTCTCCCGCTGACCCGTGGAGTTTGTTGTCATTTTACTTTCAGTTACATGGCCACACTCATGGTTTGTTTTCTGGGTGCCTATTTCCTTCTATACCCTTCCCTCTGCCTTAATCATCATCTCTGAGCACAAGCATTGGTGCTCAGCATCTTGGGAGGTCCTTTTGGTGGGGTTTCTGGCCCTGACCTGGAACACAGATTGGCTTGGTGCAGAGGCTCTGTCCTTTCCATTTTACTGTTCTCCACTGTCTCTTTGGCCAGGACAGGGCCAGAAAACCCACCGAGAATGGGTACCATTCCAGTGCATTATGATAAGCCTTCGAAGGATTCTGCAGTCGTGGTATGGGGTCCCTGAAATGGCCCTCAATGACGCTCAGACCAGTAGCCATGGGTACAGGTGTAAGACCCCGCTGAAGATGCTACAGGCAGGGGGCTCCTCAGTGCACAGGGTGGCACTGGGCATTGAGAGACAGTGCAAGGCTTTTAGAAGGAATGGGCTGGTTTGGGTCCTACCTGGGCACCAGCAACAGAGCTTCTGGGACCTTGGACGTCATCCAGTGCATGGTGAGGCTAAGGGGTACCTAAGGACACCCCACGCCTCAGTGCTCAGGGCGTTTTCACATCTTCAGTCTCATTTGAGAGTATGAGCCCCACCCCCTTTAAAAGCACAAACCAAGCTGTATGTGATGGGTCAAGGTCATAGGGGACAGGGAGGGCTGTACTCAGCTCTTTCAGCTACCACCTCACTGTCCTGTTCATGTCACACGAGGCATTAATGAAGCGCCTGCTGTATGTGAGACATTTACGGAACCAGGAGCCCCAATCTCCACAAGGTGGTGCTGCCGGGCTAATTTCTAAAGTGGCAAGAAGCCATGCATAGCAAAAAATGACTGAGAGATAACTGGATGTCTCCAGGCTCCTGAGCAGCAGGGCTGGGCAGGCTGGGCTGGAACTGACAGTGGAGAGCGGCTGGGCCCTCAGGGCTCTGCCTGTGCCATGCCCTCCAAAAAGCCCTCTCATTTGTCCACAGTCAGACTGTGGGGAAGAGGAGCTGTTCATCTTCCAGCGAAACAAAACTGTCCTGATTCCAGACCTGTCTGAGGAGCTGGCTGAAGACCCTGCTGAGTCCAGGACCTGGGCTGCTACAGCTGAAGATTCCCTTCCTGAGGTCTGTGGGACACTGAAGAGTGAGAGAGAGAGAGAGAGAGAGAGAGAGAGACAGAGAGAGAGAGAGAGAGAGAGAGAGAGAGAGAGTGTCTGGCGTATGTATGTGTGTACACACATGCAACGAAAGTCTAAACTGACTGATTGTCCAGGCATGGTGGCTCACGCCTGTAATCTCAGCACTTTGGGAGGCTGAGGCAGATGGAAATCACGAGGTCAGGAGTTTGAAACCAGCCTAGCCAACATGGTGAATCCCCGTTTCTACTAAAGATACAAAAAATTAGCCAGTCATGGAAGTGCACACCTGTAATTCCAGCTACTTGGGAAGCTAAGGCAGAAGAATCACTTGAACCCAACAGGTGGAGGTTGCAGTGAGCTGAGATTGCGCCATTGCACTCCCACCTGGGTGACGGGGCGAGATTCCATCTCAAAAAATAAATAAATAAAATAAACTGATTGGTCTCAACCACTGGTCTAGCATTTCCATGATACCCAGTCCTTTTCTTCCCCATGTACAACCCAAGGTATTCAGATGCCCCACATCTAACCTCCAGGCACCTCCGTCTCCCAGGGAGTCTGGTACCTTAGGGCCAGCGAAGGGGCTTGATTTTCCATCTGATATTGACCCCTCTTCTTCCTGTTGATGGCTCCTATTCTGTTTTCTATCATGGCATCCTGAATAGCTCCTGGCCATTGTCACAACCACTTGTCCTAAATGTCTCTCCCTTAACCCAGCTGGCTTCATGGCTACCTGGCTCATCCCAGCACCTGGCAAGTAAACAGGACCTGCAGTTTACTAAACTGCTAAACTAAACTGCTGTGGGCTACAGTGGAGTGGGAGGGAGGAAGATGGCCTGTCGGTGCCTAAGCAAGCGCACAAGCTGGACCTCGTGGGAGGGACAACCCGGGAGACAATGAGCCAATGTGGACAGAGCGCGCTGGTGCAGGCCTGTGGTACCAATGTTGGAGGCTGAGATACAGGTTCCCTTGAAGCCAGGAGTTTGAGACCAGCCTGGGGAATACAGCAAGACCCCATTTCTGGCCAGGCTCATGCCTTGTAATCCCAGTATTTTGGGAGGCCAAGGTGGGTGGATCATTTAAGGTCAGGAGTTTGAGGCCAGCTTAGCCAACATGGTGAAACACTATCTCTACTAAAAATACAAAAATTAGCTGGGCATAGTGGCAGGTGCCTGTAATCCCAGCTACTCCGGAGGCTGAAGCAGGAGAATTGTTTGAACCCAGGAGGTGAAGGTTGCAGTGTGCCAAGGTTATGCCACTGCACTGCAGCCTGGGTGAAAGAGTGAGACTCCGTCTCTTAGAAAACTAACAAGTGGCTGGGCTCAGTGGCTCACACCTGTAATCCCAGCACTTTGGGAGCCAGAGGTGGGTGGATCACCTGAGCTCGGGAGTTCAAGACCATCCTGGCTAACACGGTGAAACCCTGTCTATACTAAAAATACAAAATTAGCCAGGCATGGTGGCACCCACCTGTAATCCCAGCTACTTGGGAGGCTGAGGCAGGAAAATCACTTGAACCCCAGAGGCAGAGGTTTCAGTGAGCCAAGATTGCACCATTGCACTCCCGCCTGAGCAACAAGAGCAAGACTCGGTCTCATAAATAAAGTTAATGGCTTGATGCTTAAAATTAATTGCTGCCTTTATAAATAGAGCCTATCCATTAGCTTCCATCTGGGCAGGCCCTGACTGACCACCTGCTCAGCTCCTGCTGATGAGGTTGTGGTTCATTATCCTGTTTCCAATGAAAACAGTGTAGAAGGCTGGGCACAGTGACTGATGCCTGTGATTCCAGCACTTTGGGAGGCAGAGGCAGGTGGAACACCTGCGGTCAGGAGTTTGAGACAAGCCTGGCCAACATGGTGAAACCCCATCTCTACTGAAAATACCCAAAAAATTAGCTGGGCTTGGTGTACACCTGTAATCCCAGCTACTCAGGAGGCTAAGGCAGAAGAATTGCTTGAACCTGGGAGACCGAGGATGCAGTGAGCGGAGACTGAGCCACTGTACTCCAGCCTGGGTGGCAGAAAGAAAGAAACAGAGAGAGAAAAAGAAAGGGGAAGGAAGGAAAGAAGGGAAAAGAAAGGAAAGAGGGCAGAAAAGAAAGAAAGGGAAAGAAGGAAAACAGTGTAGAGGCTCTAACCCACTTCCAAAATGTGGGGGAGGGACCTAGGTCAAGCTTCACTTCTCTCAAGTGTTCTGTTGAGAATCGTTAACCAACTGAATGGGTGCACCGGCACTTAACCAAATCATCTCACAGAAGCAGGACATGCCCCCACCCATCACCTTAAAGGAAATCCCCCATCAGCCCGGCCATGCCTAGAACTAGCTCTGAAACATCCCCATGCAAGAGATCCCCAGGGCGGGTTCAGGTAGAACAATTTCCATGTGATTTAATTTTGCTTCCTCATTTCTACAGTCAGTTACTTCAGGAACTCTTCGGGATGATTTTTTTTTTTTTTTTCCCGGTAATCTGGGCTCTGAAAAATTAGCTGGGTGTGTTGGCATGCCTGTGGTCCCAGCTACGCAGGAGGCTGAGGTGGAAGTTGGCTTGTACTCCAGCCTGGGGTATCAATTTCTCAGCCCCAACATTGTCATTATTGATAATTTAAATACTGTCCCACTGCTGTAACAATACATTCCACTCTAGCCTTGTATTTAAATAGTGGGAGGCCTCAGTTGTGGTGTCTCTAGCCAACCCATGTTTAACAGTAGCTTTCCACAGGCCGGGCATGGTGGCTCACGCCTGTAATCCAAGCACTTTGGAGGCCAAGGCAGGTGGATCACCTGTGGTCGGGAGTTCAAGACCAGCGTGACCAACATGGTGAAACCCTGTCTTAAAAAACAAACAACAAAAACAAAAAACAGTAGCTTTCCAACTGTCTTTTTTTTTTTTTTTTTTTTTGAGACAGGGTCTCGCTCTGTCACCCAGGCTGGAGTACAGTGGTGTCCTCTTGGCTCAACACAGCCACCTCTTGAGCTGAAGCGATCCTCCCACTTCAGCCTCTTGAGTAGCTGGGATTACATGTGAGCCACCACGATGGCTAATTTTTGTATTTTCAGTAAAGTATATACTTAAAACATTTTGGAAAAATAACTATTATTTTGCAGCCGGGTGCAGTGGCTCACCTATAATCCCAGCACTTTGGGAGGCTAAGGTGGGCAGATCACCTGCGGTCAAGAGTTTAAGACCAACCTGACCAACATGGAGACACCCATCTCTACTAAAAATACAAAATTAGCCGGGTGTGGTGGCACATTGCCTGTAATCCCAACTACTCGGGAGGCTGAGGTTGGAGGATCGCCTGAGCCAGGGAAGTTGAGGCTGCAGTGAACTGTATTCGCACCACTGCACTCTAGTCTGGGCAACAGAGCGAGACTTCACCTCAAAAAAAAAAAAAAAAATTGGCCGGGCACGATGGCTCACGCCTATAATCTCAGCACTTTGGGAGGCCAAGGCAGGCAGATCACCTGAGGTCAGGAGTTCAAAACCAGCCCAGCCAATATGGTGAAACCCTGTCTTAAAAAAAAAAAAAAAAAAAAGTACATATTTTACTATAAAAAATTCCCTGAAGCATGTTTTTGAGGACGCTAACTGAACACACCTGTATTCTTGACAGCCAGTTCTGGTGCCTGCGGAATTCGCCACAGAACCTGGGAGCATGCAGAATGCAAGGACAAAGGATGTGTCCTCTCAGGAAGGAAAAGACCCTGGCAGGCCTTTTGAATGCTCTTGTGAGGTCATCTCTCTTCTTGGGATGGCCAAGGAGACACCCAGGTGGCTGGAAGGTGACCTTGGAAGGCTGTCTTTCAATACCAGAGGATCCCAAGGTCCTCCATGGGACACACAGGCCGAAGCCACTCTTTCCTGCCATGAAGGAGACCTGAAGGCGGAGCTCCCCAGCACTGCCTCAGGAGAATCTGTGAACCGCCGGGCCCTCCAACAGGAGAGAAGGAAGATGATAGAGAGGGACATCCTCCAGAAAGTCACCTGGGATGCCTGCAGCCCGGCCAGCAGTGACCAAGGCCAGATGAAGGAGGTACCCTGCCCTGCTATGGAGTCAGCTCCCAGGCCAAGAATACCCCTCATGGAGCCTCGGGAGGGACCACCAGTGCTCTCGTTTCAGGTAGGTGCCTCCCCATGCCTGGCTATTCCTCAGGCCTGCCACCTGTGGCATGGCCACTGTCCCCGTGGGCTGGGGCTAGAAGCAGCTTGAGGGCTGCCTGCTAGGACCTTAGGCCCATGATCCACCATTCTGTGTACCTGACTTAGCAGGGGATTGGGGCAGTCCCAGCAGAGCACATCCTGGGAAGGGGTAACAAGAACACAGAACAAGCAGGGCCTGCCTTCTTCAAAGAGAGAAAAGAAGGCCAGGCACAGCAGCTCACACCTGTAATCCCAGCACTTTGGGAGGTCAAGGGAGAATCCAGAAGTTTGAGACCAGCACAGCAAGATCCTCATCTCTAAAAAAAAAAAGAAAAGAAATAATATATAAATTTCAAAAGAGAGAGAAAAGGGGCCAGGTGCAGTGGCTCACACCTGTAATCCCAGCACTTTGGGAAGCCAAGGCGGGCAGAGCACGAGGTCAGGAGATCAAGACCACCCTAGCCAACATGGTGAAACCCCATCTCTACTAAAGATACAAAAAACTTAGCCGGGCTTGGTGGCGCATGCCTGTAGTCCCAGCTACTTGGGAGGCTGAGGCAGGAGAATTGCTTGAACCTGGGAGATGGAGGTTGCAGTGAGCCAAGATCGCGCCACTGCACTCCAGCCTAGTAACAGAGGAAAACTCTGTCTCAAAAAAAGAGAGAGAAGGGGAGGAAGACAGCAAATCACACTGCCATGTGTATACCTATGCAACAATCTTGCATGTTCTTCACATGTACCCTAAAACCTAAAATGCAATAAAAATAAAAGCAGAAAAAAGAGAAAAGGAATTCTACTCCCAAGCATTTTTATAAATACATATATAACCATATCTAAAATATAGAAACCAATTCTGTCAAAGCCTGATCTCAAAATATGAAAGCCCTCATTCTCATAAACTAGTGAGCACCTGGAAAAAGTTCTATTTAGTGCATTACTGAGGGAACCAGCAGGATGACAGAGCTGGCTTAATGAGATCATGAGAAATTGGGATTTTTGCCGGTCACGGTGGCTCATGCCTGTAATCCCAGCACTTTGCCAAGGCAGGAGGATCACCTGAGATCAGGAGTTCGAGACCAGCCTGGCCAACATGGGGAAACCCCAGCTCTACTAAAAATAAAAAAATTAGGCAAGTGTGGTGGTGCATGCCTGTAGTCCCAGCTACTCGGGAGGCTAAGGCAGAAGAATCCCTTGTACTCAGGAGACGGAATTTGCAGTGAGCCAAGATCACACTACTGCATTCCAATTTGGGCGACAAAGTGAAACTCCATCTAAAAAAAAAAAAAAAGAAATTGGGATTTTATAAAACACTGGGGAAAAAGAGAGGAATGAGGAGATACGCTTGCTACATTCAGTGTCCTAGGGGAGTTATCTTGTCTACTAAACAGAAAAGTAACCATCACACCTCTCAGTTTTACAAATTTTGGATAATTTTTCTTAACAGCTTAGAGAAAACTGGCACCAGGTATACACAGAAGTCATCTTCATTACTGTTTAAATCAACTGTTCTTTCTGTTCACCTAAAAACTTGTTTTTCTCCACTTAGAGGGCTGGAGAGAGTTGAAAGGTCATATAAGCATAAATTCTTGATTAATTTCCTCCCTCCTCCTCACACTCACTCTGCCCCCCGGTCACTTACTGCCAAGTCTTCCAGTTTTAGCTCCTGCCTGGAACAACTTGATTCTTAACAAAACTTTTTAACCTCCAAATATTCTGAACCTGTATGAACCCAAATAGTTTTTCTTTTATTTTTTTTGAGACATACTCTCACTCTGTCACCTAAATGAGAGTGCAATGGCATGATCTCAGCTAACTGCAACCTCCACCTCCCAGGTTCAAGTGATTCTCCTGCCTCAGCCTCCCTAGTAGCTGGGATTACAGACACACACCACCATGCCCAGCTAATTTTTTTTTTTTTTTTTGAGACGGCGTTTTGCTGTTGTTACCCAGACTGGAGTGCAATGGCACGATCTCGGCTCACCGCAACCTCCGCCTGCTGGGTTCAAGCAATTCTTCTGCCTCAGCCTCCCGAGTAGCTGGGATTACAGGCACGCACCACCATGCCCAGCTAATTTCTGTATTTTTAGTAGGGGTTTCACCTTGTTGACCAGGATGGTCTCGATCTCTTGACCTCGTGATCCACCCACCTCGGCCTCCCAGAGTGCTGGGATTATAGGCATGAGCCACTTTGCCCGGCCCACCCAGCTAATTTTTGTATTTTTAGTAGAGACGAGATTTTACCATGTTGGCCAGGCTGGTCTTGAACTCCTGACCTCGTGATCTGCCCACCTGGGCCTCTCAAAGTGCTGGGATTACAGGCGTGAGCCGCCATGCTTGGTGAACCTAAATAGTTTTTCTTAAAACAACACAGGGTTTGGCTGGGCACAATGGCTCACGCCTGTAATGCCAGCACTTGGGGAGGCCAGGAGGATGGATCACTTGCAGTCAGGCATTCAAGGCCAGCCTGGCCTACGTGGCGAAACCCTGTCTCTACGAAAAATACAAAAATTAGGCTGGGCGTGGTGGTGGCTTATGCCTGTAATCCCAACACTTTGGGAGGCCGAGGTTGGTGGATCACCTGAGGTCAGGAGTTTGTTTGAGACCAGCCTGGCCAACATGGTAAAATCTCTACTAAAAATACAAAAAAAAAAAAAAAAAGTCAGCCCAATGTGGTGGTACACGCCTGTAACTGGGAGACAGAGGTTGCAGTGAGCTGAGATCACGTCACTGCACTCCAGCCTGGGTGACAGAACGAGACCCTGTCTCAAAAACAAATCAAAACTAAACAACAACACAGGGTTTCCTTCAGGTCAAACAATGTCCTTGTGCAAGAAACAAAAGTACTGATCCCCGAAAAAGCATAGGAAGGAGGTGGCAAAGTGCAGGCGCCACCTTAATGGAGGTGTTCAATCTGTAATCTAAAGGTAAGGTGAGGCCATGTGCAAACTCTGTCATGCATTTCATTCCTGGTTTCTACCCCCAGCAACCAGTGACCATCTCCATGGGTTACAGCAGCTGTGAAGCAGGTACTCGTGCCTCTGGGACCCCTCAGCATCCTCATAATCACTGGTTTTAATGATTTCAGCAACTTGAAGCGTGGGATTTGGATTACATCCTGCAGAGTCTGGCAGGGCAAGAAGACAACCAGGGAAATCGTGCACCTGGAACTGCGTGGTGGGCAGCTGACGGCCGCCAAGTTCAAGGTCTGACCAACACTAGAGCCCAAGTGAACCCCCACAAGCAGCTCCTCCCTGGGACCCTCAGGCACAGCCAGCCTTGCAGCCCGAAGGTGTCTTCCCTGCTTAGCTCTGAACACTCATGCTGCCAGTCCTTGAAAGGCTTCATTCATTCAACATGTATGTGACCACCTGCTATGTGCTAGGCATGGGCCAGGTCCCAGGGACAAAGAGGCCTACCAACACATATCCCTACCCCAGGACCCATTCTTCCTCCTCCCCACCTAGCTGGGCCTTCCTGCCTTCCCCTTCCTCTTCCTCAGCCCCACCTTCTGTGCATAGTCAGCTCCTAAGCACACTCCTGCTTCCCCTGGCCTCTCCATTTAAAAAGGGAGGCAAAGGATGCCACCACTGTCACTACACTCTTGGCTTTGTTCTGGGAAGTCCTGCAAGTAAAACGAAAGCTCTCCAACCCCTCCCCACCCACTGGGGCCGCTAAGGCGAGGGGAGGTAGGTCTTTCGGGGATCAGTACTTTTGTTTCTTGCACAAGGACATTGTTTGACCTGAAGGAAACCCTGTGTTGTTGTTTAGTTTTGATTTGTTTTTGAGACAGGGTCTCATTCTGTCACCCAGGCTGGAGTGCAGTGACGTGATCTCAGCTCTATTCTCTATTTTAAAGGCACATACCCTTTGATGAAGCTATCTCGCTTGGAAAATTTGTCCTACACTCTTACTCTAGTAGGTAAAGATGTAGAGGCCAAGGAGCCAGGGCAGGGATGGAGCTTCCGCCTCTCCTCTTGTCCCAAGGCGAAGACTCCCCTGTAACTGACAGCCCCTAAGTTGTCTTAAATATCATTTTGTTTATAATTCACACCCCTTATGGCAGGAGGTAGAGAGGTCGACCCTTATGGAGAGCGTGTGTGTGTTTGTGTGTGTGCGCGTGAGTGTGATTGGCACTCCCTTTGTGGAGGAGAGTGGGGCAGAATGGATTCCTTTTCTTCTTTCTGAGACGGAGTTTCACTCTTGTTGCCCAGGCTCTAGCACGGTGGTGCGATCTGGGCTCACTGCAACATCTGCCTCCTGGGTTCATGCAATTCTCCTTCCTCAGCCTCCTGAGTAGTTGGGATTACAGGCATGGGCCACCTCACCCTGCTAATTTTTTATGTTTGTTAGAGACGGGGTTTCTCCATGTTGGTCAGGCTGGTCTTTGAACTCCGGACCTCAGGTGATCCACCCACTTTGGCCTCCCAAAGTGCTGGGATTACAGGTGTGCGCCACCATGCCCATCCTGTATTCTCTATTTTAAAGGCACATACCCTTTGATGAAGCTATCTCGCTTGGAAAATTTGTCCTACACTCTTACTCTAGTAGGTAAAGATGTGCGTTCAAAGATGTTTGCTGCAGTGTTGTTTAAAAATCTGAAAGGCTGGCCGGGCGTGGTAGCTCATGCCTGTAATCCCAGCACTTTGGGAGGCTGAGGCAGGCGGATCACGAGGTCAGGAGATTGAGACCATCCTGGCCAACATGGTGAAACCCTGTCTCTACTAAAAATACAAAAATTGGCTGGGCACGGTGGCACATGCTGTAATCCCAGCTACTCAGTAGACTGAGGCAGGAGAATCACTTGAACCAGGGAGTCGGAGGTTGCAGTCAGCCCAGAATGCGCCACTACAGTCCAGCCTGACGACAGAGCCAGACTCCGTCTCAAAAAAAAAAAAAAAATCTGAAAAGCTGGAAACAACCCATATTCATTAGGAGTCCAGCTAGATCATTCTAGCACAGAATACGCTGCAGCTCAAAGAAGGGATCTTTGTAGGTTAACGTGAAAGGATGTAATATACAAAGTGAAAAAAGTTAAGTTGAAAAAACCTATAGAGGATGGTTTTTTTTTTTTTTTTTTAACATCAGCACACAGAAGTGTTCATTATGATCACCTGCGACGAGTGAGACCCAGGCATGAGGAAGTGGGATGAACTTTTTTTTTTTTTTTTTTTTTTGAGGCGGAGTTTCACTCTTGTCACCCAGGCTGGAGTGCAATGGCGTGATCTTGGCTCAATGCAACCTCCGCCTCCTGGGTTCAGGCAATTCTCCTGCCTCAACCTCCTAAGTAGCTGGGACTACAGGCATGCGCCACTATGCCCAGCTAATTTTTGTATTTTCAGTAGAGACGGGGTTTCACCTTGTTGACCAGGATGGTCTCGATCTCTTGACCTCGTAATCCACCCACCTCAGCCTCCTGAAGTGCTGGGATTATAGAGGTGAGCCACCGCAGCCGGCCAGGATAAACTTTTAAAAGTACTTCACTCCTGCTTCACAAAGCTCATGTGCCACAGGCCCTGCTCATAAAGATTCCACCCCTGCCAGATCCGCTGAGTCAGAGGTGGAGTCCTCAGAGGGTTAAGTAGTGAGAGGGCTGGGCAGGGGCAGTGGAGGAGCCTGAGGTCCGTTCACACGCGGATACCCCAGGGATCCTGAGGCTCGGGCTGCTGTAATCCACACTTGGGGCCAAGTCCCCAGTAATTAGCCTCCTTTGGCCGTCCTCAGACCGCACATTGCCAAGCGCTCAAGAGAGGCTCATGGACCAGCTGGCCCTCCTGTGCACCACGCAGTCCGGGGCCTCTGCTTATGCCCAGAAGATGCCTGCCAACACCCCCCAGGACACCGAGGAGGCAAAGGCCCGAAACAGGTGGGACTTGTAGCCAGGCACAGCTCCTGTGGTCCTTTAGAAGGGCCCCATGGTTTGGCAGCACTGACTGGGCCTAGTAAGGGTTGGGGGCTCGATGTGCATTTTCTGTCACCTTCAAACATCTGATCAGGCAGTTGCTTCCCACAAGGAGAAAGGCAGGCTGCAGTGGTGACGCTGGGAGAGGCAGAGGTGGACGTAGAGCCCCAGGGTCCCGTAAGGCCCTGCGATATGCCTGCTCTCCCACAGTTTGGTTGTCCCAAACTTTAGAAATCTGAGCCAGTGAATCCCTTTTCACCTGAGCAGCAGTGGATTTCTGTGCCTGGAAACTAAAAGTACCTAACAGAGATGGCTAGGCATGGCGGCTCACACCTATAATCCCAGCACTTTGGGAGACCAAGGTGAGTGGATTGCCTGAGGTCAGGAGGTCGAGACCAGCCTGGCCAACATGCTGAAATCCCACCTCTACTAAAAACACATAAAAATAATCTCGGCTTGGTGGTGCATGCCTGTAATCCCAGTTAGGAGGGTAAGGTGAGAGAATTGCTAGAACCCAGGAGGCAGAGGTTGCAGTGACCAAGGAGTTGTCATTGCAGTCCAGCCTGGGCAACAGAGCAAGACCCCTCCTCAAAAAAAAAAGTAAAAAGAAATGGCGAGACCTGTACTGTTCACCATGACCGCCATTAGCCACGTGTGGCTGTTAAACACCTAACATGGCGAGTGTGACTGAGGAACTAAATTTTTTATTCATTTGATTATAATTGGCTTAAATGTAAACTTAGCCATTTGTGGCAAATGGCTATACTTACCACAGATAGAGAGCATCTCCATCATCAGGGAAGTTCTGTTGGCCAGCGCTGGCCTAAATCTTGAGGGCTTTTCTGAAGAGTAAAAGGGCAAATATGTTTGATGTACCTGTTGGCAGAGAGTGGGCACTCACTGGGTGGCACTGTGACTGGACAGTCATCACAGACAAGTGACTCCACAATGCCTGCTTCTCTCATCTCAGATGTGCTTCAAGAAAACCAGGCTCCCAGGCTGTGCCAGGCCCGCAGCTGGCCGAGCCCATGAGACTTAACACCGAGCCTCCCACCATCTTCATTGACCTGCGGCAGACGGAGCCACCAGGCCGCCCGTCCCCGGAAAGGTCTGGAGGGCAGTGACTACCCCATGGCAGCCTCCACTTCGCAAAGTTGCCTGTTGACCTCACAAAGCTTCTGGTGGATCCCACTGGGAAGGACCAGGGACTTGAAAAGGCTTTGGATCATTGCTCAATTGAGAAGTGCTTTTAGCATGGGTGAACTGGGCCTGGCCTAGAGTCCCCCGGGTCCCTGGAGGGAGGGAAGAGGGGCACGGGGCACACCCCCTCAAGCTGGGCTCCAGCCCAACACATTAAGCTGGAGGGCATCGCCCACACCTGCCCTCGCCTCCTGGCAGGACGTCCGCTGGCCTCCAGTGTGGCCATTGCCCTCTTGTATTGGGTCACCAGGGAAGCCCGAGTGCCTCAAGCCCCAACAGGAGTTGGAATGCTGGGTGGAGTGGGCACATCCAGAAACCCATTTCTCTTCCCCCACAGCTCCTCTGATAGCGAGGAGGAGGAGGAAGAGGAGATAGCAGCTATGGGAGATGCAGAGGGGGCATCTGCTTCCTCCCTGGAGCTTCGGTAACCACCAAGGGGCCTCCCGCCACCTGCGGATATCCCACCTGCTTCCCGCAGGAAGCCCTCCACCTGGCACATTTACTGCCTGTGGTGAGGTCCTACAGCGCCTACCACATAGGGCAGGGGGGTGGCACAGTTTCCATCATCTCACCCATGTCTGCTGGGTCCCAGCAGTGGCAGCGGCAACTGGCCACCTGAATGGCATTCTTACTCTGAAATAGGAGCTGGGCCCGCCTGCTTTTCTCCCGTTTCAGTGGCAAGTGCTGGGAGGTGCGGCCCCCACAGGGTTGAGTGAGTTTGGTCTCGTTGTCACAGGACCTGTACCAGAAAGAGCCAGCTTCTTCAGCAGCTCAGGGCCTTTCGGAACAGGACAGCCCAGCCTGAGCTGCCTGCCAGCAAGGGGCCTGGTGGTGGGGGGCCTCAGGTCCCTGAAGATGCCGCTGGATCAGGAACTTGGAGGAAGCAACACGTGAAGCTCTGCGCTGAGGGGCAGAACGCCCAGGCTGGACTCCCAGGAGGCAGGCCCAGGGCCCTAGGGGACACTCTAGATCCAGAGGCAGCCAGGGAGGCCCTGGTACCTCCTGTGGACCAACTGTAGACACCCCAGGTAGTGGGATCCCAGGAGTGGGCGGGGGCGGGCTGACTTGCCATGGACCCTGGACCCTGGACCCTGCTGTCCCTTTGCTCTGTGTTTCCACTAGCAGGGGCCTTACAGAGGCAGGGACCCTCAGACCGTGGTCTGTCACCAACCCTGTTAGAGCTGTCACAGGTGCATGCCTTTAGAACAAGGATGCAGACACAAATCTGTACCTAACACACGACAACAGCTTGGGATAAAGGGGTCTGATCCTCTAAGAGATAGGCAGGGACAGCAGGACAGGGGTGACATGCCATGCCTGGCTCTTAATGAACTTTTTGAAAGAGGGGTAGTGATGAGAATTGGCTTTCTCTTTCTCTTCTTTACCTAAGACAGGCACACATAGACTCTCAAGGCCTTTGACCTTTATGAATCTAGACAGAATACAGGAAACCCCTGGAAACACTGTCCTGTGTAGAGTGGAGCAGTGGCCTCAGTTGTTGATCACCAGCAAGAGCTGGGGACAGCTGCTTGTCCCTTGCTGAGAACCACCCCACTGACCGGACATGCCTGGTCTTCCTGGGTCCTGTTTCTTTGCCAGCACTATCCTGCAGCCCCATCATCACAGGAAGCTTTTGTAATTGCTGTGATCAGCCCTGACCTGGGCACCTGTTCTCTCCCCCTCGTCTCCAGGATGTGTCCTGCTGCCTGCTCTGTGGGAAGAACAGAGAAATCACCACCTCGGGCCCCACTGCACCTCAGGCTCAGGCAGCACAGCAGGGCGCCTGGCCTTTGGTCAAGTGTCCCAGCTTCCCCTGTGGCTCACCCCCCTCTGCCATGCCACCAAGGATGGGCAAGGGTCTCTTTGCATCAAGCTGTGTACCAGGCAAAAGACAGGCCCTGCCTGGCCATGGCCACAGGCTGCCAAGACTGGGGCCACAGACCTCTGCTCTCTAGACCCCATGTGATCTAGCAACAGGGACCCCACACCTGACCTCACTCCCAATGAGTGGTGTTCTCCTTACAAGCCAAAGGCTAGACAGGATACCACAAAGTCCCAGGAGGCCCCTCCTGCAGGGCACAAGGCCAGGCTGCCTCCCAGCTCCCATGCCCTCTCCCACCTGCAGAGACCCTCCCCTGCCCCCTCTGCTTGGGGCATATGCAGCCAGAACCAGGCTGCAACCCCATACTCTGCCTTTGCAGCCTGGCAGCCTCTACTGTGGCTGCCTAGCTATAAAACCAAAAGCTGTTTTTATTCTTTAACCCCATTTTCTTCCATCACCCCCCGCCCCTTTAATGACAGTAAGCTCCCTAAGAATGTTCCACAGTGATGGAAAATAAATTGTTCCAAGTTCAACTCTGTGAAGTCAGACCTGGGTCCTAAGTTGGCTCCACCACCTAGGCAAGGTTTTCATACTCCCAGTGCTCCAGTTCCTCCACCCGAGAATCATGGACAGGTGCAGTGGCTCACGTCTATAATCCTAGCACTTTGGGAGGCTGAGGCAGGCAGATATGACATCAAGAGATCAAGACCATCCTGGCCAACATGATGAAACCCCGTCTCTACTAAAAATACAAAAATTAGCTGGGTATGGTGGCAGGCGCCTGTAGTCCCAAGTTCTCAGGAGGCTGAGGTTGCAGTGAGCCTAGATCGCATCACTGCACTCCAGCCTGGCAACAGAGAAAAACTCCATCTCAAAAAAAAAAAAAAAAAAAGACAATCATGGGAGCCCCCCCACTGGAATGCTTGAGAACATCACAACATGCACGCACCTGGGACTCACAGCTCCGGTGACACTCCATCACGTGAGCACTGAGGATGACACCCAGACGGGAAGGGACCCTCTGAGCCAGCAGGAGGCCATGGCCACAGCAGAGCAAAGAAAGTGGGCAGACCCCAATCACACTCCCCCCCAGGCTGCCACCTCCAGCACAGGCCTTCATGTGAGAGAGGCCTGGGGGCTCAGGCTGCAACGGGCAGATGGGTGTCAGCAACACCAGGTGCTTTGCTAGCTGGTGGGAGGGTGACCTGGCCACATCTAGCTGGGTACCTTATGCCCCATGAGAGCTCCCAGAGCTGCTCTAGAAGGTAAACGCCGTTCCTCAACCAGTCAGTCCCACTCTGCAGACACAGGACAGAGTACACAGGAGCCAGAAGCACTGACTACTTATGTTAGTTAAGGGAATGAGGAAAGGGCAGGTCACACAGCTGGAACATGGGCTGTGCCACAAGATCAAACTGTGCACATACATACGGCAACCGGGTGACAAATGAAATGGAGCATCCCAGGCTGGGACAAGGGCTAAGGCTACCTACCCATGAGGAACCACCACTGCCCGGCTGGAACATTCCAGAACCCAGTGGTGTCCACAGCTGTCCTATGACTTCTGAGACAACTACATACACCAAGAACTCCATTACACCGCTCGCCTCGGCCACTCACACGCCGAGACGATGTGTAGACCAGACGTTCCCACACAGCACAGGCAAGACAGAAGCTGGAAGGTGAAGGCTTCCTACCTTAGAAAGACAAAGTGGGGCGACCATGGAAGCCATGTCCCAGACACTAAGGAACCAGAAGCAAAGGCAGCCCTGAGCCCCGTCCCTGGGGAGGTGTCAGGCCAGTCACATCCTGGTGACAGGTCAGGAAGGTGGAACTCAGGGTTGCGTTCCCACCCCAGGTGTCTGCCAGCCTGTAGAGCAGATATGGATCTGCAAAAGGGACTGGAATGCTGGCCAGCCCCAGGCTTCATTTGGAAACCTTGGCAGGATGGAGGAGAAGCTGTAGACCAGGTCCTGGGAAGGCTGGGGTACATCAGGGCTCCTTACAGCAGGCCAGAGAGAGGCCCCTCAAATTCATGTCCACCCAGACCTCAGAATGTGACCTTGTTTGCAAACACAGGTTTTGATGATATAATTAGTTAAGATGAGATTACAGTGAATTGGGGGACCCTAAACCAAGTGAGTGGTGGCCCTACCAAAAAGAGGCTGGGCGTGGCGGCACACTTCTGTAACCCAGCTACTCAGGAGGCCAAGGCAGGAGGATCGCTTGAGCCCAGGGGTTCGAGGCTGCAGTAAGCTATGATCATGGCACTTCACTCCCAGCTGGGTGACAGCAAGGCCCTGTCTTAAAAAGAAAAAGAAAAAGCAAGCACAGGGGAGGATACACGAAGATGGCGCACAGGGTCACAGACACACAGGGGACGGGTAGGGGTGCAAGGATGAGGGTACATGCCAGCAGCTACCAGACGCTGGAGGTGGCTAATGGAGCCTCCCAGGCCCTCCAGGAGCCAGCCCCACCAACACCTTGGGTGCGGGCTTCTGGCTTCCTGAGTGTGTCACTGTGTCTGAAGCCCTTGCTCTGTCTCGTCTGTTCTGGCTGCCACTGGACACTCACACAGCCTGTACTTGCTCTTGCTCTGTGCCCAGTGCCCAGCTTCCTCCTCAGTCTGAGCATCCCAAATGTCTCCTGCTGGCCTCATACTGGGCCATGGGAGGCAACAGGTGATGCTTTCGGACCAGGGTCTCTGGCAGCTTCCTGAATTCTGTGCCCAGGGACGAGAGTCCTGGAAAGGCAGCTTCAGGCATGGTGATCAGGCCTTGGCCCCGGGGCCTCCAGGAGCCATTGGCGGGAGTGTCAGCAGGGAGCCTGTCCCCGTGTGGGTCCGCTGGTGCTTGTGCAGGTCGGTGCCCCGGCGGAAGCCCTTGCCACAGGCCGGGCAAGTGTAGGGCTTCTCACCTGTGTGCGTCCGGCGGTGGGCGCTGAAGTGGGAGCTGTTGTTGAAGCGCTTCCCACAAAGGGTGCAGGCATAGGGCCGCTCCCCGCTGTGCGTCCTGCGGTGGATGACCAGGCTGGAGCTCTGGCTGAAGCGCTTCCCGCACTCGGGGCACGGGTAGGGCTTCTCGCCTGTGTGCACCCTCTGGTGTGTGCTGAAGTTGGAGCGGTCGCTGAAGCCCTTCCCGCACACCAGGCACTTGTAAGGCCGCTCACCCGTGTGTGTGCGCTGGTGCTTGGTCAGGTGGGACGTTTTGCTGAAGCCTTTGCCACACTCAGGGCAGGTATACGGCTTGTCAGCCCCGTGGGAAGCCCCTCTTCCTGGTGGGGGGCCACCTCTTGGTTGCTCAGGCCTGGCCAAGCCCCTGACTGGGGCTGGCCTCTGACTTGGGAGCGGGTGGCCAGAGCCCTGGCATCGCGCCGAGAACACTCGGTACCACTCCATCCTCACTGGGGCGTCCTCTCTGCCATCGCCACCATCCACCAACTGGATCACAGGTCCTGAGACAGAGAAAGCATAGTCTCTAGGAATTCATGGCAAGAGGGCAAGGGAAATGTTTGTTTTTCCTGAGATTCAGTCTTGCTCTTGTCCGCCAGGCTGGAGTGCAATGGCATGATCTCAGCTCACTGCAGCCTCCAGCTCCCTGGTTTAAGTAATTCTCCTACCTCAGCCTCCTGAGTAGCTGGGATTATAGGCGCCTGTCACCACACCGGGCTAATTTTTGTATTTTTAGTAGAGATGGGGTTTCACCATGTTGGCCTGGCTGGTCTCAAACTCCTAACCTCAGATGATCTGCCTGCCTAGGCCCCCCAAAGTGCTGGGATTACAGGAGTGAGCCACTGTGCCCAGCCGGGAAATGCTTCTAATAGAAAGGAAGATGAAGGCTTTACGGGGCTCCTAAATTTCCCCTACAAAACATCTAGCAGGGACCCGGCACCGTGGCTCATGCCTGTGATCCCAGCACTTTGGGAGGCTGAGGTAAGAGGATTGTTTGAGCCCAGGAGTTCACGACCAGCATGGGCAAGACAGTGAGATCTTGTCTCGACAGAAGATAAACAAAAGTATCTGGGCATGGTGGCATGTGCCTGTAGTCCTAGCTACTCAAGAGGCTGAGGTGGGAGGATCATTTGCATCCAGGAGGTTGAGGCTGCAGTGAGCCGTGATCATGCCACTGCACTCCAGCCTGGGTGACACAGTGATAAAAACTAAATCAATAAAACAAACACACAGGAACTTATTTAACCATCACAATAACCAGTGGGTCAGTGCTGTTACTAACTCCATCTTGCAGATGGGGACAGTGAGGCACAGAAGTGTTAAGGAACTTCCCCAGAATCACTGGACTGGTAAGTTACAGAGCGAGGGCCATCAAGCTCTGGACTCTGCTGTACGCTCTAAGCCAGGGGTTCCCACCTGGTGGCAAGGTCTGGAAACATTTTTGTCAAGTCTGGGGAGGGGGTTGCATGTGGCCTCTAGTGGGCAGGGGCCCGAGCAGCTGGAAAAGCTCCTGCCAGCAGAGGCAGCCCCATGTGGAGAGCCATCTGGCCTGAACACCAACAGCGCCAACATCAAGAAGCCCTGCCCTGGGCTGTTCTGGCTGAGCAGGGCAGTCATGGGTCCCAGCCATAGGCCCTCTCTTGTCATATACTTGGTGCAGCCCTGAGGCCCCTCTGCAGAACCAAGTTCTAGAGCTGACAAAGTCAGGACAGGAGAACAGGGAGAGGGGCCTGGAGTGATCCAGGCTTTGCCCCTTCCAGGAAAAAGCCTTTGACTTCTCTGCTCCTCATCTGCAGCATGAGGGTGACAGGGGACCCGGTGGCACAAAGCACACCATGATGCTTGGCGGTCTGGGGGAGCAGCTATCTTCACAACAGTACGGAGAAAAGCTCTGTGCATGGCAGGCACATGCTGACCCCACAGGGGAGGGACAGAATCACCCACTGCCCTTGGAAATGTCCACTTTAAAACACTTCCACACCCAGAACTGGGCGAATCCTCCTTGCCCTCCCCTCCCATGTCCAGGCCCAACTTCCGGAAAGCCAAAAGTGGGTTTGGCACTTAATGAGTCTCAAATTCTACATCTATAAAACAGAGGAAGCTGGGCGTGGTGGCTTACGCCTGTGATCCCAGCACTTTGGGAGGCCGAGGCGGGCGGATCACCTGAGGTAAGGAGCTCAACACCAAGTCTGGCCAACATGACAAAACACCATCTCTACTAAAAATAGAAAAATTAGCTGGGCATGGTGGTGTGCGCCTGTAATCCCAGCTGCTCGGGAGGCTCAAGCAGGAGAATCTCTTGAACCCGGGAGACAGAGGTGGCAGCAAGCCAAGGTCATGCCACTACACTCCAGCCTGGGTGATAGAGTGAGACTCCATCTCAAAAAAAAAAAAAAAAAAAAAAAAATAGTTTTTGAGCCTGGGTAACATAGTGAGACTCTATCTCTACCAAAAAATTTTTCCAAATTAGCTGGGCATGGTGGCATAGGCCTATTGTCCCAGCTACTTGGGAGGCTGAGGTGAGAGAATCACCTGAGCCTGGGAGGCTGAAGCTGCAGTGAGTCAAGACTGTGCCACTGCACTCCAACCTGAGAGACAGGGTGAGACCCTGTCTCAAATAAAAAGTTTTGGAACTAGATAAAGGTGACGATTGCACAGCATTGTGAATATACTAAATGCCACTGAACTGTTCACTGAAAAATGGCTGATTTTATGTTATGTGAATTTCATCTCATGAAAAAACATAAAAACTTTGAGACCACATACCAACCGAATTTGTTAATTTTGTTTTTTTTCAGACAGAGTCTCACTCTGTTGCCCAGGCTGGAGTGCAGTGGTACAATCACAGCTCACTGCAGCCTTAACCCAGGCTTAAGTGTTCCTCCCACATCAGCCTGTCAACTAGTGTGCACCATGATGCCCAGCTAATTTTTGCACTTTTTGTAGAGACAAGGTTTCTCCATGTTACCCAGACTGATCTTAAACTCCTGGACTCAAGTGATCTACCCGCCTTGACCTCTCAAGGTGCTAGGATTACAGGTATGAGCCAGCACACCCGGCCTATTTTTGTTTTTTCTTTTTGAGACTGAGTTTCGCTCCTGTCACCCAGGCTGGAGTGCCATGGTTTAATCTTAGCTCACTGTGACCTCTACCTCCTGGGTTCAAGCAATTCTTCTGCCTCTACCCCCCTAGTAGCTGGGATTAAAGGCGCTAACCACCACACCTGGCTATTTTTTTGTATTTTTAATAGAGATAGAGTTTTGCCATGCTGGCCAGGCTGGTGTCGAACTCCTGACCTCAGGTGATCACCTGCCTTGGCCTCCCAAAGTGCTGGAATTACAGGTGTAAGCCATCGCATCTGGATTTTTTTTTTTTTTTTTTTTTAAAGCAAGATCAAATAAATTCAACTTTTCTTGGTCCCACTGGCCTTTTTTACCATGGGCTCTGGCACAGGGTAGGTAAAATCCAACCTATGACTGTGACCCCGGGAGGGAAGCTATGTCTGGGCTCTGGGAACTGGTGACAGAGCTGGGCAGAACCTCATTCCTTCTGAGGATTCCATGTGGCCACTTGGGAGTTGGGAGGGCTGGCAAATTCTTTCCCTTTTGCCACCTGCCTTTGGTACAGGGAATGAAGTGTCCCACAGGAAAGACACTCTCAGAAACCTTCAGATCAGGGTTTCTCAATCATGGTAAAGGTGACATCCATGGGGCCTGGAGCAGGCTGAGTCACTGATGGAGTCAGCCTATGCACTGCAGGAGGGTGGGTGGCATCCCTGCCCTCCGTTCATCAAATAAGCTGACAAATACTGTAACAGCCAAAAATGTCTCCACTCATGGACAGACGTCCCCTAGAGGACAAGACTGCTGGTCTGGATGCACATCACCAAAGCTGCTGATGACCAACCAGAGCCTCATACAACATCGTCTAAATCTACCTGCTCACAGGCAACACAAGAAAAAATGATACAATGGCCACTAGAACCAAAAACCTTTGTTCATCAAAGGACACTACCAACGAAGTGAAAATGCACAAAATGGGAGAAAACATTTGCAGACCAGCCCGGGCATGGTAGCTCACGCCTGTAATCCCAGCAATTTGAGAGGCTGAGGTAGGCAGATCACCTAAGGTGAGGAATTTGAGACCAGCCTGGCCAACATGGCAAAACTCACCTCTACTAAAAATACAACAATTAGGTAGATGTGGTGGTGCATGCCTGTAATCCCAGCTACTCGGGAGGCTCAGACAGGAGAATCACCTGAACCCGGGAGGTGGAGGTTGCAGAGTCAAGCTCACGTGACTGCACTGCAGCCTGGTGACAGAGCGAGACTCTGTCTCAAAACAAAAAACAAAAAAACCCAGAAAATAACAAGCGCTGGTGGGGAAGTGGAGAAAGTGGAACCCTGTGCACTCTTGGTGGGTACACGAGATGGTACGGATGCTATGGAAAACGGCATGATCACAGAACAACCACGTGTGTGCCAGCTGTCTGACTGCTGGAAACATCTACCTCAAGAACTGAAAGCAGGGTTTATCACAGATACATCTGCATACCCACATTCACTGCAGCATTATTCACAAGGGAATATTCTTCAGCCATAAAAAGGAAGAAAATCCTGGAGGTTTCCCAAAGAAGGAACTCTGCCTCAAGACCATGGCACGAAATCCTAAGCTTTCAGCCTGCTGGCCTGGCCTGCAGATTTCAGACTTGTCAACTTCTGTAAGCAGCCAAGGGAGCTGTTTGTGTCCATGCCATAACATAAATCTGTGTGTGTGTGTGTATCTTTTGTTGGTTCTGTTTCTCTGGAGAAGAACCCTAATACAAAGCAACCTCTCAATGTCGATAGAAAAGACTTCAGCATGGCCAGGCGTGGTGGCTCATGCCTGTAATCCCAGCACTCTGGGAAGCTGAGGTGGGCAGATTACCTGAGGTCAGGAATTCGAGACCAGCCTGGCCAACATGGTGAAACCCCATCTCTACTAAAAATACAAAAATTAGCCAGACATGATGATGGGTACCTATAATCCTAGCTACTTGGGAGGCTGAGGCAGGAGAATCACTTGAACCCGGGAGGCGGAGGTTGCAGTGAGGCAAGATCACACCACTGTACTCCAGCCTGGATAACAGAGCAAGACTCCATCTCAAAAAAAAAAAAAAAAAAAAAACAGGAACATCCTGGTCAACATCCGCGTCTCTACTAAAAATGCAAAAAATTAGCTGGGCATGGTGGCACGTGCCTGTAATCCCAGCTACTCAGGAGGCTGAGGCAGGAGAATTGCCTGAACCCAGGAGGCGGAGGTTGCGGTGAGCCGAGATCCCGCCATTGCACTCCAGCCTGGGTAACAAGAGCGAAACTCCGTCTCAAAACAAAAAACAAAAACCAGAAAAGGCTCCAGCAGCATCAGGAGAGGCAGAAAGACACAAATGGGCAGAGAAAGAACTGAGGGGACAGTGCTGGGTATGGGCCAGGGTGGCGCTCAGTGAGATGGGGAGAGGCTGAAGAGTCAGGCCCTGTGGGAGCAGCTGTGCTCTTGAGAGGAGGGCATAGGGAAGCTGAAGTAAAGCAGGACCAACATGTAGGGCGCGGGGATGGAAGAACAGAACCACAAGGCAGCTCTGGGCACCTGCCTGGGTCATGGCCAAGTGGCTGTACAGCCCCTGCAGCTGGGACCCTAAAGGGATTCAGGCAGCCCTGGGCACACAGGACCGCCCCAGGCCAACTGGACCAATGTAACCAAGCCCATGAGCTGGCACCCAACAGTTCCTATTTTTAGCAAGCCCCCCTAGAGGACAGAGTCCCTTGCAAGTTACCTTCATTCTCCAGCGGTGCATCTTGCTGAGCTGGGTCCAGGCATCCTAGCTCCTCCCCAGAAAGGTATACAGCCACGTCCTCCAAATTCACAGGCGCCTGGGGGAATGCACCCTGCTCAGTCCAGGCCCCAAGCAGGCTGCCTGCTCCTTGTGGGTCAGTGGCCAAGGGAGCTGCACCACGACTGCCCCTTGAGGCTGGGGCCAAGCGTGGTGTTGCAGCTGGTCCTCTCTACTCTTGTTAGAGTGGTGAGTCCTGGTGCCTCCGCCTATTGCTCCCCTGTGCCACTGCTGCAGAGCTGGGACACCACTGGGGAAGGACAGATTCGCCACGAGGAGCGGTGGACTCACTGCAGTCTCCCATGCTCCACAGGGAGATGAGAGCATCCCCTGGCTCCGTGGCCAGACAGCCCTGGGACCCTGATGCGGCAGACAGGGGACTTCAGGACACCTCTGGGCCAGTGGCTCCCAGATGTAGCACCAGACTGACCCGGACGCGTGATTAAAAAACAAGTGACTGGGTGCAGTGGCTCACACCTGTAATCCCAGAGCTTCGGGAGGCTGAGGCAAGAGTATCGCTTGAGCCCAGGAGTTCAAGACCAGCCTAGGCAGCACAGAAAGACTGTATCTCTACAAAAAAATAAAAGGACAGCTAGTCAGCTGTGGCGGTGCACACCTGTAGTCCCAGCTAACTCAGGAGGCAGAGGCAGGAGGACCTCTTGAGCTGAGGCTGCAGTGAGCTGTGAGCACACTACTGCACTCCAGCGGGAGCACAGTGCCAGACTTCAGCTCAAAACAAAAATCAAACCAACGAGTGAGCAAACAAAGGAGACTCCTATTCCACACCAGGGGTATGAGGGGAACCTGTATCTGCCCAAGTCCCAAGAGGCCCCTGTGCCCAGCAGGACAGGAGTCACCACTCTGTCTCACTGTTGGACCTTAGAATCTTCTGGGCATCACTGAGTACTTAAATGGCCTCTGGAGAGAAGAAAAGACTCCCCGGGAGGCCAGAGGAAGCAACTCCAGGGTTGGAGCGAAGGGAGGAAACTCTAGGGAGGAGCTCCTCTGACATCCAAAAACCTGGCCACCGGGAGAGAAGTCTCCCCTCAACAAGGAAGTGTGACACACAGGAGGTCGGTCCAGACCCTGGAACGCTGCAGACCAGGAGCATCCTACTCACCTGGGACCAGGCCGAAAGGAGGGGCGAGGCTGACGCCATCTCCTGATGCTGGGGAGCCGGAGGGCCTGGGAAGGAGCAGAGTCACCACCAGTCACACAGCTCATCCAGCACCGCCCCACAACCCCTGCAGTCAAAGGCCCTAACAGCCCAGTTGTTGCCCACCCAAGACCCACTCCTTGCTGGAGAGCCTGTGCACCCCAAATCCACGCAGGCCCTGTTCTGGCCGTACCCCATGCCCCATTCACCTTCAGCTTCCTTCCCTGCACCACTTCCCGTTCCTCCAAAGGGGTGTTGCTCACCCCTCTCTGGCCACAGCAGTGGGCCCCTCTGTGGCCTGTGGCTTAGCTGGGCTGGGGGCTGCTGGCTGGAGCATCGAGCCTCTTCCTCTGGAAACAGCTCCTCCGTCTGAGCCTCCGCCTGGCATATTAAGGACTGTCCCCCTATCCCGAGGGGCATCTCATCATCAGAAAGCAGCTCTGAGCCCTGCACACAGACAGAGATCTGCCCACCGGCTCCCAGGAGGGCAAAAGGAAAATCCCCACAGGGCCCCACCCCCTCATCTCAGGCACCCCAGCCACTGCCCACCCTTGGGCTCCCTGCAGCCAGCTCCCAGTCTGCTCTACTTCATGGTCTCTCCTGTCACTGCAATCGTGTTCCACTACATTGTTTTTTTTGAGATGGAGTCTTGCTCTGTCATCAGGCTGGAGTACAGTGGTACGATCTTGGCTCACGGTAACCTCTGCCTCCCGGGTTCAAGCGATTCTCCTGCCTCAGCCTCCTGAGTACCTGTGATTACAGGCGCCCACCACTGCGCCTGGCTAATTTTTGCATTTTTAACAGAGACGGGGTTTCACCATCTTAGCCAGGTTAGTTTCAAACTCCTGACCTCATGATCTACTCGCTTTGGCCTCCCAAAGTGCTGGGATTACAGGTGTCAACTACTGCACCCCGCCTAATTTTTGTATTTTTAGTAGAGACAGGGTTTTCACCATGTTGGCCAGGATGGTCTCGATCTCTTGACCTCATGATCTGCCTGCCTGATCCTCCCAAAGTGCTGGGATTACAGTCACGAGCCATCGCACCCAACCCCTTCACATTCTTACCCTCTATTCCTTGGTCTTCCTGATAGACCCTGGGCCAGAAGGGCCCTGAGTCAGCCCTGGCCTCATTTCAGAACTTCACATTACTGCATTTGCTGGATTTTTTTGAAATTATCTGCCAAGCACAGTGGCTCACACCTGTAATCCCAGCACTCTGGGAGGCCAAGCCAGGCAGATCACCTGAGGCCAGGAGTGTGAGACCAGCCTACCAACATGGTAAAACCTCATCTCTACTAAAAGTACAAAAATTAGCCGGGCATGGTAGCACATGTCTGTAATCCCAGTACTTGGGAGGCTGAGGCAGGAGAATCATTTGAACCCGGGAGGTGGAGGTTGCAGTGAGCTGAGATGCCATTGTACCAGCTTGGGTGACAGAGCAAGACTCTGTCTTGAGGTGGGGATTATCAACAGGTGCTCTGAGATGCTCTATTTCCTAATTCCAGAAAAGGTGACCTGGATGAAATTGGATCTTAGAATCTTAGAATTCAGCTCTGCAATAGCACTTGGACAAGAGACATCCCCAGACAACTGCAAACTCAGTGTCAGGGACCCCGTCCTGGGCTTCCTCTTGTCCAACATTCCACACCTCTAAGGGAGGGTAGTCCCCTTGTGGAGCAAAGCCTGCCCCTCTCTGCTCAAGGATGGCCCTGTGGTATATGTGCAGAGATGCCGGGGCAGTGACAGAAGGAAGCCATGCCAGGAACCCCAAACACGGAAACTGCAGGGGCCAGGAAAGAGGCTGGCCAGCTAGGAAGAAATCCTGAGTTCTTGGCCACCACAATTGCACAATTTTCTTTCTTTCTTTTTTTTTTCTTTTGAGACAAAGTCTCACTCTGTTGCCCAGGCTGGAGTGCAAAGGCACGGTCTTGGCTCACTGCAACCTCCGCCTTCCGAGTTCAAGCAATTCTCCTGCCTCAGCCTCCTGAGTAGCTGAGATTACAGGCACTTACCAACATGCCCGGCTAATGTTTGTATTTTCAGTAGATATGGGGTTTCACCATGTTGGCCACGCTGGTCTCAAATTCCTGACCTCAGGAAATCCACCTGCCTCAGCCTCCCAAAGTGCTGGGATTACAGGCATGAGCAACTAGGCCTGGCTTTTTTTTTTTTTTTCTTCTGAGATGGACTCTCACTCTGTCACCAGGCTGGAGTGCAGTAGCATAATCTCGGCTCACTGCAATCTCCGCCTCCCAGGTTCAAACGATTCTCCTGCCTCAGCCTCCTGAGTACCTGGGACTGCAGGCGCCCACCACCACTCCCGGCTAATTTGTATTTTAGTAGAGACAGGGTTTCACCGTGTTACCCAGGATGGTCTTGATCTCATGACCTCATGATCCTCCCACCTTAGCCTCCCAAAGTGCTGAGATTATAGGCGTGAGCCACCGCGCTGGCTGATGGGAAGGTTTTCTGACTGCAGTCAGCTCACCATCTGGTCAAGTGATAGGGGATATGTCTCCTCTGTTGGCTGTAAAAGACCAGAGGCGCTGCCACAGGGAGAAAGGTGGCTGGTAAGCACCACCCGTGTGCCCCATCCACGAAAGGCCCTGAAAAATGCACTGAAATAGCAAGTGGCAGGACTTTTCTATTTTAATCTTAAGGAGTTCAGTGACTGAAACTGAAGCAGGAGGAATGAGTAAGAGGCTTCCCCTGCTCCTCCAAATGGGACTGGAAGGAGGTGGAGAGGGACAGTCTAGAGATTTCAGGGCATCAGAAGGGTCCTGTCTGTGCCATCTAGTACAGTAGCCACTGGCCATGTGTGATGACTGAGCCCTTGAGAGGTGACCAGTTATGACTGAGGAATTAATTTAACATTCTACATAGCGGCCAGGTGTGGTGGCTCACACCTGTAATTCCAGCACTTTGGGAGGCCAAGGCAGGCAGTTCACTTGAGGCCAGGAGTTTGAGACCAGCCTAGCCAACACAGCAAAAACCCTTTCTCTACTAAAAATACAAAAATCAGCCTGGCATGATGACACATGCCTGTAATGCCAGCAACTTGGGAGGCCAAGGCATGAGAATCACTTGAACCCGGGAAGTGGAGGTTGCAGTGAGCTGAGATTGCACCACTGCACTCCTGTCAGGGTAAGAGAGAAACAGACTCTGTCTCACACACACACACTAAAGTACATAACTATAATTTTAAAAGGTACATGTGGCTAGCAGCTACTGTTTTGCATGGCACAACTCTAGAACCTCTGGGGGCTCTAACCCAAGTGCCCCCCATGCCCCTGGTCTTTCTTTCCAGTGTTCTCCCACTTTGGGGGTAGTTTCAACTCTTTGCCTTTGAAGGTATGCTGGACCTCTCTCCCACCAAAACCTGTGTTTGGGCCGGGCACAGTGGCTCATGCCTATAATCCCACCACTTTGGGAGGTCAAGGTCGGAGAATCACTTGAGGCCCGGAGTTTGAGACTAGTCTGGGCAACATGGCAAAACCTTGTCTCTACGAAAAATACACAAAATTAGCCAGGTGTGGTGGTGCATGCCGGTAGTCTCAGCTACATAGGAGGCTGAGGTGGGAGAATCACTTAAAGCCAGGAGGTTGAGGCTGCAATGAGCTGTGATCATACCCCTGTACTACAACCTGGGCAATAAGCGAGACCCTGTCTTAAAAAAAAAAAACAACCCAAAAACCTGTTTGGCCTATCCTAGGACAGTGTTCACAAACCATCTGCTGTAGCTAATAAAGGGCTATCAGGGTGGGATGTGGTTAATCAAAGGGTGGACATCCGTTGGCCACAGCTGAGAAACCTTTTGCAGGTGCCTTCTTAAATTCAGTGTCCAGGAAGCCACCCTTGGTCACCCAATGACCAAGGAATCTCCAGCTGCAAACCCCAGCAGCAGGGCCCCGTTTTCTCACCTGAGGGTCAAAATGCCCCCCACCTCACCCGCTGCCTGTGTTTCCTGGGCTCCCGCTGCAGCCCTTCCACGAGGACCACGGCCTCCTCACCGCTCTCCGGCTGCTGCTCGCGCACCCGAGCCTGGATCTCCCCTGGCAGCACTGTCAGGAACTGCTCCAGCACCAGCAGCTCCAGGATCTGCTCCTTAGTGCGCAGCTCCGGCCGCAGCCAGCGGCAGCACAGCTCCCAGAGGCGGCTCAGGGCCTCCCGGGGCCCAGCCACCTCCTGGTAGCAGAAGAGCCGGAAGAGCTGGCGGAAAGTCTCGGGGCTAGGGTCCTCTGTCTCCACGGAGGGCTCCTCTTCCCAGCAGAAGTCTTCCTCCACCTTCACAATCAGGATCTCATCCTGTTCCAGATCCTGCTCCAAGGGTGGCAGGGGCTGGAGGCCAGGGATGGTGGCCATTGTTCCAGCAGGCCTTATTCCTTTTTAGGCCTTAGAATTGAACCTGTCTCTCTCTGTATACCACTGGCCAGACACAGGAAGAGTTTTTTTCAGGGCCCTGTGGAGAGACGACAAAACCATTAGAAGGGCAGCGTTGGGTCTGGATAAGCCCTCTGTACTAGGAAGCCCTTGCCCTGGTTCCAAGACCAGCTCACTCCCCCTGAAAAAAGGAAAAGGGATGAAGTAAATCAATGCCATCTTTGCTACTAAACCCCTATTAATTCTGACATAATTTACTGAAGGGCTCTGGGCTTTGCTTCCTTACTGGGCAAACAGAGATGATAACAGGGCCTACACACACAGGCTACTGACAGAACTAAAAGGGATGGATGGGCCAGGCACAGTGGCTCACGCCTGTAATCTCAGCATTTTGGGAGGCCGAGGTGGGCAGATCGCGTGAGGTCAGGAGTTTGAGACCAGCCTGGTCAACGTGGTGAGACCCTGTCTCTACTAAAAATACAAAAATTAGCCCGACGTGGTGGTAGCACATCTGTAATCCCAGCAACTCGGGAAGCTGAGACAGGAGAATCCCTTGAACCCGGGAAGCGAAAGTTGCAGTGAGCTGAGACCGCGCCACCGCGCTCCAGCCTGGGCAATAGACTCCGTCTCAAAACAAAAACAAAAACAGTGTAAAAGGGATGTTTGCTGTCAGAACTCGAGAATCGTCATTTTCTATGATTACAGTGGGTCTTATACGGAAGGGGTTCCTTTGGAAATCTGATGAAAACTGGGGCCCTTCTGCCAAGCAAGGTACAGACTCTGCGTCAACTTGACCCTCAGTATCCGGGTCTGGCAAACCCTGAAGTCCCTACGAGACCCCGTCAGACACCCGCAATTGGGTGGTCACAACGGCACCCCAATTCCAGGGTCCTGGGAGGGCTGGGACCCCCAGGCCGGGCTGCTTTCCCGCCTCACCCCTCAGGTGGAGAGTGAGCCCTGCCCGAGGCCGCAGCACAGACCCCGGCGCTGGCGGGGACCGCGAAATCGAAGCTTCGGCCGGGACCCGCGTCCCCGCGCCCCCCGCACTCACTGGCAGAGCTGCGGGCCGTGGAAAGTTCGGGCCAGAGTCGGAGCGGTGGGTATGAGCTGGAGTGAGACCGCGGACCTCAAGTTTTGCAGCCCCGAACGCCAGAGCCGGGCCGAAGACCCGCAGACCAGGAATGGGAACCAGGCCGTGCGGCCGGGCCAGCGGGCGGCATTGTGGGTAACGCAGCCTTCGAATCATTGGCTGAGCCGGCTGTTTGGGCGTGGCAACAAGGCCGCGTGGGCGGGCCACGATGCGCATTGTGGTTAGTGTGGTCCTCAAAGGGATGCATTGTGGGTAGCGTAGCCCAGCATCTCAGTAAGCATGCGCTAGCATGCGGCACTGGGGAGTCTCGGCTACTCTTCCAGTCACTGTTCCACACCCGCTCTCCTCTGGCCTGAAAAAGTTCACAGGTGAAGGTAGCCTCTTCCCTGTTCAAAGCCAGCAAACTCGGTCGGGCATGGTGGCTCACGCCTGTAATACCAGTACTTTGAGAAGCTGAGACAGGTGGATCAGGCAGTCAGGAGTTCAAAGACCAGCCTATCCAAGATGCTGAAATCCCCGTCTCTACCAAAAATACAAAAATTAGCCAGGTGTGGCGGCATGCGCCTTGTAATCTCAGCTACTTGGGAGGCTGAGGCAAGAGAATCGCTTGAACCTGGGCGGCAGAGATTGCAGTGAGCCGAGATCACGCCACTGCACTTCAGCCTGGGCAACAGCAAGACAATGTCTCAAAAAAAAAAAAAAAAGACTAGAAAGGGATGGCCTCGAGCACTGCACAGCATGAGCAACACTGGATTAAATGAACAGACGCCACACAGACGATCCCGTGTGAATATCACTGTTGTAATGAAGTGGCTTTTTAAATTTATTTTCTTCTGAGACAATGTTTTGCTCTGTCGCCTAGGCTGGAGGGCAGTGGTACAGTCAGAGTTCACTGCAGCCTCAACCTGCTGGGCTCAAGCGCTCCTCCCACCTCAGCTTCCTGAGTAGCTGGAACTACAGGCCTACACCACCACACCTGGCTATTTTTTTTTTTTTTTTTTTTTTGAGACAGAGTCTCACTCTATTGCCCAGACTGGAGTGCAATGGCGAGATCTTGGCTCACTGTAAACCTCCACCTCCCAGGGTCAAGTAATTCTCCTGTCTCAGCCTCCCAAGTAGCTCGGACAACTGGCATGCACCACCATGCCCGGCTAATTTTTGTATTTTTCGTAGAGACAGGGTTTTACCATATTGGCCAGGCTGGTCTCAAACTCCTGACCTTGTGATCCGCCTGCCTCGGCCTCACAAAGTGCTGGGATTACAGGCGTGAGCCACTGCGCCTGGCCCACCTGGCTAATTTTTGCATTTTTTGTAGAGATGGGGTTTTGCCATGTTGGTCATGCTGGTCTTGAACTCCTGAGCTCAAGCAATCCGCCTGCCGTGGCCTCCCGAACTGTGGGGAGACATAGAGAGACCTCCTGGAATATCGCACGCCTTTCCCAAAACATCGCGCGAGAACTGAGCCCTCCGGAAGCAAAAGTTGGGGACGCTAGATTCAGGGAGCTGGCGGAACTACATTTCCCAGAGCGCCCCGCGCCCTCCCCGGAGGCCTTTTCCTGCGAGCTTCATTGGGTTGGATTGGCGGCCTGGAGGCTCTCCCCAGCTGCCGGCAATGCCAGGGGCTCAGAGGAAGCGGCTGCAGTCTCCCTGCGGCAGCGTCCTTGTCATCGAGACGGCGGGCCACTCCCTTGCGCGCTCTGAGCCTCAGTTTCCACATCTGTTAATGGGGGACGTTAAGCCTCAAGGTTATAACTCATGTAAAATCATTCATCCAGGCATATTAAATGCTTGTTGAGTCCTCTCATCTGCCTTTTCTTTCTTTCTTTCTTTTTTTTTTTTGAGACGGAGTTTCGCTGTTGTTACCCAGACTGGAGTGCAATGGCATGATCTCGGCTCACCGCAACCTCCGCCTCCTGGGCTCAAGCAATTCTCCTGCCTCAGCCTCCCAAGTAGCTGGGACTATAGGCGCGCACCACCATGCCCAGCTAATTTTTTTGTATTTTTAGTAGAGACGGGGGGGGGTTTCACCATGTTGACCAGGATGGTCTCGATCTCTTGACCTCGTAATCCACCCACCTCGGCCTCCCAAAGTGCTGGGATTATAGGCATGAGCCACAGCGCCCGGCCTCATCTGCCTTCTTAACTAGGCGCTCTGGTGACCGAGTGCTGGCAGGTGCTGCTTTCATGGAGCTTGCATTCTACCAAGAGATGCATACAGTGGACAAAATAATTGCACAAAGAATTGTTTAATCACACCTTAGGCAAATGTTACCAAGGGATGTAAAAGAGGGGACCTGATAACTTCAGGGTGGAAATGACGGTTGAGCAGCCTTGGGTTAACCAGGGGAATTCGGGGAGAGGATTCCAGATGGATGGAGTGGCAGGTGCAAAGGTCCTGGAGCCAGAGAGAACATACTGCATTTGAGAGACAGAAAGAATCTCCTTTGAGATTCTCCGAAACCAGAGACTGGGAGATGTGGCTGGAGGGATGGGCAGGGCCCGATCATACTTGGAAACTCCGGTGAAGATTAAGGATTTTATCCCAGGAGTCAGTAGAGTTTGTGTGTGTGTGCGTGTGTGTGTGTATCTGGTGTGTGTTTGAGGCAGAGTCTAGCTCTGTTACCCAGGCTAGTTTGTGTGTGTGTGTGTGTGTGTGTGTGTGTGTGTGTGTGTGTGTGTTTGAGACACAGTCTAGCTCTGTTGCCCAGGCTGGAGTTTGGGGGGTGAGTGTGTGTGTGTGTGTGTTTGAGACACAGTCTAGCTCTGTTGCCCAGGCTGGAGTGCAGTGGCACGATCTTGGCTCGCTGGAACCTCCGCCTCTGGGACATCGAGGCTGCATTAAACTGTGATTGAGCCACTGCATTCCAACCTATGGGGTAAAGCAAAACTATCTAAAAGAAAAAAAAAATTGAAGAAGAAGAAGAAAAAGAATGATCCAGCACAAGTGCCGGTGGTGCAGAGGTTGAGAAACCTGGTCTATCTGAGCATTCCTAGAAATGCAGCTAACCCAAAGGGTGGGTGATTTTTTTGTTTTGTTTTGTTTTCTTTTTTTTTTTTGAGACGGAGTTTCGCTCTTGTTACCCAGGCTGGAGTGCAATGGCGTCATCTCGGCTCACCGCAACCTCCAACTCCTGGGTTCAGGCAATTCTCCTGCCTCAGCCTCCCGAGTAGCTGGGATTATGAGCATGCGCCACATAATTTTTTGTATTTTTAGTAGAGACGGGGTTTCACCATGTTGACCAGGATGGTCTCGATCTCTTGACCTCGTGATCCACCCACCTCGGCCTCCCAAAGTGCTAGGATTACAGGCATGAGCCACCGCGCCCGGCCCTGTTTTTGTTTTCTAGACAAGACAAAGTCTTGCTCTGTCTTGGAGGCTGGAGTGGAGGGGCAGGATCTCGGCTCACTGCAGCCTCCACCTCCTGGGTTCAAGTAATTCGCTTGCCTCAGCCTCCCGAGTAGCTGGGATTACAGGTGCACAACATCATGTCCGGCTAATTTTTGTTTTTTTTTTTTTTTTTTTTGAGACGGAGCTTCGCTATTGTTACCCAGACTGGAGTGCAATGGCACCATCTCGGCTCACTGCAACCTCCGCCTTCTGGGTTCAAGCAATTCTCCTGCCTCAGCCTCCCGAGTAGCTGGGACTACAGGTGCACACCATTATGCCCAGCTAATTTTTGTATTTTTAGTAGAGACAGGGTTTCACCTTGTTGACCAGGATGGTCTTGATCTCTTGACCTTGTGATCCACCCGCCTTGGCCTCCCAAAGTGCTGGGATTATATGGGATTATAGGCGTGAGCCACCGCGCCCGGCTTCTTTTTTTTTTTTTGAGATGCAGTCTGGCTCTGTTGCCCAGGCTGGAGTGCAATGGCACGATCTCGGCTCACTGCAACCTCTGCCTCCCCGATTCAAGAGATTCTCCTGCCTCAGCCTCCCCACTAGCTGGGATTACAGGTGTGCACCACCATGCCCAGCTAATTTTTGTATCTTTAGAAGAGACGGGTTTCACCATATTGGCCCGGCTGGTCTTGAATTCCTGACCTTGTGATCCACCCACCTTGGCCTCCTAAAGTGCTGAGATTACAGGCGTGAGCCACTACATCTGGCCTAATTTTTGTATTTCTTTAGCAGAGACAAGATTTCACCATGTTGACCAGGCTGGTCTTGAACTCCTGACCTTGTGATCCGTCCACCTCAGCTTCCCGAGGTGCTGGGATTACAGGCGTGAGCCACCCTGTGGGTCTGGGTGTGTGCTTTTGAAATGCGTAGCTGTTGCCGTATTGCCCAGGGCTAATCTTAAACCTGGGAATGTGCTGTGACATGGGCCAATATCTCAGCCAACTCAGATGTTGGTCGTGGGTGGTTTGCATGCCCACAGGCTCTGGAACCTCCCCAGTCATGGAGTCAGCCTAGGGTGTGGATGGAAAAGTAGGTTTGTGAATTCAACCAGCGGATTGCTAGGAGCAGGCAATGCAGGGTCTGTTCAGTCAGCAGCTGTGTCCTTATCACCTGCCGTGGGCTGGATGCAGGGATGAAACTGACACATCTCTGCATTCACTAAGTTTCCAGTGTAATGGGGGTAACTGACCAGAAAACAAACCAGGTGACATACACCCAGAGAAGGCAGTGAGTGACTTGACTGGGAAAGTCAAGGAGGGCTTCATGGAATAGGTGATTTTTAATTGGGATTAAATTGTTACTGTTGTCATTTGTTGAAGGCTCACCTTGCACCCAGCTTCCTAGATTATAGGGGCCACCCTTTCTTTTGTTAGCAAACTAACATAGTTTTGGCCCCCAAGGTGTGGGATTCTGTGAAGTCCATTGATTTTCTAGTTTTCTTTTTTTTTCTTTTGAGATGGAGTCCCACTCTGTCCGCCCAGGCTGGAGTGCAATGGTGTGATCTCAGCTTACTGCAACCTCTCGCATTCAAGCCTCCCACATTCAAGGGATTCTCCTACCTTGGCCTCCCGAGTAGCTGGGATTACAGGTGCCTGCCACCACACTCGGCTTATTTGTGTATTTTTAGTAGAGACATAGAGTTTCTCCATGTTGGCCAGGGTAGTCTCAAACTCCTGACCTCAAGTGATTCGCCTGCTTCAGCCTCCCAAAGTGCTGTGATTTCAGGCATGAGCACTGTGCCCAGCTTTTTTTCAAGCTTTCTGGAGAGTCCCTGGGCCTTGGAGCTCACCCATTCTGCTGCAGGTCCTCCGCCCTGGACTGCTGCTCCGTCTTGTTCAGGCCGCTTCTGTCTTCGTGCCATTTCTCCAGGTTGTGGTTGGCACATCCTAGGGAGTATCTCATTTCGTCTGAACAACTGTGCCATGTGCTTGGTACCATGATCCCCATTTTATAGATGAGGAAAGTGAAGCAAGGGAAGCCTAAGTAACTGACTTGCCTGCTGCGATTTTCACATCGGCATTGCCAGGCTCCACAGTGGGAGCTGTTTGCTGGCCATGCTAGTCCCTGGGGCAGCGAAATGAGGAAGGTGGGGGACAGTGGAATATGGAGATCCCCAGGCCACAAAGCTGGGGATTTTGAAAGTGTTCTTGGTGGCCTGTGGGCCTAGCCCTGGGTCAGGAGTAAGGGGCTGGGACAGACGAGAGAGCTGGATTTGTAACTCGGGTCTGGCTCTTGGGCACAGGAGGCTGGTTGTCCAAGGCATGTCTTCCCAGGCCTTCAAGATTCCTAGAGCCTTGGGTCTCACATTATTATTGTTTTATTTATTTGTTTAGAGACAGAGTCTTGCTCTGTTGCCCAGGCTGGAGTGCAGTGGCACCACCTCAGCTCACTGTAACCTCCACCTCCCAGGTTCAAGTGATTCTCCTGCCTCAGCCTCCCGAGTAGCTGGGATTACAGGCGCACACCACCATGCCCTTCTAATGTTTTTTTTTTGTATTTTTAGTACAGACAGGGTTTCACCATGTTGGTCAGGCTGGTCTTGAACTCCTGACCTCACCTTGGCCTCCCAAAGTGCTGGGATTACAGGGTTGAGCCACTGTGCCCGGTGAGTCTCACATTATTACTTCAAAAAGAAGGCTGGGTGCTGCTGTGCCTCACACCTGTAATCCCAGCACTTTGGGAAGCTGAGGCAGATAGATCACTTGAGGTCAGCAGTTCAAGACTAGCCTGGCCAACATGGTGAAACCCTGTCTTCACTAAAAACACACATTAGCTGGGCATGGTGGCAGGCACCTGTAATCCCAGCTACTAGGGAGGCTGAGGCAGGAGATTTGCTTAAACCTGAGAGACAGAGGTTGCAGTGAGCCCAGATCTCGTCCTTGCACTTCAGCTGATGTGACAGAATGAAAATCTATCTCAGAGGTTGGGTGTGGTGGCTCACATCTGTAATCCCAGCACTTTGGAGGCTGAGGTGGACGGATCAGGAGGTCGAGAGATCGAGCCCATGCTGGCCAACATGGTAAAACCCCATCTCTACCAAAAATACAAAAATTAGCTGGGCATGGTGGCCCATGCCTATAGTCCTGGCTACTCTGGAGGCTGAGGCAGGAGAATTGCTTTTTTTTTTTTTTTAAGATGGGGTTTCATCCTGATGGCCAGGCCGCTCTTGAACTCCTGACCTCAGGTGATCCACCCACGTTGGCCTCCCAAAGTACTAGGATTACAGGCGTGAGCCACCGTTCCCATGGAGAATTGCTTGAACCTGGAAGGTGGAGGCTGCAGTGAGCCGAGATCGTACCACTGCACTCCAGCCTGGCAACGTAGCGAGACTACATCTCAAAACAAACAAACAAAAAAACAAACAAACTCCATCTCAGAAACAACAACGAAAACATACTTGGTTGGGAGCAGTGGTGATCCCAGTTTTTTGGGAGGCTGAGGTGGAAGGATCACTTGAGGTTGGTTAAAGGTCAGCCTGGGCAACCTAGCAAGGCTTATCTCTACAAAAAATTATAAAAATCAGCCAGTCAAGGTGGTGTCATGCCTGTAGTCTTGGCGACGCCAGAGGCTAAGGGAGG